>NC_069659.1:303506112-304745175 GCF_027244095.1 Hemicordylus capensis | reverse complement strand
GTAATCAATTCATCATGGCACACCTTCCAGTGTCCTGCAGTACACTGTGAATAACTGAGGCCTTCTCTCTGGTAGGAGAAACCCCCTTTCATTATAACAGAGTGCACAGAGGCACAACACAGCGGAATTTAGTTAGGCATGCGTGTATGCTGGGAGTAAAGTAACTTGGAGCCAGTTCATAGTTTTAAATCAATATATCACTATTCATAGTTTTAAATCAATATATATGGTATTTATTAGAGAACTCCATTCTCGACAGGAAAGTGAGGAGTTAGGATCTCTAATCTATCTAGCTAGCTGGATGCAGATGGATTCTGCATCTCTGCACACATGGTGCAGGGAGAGTAGCTTGCATGTTGCAAGGTAGAAGGAACAGGAAGAGAAGGGAGAGAGGAAGGAAGAGGCTGGAAGGAAGTAAGTCCCTAAGATTAGCAATCTACATTCCAAAGGGATAGTGTCAGAGCAGTAGAGAAGGGATGACCAATGTCTTGACCCTCTAGCCCTCTGACTCACTAGTCTGTCCTCCTATGTCACTGAGACAAGAGACAGCACAAAGTCCTTCACTTCCAACAATGAGGAACAAATATTGGTAGGATGTCACCAGCCAATTCCCCATAGGGTAGGCACTCAGATAGCTTCTGCCATCTAGCTACCCATACAAAGCTTGTGCCTGTGTGTGCATTTAGTTACCTTGTCCCTTTAATGAAGTTTTAGCCAAGTGTTCTGTACAATTTACCCATATATACCTGTGTATGCATTGTTTGTTGATGCTCAGTGCATCAACTCTGTAAGTTCTACTTTGGTCTTCAGCATCAACATTTTTAAAAATTGAAACAAATTATATTTAGAGTTGGTTCCACAAAGATGACAAATTGTGCAGAATTGCATCTAGTTATGTTGTCACTGTGGCTCCAGATTACTTGTGATGGTTTCACCTAAGAAAAATACTATGAATCATCCATCAGATTATTGTAAGGCACTCTAGGCACTGCTGTAAATATATCTTGTCTGGAGATCTAGTTCCAGTAATTGGTCTAAAATAATTGCTGACATCACAAGCAATAACTCAAAGTACTACCCTGAAAGAAGACAACAAATCTAGTGACTACTCCCAGCTTGATGTATACAGATAATTCTCTATAGACAAGAAAGTGTGTCAGTATGAAGATAACATGTGTCTAAAAGGGAAAGTAATATCCAGTTAAAATGTTTGGGGAAAAACTTATTGTATACATCCTTTCAAAGACCACAGGTTTAAAAATATAATGTAAGCAGGGAATTGCATGTTTGAATGCTGCCTCCTCTTTCTCCCTCATATATAAGATCTTCCTGTACATCTGTAAATGTTAAAAAAAACAACAACAACAACAGACAGACAGAAGGATTCTAGCCTAGCCTTCTGTGTTCAAATTCTGCTGTTCTTCCCTTCCTTCTTTCCTGTTAGTGCTTACCACTTTGTTAGTAAATTCTTGATATCATGAGCTACAGCCCAGTGATCTTCTGCCTCATAATTTCATTTTTAGCCATATTCATATGAATTATCATTTATTTGACCCTTAACGTCCTTTTAAATGTTTTAAAGATTTTGCAAAGCCTGGAAGAGGAGAGATGTCCATATCATTGTACCTTCCTTCCACACTGCCAAAACGGTGACCAGACCTTTGTTAGTGGGACTGAGGGCTGGGGCAGAATATATGGTCATTGATACATTTAAGGGGAAGCTGCTGTTGATCTCGATCAACTAGAATTTGGTTGGGCTAGTACAGGTATATGTCTGGGCGTGTCTAGAGATGGAGAGACAAAAGTTGATTCGTTGAGTCTGCAGTGGCTATTTCAGTGAGGGGTGGGGGATTTCCTCTTCCATCTTTCCTGTCAGCTCTATGACCAAATACCCACTGGTCATGCCAGTGCTCACCCACTGTTGCTCTTCAAAGTGAGAGCTTCTGTATAGAGTCCTGTAAGGCTCTATACTGTGCCCAGTGCCTTTTAACACCAACAGGAAACTTCTGGGAGTTATCAAGATATCTAGTGCAGGGTGTTGTCAGTATGCTGAGGATGGCCAAATCTATCTCTCCATGTCCACTCCATCAGGAAATGGAGTGGACATGGACAATCAACAAAGGGGCCAAGAATTTATTGGACCTCCTACTGTTAGTCTTGAACTATCATGGAAGTCTCCTATTCCTACTGCTACTTTTTACAAGAAATGGAAAGCACTCATCCTTTTTCCACAGTGTAGGAGGTCATCTGGTTGTGGACCTGACATGCTCCAATAGACAGGACTAGATGAATTTGAAGATGAGGCTTTCTTTCAGTGCTCTGGTTCCGGTCCTTCTTGCTCCAAGCTACAGGACTACAAGAGCTCTGTCTCCTTTGTGTTTTGGGCTTGCTTTCTTTTTTCTTCCTTTTCCCTACTCTCATAGAGATTCATCGCAAGGGAAGGGAGTCATTTTTTCTATTGTGTTCCTAACCAAAACCTAACACGCTTTCAGTTCTAATTTGGCTAATTGAGTATTTGGCTTTCAGTTGCCTTTTTTCCTTTCTCCCTGATCCTCCATGGAGCTTTCCCATACATGAAGCATACTGGATGGTTCCCTCTGAGGGTCCCCATTCGGAGGGGAGAGGCCGCCACCTATAAAAACTACAGCCATCAGGCTGCTAGCAGCCCAGCTCAGCTTCTCCATCTCAGAAGGGCTCTGCGCCCCTCCTCAGCAACCCTATTGGGAGCATTCTTTCAAGAATGCTCACATGAAAGCTTCCAAGAAAACAGAGCACCTCCAGGAGCTCCCACCCAAGGAGCTGAAAAGGAAATCAAAATTGCACATTCTGTGGCTCAGTGAGTGGCTATTACTTCAGGCTGTTTGCAAGGAATGCCCACCCCACCATTTACCTCCTAGTCCTGAGGAGGACACTGAAAGGGAGTGAACCCCTCTGTGTGGCTGCCATTCCTGTCCTCTGACCTGCTGTGCCATGCATTAGAGGGGAGCAGGCATTCCTACAGCCTGCTGCCCCACTCAGGCTGTAGTGCAGACTAAGAGGGCAGATCTTACGGCACCTACTTGGTTGGCTCCCAGTGCACCGCCACCAACACCAGTGAGTAACATCCTCCTCCTAGCCCGCTCTACCAGACCTGAGGGACCCTCCCTCAGAGGACATTTCTAGTTCATTTAAGGAGTTGATTGCTCATGAATGCCAGTTGCACGTTGTGTCGTCTCAGCCTGCACCTCTCCTGGGTGGTTGTCATCCTCAGCCCATTAGTTCCAGGGCTAACACACATCTTTCTCTTTCCTCGTTGCCCAATTCTAACCCCAGGTGAGATGCCATTCCACCTAAAGAGAGGGGGCATGTTATTCCACAGCCACCTGTGATCAGGCAGAAGAGGAGGGCAGCTCACGTGAGGAGTGCAGCACTTGAAGGAACTTGGCCCTGATCCCAAACAGCCTGTAACACCACTGTGCCCTGCAATCCTGGACCTGTGCCTGGTCCTTGTTCACCCAGCACTTCCAGGGTCTGCAACACCACCATGCCCTGCATTTCCAGTCCTATGTCTGGTCCCTATTCGCCCAGGGCTTTCAGGACAATCTCCATTAAAGCCAGTACAATCTCCCATGGTGCCTCTGTCTACTACACTGGTTTAACCTCCCAACCCTGTGCATACTTTATTTGACTCGGACTCCAACCAGTCTAAAGCCAGAGACACATGTATCTCACATGTCTCTGATAAAGAAGGGGAATTCTCTGATGAGAAGGCCATGCAACAGACACCTCCCCCTACCCGTCCTATTGTCACAGTGGATTTTGAGGTCCTTCTGATGAAAGCTGAATGGGCAATTGTTATCCCTCTATAGGCCATTCCCAATGCCCTCAGATTATACCAGAATATCTTGCCCTCTCCTCTGTCCCTTCAGCCACTGTTCCCTTCCATTCCTTATTTCAAAACGTCAGGAAGCAATACCTCAGTCTCTTCTTAACCAATTGGCGTTTTCCCTAAAAAGATGTATTCTTTGCTTCAGGAAGTCATGTCTCAGTTAGCAGTTCCCCTGGCAGATGCCCTAGTGGCTAAACATTTTGGGGATTCCTTGGGGCCTATTCCAATAGAGAACCAGGATAAGAAAAAGCAATACCTTCCAGCTGCAAAGAATTCCACAAGCAATTTAAGTCTAACTGATCTTCCTTTCGTCCTTCAAGGGGTTTCCACAGATCCAGGAACAACCGCACTTCCAGCTACAAACCCACATGAGGTAACCAGTGGCAGCAGAGGAGCAAAGATCCTCCCAGATCTCAGACTTTGCAGCAGTTCACCTCCACCTCTGTTTCACCTTCCCGTAAGCAATGACTCTCTGCCAGTAAGTGGCACACTTCTCTAGTTTGCATCTCCTTGTGCCATTTCCACTCATGACCATTGGATTCTTTCCATAGTTTCTCATAGCTACTCTCTTGATCTCACCTTTATTCTCCCTGACAGCTTCATTGTCTCCCCTACTTCGAAAAATCCAGCCAAACATCTCCAGACAAGTCAGGCCATCAATCATCTCTCTCAAATCCAGGCAATAAAACCAGTTCACTTGACAAATGCATGTCAAGGTATTTACTCTGTCTTGTTTTTGGTTTCCAAATAGGATTATTTTGGGGGAGCAGTTCTAGACCTGAAGCACCCAAGAACTTAAGAACAGCCCTGCTGGATCAGGCCCAAGGCCTCTTTAATCCAGTATCCTGTTTCACACAGTGGCCCACCTCAGTCGTTTGATTCAAAAGAAAAAAATCTACATGGAATTCCTCCAGATCATCAAGGAGCCAATCTCATGCCCAACTATTACTTGGGCTCCATAGATCTTTCAGAGGGTTTTCCCCACATTCTCATTCTTCCCACACATTGCAGACTTCTCAGGTTCTGTTACAACCACCAACACTTTCAATACAGGGCTCTTCCCTTCTGATCTTCCACAGCACTGAGAGTATTCACCAAGATTATGGTGGCTCTCATCACACAGCTGTAATTGAAGGGCATCCACGTTTACCTATATTTAGACAATCTCTTGGTCTGTTCCCCCATCCTTCACCAAGCAAGGACAGATCTCGACCCGACTCTCTGTTCCTTACAAGAACATGGTTTCCTAGTCAATCACAAGAAGTGTCACCTCCCTCCTCTCTCACCCTCCTGCATCTAGGGGCTGTCTTCGGCACAGTGAGAGCTATCTTCTCTTTTTCTGTGGAGAGGAGGGAGAACCTAGCTCCTTCCTCACTCCTCTCATAAGAGCATCAACTGCCGATCTCATGCTTCTATTCCAAGAACTCTCAACACTTTCTTCCCTTCACTCATGACTGCCACATTCTCATTCACATGTCAATCATCAGGGAGACACCAGGTCTCCAACTCTCATGACACAATCTTATTGCCTTTTTCGCTGGGTGGAACTCCACCTGGCATTGATCTCTGCGGGACATCTCAGCAGGGTCTCCAACTGCCAGGCCAATTGACTCAGCCATTGATCGAGTCCATCAGGTGGTGTTCCACTCCATCATCTGCCAATTTCACATGCCCCAGGTGGACCTCTTTGCATCTCACTCAAGTTGTCCACCTTTTCTTGTCCCTAGTAATTGGTTTTATACTTGGTACTGGGTTTTTGTGTCCCTTCCACATTGGTTCAGTATAAATCACTTCTAATAAGGTTTACAATACTCCTTCCAAACATATTCTTACCAGTCTTAATGAGATGCACCCCATCTAGTGCAATCAAAATATTTTCAATGTCTGAATTATTTTATTGGTTTTACTTGCATCTTGAGGATCCACTCAAGATGCAGCTGAAATCAATAAAAATAATGCAAAAGAATAAAGGGGACTAGACTGGGGAAGAAGACCATATTTGAGAAGAAACATGGAATGTATTTGTGTCACATATAAGAATTATAATAGTTTAACATGAACCAATAGAAAGTTAAGAAGTTGGACAAAATGGGAATGTTTTGCTGAATGGCCTCTCCCTGATAGTACCCTAGCTCTTTCACCTACTTGTGGATTCTGAGAATCATTGCATTTTCTCTGCTGAGATCAGATAATTAAACAAAAATCCTCTTTTCGTTGTCTTTCATTTTATTTGGGGTCTTTTAGTAGAATAATTCTTTTATTTCACAAGACACTGAGAGCATATGGTTGTTGCCTAAGTAGAGCTATTTATAACCATGTAGTTGCAGTGCATGGGTTTTTCTATAAATAATTTTTTACAGATGAAGCCAAAAATGTAAGTGTTTGCCTTTTAAGAATCCTGAGATTGATTTTGACTATAGGAATCAGTTAAATCATTATTCATGAAAAAAAACCACACCCCAAAGCTGAATACTGCTTTTCACCTGACCACTCTTAACTCTGAAACGCTTCAGTTGATATTATTGATGGTTCATCCTCTAATTGTTGCTTCCTCCATTAAATTAAAATAAGCAGAGTAATTCGGTTGCTGCACTTGAAAGGTTGTCTTTGTCTTAGCTACCATACAGTTAAAAGGCATGTTTTAAAAGATCTGTGAGCAGTTGTGGGCAATACTGGTGTCTTGTTAAGGTGAAGAGGAGGCATTGAGGCTCTGGTGTGTCAGCTGAGTAGATATTTTGGCTGTCAAAGGCTGGCAGAATAACAGCCTACTCAAGTGTTTGTGTTTATGCAATATATTGTGTATTGTGATGTAATAATATGCAACCATATATTATCTATCTATCTATCTATCTATCTATCTATCTATCTATCTATCTATCACGCTTATAAACCACTCCATCCAAAGATTCTGGGTGGTGTACAACAAATTTAAAAGACATAAAAACACACACCATTTAAGACACAGTACTAAAACCAATATTAAACAATTCAAAAACAATTAAAACCCCTTTAGAACCCATCAAAATACTTTAAAAACAATTTAAAAACTTAGGGAGGCCAGGCCAAACAAGTAAGTATTTTAGGGAGGCCAGGCCAAACAAGTAAGGTAGAGGTGTGTGTGTGTGAGAGAGAGAGAGAGAGAGAGAGAGGTTGCCAGATTTGGCTTATTTTAAGCCAAATTCTGGGTTACGCCCCATTTGACCCACAAGTATACCCCTTAGGTCTGACAACTAGTGTATTTATATTTATATGTCATACATTGTGGCAGATGGAGAAGTTGTAGTGCAGGGGTTTCTTATTCTATTTCACCTCAACATTTCAGCAACAGAATATTCATTATATTCTCAGACTTTTGCTCATGCTTGCAGTATGCCTACTTTTGCTGCCACAGACTAGTGTGCCTGTTCTGTTTGGTGTTTTCTGTAGAATTGTAGCAGCTTCTATATTATTTGAAAATACTTCGGATTTTCCAGGGTGTGTGGTGTTCTGCTGTGAAACCTTGGAAATAGTTTTTCAGTAAATAAGAGGCTTAAAAAGAAATTGCAGTCCAGTGCTCTGGAGATTTTTTGTTAATCTGAATTGCAGCTCTAATAAATTGGACTGTATTGTACCAATACCTCACACAGGTGGCATTAGAGGCCTAATGATGCTCCTGAGTGTTTTCTGATGAAGATGAGAAATGAGTGCTTTTTTTTATGGTGAAGCTGGGATGGTTATGTGCCATTTTGAAAATTTTAAATCTGAATTGAACTTATCAGAAACATTTGGCTGAAGAAAATCATTTACAGTAGTTCTGCTATTGTATTTGTGTTCATAATTGGGGTTTTTTGGTAGCCACTTTCTCTGGCTTTGGGAACACTTTCTCATTGTATGCAATCTGTTTCTTCAAGGAGCTCAGATGTCCAAATCCAAAAAGCAGAAGAGGAGCTTCAAGCTGGCTAACTCGGTAGCACAACTGTTTTCTCAAACAAGCAGTCCAAGTTTTGGAAAGATACAACCATAGTTTATTCTAGAGGAGGAAATAACATCACAGTAAAGTACCACATGCACAAGCACGTACACACCCACACACAATCTTCTAAATGCTGCAGCTCCAGTTATAATGGTCTAGCTTGGAAAAGACCAGTTTGGACTATGCTTTGCCCACCTCGTGTAATAAAGACGTTTGTACATTTCACCCTCTCCTTGTAACGTTTCCATAATTGTGTGGGGGTGCTTCCCTACTCAAAAGTCAAAATATTTTCATAATATTTGGACTGAATGTAAAAGGGTGGATCAGATGAATGTGTCCCTGTGCAATTAAGGAATTATGCTGGTGGGAGACATGTGCTCTCCCATCTTTGGCACAGGGTGATCCAGTCAGGCAAAGTATTATTCATACTGGCCAGTGTGCCCATTCTTGCTTTTGCAGCCATATGTGTTAAAAAAGCTGATAATTCTTTAAGATAATCTTCATTCCTAATCCATTTGTGTAGAAGTCCTACAACTTTATTATATGAATTAATTATTCCTATTTCCAGATCTGCAGATTAACTTTCAGATTGTCTCCTGGCCACAAACACACATATCGTGTTTTAAGTATACCATATGTTTTCCTGCAAATGCTAATGAAGGTAACTTAACACTTAACAATATGTATAAAATCAAGGAGGGGTGGGACTCAGCAAAGCATAATAAGTGAGTTTCCCCAAATAAGAATCCTTGCTGTGCTACCCAGATAAATTCTGTTTAACTGCAAACATCAATTAGTCCCAAAATCTTGTTGAAAAACCTGAAATACCTAACATAAGAACAGCCCTGCTGGACCAGGCCCGAGGCCCATCTAGTCCAGCATCCCGTTTCACACAGTGGCCCACCAGATGCCGCTGGAAGCCACAGACAGGGGTTGAGGGCGTGCCCTCTCTCCACCTAAAATAGTAATGCGACAACAGGCATCCAACTGGAGGGCACTCCACATAATCTGCTCACACTATTGTGGCTAGGTATGATGGGAGTTGTACTTTAACAACATCTGGACAGCCAAGATTGCTTACTCCTTTACTACATCCCTGAAAAACAGAAAAGGGACCTGAAGTGGACAAATGCTGATTGACGTCTTGGGGCCAGGAGGAAAACATATGGAAGAAGCCAGCCAATAGGTGGACACATATTGGTCCAATGTTGTGCCCCAATTCATTTCTGGGCAGCTTCTCTCCCACCCTGCCCAGCCCCTCCCGCCCCCCACACACAGTTGCATGACCAGTTCACAAGAGTTGGATATTAGTGGGGACAGTACTTACTAGTTGCAAAGAAGTTGCAGCATTCCTTGGTCCAGGTTCCCAGTGGCCTTTGTGACTGAGTGAGGAATCCCCCCCTGCCCCAATACCTATTCTTTTGGTGCAGGTCATGATTTGCACCTGGGCTGCTAGGAAACAAACAGCCTCCATGTGAAATTTGAGGTTGTACACTTAGAGGAGAGAACCTTCCACATTTGAACTGGTCTTCTGCTTATGTGGTTTGTATGACTCTGCGGCTTATCCCCTATCTTCCCCGTATCCTCCCAAGTTGTAGCTGATGGGAGGGCAACAGAGAGCTCACACAAGAGGACTGGAAAAGGTCTATCATCTCTTTACATGCTACTCTAGCTTTGGGCAGGGGTAATGTAGTTATCCAGGCAGGGCCAGCTGCCACTGGATTCATCTGTTTAGCTCTTCAGACCTTGGTTCCTGGTGTGTAATCTCTATAAAATCCCTTTTCACCACAGATTAATAGTTAAAGTGAGCAAAACCTCCATCCCAACATTATGAAAGAACTATCAATTAAATGTGTCTAGCATTGTTCATGGGTCTGTATAACATCCACAGAAGTGCATTGGCCCTATCCCTGCACCAACACGCTGGTCCCCACTCTAGTCAGCAAGCACATCCCCACTCTGCCCAGGCCTGTTCAGACATCACCATATTTATCTGAATCTAAGATGAGATGTTTCCCTAGTTCTTGCCTATTAAATGGGAGGTAGTCATCTCAGATTCAGAGTCATTCCTCTCTCTCTCTCTCTCTCTCCCTCTCAATTTTAAAGTATTTAACCTTTTATCTTTTAAGGCATTGTCTTGCATTAAAAATTGCCGCCTTCTATATTCAGGTAAATATGGTGTGTTGCACCTGTAGTCAGACGGTGCACATGGACACAACATGTGTGTTGTGTGAATGACTGTACCTGTGTTCGTTTTAAAAGTGAACCTGGGTTCAGGTTCACCTCAAATGAAGCTGTACAGATAGGCAGTGTACTGTTGTACCTATGGTCAACATAACATGTGCATTGCTATACCTGTATATGGATCTGTGTACACTTGTATGGGCGTTGAGCATGACTTGTGAGTAGGCTCCCAAGTAAGCATTTGTGTTGGTACGAGAGGAAAACTTCACAGTACAGCATTTGCATGCCACAAGAGAGGGGTGGTGGTGGTTTAAGAGCATGGTAGGGTAGTGGATGTGACTGGCTGGTGTGCTTTTGTGGGTGCTGTACCCAAGTATATCATCCATGGTTTGAATAATGCCTGAACAGGCCTGATGACATGAATTGAATGATAAGATCCTAAGCAGAAAAATAGCTTGTGAACCTGCATCACTTGCAGTTATGCGATTGAACGGAGAGCTGTTGCATTTGTCCCTGGAATACAGTGTCCTTGAGCTGTCAGGAAAATGAACGTGTGTTCTCTAGTCGGAAGTAAACATTCAGCATTTGCAGGAGTTTCCTATTCTGCACTATGTTCTTAAGACTCCAGTTACAGACCTGGTGCCAAATAGCAAAAAACCAACAAACAAAAAATCCACATCTTAATACGAAAGTTCCAGATGAAAGAATATTGTATGTTAATGACGATAGTACCCTCTTTTATTTTCTTGCACAAAAGGCTGTATCTCTCATTTTTTAAAAAAGCCAAAGAAAATGATCTGTAGGAGAGTATATTCCCAGAACTCAGTGTAAGCTCCCTGGGGCAGGGTTCTGTCTCTTTTACTTACGTAAAGTGTCGTATGCATTGATGTTATATAAGTCATAATTGTTTGCCTGCTGTAAGTGATGGACAGAAATAATTTAGAAGCTTTAGGCTGTGGCCCCAAGTGTCCATGCGTACATGCCCTGGAGCTCTTCCATTCTCCTGGCTGCGTTTTTGGTGCTGTATTGGAAGCTGTTTTATATATATTCAGGACTAACTTCTTGTGCAGTGGAGGCAAAAGTGCAGCAGGTAAAGAATGATGGAAGCATCACTGGAAGATGGGTCTGAGAGTATGGTCCAAGGGTGCACGATGCAGCTCCCTTGTTGAAGCTAATCAGCAAAGCATATGTGGGTCTACTATCCAGGCAATGACCACTGGTCCTTTGGGGATACAGCCATAGCTCAGTGGTAGAGCATCAATTCTGCATGCAAACGTATTTGGTTCAATCCCTGGCATCTCCTGGTCTGTCTCTGTGTGTCTTTCTTTATTATGGTCTCAGTAAATGGAGGAAGAAAGCAGGAAGGCTGTTACACTATAATCCACATCTCATTCCTAGCAGCTTGTAGTTCTGTTACCTCATATGTTTTCCCTTAGAAGTGGAGAAACACTGAAGGGATATTTTAAGTGCATCAGTGGGCACCCTAACGTTTGATGTACTCACCACTTCTGTCCTCAGCAAGGCATTTAAATAGGCTCCAGCAGTGCAACAGATCCTGCAGAAAACAAGTGTCTACCTCGCATGAGCCCCACCTCTTTCAAGTGTGCCAGGAACCTTCCTTCCCTCAGTAACAGAGGTGTTGAAGCCCTGTTCACTGATCATTGTCTGAGTCAGTTCTGGACCCACCATTTCCAGTACCCAAATAGAACAGCCTTGCTGGATCAAGCTCAAGGCCAATCTAGTCCAGCATTCCGTTTCACACAGTGGTCCACCAGATGCCTCTGAGAAGCCCACAGGCAGGATGTGAGGGCTTGCCCCTTTCCCTACCATTGCTCCCCCGCAACTGGTATTTTGCGAGATCTTGCTTCTGAGGCTGGAGGTGGCCCACAGCCACCAGACTAGCAGCCATTGATAGACCTCTCCTCCATGACTTTGTCTAAGCCCCTTTTAAAGCTATTCAAGCTAGTAGCCATCACCACATCCCATGGCAGAGAACTCCATACATTAATTATGTGCTGTGTGAAGAAGTACTTCCTTTTGTCAGTCCTAAATTTCCCAACCTTCAGTTTCATGGGATGACTTCTGGTCCTAGTGCCGTGAGAGAGGGAGAAATATTTCTCTCTGTCCGCGCTCTCTAGTACAGTTGGTCTACCACAACTGGTCTTCCTTGCAGTATTGTGCCCTCAGAGGTCCTCTGAGACCTATGGCGGTCCTAGAGAGAATTGCTGCATCATCTGTTTAGAGCAGAGTGGAAATGTGTGTCTCTCTGAGCTTGGAAGGATGAATGTTGAGTTTTATTAACTTGACCCACCATAGCATTAATATAGAAGTTGAACAAGAGCAGGACAAGAATACAGACTTGTTTGATGCCCTTGCAGTTTGGAATGGCGCTTGGGGGTTGCACCTTATTTTGTGTGTTGTATCATATGGATGAGGTATAGCAGGTGCTGGTCAATGGAGGCAGCCTCCAGTGTTTCCCACAGTTTGACTCATGAGATGGAATCAAATGCAGCCTTATGGTCTATAAAAGATGCATAGAGAGAGGTTGTAGTGTGGGTGGAATATTTGTCAATTAGATGTTGTAGAAATAGACGCTGGTCATTGTCCCTTCCTAAAGCTGGCCTGCTCCTCTGCAAGGTGGTTTTCTTGTTCCAGCCAGTCTCTTAGTTTCCCATATAGATGCCCAGAATAGAGCTTACTGACTATGCTGAGCAGGCTGATGGGTCTGTAGCTTGCTGGATCATCCTTTCTGCCATTTTTTGAACATGGGGACAATGACCACTAGCCCTCAGTCCTTAGGAACATAGCCATGTATATTGATAAATGTGTATAGTGAAACCAGAATAGGGGTACACCACAATGAGTTCCTACATCGTCTGTTTAGAGCAGAGTGGAAATGTATGTTTCTGTGAGCTTGGGAGGATGGAAGTTTAGTTTTATTAGCTTTGGGGGGATACAGTCATCTCCAGGGTCCTTCCCAAGACTAAGGTGGGAGATAAGGTTCTTAACGTCAGATGCCATTGCTGGTGGCCATGTGGGCAGGTCCTCTACACCATGCTGGGGCAACTGTGTTCTGTAGCTCTATCTTCATACAGATCACAGAAGTGCTTTTCCCTGACCCTGGGATGCAGGTGTCCAGGTGTGTCAGGTATTGTTGGGGAGATTCGCTGCATTGCTGGGGAGATTCACCAGAATGAGGCCTAGTCATTAGATCTGAGTGCCTGGATAAGATGTGACGAGGTGGATTTCATAGTGTCACTTTTTTCTTACATTTATTTATATTGTCTCTTCTACTTCAGGATGTCTTGCGCAGATACTGATCTTATATTGGTTTTATAGGCATGTTAGTTGGTGACTAATGCAGTTGTCAAACCATGGTTTAAAGTGGTGCAGGTGCTGTTTTGGGAAAGCATTGTCTTTGCAAGTTAAACACTTGTGCTGCCAGTGTTCTGAGGTAAGTAGTTTGGTTATCGCCTTGTCTAGATGGGTGGACCATTTGGTGTGGCAAGTTGGGCTGCTGTCTGTTTCCTAGGAGCCCAGGTGCAAATCATGACCCACACCAAACGAATAGGTGCTGGGGGGATTCCTCATTCAGCAACAAAGGTCACTGGGTACCTGGACCAAGGAATACTGCATCATAACCAGCCACAATAGTGGGAGCAGATTATGTGGAATGCCTCCCGTTGAATTCCTGTTGCCACATTACTATTTCAGGTCCCATGTAAAACCAGAATATCCCAATGGGGTATCCTGGGTAAAGGTGGGGTGGGTGTGCATGACCACTAGGTCTCTGGGAAAATAATAATACTAATAATACTAATTATTATTACTATTATTACTTTACACAGTCAGACAGGTGTTATTGATTGGTTTGTTTTATCCAGACGTCGAGTCCTTCCCAAGGACCTGGGATGGCTGAATTTTATTGTCAGTGTTGTTGCTGTTGTTATAGATATTGTCGCAGAATATAGGCTGTTCCTAGTAAAGCTGCTTTTTGTAATTGGCTGATGGTGATTTCTGTGGCCCCTATGGTGTTGAGGTGCTCTTCAAGGTCATTTGGAATTGGTCATTTGGAATGAATCAAACAACCACCAGGGTTCGACTTCCAGCTGTAAAAACAGTTGCCAAAAAACAACTTGCTCAGGCATTAAAAGATGTCAATGCTGCACTTGCAGAAATAACAATCAATAATTTGCAAGAAACAAACCAACTAATGTACAGTGCAGCAACAATAACAACACAAGAGCTCGGATAGAAGACCAGTGGACCTGTAACTAAAGAAAGTAGTACAACACCTAAATGGAAGATTAGATTAGAAAATAAAATCTCCAGGCTTAGATCGGATGCTAGTAAACTGAAAGATATGAAAGACAAGAAGCTGAAGAATGAAAACAGCAAACAGTATCTGATCCAAAAATACCATCTAGATTCAAGGAAAATTAGAAAAGTCCTGGAAATAATAAAGCAGCAAATAACAGCAGTGTCAAAGAAGATTAGCAGATACGAAGCCAGAACTACACAACACAGGCAGAACCTCCAATTCCAGTCGAATCAGAGACGTTTCTACCATAGCATAGAAGGAGAAACTGCAAGAAACGTAGAAACACCCAATAAAGAAGAAACAGTGCAATTCTGGGGGGAATTATGGGACAATCCAATAGATTATAATAAAAAAGCAGGCTGGGTGAAAGAGGTCAGAAAATGTAACCAACAAATGCAAGATCTAATAATAACACCAAAATTAATAAGTGAAAGAGGGGGCAAGTCTGACACTTTTGGATCCCCCATTTCTCTGTTCCGAAGGGTTCTCAGGACGTAGTTCTTGGATGGCAAGTGAGCACCCTGATATAGTGCTGTCTCTCTTGTAGCAGGCTTCTTGTTGGGAGGGTTCTCTATAAGGGTGTGTGAATCAATTTGGGTACAAAATGATTTGTACCCAAATCTAGCTGATTCGGGTGATTTGTAGATAGAATACTGGAGTGACTAAACATTAATAAGGTTGGATGGTGTGTGTGTGTGGTGTGTATGCTTGTATCTATAACGGCACACAAAATTTGTACACATTGCCTTGATACTGCTGCCCAGAACAAAACTCATTCTGCACATGGATGAAAGAAATTAGGTAGAACACTGATGCTGAGGGCTGCCATATTACAAAAAGAAACAGAGAAAGAACCCTGTGGCATGTTAAAAGCAGAAGCAGGCATTGGGTAAATTGGCAACAGAAAGCTGATCATTCCCACTAATTTAACAAGAGCAAGTAAAAAACAAACAAACATATCTACCATGGCTGGCCTTGTGCTAATGGCTCAGTTTTCAGCCTTGGTGTTCATCACCAACATGGTTCCCTTTGACCAGGAGTTTGTGCAGTTCTACTTTCCAGTGTTTTGCGTTTTATGTTAGGATCCCTAATCTAGGTTAACTGTGGTATGTCTGTTAGGGATCCTGGGGCTCTAGTTCTGTAAAAGAGCACATGTTTTACATGCGGAAGGGACGTCCCAGATTCAATCCATGGCATCATTGGATAGGGCTGGGATAGGCCCCCTGAAATTCTTGAGAGCTGCTGCCAGTCAGTGTGGATAGTACTAAGCTAGATGAACCCATGGTATGACTCAGGCAGCTTCCTATGTTCCTAATTGGGATCTCGTGCAATGTGTAATTGGGCAAGACAGTTAACAGACCTTTATAGAGAAAGCCCTCCATAGTATTCTAATGTTTCTGCTAATGAATATTTGCATAATATACTTGTTTTGAAGTATTATATTCTTGTAAGTGCAGTTGCTGTTTGTGCCCTCAAGAACCCATGTGTTAAAAATATTGCATGTGTCACAGAGTGTGCGTGTAGGGGTATAAAGCTTAACTTGCAACAGTGGGGACCTCCAGCGCGGGGTGGGGCTCCAAAGACCTTTAAGTCCAGGCTCCAAATCTACCTAGGTGCACCACTGGGCAAGAGCTGAGGGCATACCCTCTCTCCTGCAGTTGCTCCCCTACAACTGGTATATCTTGCTCGGAGTTTGGAGGTGGCCTGAAGATGAGTAGCCATTGATAGACTTGTCCTCCATGAATTTATCTAAGCCAGGCCTACACGATATAAGGCCCGAGGGTCAGACCAGGCCCTCAGGGACTTATTTGCTGGCTTGCAGGTAGGAATTTCCTGCAGCAGCAGTAGTCATGAGGAGCTCGTGGCCTGCCTTGCTGATGAGCAACAGTGACTTAGTGCAGTTGGCTGCTTGAGACCAGATACCTCTTGCACTGGGTTAGAGCCCACTGACTCTCATCACTCTTTCCTCTTGCTTTCCCCTTGACTCTAACCCTCTGCCCCCTCACTTTGATTAATATTGCAATAATCAACTTTAATGTAAAAACTGATGTGCTGAAAGTTGGCCTTGGCCCTTGCACACCAAGTGATGAGTGGTTCCAGCCCACTGGGGCATTTGTTGTGCATCCCTGATCTAAGCCTTTCTTAAAGCCATCCAGGCTGGTGGCTGTCGTCTCATCGTGTGGTAGAGAATGCCATATAAGAACATAAGAATGTAGTCTCTGGCGTTTGGACTGCAAATTGTCGTTTCTTATGGCAATCATTGCATGATGAGTGTGTATGTGCATGCATTGAGGTTGGAGCACATGTTGCATTTGCTATGAGAGAGAATTTCATGTAATAGTTCTGCCACTGTGCCTGGGCAGGGAAACTGCAAAAGTTATTTAAATAAAAGTGGGGGGGGGAGCTGGGGCTCCATTTCTCAGATACCAACATAAACTGGTATTTGTAGGGGCATAGCCACTATTGGACTGGAGGAGAAATGTCCTCCAGCTGTTAGTGTCCAGGGGGCCACTCGACCCCTACAGGACAGCCAACAGCCTGCAGGTACACTGCCAGCTGAGAGAGAGGAAAGAAGAAAGCACCCACAATGCTTGCACCACGCAGAACAGAAGATGTCCCTTTGGCATTTGCTCCTCCTGACACCACACACAGATGTGGTTCTGACATATCATGCCAGGGGGAGTGGCCAACAATGGTGTAAGACTGCTGCACTGCCTGTCCTTCTCTCCCAGTTGGCAAGTGAAACACTCCATTGGCCGAATACTTTATTCTCTTGAGTGTGGGAAGGGCCACCCACCCTTACATCTTGCCCTAAGGCTGCCACAACCTTCCTACACCCCTGGACACTGAAGCTGAGTCAGAGTCGCTGAGGAGAGGAGAGCTGGTCTTGTGGTAGTAAGCATGACTTGTCCCCTTTGCTAAGCAGGGTCCACCCTGGTTGCATATGAATGGGAGACTTGATGTGTGAGCACAGTAAGATATTCCCCTTAGAGGATGGGGCCGCTCTGGGAAGAGCATCTAGGTTCCTAGTTCACCCCCTGGCATCTCCAAGATAGGGCTGAAAGAGATTCCTGCCTGCAACCTTGGAGAAGCCACTGCCAGTCTGTGAAGACAATACTGAGCTAGATAGACCAATGGTCTGACTTGGTATATGGCAGCTTCCTATGTCATTATGCTGCATCCTGTCGATGAATGAAGTTCGACTTTGTACTTCAGCTTAAAGGTGTGTGTTAACCCTTTAATTAGGACCAGCCTACTAGAGACCATGCCCGGTATGGCTCTACTGTATTTTCACTTAAGTAAGAATCTGGTAGAGTCTTTAAGGATAGGGTTTTTAGAAAGGATTGTCAGTGTGGTAGAGTAGACTATATTAAATCCCGTGTTAACCACAGACTCGCAGAGTAGCCTTGGCTATTCAATGGCTATTCCACTGAAGATCATTAAGCATATTTTAAAATGTATAAGCTATATAATTCTTATAACAAAGCATCTGGTAGCTTGGAATTGCTTGGTTTTCATAACCTGATTACAAATGAGGGCAAAATAACCCAATTGAACTTAATTGAACCATTGCATTTGGTAAAGTGCAAGTGAAATTGAATGTGTTGTAACAAACTAATGCCCTCTCACCTTGATCTTGTTTAAACTCTTTTCTTAGGACTACAACCCCTTTGGTTAATATCATGGTCTGTTTCATCCTCAAGGTATTACTATTACACATTCCAGGGCTGAATTTTGTATATCAGATACACATGTATACATAGAGTTAGTTGAGATAATAGGCTGATTAAATGTCTAGCTATATTTCAGTTTCTTCTTTGGATAAGGGTTGAAATAGATTTGCAGAATAAAGCTTTCAAGGGCACTCAGCGGAAGATTTTTGTGGCTCATCTCCCAGATATGCATTAGAGGCTCTTTTCAGAATGGACAACATTATGCTTTTTCCAGAATGGACAATGTTATGCTCTTTCTATATCGTTCACCTATGTAAAATTGAACAACTTCTGGAGGTGGCAAATAATTCCCTTCAGATTGCTGTCTGTCTGTCTCTTTTCCCCCTCAAGACTTTTGAAAGAGTGATTAATCTTTCAGATGCTTACTGATGACTTAGGACAATGATTGATTGTCTTGTTCTACTTTTTTAAATTGAACTATTTTAATAACGGAGTTGGGATGGATATGACATAAGAGTTCCTCATTTGAACTTTGTGAGAAGACTAATATTTGAGCTTCTTTTTAGTTATTTTTTTTAATTGTTCATCACATGATTTTTTTAATTTATCTTTCCTTTTGTATCCCACTTTATAACCCCAAAGAATTCTGTAGGCTGCTGGGGGAAAGGAGTGGGGGGTGGGGGTGGGGAGTCTACAATAAACCAGTGCTGATAAGGCACTGGCTGACATCCTGACTAAATTTACTAGAGGAAGGATTGAAAATTTAGTAGTCCTTTAGTGTAACTCTTGAGTATTGTAGTACTATTGAGAAACTTAGTCTGGTTAGTTTCAGTCTGGTTTTCTCTGCCTGTTCTTCTCTCCTAGAAATACTGTTGGTAGTCTGTTCTGTTGCCATTCTTTGCTTTTATGTAACCAAAACATAATTAAGCAAAATTCCCAAATACCAAAGGCACAGACCTATACCAATTCAGAATCCTATGTGGCTATAATACTATACAATCATGGCTCTGATTTCCAAAGCAAGTTGTTGATCTAGTTCAAATTTGTTTTGATTTGAACAAGCTGTGATTGTTCATGGCCTTGCCAAAGCTTATTCACTCTCTTTAGGATCCCTTTTTTTACTGAGTAAGCATCTTTCCTCATAACTAGTTTGCTCACAGCTGTTGCTTTATTAATTTTCCCTCACTTAGAGTAGTTGCTAGCAAGTGGCTGCAGTAGAGTGTTTGTGATGTGTTCATAAACAGACTTTTTGTTTAACATAAGAATATTTTTCAATGTCTTTAGAATTTTTTTAAAAACCCTAATTTTTCTCAAAGTTTAACATGGTTAACTCAGTTAGATTTCAACCTGAAATGGTCACAGTTTTGTGATAAAAAGTATATGCAGGTAAACTGTGAAAGATGTTGATGGATTCTCCTTAGTTTACCAAACCTTACAATCCTTTCATGACTGATTAAGAGGAGAAGCTGGTCTTGTGGTAGCAAGCATGACTTGTCCCCATAGCTAAGCAAGGTCTGCCCTGGTTGCATCTGAATGGGAGACTTGATGTGTGAGCACTGTAAGATATTCACCTCAGGGGATGAAGCCACTCTGGGAAGAGCAGAAGGTTTCAAGTTGCTTCCCTGGCTGCTCCAAGATAGGACAAGATTTGGTTTTTTTTATAGGACAAGATTTTTTTTATTGAACCAACAAACTACCAAAGCATACAGTATGTTGCCAAAGAACAATTATATACAAAGTGGTTGTTTGTACATGATATATCTACAAAGATTTACACAAAAGGATTTGGAAACCCACAGGGTTATAAAGCATATGCAGGTAATACTGTAAGTCAGGGATGGGGGATTACAAGGCACATCAGGTAATCGGGGGTGGGGGTTACATCCAACGTCCATTTCCATAATTTGTCCCATTGTTTTTTAGAAGAGATACACTTGTCTTTTTGCACATAACCATACAAACTTTTCCAGAAGAGATTTACTGTCTCCTCCACGTGAACCTCTTGGTCGCATCTTCCCTCCCTATTCCTATGCAGGAGCATTGCATAAATGACATCTAAGTTTACTAAACTGATTATGAGAAGGGGAATGTTCCAGTTCCCTAGTGTGAGGGCACCTGTTCCATCCCGTTTCCTTGAAGGTCTCTTTCTGGGACCTCGAAAAGAGATTCTATCGTTCAAACCCGAAGTTAGTTCTTCCCAAGTCAGTTTTTCCAAATCAAGCCACTCTAACAACTTGCTTACTCCCTGCCACACTCTTTTGGCTGCCACACACTCTTTTAAGAAATGTGAATGGGTTTCTCTGAATGTTTTGCCGAGCTCACTAGCTTTCTGTTTGCAGGTGATTTTAGGACACTCTTGCTGGTCCTGTGGGAGCCATGGCTTAGCCACGTTAAACGGTAGTACTTGGTAGTATAAACGCCACCTCGTTTCCCATAAATGGAAAGGGCCCTTTTTCTCCTTAAAGAGAGTGATAGGGTGATCGGGTTGCAACAAGTACTGTGAAGTGCGGTGTTTGTAGCGTTTACATTCTAAATCAGGTTTTAAAAAACCCACTTCTAGAATCTCTCCATAAATTGTTTTCCTTAGCTCCTTAACTGAGGAGGATCCTTTAAAAAGATCCAGTTCAACCTTCCATTTTTTAAGTGTGAATAACAAATCTCTCAAGTAGTCCGGGTGTTCTCTTTTTAATACTTGTGTGATATTACCATTGAAAGATCCTTTCCCCCACCATGCTATGCCCCATGATGACTTGCGCCAACGCAGAGTGAAAAGTGAGACCCAGGTTTTTTGCAGGAGGTTGGACATATTATGGACATTCACAAAAATCCAGTTTCCAATATTGTAGGACATCAATTCAGTTACAAAATAGGGTTGCAGGGCAGGTAGGGCTAGGCCTCCCCGCTCAACCTCCTTAAATGCTACCACACAGGCCAAAGGGAAGGATGCTGTGTGCCATACTAGATGGAAGATCTGGCTTTCAACTCTCCTAAGGAGATCGAGCTGAGAGAGATTCCTGCCTGCAACATTGGAGAAGATGCTGCCAGTCTGTGAAGACAATACTGAGCTAGATAGACTAATGGTCTGACTCACTATATGGCAGTTTCCTATGTCCTTTGAAAATTATGTTTAAAATAGTGATAGGTGAATACTCCCTAGTACAATATTGCAGTTAGCCTCAGCAAATGGAGCTATATTAAAGAAACATTTTAAACCCATTATTATTGTCTGGTGTGTTTCGTCTTTTGGGAATGAGATACATCCTGCTCTCTTCTGTTCTTGCAGCACTGGCAGGAAAAAAGTAACATGTGAAACATCCCTCTTGAGTTATCCTTCACTGGCAGTTCAATTGCGTAATGCTAGGGATCCTAAGAAATGTGGATTTCCCAGGATGCTGAAGTCCTTAGTAGGTAACCAGACAGTAAAGTTGTGTCGACTCCTGGCGACCACAGAGCCCTGTGCCTGTCTTTGGTAGAATACAGTAGCGGTTTACCATTGCCATCTCCTGCGCAGTATGAGATGATGCCTTTCAGCATCCTCCTATATCGCTGCTGCCAGATATAGGTGTTTCTCCTACTCTGAGAAACATACCAGTGGGGATTCGAATCGGAAACCTCTTGCTCACTAGGCAGGTTACTTCCCCGCCATGCCATTAGCACCCTGTAAAACTTATTTCCCAGAGTCTTGGCACCTAAGATACTGCGACTGCAGAGTCAAAGGTGCTGCAAAGGGTGGTAGATACCCCAGCTCAGGTTACAATTTGAACTGGAAAATAACTTTTGGCCCCAGTGCCTCTTGTTCCATAATGTAGGGGAGTGTTAAGACTGCAGGCAGTTCATATTGTGGGCTAGACTATTACAGATTTTTGCACCTTCACTAGTTTAAATGTGATAACTGAATTGAAATATACTCTAGAGTTAGAAGTTAGTCTTTCAGTAGTGACAGATATTAGAGACTGCATTCCAAAACTCAAATATTTTGAAAATGGAAGTAATAATCAACTGCCTCATATAGCTGTGAGATCCTGATGTATTTTCTCAGCTGCTTCCATTCCCTAACAAAATGTGTCTGCCTTCGCTTTTCATTTTCTTCACTGCAGTAACCATTTATTGGGGGGGAAGAGAAGGGTTATATTGTGAAGAAAAGATAGAGCTGAGTTGTTTGTATTGTACAGTTCTATTCTTGGCATTGAGCATGTGGCAGAAATGAGCATTAAGTACTTGGATTTCCTGTGGATCTTTCTGCTGCCGACACATTGCTTTAAAAGAACAAATTTACTTTCACTCAAACTCTGAACGTTCATCCTGTGGCAACTTAAAGGTTTCCCCGTCCTGTGAAAACAGCTTTAATGGAATCCACTCTAGCATAAAGGTCACCTTTTTAATGACTTGCTTTTTTACCCTCCTAGTCTTGGCAATAGATAGAGATTGCGCAGAAGTTAGATGTCTTTAGGTATTGGATTTTTAACATACATGCTTTTGAAAGGAAATTTCTATTTTCATTGTTGAGACAAGAAGTGTTAAAAGACATACTTGGGGAAGTCTGCCTATATTACCTTATAAAGCTATATGTAATTATGCATATTCAAGTATATGTTTTTCTCTTTGTCACAATGACCGCCTTCAGACATAATGTGGAACGGCGGTCCAGTGGACCCATGGTTCCATCCCCCTCCCTCCTCTCTCCCATCTGCATCTGGACATTCAGGAGAGCTGTATCTCTGTAGTCAGCAAGACTCCAGAGAGGCAAGGGATCTGGCTGTACGGATTTCTCTCTTGACAGGACAGACCACACAGCTGGTCAGGCCAGAGTGAGGGAGGTGCTTCCTCCCTCAACTCTGGTTCCATGGGGCCAAAATAGATGTAACACTGGCACCACAGAAATGGAATTTGCAGTGGCAAAACTAAATTTGGGGAGGAAAACCACTGGTCCCTTTCCTCTGCAAATTCCAGTTTCCTGAATGTGGATGTGCAGGTAAGAAAACTGAAGTTAAAGGGACCTCCAGTTTTCTGTTACATCTGAATTCAGCCAGAATAATTGGGTTTATAAAAACATGGTTGTAGTTAAGAGCACAAAGGCCAGTACTGTAAGCAGAAGGGTTGATGGCAGTCATTCCGACATCCTTGTCACCCTTCTAGCCAGACTGTAGGCATCTACAGAAACTGAAGTGCAAGTCCTTCCAGGATTGGGATTGTATTTGGATTAACCACAGAAGATTAATTCAGAGCCAGATAAACCCAATAAATCTATCGGAAGGGTCTGAAGAAACAATGCAGATTTGGAGCAGGCAAGTGGATAGAAAACCTACATGATTAGGAGTGTTACACACAGAGAATGTCAAGTGAACAGTTGTCTAGACAGAGATACATGTCAAATGAGTTGAGGAGGAAGCAGAGGAATGGAGCCATTCTGGGAACTGGAAGCCCATTTCTAGGTGTCCACACTGCAAGCTCAAGAGGAGAAAGGAGTAGAAGACCTCTTAGTACCTACTACATGAAGAAAAAGGAGAAAATGACCCACTTACCAACAATAAAAAGGGTGTTCTCCCATAAGAACTGAAAATCCAAAAGATGGAAAATGTCAGGCAACAATTTGGGTTAAATCTGTAGTCCAAAGATCCCCTGAATATACTTATGCTCTCACAAATCACCCCTCTGATTTTCTGTTGATTTTCTCTCATAGTAGCACCTACATCCCATTCCACACTTTTCTGTAAGTTCCCCATCCATAAAAAGATCATAGTTGGTAGAGGTGTGTCTCTACCTGAAAAAAGTAGTTTCTCACTGTCTTCTCGATATAGTGCAATTGAATTGAATATTTAGTTCTAAATGTGTAATTTCAGTCAAACCTATGTAGCAGATGTAATACACAGAACTCCCAACAATTATAATATAAAGCCACAAGACATCTATATGAAAAACCCTAGTATAGTTTGATTCAGATCTAATTGGCCATAAAGTCCAGATAATTCATTTAAGAGCAAAACGAATTATGGTTGATTGGTAGCTGATCATAAAACCCATTTTGTTTTTTGTGTATATTTTTAGTTTTCATCTGGAGTTAAAGCATAAGTGAACCACTGAAATCTCTATGAATGCAATAAAAATAGTTCTGTTCCTCAGCACTGATAATGGTTATGCAATATCATCTTCCAAATCTTGATGGAAAAAGTTTGATAGCATTTGCCAAAATCTATAATATTAAAACATTAAGCAAACAAGAAGCCAAAACAAAGTTTGCTTCTCAAGTAAGCTCTGTAAGTTCAAATGAAGCCACAATGTGTAATAGAAAAGTTTCCACAAACTTAGACGTGCCAACACACAGCTTCCTCAAGGAACCATCTGTGACAATGTTTTCTAAAGAAACTCCTGATGAAAACTGTAAAACAGGTTTAGTGATCAGCTACTACATCGACCACAATCTGGGGAAACAATTATTATAATATTTATTATTTAAAATAAGTATATACCCCTCTTTAACTAATGAAATTCATCAAGCAATTTAGATAGCAGAAGAAATTAAAAAATGGTTCCCTGTCCCAGGAGGTGCTCAGTCTAAAAAGAAATGCAAATACTCCACAGAAGAGTCACATAGAGGAACACGGTGCTGGGATGAATAGCGACACTTTGCACTCTCTCTGCACACTCCCATATTAGTGAGCCAGCACTTTAAAAGGTTCATCTTTGTCTGGTTACCAAGGGTGAAGGATGATCATAAGATTGTGGGTATATACAGTCGTCCCTTGTCAATCACAGTTTTCCCAATCGCGTATTTGAGTATCTACGACTGGAAAGTTGTGATCGCCCTCATCAACTGTGGCCCAAGTTTTTTAAAATGGTTTTTAGGGGTAATTTCTGAGGGTCATGAGGTCATTGTGGGGGCAGGAGCAATTCTATCTATTTTTTACTTTTTTTTTGCAACCGCGATTCCCCTACCCCCCTGTTTACCATTAGTTTCAATGGTTCTTCAACTGCGAATTTGCCAACTGCAACATTTTCCAGGAATGGAACCCTCGCGGTTGGCTAGGGATGACAGTAATGGAGTCTCTCTAAACTTTTCAGTAGGTCAGGGAGTGTCTCCCTTTAGACAAAAGTCCCATTCACATGTTATGTACAACACTTGTACAATGAGTGTACAGGGTACACAGGTACAGATCTGTACACAGGTGCAGTCATTCACATGTTATGCTGACTGCAGGTAGAGAAGTAAACTTGTTCTCTGTACCGTGCATTTGAAGAGTCTGTAATAATAATAAATTTTCAGGTATCCAAGTTCACTTTTAAAATGAACACAGGTGGGTGGGCAGGCAGATAGAGAGCAGAAGTGGGTTTTTCCTCGCAGCCACAATTGGGGCGGGGCTGTTCTCCCACCAGCATTTTGAGCTCTGAAAAGCTCAACTGAATGGGGTTGACCAAATGGGGTCAGAACGCCAACTCAAACTAGGCTTCCATAGGTCAGAGTATCCCCGACTACCTTCAACCTCAGTGCTTAGAGCTAGGGTGGGGATGATAAACAAGTAGTGCATTCTCACAGTCTCAAGGATCCTGGTTAAAAAGTTAATCAGAATCAACTAGCCCCACAGAGCAGATTGTGAAAATGAAGAATTTCCAGGCAGTTCTGGACAATACTCCAGTTAACCACCATTTAGCCAGGATAGATAACTGGTTTAACTGTCCTAATTAAAAGCAGCTTAACTGGAGTGGTTTGACCAAGATTCTCACAACCAGCTCTACAGGTCTCACAGATTCCAATTAACTTTTTAACCAGGATCCTTATTATTGTGAGAATGCAGCCAAGGTCTATAACAGGAGATGTTTTTTTACGCTCTCATCTTAGTAGACTTAAAATTTGCACTGGGGTGAAACTGGGCATTTAAATAGTTAATGACAGTGGCTGACATCCAAAACAAGAAACTGCATGCAGAATGAGCACTGTTGCGCTAGTGCAAAGCTTAGTTACACTAAAAATGTGGATTGGCAGAAGCATTGTTATGCAATTTCACATTAATGCACTTGCACAAAGATTCACATTGAAATGAATAAGACATGCCACAGTTGTGTAAGTACACTTCTGGTAGCACAGCCACTGGTCTGGAACTCAAACTCCAGACTGAGTGCTATTAGCAGTTTTGTGCTAGCACAAAGTCCTTCTGCGAGTGGGTCATTGCTCTGAATAGCAACCATTGCACACAGTTAAATAAACTTAAATATTATTTTAATCTAGCTATCATGTTTTGTGTCTTTGCTCCAAGATACAGGGACATGATCTTCCCCTTTAACCAGGTGTGGAAATAGTACACTGTTCCGTTAAGAGTTGTTTAGTTTTGTTATTGATTAAAACTGTCTAGGTCTGGCCCAGCAAAAGCTTGAGGGAGTGTGAGTGATAGGGGTGTGCCTTGAACCAGGCTGGTTCAATCAGTTTGATCGCGAACCAGACCGGCCTTCAGGAAAGGGGGCTGGTTCGCAATCCTAAATATCCTAAAGGATCTCAAAGACAGAGAAAGGAGTTCTAGATACTTTTATGCAGCTCTATTATTTTATTGCATGGGTTCAGCTTTGATCATTTGAAACCTTAAAGAGAGGAGAAGGATTAGGTAACCCAGATTTAATTGATGTTATCAAACATATGAAGGATAATTATTAATAATAGATGGTCTTGCTTTTGTATGTAGAAAGTACATCAGTAAAGTAAATTGTATGAAAACCTTGACCTTTTTCAGGATAGAGGAACAGCCAGATGAATAATTCAAACAGCATCACAGCCTGGAAAGTAAACCTGATAGTTTTGCTGTGTGGTAGTGAATAAGCTGTATCCTTTTGCACTTAACTGCTGTTGTCAGGTTGTTCTAGAAAACCAAGAAATAATTGAACATTACAGATAATCAAGACATTATCTCAGATTTCAAAATAACGTTATGTGGCTTCTTATAAATGGTCTTGCTTTTGTATGTAGAAAGTACATTTTTTCCCCAGTACATGCTTTTTCCCCAAAATAAGCTGCAGAACTTTACGGAGCTGACCCAGGCTAAGTCTGACACAGGTCTGCAACTTATGTATGTTTTTATTTTCAAGAGTATTTTTTAATTGTTGATGGAGTGGCTAATCTAAATTTTGATGGTGGGGGAGATGACAAAGGGGCACAAGGCGAAGGTTCAGAGTTAGAAGTCAGGGTGATAAGAGATGAATGCAAGCAAATATATATTGAATGTACTTAAGCTCCTTGTGAGTTACTTATGAGCTGGATTATTGGGCATTCCTTGACATTGTCGGTGCTGCCGAGGCAAGTGGAATATGGAAGCAGCTCCAGCTTGGCAGGAAGTGGGGCAGGAAGAGGTGTAGCCACCACCTTCTGCCATCCTGCCAGTTGTAGCACAAACACTGCAAAGGGCAGTATCACCAATGGAGGTCCTTCCAGACCACAAGCTGGAAATGTATCATGTGGGCAGATGTGAGATTGCTGATGCCTCTGATAACTACTAAAGGGATAGGAAGAGACCAAAGAGGAAACCCAGTAGGAAGGCTGATGTCTGGTTGCCTCTCGGGAGAGGGGAGGTCAAGTGAGGATATCCCTGGAAAAGGTGAAGCATTTAGATCAACTCTGGGCAAACTTGGTCCTCCAGAAGTTGTTGAACTACAACTCCCATAATCTCCAGGGATGATTTGTGGTTGGAGATGATGGGAGTTGTTGTTCAATAACATCTGGAGGGCCAAGTTTGCTCAGCCCTGGGTTTATATGGAGGTGGAAACCTCTTCCTTCCCCACATCTGAACTGTGTTGGGGTGTGTTTACTTCTACTGGCCACTGACTGTAATAAAGATTTCTGTTTCTGGTGCTGGGATGATTAAGAAGAGGTTTGTCTGGCTGTCAACAGAATAGAACTGCAGATTCTGATTCGAATCCCTTTTTTTCAGGTATCTTCCGGGGGCAGGATACTAAACATCAGAAGGCTTTTACAATGTGACTATTACCCAGTAGTGACACTCTTATGTTAAAATGATCATGCAGATCATCTGTAATAGTTCATCTGTAGTAATCATTTTAGGAAGATGCCACTTCTGTATAAACAGCATCCAGAAATTTCAGAGGATGTAAATCCAGACTTGTAGCTTTATTGCTCACATGATAACTTTTATGCTCAATAGTACAGTTTTGCATACATGATTGAATCCAGTACTAAAGTTAACTTCTATCCTAATAACTCAACTTGAATCTTCTCCTGTTCATAGATCATTGCCATTTATAACATTGTTGGAGATACATCTGGAACAATCTCCTTAAACAGCTGGAAAGTGTTTTCCATGCATTGATAATGAACTAACATAAGGGACACAGAACACTAGGGTGCTATTTGAACATTTATCTACAGTGAAATAGTGAAACAGACATTCATCTTTGTTGGTTGTGCTTAGCCTTGAAGTTGCAAAAGCATCAATGATGGCCAAAAGTTAAAAGACTGACAAAAATGATTGTGACCTTCTTTTAATTTTGACTTGATAAAACGGCCTTTTGTTGACTTACCTTCTAGAAACAGCAAATGTTTGTCTGGCTCAAACTACTAGAGACTACAGGAGGCTCACATGGCTGAGTACTTTTCTGTAGAATTCTATATTAAAAACCTAGTATGGTAGAATGAAGTTCCCTCAGTCTCCTAACTTGATATTTGTTATGTGGAGGACAAAGCATTCAATCATGTGAGCCCTTATCTGATACCTGAAGTAGTACAGCCCAGTCCATATTTACCGGCTGTGAGGACTACTACTAAGGCACAGACGCTCTACAAGATTACTAACACACAAACTAAAAGCAATAACCACTTAGAGAGGCTATTCTCACGAGGCTATTCTCTGCTCATGTGGAGCACCAGGATCACTCCTGATCCTGGTGCTTTTGGTCCACCTAACCCAACTTTTTACCACAGCCTTTAGCCAGGGTTAAGGGCGCAACTGTGCCCTTAACCCCGGTGCTGGGATTGTCTGTGTGTTTGGGCTGCAGGCAGCCCACACACACAGCTGGGTGGCAGTAGCAGCTGGCTGAGGGAGGATCCTTCAGTGCACGGCACTCCTGACACAGTGTATTGAGGGATGCCAGAGACTTCCTCCTCCGGGTCCCTGTTCTGCTTCTTGTGGCGGCGCTAATCGTGTGCTGTGGTGAGTGGCAGAGTGAACTGGAGAGGGTGATAGTGTGCAGGGAGAGGCAGCAGGAACTGGCCTCCCCACCCTCCCTCCCCAGGGAGGTCGTGTGAATGACCTCATAGAGTGAAGAGTCATTACTAGTATCTCATGGGCATCAGGAGTCATCATATAGCTGTTTGCACAGTTTTGATTTCGAGGTTCCAATCTGTCTTGGGAAAACAAGTGTGTAATAGAGAATCTTTCTCTTCTGTGCTGCACTAAGCCAGTCAGTCTGCAGACCTGCTTCCCACAGAGAGAAAAATGATTCATCAGGAAAGAGAAGGGTATTTAATTGGGTTAAGTCAGGAGAGGAAGAGACAGAATGCAAAAAGAGGGAAGAGGAGGCTTTAAAAAAATTGGTGACTGGGGGGTTAATTCTGAGAGACTGATACAGACAATGAGGCACTTCCAATGAGCCATGTGAAGCGCCAGGTGGAGTTTCAAGGTGAGAGTGGGCTTAGCCAAACCCCTAGATCGGCCACCCACAAGACTACCAGCTCTGTCACGGAGCCAGTGGGAGCTGTGGGGATTGGGGGCTGCCCGGTCTGGGGGGACCCCTGACACCGGGAGGCTGCTTGTAGCCTCCCGGTCGGGGGTCTACCCTTGTGTCATCGCATGCCGTGGCAGCATATGATCTCGAAAACAAGGTTATCGAAGTGCTCGCTCCGTTGACCTCGTTTAAGGGGAGGGGGAATTAGGTAGGCTAGCCGCCTTGGGAAGATACTTCTGACATGCTCCCTCTCCTGCCATTGCTCACGTGCTAGTGGTATTTGGAGGCATCCTGCCTCTGAACTTGGAGGTAGCCTGTAGCCAGTGGCCACTGATAGACCTGGAACTCCTTCTGATGTGTAGTGAGAAAGGGCTATCCATTTTGCAGGGAGTAAGCCTGAAAGTGCCTACCTCCCTGCAGATGATCCTCATGACCTCCCTGGGCGAGCAGATCTCCCGCCCAGTGCCCTGCCCCCTGGAGCTTCAATATAACACCATGTGAGTGTGTGGTGCATTTTGGGGATCCCCCTCTCAGGTTTGCCAGCTGCAGCTGCGGCTGACACACAATTGCTCCAACGGGGTTATGAGAGCGCGCAGAAGACCCAGTTTTGCAAGGAATCATCGTAGGCGGGTTTGCCACCATGGTGCCGCTGGGATCAGGCGCATTTACATGCATGTGCAAAACTGGGATGGGCTCCTTTAGCCCGATCTTGCATGTGTGTGTGAATAGTCTCCTGGCCTCCATGAATTTGTCTAAGCAGCTTATAAGTTGGAGGATAGCAGAGGCCACGTGGACAGTTTTTAAATTTGATTATTAGGGGGAAACATGAAATCAGCCTAAGTTCAGTTAAGTCACTGCTACCAGTTATAGTGTATATACTGAAAGATGCTCTTAAGCCTACTTTTTCACCAACACTTCCAATCTAGAGTACTGTGTCCAGTTCTAAGCACCAAACTTGAAGTTAGATCTAAACACATTTGAATTGGTTCCAAGAAAAAAACATAAAGATGATCAAGGGTCTGGAAACTTGTTTGGAAAGATGGAACAAACTGTAGGTTTAGGCTGGAGAAAGAAGATCGGAGGAAGACATTCTAGCACTCTTCCAATACCTGAAGGGTTATCGCACAGAACAAGACAAGGTCTTGTTTTCTGCCACACCAGGGAGAAATCTGAAGAGTTTAAGTTACAGAAAGGTTGATAGCACAGGAAAAATTCCTAGATGAATTGGTTCCATTTTAACAACGGAACCAATTATCTAGATGGGCTTTGCCTAGCTGGAGATCTTGAATCAGAGGCTGGACAGCCACATGTGGATGCTGTACATCTGGATTTCCTGCAGTTAGCAGGGTTTGAACTGGATGACCTACAACAAGGCCAACACTTCTAGGCTTCAATGATATTCAGACTTCAGACCTCTCTTATCCTGAAGATTCCTGTCACCATAGAAAAAAAGTTGTTAGCTTTCCTTGCTGAATATGAGCAGCCAGGTAAAATGCTAGCTGTTATAGCAATAAATATGCTACAAGCTCAGTGAATTAGGTGATTGAATTTACTTTAGGAATCAAATTGGATCAAGGCTCATCAAACAGGTTTCATTAATTTTATTGCCAGAAAATATTAATTCTGCTGAATATGAACTTTCTTTATAGCTGGCAAAGACATTACATAATATATCAAGGTGAGAATATATTAATAATGTGAACTCATGTCAATAGGCAGTGCAGAGACAAACAGTAAGATGTTTGACTAGTGCAGAAATAGTCTCGTTACTTGGAAACTATGGATCTGTTAATGCAGCCTAAAATTGCATTATGTTTTTTACAGCTGCATCATATCAACTGACTCATGTTCCACTTGTGATTGAATGAAATCCAGAGATCCTTTTCACATATACTACTGCCAAGCCAGGTATACGCCACTTTACTCCTGTGCATTTAATCGCCCACACACCAAGTGCAGAACTTAGTATTTGTGTCTATTGGATTTCATTTCATTTTAGTCCATTTTCAGTGCAACTTTGAATTTAATTGCTGCCTTTATCCCTCCCTCTTTTGTATTTATCTGTGCATTTGATAAAGATTCCTTCCTACCTAAATAATTGATAAAAACATTGAAGAGTGCCAGGATTAAGGCTGAACCCTTCAGCAACCTCCTTCCAGTTTGATGAGAAATCATTGAGACAGCACTCCAACCCATTGTGAATCCACCTCTGGGATAATCATCTAGGCCACATCTTACCAATTTGCTAACCGAAATATCATAAAGAACTTTGTCAAGGAGAAGGAGTGTTTGAGGGCACTCAGTGTACATCGGAGCACTTCTAGAATTCTGGATTGGCATGAAGAAATACTGGCTGACAGACTAACATGGCCCAGACTAGCACAGCATGGGCACTCCGTGATACATTCAGGTGCTGCTGCTGAGTTCCTGATTGAAGCTGCACTGGCACTCGCATGGGGGAGGGCAAATTTTGAAGACCTCCCCTTTCCTCTGAAGCATTCTGTGCACCTGAACATATGTCCCTTAGGATCATACAGCCCTCAGGGATGTGTTTTCAGGTGATACAGTGCTTGTGGAGAATCGAAATTCAATTCATTGGAGTCACCGAAATTCACCCCACGCACAATGGTCAATACTGACTTAGTCAAACCCATCAGTAGCATTGTTGCTTTTCATGTAGCACCCACACTTTGTTGGTCTGGATGCCAGCCACTGTGGACCTCCCCCCCCCCCACACATCTAATTGTGGCAAAAGCTGGCATTAGGCAGTAGCTCATTTAATCAATTAAAATAAACTTGAATAATTGTGCAGCAGAAAGTCAGGGTCATAACGTACACTTCTATCTGCATTGGAACATAACTTCTGGAGACACTAAAGTGGCTGTTCTATCAGCCTGAGCTGATAACAGGATCTGTTGCCCATTAGTCTTTTGAAGAAGACACTACAATAGCTTTCAGCTGCACATGTGGGAAGAGATTGGAGGAGAGAGTGTTTGGCTTGAAGAGCGAGAGAGAGTAAGAGCAAGAGTTAGAGAGAGCATACTCAGCAAGAGCTCATGTTTCATTCTTTCATTCAGATATCTGAATATTAAGGAGTGTTTTGCTCATAATCTGCTTTACATAGAGCTTTTTTCCATGTAAGTAAAAAAATGAAACCTGCAAATAGGTAATCACCACTTAACATTTACAGATGTGCCTTTCACTGGGTGTATATGAGCTTATAGTCTAGGATTCACTATGGCTGCCGTTTGTAGGTTTTATTTTGGATTAAACTGGCTTTCTCCTGGTTATAAGAAGTTGGATCAAGCCATGAGAATTTTGGATGATTTAACTGTTTTTTATGCTCTTCTGCTGCTAATGTTTTCTGGATTCTACTGTCCTGCCCTTGTTACAAGAGGAAATAGAAATGCAATGCGAAGCTGGACCTTTATTACTAGAAATCCATAGGACCATATAACCTAAATTTTTCTTTTAAATAAAGTAATACATTGGCCAGCAAGATTTGATCTTCTCTAGAACTGTTAGCTAAAAGATGTGATATCTGTGGGTAGGCAGAGAGAGAACATTTGATGGGATTTTAAATTTATGTTGATGGATGTTCCTGTTGAACACATTATTGTGCCCTTAAAGGTTTGTCATTTTGTTAGATTTTTAACATCAGCAAACTTACATCCTAAAATACCTGTTTATTGTAACACACTTTGTAAAAACTTCACCTCAGAAGTATGCCACATAAATGATACGCCATCGATTCAATCAGCATACTGTTACAGACCAGGCCTGATCTATATACTAAACATGCTCATTAGCCAGTATATAAAATAGGTCTGGACCATAATGTCACCAACGTGACCTTGTTCTTTTATATTAGTGAACATGTGTGATCTGGATTGCAAAGAAGGAAGGAGGTCGAACCAGTCCTCAAAGAGGTTCAATGGGCTTTATTGAGTATAAAAACTAACATAATCTAGCAAAGCAGAATACTCTATTAATATCAGCAACAGTATTTCCTAACCAGCACCAATATTCACCCGTGTGCCTAACTACATATGTGTGTGAGCATTTAGTTCTTCCTAGATCCTAATACATTTCAGATACAGGCAGAAAAGAAAGGGGGGGATGAAGGCTGCGGGCTGGTATGGTTTGGGGGTGATTAGTGGAGGGAAAGGGGGGAGGAGAAGGGAGCAGGGAAAGAGGCAGGGATGAGGGGATTCCAAGCAGCATATTTACCCCGGATCCGAGGCTGGAGAGAGAAGAATCACTTCAGTTGAAGGAGCGAGGCGCTGGCGGAGACAGGAGTTGTGCAGTTGCTTCAGATCATTGCTCAGAGCTCCATGGCTGGGGAGCCTGGACTTCTCACTGCGCAGTGGAAGTCACAGCCTCTGAGCATGGGCAGAGTTCCTACTTAGCCCCATGGCTGGGCAGCAAACTCTGGGAAAGCGTGTGATCAGATCTTGTTGTAGGCACAAGAATGCTAGCTCTCTGTTTCAAAAAACCTCATTCTTATAGTGATTTTCTCTTTGATCCTTGAATAGAATCTATTCAAGATCTCCTCTTTTCCTGGATGTCCAAAAGGTGATAACATGCTGCTACCTTCTGAACAAAGTCTTAATTATTCAGGATATTTTCCAGTCCAGAGAGATCTCTGACTCATCTTCTGTAAAACTGCGCGCTCAGGAAGGGAGGAGTGGGGAGCATTGCCCACAGCAAATCTGCATATTTGCATCCTTGCCAGTCGAAAAGGTGTTAAGAAGTCAAGAATTAGTAAGGGGATTCAGGATATTCTGTGTGAGACAGCAATTACATATGTACCTTTATCCAGTGTTTTTCTTGTAATTGAAAACAAGAGAATGTTTAAAGTATACGTGAAAAGGTGTGTGTGTGTGATATTTGTAGCATTGGTGAGGTGACAGTTAAAATTTACAGGCATTTACTGTGTATGCATTTTGCCTCTGGGGAACCTCTATAGAGAGTAATTGAGCTAATCACTTGGACATTGCAGGGCCATCACTGACAATGGAAGGAGGAACTCAACAGGTCGGGCAAACCCTTCCACAGACATAGTGAGTCACATTTTTTGCATATGAAAGCTCAGGCCAAAGCCTGATGTCTCTGCATATCCATTTTAGCAACGATGCGATATTCCTCCTGCTCTACAGAGCAGTTGACCTGGGTGCCAGAGTTCAGGTATCATTTCATTTCTTGATATAAAATGGAGTCAGACACAGGCCTATATTTCACCATACTTCTGAGTCTGATACCTCTAGTTCTGATATGTTATAGACTGTTCATAACAGTACCACTTTAATTACTTCAGCAGAGTTGTAAACCTGTGTCGTTTGTCTGATTTTGTCTAGCTTTGGGCTTCTGTGATTAAATTAACATTGGCATCTTCCCCAGCAAATCAACTCCTTCCAAATCTTGTGTTAGTGATAACGAACATGCAGTGTACTGTCTGCAGAACTGAATATGCAACTTTTGGTGAGAATATGCAATAGTACTGTTGGACTGATAAGCCACCTAATGGCACAGCGGGAAATGACTTGCCTAGGAAGCATGAGGTTGCCAGTTCAAATCCCCACAGTTACCTATATCAGGCAGTAGCGATATAGGAAGATGCTGAAAGGCATCATCTCATACTACGCAGGAGGAGGCAATGGCAAACCCCTCCTGTATTCTACCAAAAGAAAACCACAGGGCTCTGTGGGCGCCAGAAGTTGACACTAACTTGACAGCACACTTTGCCTTTACTGTTGGAACACATTTAGATGAGAGGCCTTCTGCAAGCTGGTGTAGCCTGAGATGAGAAAAGTTAATGGGAGTTGTTGTAAGATGTTGCAACTACTACTCTTATTGGCCTTTGGGCTGCAGTTGTGATGCATCAAAAATAAGCCCCTTTTACTATCTTCATATGAAACTGGTTTGGGGTGGTATCCCCTTTTGGAAGTTAGCACATGCTTACAACCAGGGTGGATTTGATTTTAATCAAATCGATTTAAATCACGATTTAAATCACTAGTCAGTAAGACTAGATTTAAAACATGGTATTTTACATAAAGACTCATTCTTGCTGGTATAATCTTAATATTTACAACCAGATGAAGGTTTCATTTTTGGTCCTCTTCTAGATACAAAAATTGCCCAAAATAATCTTACAGAAACCTCTGGAAGAGCATGACATTGTGAATGGATTAAAGGAATTCATTTACCAAAAAATTTAAACATTGCATATATACAGCCTCATGCTACATAATAAAAACTAATCCTTATTTCATGATGAATAACTGTTGGACTATAATGTATCTTACATAGAAAACTATAGAAGGATTTTTCTTTCCCCAAAAAGCATTTTATTTTTTAAAAATCTGATTTAAATTTTTAAAAATCCAATTTAAATTTTTAAAATCTGTTTTAGTTTTTTTAAAAAAATAATTGATTTTTATCCATCCTGCTTACAACTCTTATTACAACAGTAAGCTTTCAGAGAAGCCACTAGTATTATAAAATACCATGTATTTAGTATTTAATAAACTGTTTAGGGCTGTGTAAAAGGTTTGAAACTTAAGAAAGAAAGAAAGCTCTCTGTCTGTGTATAAATGAAATAAAAGAAGTAGGGAGAGCTCTGTAGATGGAAGCTGATTGTGCATGGAATTCAGGTCATAACCATTCTAGTGCTGAGTTATCAGTGTTATAAGACCAAAGACTGAAACCAGTGAATGGATTACAGAGGAATGTAGCTGGTAAGCTAGTGTTGTTTTAAACAGATTCAGTAGGGGAAAGGAAAATGTAAACACAACAGGAGCATAAACAAAAGGTCTCTGGGTTTTTTTTGTTCTGTTTAAAATAGAGATACAAGCAGTGTGGTGTAGAGTTGGTGGGGAGAATGAGGCGCTTAATTGTAGCGTCAACTATAAAAAAGCGTCTGATTCAGCTAGCTTCATCATCATTTGCCCCTGAACCTCCCCCCCACCGCCCACACACACACACACACACACACACACACACACACACATACACACACACACTGAATAAGATCAGACCACAAATTATGGATTAAAACTCAGTCCAGAACTTTACTAATCAAACTTATATGCAAAGCAAGTTTATTTACATTGCATATCATATTTATATTAAGTCATATACAACTTATTTTGGGTTTTTTGCTTTCTATTTCTACTAAAAAGTTACAGCATTATAGATAATCAAGCCATCATCTGCCATTTCACACAGTTGGCTGTGTTTAGGGAAGTTTTCCTGCATTGCCACTTCCCAAACCTCATAGCTCTGGTGGGCAAGACAAGCAAATTGGGGGAAGGAGAAGAAAAGGGTCCATTCCTAGACTCCCAAACCTGTGAGAGGCTGCTCCATAAAGATATGCCCCTCCCTGCTTTCACTATAATAGTGCCTCTAGTTCTTCACCAGTGCTGGTACTGTGCTGGTTTTTCAGAACCTGTTGTGATAAGGGACTACTCAGAAGAGCTACTAACTATCAGAATGGTCAGAAAAAGCTTAACAGTGTGGATGAGACAAGAACAATTCCCCTCTGAAAGCAATTCTGGTGGGCATCCAGCGTACCTTCTGAGCCACCTACATTCCCACTGCAGTGAACAGCTGGTTGCCATTGGGGCTAGACCTCTAAATGGTAGAAATTGTTGAATTCAAAAGAGGACTAGCATGAGGATCAGACTAGGTTTTATGGTCCCAACTACTTACAATACTGGACTATACCTGAGCATCAACATGCTGCTTCAGCAGCATGACACATCCCACCTCACCCATCGTCAGGCACAACTCTACCCTCCACCCCTCTGGAATCTGTTGAAAGCCAATGGGAAGGAGCAGCTTTACATAAATACAGGGTATGTGAATGGTGAAACACATGAGTGCTGAAAAACAGTCTTCAACTGTTATTATAAGACACTAGTATTTTTAAGCCCGTTATGATAACGGGCGCTAGCTTTCTATCCCGTCTTTTCTGTCTCTCTCTCTCTCTTTCTATCTCTTCCCCCCCCCTTGTCCCCTCTCTCTTTTTGTTTTTTGTTTTGTTGTTGTTCTCTGTTGTTGTTCTTCCTTATTTTGCTTTTACTTTTTTTTGGGGGGGGGGTGGATGAATAACGGCCAAAATGGCCCATGAGAAGGTGGCCGCCCCCGCCTATCGCCCTCCCGCGCACCCAGCTGCCGGAGCCCACCTTACCCGCTCCAGCCCGAAGGAGAAGAGAGGAACTCGGAAACAGAGCTATTCTCTGTGTTAAGCTGCTGCCTATACTGTCGCAATGGACGCAATAGGCGTCCTTTGCGTCCATAGCGGCAGTTTGAGCAGTGACTTAGCACAGAGAGGAGCTCTGCTCGTGAGCTCCTCTCTTTTCCCTCGGGCTGGAGCGGGTAAGGTGGTCTTCAACAGCTGGGAGGACGATAAGTGGGGACGGCGACCTTCTCATGGGCCATTTTGGCCCTTAATCTTTTTTGGGGGGGAGCGGGGAAGGTGATTTTGGGCAGCTGGGAGGGCGGGTGAGCAGGCGGCGGCGGCTGTGAGCGGGTAGGAGCCTCGTTGGCGGCTTCGCCGCCACCTCGCCCAGCTTCATTTTGGGCAGCTGGGAGGGCGGGTGAGCAGGCGGCGGCGACGGCTGTGAGCGGGCGGGGGCCTCGTTGGCGGCTTCGCCGCCACCTCGCCCAGCTTCCCCCGTCTCGGTCTTCCCCCGCCGCCATTGCCCTCGCCTTTTTCAGGGCAGCTGCTTCTGGTTGCCTCGGCCTCCTCTCGCCGTGCCGCAGCTCATGGCTGAGGCGGCGGCTCTGCCGCCGCCTCGGCCACTTTCCCCCGCCGCCACACACCGGCTAATGGCCACCCGTGGCTGTGGGACACTGGTGTCTGAGGTCCTGTGTCCCTTGGGCTCTTCTGGGCCTGCGCTTCGCGCAGGCCCAGAACAGCCCAGGGAGGCAGGGACGCAGATCCCCAACGTTCCAAAGCCACGGCCACTCACTTAGCCTTTTATTATATAGGATACATTCTTGTACCAACTTGATCATGACTTTCTTGTATTTGTGCCTTCTCACCTATGCTAATTTATAAAGTCTGTTCATCCTGTTTTTCCTGTCATTGAAACTGAGTTACAAATTATAAGTCCCTGACTCATACATTCCAATTTATAAGTATCACTTTATAAATTACAATTTATAAGTCTCAGGAACAGCCTTTTGTGGATTGGAGAGGGTTAAGCCCATTAAGGAGGCTTATTGCTCTGTACTGGACTCCTGGGAACCTCTCCTACCCAGCGCCTGCCTAAATGGGTAGCCCAGCTTTAGGACCCATGCTTAGTGGGGATAGGACAGAAACCCCCACTACCCTACCACAGCTTTAGATTGTGTGGGTGCTCGGAGCCCCTTCTGGAGCTCCTGGGAGCTGTTCCTGGGCCATATTTATAAGAGAGTCGAGGGGAAAGTGTGACCAGGGAGAGGCGCACTGCTGTATTGTGCAGGGCTGCCTCTCTGCTGCCCACACAGTGCATTGTGGGGTGCAGAAAGACTTCCCCTTCTGGGAGTCTGCTGCCATATGGGTGCGTGAGCGGAGGAGCCCAGAAGAGGCTTGGATCATCTGGGGGAAGGCAGGTAGGAACCTGCCTTCCCCCAACCCTCTCCACTTTGGTTGTGTGAATGACCTTTCTATACACCTCAGCAGTCCTTTGTCATAGGATCATTATTGTTCTATCTGTATAGAATATGGTAATGTGTTGGATCTGAATCTGGTAATTCCAGAAGCAAGATTCAAGGTCTGGTCAACTTGTATGGCAGATCAGTGCATCTAGATGTTTTAAGTTAAGTGGCCACTCTACTCTCAGGCCATTTATCTGACTCAACCATCACCTTCTATTAAAAACAAAAACAAAATAATTCTGGTGTATACACCACACCAACTATTTCAGTAGGGCTGCAAATATTCTAAATGCACAAAATAAAACTTTTTTTAAACCGCTGTATCTCATCCATTTATATGCAATATACAATCTGTTTTCAGTGTATTTCCTCTTTTTAAAAGTCTCAATTTATAATAATTGTTGAGCTTCCCTACCCTCCTCCGTGAGACAGGGTTGCTTACCCCTGCTAACTGGGCAAAGAGGCACCTTTTACCTTGGTGATTCTCTTTATTTAGCAGGGGGAGAGTAACTGGCCCTATTCACCCCCCCCCCAGTACTTCCAGTGACTGTTGCTGGTGTCTATCTTATGTTTCTTTTTATATTGTGAACTATTTGGGGACAGGGAGCCATCTTATTTATTTATTTCTCTGTGTACAGGACGGATAATGGCACTGGGTGTTGGGGAAATGTTAGACATTCATTAACCTAGCTTTATTTGCACTTTACATATTGTGCACAAGTTTCTAAAGGAACCTTTTATGAATAGATTCCTCTGTGAAAGTGTGCAACTTGGTACGTAGTATATTTGCCACATTAAAAACAGTGTTATGGCCATGGAACATTGAAATAGTGCTTTATCTATTTCTCTTTCTTTTTTTAAAGGTGTTCTACTGCCAACAATGTTCTAGTTAACTTTTGGGACCTAATTATCACTAACAGTATAACACTTTAACAAAAAGTGCTGAAGACTGAAGTGGGAGGGAAAAGAAAACATTTTAAAATTTCAGCTCAGAAATTTTTTTTTAAAGGTTGATGGTTTGCAGCTGCAGCAAGAACTTGCTGGCCTTATTTCTGCCATTTTAGTTGTGGAACACTTTTGCTCATACAGTATTTTGTTTTTGTTACCAGCTCTGTAAGGATCTCCTGAGCTGTTGGCAAATTGCGCTCTCTCTCTCACACACACACACACACACACTCACTCACTCTCTCTCTCTCTCTCTCTCTCACTCTCACACACACACTTTTGAGAAGTAGTTTCCTAACATTTGAGCAGGAATTTTGACCTCTTTAATCTTTAGTCTTTAATCTTAGTTTCTATGTTGCTGTTTAGTCCTAAATGTGTTTCTGGCACAATAATCAGCAAATCACTACATATTCCTGATCTAGAAACTCCAGTGTTAAAGTGGTGTGTGTGTCTGTGTACAATTCCACCACAGAACTTTGGCTAGAGGCCATAGGTTTTGTGTGTGTTTCCGATATTGTCAAATATGTTCCTGAAGATTCTCTTCACAATTACCCTTTTGAGAACACTAGAATCTTTCTTACGGATCTTGAACTCTTGCGGGAAGCAGGAAGAATTATACTTTCTGTAATGTTCCTTTGCATATCTATGGAAGTACTATAAAAATATTGGATCTAACAATTCTAGCAGCTTCGAGCTTTTTCTTGTAATGAGAGAACAGGCATTGAAGCTAAACTGTCTGTCACACATCTATACTGGCAAGAGCTGATGTATATTTGTGTGTTTTGCTCAGTGTATTTCAGCTGTCAAAGTTCCTCTGTGTGTGTTTAAGGCTGTTTAATGAAAACTGCCTTTCCAGTGAAGTGATCAAAATTTGTTGATTACCAGGGAGGAAAGGGGGAAATTGCTTCTTTCTGTTTGTTTCAGTGCCCAGAAAGAAAAGCGGCAGTGTATGGAAAGGCTTCCTTAAGTTCAATTATGCTTCAATTTCTTTTCCTAATCTTTTAAAAGGAAGAATATGTGGCATTTAAAGGTCAGGGACCTACTTATTGAGCTTCTAAAAATATTGTGTTACAAATCTACTAAAAGGACCTGGAGCCCTAGATGAAAACTTTATAGCAAAGCTAATAGCTCATAACGAGTTTCTGATTTTAGACCTTTAAAAAAAATTCAAATACTGCATTTTGATAAGTGTGATATTTGCACAAATATTGAGTGAAGATATGATCAATCATGCATAGTAAGTTAGTGAAGTTACTTACACATGGTTTGGCATTAGAGATCAAACTTTGCTTACACAGTCCCTTTCCTCATTCACCAAGATTAGACGCTTCTTATCCTGGTTTGGAGCAAACCATAGATTGCCGCTTTGTCTAAATGCAGCAAACTATGGTTTGCAAGTTGCCTGAGAGCGGGAATCACAAACCACATTGAAACTGGAAGTTTCTATATGCAGCATTCAAGGGAAAAGGCACATGATACCAAGCTCATGTGTGGTGGTTAAGTGATATGCCAAATAGCCCATAACGTTGCCATCCTACTTTTAAGTTATAGTTTGGACTATAAGTTTGGACTCTATAGTTTGGACTCTAGTTTGGACACTTTCAGCCTCTCATGTCTACTTTGAAGATGTCTGCACACGAAATGTTTTCTCCTCCTAATTTTTCTCTCTTTTAGCCCTGAAAAAGTGCATGCACACAATTATGTAAGGAAAATAAGTTAAAATGTTGTTTTCTGTTTAATTTTCAGCGGAACCCCTGCCTTTAATGGACCTGTGCCGAAGATCAATTCGCTTCGCTCTGGGCAGAGAACGCCTGCATGATATAGAAACTTTACCTTTGCCTCAGTCTCTGAAAAATTATTTACAATATCAGTAAGACGAATTCTAGACCTCTAAATGGTAGAAATTGTTTACATCAGAATATAAATCTTCGTGGTGGATCGTTTGAGTGTTGTTTAATTTTTTTACATTTTTTTTAATCAACCATGGCAGAACATTATGGAGACTACTAAGGAATGTGAAAACACTTCAAATTGCTTTTGTTCTTTCAGTGAAATAATTGTTGCCTACACTGTTAGCAGCCTTGTTTATGCAGAATCCAAAGCTTGTCTTCACAGGTTCGATCCAAAGTTGTGGTATATGTTGGCCTCAGTCTCGCATTGGATATTGACCAAATGAAAGTCTAAGCCACAGAAGTTGCCTTTATGTAAGGCTTTTCTTTTGTACAGGTTACTGCATGGCTAATTAAAAACTCACATACAACTGTTGGGATTTGTCAAAAGTCAGAATCTTGACTCTTTTTAAAAACATCTTAATTAGTAGATATGCCAAGTAATCTCAATTCCATAGCCATCAGCTGTGATCTAAAGCGCCATGAATATTAGGGGCTTTCTTGTGAAGAAAAATGCTCCAGAGTGCACACCAGATTCTCATGTGCATTGTATAAGGGAATGGGAAACCCTTGTGCATGTGGATAATTGGAGCTGCATTGGAACTGCTAGATTGTGGCCTTTACTTTTAGGTGCTCTGCCTTCCATGCTCTTGGTACATACAGTACACCACTTGCCATATTTTAAATTATTTTATAGAACAGCTGTGTCTTGATTATAAAGGTAGTTGATCTTTCTCTTTTGGAATTAATTCAACTGAGTATAAATCAATTAAGCTGCTATACATAAATTTAAGCTGATTTTGTCCTATTGTTTCAGTGGGATGAGATTTGCTCAAATCAATGTTCTTTAGCTTAACATGCTGATTAGGCTACATACTGGCTTTTGTTAAGCATTGTCAAGACCAAGATTTTCCTCAAATATGTCACTTTTTATTTTTGAACAATTTTTTTATTTGTACTTCATGAATTCCAAATACTACATTGCCTTTTAATGTGTATGTGACAGAGTGTTTTGCTTATTTGTTCAAGCTCTGTAGAGAGTGACACATTTAATTGTTTTCTCACCAGAGTAAGATGGCATTAGTCATCCTCTACACTACTTAAGATGTATTAATAATTTGCCAGGATCAACTTATTTTTAAAGACACTGCCTTTTCCCCCATTTCCTACTATGTTCAAAGTTTTCTGCCTGATCAGTTATCTAGTTTTTAACTGGAAGTTGTTATAATGGCAGGATGTCGAATGTTTATAGACTGAGCTGCCTTCAGCATATTTTAATGTGAATTTACCGAAGAATGAAGAAGTTTCTAATAAAGTCTACTGTCCAAACTGCTTGTGGTGTTTCCTTTTCCCTACTGTAGTTTCTCATGCAAAACTTAAGCAATGAAAATTAGTTTAGTTATAAATCACTTAGCTAGTAAAAGGTAAAGTGTGCCATCAAGTCGATTTTGACTCCTGGTGCATACAGAGCCCTGTGGTTGTTTGGTAGAATACAAAAGGGGTTCCATTGCCTCCTCCCACGGCAGTATGAGATGATGCCCGATATAGTAGCAGCAGGGATTCAAACTGGCAACCTTCTGCTTGTTAGTCAAGCATTTCCCCACTGCGCCACTTCGTCTTTATCCTCAGTAGACTATTTTGATTTTCTTTAAAATAATAGATATGAGCTGGAACTAGAAGCACACAAAATCTTGCTGCTCTACTTTAGAGTTAGAAAAGGAGGGAATGCCACATCTCAGACTGCATGGTTCCTCTTTTACTCCCATGGTTTGAAGCAGGTGAGCTCAGTTGACATTGCAGTTGGTCTTTAATTCACTCTTCCTTCCCTAAGGTGAGAAAGAGAAGTGACGGCAAACTGAAACTGACATTCCACAAAAGAAGTTTGGTTCCTCTTTTGCCTTCATAGCTCATAATTTCTCTATTAGTTGACTGACAAATTTATATAAGAAAAGGTGGGGACACAGGCACAAGAACAAACAAATAAAATAAACCCATGTAAAATGGGCAAGGTACAAAAATGCAGAGGCACAGTGGAAAGTGAAGAAATACTACATATAATCTCAAACTGAAGGCATCCAGAAATCAGAAACCTTGAATGAAGACTTGAATCTTAAAAAACTTGACAGACTCCCTAGATGATAGTCTGTTTCACATACATCTTCATCAGAAGTTCCTAATGTCTATACATCAATGAACATTAAAATGTAACATCAACAGTGCAAAGAACAACATGACAAATATATAATGCAAATGCAGCCACACCAACCTTATTTGAGGAAAAGCCTTGTCATAGGAGCAGCACAAAAGTGCCTGCAGAAACATGCTATAATCCTTCATGAGCAAACTAAACCTTGGAGTTAAATATTCTCTACAAAACTCAATCAATCACATGTGGGGTGAAAATAATTAGCCAGCTGGGCTCATCTTCATACCACCTGATCTTAAAGAAACAACCATTTCCAGAAAGCCATAGGAATGCATCTCATGGGCTCTTAAATGCTGTAAGGTTCTCTCCAAATTTATATAAGCTTCAGCAAGCTGGTTACAGTTTTTCTATTCTCTGAGTTCTATTCTTGAAAGATGCTCAGAAGGCATTGAGAAGGTTGACCCAACCTAACAAAAGCAATTGGGTAGATTGTTGTATGCAGGAAGTGACATTATCTCTGATGTCAAAACTATTTGCTGGGCACTTAGAACATGACTATAATAATTAAAATTTCCCCATTCTTTCCCCTCTCCCCATAACTATTGTTTGGATCTGCTTTTTGACCTTGCCCTGCCCTCACAAGCAGCAGCCTTTGCTGTGAAGCCTCCTGTATAGTTGCACCTATACACATTCTGTTTGTAACATATACATTTCCAGTTTGTCACTGGATATTCACAACACTTTGCCATGCCTGGTTGTGTTCCTGTGTAGAAACATAATCTGGAAATGCCAGGGAAAGAACTTGGAACCTTCGGCTGCAGGAGCTCTTCCCAGAGTGGCCCTGTCTCTGCTTAGCAAAGAAGACAATTGATAATTGCTACCACAAGACCAGTGTGAATGTGTTAGCTGTCTTGAAATATCACAGAGAGCTTTGGGTCAACTCAATATTTTAAGTTATATTTAATAACATGGCTGATAACAAATAAGATTATTGGGAGAACACAAGTCACCTCAAATGCAAAAACAAGCCTGTCATAAGTAATTTGTCTCTTGAGCACCAATAACAATTCCTGTCCTGATTTGAGGTAAGTAGCACTAAAGATATTGGCTTGATATCCTGACTAATAGAGCGAAGATGCAGCAGGAGGCTGCGTCCTCACAGCTGGAGACGTCCTCACTTCTGCAGTGTGCACTCATAAGAACAGCCCTGCTGGATTCGGCTGCTTACCCCAACTTCTCTCCATTGTGAAAACTCTCCATTTATACCTACCCTCTGTTTCCTGTCTTTCAACCAGTTACCAATCCACACATGTTCTTGTCCCCTTATCCCATGACTGCTATGTTTTTTCAATAGTCTTTGATGAGGAACTTCATCAAAAGCTTTTTGGAAGTCCAGGTATACTATTTCAGCTGGATCACCTTTATCCACACACCTGTGGACACTCTCAAAGAACTCCAGAAGGTTGGTGAGGCAAGATTTACCTTTGCAGAAGCCATGCTGGTTCTCTCCCAGCATGGCCTATTCTTCTAGGTGCTTTACAATTAGAACAGCCCTGCTGGATCAGGCCCAAGGCCCATCTAGTCCAGCATCCTGTTTTGCACAGTGTCCCACGAGATGCCACTAGAAGCCACAGGCAGGAGTTGAGAGCATGCCCTCTCTCCTGTTGTTACTCCCCTGCAACTGGAGTAACAGTTTATCCTTGATAATGCTTTCCATCAATTTTGCTGGAACAGGCTTTAAGCTAATGGGTCTGTAATTTCCCAGATCGCCCCTGGATCCCTTTTTGAAAATATGTGTAACATTGGCTACTTTCCAGTCCCCCAGTACAGAGCGTGATTGTAGGGATAAATTATATATATTTGGAAGAAGGTCAGCAATTTCACACTGGAGTTCTTGAAGGACTCTTGGGTGGATGCCATCTGTCCCTGGCGATTTACTACTTTTAAATTTTTCCAGACAGTTTATAACATCATCTCTTGTCACTTTTATCTGACTCAGTTTTTAGCCTCCGTCCTCGAAAGCTTACTTCAGGAAGAGGTATATGTTCAGTATTCTCTGCCGTGAAGACAGATGAAAAGAACTAAATGAACTTCTCTGCAACCTCCATATGTTCTTTAATAATCCCCTTCACTCCCTCATTGTCTAATGGTCCAACCATCTCCCTGGCAGGTTTCCGGCTTCTGAAGTGTTAAAAGAAGTTTTTGTTATTCCCCTTGATGCTTTCAGCTAAATGTTCCTCAAACTCTCTTTTCACCTCCCTTATTGTCACTTTGCATTTATTTTGCCAGTGTTCGTGTTCCTTTCTGTTCTTCGTTTGGACAGGCCTTCCAAGACTGTCAACAAGTATGTAGATAAAGGTGACCCAGTTGACACAGTATACCTGGACTTCCAAAAAGCTTTCGACCAAGTTGCTCATCAAAGACAATTGAAAAAACATAGCAGGGGACAAGTACATGTGTGGTTTGGTAACTGGTTTGGAAATGGAGGAGTAGGAAATGGATAGTAGGTATAAATGGAGAGTTTTCACAATAAAGAGAAGGAAGAAGTAGGGTCCCCAGGGATCTGTACTGGGACCGGTGCTTTTTAATTTATTCATAAATGATCTAGAAGTTGGGGAAAGCAGCAAGGGGACAAATTTGCAGATGACACAAAACTATTTAGGGTAGTAAAATCCAGAACAGATTGTGAGGAGCTCCAAAAGACTTTCTCCAAACTGGTTGAGTTGGGCAAATGTGGTTCAAAAATGGCAAATGCGGTTCAATGTTGTCAAGTGTAAAGTGATGCACATTGGGACGAAAAACCCCAACTTCATGCATACGATGATGGGATCTGAGCTGTTGGAGATTGACCAGGAGAGGGATCTTGGGGTTGCGGTGGACAGCTCGTTGAAAGTGTTGACTCAATGTGCGGCAGCAGTGAAAAAGGCCAATTCCATGCTAAGCATTATTAGGAAGGGGGATGAAAATAAAACTGCTCATATTATAATGCTCTTATACAAAGCTATGGTGCGGCCACACTTGAAATACTGCAGACAGTTCTGGTCACCACATCTAAAGGAGGACATTGTAGCACTGGAAAAGGTACAGAAGAGGGCAACCAACATGATCAGGGGCCTAGAGCACCTTTCTTATGAGGCAAAGCTACAACACCTGGGGTGTTTTAGTTTAGAAAAAAGACAACTGTGGGGAGAAATGATAGAGATCTATAAAAACATGCATGGTACGGAGAAAGTGGATAGAGAGAAATTCTTCTCCCTCTCACATAACACTAGAACCAGGAGTCATCCCATGAAACTGGCTGCCAGAAAATTTAGGTCCAACAAACAGAAGGACTTTTTAATGCAACGCATAATCAACTTGTGGAATTTCTCTGCCACAAGATATGGCAACAGTCAACAACCTGGATGGCTTTAAGAGGGGTTTGGATAACTTCATGGAGGAGAGGACTACCAACAGCTACTAGTCGGAGGGCCATAGGCCACCTCCAGCCTCAGAGGCAGGATGCCTCTGGATACCAATTGCTTGGGAGTAATAGCAAGAGAGAGGGCATGCCTTCAACTCGTGCCTGTAGGCTCCCTGTGGCATCTGGTGGGCCTCTGTGTGAAACAGGATGCTGGACTAGATGGGCCTTGGGCCTGATCCAGCAGGACTGTTGTTATGGAAGGACGTTTTCTTCCCCTTTATGACTTCCGTGACTTTACCTGTTAGCCATGCTGGCATTCTCCTGGACTTAGTGGTCCCTTTCTTCCATTTTGGTATGCATTCTAACTGGGCTTCAAGTTTTGTGGTTCTGAGTAAACTCTGTGCATTCTGGAGCAAAGTGAATCTCCTGATTCCCCCTTTCAGTGTCCTTTTCACTATACTCCTCTTTTTGGAGAAGTTTCCTTTTCTGAAATTGAAAGTGTCTGTGTTAGACTTCCTTGATGATTCTCTCCCCGCATGTACCCTGAATTTGATCACACTATGGACACTGCTGCGTAAACAGTCTACGACACTGACATCACATACCAGGTCCAGGTTCCCACTCACCAAAGAAGGGTGATTTTTGCTGATCCTCCTTTCCTCAGGTAGTGTTCTGTGCCCTCCAAAAATAAGACCCTGAGTGGCATGCATCCCACAGGGACTTAGGGGTGGGTTTTTTTGAAAGCACAGACGTGTTGTACAGGGAAGGTCAGCAAAAATTGCTCTTCCTGGAGACACATGCTGTGAAAATGAAGAAAGCTTCAGGCTGTGTGGATGCACTATGTCAGTCAGTATGTCAGCCAGTGAGTTCTCTACCTTGGAATCCTTTGGTTCCAATGCCATGTCATATAAACTTTCATCCTCATTTACTTTACCTTAAGTGTGTGGATTATACAATCATTATAGTCTATGTCATCTGTCTGTTCTTTCTTTTTATTCACATATAACCTACACTAATTCCTTCATTTTTAATGGAAGAGATAATGGCCTTTTTGTGGTATAAACTCATATCCATTACCAGTGGCAAAAAGGAACCAAATCAATACTAGTCTCTTCTTTAAATACTATCCATTAACCTAATTATGCACTACCTAGATTGTATTTGGTGAGTATTCAGCTGCCATTCAGGCAATATTAAGTTATTAAACATTCTACCCTTTTTCCATATTATAGCAACAAAGGAAGAGAAATAAGCAACAAGGATAAAAAGGTATGATTATATTTTACATTTGTTACACTTTAAAAATGTATATGTATGTAAACTACTTTGGGAACTTCTGTTGAAAAGCAGTATATAGGCAACCTAAGCTACTCATTCTGGATGCCACTAGTTCTGCAGTGAAGTCTAGAGATATGTGCAGAATAGTCAAGTTTTGTCCTTTTGGATTAATCTCAGTTGCTTTGACTAAGGATGTTGATAAAGATGCTTAGAAGAGTACAGCCCTACTTGTTTTCTTGAACTTTACTTATCTGGGCTGACTGGGATTGACCAGATTGGTCTAGGAGTGTAATAAATATCTGAAAAAGAAGTGGACCACTGCAAAGCAAGTTGTACGTTGCAAAATAATCTTCAGGATCTAGGAAATATTTCAACAACAATGAGCTGATCACAACTATTCCCTTTTGGGGAAAGGTCCTTGAATAGGTAATTGCCATGCAACTCTTAACACTCTCTTGGATGAGCTTTAGACCTGCTTTGGACACTGAAACAACCTTGGTTGACCTTTGCTAGGAGGAGGAAGTTAGAGGGAGTACCACTATGATAATTGGGTTGCTTCCAATACCATCTCTACCATATTCTCCTGAATGGGCTGGTAGAAGACAGCACCCATCTTCAGTTTTGCTCTTAAACTGATTATTTATAATGGCTGATTATTTAAGAAGATCCTGATAAAGCACTGTTTGTCTAATAATATTAATATGGGGGTTCCTTTAGTGTTCCATATTTTGTTTCTTACAACATCCACATGCCATGGAGTGAGATAATCCAGAGATCTGGATTAAATTTCATCAGTATGATACTGAGAAGTCCTCTTTCTCCTTTTCATCTGATTCAGATGAGGCTAAAAGGATGTGCTAAATTGGTATTAATAATTGACTGAATGATGACTTTTAAAAGTCAATCTGACAAAATGGAGGTAAAGTTGGCAGATGGTCTGTCTGACTGAGATGGTGGTCTGGGCCAGGAAGTCTGGGATGAGTTGCGTACTCCATGAAGGATCAGGCTTGCAATCTGGGAGTGCTGATAGATCCAGCTTTTAGGCCCAGTTTGCATCCATGATCCAAAGCACCCTTTCATCAGCTGAAGCTAGTGTGCCAGCTTCAATGTCATTTGAATATATACAGTCCAGTCATGTGCTCATGCTCTGGTAGGCTCCAAATTAGACTGCTGTTAATACATTATACAGAAGTTGCCTTTGAAGAATTATCACCAATTTCAGCTGAACTCCAGAATATAACTCCTTGATTACTAAGTGGGGTCTATCAAAGGGATCACATCTCATCCTTTCTTTTTTAACCAACTACACTGGTTGCCAAATAGTTTAAATCGTACAATTCAATGTGCAGTATTTGCTTGGGTCCAAGGTCCCCCTCTCCTACCCAAATTTGTGTTGCAGTCGTCATCAGTGCCTCCAGTCTTCACTCTGGGTAATCACTGGATGTAAAGCCTTTTAAATCGTGGCAACCCATATATGAAATGTCAGGACAACTTATCTGGCATCAACCTTGGTATCTTTTTGACATCGCAAATACATTTTTATTCCAGCATATCATTTTACTGGTTGAAAGGGCAAAGGTTGCAGACAGGGATAAAACAGGTCAAAAAGTGGACTCAGAATAGTTATCTTAAATAAGGAGAGTGTTAATGACTTTATATATTTTGAAATTGCCTCTTACAAATACTAAATTTACACCTGTACTCTGTCTCTCAGATTATTTTGAAAACCTATTTTTCAGCATGTGCTATCTCATAAACATTAGCACTGGCATTGGGCTGGTTATGATTCAGATGCAAAGTATAGGCATGTCTTCCTTTCAGCTTCCATTCAAATGGACATCCCAATTCACATAACTCTGCTGCATTAAAAGCAGTTAAAATAGTTGCTAATTTAAAATAGTTGCTAATAGAAAACATGTTGCTAATTTTAACATGTTCTCTATTCCAGTCAATTTTAGATATCGGAATTAAGAACAATTTAAGCTTTTATGGCTAAAGCTTCAATGCCCTGTTTTTCTAACATTTCTTAACTGCAGCTGCCTTAAATATTAATGACCAGGCAAACTTCCATGGTGTTGCAGGGAAATCTTAATAGCTGAATGAACTTATTTGGGTTTTCAAATTAGCCACACTGCAATATAATACAATGCTAGGGGAAAAATAAAAAAATAAACTTCTGCATTGACATAAATAATGTCAATAAATAATTTGTTTACTGATCCATTTTTAATGGATTCCTAAGCACAAATATTGAACCATGCCCAAAGATTAAATATTAGTGCTTAGAATATTTGCAAAAGTGATCAGATGAGATGATGGAGAATCTCCAAGATTCTCAAGGACATAAATTGTATTGCTATCTGGCAGCCAAATGCTTCGTATGCATGGTTTGGAAGTAAAATATTTCCTCCTGAAAAAAGTTAGTGGAAACAAGGCATGCTTAAATTTGTGGTTCGTTAATTCATTCACTCACTCATTCATTCACTTATTTAATGTGCCACTTACAGCAATAATTTCTTAATTAGGTACAAATCGATTTGTACCCAAATCTAGTTGATTCGGGCAATCTGAGACAGAACAAATTGCCCCTGTGGTCCATTGGCTAGATTCGGGTTCAAATTGAATTGCACCAGATTCAATTCAAATCACTTTGAGATTCAGATTCCTCCTACCTTTTCTCCCAGATTCCCAGCTTTCATTTTTTTTAAAAAGCTACACTCTAGCCCTTTCAGGAGCGGAGTTGTGCAACAAAATGTGTGGTCACTATTTTTTCAAGTGTTTGGATTCTTTGCTGTGTAATAACCTTTCTTCAATTAATCCCTGTGAGGATTCATTGCACACCTTCATTTCTCCTATTTATTTTGACTGTCTTTGGACAGTGCCAACTGTCAACTGCCATGTGACAACTACACTCCCCACCACCACCCGTAAGGCAGTAGGGTACTACTCAGTTTATTTTCTAGGAATTTTTTCAAGTGTTTAGACTCTTGGTGTCTAATAAACTTTCCTCATAATGAATTCCTATGAGGATTCATTACAAAGAGTTGAAACACCTCAAAACCCCCTAAAATATAAACTGAGTATCCAGTGGCTTGTGGGTTGGGGCGTAGTTGGCACATGGGATGCCACTGATTCCCCACCCCCACCCACAAAGCAGTGGGGTCAAAATGAACAGAAGAAATGAAGGTGTGTAATGAAGACACCAAAGAATCTAAACACTTTAATATTCCTAAAAAATAAAACGAGTACCCCACTTCCTTGCAGGTGGTTGGGGAGGGTGTAGTTGGCACATGGCAGTTGCCAGTTGGCACTGTCCAATGACAGTCAAAATGAACAGAAGAAATGAAGGTATGCAGTGAATCTCCATAGGGATTCATTATGAGGAAATGTTATATACCAAAGAATCCAAACACTTGAAAAATAGTGACCACACATTCTGCTCCATAACTCCACTTCTACAAGGGCTAGAACTTAGTTTTTTTGTTTGGGGTTTTTTTGGGGGGGGTGTTTTTTTTTGTTGTTGTTTTAAATGAAAGCTAGGGATCCATGTTAGGGTTAGGATAGGGCAATTCCAAATCCCCATTATTCCTATGGCCAAAATATACAAAATCAGTAAAATCAATAAAATCAATCAGGTGCCCCACTGCCTTGAGATTTTGGTGTTAGGTGGCACTCATGGGGACCTACCCACCATCCAAATGTGGTGCCCCTAGGGCCTTTATAGGTGGTCAAATCCAAACAAATCTGTGGCGATTTGGGGGGACAGATTTGGACACAAAAAAAATCAGGAGTGATTCAATTTGGGCACAAATTGACTAAAAAAAATAAAAATTCATGCACATCCTTAATGTGGGATAAAATGGTTCACTTTCCCAAAAGGACCCGGTAAAGGTGAATCAGAGAAATAACTTGGAGCATTAGAATTCTTTTATGTTCATGCTGCTTTTTTAAACATCCTCCACTTAAAAAAATAAATAAATCATCCTTACTGATGTTTATTAAAGGGGTTTGCATGGAACTGGCTGGTCCAGTTAGAGTCTGAACTGGACCCAGACCAGGTCAGTTCAGTCCGGCACCCCTTCAAACCCCCATTTCAATTTGGTCTGGGGGGGAGGGTTGATGGTTTTGTGGTTTTTTTTAAAAAAAATGGGTTCCCCCCACTTATTTCCTCCAGGGGACTTGTCCAAGGTGGTGGGGGGAGGGTCCCACAGAGGTCCCTCACCCGATGGCCTCCCTTATTTAAGAAATCAGCCATTCTTTATTTTAAAAATGGGACCACGCCAAGGGGGAGTGGCAGAAGAGCAGTGGAATGGCTGGTTTCTTAAATAAGGGAGACTGGCAGGGATTATAAAATAGTGCCTTCTGTGTACTTCAGACATTGGCACTGAGGGATTAGGGCAGGCCTGCTCAATTTAGGTCCCCCAGCTCTTTTTGAACTACAACTCCCATAATCCCCAGCCACAATGGCCAGTAGCCAGGAATGATGGAGATTGTGGGCCAACATCTGCAGGAGGGCCGAAGTTCAGCAGCCGTGGTTTAGGGTACACCCCCAATATTGTTTTATTATGAAGCAAGAAGTTGCTGTAATAAAAAGCTTAAACAAGGAATATTTGTGAACTCAGACACTTTGTTAGATTCCATCTGTTACTGTTCATCTCTAGAGGGAAGATTCAGACATTAGACACAACATAGTCCTTTCCATTGAAGTAGATTTTTCCATAGATGTCAACATATGGGACAGCATATAGGGAAAGAGACAAAAGATTTGTAATTCATACCACAACATTTGGGTTATAAACTAGGAAGGCAAATGCACAGTGTACCAATTAAATGCCTTTCTGTTGTTTTTCTTGATTGCTGCCACACATCAATAACACTGCTGAAAGGTTGTGCTAAATTTTCTATAATACAAGCCAATATATTTTTTATTGAAGCAGACCTTTCCTATTAAAATAACTGTGCTAAGAGTTAGAAAAAATATATACAGAGTCAGACGATTTATCCTTTTTGCCTGCTATTGTTTTTTTTAATTGCTGTGGAATTCCAGGGTTTCAGGCAGAAGTATTTTTCACAGCCCTAATACCTGTCAGGTATTAAACCCGAGATCTTATATATACAAAATTGTTTGGTTATTATGTAAGTACACATGCATTTATGTGCTGTACTATTGAGCTACAATGAATTCCTTAGCAGTAACTCAGCAATTAGTTCTAGCATTAGAAATTCCTTGAAATTTGGTATAAAACAAAAACTTAGAATTTTAAAACAAAAAGATAGTAGATCTTAGAATACTCTTAAAAGTTGATTAATTTAACAGAAACTTAACATCACATAAAATGTGTAGAGAGTTGATGATTATCCTCCAAGAACAAGAATTACTAAATGTATGACTCAGTTTGTTTTGTTGTTTGGGTATTTGATGTTAAACATTTTAAACAACTCACCGTTCACATTCTTTTATTTATTTATGTATTTTTATTATATTCTTACTCTGCCCCAAGCTTCCGCCTCTGGGCAGTTCACATGACTGATCAGGTCTTAGTATCAGTGACGAAGATTCACTGATACTATGACTTGATCAGTCATGTGAACTAGATACATTTATTTAACTTTATAAGCCAATACAACTTGATGTGAACTTAGGAACTAGATATATTTATTTAAATTTATTATCCAATAAAATATTTAATAGCATTGAGATTTGAGATGAATTCCACTTTTCTCATAGTTTAAAAAGAATTCGGTTTTTACTACTCACCTTAAATATAATTCTGTTAATTCCATACCTCTACAATTCTCTGACTTTTGCAGTATGAAGGGGTTCTAATAACCAAATCAAAGTAGTAGTAGTAGTAGTAGTCATGAAATTGGGAGGGGCTGAACTACACATTGTAATATATTAATTTTCTCAGTTTGTTTAGTTGGCCATATGTGGAGAAATAGCCTCTTCAGCAGGGAAGTAACTTGCCTAGTGAGCAAGATGTTGCCAGTTCGAATCCCCGCTGGTACGTTTCTCAGACTAGGAAACACCTATATTGGGCAGCAGCAATATAGGAAGATGTTGAAAGGCCTGTATTCTAACAAAGAAAAGCACATGGCTCTGTGTTCGCCAGGAGTCAACACCAACTCAGTGGCACAACTTTTACCTTTAGGAAGATGCTCATAAGAATAGCAGGGTTTAATTGTAGCTTTTAAATTCTTCTGATAGAATTTCACTTAACATGTTATTTCTTCCTAATCTTCAGCCTACCATATCTTTTGGTGGCTTTTAATCTAGTTGCACTCTTCCATTATGTCTGCTGTGTGGCTAGAAGGAAATGTAAAGGATGCAACCATGGAATCCATTCTTTGCTGAGAGAGGAAGGTGATGATGTAGAGAGGGAAAGAGCCACTTAATTGGGCCCTTCTTCCAGGCATCTGCCAGGTGATTAAAATAGCAAAATGGCTATTGCATGGTTTGGATAATGCTTAAGAGGCCATTTTAATTGCCAGACATATTTATTAACATCTGTGTACATTTATGCTTGCAGGTTGATGCTCGTAAGCATAAATTTTGCAGCATTAAATATCTTATTTTCCACTCCGATAATAGGTTTTTGAATGTAGCTATTTTTGATCAACAGCATATTTTTAGCTATGAGTCTGGGTTTTTCTTTTTACTGATATCAAAAGTGTGTTGCATTTATAAGAACAATATGCTCCAAGTGCACTTTTTCTAGACTATGAAATTAACAGCCTATACCGTTAGTATGTCTACACTGCTAAAGAAGAGAGTGATCTAATGTGTTTGATCTTTCTTTTTCTTTTTTGCACAATGGATTTCATTGTCTGGTTCAAATAGCTGTTGTGTGCTTTTGTCATGGAAGTCCTGACTGGGTTAACATCTGTTCCATGGTTTGCCTGGATCAAATGCTTTCTTCATCAAAAGGATGGAGAAGGGAGTATGACTGAAATGGCAAAACATCCGAAAAATTATTCCAATGTTGGATTTCACCTGAAAATTCACTTCCTTACAGTGCATGAAAATTATGTCATTTGAACACACACACACATGTGCGCGCGCACACACATACTGCCATTCATAAATGTGGGAGGAAGAAATGTATGTTTTAGAAGAAAAAGACTTTAATCTTTCCCTGAAAAATAAAACTAATGAGTGAAAAACACTGCTGTGATAAATTATGAATTGTTTTAAGGCACATGGTCTGGATTTCATTATAAATCTTATACAAATATTTCAGACTGAGGTGCATGTTGTAGGAAGGGGAGATTCTTGTAAAACTATTACAGTTATATAGTTTAAGTGTTCAGACTCTTTCTTTTATTCTTTTAAACAAGTTTCTAGTCCTTCAGATGATGAACAGCTCTACAGACTGATGGTTTGCTTTCAGGTATGGTTAAAACTACTGATTATAACCTATAAAGTTCTAAACTGCCAGGGGACCATCTACAGTAAAGGTAAAGTTGCGCCATAAAGTCGGTACCTCATATAATTCTGTATTTCTTATTTCCCCTTCCATGGAAGCCTATAGTCCCTTTTGATCCTGGGACTATAGTTCATGTGAGTGGGAGAGAATATTCTTAGATTAAAACAATCTGAAACATTCTTTTCCTCATCTCAGATGTAAGCTGTGAACTGGTTGAGATTTCCTCAGTGGTTACAGAAAGGCATTCTGTATAATTAGCTTGGTACTGAACTCAGATTAATGGCCAGTTCAGATGATACTTTCAACACATAATTAGACTCCTCTACCCATGTAAAAATGCTCATCCACATGAAAACCATACATTCTCTACCTTGGATTTAAAAACTAAGGCTCTACACATAAGTGTGTAGAGCCAAAAGGGGTACTTCTGGGGAAATGGGCTTGACCTGCTCTCTCCACAGACAATCAATCACCTCTCCTTGGGCAGACGGATTGCCCACCCAGATGAGTGGCAGCTTGGCTCTGGTGCTCCCACGCCCGGCCGCGGCTCGCCCAGCAGCTCTTGGGGTTGGGTGGAGGGAAGAGCTGCTATGCAGCGCCCTGGCCAATAATGCACTGTGTGAGTGTGTGGTGGATTCCTGGGGTCCCTCTCCCACCTCCCTGAATGTGTCCGCCGAGGCTACAAGCAGCTGCGGCAGACACATGACCAGGAAAATGGGGTTAACGGAGTGCCTGCTCCATTAACCTTGTTTAATGAGGAGGGTATTTAGGCGGGCTTGCCACCAAACCACCACTGAGAGCTGTGCAGCCCCTGTTGCTGCACACAAGTAGCAGAAACTGGGCTGAGCTCCATTAGCCCGGTTTCTGCTGCTCGTGAAAATTGCCTCATTAAATAATGTAGGATTTAGTATGTGGGTAGACACTATAATGTGACTAGATAATTGTCTGAATTGCAATATGGTGTGTTATTTCCCCCTTAACCATTCTTTTACATGATCCCCACCACATGTTAAGGTCATCTGAGGAGGTCCGTCTCCAGTTGCCACCAGTTCGTCTGGTGGCAACGCAGAGGTGGGCCTTCTCTGTAGCTGCTCCTGGGCTATGGAATGCACTCCCGGCAGAAATTTGTAATCTGAGATCATTGCTGTCCTTCAAGAGAGCCCTTAAAATGTACTTATTTGGCCTGGCCTTCCAGAGTTTTAAATGATTAATTGTTTTAGACTGTTTTAAATTGTTGCCCTGATTTTCAGGGCTTTTAGCTGTTTTATTGGTTTTATTGTGTTTTAATAGTTTGATTTTAATTGTTAATTTGTTTTTAATTGTTTTTATCATGTTGTGAACCACCCTGAGCCGTATTGGAAGGGCGGTATATAAATCTAATAAATAAATGAAATGAAATAATTAACCATAGAGTTTGGACAGGAACAAGACAGAGCCCAGGATTGGATTATCCAGCTATGTCGGTGGGACTTACTTTTGGCACATTTGAACTGTTTACAAGTTTCACCCACTTTCCAGAATAAAATAAATGTGAAAAACTGTGTGTATGTGTGGCTGTATGTTTAAGTTTTAAACATGAATTTTATTTTTTAAATTTTTTTCTGTGACAAGAAAAAAGGGGCTGTTTAACCCACCAAGCCTTATGGGTCACCCCTACTCCCTTGTCTTCATTCCCCCACCTTCCAGAACCCCACTTACAGCCTCCTCAGTCAAATCTCCCCCATCACTTCCCCCCACTGCTGGGATCTGACAGAGCATTTTGCCCAGGAAGATCCCATTCAGGTTGGTAGTGAAAGATTGACAGAGAAGTTGAAAGAGGAGAGAGCACAAGCTGGGGTGGAGTGGGGGAGGCCAGACTACCAGGCAGGTCCCTTAAGGCACAGGGGGTTAGCCCTGGTCCCTAACCTTCTCTTCCCCATCTCCCAGCACCCCACTTACAGCTGCAAAACTAGTCTTTTCATTCTCAAGCAGAAATCTGGGGTTGTGGGCTTGGAAACTGTGAGGATCCTTTCCTATAAAAGGTCCCCCCCCCCCAGTTTGGAGTGCACTATATGTCTGTCTGTCTGTCTGTCTAAGGCTACTTGGGCCTCACTCACTGACATGAAACTCCCACATCAACACACAAAAGATAGAAACATCTATCTAGTTTTTCCAGGTAGATTCCAGACCTCACCCAGACTTCCAAAAAACAAACAAACCACAAACCCCATAAAAGATTGTGAGGTTGAGATAGGAAAGGCTAGAGTCACAGAAAGAGATAAGAGGGTGATATTTAGAAAAGTGCTTCCAAAGTGTAAGCCCGTTTACTAATATGTATACCTGGGGTGCATCCTGAGATTTCCAAACATGCCCATTTAATTTGGGCAGATCAACATGTCTCCATAGAATATGCAGAAGCCAAAGCTCTCAGATCTGACTTGGGAAGGAATTGCATCTCAACAGCTGATCACAGTACATGACTCTAGGGGTGTGCATGGAACCGGATCCCTCGGAAACCCCCCCCCCCCGTTTGGTTCAGTCCGGGGGGGGGGGGGGTTCACGAAGAATTTTTTTTAATTAGTTTTTTTTTAACTTAACCTCTTTGGGATTGTTGTTGGAGGCAGCGAGGGGGTGTGTGTATCTGCAGAGGTTCCTCATCCCCCCACAGGCCTCCCTTTATCCTCCACTGGCCATTCAGCTGGCTCTTTGGCTCATTCGGGGCCTTCCCCCTCCGGCGCGATGGCCATTTTGGAGGCTGCTGCACCTGCATGATTGGCCAAGCAGAGGCCAATCACACAGGCACGGCAGTCTCCAAGATGGCCACCACACCAGAGGGAGAAGGCCTGAACGGGCCAAAGAGCCTGCCAAATGGCCAGTGGAGAATAAAGAGAGGCCAGTGAGGGGAGGGGTAACCTCCACAGACCCCCCACTACAGACACTGCCTCCAACAACAACCCCGAAGGGGATAAATTAAAAAAAAAAACAATTTAAAAATAAATAAATCCGTGAGCCCCCTGAACAGTCAGGAGGGTGTTCAGTCCAGGGTCAGACCAAACAGGGGATGGTTCGGTTCAACCCCAAACACATTCAACATCAAACCTGTTTGCACATCCCTACATGACTCTATCATTTTATGTACTTATATCTATGGGAAGGTGATGTGTTTGAAGCAGGAAATACAACAAAGGAAGCCTGGGAACCAGAGAGAGAGGGGAGTAATAGGCCTGCACCTGTGAAATGAAGGTTCTAAATATGTGATTGGAAGAATATACTCTACCCACATGGATTGATTAAGTGCCTCAAGTTGACTCTTAGTGACCACATAGGTAGATTCCCTCCAGCATGATCTGTCTTCAGCTGGCTCTTTAGGTCTGTGCATTCATTGCTGTCGTAATTGAGTCCATCCACCTTGCTGCTGGTCGTCCTCTTCTCTTTCCTTCAACTTTTCCCAGCATTATGGACTTCTCAAGGGAGCTGGGTCTTTGCATAATATGTCTGAAGTATGGTAGTTTGAGCTGGGTCATTTGTACCTCAAGTGAAAATTTTGGATTGATTTGTTCTGTGATCCATTCGTTTGTTTTCCTGGCTGTCCATGGTATCCTCAAAAGTCTTCCCCAGCACCAAAGTTCAAAAGTATCAATACTTTTCCTATCCTGCTTCTTCAAAGTCCATCTTTCGTGTCCATAGAGTGTCATGGGGAAAACCATTGTCTGAACGATCCTAATCTCTATGGGTATAGACACGTCATGTCTATCCACATTACCACTCTTTTTCCCTGTTATATATTTTCTGTAGTTTATATCATATCCGACATTATATTACTAGCATGTTATATTATATCTGGTCAAAGAACATAATAAAGGATGTGCTTTCTTACTCTGATCTTGACTGACTGCTGTTCTTCTGCCAAAAATAGATTAGATTAGATTAGATTAGATTAGAATAGGATAGAATAGAATAGAATAGAATAGATAGATAGATAGATAGATAGATAGATAGATAGATAGATAGATAGATAGATAACTTGCTCTTCTTGCCCAATAACCTCTTATTATGTAAATTTCATTTAGGGAAACAGAATTGTATTGTGTGTTGCTTGACAATTCAAAGTCATAGGTGGGGTTATCAGAAAACTATATAGTTATCGGATATTGAGAACAAAGAGGAGCTCCAATTATGTGAGGAAAATTAACTTTAGAGCAGCCCTAAATGCCCTTCAGCATGCACCCAAATGGACAAGAGTTATGCAGAGCAAGATAACTGCATATGGTCAGTGGTGATTTACCATGATTATAGCAGCTAGAAAAAGTGCCATCCTGAGAACAATTGGTACTGACCAGATGCCTGAGTTTCACCCATCATGTTTGCCCATGTTAAGAGCATGCTTTAGAACAGTCAGAACTCTTTCTGTGGACAAGGAAATATTTGTCAACATATCCTGTGAGGCACAAAATGAATGAGCTTGTTCAACAAGTCTTAGTGGGAAGTGGGAACTTTTAGTATATCTTCATTTCCTAGAAACTTCATAGGCCAGAATTCTTTATGTGCTGATAAGAACCTAGACATGCCTAATGCCCCCCACCCCACTTCAACAGTCATATCACAGAAGACTTTGGAAGCCTAAAATGCAGTTTGTGCCACATAGCCACCACTCTGGGTTTCTTGGAAGAAGAGTGGGATATAAATGTAAAAATACAATACAATACAGAAGGAAAACAGATTCCTTCCCTTTTTAATCTGCCTTGAGAATTAGAGGTGTCCAGTAACTCCTCTTATTTGATTAGAATGAATCAGTTTGTGACTCCTGAGAATATGGACAACTTCTTGGAGGTGTTCAGCCTACCACCTGTCCTCTGGATCCATGGCCAACATGTCTTATATCATGTAATAGAGCAGCTGTTAGAGATGGCCTAGTTGACATCATGAATGCCTCACTTCAGGAGGGCAGGATGCCTCCATGTTTGAATGACACAATTGTGAGACATTTACTTTAGAAGCCTGCCCTAGAGCCCTCAGTGATGGATAATTATAGACCAGTCTCCCAACCTCTCTTGGTTGGGCAAGGTGATTGAGAGGGTGGTGGCTGATCAACTCCAGGTAGTTTTGGAGGATACTGATTATCTAGACTCATTTCAAACTGGCTTTAGAGTGGGATGTGGGGTTGAGACAGTCTTGGTCAGCCTGATGGATGATCTATAGCAAGGAATCATCAGAGGGAGCCTGCTGGTTCTTTTGGATCACTCTGTGGTTTTTGATACCAGCAGTCATCGTATTCTTCTGAATCATCTGAGGGATTTGGGAATAGGGAGTACTGCCTTGCAGCAGTTCCGTTCCTGTCTCTCTGCAGATTTCAGATGGTGTCACTCAGGGATAGTTTCTCTGTGAAATAAAAGCTATTTTATGGAGACCCTCAGGGCTCTTTCCTATTCCTGATGCTTTTTAACATCTACATGAAACCACTGGGTGAGATCATCAGGTGATTCGGAGCACGGTGTTATCAAGATGCTGATGATACCCAAATCTATTTCTTCATGACCTCATCATCAGGAAACGTCATAGCCCCATAAATGCCTGCCTTCAGGCAGTAATGGGATGGATGAAGGATAATAAATTGAAGCTGAAACCAAAAAAGACAGGTACTAATGGTGAGGGGTCGTAATTCAAAGGATGTGATAGAACTTCCTGTTCTGGATGGGATTGCACTCCCCCTGAAGGAACAGTTAGGTAGCTTAGGAGTACGTCTAGGCCCAGGCCACAACTTGGTGTCTCAGGTGGAGGCTACAGCCAAGAGCAATTTCTATGAACTTTGGATGATATGACAGCTGCACTAGTTTGTTGAAGATAATGGTCTCAAAACTGTTGTGCACTCACTGGTAATTTCTTGGTTTGACTACTGCAATGTAGGGATGTGCATGGAACCAGCAGGGGCCAGTTCAAAGGCAGAGTTGGGACAACTTTAAGGGTGTGGGAGGGTGCACTTACCCCTTCCTCTGCTTTTCCCCTGCCGGTGCTGGGTTTGTAAAGTCGGGGTGGCAGCATACCTCCCAGCCTCTGAACAGGTTGGTACACATCCCTACTGCAATGTGCTGTATTTGGGGCTGCCTGTGTACATAGTCAGGAAACTGCAGTTAGTCCAGAATGCGGCACCTCCAGATTTGACTACTGCAATGTGCTCTATGTGGGGCTGCCTTTGTATGTAGTCCGGAAACTGCAGTTAGTCCAGAATGTGACTTCCAGGTTGTTCTCTGGGTCATCTCGGAGAGACCATATCACTTCTATCTTTAAAGTTCTACACTGGCTGCCAATACATTTCTGGACAAAGTACAAGGTTTTGGTTATAACCTATAAAGGCCTAAACAGCTTGGGCCCTGGGTATTTAAGAGAACATCTTCTTTGCTATGAACCGCACTGCCCATTGAGATCATCTGGAGAGGTTCGTCTGCAGTTGCCACCAGCTCATCCGATGGCTACCCAGGGACCAGCCTTCTCCATTGCTGCCCCAAGGCTTTGGAACACACTTCCTGCTGAAATAAGAGCCTCCCCATCTCTTACAACTTTTAAAAGGGCAGTCAAGACACATTTGTTCACCCAGGCTTTTAATTAGATATTGTTTTAATTGTGTTTTAATAGTTTTAACTTTTTAAATGTTAATTGTTGAAATATGTTAATCTTTTTATTGGTTGTTTTTATTGTCTTGTAAACCACCCAGAGAACTTGCATTTTGGGCAGTATAGAAATATGATAGATAGATAGATAGATAGATAGATAGATAGATAGATAGATAGATAGATAGATAGAGAAACTTCAGTTAGTTCAAAATGTAGCAGCCATATTGATCTCCGGAGTTTCTCAGAGAGGCCATAGTATGCCTGTTTTAAAAGCTGTACAGGCTGCCGATATGTTTCCAGGCAAAATACAAAGTGCTGGTGATTACTTTTAAAGCCCTGAATGGCTTAGAACTGGGTTATCTGGGCGAACACCTTCTTCAGTATAATCTTGAGCACCCTTTAAGCTCATCATGAGAGGTCTGTCTCCGACTGGCAGCGACTCATGAGCAGCTGCTCTTTGTAGCTGCTCCTGGGCTCTGGAATGTGCTCCATATGGATATTAGAGGCTTAAGAAATTTAGCAGCCTTTAAAAGGGCCCTAAAAACATATATTCTTATCCTGGATTTTAGTGAGTACTGAAATGATTTAAAAATGGTTTTAATTTTGTTTTAATGAGTTATTTATTTATTTGTTTTTATATTTGTAAACTGTGTAGAACCATCTGGAACCATCTTGTGGTATCAAGCATGACTTGTCCCCTTAGCTAAGCAGGGTCTGCCCTGGTTGCATATGAATGGGAGACTAGAAGTGTGAGCACTGTAAGATATTCCCCTCAGGGGATGGAACCGCTCTGGGGAGAGCAGAAGGTTTCAAGTTCACCCCCTGGCTTCTCCAAGATCAGGCTGAGAGAGATTCCTGCCAGCAACCTTGGAGAAGCTACTGCCAGTCTGTGAAGACAATACTGAGCTAGATAGACCAATGGTCTGACTCAGTATATGGCAGCTTCCTATGTTCCTATCTGGTTGAGGTGGTATGAAAATGTAATAAATCAATCAGTTAGGCCCAGGGTATTTAAGAGGACGTCTTCTTCACTATGAACCCCATCACCCATTGTGATCGTCAGTGGACCAGAGGTTCGTCTGCCGTTACCAGCAGCCCCTCTGGTGGCTACACAGGAATGGGCCTTCTCTGTTGCCACCCCAGACTCTGGAATGCCCTCTCTGCTGAAATAAGAGCATCCCTGTCTCTGACAACTTTTAGAAAGTCTCTAAACACACATTTATACACCCAAGCTTTTTAACTAGATTTGAAGTTTTAAATTGTTTAAAGGTTTTAATTTCTGTTTTAATTTGTTTTATGTTGCTGTAAACCACCTAGAGACAGACATTTGTGGCAGTGTACAAATATAATACATTAGATTACAACAACAACAAATATGTATATACCGCTTTTCAACAAAAGTTTTCAAAGCGGTTTAATAGAGAAATAATAAATAAGTAAGTAAGTGAGTAAGATAAGATGGATCCCTGTCCCTGAAGGGCTCACAATATAAAAAGAAACGTTAGACACCAGCAACAGTCACTGGAGGTACTGTGCTGGGGATGGATAGGGCCAATTACTCTCCCCCTGCTAAATAAAGAGAATGACCATGTTAAAACCATGTGCCTCTTTGCCCAGTTAGCAGAGGTAACTAGCCAGACCTAGCCTGCAACTGTCTTCCTATCAACTCAGGGAAAAGCGAACAAATCCCAAAGCCTTTGCCCACCAATCTGAAGATAACCTCAAGCTATCCCTTGGGTCACCATGGCTGTCTGCAGGACTTTTTTTTGGGCGGGGCAGGGGAGTCTGCAAACCTGGGAGTATGTCCCATTGAATTTAATCTGGGGGAAGAGATGCCCCCTCTTTCCCACCCCAGACACCCATGCCCCTCATTTGATCTTCCCAAACACCTCTAGATCCTACTTGCAAATAAGTCACTTTACTCCTGAGTAAAATGACAGGGCATTGACTGGTGACTATTGAAAGGAATCTGGTTTTTGCAAGTTAATGAAAACAGCCTGCCAGCAGAATTGGCAGTGGAGAGGTGACAGCAGGCTTGTACGCTACAGGGAGTCGTCTGGAGATCCCCCAGAGGGAATGAATGATATTGTTGTCTCACTGAGCAAACATAGTAACACAAGCCTACAGGTCCAGATTCCAGTTTACATATTTTGGAAAAGAGATGCATGTTGAAACAATTTTCATCACAATAAATCAGAACTTGTCCTCCCCTTCCCCTAAAAACAACAGCTCTGTCAGCTTTTCAATAGGTTTTTAGCCGCATGCTTCATGAAACCCGATGAAAAGAGGATAGGTAGCAGGGCTATGCAAAGCTTCAGTGGCCAATTTGATTTCAAAGAGATTCCACCACCAAAGCTTTGATTCCAAACCACTGGTTCAGTCCCCATTGAAGTGATTGTTGCTGAACCTGGTCAATTTACTTGCAAAGTTAATTGGCTGCTTCTGCTCATTCCTAGACCCTTCCTGGTACTGCATGGGCAGAAGACAAGCTGGCTCCGTTTTATTTAGTTTGGCCCCAAATCTAATTCTGTCAAAAGGAAGTGGGATCTCACCTAAAAGATCTGAATCAAATTGGGCTGCCCCAAAAGTAACAAGGTTGAAGTGGGACTGCTTTGCCCTAAGGGGTAGTAGCAACATACAAAATCAGGCTGATCTAGACCAAGGGGATATATATATATTTTAAAAATCAGGCTAATCAGTACAGAGGCACCTGATTCTTTTTCTCTCCTATCCTCCTTGTGGTTTACTAACCAGACTGAGCCTACAGGCTCCCTCCCGTCATCTCAGGGGGAAACAAGCAGATCTCAAGGCCCTTTTGCCACCAGTCTGAGGATATCCTAAAGCTTGATTAAAAGCCCCCAAACACCTCCATTCTTGGTAATTGTACAACTACAGTTAAATAAACTTGATTTGGACTGGCTTAATTATCTTTAGATTTCAGTTGCCCATGACATTCGAGTGCCACCCTTTCCCCCCTTCTCTGCAAATGCTGTATGCTCCATGGTTTGTTGAGGGACTGAAATTGAAACTGTTTGTTGATAACTTAAATCAGGGGTTTCCTTTTGAGACAGATCTCACATGATCTGCTCCAAGCCCTAACATGGTTTTTTTTTATCCTGCTGAGATAGTGGCAAAAGCTTTGCCCACCCTAGAGATGTTGCATTTTTAGTGTGCAGATTCTCTTTCCTTCCAGTTTGAGATTATTACTTTTATTTGGGTTTGGCATCTATGTATAACACCCAAGTTTTATATTCATCAAGAGGAAATTTTATTTTCAAGACATATTTAAAGCTGATGATGAGAAACTTATAATGTGAAACACTATGAAGTTGTTGGCATAACCAAACTTCGGGGGGGGGAGCATAGCAGAAGGCAGGATTCTATCTATCTTCTCCCAGGCAATTGGTACATCTTTGGGGCTCCACCACTCATGTGCCCAAATGACCAGTGGACACCTTAAATGGAATCGGGAGGAGGAGCTCCTCCTACATCCCAAAATGCACTGCATGGGCAGCCGAGAAGCAGCCGTCACCAGTGCAGCAGGGCTCCTCTACCTGGCCATGCTGCACTTGAGGCTCTATGGTTGCTGTTCCCAGCAGCTGTTTTCAGAGACTCCTTTCTTCTTCTACCTCACTTCTTGCCCAGGCTACCCAGGTCTGCAACAGCTGCATCAGGAAGTCTCCCAGATGACACAGGCTGCTTGGGTAAACTCTCTCCTACTCAAGCAGCTCATGTTATGTGAATCGGCTTTAGAATGGTATTGTAAATGATATTGATTAAAACTTTGTGAATTTTCTTCCAAATTTAATTTGCTCATTTGGTGGATATTTTTCTGCATATACATAATAATATATGATAAAACATTCTGCTTTCTTCCTTTTCCTCCCCAAATCAATATCTGAATAGATTATTGCAGATAATATTGATGAATACATTTTAAGAGATGGGTATGTGTATTCTTTCTTTTAGTCATATCATCATAGAATGCAGAATCACCTTAAGGTCTTGTAGGACAATTCCCCCTGAAAACTTCACAGCTAAATCCCATGCATGTTTATTCAGAAGGAAAGCACACAATTAATGACATAACATCATGTTGAAAGAAAAAAAGATTTCCAGAATAGCTGCAGTGAGAGTTGACTACCCTGGGTGGTGATTTGAGAAACTCGCCCAAAGCCCTCTTGGGCATGTAGAACGCGTTTGTGTGATAATAGCTTCATGCTTGCAGAAGCAATGTGAAGAGGAGAGATGCATGAAAAGCAAAATTAGCAGCCAGAAATAGAAGCGGGCTTTCTTACCACAAATGCAGACGGAAATATAGGAACCATTTCATCTCTCCACAGAAAGAAACAACATGTATTGACCCAATAACATGATTAATGTGGAAGCACAATGGCTTTCTCAAAATGTTCAGTAATGGTGCGTCTATGGTTCTTAATGGCTTCAGTGCTACATGCTTCTCAATGAGGTTTCGTACACTTTCCTTTGAACTCCATAAATCACCATACATTTCTCTGGTTTTACTGTCTGTTGGATCAGCCTTTGCCAGCAATGTATATTTGTATTGATTTATTTTAGCCTTGGGTGCTTTCTTTTGCAACTTAGAGAGCCCCCATCTGCTTTGTGGTGCTATACAGGAGACATTACAGGTAATTTTAACCATTTACTTTTGCACATTTGTAAACATTTTAAAATAAAATTTCAGCTATCAGATTTGCAAAGGAATGGAAAGATGGACATCTAGCTGCTTGTTATAGAGCTGATATTTCCTCTTTTGGTGGTGGCTTGACACTGAAGAACAATCCAGGGGTTGCATAAACCTGACAATGAGACTGGAAAAAGAACTGCCACTGACCAAGTGATGGGGAACAACTCCATCAAGCTCCTTTCTAAAAGATTCTAAAGCCCTATTCAGACATGCTGTATGAGTGTAGGGAGCAGGGTTCCCTCTAAGGCATGTGCATGAGTGCGCACACACACACACATTTTTTGATATCAGCTCAATTAAGGCCCCACTCTGAATGCATGTGCGCACACACAGCCTTGATACTGCCACCCAGAACAAAACTCATTTCGCACATAGATGAAAAGAGTTATAGAAAACACTGGTAGGGAATGCACATGTGCATATGAAGAAAAATCCCTGATAACTGAGCAAAGGGGCACCTTTTAAAAGTGGTGATTCTCTTTATTTAGCAAGAGGAGAGCAACTGGCCCTATCCAATCCCAGCTCAGCATTCCTCTAGTGGCTGTTGCTGTTGTCTACCTTTATGTTTCTTTTTAGATTGTGAGCCCTTTGGGGATAGGGTGCCATCTTATTTATTTATATCTATGTAAACCACTTTGAGAACTTTGGTTGAAGAGCAGTATATAAATATTTTGTTGTTGTAGTAGCAGTAGTATATGTTAATGACTGTACCTGTGTTCGTTTTAAAAATGAACCTGGATTCAGCTGCCTTGAATGCAGATAGGAAGTGTACTGCTGTACCTGTGCTCAACAGAACATGTGAATAAGTTACCTGTGTATAGATCTGGACCTGTGTGTAGTACATTGTGCACTCATTGTACGAGAGTTGAAGGTAATATTTGAATAGGGCTTATCTGCCATCAAGATCTGGGAAGAACGGTGTTGCAAGATCAGTCCTGTTCTCCTGACCCAGACTAGGAACAGCTTCCCCCATGAGGCCAAATAAGTCAATGATTGAAGGCTGTTAAGTGCACCATGGAGCAGTGCATGCAGGCCCACTGGCCCACAGGCATTACCCTACCTGCTGGCTGCTGCTCCCACCTCTGTGCTTTTAAAAGTCTTGCTTGCCCTGTACCACAGCCACCCCACTCACTGCTCTGCCCTGGACCAGAAACCCAATGCTAGTAACTGTCCCTCTTCCCCCTACTGGCCTCTTCAGCATCCAGTGCTTTGTTCTCCAGACAGTGTCACTATTTGCTGCAGCGAGCAGACTGCATTGCCAGCCAGCCTCTTTGTTGCCACTACTGTGCTGCTGCTTCACTGCTCTCTCTTTCTCTCGTTCTCCCTCTGTCTTTTTCTTTTCCTTCCAGCATCAAACGGATCAAATTTGTCTCCTCCTAAAATGGAGGTGAATGGGGAGCAGTTCAGCGATAGCAGCAAAAAGAACGAGCCAGTGATTGCTCATGGACATTTACAGGAAACCACAATGCCAGCAGAAGAACAAAGTGCTGCATGTCACCAAAGGGGCCAGGAAGGAGAAGAAGTGCTGAGGGGATCAGCTTCCCCCCAGGGGCACTGTGGTAAGCTGAGGTGGGGGGCAGGACATCAGGACCACTGAGGTGGGGCGCAGGACATCATCAATACTGGGTGCACTGAGGGGGTGGGACTGGCCAATGGCAGTGGGCTGGCATATTGTAAGTCATCGCAAGCAACAACACGAAATGAGGGACATAAGAACAGCCCTGCTGGATCAGGCCCAAGGTCCATCTAGTTCAGTCTCCTGTTGCACACAGTGGCCCACCAGATGCCACATGAAGTCTACAGGCAGGAGTTGAGGGCATGCCATCCCTCCTGCTTTTGTTACTTCCATGCAGCTAGCATCCTGCCTCTGAGAGTGGAGGGGCCTACAGCTATCTGACTAGGAGCCACTGATAGATCTCTCCTCCATGAAGATATCCAGACTCCTCTTAAATTCATCTAGGTTGTTGGCTGTCACCACAGCTTGTGGCAGAGAATTCCACAAGCTGATTATGTGAAAAAAGTACTTCCATTTGTTGGACGTAAATTTCCTGGCAATCAATTACATGGGATGACCCCTGGTTCTGGTGTTATGTGAGAGGGAGAAGAATTTCTCTCTATCCACTTTCTCAACACCATGCATGATCTTATAGACCTCTATCATGTCTCCCAGCAGTCATCTTTTTTCTAAACTAAATAGCTCCAGGTGTTGTAGCCTTGCCTCATAAGAAAGGTGCTCTAGGCCCCTGATCATCTTGGTTGCCCTCTTCGGCACCTTTTCCAGTTCTACAATGTCCTTTTTTAGATGTGGTGACCAGAATTGTACACGGTACTATAGATGTGGCTGCACCATAGTTTTTTATAAGGGCATTATAATATGAGCAGTTTTATTTTCAATCTCCTTCCTAATGATCCCTAGCATGGAATTGGGCTTTTTCACAGCTGCCTCACATTAAGTCCACCACGACCCCAAGATCCCTCTCCTGGTCATTCACTGACAGCTCAGATTCCATCAGCATACGCATGAAGTTTGTGTTTTTCGTCCCAATGTGCATCACTTTACATTTGCCAGCACTGAACTGCATTTGCCATTTTGTCTCCCACTCACCCAGTTTGGAGAGATCCTTTTGGAGCTCATAACAATCTGCTTGGGTTTCACTACCTGAAAGAGTTTGGTATCATCTGCAAATTTGGCCACCTTGCTGCTTACCCCTACTTCTTGATCATTTATAAATAAATTAAAAAGCACTGGTCCCAGTACAGATCCGTGGGGGACCCCACGTCTTATTTCCCTCCATTGTGAAAACTCTCCATTTATACCTACCCACTATTTCCTGTCATTCAGCCAGTTAGCAATCCACATATGTACTTGTCTCCTTATCCCATGACAGCTAAGTTTTCTCAGGAGTCTTTGATGAGGTACATTGTTGGATACCCAGAGGCCAGGACACATCATCCCTGCCTCTGGCAAACCACACTGTTTGGAGCAGCATGAACCATCTGGGAATGCAAGCCACTCTCCCAGCAGAAGTCTTGTGATTGTCTGGAGGGAAGGTCAGGTCTACACAGCCTTGCACCCCTCCCACATGATCATGAGCTGTACTTATCAGACTCCCCTCCTCCAAATTCTGTCTTGACTGACAATTCTGGTGAACTCCAGGGCTCAGCCAATCAACACACCAGGTGGGTGGGATCTAGAAAGCTGTTGCCAGGAAGAGGATAGTTCTTTGTTAGAAAGAAGTTTGGTGGGAGGTGCACAGAAAGCCATGAGGCCATGGAAGAATGACTCTGCAGATCCTTGAAAGACAGGATGGAAGGAAGCTTGAATTCTCATCTGGGGTTTGGTGAGTTCAAAAAAAGGAAGCCGGGGCTTTAGCTTCAGGAAGATTAATTTAAGGAAAGGTTTGTTTAGTCAGACTTTGCATTAGAAACTTATATTTCTTTGGTGTGTGTGCTTTTGCATTTTCCTGATATTGTTCTATTGTAGTTTACCCGTAACATAATTAAAATAAGTCTACACAATACAAAAGAAACAATAGCCTATACCCATCCTACCTAGGGTGTTGCAAAGGACTCTATAAACATTTAAGCATGCATAAAGACAACCTATTTTTGCAACTTACTAAGTATTTTTAACTGTATTTAAAAGCTGAGAAAGCCCCAGACCTCAACAGTCTGTAGTAATTGAATAAAACTGGTTTTTAAAGGGTTTAAAAAAAATACATAAAGATGAATAATAAAACTGATACATAATGACATTCATTAACCATCCTTCCAGATATGTAAATAATTAGATAGAGGAGAATGACTGAAATTATCTTGATTTGTGAACAAAATGAAATCTGACCATATCATGAAAGAATCATTAGAATTAGCTTGACCCGCTCGAAGGTGGATGATGTGGGTCAGTTTTTCAGATATGGCAATTTGCCACATAAACTGATACCAAGAGGTCAGAGACATGGTTATATACTTCCAATGTTGAGCAATGGATAATCTAGCTGCAGTTAACATAAAAAGCCAGCGTAGTGTAGTGGTTAGAGTGCTGGACTAGGACCGGGGAGACCCAAGTTCAAATCTCCATTCAGCCATGATACTAGCTGAGTGACTCTGGTCCAGTCACTTCTCTCTCATCCTAGCCTACTTCACAGGGTTGTTGTGAAAGAGAAACTTAAGTATGTAGTACACCACTACGGGCTCCTTGAAGGAAGAGCGGGTTATACATGTAATAATAATAATAACTATAAGATCCTTAGACAATAATGACAAATTAGCTCCTGAAAATACACTTAATAGAGCCAGCTCTGGTCTCATATTTGTAATGTGTAATTTTACCCATTTCTAAAAATACCTCTGTCGAAAAGCTAACAATACTGGGACAAGACCACCATAGATGGAAGTATGTTCCCCTCTTTCCACAGCCATTCCAGCATAACGGGGACATACTCTTATTAATGTGAGATAATCTAGAAGGGGTCAAATACCACCTGTGAAAAAGCTTAACAAAGTTCTCTCTAATTCAGGAAGAGGTAGAAAACAGCAGCTTCCATTTCAGTAGTCCATTACATTGTGAGTTGCTAATAGTTTTTTGTAGGTCATTTTCCCAGTTTTTTGTAGGTCATTTTCAACTTAAGGCCAATTAAAGGATCAGATGTTTGCATTATTAGAATATCGTATGATCTAGAAATAAGTCCCTTAGAAACTTCTGTGGCCTTTAATATTAATTCCTCAAACATAGTCAAATTCCTATTAGCCTGCTTATCTATATCAGGATGTAAAATAAAGGACTGAAACTGAAGAAAATGTAACCAAGAGTAATACTTATTCATAAACTTCTCCTGAATTGGTTCTAAATCAATTGGCTTATCTGAATAATAAAAATCCTTTAATCTATTTGCAACACCTCCAAAGATGCCAAGTAGTTGAGAGGGTGAGTCTAAAGCTGGAAATATGGGATGATTACAAATGGATAACAAGGGGGAATATAAAACTGGTTTTTTTTTAGTTCTTTCTTTTTACAAGCCTCTCCGAGTGTTTTTTTTAACTCAGGAAAGGGGGGGGCAGGAAGGGGAATTCTTCTGGTGCGATCACATTCTCAAATGGTCAGAAGCTATCAGTTTTCTCACCATGTGTAGGCTTGCACATGGAAGATTTTTGTACTTGCCCAAGAGCAAAATAAAGAGTGTTTTCCCTGATATTCCACCCCAAACCGAGGGAGGTTCAAGTTCTGTCAGTAAGAGGGATGGTGGTGACAGCATTTTAAACCTACCAGGAATATAGAATAGTTTTAGGAGAAGCCAAGCCAGGCAGCTCAAGCAGGGATGATTCAGCATTTCTTTCCCTCACTTGAGCTTGCTTGGAGACAAAGGCTTTAATGCACTACATGAGCATAGCCTCATTGAGTTAAGAATTGCTCTATTGATTTGTTCTTCATGGAAGATTTACATCTGAAAGCCCAGTACAGTTGAAAAAGAAAACAAATCTAGTCAAGCATGTTTGTGAGCTGACTTGAAGACCTAAATGGTGCAATGGTGGGTTATAAAGATCTTAAATAATAAATGGAAGGTTGTTGAACCCTATTCCATGTGCAGTGATGAGTCCATGTAGACTCATCACTGCACTTTGGGAGCACTTTTACCAGACAGACTTTATCTTCTACTATTTACTGTTATGAGGTTGCTTTGTAAAACTCTGTTTCATATTTCTTAGGGTTGGAAGGAAAGGCAAACTGGATTTTTCTCACAATGGGAAACAATAATGTATGTGTCAAGTGTGCGGACTTTGGTAGTGTTGATGATTCTGTAGTTTCTAGATAGTAGAAATGCTTAACAGGAGAATGGGCAGGTTAAGTATTTCACAGGAAATTAAATGTCTGTAATCATAGCAACTTCGCTCTGAAAAATGTGTGAGCCTAAGATATCACGTGTATTGTAGCTTGTTTGTTTTTAAACTATAATTATTCTAAATTCTAGGCTTTTCACAATATCTATCATTGTATTTGCAATCACCTCTATCAACATGTAACTTTTCTCTAGTATGCTGGTCTCTGACTGTAATAAAGGTTACTTACTAAGATATCAAATAACTTTATCCTAAATGTAATTACTACAAAGCAGTAAATGCAGTTACTGAATAATGTTATCATTAGTGTGTCTTACTATTATTTAAAACCAACTTAGAACAATTACCCAAATTCAGATCCACCTACTAGTTAAAATAACTAATAGCTCTGTTCTAATATTGTTGCTTCTTTCTTTTGCTTTGTTCTTTATGTGTCCTTTCTGGTTCACTTCATTAATGCTACTATTGGTCCAATGACATTTTAATTCCAAATTGCTATATTTGGAGCATGCTGGTGACTATTTCCTGTTCTTAAGAGCTGATTTTTACAAAGTCGATGCAACAAACATCTCTGGCCCCATTCCAGTTAAATTCAGTCAAGACATTTTACAGTACTTAATCTTCAAAGGTCTTATCTCTTGATCAAATGAGATAAGCCTGTCTTTGAGATTTGCTGTCATAGACCCACATTTGCCCTTTACATTAAAAAAACCAAAACCAAACCTTGCTTGGTCACTTTCGGGAACATTTTCTCTTTTAGTATTCAAATCCTGCATTTGGCAAGGGACCATAGCTCTGTGGCAGATCATTATGTTTTGCATGCTGAAGGTCCCATGTTCAGTATCTCACATTTCCTGATAGAATTTGGAAAGATCATTAACTGAAACTTTGGAAGGTTACTGTCATCTGACATGCATAATATTCAAGAAAAATTATCAACGCATGTTGTTCAGTGGAAGTTATTTTTCACAGTATGTCTGATCAAGTCTAATGATGATGAAATAGGAGGACCAAGATGGTCTGGCTCAATAAAAGGCAGCTGCAAATATTTATCTGCCATAGCAACATCCTTAGTTACATCTATCCATAACACACCAGAGATAACTTTTAAAATGATGGCATGGGAAATGTTTGGAAACTTCTTTGTAATGCATTTTGGAATAAGCTTAGGATAATGAAAGCCGTCAAATACTTGTGTACTGCATCCCAAGACAGTGCAGGCCCTGTCGGGGCACTGAAGCACTAAGACCCATCATGCCACCACTCTCTCCACACTTCCCCTAAGTGTGATGGAACTTCTTTCTATGATTGGAAGGTGGGGACACCCTGACCTTTCAATCACAGAAACAAGCTCCATCAACTTACGGAGCTTGCCTCTTCAGACAAATTCCACAAGCATGTAGAGAGTGAGTGGCATAAGGCTTTTCAGTACACCAGCACCAAGGTGGGACTACCTTATGTACCCTCAGGACACTGTATGTGAGTACAACTTGCTTAAAAAATAGATTGAAGAGGAACACCTGTCATTTAAAGATTCACTGCTAAATAGGCAAAGAGGTACCTTTTCAATGTGGTGATTCTCTTCATTTAGCAGGGGGAGAGTAACTGGCCCTATCCACCCTCAGCACAGTACCTCCAGTGACTGTTGCTGGTATCTATCTTATGTTTCTTTTTAGATTGTGAGCCCTCTGGGGACAGGAATCCATCTTATTTTTTGTTATTTCTCTGTGTAAACCGCCCTGAGCCATTTTTGAAAGGGCGGTATAGAAACCGAATAAATAATAAATAAAATAATAATAGATAGATTGAGAGAGAGAGAGAGAGAGAGAGAGAGAGAGAGAGAGAGAGAGAGAGAGTTAGTTAGTTTCATATTGTTTGTGGTATCAAAACTGCCTTAAGAACATCCATGTTGAAAGGCACAAATTAAATTAAATTAAATTAAACTGAGATGCCTCAAATTAAATGATACTGTTTATTCTGGCCCTGATGAAAAGCTTCCCAAGTTTCTCCAAGGTTTTTCTCCTCCCTCGCTTCCATACAATCACTTCTGCCCAGGTTTTCCTCCTACCTTGCATCCACACAACTGAAAATTGGTAGGGCACACAGCTCCCAAAGCTGGGTAGAACACAGGTTTGATTGTGTGAACAACCTCGATGTTTTGGATCCAACAATGCCTGGCATGACTCAAAAATGGTGTCTCCAGTTATACCAACTCCTTGCTCAGCTGTCCCATGTGCTGTCTAAAATGAGACTTTTATCTCCCAACCCCCAAGAATAGCTTATAAGGTATGCAAGATACTTTAGAAGGAGGAGAGAGGAAGCCTTGTTCTGTTAGTGGAATTCTACACATGGTTTGTAAGATCCAGTCCTACCTGAAACATGTACTAGAGTGAATGGTATTAGGGAGATGTAATTCCTGTTGTATTGGTGCTAACCAAATATTTTAGATATTCTGGTACAGTAAGTACTCTTTATTTATTTTTTTTGCTGTCTACATATTTATTTGTAATATATTTTGAGCCTTTGTGACAGGATAGGCCATTAATAATGTCTGACACACAAGAACCTTTCAACTTACAATGATCTGTAAATCGAAGAGTTTCTTACAGATTGATCTACTTTTGCTGCTCATTCAGAATCTCATTTGATGTTCTGAATGGTGCTCAGTGTCACTTATTTTTCACAGTGTGTCTGACTGTAGCCCACATCCCTACTGTTCTTCCATTCATCACCTCCTTCAAAACAGTATTACTTCAGATAGGGCAATGGCTAGTCTGGAATCTGGATTGATGCCCAGATGTTTGTTTTGACTGAGTGATTTGGTGTCTCTTTACACAATGTGCTTATTCAATCTTTATTAGAACAACATCAGTAGGGCAGAAGGCCAGCTCCACTGATTTTAAGAGGTCACAGTGTTATTTTGGGCTGCTGATGATCAGGTGATGGTAGGTATTAAAAAAACCCTCCCTATTCTGCCAAAAGAGAGAGATGCCACAGACAGTCAGACTCCATAAATAAGAATCCCCAAAGAAATTTAACTGCAATGCAATATTTTTTTGCTTGGCTGGTACTGTTACTATCTGAATGCAGTCTGCAGAATATAAAAACATCAAGTGTAATCAGAGCAAGTCTGCAGTTTTCAAAAAGGCTGACTGTCCTATTGGGAAATATGCATGGAATGTAATTCGGCATATGAGAGGCTAACTCTTTTGGAACCTAACTTATGAGCAACTTCTCCTGAAATTTTAGATATCAAAGTAAGGTCAGTTCAAGTTAAATGCACATCATGCAGAAAATTAAGTGGGACATCTGAGAAAGGATAAGGATTTTTTAAAAATGATAATAAATAAATTACTCATGATATAGACACAAATGCAAGCTTTCCCCTAATATATGTGTAATTCCATAACTTTATTTTCAGTCTCTGATTCTGCTGATTTCTTTACTGGAATTTCCCCATTCTGTGCTGCTTGATTTTATCTATCTATCTATCTATCTATCTATCTATCTATCTATCTATCTATTTTAATACTGCCAGATATATGCATCTCTAGGTGGTGTACAGAATTTAAAACACAACATATATAAAACAGAGTAAAAACAGTTGAAATTTCACAGAATAAAAAGTAAAAACAATATCATAAGATAAAGACAAATTAAGCAGCTTAAAATGAATTTCAGTTAAAAGCCTGAGACTTTTATTTTATTTTAATTATTTATAATTGCTTGTATCCAAATAACTGTGAGCACAAGAAAGCTAGGAGAAACAAGCTTCCCAGCTCTCTCTTGCCAACAGCAACTTCCTGTACCTCCCAAAAAGCCTGTCCTGGGAGTTATTCACACATGGCTTCATGCTGTAGGGTAAATGTTGAGAGAAGCCACTTCGAATCACACTCATAGCATTGGGGGAAGCAGCCCCTCCCCTCTGCTCTTGGTTTTTGTTTTGCAAGTTCACATCACATGCCTCCATGTTTTCCTTCTAGCCAATGTGGTGTGTGTGTGTGGGGGGGGGAGATTACAAAAGAGCTTTATCTGCATTTCTAAAGAGAGTGTCCCTCTTATTAGGCTAATGATTCTACATCAGTGCCTCTCCCTATTTGCTCCGAAGTTTTAAGAAAAAGTTGCTTAAAACCAGCATTTTAAAAACCTGTAAATACCCCAAGATCAGCTAGAATTCACAAGACGAAGTCTGAATGGTGTGTGGAGTGGGTCCAAGGATCTCAAAGGGATCTCGGGGTAAGTTTGGCTGGGGTGTGAACTCACACACTCTCTACCAAAGGAGATTCGGGGTAGAAGCCCTGTGTGTAAAGCCTCTTGAGGGTTGAAGGAGTCTCCAGTTGGGGTGCAAGGCAGTATCTGGAAATTGGACTGACACACCTTTTAGTCCATGACACACTTTATGTGAGTGGCTGGAAACATTCAACACCAGTGTTTGATGCATAAACTGCATCTTTAAATACTGGAGTATATATTTCTAGTAACTCTATTGGTAGGGGGACTAAATTCAGCCCCCACTACTTGATTCATCAGAATATTGGTGGAATTCCAAGTGAAATTCAAAGAGAGTCAGTTTGGCATGGTGTTTAGAGTGTTGGACTAGGACCGTAGGAACCCAGGTATGAATCCCTATTCAGCCACAAAACTTGGTGGGTGACTCTGGGCTAGACACTTATCTCTCAAGTCTAGCCTACCTCACATGATATAAATGTAAATAAATAAATCTCACCAGGCCTCTGTGCGTACAGCCTGAGCTGTTGAATCAGGTTGGGAAGTATCATGTACTCCTCATCAGTTTCGTGGTGTAGTGGTTAGAGTGCTGGACTAGGACCGGGGAGACCCGAGTTCAAATCCCTATTCAGCCATGAAACTAGCTGGGTGACTCTGGGCCAGTCACTTCTCTCTCAGCCTAACCTACTTCACAGGGTTGTTGAGAAAGAGAAACTCAAGTATGTAGTACACCGCTCTGGGCTCCTTGGAGGAAGAGCGGGATATAAAATGAATAATAATAATAATAATAATAATAATAATAACTTCCCACACAGCTAGGGATATGTATGTTTAACCCTGCTTCTATATACTATGGAGCCACAATATATACATAATTGGGAATATTGAGGGGGAAAGCACATTAGTGTAACGTTTATTTTAAAAACCCACAAAATATTTGACATTTATTCAAGAAATCTATTCAATAGACTATATTATCATATTTCAGAATTCTGACAGTAACGCACAGTGTTGCACTTTGTACATAGGTTGTAGAGATAGTTTTAAATAATTCCAGGTTCATTCAAATTGATCCTGCTTAGCTAAGGCTATCACAGCTTGAAGTGGTCTGGCAACATTTAAGAGGAGGAAGAGGTTAGATAAAATCTGGAGAACTTCATCAAAAATTCTACCAAAGGTGCCTATAAGAGAGCACAACTCATTTTTAATCAGAATATGATGTGTACCTAATATGGTGTGTGTGTGTTGAGTACAAACATCCTGTGTATGCACTTCTATTTAATACCACTCTATGCAAATTAACAAAATTAAGAGTATCAATTAGCCCTTGTTCCCCATTAAATATATTACATACGATTTCACTCATTGAACCTAATTAAACAATATCCATGGGTACAGAGAAATGACTTGAGATATTTGATGTCTTATACAGTCATCCCTTGGCAATCACAAGGGTTCTGTTCCAGCATTATCTCGCCATTGGCAAATTCGTGGTTGGCGAGGCATTAAAATCTATGAGAAACAAGGTTACTGGAACTGTGCTCATGAAAAGACGAAAAAACAAAGAAAAGAATGCTAAACAATTGCCCCCAATCCCCCAAACTTCCTCAAAATTGCCTAGAGTCAACAACAGATTGAACCTCTGGACATTTTTAACCCTCCAAAATTGCTAAAAGGTAATTTTGAACCCGCTCAATTGATAACAATCACTTTAAATCACAAGTAGTCAGCAGGGTTATCAAGAGGAAGGAGTGGATTGAAGCTCTGAACCACTACCCCCCCCAAATCACAACCCCCCCCCCAAAAAAAATCACACACCCCAAAAATCTCCAAACCAAGGATACTTAGGTTGGATCATTGGTCCATCTATCTCAGAATTGTCTGTAACATCATGCAGGGATCTCTCCCAGTTCCATTTCAAGATCTCAGGATTGAACCTAGGAGTTTCTACATGCATAGCAGCCAACCCTACTGCTAAGCTGCAGCCTCATGACCAAATTTTGACCCTTTGATCTTATATCCTGGTACTTATTCTATTTAATTATACTGAAAGCAGACCTATAAAATATTGAAATGATTTCATATATGATTACACAAGGAAGGATATACTAAACTAAATCTTGGAAAGTAATGTGTGTTCCTTCCATTGTGGAGTGAGAAATTAAACTGAATAAAAACACTAGTGTGTCGACTCAGCTATATTTCAATGAAACAATGGAGATGACATAGATTTTTGAAAACCCAGGAGCCTTTCATTGATTACTGACCAAATAAGGTGCTCACTTCAGCAGTTATAACATGCTTATGTACTATGTTGTTAAAATGTGTTGTTCATCATGAAGTCCTTAATTTATTGGATTTTTAAAATACTTTTGGAATGCATCTTATCTTACTTAAAATAAAGATGAACTGTGCCGCTCCCCCGCCCCCATCGCTACTACTCGCCATGAACTTTGATGAGCAAAATCACTCATCAAACAGCGTAAAATGGACACAGAGTGCCAAGCCAATCTAGACAGGGCTCTGAACTTGCTCAGTAAGGAAATGCTAAAGATATATTGCATCCTCTGTTGCATACAGCTGGAAGTCCCTAATCACAGAAGGGCCTTCACTCTGGTCCAGTGCCATGCCCTTCCATCAGCTGTTCTAGAAGGGAGATACAGAAAGACCCCCCTCTCAGAATACACTCAGAATACCTGTGCCCCTGTGACTCTGGCCAGGTTGAAACAGTACATGCTCTCCTTTAGTGCCCATTCTACAGAGACATCCGTACCACCCTCACCTTCCCATTACTACTCAAGCTCCCAGGGCACTCAAACCAATTTTTGAGCTCTCTGACTCAGAGCCTGCCATCACACATAATGTTGCCCGGTTTTGCACAGCAGCATGTAAAGTCCACCAGGCCCTGACAGGCATCGAAACCTAGGCCAAACATGGCATTTAACCCCATAGTTTGGCTTCAGCACACCCTTAACATTTTACAGTAGTGTTTTATAACTTGCATTTTAAAGTTCTACCATTTTATAGATTTATAACTTTTTAGACACCCAAAGCATGGAATTTTAATATCCTTTTAGTATCCTTTTTATGTCTTATTCATGCTATTTGTGACATGTTCTGTCTCTGCCATTTTAACAGTTTTATGCCTTTATGTTTTATTCATGCTTTTATGCCAGTTTACATCTCTTAATGTTTCTGCCACTTTTGCCATTTTATGCCTTGTACTTTGTGCTGGTCTTAAACCATATTAAAGATTGAATGATTGAAGATGAACTGCAAAAAAAAGGGGGGGGGGTATCATAGGCACATTCTTACCAGAAACCAAAGTCAATTTGTCAGAAACCAAAGTCAAACCAAATTCTTACCAGAAACCAAAGTCAATTTATGTCAAAGTCAATTTATTATATTTTTGTTACTATAAGAAAATAGAAAGTGATTGCCTCTTGAACCACCTTGATAATGGGTTTAGATTCTGCATTATACTACAGCCACTTTTGGAGAATGGCATTCCCACATTCCACATAATATTCCATGGAACTTGGGAGGTAATTGCACAAAGGAGGGAATGGCTTGGCATCGTTTACAACTTTTGTGGTGAAATCCCAATACATCTTGGGAAGAGGAATTTTGTAAAATTATCCTTAAAGTCTAACATCAGAACTTCTATCTTTGCTAGTTGTGTTAAAATATCTTTATGAGCTTCCAAGAGAACAATTTATTATGGGGCATCTAACAGATAAAGTTATTATTGTAGCTATTATTCTTGATATAAACACCTTAAAACAGTGGTGCATATGCCGGTAACATCCAGACTTGACTACTTCAATGCACTCTACATTGGGCTGCCTTTGTTCATAGCTCAGAAACTGCAACTTGTGCACCATGTGGCACCCAGGCTGGTCTCTGTGACCACCCTAAGAGACCACTGGCTGCCAATAAGTTTCTGGGCAAAATACAAAGTGCTTGTCTTTACCTATAAAGCCTTGAATGACTTGGGTGCAGGGTGTTTAAAAGAACCCTGCTGCCTATTAAGATCATTGGGGAAGGTCCAGCTGCCACTGGCTAGTTTGGTGGTGACCCCAAAATGGGCCTTAATCTCTAGGGTTGCCCCAGGGCTCTGGAACATGCTCCCAAATGAAACCAGAACCTCCCCATCTCTGGCTATTTTTAAGTAACTCTTGAAAACACACCTCTTTTGTCAGGCTTTTAGTTTGTAATGTTTGTAAATGTTTTGTTGATGGTTATTCTAATTTGTTTTATATGATTTATGTTTTAATTGTGTTTTAATTTGTAAACTACCCATAGTTTTATATGGGGTATATAAATACGATAAATACATAAATATTATTATTTTATGGTGGTACAAGTCTTGCTCTTACATATGTTTGGTCTCCTCTGATTTTGTTCTCCATAGCAATATTGTGACTCTTTGTAGAGTGGGGGAATTGTCTGAAAGGGTTCTTCCTAAAGGAAATGATTTTTTCCCCTTAAACCTTTTCTGTTGGGTTTTTCTTCTTCTTCATCTGGTGGCTGTGAAGGCTTCGGTTTATTAAATGAGAGAAGAGGGTTGCATCTTGAATATTGATAAAATGATCCCCCTGTGAAAGTTTTTCCAAAAGAAAAAGTAAAACTTCTCCTATTCAGAAAAAATCTTATAATAGACGACTGAAGAGACAGGAGATACAAAAAGACTGCGAACACTCCTGCACTTGCAAGATAGTCTGATAAGTTGTTTCGAAGGTCTGATTCCAACATGTACAGCAGCAGATATTATAAAAGAAAATTCTGTAGGCAGCTGTAGAAAGAGACCAAGGCTGCAGTCCTATATGCAGTCAGTTAGCTTGCTTAAACCCCAGTGGGATTTAAGCAGCCTAACTGCATACAGGATTGCAGCCAATAACTGTGAGGGAAGGATAATAAAGGTGATAAATGTGCTGAATGCGGCAGCCATCACATACACTTAGAAAAACCAGTATGGTGCAAGTTATTATAGAAAAATCATTGAAGCCATTTGAACTTCCATGTAGCTAGTGTAGAGGGAGAATTGTTACTGTAACTAGAATAGGAGAGTACAAAACACAGGATACATTATTTCAGTGCTTTGAAGAGTTATATAGGCATATGGATATTTATTCCAATGTTTAATGTTGATTGGGCCACAGTGTTCAATCCAGTGAAAGCTCCAGAGCTTTTAGTGAAGTGAGGACTGGTGACAGTGAATTGGACAGTTTCATGACAATCCTAACTTCCTGAGGTATTTCCAAAAGTAAAATTCCATTTCATCATTATTTGGGAAGCATTGTCAGTGTGAATTTCTTTACATGAGATTTCCCAGATGTAGTTCATTCCAGAAGGTGCGTTGGAAAATGCAGATAAAAACTGCTAAAGTCCTTCTAGTCTACAATTTATTTATTGGTTATCTTTTTATACTGCCCCATCTGTCATCTTTGAGTGGTTCATGACAGATAAAATTAAAATCAACAAATCAATCAAAAATGAAAATGCTTTAAAATTAATTAAACAAAAGATAGCTGCCACTGTTGCTTTTAGAAATCCTACAACATGACCTCAAAGTAAAATAGTTGGCTGACATACTGATTAATGAAGCACCCACATGAAGAGGGACTGTGGGGAGGTGACAGGGGTCAGCATGCCACTCCCCCAATCCCACTGAATGCATGCTGTTGGCACAAGTGAGTGAAACATCCCCACTGTTTCTGTGCTTCCAGAGGTGCTCTGGAAGAAATGAAACATTGCAGAGTAGACCCATTTTGCCAGCTTATGCAACAGCATGTCAGAACACTGTACCATGGGCAGCAGTCACTAGGGGCCATAAGTCCACAAACCAGGACTGAGAAAACCAGAGAGACACCAGGGATTGAGCAGGCTAGATGATCGGGAGCCAGAGGGTCAGACAGGAGTGGGAGGTCAGGAGCACACTGAGGGTCAAAGCCAAATAGTTGCCAGTAGTCAGACAGAAAGCAGGAAGAAGCCAAGGGTCAAGCCAGATGAGCAGCCATGAGCCAGAGGGATAATCCAAAACCCAAAACAAGACAAGGGTCAAACCTATCAAACAGGAGAGTTACTGAGACAACCACACCAGATCAGGGAAACCTTGATACTGAAGCAAGGCCTCATACTTCCTGCTGCTCAGGAGAAGGCCAATGAATGGTCACCTAAAGCAGGGTAGGGATGTGCACAGAACTGGCCGGGCTGGTTCTGGTTTGAATCTGGACTGGATTCGAACTAATCTGGCCTGATCCGGTCTTGGGCTCGGCCAAACCAGTTCTGGTCTGGTTCAGCCATCTAACTGGAATAAACCAGTTCTTGGGCCACCTCAGGACGAGGATTCCCCTTTACAAGTGAAGGGGCATTATCTATAGTAATGTTATCTATAGTAATGTGGTGGGGGGGAGCGAAGGGGTACTTTCTACCTTTTAGTTTCCAGGCAGCGACAGCAGAGGCAGTGGCGGCAACAGAGATAGCAGCAGTAGGTCCTCCAACCCTCACTCCCACTGGCCTCTCAAATGACAGTCTGGGCTGGCTGTGGCCCAGTTTGGGACTCTGAGTACAAGCGGAGGCTGTTTTTGTGACCCCTACACAAGCGCAGAGGCCATTTGTATCACCACGAGATTTGCATGGTGACACAAATGGCCTCTGTGCTTGTGTGTGGGGTCGCTAAAATGAAGCCTGAACAGGGCTGCAGCTGGTCCAGGCTGTCATTTGGGGGGCCCGTGGGTGGGTGGGGGGCCTGGAGAGAATCTATCTGTGGTCACTAAGAGTGGACACCGACTTGATGTTACTCACTCAATCAATCAATCAAATGGGGTGGGGGGTGGAACCACTGCCAATGTGTCTGCTGCCATCCCCACCACCTGGAAATTAAAGGTATAAAGTACCCTTTCTCTCCCCGCTCCAGCATTACTGTAGGGAATCCCCTTCACTTGTAAAGGGGAGTCCTACAAGTGTACTGTGAACTGGTTCTTAGGACCAGGCATCGTACTGCCTGAATGGGGCTGGTTTGATTTGAACCATGGTTCAAATCGAGCCGGCTCTCACATCCCTAAGTAGGGCTTGCCCAGGGCTTCAAAGGGAACCGATATTGGGTTCATGTAAGCTCTCTAACCTTATTTATTGCATGAAGATAGTCCCTGAAATAGATACTTGTGTGCTCTAGCATAGGATCTCCTGCCCTGATCAGGCTTCGATTGGGGTAGGGGGAGTAATGCTAAGCATATTTTCTCCAGTACACACATCATGTTTTACATGTGATGAAGGGTTAGGGGATGGCATGTCCAGACTTCAAACACACTTCTCCCTCAATTGAATCCGCTCTCATTTGCTACCAGAGAATCTACTCTCAGAACACCACAGAAACAACAAAACCCAGTACCCCATGGGCTTGTGGGTTTGTGGTGGTTGGCACCCTATGTGCACTACACCACCACTCACTCTGGGCCATCCTGGTGCCTCCCAAGTTGAGTAATGGGGCTGCTGAAATCCCCATTATTCCCTATGGGGGGAAGCGTAAAAACGCTCAGAATTCAGAAATTCTTTACAAATCACCCCTTTCACTAATTTATTTGAAATCTGGATGGTAGCAGGCACCCATTGGGGCACAACCACCTGATCCACTCTTCTGCCCCCCAAACCCCCTTTCTGTCCCAAATCTGCCTCAAAGACATGCCAACTTCAAACATTCTTTAAATATCGCCCCTTTGCCCAATTTCTTTGAAATCTGCGTGGTAGCTTCCTTGCACCCATTGGGCACTACCACCCACCACAACTCACTCTGGGCCACCCTGGTGCCACCCCCTGGGAGTTATAACTAAGGCTGCTGAAATCCCCATTATTCCCTATGGGAAAATGCTTAAAGACGTGTAAACTTCAAAAATCATTTAAAAATCACCCCTTTGCCCAATTCCTTTGACATTTGGGTGGTAGCTTTCTTCCACCCATTGGGCACTACCACCCAGCACAACCCGCTCTGGGCCACCCTGGTGCCCCCCAAGTGGAGCTATAAGGTTGCTGAAATCCCCATTATTCCCTATGAGAAAAAGCTTAAAGACATGCCAACTTCTTTAAAAATCACCCCTTTGCCCAATTTTTTTGAAGTTTGGGTGGAAGCTTCCACCCATTGGGCACTACCACCCACTCTACTCTTTTGTTCCTGGGACCCTTTTTAAAAATCTGAATCGATTCAGATTTGGAAAATTTGGGTACAAATAGAATCTGGGGTGATTGGAGGGGGGTCAGATTCGGACCCAAAACAAATTGGGGGTGTTTCAATTTGGGTACAAACCGAATCAATTTGTGCACACCCCTACTATCCAGTCCAGCATCCTGTTTCCCACCATGGCCCACCAGTTGCCTCTAGGAAGCCCACAAGCAGGAGATGAAGTCATGAAGTTCAAATTCGAACTGGTTCTGTCGTAGGTTTGAACTTGGACCAAACAGGGCATTACATTGGCCCTGGCACCCCCCAAAGAGGGGGGGGATAGGGCTGCCTCAAATCCCCATTATTCCCTATTGGAGAAATGCAAAAATTGGGGAAATCATTAAAAATCGTAGGAGTGTCCAATTGCTCTGGAGTTCAGTGGGTGGTTGGCACCCCTGGGTGCCAACCACCCACCCCGGTTTTGTGCCCCTAGGTGCTCTACATAGGGAGTAATGGGTCAGTTCAAGTCCCCATTATATCCTATGTAGAACCTTTTAGCACCGGTTCAAACTGGGTTTGAATTCAAACTGAACCAGGGTGGTGGTGGTGGTGAGCAAAACCAAAGCTGAACCTACCCACCCTGGTTTGAAGCTTCTTTGAATTTGAACCAAACAGGCCAAGCCAGTTTTGTGCACATCCCTAATGGGGATGTTCAACAGCTGACTAGCCAAGGTTGCCTACCATTGCCCTACAATATATACCTTGACCAACATAGCTTTATTTATACTTCCAATATGGAATAAATAGTCCTGTTGATTAAACTGATGAATGCTCAGACTGCTCTCTTTTATTGAGCTCTCTTAGTAGTACAGAATAGGTTTACTACATTGTAAAACATCCCCCCAAGTTGAAGCTTGTTGTAATAATATGATCAGACTTGACATTTGTTGAAAACTCATCATCCAGATGTGTGGTAATACTGGGGTGAACTTTTTGCTTTAATATCACAGGATCTACACTCTTTATTCTTACAAAGTGGATGACGGACAGTTTTAGAAAATTTGTGATGGGACTTGTACATATCATTGGAATAATATATAAGCAATGTTTGGAGTAGAGGCATCCTGACAGTGGGATAACTAATGGAGATGAATAAATAAGAGTTATACTGGTCATGGTCATAAGAAATGTGGGTGGAAAAATCAATATGAAATAAATGTTCTCCCTGGTTTTTGGCTCTTCATCAATCACTCATATAACATTGTGGAATCTAAGCCTTTGAAAGTCTTGGAATAGGAGCCCAGTCAAGCAAACCATCTCTGTGCTCTAGCTCTCACAAATCTTCCAGGCTTAATGAACAACTGAAACAAATTTGAAAATGATCCAGGAAAACAGGTGCAAAGGATTAGCCTGTCTTAAGGCAGAAATTGTGATTTCCAGATCTCTTCACATACACCATCTCTTTCAGATTATGACCTTATTGCCAATAAACTAAAAATTGTGAAAGAAGTAGACAGCTGTTTTATTAAACTTTAAGCATGTATCTATTGCAGCATATGCACTTCTCATTTACTAAGGTATGTCTGTGTAGCAGCTTCTCCTGCAGCAGAGCAGAAATGGGAAGATGCACCCTGAAATGTATATACAATTTGGAACAAGGACATTCTGCCCTGGCAGTAAGCAACAGGTTCTAAACATGGGGCCACAGCATTTTGCAGTAGAGGGGCCCACATTTGGTGACTTTATTGTTTCCATATGCTATGCAAATGTGTGGCTATATGTTCAACTTAGGTGATGCATTTATGTTTTCCAAGGATAAAATGCACTGAATGAGCACAGTGTCTTGAAAATTGTACCGTTACCTCCTTCACTAATCCATAAAGGATACCTACAATATGTTATTGGAAAAGCTGTATACTATGAATGCTCAGCTGCACTTGATTTTTTATTTTATTTTTATACCACCCTTTGTCCTATGACCCCAAGGCAGTTAACAAGAAGATTAAAAAAAAATCAATAAAACATAAAAACCAGATAAAACAATAAAACTCAATAAAAGCCACAAAAAGAACAAAAGGTAGCAAAAATATTTAAAAGAGCAGGGACAGCTCATTGGCCAAAAGCCCAAATAAAAAGAGCAATCTTCACAATCCTCCTGATTTGATGCAGCATAGGCATGTACCAATGCAAAGATGGTGCATTCAATTATCCTTGGGAATTGATACATGTGAAATCATTTCAATCAACATCAACTTCACTGGTGTCCAGAATTTCATCATATTCATTTGCAAACAGAAATGATGCTTATTTAAGTGATTTAATCCTGATGAGGTTGTGAGGCAGTTTACCATTCACAGGAGAGGGAAACATTTCAGTACAATCTATATATATAATTCTCCTGAACGTACCCGTTGCTAACCCCATGTGTGGCAGCTCTCACTGGAGTTTGCGAGCGAGCTGCCAGTTAGCGATGGGGACAGGTGGCCCGGCCGGCTGTGGAGGAGAAATGGCTGCTGCCAGACCGGCCAGTGGGCCGAGGAAAAGCGGCCACCACTAGGTCGGCCAAGGAGAAGCAGCCGTTGATGGGCCGGCCGAGGAGAAGTGACTGCTGAGGGAAAACTAGGGGCGTAGATGCTCTGTGCCAGGTCAGCTTGTACATCTTAAATTGTGAAGCTATGCTATGGCTTCACAATTGGGCACCAGATGTGATACTCCAATATTATGCCACAATTCAGTTTTCTCGAAGCATGAATCTGTAGAAAGAAACTGTATAGATCTGCTCTTTATGACATTCACCTAATACACCTGTGTACCAGAAGAAATTTAAAACTTATCTCACTGAAGCATTGTTCTTAGGAAATATGTCAAGGTTTTTAAATTAAGGCTATATGCATGCTCTTTGTACTAAGTGTATTAGCAAGTTATTGATTAGCACAACTTTTAAGTAATGCAAGTTAAGGGCACAACCTTTGAAGAGTTTATGATGGATAGCATACAGTCAGAACAGTTCCAGACTGTGGTTATGCTAGATTTCTACGTTCATGTTGTTTTACCCCATATTCACTGAAATGTAGGGAAGGGAACTGAGCTGTACAGGCTGGTCACACCCTCAGCACGGCCAGTACCTGCTTATACTGCAGGAGCAAGAATCCTAGATGATCAGAATTCTACAAACTGGAGAGAAATAACAGCATCTATAGATAGAGATAAATATAAAATATGTGTGTCTTGCCATAGGAACATAGGAAACATAGAAACTGCCATATACTAAGTCAGACCATTGGTCTATCTAGCTCAGTATTGTCTTCACAGACTGGCAGCGGCTTCTCCAAGGTTGCAGGCAGGATCTCTCTCAGCCCTATCTTGGAGAAGCCAGAGAGGGAACTTGAAACCTTCTGCTCTTCCCAGAGCGGCTTCATCCCCTGAGGGGAATATCTTGCAGTGCTCACACTTCTAGTCTCCCAATCAGATGCAACCAGGGCAGACCTTGCTTAGCTATGGGGACAAGTCATGCTTGCTACCACAAGACCAGCTCTCCTCTCCTTTTTGACTATGCACAGGGCTAGCACTTATAACCATATTTAACAGAAAACAATATTAAAAATCTAATAAAATCAAGGATTAAAAACTGAATATATAAACACACAAGAGGAGGAGACAGAAGGCAGGGAGTAACACAAGCAGGAGATATGGCATGCCCTCAATTCCTGCCTGTAGGCTTCCAGTGGCATCAGGTGGCATCTGGTGTGAAACAAGATGCTGGACTAGATGGGCCTTGGGCCTGATCCAGCAGGGCTGTTCTTATGTTCTTATGTTCTAAGGCAGTATTATAGATGTATAGGTCAATTACAGACTTATAGAATCTATCATTGCTTTAAATCATTTAACTTTGTTTTTAATTTGTGTTTTATTGTAAACTGCCTAGACACGTGAATTTTGGGTAGTATACAAATATGCTAAATAAATAAATAAAATTCACTAAAATGGCACAGAAAAAACCAAGTAAAATCCTTGTTAAAAAGTAGGGGTTTCACCCATCGGCAAAAGCAGAGAATAGTAGGTGCAAGAAACTTTCAAGTACCTGGTTGTGTATCCAGAGCCGTGTTGCGCATTGAAGCAGGATTGATTACGGTTGAAGCTTGGGCTTCGCTTTACATATTGAGTTACTGGCTCAAGTTGATGTTTAGGACTACTAGTATTGTTTCATTGATTTTTCAGGATACTTATCGCTCAGCTTGGTTAGAAGCTATTGAAGGAAGATTGCACTATTATGGATTTTCATCTTCAGCTATTCTTAGTTTGTCTTATGAGACAGCTGGGGCAGACTTAAGGAAAGGATTTTGGATAGGGAATTCCAGATTGATAGGAGTCTAGTTTCTAGGGGTGTCTTCTTGAATGTAGAAGTTTTAAGTTACTCTCCAGCTAGATACTTATTTCTCCTTACTGTACCTAAATTTCATAGGGCTTTAACTTTAGCCCGTTGCAACGCCATGAATTCAGCAGTGTTGCAGGGAAGATTTCAAAATATCGCTGATCAATGCCGTGTTTGTCCATGTGGATCAAGAGAAGTCGAAACAACAGCTCATGTCCTTTTGTATTGCCAATTTTAATAGTGACATCAGGATGAAATATATTTCTCCCCAACTCACGTTGTTTCAAGGACTAATGGCACAGTGGGGAAATGACTTGATTATCAAGCCAAAGGTTGCTGGTTTGAATCCCCGCTGGTATGTTCCCCAGACTATGGGAAACACCTATATCGGGCAGCAGTGATAAAGGAAGGTGCTGTAAGGCACCATCTCATACTGCACGGAAGGAGGCAATGGTAAACCCCTCCTGTATTCTACCAAAGACAATCACAGGGGTCTGTGGTTGCCAGGAGTTGACACTGACTCAACGGCACACTTTACCTTGGAGAGGAGAGCTGGTCTTGTGCTAGCAAGCATGACTTGTCCCCTTAGCTAAGCAGAGTCCACCCTGGTTGCATATGAATGGGAGACTAGAAATGTGAGCACTGCAAGATATTCCCCTCAGGGGATGAAGCTGCTCTGGGAAGAGCAGAAGGTTTCAAGTTCCCTTCCTGGCTTCTCCAAGATAGGGCTGAGAGAGAATCCTCCCTGCAACCTTGGAGAAGCCACTGCCAATCTGTGAAGACAATACTGAGCTAGATAGACCAATGGTCTGACTCAGTATATGGCAGCTTCCTATGTTCCTACGTGAAATTGATTATTTAAATTTAAGTTTAAAGGATTGTAAAGGTGGGAATTTACTCAATGTTGCTAAATTTTGTTATATTAGAGGTGTTATTCAGAATGAAGTTGTTAATTCTAAATGATTGCACTTTTGTAGTTCTAGCCATTGGCTGTATAAATAAAGAACTGAAAAAATTGAGGTGCAAGAAAATCCTCTTGTGAAAGGGAGTTCCATAATCTGGGTACTATTAAGGATAAGGCCCTCTCATGTCCCAGCCAAACATTCGTCCAACAAAGGTTCAACACATAGGAGGGCTACTCCAGATGGCTGCTGAATCCGGCAGGCTCCTATACGGAGAGCCAATTCTTCAGGTATTTGCAGCTCAAGTTGTTTATGGCAGTAATAATCAATTCCTTTATAATTGGGCCTGGGAACAAGTTACTTCCCTGCTGTGCCATTAGGTGGCACACCTGATACAGTACCAGTGCAACATGGCCCCAAGGACCAGCCCCACTCAACAAGGTATAGGAGGAAAGGCTGCCTCCATAAAGATTTGTTTGTCGAACTATCGTTGTTTGAGCTCAGGGAGGAGGAAATTTGGTGTGTATTGGCTTGTGTACAAGGGGGAAGAGGACTTTTTTTCACCATTGCCAGACTTTATTCTCAGAACTTTTTTCACCATTGCGACTTTATTCTCAAACACAGAGAAAAGAAATAAGTTTCTGTTCAATTTACTGAGATGCTATATTTTACATATGCATGTGCAGATACAACTTGCAAGACAATTGTTATTGTTACTCATTCAAGGATTTTTTTTCACCATTGCAAGACTTTATTCTTAATACAGAAAAGTAACATACTTGTTTCACATACTTATGCTGTTTTTCTAATACATGAATGGTTGTGAATTGAATTTGTATTCATCCTCTATGATAATTTTTTGTTCAATTTACTGAGGTAATATCTTTGACATATGTATGTGCAGATATAACTTGCAAGACAATTGTTATTGCTGTTTATTTATTCTATGACCATTAATATAGTATCTTCAGTCACAGAAAAAATGGATACATGTGTTCTGTCTAATTCCTCCATATAGATTCCTATATACAGCGCAGCTTGTGTTTTTGCATTTTTTGAGGCCCCTCTGTCCCATTATTGTGCACGGTTTCTTTTTTGTTTTTTTCCTGTTATTTGGCATGCATACCGCTTGTTTTCTGCCACTCAGTAGCCTGGCTACTGAGTGCATTCTGCTGCATTTCCCACACATTCTTTGAGGGGAGCCTATAACTTGCTAGCCACTTAATGGCACAGCAGGGAAGTAACTTGCCTAGGGAGCAAGAGGTTGCTAGTTCGAATCCCCACCGGTTTGTTTCCTAGACTATGGGGAACACCTATATCAGGCAGCAGTGATATAGGAAGATGCTGAAAGGCATTATCTATACTGCACGGGAGATGGCAGTGGTAAACCCCTCCTGTATTCTATCTAAGAAAACCACATGGCTCTGTGGTCACCAGGAGTCAACATCAACTCAACAGCACAACTTTACTTTATATCATGCTACAGTAGTCCAGACTTGGGATGTCCAAAGCACGTGCTATCATGGCCAAATCTGCTCTTTCAAGGTATGTTGTAGCTGGCACACCAGCAGAAGCTGGGCAATGGCACTTTTTACCACAGCTGCCATGTGGGCATCCAGGATCAAACCTATATTTTACAACCTATAGGTTGTAAACCACCCAGAGACTTGTGTTTTGGGTGGTATACAAATATGTAAAATAAAATAAATGCATTGCCACCATTTGGTTGTGGCTTCTCACTAATATGGCAAGCAAGATGGGGTACAGCAGAATAGGAAAGGATATGAAGCAGCCATCAGCAGAAAGAAAGATGGGCCAAAACTAATGGAGAACAGAAGTTGGGAGTCTGGCATTCACCCAAATGCGCATTTGGAACCCATATTTGTGCCCAGATTTCATTATGCTTCCACACTAATTTGTTGGCACTGATTCATGATGCGTATTGCTGTGGCTGCATTTTTTCACAGGTTCTATTGTTTGTTGAGAGATTCTGAGGTCTTTATATAACAGAGGCCCTAAACAGGTGCCTGGGAATTTACCTATCGGTAAATCTGACCTTCCTTGTTGCTCCTCCCTGCCTTTGTTTTGGACCGGCCAGAGCCTTATTAAAGCTTTTTGCTTTATTTTTGTCTCACTTTTAACCCTCCCTCCCCACCCCACAAAAAACCCAGGACCTCCCCCTTTCACTTGGCAGGGGTTGGATTTGCTAGCTCCTGTTCACAACTCAACCCACTCTGCTATCACAGTTGCCAAAGAAAGATTTAGCAAATATATATGATTAACATGGGCTGCAACTGGACACATGATGAAGCTATGTGCAGGGGCGGATTAAGGTGTTTGCCGCCCATAGGCAATCAAAGATTTGCTACCCCTCTCTGTGTGGAAGGAAAAGGGGTGGAAGAGAAGCTTTGCGGAGAGGAGGGAGACAGCCCATAGGCTATGGACAGCAAAAAGCTCAATCCACCCCTGCCCACAAATCCACAGGACTCACCTGATATACCCACCACCCTGGGGGGAAACAACACACAACCTCCCCCACCCAGAAGAGGCGTGGAACACTCAGATCCTTAATTCAAGGTGCTCCAGGCAGTGCTGTGTTGAAGTGACAACATGACCACTCTGCTATCTCCAAACATTAACTTCCGGCTTCTCCTCCACAAGGAAATTCACCATGTGGGCCAGGGAGGTGCATTTGTTCCACAAGATGTCCAGCCTCTCCCCAGATTCCCTTCCTCTCTAGGAATCAGAGCTTCCTTCATTTAACCCTTAGACCAGGCAGCAGAAACCTCTTTACAAACATTCTTGTGGAAAAGCCTCCCCCCACCTTAGAAAAGAAACTTTAAGAAAAGTGATTTCCTTAATTATGTAAAGCCTGAACTAGAATACATCTTGTTTCACTCTGTAGTCTTAAGTTTGGCGGATACTTATATAGACATGATGCAGAAGACATGGACCTTGGATGCAAAAATGCTGCAACGTCAAACTGATACTTGATGCATTTTGAAGGCACAAATTTTCCTTAGAAGATATTGTTTGATATGAAAAAAGCTTCTACTCAAATTGTTCATATAAAAGATGTTATCTCCCAGTTTAGTTAAGGAAGAAATGCACAAACTTGGCATTATGTGGTTTCTTTACCCATTGGTTCATGCTTGTTGAATCTTTTCGTTGTGAGGTGCAGTTATCTTTCAGTCTGTAGATACTTAAAGGTGAAGTGTGCCATCGAGTTGATTTTGACTCCTGGCGCCCACAGAGCCCTGTGGTTTTACTTGGTAGAATACAGGAGGGGTTTACCATTGCCTTCTCCCACATAATATGAGATGATGCCTTTCAGTATCTTCGTATATCTCTGCTGCCTAATATAGTACCAGTGGGGATTTGAACCAGCAACCTTCTACTTTTTAGTCAAGCATTTCCCTGCTCCTCCACTTAAGATACTTACATAGGCAAATATATACATTTGAAAATATACTCTGTTTCAAGGCCCAGTACCAGGTAGAATATTTAGGTGCCTTTATTGATATGAAAATTCTCATTGCTCATTTGGTTTGAAATCCAAATACCTTAGTTACCAGAAACAATAACACAATGCTTCTGCAAGGTCAAAATAAAGAAAAAATGAAATAGTTGGTGCTCTAGTAAGAAAGTTCTGTGTTGAAATCTTTGCTGGAAGTATGGAAATATTTTCCAGACTGAACTCCAAGATCAGTCAAAACACTGTCAAGCCTGAAGGAGTGAGAATATATGAAGTATTACGTTTCCCACACTATAGTCTATCCCACTGTAACCACAACATAACACACTCCATACAGTGTCTGTACTTTAAGAATGTTTCTCCAGCTGTCAAAGACTGAAGTAGGAGAATGTAAAGATGAACTTGTTGTACAGATTGGTGAAATTCTTCCATTTCAGAAATGCTGACAGATGAAACAGGAGAATTTAAAGGAAACTTACCTGGCATCAGATGTACAAGTGCACAAAATTAACATGCATTGAGTCAGTTATAAGAGGTACATGTTGTATAAATAATGACTTATGCCTTCACAATCTTTTGTTTCATATGCACTTTACAGGGAAGTATAGTAATATGTACACATGTATGCCATTTATACAGTGAAGATGACTTCACTGTATAAATGGCATACATGTGTACATATTACTATACTTCCTTGTAAAGTGCACAACCACACAACCAAAAATTGAGTAGGAAGAGTGTCCTACCCAGGTTTGGGTTTTGTGAGTGAAACAACAATTTTTGGTTGTGTGGGAGCACACAACTAGGTAGGAAGAAGGAGAAGTGATTGTTTGTAGTCAAGGTAGGAGGAAAAGCTGGGTGGGACAGCACTGTTCTAACGAGCTATCATACCCAACATTTGACCTAGGCAGGGGTGTAACTATAATAGGGCAAGGGAAAACAGTTGTCTGGGGGCCCACTGCCTTGGGGGGCCCCCGAGGCAAGCCACATGACTGACTCTCCCAGCTGTGTACCCGCCCGGACTTCCTTCAGTTGTATTCATCCTCTGAAATTGATGTGAGTGTCAAGATCTGGTATATACCCCATTTTAAAATCTTATTTCTGGGCCCACTCCAACCTTACTACACCCCTGGACCTAGGTAGGAGGAAAGGCTATGCTACCCAGTTTTTCCTCATACCTTGATTCCATACAATCACTTCTCCCTCCTTCTACCTAGTTTGCTCCCAAATAACAAAAAAATTGGGAGCACACAGAGCTCCCAAATCTGGGTAGGACATTTATCCTACCCAGTTTTCGGCAGTGTGAATGTCCTCATAATCTAATATGTATATACTGTGTTATCTGGAATTTTCACCTGAATAGAAAATGAGGTCATTCTCATGACCAAAATGGGGAGGGTGGGCAGAGAGGCAGGCTCCTGCCTGCTTCCCTGCATGATCCACCCTCCCCAGTAGGCTCTGCCACTTGCCTGACACATGACAGTCACTGCAGCGAACCAGAGGAGGAAGTTCTCTATCGTCCCACAATGTACCATGCTAGGAACACAGTGCATTGGGGTTTTTCCCCACTGCTAGGCACTCTTGCCATCTAGCTTTGTGCATGCAGCCCGAGTGTGTACATGATCAGGGACTGGGGTAGAAGGGTGCAGTCTGGGTAGGGCTGCTCATGTGAACAGCCCCAATGTCTCATAAAAAGAAATTCAAAATGACATTATTTTCCCTTTATGCTCTTACAATGTCCAAGATATAACATTGGCCTTTGGAAATTCTAAGTGCAGATTTTGAAAATCATTAGAACTGCTTTTGCCTTCATGAAATACTTTTATCCAATTCCTGATCATCATGTATTCTCACTTATAATGACACATTTCTTTACTTGCACTCTGAAAACATGTGTAAGTAAGTAGACAAGAAATAGCTTCACATGCACATTTCCCATCGCTGTGATATGATGTGATTCAGATGTATGTCTGAGGTTCAAACTAGGTAAGATATTTACTGCATGCTTAGCAGATGCGAATTTCATCTTTTCTTTTCTAAATAGCAGGCAGAAAGGTATCATCTGGATTGAGATCATGGTGATGTTGGTGGGGAGAGTTAAAGCTCATGTCTGCCACAGTCCCCATCAGTATCACCTTTTGCCGCATGGGCAATTTAGAAAAGAGAAGCTGATGTGTGCAGATGTTAAGTACACTGTAAATGTACAGAGAACAATTTTTAATGGGGAGCCTAACAAAGTTTATCATTATTATTATTATTTATGTCTTATCAGCATTGATCTTGAGAAGTGTGCTCTGCAACATCCCACTGATCACATACTACCTTTACCAAGTTATTCTACCAAATCATTGACACTGAGGTTGAAAAGCATCAGTGCTAACAAGTACACCTCACCCTGCTGAGACTGAAATCTCCTCCAATAGACACATACTACATATTCTTATTTTTATCCTTCTTAAGTAACCTAATACTGAATTGGAGATCGGGCCTGGCTCAACATTTAAGCGGTATGATTTTGCTCCAAAGGTGGGCCCTGTCCATGGTATCAAAAGTGGACATAATATTGATAAATGCCATATTTAGACATCTGGATGGAACTTGTATATATTTAGCAGCTAGTTGATATATAGTATAACATGATCTATAGTTGAGTAGTCACAACAAAAACCCATTTGACCTTTCTAAACTTGATTTTGAAATTCATTTGTTTTAGTTTTTTGCAAGACTAGGTCAGAATAAACCTTAGATGCAATATCCAATGGGCTAATTGGATGACAGTTCAATAGAGAACTCCTTTTAATAAACAAGATATACCATGTTATTGCTACTACTATTTATATACTGCAATGGCACAGCGGAGAAGCAACATGCCCAGAAAGCAGGAGGCTGTTGGTTCAAATCCTCGCTGGTATGTTTCCCTGAATATGGGAAACTCTTCTATTGGGCAGCAGCAATATAGGAAGGTGCTGAAAGGAATCATCTCATACTGTGAGGGAGAAGGCAATGGTAAACCCCTCCTGTATTCTACCAAGGAAATCACATGGTTCTGTGGTTGCCAAGAGTCAACACTGACTTGACGGCACAACCTTTCCTTTTTTCACAAAAGGTTCTCAACACAGTTTACATGGCTGGGGGTGGGTGGGTGGGTGTACTAACTGTACCAGTATAGTTAAGACAGAGAGTAGATTCAACATTCCACCATTATAAGCCCTGAACATTCTATTGCTTATAAAATCAAAATAAAGTTTCTGATCTGCCTGGCCATCAGAACACATTCACTAGGGGACAAGGGACACCATCCCTGCAAATTTGTGTAAGATTTGATGTGAAGATCCTTTGAAAAATGGCTTAGATAGAGCAGCTTAAAGTTTTCCTCTTTTGAACAGGGTTTAAAGGGTTGGCAACATTCTTTGAGACTGAGGGAGAGGTATTTAAATGATTTTGTTGTCCATATGCATATTTTCAGCCTTTAGACTGCATGCCAGAAAAGTGCCCACCGATGGTTATTTCACAATTAATCCTCAAAGTTGTGTTTTAAGAAGCTAAAAATACATTATTACTGCTAAAAGAGTCTTTCCAGTAGGACTTTTGAAGCTGTGGTCCCCACAGCATTGCCTACAACCAGTATTTTTATTTATTTATTTTATTTATTTATCAGATTTGTACACCGCCCCTGACTTTCGTCTCTGGGTGGTTTACAATAGCATAAAACCAGTTTAAAACATATACAAAAAAAGTAAAACAATTGAACAATTTAAAAATAAACCAGAGATTAAAACCCCCAAATTTTGGAAGCTGAGAAAGCTTGGGTGAAAAGATGGGTTTTCAGGTGTTTTTTGAAAATTGCCAGAGATGGGGAGGATCATATCTCAGCAGGAAGCATTTTCCACAATCTCGGCACAGCAACCAAGAAGGCCCGTCTCTGTGTAGCCACCAAACGAGTTGGCAGTAACTGGAGATGGACCTCCTCAGATAACCTGAATGGGCGGTCTGGCTCATTGTGAAGATGACACTCTCATAGATACCCAGGGCCTAAGCCGTTTATAACTAGCACTTTGTATTTTGTCCAGAAGCCTATTGGCAGCCAGTGTAGCTCCATCAGTAAAGGAGTAACATGGTCTCTCTGAGATGACTCAGAGACCAACCTGGCTGCCGCATTCTGAACCAACTGAAGTTTCTGGATTATGTACAAAGGCAGCCCCATGCAGAGCGCATTACAGAAGTCAAGTCTGGAGGTTACCAACAGATGTACCACTGTTTTGGGGTCATTGATCTTGAGAAATGGGTGCAGCTGGTGTATCAGCCGGAGCTGATAAAAAGCACCCCTGACCACTGCCTCAGCCTGAGAAACCAGGGAGAGGTGTGAACCCAGAAGTACTCCCAGACTGCAAAACTGTTCCTTTTGGGGAAGTGTGACCCCATCTAGAACAGGTAGATCAAAATTGTCTCTAGAGTTCTGACCCCGCACAATAAGCACCTCTGTCTTATCCGGATTAAAAATCCAGACGCTAGTAGCGTCGTCTTCACTATGAGCCCCACCGCCCATTGAGGTCATGTGAGGAGGTCCGTCTCCAGTTACGGCCAACTCATTTGGTGGCTACATAGAGACAGGCCTTCTCGGTCACTGCCCTGAGATTGTGGAATACGCTCGCTGTTGAAATACAATCATCCCCATCTCTGGCAATGTATGGTGGTCTGTTACTTCCCTGACCAAGCACAACCCTTCAATTTCCTTCCCTGACCTCTTCTTTCCCCCACTGCAGCTATACCTTTTAATACTGCTCCTTTGGCAAAGAAAAAGTGTTGTTCAATTCCAGTCATTGGTTACTCCATGGTCATCAGCTTTTCAAAACCATGTGTGTTTTGTCCTGACCTCCAGCCAAAATCAGTGCATTGCCTTCTGCAAACGGTTGTAAGCAGGAGGTGGTGGGGGAGGGTGATGTGCTCCTAGCTAGGCTGCGAAGGGCTCCTCTGGGCTCCTCTGGGCTGTGAGGTAGGTAGGTGTGTGTGTGTGTGTGTGTGTGTGTGTGTGTGTGTGTGTAGCCGCATTACAGTGACACATGATCCTATGACCCAGTTTTCAGGCACTCTCACACTCGAAACCCAGGTTAAGCAGTGGGTTCTGTTAAGCTCCCGTTGCTTCTCACAATCAAGAGAAATTGGGCTAGCCTTCCCTATCCCGAATTTTGCTGATCATGGGAATAGCTTCAATGGTTGATTACACAGTAAAATTCCAACACCTGCTACCCCTTTCCAACATAGGCAAAACTAGGGTGGGGCAGCCAGGGCACGTGCCCTAGGCACCATTGGGGGGCGCCATTGCCATGCTGCCCCCTCACCCCCTCCCCAATTTGCAGATTTTTTAAAAAATTAAAAAAGGTTTTTTCTACATGTAGCCCTTTCAGGGGGCTTCCTAAAGGATGCAGGGGGGTGTCAAAGGTTCACCCTCCCCCCACCAGCCTCTTAGATCACTGCTGCAGCCCATCCCGGACTGATTTTCAGGCCTATTCAGGCCTACAAAGATTAGTCTGGTGGCCATTTTGGAGGTCATCGCACATGCTCAGAAGGCCTCTGTGAGATCTGGCAAGGCATAGGACCTCGCAGGGACCCTTTGAGCATGTGCAGCGGCCAATTTTTTTAATTAAAAAAGGCTGTTGAAAACAAAAATGGCCACCACACATGTCCAAATTGCCTCTACGAGACCCATATCTAGATTTTTCCCGGATCTAGGGAGTCAGAAGAATGCCAAGTTGTTGTCAAGGGACCCGAGCATTTAAAAAACAGATATAAATGGCACAAAAATAAGTGGACAAAACATCCCTTAAAAAGATAATGTTGGTTTAATACCATGTAAGCTGGCAAAACTGAAGGGTGGGGGGAGGAGAGGCAAGGAATAAAATGGAAATATTCACTCACATGCTGTTTAATCCTCTATACAGAGCTCTCTCTTTATCTGCATATTTGTCAAGCAATCTGATTATAAGTTTTGCGGGATTTCAAACTTGGAAAGTGCCTGTCTTTTACTTGTGTGGTGTTTTTGTTTGTTTGTTTGTTTTTTAAAAACTGTTGTAAGAATTCACACCCAGAAATGTTTCATTTGCAATGTATTGCCATCCCTGTGTTGTGCAGTCTTACCATACTGAGAAATGGCTTGTCTTTTGAAATAAGTGGTTAATGTGCTGCAAAATATTCCCTTCAATTTAGCTGAGTTGTACTCGGGGTTTTATTGCCTGTGCATCCCAAGCAGATATGCTCAAGTTTCCTTTCCTTCTAAAAAAAAGTTATATTTTAGAATGTCTTTTTAAAAAAATCAATGCAAATCCCTTTTTACTTTGAACACAATTGTTTTTCAAAGACCCATTGAATAGTAATGCTGTGATTCTGATTGACTAGTGCATTTGATAAACTAGTCCAATTTACTGTCCAGTCTGCCTGTTGTCTGCCTCTGTATTGAACAAAGGAGGTGTAACTTATCCAAGGCACCATATTTGGTTTCCTATGGTTCATTTATGGCAGAACTCACTATTGAAAGGGTTGTAATGCTATGAAGGTGGCTGGTGTCCTCCATCCAATACACACTATCACAGACCATATGCTCTTACTACCTTAGTATCTGTCACAGCAACAGATAGGAAATGGAATATGTGTGCAATACAATTGGGGTTTTTCCTTTTGTTTTTACCTTTAGACCCAGGAACTTGAGGGGATAGGGCAGGGGCAACCTTTTACCAAACCTTTGCAGTGTGGCAGAGACACAAAATTGGTGACGGTAATGCAGGGTAGATTATTGTTATAAATTCTCTCTCTCTCTCTCTCTCTCTCTCTCTCTCTCTCTCTCTCACACACACACACACACACACACACACACCATTTTTCTGATTCAAATATCACACTGTTTTGCTGTTCTGTGGCCAGTTGCAACTTCCACCTTCTTCCTGATCAGGCTGCTGGATCCAAGCCTATTGTTAGCTGCTGGATAATTTCAGATTGTTTGGGGCCCCTAGGATTTCCCATTGCAGCCATCTCCCTTTAAGGCAAAAGCTGTTTAGACAGAAAAAACCCACCCCTGAATTTCTTGGAGGCAGCATCCTGTAGTGAGGTGTGCTGAGGTGGCAGAGCATTTGCTAAAGAGAACTTTCACTGCTTAGCTCTATGGAGGTATGCCCAGCACATGGATGTGCTTCGTATCCTTGGGAAGGCGACTGGCACATATGTGCTGCATGTGTGGTTGTATGTGTGTAAGCATGTGTCTGTTGCTTACAACCTGTTTCTCCTGAAAGTGTCTGAACTTGTATTTTTGAGCTGATATTATGGCAAAGTTATCTGAAAGATGGGTGTCAGATGTTTGGACAGGGGCGCAATTTCAGTGCTTGCCCTAGTCGCTATTTGCCCTAGATACGCCTCTGCTTTCCACCCCCTGGAGTCACCCCTGACTGATATCCATGATGTAGGTAATGTAAGGAAGTATGCTTATCTCTGTGTTACAGCTGAGGCTAAACAGGAATTGCTTGCCTAAGACCACCTAGTGAGTTCATGGCAGAGCTGAGATGTGAACCAGTGAAGTCCTGATCCATAGCTCACTCTCTTAGCCACTATGCTTTTCCAGTTCTCAAGTAGCTGTACCAAGCATGGTAATCACAAATGCCAAAACTTATTTAAATATCAATTGATTTGGACTGTAGAAATGCAAACTTCCCATTAATTTTTAATATGCTAATATATATTTCTGAACCGTTTTAATAAGTTAAGAGACTCTCTGCAATACCCCCTTAAATAATTTAGCTCATTGTTCATTGGCGGCTGCGTACTGGAAAAATAAACAAAAACAAAATATGGTGCAGGTAGAACATACTTTATATAACTATTTAACTAGAGATTAAGCTATTTAAATGCTAATAATATGTGAGATATAGTTTCCATAGTACATCCAATGGATATATAATAAATAAGAACATATAGAGCATGGAACAAAAACAGTGCTGCGATTGAGACTAGTATATTAGTTTACTTAACTTTTACAAATGAATTCATGGCACAATGGCGCTTTTATTCATCTGTGAAATCTCTCCATTTACTGGGATACATAATTATTGATAGAAATGTGTTGGTAATTTACTCTTAACAAGCTATAGAGCTCAGTAGGGTATTGCTACTGCACAACCCTTCATTCATTCAATTGGCTTGTGGGTGTCCAAACTAACTTTGACAAAAGCCACAGTCTCAACCACCTTTGCTAAGGAGTAAATCTTATTGGATGCAGTATTTACTACCACATGCTTAGGATCATGTTGCGCAAAAAGAATTATATTCTTATATTTAATTAGTCTGTTGCTGGCTTAAACTTTGGATAGTCACGAAATGTAAGACTTGCTTTAAGAGGAGACTGCTGACCCATCCACAGTCTTTGCACTTTCAAATGAATGACTGAATAGAGCTTATGTATGTACATACATATATGTACATACATACAGTGATATGCACATTTTGTTGGGTTCTCTGCATCTCAGGAACCCTACAAAAGGCAGGACTCTGTATTACAAAGTCATAGGCAAGATATATAGGTTCTATTAAGATCTGTAGCCAAACATGTGGAGGATGGAAGTGGGACCAGCAGGCACAATTCCAATTCCGTGACCCATACATGCCTTTCAGTGGACAGCTCACAAAACAAGGCTTTTGTTATGCTGTTGTTGACCACCATTTCATCCAATGTCTAAGAGAGTTGCCCAATTCAGATAGTATTCTGAATCTGTTTGTGTGAATAACTGTACCTGAGTTCATGTTAAAAGGGAACTTGGCTACAGGCCCCTCAAGTGCATGGTACAGATAGAAAGTGTACTGATGTACCTGTGTTCAGCAGAAAATGTTAATTACTGCACCTGTGTATACTGTACACTCATTGGACGAGGGTTGAACATAACATATGACTGGGCCTAGTAAGGTGTGGAAGAAAGTGTATGTACTTTAATACATACCCTTTTGCCCATGTCTTATCAAGCCAAAATATAGAAAAATGATCTATAGAAAAATGAATATGGGGAAAAGACTATGGGTAGGTGGACTATGGGCTGTCCTTAGAGAGCTGTGGCAGAGTGCAGGGCCTGAGGCAAATCAGCCAGTGTGGAGCCTCCTTCAAGATAATTTTAATTGGGAGGGGGAGGGAGCTTTTTAATTGGGCGAGTGAGGCCTGGAGAGGTCGCCCTGCTTGCCCTGCCCTAAGGAAAGCCCTGACTAGGGGAAATAGAAGAATATTTTACAGATTAACAAGGACACAGTCAAAGCAAACAAAGAATGAAAGGAGAGCTCAAAGACAGCATTAAATGGTAAACATTTGTAGACCAAAAGCTTAAAAGGAACACTGAAGAAATGGACACTAGGGGAGAGAGAGAAAGGAGTGATATAATCAAAATAAGAAGTAGAGTAAACATGCTGAACAGTTGAGTATAGCGGAGGAAAGATAAGCCTCTAAGAGAGAGAGGTTAAATGAGAAACAGGAGACCCAGAAAGGATACTACATTTAGTTAAGATAAAAGAATTAAGTGATTAATCACAATTTTTGTTGCAGGAGATGGAAGAACAGTATGAAACTGAGAGAGATTAGGAAGATCAAAACTTTGCAGCTACCGAATAAAGAGACAGGTGAATCTATAATAACCAGAAATAAGCAGAATTATTTAGTTTTACTCCAAAAACATTTGGTGGAAAGTGTTGGAAAGTAACAGGTGTGTTTAGAGTGGACTGTGGTATCCTGCTCTGGTCACATATGAAGCAATGAATGTGTTTCTAGGCTATGTAAACGGCTTCTCTTCCATGCTCTGAGGCTTTCTGTGGCAGAAGAGGCAGTGGTCCCCTCACCACATCAGACATCTCTAAGCATGTGCTCTTGTCATAAGTTGTTTCCAAAATAGGCAGAAAACTCTGCACAATGCATCAGGTTCTGTTCAGTTTCAGAAATGATGCAGTTAAAACCTAGGGTTCAAGTCAGGATACTGATTGGGATGGAATCTCAGGTTTCACATCTGGGAAGTCTTAACTACAGACCGTGGTGTAGCTATAATTGAGCGAATGGGTACAAAGAACCCAGGCCCCCGAACTCCTGAAGCCCTCCCCCCAGCTCCACCCCTCCCTATTTACTTCATTATCTTCTTCGCTTCGAGGGGCCGCTGGAGAGAGGGATGAACAAAGGCCCCCTCTCCCCTAGCTACGCCCAGACTACAGAGAAATATTGAGGAATTGCAGAAGTAATGAAGAATAAAAAGGAAGCTCTATTTTAGATACCTCTACTTTAAGGAACCAAAAAGACACTGATAGGAAACAGCAGGAAAACAGCCTGAAAGATATGACAGAAAAAGAGGTGAATGTTGATCCTGGGGGAAATGGAAACAATGTACTAACCCTTTAGGAAGTTTTGCCATCCATGTCAGATGCTGAACCATTTCTAGTTAATGGTAAGAGAACTAAGTTTTACACTTGATCTTCGCCAAAAGGCCGAGAAGCGATAACAAATGCATATTGATATGTTTGGCCTAAGTTCACAGGCCACTACTTCACAGGTTAAGTTCACATGTTGTCCCAGCCTCCAGAGCTCTGCACTGCCTGGCGCAGCACTGTTCATTTGGAAACACGGTCTGCAGTCCCAGCAATGTTCGAAAGATCTTCTGGGGAGAAGGGAAGGTTTCGTAGCCTTTCCTCAGCCCCTTCCCAAATGGTCAGGTGAATAGCTCCTTTGTGTATCTGATGAGAGGTTACAGACATATTTTTGTACTGATTTGCTGTATATGCTCCGAATGAATTTAACATGATGGGCCCCTATAATGCCTGCAGTGAGCCTTTTCCCTTGTGTCAAGAAACATTTAAAATCAAGCTAAGTGCAAACAGTCAAGAGCTCTTCAGAGTCCTTTACAGTACTTTTTCAGTATGTACAATAACTACTGTGTACAGAGGGCAATGTTTGAGGAAGCCTTACCTTAATGAATAAAATGCTTACTTTGCATTGAGACCATACAAGTTACAAGAACTTGTTTCATCGGCTATAAAGATAATAAAGCAGCAGCAGCTCTTTATTCCTAAATTAGACAAGATTTCGCTTAATTATTACTTGGAATTGTCCCTCCAAGTGTAGAGCTAAAGTGTAAGGTTAGTATAATGAAAATGGCAAAAGAAAGAACATGTAAAACTTTCAATTTTTGCCCACAGTAACCAACATGGCAGCTTTAACTCTGCAGAACCACATAAAAATAATGGCTGACATGATGCACAACCAAATGCTGGCATTTCCCTTCCATGGGGGCATCTACTGCACATGTAAAATCTAGCCTTGGTGGAGTTGCACAAGAACATGGTTGTGCAACAGCTTGGAAATGTGTGCCCTCACTTGTGTAATGGAGCTTCCACTGAAAACAATGGAAGCTTATTGTGCAAGTGTTGCATGCATTTCAAGTCATTGTGCAACTCTGCCAGGGCTAGATTTTCCATGTTCAGCAGCTTCAGAAAAAGGGAAACACCAGCGTTAGGCTATGCATCATGTCGGCCTCTATAACTAAGACTCCTATAAAATTAAAGAGAACATTTCTCTCTGCTGGAGCTCTTTCCCCCTCATGTGCTGGATAGTTGTTGTTAATAATAATAATAATAATAATAATAATAATAATAATAATTCGATTTCTATACCACCCTTCCAAAAATGGCTTGGGCTTTATTGGCTTTATTACAGAGAAATAATAAATAAATAAGATGGATCCCTGTCCCCAAAGGGCTCACAATCTAAAAGAACATAAGATAGATACCAGCAACAGTCACTGGAGGTACTGTGCTGGGGGTGAATAGGGCCAGTTACTCTCCCCCTGCTAAATGAAGAGAATCACCACATTAAAAGGTTCCTCTTTGCCAAGTTAGCAGGGGTTAGAATGGTAAAGTTAGAATGGTAAAGTCAGCAGGGGGGTAGTTGGATACCTCTACTTAGGTAGGCCTAGGGAAAGGAGCAGCAGGGTGTCCTATTAAAGCCATTCCTTGCTCTAGTGTAGGCAGAAAAGCATTTTATAAGCACATTGGTTACAAACCCATCCAAAAAGATATTTGGAAGAAAAGCAGACTCCTCCCATAATAACATAACACACCCACTATGTATTGGGTTTAGGAGACATTGTTAAATGGGAGGCCTGATCCTTAATTGCATTTTCTTCTGAAGTATGTCCTGCTAATCAATGGCAAAATTAGGTAGTCCACTGATCTAATGCAGCAGTAATTCTTTTGGTCCTGTATATATTCTCCAGTAAGGGCAAGTTTCTGGCTCCTTTCTGCTCATAATATATTGATGCATAAGAGCTATGTTATTTCTGTGCCAAATTATTACTTTCTCTGAATTCATTAATCTGTTCCATTATGCTTAAATAAAAAGATTTTCTTTAAGGTATTCCTGTTTACACCTTGACATAAAAATACAAATGTAATAGCAAAATCAGTGGAACTAGCGGAACTTGCACAGAGCATCTGTGCACTAGTACTTGTTTCCTCCCCTGGCCCCCCACCCCAGCCCCCTCACCACAGAGACTTCCCCACTTGCACCTGAGCCGCGCACACACTGCCACATCCCTACTTCTGTCATTGCTTCTCACCCAGTCTCTCCCCACTTGCACACCCTCAGTGCCCCCAATGACATTGCTTCTCTCCCAACCAACCCTCTCCCACCCATCCCTGCTGATGTCATTGCTTCCCACCCTACCTCCACCCTCACCTGACCTGCACTCCTGCTCCTCCTCCTTGACCGGGCCCTTCCTTGCTGCTGCCTTCTGCCCAGGCCTGCCTCACCCATTGCTTCCCTGCCTTCCTCCGCCAATGTGCTCGGTAGCCCTGAACAGCAGCAGAGGCAGTTGACCGGGTTCCTCCTCGCTGCCGCCATGGCCACTTGGTCACCCACATCCAGTCACATGCTTGGGGGGGTTAAAGAATAAAGTGCCCCTGCCTCAATAAGAGCCCCACAAACACAACACCCCCCCCCAATTTGGCTGTGTTCCTCAGCAGTCCTGCCTATCAAAGAATCAGTGTGTGATTCCATGCTCTGCTGCAGATTTATTGCAAGGACATAGCTGGGAGCACAGTAAAGAAGGGGTTAAATTGTCGTCAGCCTGATGAAGCTGGCTGGCAAAGCTGGAATAAGTTGAGTGTGATCGACGTGTCCCCTTAGGGATCATGACCCACTGGACGACATGCTGATTCCCTGCCCTCAGTCTGGAAATGTGAGCGGTGCATGGCCACCTGGGATATGGCCTCGGCAGCTGAGGCAGCACCCTGCCCTGAAATTGGAGGCCACTGAACTTCAGGTGGATGAATGTCTGTGATGTGATTCATGGTTTCAAATATTAACTGTGGGTTCATCAACCTCCAGTTTCATTTTATGTCCAAATGTAGCCCCTGTTTTGTTTTTTTTAAAATCCTGGAGGCTTCCAAGTGGAGACACTTTTCTTGGTCTCGAAAGACTTTTTTAGATGCTCAGTGAACATGAAGGTTGGGGGCGGGTGGGAATCAAGATTACATCTAGTATCTACACTGCTGATGACGACAAGCTCCCTGAGCTATTCTGTAAAGGGTGGTCTAGAAATCAAACAAATACATACATAAATTTACATGAATTTGTACAGAACCCTATGCATATATGCACATACAGCTCTGCGTGCACATATGCTCGATGTGATCAGAAAGCACATGCACATGCAGAGATGCTCCATAATAGCGGTATGAGGAATGTGATTCTAAACAGAGTCTTGTCTTTAGGGACAGTCATAAATTGTCCAGTAACTGTTGGAAGACTTCATGAGAATGCAGCATATGGAAGGAAAGTATATTTTTCAGTAGCAGTGGGAGCCTAAATGCAGCACTGAATTGTCTTCTAAAAAAATAAAAGTATGTCTTAAAGCACCATCTAGTGTTCATTTCAGAAACTTAAGAGAAAAAAACAAGAATATAACAAAACATGGCAAAAAAATGACAACTATTTAGTACAAACTGAGTTTTCTGAATTATTGAGCAGGCAAAATAAAATCTGCTAAGTACTCTTTGACCCTTGGAAAACCTACTTTTTATTTTGATGTTTAACTGAAATCACAGTCATTTTAAGAAGTTTTAAAGACTAATGTTGCACACACAGAAAAATGTCTGTGTGAAAAATGGGAAAGGGTGGCACCCTTAGGGACATATTTTATGGAGGCACAGGTGGCTGCAGAGAGGACGGACTGTCGGCAAAAATCAGCTCTCCCCATTGTCTGCATAGAACATTTTTAGGTGTGAGCGACATTCATCAGAATGTCAGCTGAGGTTAAAGTGCATCTTAAAGGTAAAAGCACATCTTAATATAATTTTAGTGGGGACCAGGGACTAGTCTGGAAGTAATAAGTTTTCATATAAGGCATTGTGAGCATTTGTTTTTTGTTTTAAAGAGAAAAATGATGAACAGGGAATATAATAAAAATAATAATTCCTAAATTCCTATATAGATAAACACACATAGAAACACACATTATGTATGTTCTCCCCCCCCACACACACACACTAGAAAATTTCCTAGAAATGCAACTCCTGGAATAATAATTTTTAACTGCCTTTGATCACTTTAACAGTTTCACAAGCAAGCAATAAACCAATACAGTTATTCTTCTGAAGGAAGGATTATATCAAGTATGTGCAGCGGGGAAATGACTTGATTATCAAGGTAGAGGTTGCCGGTTCAAATCCCCACTTGTATGTTTCCCAGACTATGGGAAACATCTATATCAGGCATCAGCGATATAAGAAGATACTGAAAGGCATCATCTCATACTGTGTGGGAAGAGGCAATGATAAATCCCTCCTGTGTTCTACCAAAGACAACCACAGGACTCTGTGGTCACCAGGAGTCGAAACCAAATTGACGGTCCACTTTATCTTTTATTCTAAAATTTTGGAAACATGGTGGGGAGAAAGGATTTCAGGCTTCACTGTTGAAATTCTGACATGCACTTAGAAGATCTTTGGTGATTAGGAGATTCCACCACACATTTGGGCACAAAGCTGGTCCTTCACTCTTACTGGTAGTAAAGTCTTATTAATATTCAGTCTAAATATTTTGTTGCAGTTTAGGATACCACCACCCTACACTGTTCACCCTTTGTTTCTTGTTTTCCACATAATAATGTCCAGACTTAAGCCCCCAGTACAAGTGGCCAGTTCAGATGATACTTTGCTGGCTGGCCTGATCATACCTGATTAAAAAATTAGTGCACTGTGGGTAATTATTACATTTTTTCTTTCTTCCAGGGTAGTTTAATTGTAAAGGGGTGGTTTAATTGCATAAGCGGGTAGGTGGTTCGTCTGAACCACTCCTCTAAACACACTACAAATTGTCAATCTTGTAACCCATTACTGTACTTTTTGTCATTGGAAAAGTATTGCTTTTGCTTTAAGTTTGATTGTTTTTTGCCAGTGATGAGAATCTCATTAATCACCAGTTCTCACTACTCAGTGAGAACTTCTTCATTCAGAAGAATCTCTTCATTCAAAATTCTTCTTCAACAGATTTCCCATTCCACTCTTGAAAATCCCAGGAGCTGAAGAATCTCCATAAAGTAATCTACTGAGGCTCCACACACAATCAAAGTGTGGAGCCAAGGAGGATTTGGTGGGGAAACTGGGCTTAGCCCACTCTCTCCTCATATGAGCAGTCACTCGCTGCTGGGTGGCTAGGTCGGCCGACCAGACTAGCAGCCGCTTCGGTTGGGCTCTCCCGCACCCGGCTGCAGCTTGCTGGGGAGCTCCAGGGGTCGGGGAGTGGCGCCGAGTGGTGCCCTGGCCCATGGAACCCCAGGAAGGCACCGCATGAGTGCGCAGTGCCTTCCAGGGGGGCCTTCTCCCCTCACCCCTCACAGCTGCGGCTGACACAAGATCAAAATAACGAGGTTAATGGAGCAATAGCTTTGTTAACCTCATTTAGGGGGAGGGGTATTTAGGTGGGCTAGCTGCTCGGGCTGGACGCCCTTAGCCCGGTTTCCCTCCATCGTGAGAATAGCCTCACTGTGTTGGTATTAACCTTTATGCAATGTGGTAAATGCCTTGCAGTCTTCTCCAGTTCCATCTGTTGGCAGGCCTGAAACACGTCCAGCTTGTTGAAGTGATGACCCTTTCAAGCACTTCCAGAAGTAGATCTTCTGTATGTGGAACTGAGGAGATGATTTATTGTGATTTTATGTTTACACAGATATAGATAGTCTGATCTTAGCCACTGATAACAACAATTTAGGGTAGTGAAATCCAAAGCTGATCGTTAGGAGCACCAAACGGATCTTTCCAAACTGGGTGAATGGACCAAACCCCCCCCCCAAACCCCCAAGTTCACATATTATATACACTGATGGAATCTGAACTGTCTGTGACTGACCCAGATCTTGGGGTTGTGGTGAACAGCTTAATAAAAATGTTGATGCATTACACAGCAGCTGTGAAAAAGGCAAATTCTAAGCTAGGGGTGATTAGGAAGGGTATTGAAAATAAAATTGCTAATATAATGTCTTTATACAAATCTATGATGCAGCCACATTTTGAATACTGTGTACAGTTCTGGTCACCATATTTCAAAAGAGACATTGTAAATCTGGAAAAGGAGCATAAGAAGGCAACCAACATGATCAGGGACCATCCTGTTTATTATTCATTCATTCATTCATTCATTCATTTCCCTATGTAAACCACATTGAGAACTGTGGTTGAAAAGTGGCATATAAATAGTTGTAGTAGTAGTAGTGTACCTTCCTTATGATGCAAAGCGGTATATACATCTGGGGCTTTTTAGTTTAGAAAAAAAAGGGAGACATGATAGAGATCTTTAAAATTATGCATGGTATGGAGAAAGTGGAAAGTAAGAAGTTCTTATTCTTCTTTTACAACACTGTAACCAGTGCTCAACCCATTGCCAGGAAATTTAGGACTGACAAAAGGAAGCACTTTTTCATGCAGTGAAAAATTAACCTATGGAATTCTCTGCCACAGGATTTGGTGATGGTCACCAACTTGGATGGCTTTAAGTGGGGCTTAGTACAAGCCTGACCCTGGCTACTAGTTCTGATGGCTATAGGCTACCTCCATGTTCAGGGGCAGGATGCCTGCGAATATAAGTTGCACAGGAGCAGCGGCAGGAGAGCTTCAGTCTTCTCCCTGAGGGCATATGTGTCTTGAAGCACTTGGGCTGCCTCCCCTTTGGATATAAGGTCTGGCTTTAATGCTCTTCGGGTTTCACATCCTTCTTAGAAGACTACAGGATTGTTGACAAAACAGCCTCCATTTTGGAATTTAGCTCAGTTTCTACTCTGCTTCTTGTCCTTGTACTACATGAATGCTAAATTTCCTCAAGGGCTTTTGGTGAGGGATTTGTCAAAAGACTTTTTCTTGAAAGTCCAGCTATACAATATCAGCCAGATCATCTCTACTTGCATGGCTGTTGATACTGTCAAATAATTCTAACAGGTTCAGAGGCAGGACTTGACTTTGAAAAAGCCATGCTGATTCTTCTCCAAGACTTGTAATTCTATATGCTAAATAATTATATCTTTAATTATGCTTTGCAGAAGTTTAACCTGAACAGATATTAAACTAACTGGCTTGTAATTTTCTGGACCTGAAGGGCTTTGGAGGCCTGCAGCCCCCCACCATGATTTTTTTTAAAAAATTACCACAGCGCTGAAAACTTTGCGGCTTGGGTGTGTGTGGGGGTGTGGGTGAGCTGAGCAGCCCCCCCCCCAGCGGCAGTGGTGGGCAGAGCGGGAGTGGCTGCTGGGCCACTGGGCTGCCACTGCCATGGGGGTGGGGGAGGCTAGCTTAGTTCACACCCACATCCCCCGTACCCCAGCTGTGCACATGGTGGCTAGAATTATTGAAGTTTTCAGCACCACGGTTTGGTGCCAGGGGACAGCAGCGGGGTGGGGTGGTGGCAGGAGCTCCCCCTGACTTTGGAGGCCACCCTGGACCTTGGAGGCCATGGACCGAGGCCCCAAGGTCCAGGGGTAAGAATGGGACTGTCTCACTGATTTGAACCAAATTTGCTACAGTTGTAGTGAGTGACACATAAAAACACCTCAGTGGCATAGTTTGTGATTATGTTATTCACCCCATTTCAAGATAGCAGACACATAAACGTCGGAGGCACAAATGGGCTAACTTGTGAACCACCGAACCAATTTGAAACAAAATTGCTACAGCTCTAGGGAAACAGCAATGGCATAGTTTGTGATTATGTCATCCACCCCAATTCAAGATGGTGGCTGTGTTAATGTTTGAGGCACAAGTGGGCTAACTTGTGGACCTTCTAACTGATTTGAATCAAATTTGATACCGTTGTAGTGGGTGACGCATAGGAACATCTCAGTGGTGTAGTTTGTAATGATGTCATCCACCCCAATACAAGATGGCGGATGCATGAACGTTTTAAGCACAAGAGGGGTAACTTGTGGACCGCCTAACTGATTTGAACCAAATTTGCTACAGGTGTAGGGACACATAGGAATGGCACAAGGGCATAGTTTGTAATGATGTCACCCACCGTGATTCAAGATGGCAGACACATGAACGTTTGAGGTGCACATGGGAACCAGTTTGGACCAAATCTGGTACAGTTTAAGGGATGCATAGGGACATCTCAAATGCATAGTTTGTGACGATGTCATCCACCCCAATTCAAGATGGTGGATGTATGAATGTTTGAGGCACCAGTGGGTGCCTAATCAATCTGAACAAAATTTAGTCCAGTTTTAGGGATAGTGAAAAGAAAATAGGCAGATTAGTTCTTACTAGAACATCTTGTTAAAAGTTGGTGTTATCCTTATCCTTCTAGGAACCTTATGTGAGGCAAGAAGCTATGCCTTCAATCCTGAATTGCCCTCAGTCTTGATTTTCCCTCTCTCATATTTTGCTTGGATAGGAGAGAGAGCAGGTATGGCCAGAAATCGTACCTCCACCCTCTATCACTGGAACTTGGATGTCTATGTTTGCGGAAAAGAAACACTGCAGTGTTCTGGTGCAGAGAAAGAACACAGAGCTGGTGTCCCCTCATCTCATCGCTTTTGTAGATGGTGTGATCCCACGTGACCAGAACCAAGTGCTTGCCAGAGACTGGCTGCTATGGTCCTATGGTTTATAGTATCCTTCCTATATTTTCCTTCCAGACAAAACAGGTGCATGATTTGCATAAATAATAAATTCTAATATTTTATATTTCTCTTAAGATCTTAGAGCTAATAAGAGAAAGAGAAAATAAAATCTAGGATAGATTTTTATGATGACTTGAGTAAAATATGACATCTCTATTTGAACCTTGTTTATATCTTCCGGTATATATTATTTGCTGACCATATTTGGTCAGCAAATATTTTCATGAGTAGCAAACCCTGAATCACTCCTAAACATGCCATTACCTCTCTAGCAACTATTATTTCTACCTCTACCTAATTCCCTATTTTGGTGACATCCTATTGTAAAAGGAGATCTGAACACCATTAGAGTCATAAATATGTCTGTAAATACATATGTCTATGTCATACAGTAATGGTGAGGCCAGGACCCTCACCATTTTGCATGACCTAGAAGTTTTGAGCATGCCCTAAAATCCTCTGCAGTGTGCTAGAATTCCATATAAGACCTATAGGATTTTCTTGGCTGATGCATCAATATAAATAGGCTCCCTGAAGACTGACAGTTTGAAAACCACTATTCTGATGTAGATACTAAAGTGAAAATAACCATTTTCACTGGTGGGGTGGAGGGCTGGTGGGCACAAAATCCCTGCCCAGGCTCTGCTGCTCGCTTCAGCGCATGAGCGATTCCATGGCGATATCCTTGTAAAAGGAGATCTGAACATCATTAGAGTCATAAATATGTCTCGTATGCTCTCTTTTGATAATTCTGTCGTGACTGCAGAACCCCTTGAAGCCTCTGCAAAGGTTCCTAGGAGATATTCTTGTAATATTTTTTAAAACCTATTTCTTTACCCTTGTTTCCCCCCTATAAAACTCCCTTTCTACTTTTGTACACAGGTACTCTTCAATATGTGATTATATGTGCATGTTTTTCAAGGTTTGAGCACCAGATGGCAATATAAGTACGACAGATGCCATCCCCCTTGCAAACACTGCCAATTTTGTAAAGAAAAAAACAAATACAATAAAGCATATGGGACGCTTGACCTTTTATTGCCATTTCAACATATTGCCAAGTCGGAATAGATTTTTGTGCCAAATGAAGCACACAGCTGTATTGATGGGCACCCACTGCTTCATTTGCAGCCGGGATATGAGAATGGTTAGGGACGGAATGAGAATGTTCCTCATCCATATCTGCTATAATCTGCAGGAAAGCCAAGTTGAAATGCTAGCCCAATATAACCATGTCTATCCTTATTTGTATCACTGTGGGTATCATTCAACTGACTGTATCCCAGTGTGCAAAGATGCTGCAAATAGATTAACAGAAAATATCTTTATTGCCTTTCTATTGCATTAATTCAAACAATTAAATAATGAGGCTATTCACAAGGGCAGCCAAGCCCAGGCTTGGGCAATCCAATTCTGATCCTGGCATTGCCTTGGTCCCCAGCACGAGAATTTACCCCAGGCTTTAATCTGGGTTTAAGGGCACAAGCCCCCACTTAACCCCAGGTTCAGGGTCAATGCTCCTGGCACAGTGCATTGAGGGATGTGAGAGGACTTCCTCCTCCAGCTCCCTGCAATACTGATCGCCATGGAATCGCTCATGTGCTGAAGAGAGCAGCAGAGCCTGGGCAGGGATTTTGTGCCCACCAGCCCTCCACCCCACCAGTGAAAATGGTTATTTTCACTTTAATATTGTTACCAGTCTACAGCAGAATAGTGGTTTTCAAACTGTCAGTCTTCAGGGAGCCTATTTATATTGATGCATCAGCCAAGAAAATCCTATAGGTCTTATATGGAATTCTAGCACACTGCAGAGGATTTTAGGGCATGCTCAAAACTTCTAGGTTATGTAAAATGGTGAGGGTCGTGGCCTCACCATTACTGTATATGAGCTGTGAATGTAACCTAAAAAGTGGCCCATACTCTCAAGAACAAAATATTAGCAAATTACAGGGAAAGATCAGTAGTAGTAAGCAAATCCCAACTGTCTTTCAAGACAGTTTACCATTACTGATCTTCTCATTGAGAAATGTCTTATTATAAGCTTCTAAGAAACCCAGGCCTTCCTGGAACACAGTTGGAAAACCACTGCCCTGGGACATAAAGGTATGAGAAGGAAAGAAATCACTTCACAATGGGACATCATTTGTATAAGAAGCTACAGGTAAAGCAGAGCCAACAGCCCAAGTTGTCACTTCATTCAAATCATTATCTTACATGGGTCTTTCCCACTGATAGGTCCAGATGGAGTCCCTCTGTCCTTTTCTCTTTCTCAACATTGGTGGCTCCTCTTGCTTTGGATACTCTAGTCCATTTAATTGACCTTGGGCCGGCAAGAAGATCAGCAAGTGGACACTAGACTTTCTACATGGCATTATTTCTCCTGCTGTTGGCTGAAGTCACTGAGGACTTTCCCTCACTTAGTCGCCACACAAACCCTGAATGAAGTTGTCAATGGCAGTCCAGTAAGATTTATTTGCTGCCTTTATTAGCACAATGTTTAATGGGCTATATTGAATCCAACCCATCCTCAACATAATTAATTATGAGTCTAACTTCATCAGCGCTCCAGCTCTCATTGCCTACCAGTGGTGACTGAAGGTTACTAGGGTAGGGGGAGTGGTGGGGAAGGTAGAATATTCTCTTAAAATCTGGTAAAATCTCCCACTGCCACCACCTGGCATTCTATGTAGCCAATTAGGCATGCCCCCTGCCCCTGCTGCTCACTTGGCCATCACATATGCACAATGGGGATGGCCACCATCCATGTCCCTGGGGACAGGCTGCGCAGTGGAGGTGCAAGATTTTACAAGATTCTAAAGGCATACTCTGCCTTTCTCACCCCCACCACCCACCCTAGTGAGTACCGGCCACCACTGGCACCAAAGAGAACATAGGACTTGTGTTCCTATTTAACAGGACAAATAGGATAATATGATCTAATTCATTTTTATCAAGAAACTAACAGATTTAAGGAATTCTTTAAATCAAAGAATGTGCCAACATAAGAAATAAAATGGTTAATGTTTAGGACAAATTTCAGTTATCTATTTTCACTTTTTTTAAAAAAATATACTTTTTATTCAAGTTTCACAACACAAAAGGACAAACACAACTTATACAAACATTCACGAAGACATACGATAAAGACTTCCATCTCAATCACTGGAACAAGTGTTATTGACAATAACCATTTCTTGCCTGTAGATTAAACATTCTCTCCCCAATAATCATATAAACTTAAGAATATTTTTGACACATTTGTTAATAGCCCTCAAAGGCCTGAGAAAAATCCATGTTATGGTGTATTTTTAAATAGACAAGAAGAGGGTCCCATTCTTTTTTAAAATCTTCAAATTCATTTCTTAGTAGTGATGGTAATTTCGCCATTTCTGCCAATTCTAGTATTTTAAGGATCCAATCCCCTTTAGATGAGCATTGACTATCTTTCCATTTGCGTGCAAATATCAGTCTTGCTGCCGCTGTTAAGTACATGAAGAGGGTCCAATATTTCCTCGGGAGAGCATTGTTATCAATACCTAATAGTATTGATTCTGGACTCTTAGGAAAGGTCATTTTGAAAATTTTTTTAAGTTCGTTATATATTAAGTCCCAATAACCTCTCACTTTATTGCATGTCCACCATAAATGAAAATAAGAACCCTCTTCTTTCTTACACTTCCAACATTTATTTGGCATATTCTTGTAAATTATGGCCAACTTTTTGGGCGTAAGATGCCATCTATACATCATTTTCAAAATATTTTCCTTTAGGTTAGAGCAAGCAGTAAAATTTATATCTTTTATCCAAAGTTTTTCCCATTTTTCAAAATCAATGTTATAACCAAGATCCTGGGCCCATTTACTCATTGAGGTTTTTACTACCTCCGTTCTTGTATCTTCCAATAGTAATAGACCATACATCCTGGATACAAGTTTTTCTTCTTTATCGCACAGCTGTAGTTCAAATTCTGACTTTAATTGGTTGAAACCCCTTTTACAGTCTTGCTTAAATAATGCATTGATTTGATGGTATTTTCACTTTCCATACGTCATCATCTCCAGTGGTATGTCCCTCACATTTCTATGATAGCTGCATTCAAAGTGTAGGCTAAAGTGTTAATTATTGCCTTGTTTATGAGATAAATCTTTCTTATTTCAACGTAGCATTTTAAGGTTCCTATTTTACATTTTTAACAGTGTAGTCTTATATCTTTTCCAGCAGCTATTTAAAGCAATTAGAAGAGTCCTTTGCACTCAGTAAACTGTTTTTACAAAGGAAGATGGAGGGGGAAAGTTCCCCTATAATAGCACTTCACTGTAGTTCTCAAAGAAGCATTGCACTAGCATTTTAGGCTCAATTTCTATCAATGTTTGTGCCAAATTCCAAAGTGTCATTTTCAGGACAGATGCCTGTAAATGACTTTAACCAAGCCTTTTCCCCACTTCTTTTCCTGCAATAGATGCTTCCTTGTGGATTTTATTTAAAGAAACTCCAAAGTGCTGACAGCCTCATTTAATTTATCTCTGCACTGGCATTTTTTGTCGCAGAGATAGCACAGTGAAATGGAAGAAGTTTGGAAGTTTGCTGTATATCAAAGTATATTGGTCATAAAAGCTTAAATCATAGCAAAGGGTAAAAGATTAACCCATTCTAATATATCATACTGCCAAAAAGAGCAATAACATTCCACTAAGGATCTGAAGAACTGAGATAGGAAAAGCAAAATAAGGGTTATAAACACTGGGATATATCCTTATCACTGTCATACACTTGGGATTTATTCATGTAATATTCCAAGTGCAAAGATGAGAAAATAGTCCAAATAGGTTTGCACCAAAATAGTTGTCTTTGTATTACTTATTTTTAATTGGCAAAATAATAAAGCAATTATTGACTAAAATAAACAAATCCAATCTTCTCATACTTCATATAATCTACTCCTATCTAACCTGACCTAACTCTGTGTGTCCATTGGGCATCAAAAGTGGGAAGAAAGGAGTGAGATTAAGAAGGGGTGAGTGTGACTAAACCAGGATCACAATCAAAGGTGTTAACATAGTTGCTTTGTGCCTTATTAAAATAAACTTCCAGATCTAACTACTTTTCTAGGATTTAATGTAATCCTGCTCCCTGGACAAAGGCACACCTTTCAAAGCAGTGGTTCTTGTGCTTTGCTGGGGAAGAGCAAGAGTTCTTATTCATCCCCAGCATAGGATGCCTCCAGTAGCTGTTACTGGTGTCTGTCTTATGTTTCTTTTTAGATTGTGAGCAGGGAATCACTCTATAACTTTTTTGTTAGTTACTACTACTACTAATAATAAATATACCATTTACAACATAATGAGGCTGCTCATGTGGAGCGCCAAGATCTGCATAGAAAGTTGCCTGGCAAGAAAGAGCTACATTTTAAGTTTATGTAGCTCTACTTTTTAACTTTCTTAATGTTTTAATCTTGGGTGGGGGGAAGGGGGCCCATATATAGGAGTTATAATTTGCTATTGCATGAGTTAAAGAAGTTGAAGTCTGTAGAAGTGATATCTTTGTGATAGTATCTAACAGGGGTCACTGAGGAAGACTCATTTTTCGAAAAACATCTGACTAGGGATGTGCATGAACAGGTTTGAAAGCCCTTTTCTGGACCATTGAAGCGGTTCGGTGGTTCAGCCGGTTTGGAGGCAGTGGGTTACCTTTAAGCAGGAGGGAGGGTGCTCCCCCCCCGCCGGGCCACATTTCCCCCACTGGCGCTGTGCTGAAAATCACGGGCGTGGGGCAGTAGCATACCTTCTTGCTGCCCTGGTCAGCGTCAGACCAGAAGTGGCCGGTCTGACGCTGACCGGGGTGGCAAGAGAGTATGCTGCCGCCCCATGCCAGCGATTTTTGGCACAGCACCAGTGGGGGAAATGCAGTGGGGGGGGTGGGGTAGGGTAAGAACACCCTCCCAGCATTGCAACCTAAGTTGCAACCTACAGTGTTTAGGATTGCAACCTAAGTTGCATTTTTAAAATATGTTTTCAAACTTAATTAAAAATGAATAGAAGTTGCAACAAAAAATTTAAAAATACAAAAAGAGAAAAGTCTCAAATACACAAGCACAATTGTTTGTGACAACTAGACTCCTTCCAGGCATCCCCTCTGTACAGACCTCCAAGCACAGCAATTATTGTATTGTTCCTCTAATATAAATAGCAGCCTGAATCAGATTGGTTTAGGTAATGCACCAAGTACTTGACACCCTCACTCTTGTTAAAGGTTAAGGTAAAGTGTGCCGACAAGTCAGTAACAACTACGGGAGAGTAAACATCCCACCTCAAATTATGGAAGCTTTGGGCTACTATAACAATATGTAGACCAATATGTAGACTAATATGCTGTCTTCTGGATGGGGCTGCTCTGGTAGCTTCATCTGTAGCTGCTGAGATATTGCTGTTTCCAAGGTGCTACCATTGCTGAGATGGATTGGCTATGTTTGGACTTGAACTGCTGTGGCTGCTCTCAGGGCCATTGTGGCAGAGACTGCCACTAACCTTGCCACCTCCATGCCTCCTAATGTACACTCCCTTCCCCACCTAGGTCCACAATTGTTATGAGCCCAGGACTGGTTGTGAGATCTACTTCTGCCCACTGGCTAAGGTGGCCACCTGTCCTCTTTTCTCTCATATAGTGAGGCTATTCCCACAACCAGCCAAAACCAGGCTAAGGGAGCCCAGCCCTGTTCTGACTAGTCATATTCCACCATGGGAGCCACGCTGCTCCCGGCACCCAGCACTCTAAAATCCTCCCCCCCCCTTAAATGAGGTTAGTGGAGAGAGCAATCCACTAACCCCATTTTTGTGACTGTGAATCGCCACAGCGTGGCTTCGTGCCATGGCAACACATGAGGAGACCTCCCTGACCAGGAGGCTACAACAAGCCTTCCAGAGTAGGGGGGCTCCCTACTCATTCAATATTCTAATGCCTTTGTTCTCTTGGCATTGACCTTAGCTATGACCTTTATGCCTTTGCTATCCCATTGTAATATACAGATGCACCATCCTACTAAAGAAATCTATGCATTTAAACAGGCTTGCGTGTTTATATTACTTGCTGGAATGAAATCATGGTGATAAATTAGATGGTCTGAATGAGGATGCCTATGTATTTTCATTGTGTAGCTTTTAATGGGATGTATCTCAATGTGCATTCAAATGTGCATCTCCATCCATTTTCTTGTGCAACTAGTTGACATCCTGACTAACAAAGCACTTGTGGAAGAATGTTGCACTATCTACTTGAGCTACATCTGCAGCTTGCATTCCAGACATTAAGGCTGTTCTCACGAGCAGCCTAACAACAACCAACAACAACAACAAGCTTATCCCATGCAGAGCATCTGCACTCTATGACTTTATTGCTCACTCACGCCCTCAGCCAGTCTCCCCTCAGCCAGTTTCCCCTCCAGCCCCTCAGCAAGTTCTCCCCCACACAACCAGCCAGAGCTGCGTCACGGTGGCTTAGATTGGCTCCTACACCCGGCTTCCATCACGTCACTCTGCTGAGTCTCTTTGCGAAGAGAATGGCCAAGCTAGAGCTTCATTTCTGGCCTGCACAGATGGTCCTCGGTGGGGTCTTCTACCCCGACTCAGCCATCCTCCTCGCAAGGAGACTCGTAGGAGCAACGGATGCCTGCTCAATGTCTCTTTGTCTTTCTTTGCCACCTCCGCCTCCTCCTCCTCAACCCTCCCTCCTCAGCAGCAGCTACCCCTCTGACTGCCACTCAGCCCTACTCCATGGCCTCTCTCTCCTCTGGACAACTCTCCCTCCCTCCCTCCCTCTCCTCTTGCAAGATATGCCACGTACCATGGGATGTGCTACATGTGTCCTACGGCTTTTAAATATATAGATACAACTTTATTTGTTAGCTGCCCCATAACAAATTGTTCTATGGGTGGCTCACATCACAGGATTAAAACATACGATAAAAACACATAACACATAACGGACAAAAAGGGAGAAAAGAAAGTACAATACAAGGCAGTTTAAAAACTCATTTTAAAATTAGTTAAAAAATCAAATAAATCAAATCTGAAAATCAGAATTTAAACACTCTGGTTGAACAAAAAAGTCTAAAAGAACAAAACAAACCTCACTAGGGAGGCGATTCCATAAACTGGGTGCAACCACTGAAAAGGCCCTCTCCCTAGTCGTTACCCACCTCAGCTTGTTTGGCTGGGGCACCTGGAGGAACCTAACCCAGTCTAAGGCAGGCCAGCCTGGATTAGGCTGCTCATGTGGTCTTGTGGAGAGCTGGTCTTGTGGTAGCAAGCATGACTTGTTCCCTTAGCTAAGCAAGGTCAGCCCTGGTTGCAAATGAATGTGAGACTTGATATGTGAGCACTGTAAGATATTCCCCTCAGGGGATGGAGCCACTCTGGGAAGAGCAGAAGGTTTCTAGTTTCCTCCCTGGCATCTCCAAGATAGGACAAGATTTTTATAGGTCAAGATTTTTTTATTGAACCAACAAACTACCAAAGCATACAGTACGTCCCAAAGCACAATTATATACAAAGTGGTTGTTTGTACATCATATATCTACAAAGATTTACACACAAGGATTTGGAAACCCACAAGGTTATGAAGTATATGCAGCTAGTACTGTAACTCGGGGATGGGGGATTACAAGGCACATCAGGTAATTGGGGGGGGGGGTTTACGTCCAACGTCCATTTCCATAATTTGTCCCATTGCTGTTTAGAAGAGATACACTTGTCTTTTTGCACATAACCATACAAACTTTTCCAGAAGAGATTTAATGTCTCATCTGTGTGAACCTCTTGGTCGCATCTTGCCTCCCTATTCCTAAGCAGGAGCATTGCATAAATGACATACAGGTTTACTAACCTGATTACGAGAAGGGGAACGTTCCAGTTCCCTAGTATAAGGGCACCTGTTCTGTCCCGTTTCCTTGGAGGTTTCTTTCTGGGACCTCAAAAAGAGGTTCTATCGCTCAAACCCGAGGTTAGTTCTTTCCAAGTCTGTTTTTCCAAATCAGGCCACTCTAACAACTTGCTTACTCCCTGCCACACACTTTTGGCTACCACACACTCTTTAAAGAAATGTTAATGGGTTTCCCTGAATGTTTTGCCTAGCTCACTAGCTTTCTGTTTGCAGGTGATTTTAGGACACTCTTGCTGTTCCTTTGGGAGCCATGGCTTAGCCGCATTAAGTGGTAGTACTTGGTGGTATAAACGCCACCTTGTTTCCCATAAAAGGAAAGGGAGGGCTGAGAAAGATTCCTGCCTGCAACCTTGGAGAAGCTGCTGCTAGTCTGTGTAGATAATACTTAGCTAGATGGACCTATGGTCTGACTCAGTATATCGCAGCTTCTTATATTCCTATGTGCAGTGCCAGGATCTGCATGGATCCCACCCACCTCACCCCACTTTGAAGCCTGACCTTTAGCCACGGTTACGAGCACGAGCACACCCTTAACCCCGCTACTGGGCTCATATGTGTGCTCAGGCTGCTTGCAGTCCAAGTGCACACAGAGATGGGTATCTAGTGTGTCCATCTTACAATCCCCCAATGCACCACACTTGTCATGCAGTGCATTGTGGGACACGTGGAGGCCGAGATGCACCATTAAAGAATCTCCGGGTGGGAAGGTAAGTTTTCCTCAACCTTCTCCCTGCCTGCCTGCTCTCCCCACCTCCTGGTTGTGTGAATATCCTTATTGTTGCAATACTGCAAGCCTATTAGCACTTGTGCAACAGTTGTACAGCCTGTGCAACAATGTGATCTTCTTGCACTAATGCAACTTCATTAGTCAGGATGTCAGCCCTTGTTTACACTAGATGAAAACTTTGACCCTGAAACATTGCAGTATTATCCCTGATGTCAACAACAACCACAAGCCCAAGCATGCTAAAAATATTATGGCCATTTAAAACTCTGTTGCATCCCAATGCCTTTAAGCAGGTTATATTTCAATGTAGTTTATGGTTTAGAAATGTTCCTGAAGATTTCAGTTAGACTTTGTACTCACTGCCACCTTAAAATTCCATTCAAGCCTTAGTTTTTAGTACACAAAAATTGGTTTGCATAGCTTTGTGGAAGCATAGATGGGGTGGTTGACAGAAATTCATTCACTCTGGTGATGAAAACAAGTAAATAGAATAAAGGTTATTACACAGATTGTTTCCACTGAGGTTTGTTTTTCTTTACGCTACAAAACTGTAGGGTGTTTATGCTTGCTTGTTACACTGTTTTTTGTCACAGCACAAGGACACTACTCCTCTGACCAATACACAACACTTCACTAGTCCTTAAACAGAACTTATTTGGCTTGCTTCACAACTTCTTTATATACTGATACTATAATCTGATACTAAGAAAGTCCACTTCAGGCACTTCCTTATTAACCCAGCTTGTACATAAAGCTATCTTTCCTTGAGTCCTAAGAGTGACTCTTTCCTGTCTCTCTTTTTTCCTTGACTCAGTACTCCATCTAACTGTTTTACTGTTGTTACAACTGTTCTCTCATTCCCTCTAGTAGAAATTTTGATTGTCAGCTTTCTAGCTCCTAAACTCTGTAGTCTAAAGGTAAAGTGTGCTGTCAAGTTGGTTTTGACTCCTAGTGCCCACAGAGCCCTGTGGTTTTCTTTTGGCAGAATACAGGAGGCAGCAGCTTAGGGAGGCTGGTGGTGGCCTGTGTGCGGTCGCCGCAGCCCTCTGGCCCCGCCCTCCATATCTGATGTCAGACGCGGGGGATGTGGTCTCCCTCCCAAACGGGGCTGCACGGCCCCATTTGGAAGGGAGATCAGCCCACGCTGCATTGGTCAGAGTGGGCCAGAGCGACTCTCCCTGCCAAAAAGGCAGGGAGAGCCATTCTGGCCGCTCTGCCAAAGCAGTGTGGACCAATTTCTCTCCTAAACAGGGCCGCACTGCCCCGTTTGGGAGGGAGATTGGCCCTGCCGCATTGGCAGAGAGACCAAGAGCGGCTCTCCCTGCCTTTAAGGCAGGGAGAGTCACTCCAGCCACGCTGCCCAATGCAGCGTGGGCTGTTTTCCCTTCCAAATGGGGCCTCATGTCCCCGTTTGGGACCAAAATAATGCCCCTGCATCTGATGTCAGATGTGGGGTGTTTGTTTGGGGCTGCACTTGCGGCCCCTGATTGGTGGAGGCCCGGGTTCTTTGAACCCGTCTGTCCAATGGTGGCTCCGCCCCTGACAGGAGGGGTTTACCATTGCCTCCTCCCACACAGTATGAGATGATGCCTTTCAGCATCTTCCTATATCGCTGCTGCCTTATATAGTACCAGCGGGGATTCGAACCGGCAACCTTCTGCTTGTTAGTCAAGCACCTCCCCGCTGCACCATTAGGTGGTTAGCACTGCATAAACACAATGTTAACCCTATACTAGCCAAATCATCACAGACCTCTCACCCTGGACTAATGTAAAACACGCTTTATGCCTCTGAGTATAGACTTTCCAAATTTCAACAACAGAACTTGCTTGATCTGTCTCTATGACTAATTAATTTTACAAGGAGTTGTTCTAGTAAGAATTAATCTGCCTACTTTCCTTTTACTGTAATCTTAATTGACAATTACAATCTCCATAAGTTAGTTCACTTCTGAAACATTCACATGCCCATCATCTTGAATCACAGTGGATGGCATCATTACAAACTATGCCCTTGAGCCATCCCTATGTGTCCATAGAGCTGTAGCAAATTTGGTTCAAATCAGTAAGTCGGTTCATAAGTTAGCCCACTTGCCCCTCAAAAGTTCATACATCCTTCATTTTGAATGGGGTGGATGACATAATTACAAACAACGCTTCACAAATGTAGTTGTGGTACAACAAGAGTATGAAGGAGCAGTTTAGGTACAGACCTAGCACTCTGGTTGCTGTTTCCATTTTTATTTACAAGCCCTATTCATTCTGTGGGTTGGTTGGAAGATGGCAATGCTGGATTTATTATTGTCAAAGGCTTATTATATTTTGACCCTGCTTCATATTAAAAACATATATTATCCCAGTGACATTCTGCAAAAATACACTATGAAATTGTTTGTAATCTTTACTAAGTGTGATAAACTGGCTGCAGTTTTAAGAGGAGATGGGCATCCTATTATTATAAAATCATTCCATGGTCTATCTTCAATCTTTCAACAGTTCTGAAGTTGTGTAGATGTTCAGGAACTTTGACTTAACCTTTAAATGTAAAAAAACACACACACAAAAACCCAACCCAGATTCCTGCCCTGCAGTCTAGCTCCATTATATGTGATGGGAGAATATCTATGCTCTGACTTCTTTTATTACAAAATAAGAAGTACTTTTCCCCCTTAGCATTTTAAAAGTTATCTCCAAATGTGGGATTCAGTCTTTTTAAAAACTAAATTTAGTCTGCATGACATTGCTGTCAATAGATAAAACTCAAACTGAGTATAACAATTTCTATACACTATAGATGGGTTCTTTTACAATGACAGAGTAATCCTGCCTTGTGGGATCCCCCACCCCTGAACCTCCTATATAAATGATCACGAATACAACAATGAAATAATGATTTTTCTACTTCAAAATTTATCTTTTCTTAATACAACCAAGCAGCAGGATTTGTAAAAAGAAAGTTACAGAGGCCAGGTTCATATGTAACACGAAACTGGAGGTCAGCAAACCCGCGGTTGCAATTTGGAACTATGAACCAGATGTTCATAGTGCCACAGATGTTCGTCAGACTGTGGCCTGCCAAACTACAATTCCAGGAGTGGGGAGCCTCTCCCTGCTGCTCAACTACCGAGTCTGATCCCAGCAAGCTCCATGGCTAGCTTGTGGACACAGCACTGGCACATCAGTGGAGCGGCCTCAATTGGCCACAATTTTGAAGGGGCTGTGCCGAGTGCCAACATTCATTTTTGGAGTGCTCTGCCCATCCTCAGTGGAGAAAGGGCATTTAAATTCCTATAAATGCCATGCCATGCCATGCCATGCCATTACAGTGCTTCTTCTGGTAGAAATGGCACCAGTGGCCCCCAAAGAGCCCTGCACCTTGAAGGTCCCACACAAGCACACATGGGGGGGGTGTTCAGGGGCCCACTAAGGGGCCCTTGCTTGTGTGGGCCCCCAACTCTCCAAGGTAAAAGATAGAACAGAATCTCCACAACCTCCACACCCTCATTCCCTGTGAAGACTTGCATGTACCCAAAGAAGATCTAGACACACCATATGCCATAGCCTGGCCACTGGTAGAGGTGATACCTTGACAGCAACCTGGCAACAATCACCAAGACAAGAAAAGAAGTCTCCAGGGTACCCCTCCCCATGGCTTTCCTCCACACAGCATCCTGTCTCGAAGTAGAGCCCAAGTGGCTTGGCACTCCTGTGAGGGAGCTGTCTGTGAGAGAAAAGGGTGTTTTGCCATCAGGAATCATGACTGAATTTGCATGGTATTTCTTTCACCTCCCTTCTGATGGTTCTTCTCATGAGTTGTAAGGAAGTATTCCAATGGCCTGGCACTCTCGTGAGCGAGCGATCCATCCTGGGTCAGATGTCTCTGTCTTCAGAGCACTTATGTACTCTCCTAAGACTGGAGCCCTACTGACTCTGGTGACCAGCCTTTACATAAGAAAATAAGAACAGCCCTGCTGGATCAGGCCCAAGGCCCATCTAGTTCAGCATCCCATTTCGCACAGTGGCCCACCAGATGCTGCTGGAAGCCACAGGCAGGAGTTGAGGGCATGCCCTCTCTCCCGCTGCTACTCCCCCACAACTGGTACCCAGAGGCACCCTGCCCCTGAGGCTGGAGGTGGCCTACAGCCCTCTGACTAGTAGCCGTCAATAGACCTCTCCTCCATGAAGTTATCCAAAACCCTCTTAAAGCCATCCAGGTTATTGGCTGTCAGCACATCTTGTGGCAGAGAATTCCTCAAGTGGATTATGCGTTGTGTGAAAAAGTACTTCCATTTGCTGGTCCTTAATTTCCTGGCAATCAATCAATTGATTTCCTGGCAATCAAGGGAGAAGAATTTCTCTCTATCAACTTTCTCCACACCAGGCATGATTTTATAGACCTCTATCATGTCTCCCTTTCTCATGAGTAAGCTGAGAAAGTGCAAAACCCCAAAGGGGAAAGGGCTGTGACCCCCTTCCCCAACCTTTCAGTGAAAAAAATTGAACTTGGCTGCCCCAGGATCTCTGCTTGGGGCTGCCTTTTAAACCCGGCCAAGAGCAGCCAGCCAAACTATTTGCTCCCCTCCCACGTATGGGGTGTCCTGATCATATTGGTTATCTCTCCCATGAGAGGGGCTATGTATCGGGGAGGACCAGGGGGTGTCTGCCCCAGGTCTCCCTCAGGACTGAATGCTCACAGTTGAGCTAATCCCTCCCCACTTGCAGGGGGCACCCAACTCTCAATAGCAAAAGAGCAAGCTTGAGCACTGCAGCTCCCCCTTCTCCGAAAAGACTTGTGTGCACCGATAGGGGTTTTGGATGTGTCATGTGTAGGAGCCACACCACGTGCTCAAATTGGGGAGACATCAGGTTCTGGGACAGACCTTTAAACCCATTCAAAATTCCCAGGCTCCGTCCAGCATTGCACCATATGCATATCCCCTGGTGTGGGGATTTGCGGGAGAGGAGAGCCCCAGTTTCTAATGGCTTCAGAACAGTGGGGTCACTGTTTCAAGGCATGGGCAAGGGTGCACATGTCCACATGCATGGACAGGCTGACAGGGCACACTGTTTAACAGCTACTTGGCAGCAGTTGCCAAGACCGAGAAAGCACTTGCCAAAGTACCCGTTCCCACGTTTTTCCTCCATTGAGCATCCTTGCTCAATTACCAAGCCCTGATGGCCTGGCACTCTCATGAGAGAGCAATCTGTGAGATAAAGGGTGGCAAGTGGCCAAATATCACTTAGTAAATTTGCTATTAGTGCTCAAAGATGGGAAAGGTTGCAGAATGCAACAAGAACAACTCAATGTGCCCCTCTACTCCTCACAGATGGTCATGAATAAGACTAAGGACTGATAACCTCAAAAGGGAAGGGGTTGGGGGACCCTTCCCCAACCTTTATGTGGAGAAAAACAAACTTGGCCACTTCAGAATCCCTGCTTGGGGCTGCATTTTAAATCTGACCATGGGACACCCCCTCCCCCGCACATGCCAAATGTTCCCCTCCCGGAGCTGCGATGGTGTGCCCTATTTATGTAGCCACCTGGAATGTCTGTGCTTGTGAACATACATCACTGGCACTTACTTTTGGGGGAGAAAAGCACTTGGTGCCCATCCTGTCATCTTGTCCCCTTTCTCTCCTGCTTGCCAGGCGGAGGGAGTAAGGGATAGTGTTCAAATAGGGAACACCCGTTGAGAGGATCACAAGGCTGCATTGGGGCATCCCTGATGCTAGGCAACTCCATAGTTGGATAGGAGGGGCAGGGCTCGTTCTCCAAGAGGCAGCCAGTGAGAAGCACCACTGTCATAGAGCAGCCACATCCCTGGGCAGATCTGCACCACCAACTCTATGATTGCAGTTTGAAAATCGGTGTGAAACTGAGTCGGATGTAATGCTTTGGTGGCCAAACTGGTGGTCTTGGCAGCGAACCTTTGTGCAAACCAAAGGTTCAATCTGGAGTTCGGCAAGACAAACTAGAGGTAACTTTTGCCATGAAAGTGTGGTTTCACGCGTTTGGACGTACTGGAGTTCCAACCTCTGCCCCATTTAATTCTGGTTTGGCATTACATGTGAGCTGGGCCAGAGACTTGCTCAGACTCATGTGTCCCAAACTGAGGGTTTCTTTTAGTTGTTGGGTTTTTTGTTTGAGAGTTCTTTCTTTCCCATTAAAGTCTAACTGAAATTTGGAATCTCACAGTTCTATATCTTGATCTTTCTTGGCTGTTGTTGAGACACAGTCTGATGTTGCTGACCCCTAGTCTTATAATCTGAAATTAATAAGTATAGGCTTATCAAACAACCAGTTAGTCTCACGGGAGCTTTCTAGGCAGGCCTCTGGATCCTCTGAGGATTGTGCCCTTTTTACCATATATGGTAGTCCCTACTCAACTTGCACCCCCTACTGGACAAGCATATATCACCTAATGTTCACCGAATAAAGAGCAGGGGTTACATTAGTGCATCTTTTTTGATATGCAATGGAAATCTATCATGTCTGATAAGCAGCATCTATGGATACATAATATATTTGGCCCCTTTGGGAAAACTTGAGTTCAGTTAATGCATTAACCAGCCCATGAATCATTCCAGGGGAGGGGGAAATATTATTGCATACATATATTAAAATATGATCTTATGTGTTTGGCTATAAAAATATGCCCAGGAGTCAATAAAATGCATCATTGCCAGAGAATTCTCATGGTGGTAACAGAGTTGCAAGGTCAGGACTGGCTGTGGCTGTCTAGACTTAAACGTCTAGACTCACACAACTTCTGCATTTTTAGAAGTAAAGGGAGCAGAGCAGGAAAAGGAGAAGGCAATGTCACCGCTATATAACTAGAAGTTACATCTTTTTCCATGTGTGCCTTGGTGGGGAAAGAATGACTGAGGAATGGAATGAAAATAGGTGAGGGGAGGAGGGAACAGCCTGGTCTAATCAAAGTCCATCTGTCAATGAGAGGAAAGGTGGTGGTGCCCCTTGTCTTAGAACTATGTCCCCAAGTCAACCCCTGAGGTAACTCCTCCCCTTTATAGGAACATTGGAAGCTGCTTTATATTGAGGCAGACCATCAGACTTCTTGCTCAGTATTGTTTACACTGACTGGCTCTCCAAGGTTTCAGACAGGAGTCTCTTCCAGCCCTACCTGGAGATGCCAGGGAGTGAACCTGGGACCTTCTGCATGCAAACAGATACTCTACCACTGAGCTACAGCCCCATCCCCTAAGCTGCCTTTTTCTCCATGTGGGTTTCTGCAGCCTGGAATGCTCCACATTTTTGAACTGCAGTCTAGCAAAGCTTATTGTCATGATCCCAGACCCTGGAACCTCACAAGTAGGAGATGAGGCAGAGGTTTTGGGGCAAAGAGTGAGCACAGATGACTGTGCCACTGGGACCTTCTCACTAGGTGAACCACTACCCCTCAAGAGCCATCAGCAAGGCACAGTCCTACCAGCATCCTCTGTTTGAGAGGAGTGTTCTGAAGACCTACCAGTCATAGTGGGAGCCCCATAGCATCACCAGAGCAAGTTCTTGCAAAATTGGCTGAGGCCCATTTAAGAACGAAAGCATACTTATGGAAGGGAAAGGGCTGAGTCTCCTTACCTAAGCAGTGATCTATTAAATCTGCTGAGGAAAACTGCTAGAGCAACAATTCCTTCCTTGTTGGAGCACCCAGCTCCTGTATTTCTGTACCTTGGCCAGAGCCCTATCTGGAGCCCTATCTGTCACCTTTGGAGCTATCCAAGATCTGGGAAAATCCTGATATCTGCCTTGGAAGATGCCGTGACTCTTTTGAGAGGGGAGCCACTTGCTCTGCTGACTTCCTGCCCCCGCAGCCCTGCCACAGCCTGTACTCTCTCATTCTTGAGTAGTCTAATAGTGAGAATCTAGTAGTAGTAGTAGTAGTAGCAGCAGTAGTAGCAGTAGTAGTTTGGATTTTAATATTCTTCATTTTTAATTGTTATCTGAACTTCATAGGTAAGGGGAGATGGGGCAGAGGAAAATTACATGGGAAAATTCTTTCAGAATAGCTTCATTCAGAGTTGGCAACCCTAAGCCAGAGCCTGTGCCGCTGATAGATTTACAGGTCCAAAACATATGTGAGAATCCAAGTCAGGTCTCTGCTTTTCTATAAAATCTACAGAAGAACTGTTACTAGATGCCAGAGACAATCATCTATGCAGGGGCTGAGCCACCATTAGGCGAATGGGTTCAGAGAACCCGGGCTGCCACCAATCAGGGGCTATGAGCAAGGCACATCAGCAAGGCCTGATGTCAGATGTGGGGGCATTATTTCGGTCCCAAACAGGGCTGTGTGACCCTGTTTGGAGCTGAAATGGACCCTCGCTGTGTTGGCAGCACAGCCAGAGTGACCCTCCCTGCCTTAATCGATCCATTTGAAAGGGAGATTGGCCCGCGTTGCATTGGGCAGCATGGGACGAAGTGATTCTCCCTGTCTTAAGGGCAGGGAGAGCCGCTCCTGGTCTTGCTACCAATGCAGCGGGTCCGATCGATCTCCCTCCCAAATGAGGCAGTGCAGCCCCGTTTAGGAGAGAGATTGGCCCATGCTGCATTGGCAGTGCGGCTGGAATGGCTCTTTCTGCCTTTAAGGCAGGGAGAATCGCTCCAGCCCATGCTGCCAAAGTAGTGCAGGCCAATCTCCCTTCCAAATGGGGCCATGTGGCCCCATTTGGGAAGGAGACCACATCCCCCGTCTCTGATATCAGATGTGGGCAGTGGGCCAGGGGGCTGTGGCAACAGCTGCAAACGGGCCGCCATCCTCCCTATGATGCTGTAACTATGTATGAAGTGCATATGCCTATCAAAGAATCAGAAACGTAAAAAGATGAAATGAAAATCAAAGAAGGAAGAGGACATTGAAGAAAAAAGATTTGTGGGTTGGCAATCCTGTAGCCAGGGTGGAGACTTTGGGTGCACCACTCCATATAGAACACTGCTGCACCTCTGCATGGAGGAGGAGTAAGACAGATGGTGGCTGCCTTCCCCCCCACCCCATTCTCCATCATTAGTGAGAGTGGGAGGAAATCAGTCAGTGCTGTACACTGTCAAAAGCAAATAAATGAAAGTAAGCTCCACCCAGAAATGTGGTTAACTAATAAGGAAGGCTGGCTACAGACCTGGGACATATTACAAACTATGTACCGTACCAGACCTGGCCCGGCCGAGAGAAATGATGTTTGGGCATTGGTTCCTTGCAGAGGTAACTACAATACACACTTGATACTCTTGTGTTTCCAAGACCATCAGTGTTCAGCACATTGTTGGAAGTCTCTTTGGGCACTATCCCTAACACTGCCACAAATGGGAAGTTGTGTTCACCAGACATTCTGTGTGTCATTTAAAGCTGCATCTATCTATCTATCTATCTATCACATTTTTATACCACCCAAAATGCAAGTTACTTAGAAAAGCAAACTATGGAGCAGAGTTTCTGACTTCTAGCAGCTTGTGCTTCAAGTATATTGAGCTGAGTATGTTGCAGATAAAATCTCCTGCAGCTATATTTTCAGGGTAAAACATAACAGTGCATCAATACAGGTATAGGACATAAAAGCAATACAGGTGCCAGATACAATTATATTACAATATGCCTTGATTACAATCTGGTTGGTTTTAATTAATTTTCTTAATTGGAGAACAATGCATTTTCTAATTACACATGAAAACATTACCAGTTAATTCCAGGTCTTTATCTTGCACAAACTCTCCTTTAAGATTCAGAGTCTGGCTCATTCCAACAACCCACATCTCAGTGGACGAGGCTGTTTGGCAAATTCTTGACAATTACTCAAACTAATCACATGTGAAGGAACATTCCAATTTTGTAACTTGGGTGCCATAAAAAATGAAATGTGGGTAATTTAGGCCATTCGAGAAGCAGGATGAAACCTCAGCTAGAAATGTAATTATAAAATGATAGAGATATAGCTTGAGTCAAATTTAAAGTGAAACATTCCTTTTTAGCAAATGCTAGGAGGATGAAAGCAATGACCAATGAAATGGAAATTAATTTCAACACTTTTTTTGTGGGGTGCTGTTATTTAACATTAAGCTTCCAGTGAAGTATATAATAAAATTTAAGCCAAATGATGAAGCCCATTAACACTAGTGGCCCAAAGAAATCCCAGCTGTAGCCCATTTGAGAGTGCTTACATGTGGCAAGTAATACTTTAAATAATATCTGTTTCTCTGTAGAATACTGAACTAAATCTGTGGTACCCTCTTTATTTCTAGGAATGGAACATTTTGAGCTATATTGTGCTACAGTTTGAGTAATCATTTGTAATTTTTCCATAGGTTTCATTATAAAGTACCCAGTTCTATAGGAAGGTTGATATGAGAGTAGGTGTTTCTTTAAAAACCTGGGTCTCAAACTGTTTTGGGCAGGTTAAGACCAGCACCTTGAATTGGCCTTAGAAATGGACTGGCAGGCAGTGGAAATTTATCAATGCTGGTGAAATTTCAAATGGCCAAAAAACCTGTGTATTGAGTTAAGGCTATCTCAATCTGACTCGAGCTCCACAAGCTGATGCCTTGATGCAGTAATGACACTGTGCAATGCTACAAGTTGTGCTCACTTCCAATTTTTCCTCCATGCACCCATGTGTTTCCTTGGTCTTTGAGGCCCAAATCAAAATGGAGAGAATCTGACAGTGGCAAAGATGCCCAATGTTGTCCTGCTCCTGTTCTGTCTTAGAAAGCATTTGAGCCTTACTGCAGGGGTTTTCAAATTTTGGTTGCCAGATGTTATTAGACTACAAGTCCTGTCATCTCCCTGGATGACCTGGCCATGCAGGGTCCCATTGTGCATACATGGTGGCCTCCAAAATGGCCACCGTGAGAGGGGGAAAGACCTGGAACAAAGAACACCCAAACCAGGCGGTTTTTGACATAAGGAAGGCCGGTAGGGGAGTGGGAACCTCTGTGGATCCCTGGGGCTTTGGCCCTCTGGGAGTAAGTACTAAAAAAGATTTTAAAATGTTAAAATGATTGTGAACCCCCCGAATGACCGGAGGGAGGTTTCCAATCCGGGGTCGAGCTGAACCAGGGGTGGTTCGGCTCAACCCTGTACCTTTGAACTGAACTGGTTTGACATCAAACCAGTTCACACATCCCTACTAACCAGCCTGTAATTTCCCAGATCCCCCAAATCCCTTTTTGAAAATCAGAGTTCTATTAGCTACTTTCCAGTTTTCTGGTACAGAGCCTGACTGTAGGGAGAAGTTACATATTTTTGCTAGGAGATCAGCAACATCACATTTGAGTTCCTTCAGAACTCTTGGGTGGATGCCATCTGTGCTGGTATTGTATTAATTTCTATTTTTTCAGGACAGTTTAAAACATCTTCCCTTGTCATCTCCAATTCGCCCAGTTCTCCAGCCTCTAAACCTGAGAAGCTCAATTCCAGAGAGGGAATATCATTCGTATCCTCCGCCCTGAAGACAGATGCAAAGAATAATTCAGCTTCTCTGCAATCTCATTATCCTCCTTAATAATCCCTTTCTTTCCCACACTGCTCTAATGTGTCAGCATTCTGGCTTCACCATCAAAAGTCATCACAATCTAAGGGGCCAACCATTAGTGTTGTGCAAACAAGTTTGACATCAAATGTGTTTGACTTCAAACCGATTTGGTTCGAACCTTTGAGGTTGAACCGTACCACCCGCTGTTCGGTCTGACTTCGGACCGAACCCCACTTGGAGTTTGTGATTCCCCCCCCAATATTTTTTATCACTTACCCCCCCCAGGGGGAACTTCCTCTAGGTAGTGGTGGGGTCTGTGGGGTTTCACCCCGCCCTTCCCCCCACCAGCCTCCTTGCCACTCTAACCAACCATTTGGCTGGCTCTTCAGCCTGTTCAGGCTGGTTAGGTTTAGTTTCCTCTTGTGAAGTCCAATGCATGTGTGTTGGACTTCCTTGACAAATCTCCACTTGAATATATGCTGACTTGGATCACATTATGGTCATCATTCCCCAATGGCTCTGCAACAATGGTTCTGTTTGTGTTGTGTGCTGCATGTTTGTGAACAGGCAGTCAATAAGCTAAATATAGCTGAAATTTCCTCAGTGGTTTTTTTAAAAAAATTAAATAAGTGTAGGTAAAGCAGTCATATCCATTGAAGCCAATGAGAACTTCTTGTTACAGAAGTCAAGTGCAGTTCGCCTGTCAGCATTCTGACAATGGGGGATGTGTAGGAGGACACACACTGTCAACTGAGAGAAAAGTGAGGAAATCCTGAAGAAGTGTGAAGGAGTCTGACAGATACGTGAGGATGAGGAGGGGGAAGGAAATGATGCTGCAATCAAGGGTAGACTTACTCAGAAATAATAGCACACACTGCTTCTTATCCACACTGCTCTAACTACCCACCTGGCTTTCCCAATATATTTCCCATCAGCCACTTCCCTGAGAGTTCACATTCCATCACTAACAGAATAGGCATTGCACTTGCAATAGAACCCAATGGCTGGTTCTCCCTGCCAATCTCAGACTACTGGCAAAGTGTGTCAGCATTCTAGCTTCGTCATCAAAAGTCATGATCCGCATAACTTTGCCAGCACTTGCTTCCAAATGGCTTTAGTGGGGCAAGAAAACATTAACACATTTTGAACCACTGCTCAAAACTTCACCATACTATTAAACGGCACTCCTCCTAGCTAAGTCTGGCAGAGTACAGACTTTCACCAAAATTTTCATCAAAATTTGAAAGAATTAGATAATACACCTGGATAAAGTTTGGACAAAAGGGGTTAAATTTGTCAGTTTTCAGCACTCTCTAAATTTCTGTAGCTGTAGCAATTTTTATCAGAACATTGAAATTATGCACATTTGTAGACCTCATCAAGTAGATCACACATGCCAAATTTCAAGTTTTTAGCTCAACAGTTATATTTATAAGCAATAGAATTTTGAGTCTTATAATGGTGGAACCCTTTTGTTAACTGCTTGCCCTAACTAAAGGAAGTCCCGTGCCCCTTAAATGTTCCAAACGTGCAGTGCCAATTAGCTGCAGCATTTTGAACTACCATTTCTAAATAGTCTTCAAGGGCAGACCATATATAATACATGCAGTATCTAGGCAGGAGATTACTAGAGCACAGATATTTGTGGAATGATTTTCCCTACAGGAGAGGTTGTAGCCTGCAGCCAGCGCACATGCTTAACGTGGAGACACTCTGTGCCATTGATGCAACCCGAGCCTTCAGTAACAATGCCTGAAGCCATGGCAACCTCAAACTGTGAACTGGATCTGAACATAGATACCATGAAGTCAAACAGTAGTCCCTTAGCACTGTCTTCTAGAAATGGACCTGCGGGTAGGAGCAGAACCACTGTATCCCTACCTCTCATCAAGCAAAGCCAATCTAGGATACTATGGTCAATGGTAGGCTTGTGCATCACATCAAACTGATAATTTGGTCCAAGGTGATATAGGTCCTATCAGAGCACTTTTACTGAAAACGATTCCAATGAAAAATGCATCTGATTCTATTGAGAAAAGCCTTTGATATTGGGAATATATATAATACCAGACTACATTTCATTGGTACGGTATCAAATTGGATCAAATGATGGAGGTGAGGCTTACCTTTTACCAAAAAGCTGGCTTCACCAAAGAAATAGACTGTCCTTCAGGCAGCCACAGTAGCAGTGTTTCAAATCACCACCTTTGCTTCTTTGGTCTTGTCTTATAATGCACCAGCAAGGGGAAGCAACATCATGGTGTTGTATCTTTACTAAGAAAAAATGGCTGTGCCCAATATCGAAGGGTGTGGCTCCCCCTCCAATAATGCACCAGGAAAAGGACACGTTATCATGATGTTGCTTCCTCGCCTAGTGCTTTATAGGAAAAGATCAGGCAAGGAAAGGTGGTGATTTGAAACATCGCTGTCATGCCTGCCCAAAAAGCAGCCTTTTTCTCTGGAGAAGCCATGTTTTCAGGAAAGGTAATCTCCCTACCTCCCAGCTCATATGTAGTGGTTAGAGTGCTGGACTAGGCCTGGGGAGACCCGAGTTCAAATCCCCATTCAGCCATGAAACTAGCTGGGTGACTCTGGGCCAGTCACTTCTCTCTCAGCCTAACCTACTTTACAGGGTTGTTGTGAAAGAGAAACTCAAGTATGTAGTGCACCGCTCTGGGCTCCTTGGAGGAAGAGCGGGATATAAATGCAAAAAATATAAAATAAATAAATAAATAAATAATATTGGCTTCATGCAATCTCGAGCACTCCAGGGATCAAGTGCAGGATTCAATCATTACCTGTATCAGGTTAGTGATCCTGATAATGATGGCTGTACACAGCCCTGATTAACAGCTACTGAGAGATCCAGAGAAATGAACAGAATTGCACTCCTCCTGTCATCCTCCCAGCATAAGTACTCCATCAGGGTGACCAAGACAGTTTCAGCCAGTCCTAAATTCAAAATGACTGGAATGATGTAGATGATTGTGATCCAGGAGAGCCTGCAGTTGTATGACTGCCACCCAATCACTTTGCTCAAGAAGGAGATATTTGCAACTAGCCAATAGTCACTGGACTCCTCAGAGTCTAGGGAGGCTCTCTTAAAAAGCACGTGCAAAATCACTATCTTTGGTGTGGTTGGGATCCCTCTCTCTTGCAGGGAAGTATCTTGTACCTTCTAGACTATTTTACTCAACACCCCTCCAAGCAACCTTGTTACATCCACAGGCCACAGAAAATGGCTGACATAATATGCAGTGGTAAAGTCAGCAGGAGAAGTTTGCACATCTGCAAAGAGCATCAAGCGTCCCTGTCCTGAAGTCTTCTTATGCAGCGAAGTGTGTGTGGAAAGGGAGGGGGAATGATTTTTGGGTCTCGCCCTTCACTTGCAAAAGACCTTTCTGTTTGCATAAATATGTGTCGGAGGTTTGCAAAAGATTTTTGATTGAAAAATCTTTTGCAGTAAGAGGGGAGATGCAAAAATAGCTTCCCATCCACAAACCCATTCAGCTGTGCAAGAAGCCTTCTGTGCAGGGATGCCAGATGCTCTTTGCAAGCACACAGCCCTTGACTAACTGCTGTGTATCATGTTGGCTACTGAAATTCATTCCACAAAACTTAACTTGGTGGTGTTCTAGATTGGACACTTCCTAAGACTTCATTGTTATACTTGCAGAATTCATTTCTAAACTATAAAATAACCAAAAATATATACATTTTTAAATAGACCAACATAAGTTTTTAAATAAAAAACCTACAACACTGAGAAGATACTCTCTGAATTTATCTCCTATTTCTTGTGGAAGGCTTGAATTTCTCCAGAGATATCTTAATTTTCCACATTTTTAAAAGCTGAATGGGTTTGCTTTGACAGAAGTTTAATCAAAAGAAAGTGACACTTAACTTGACTCCTGACTTTTTTGTATTACTTTTAGATTGTAAAACATTTCATTACATCTACAGCCTCAGCTCTGTTTTCATTCACCAGAAACACTAATCGCAGTGACTGCAGGGTCCCCCCCCCCCTCGCAAGAACTGGAATGGCACTTTCTGAAGGTGTTAAAGTGTCAAAAAGAACCTTAGGGTGAGAAATGAAAACTATTTAAAAACACATCATTTAGCTCATGGAAAATAACTGATTTCCCCCCACTCACAGCCAGCCAAGACTAACATTTTTGCTATTTTGAGTTTATGGTGCTCTTTTAAAGCATGTTCTAGACTTGTTGTCTGGTTCTTGGAAGTGTTTAACTTATGCCACTACGGGGTGGATCATTATGAATACGGTTTAACTCAGCTGTAGTTCCCCCTGTGGAAACGTGTTCTCTCATAAATAGCCCCTGGGTATCTTTTAATTTGCTGTATGGATCACAGAACAAACAGATTTATCCACTACCTATACATTTTTGATAAGGGTGTATAGCTTTTTGCTACAGAACCTGAAAAAATTAAGAGCATTTCATTGAGATCATGTAAAATCCTGGAATTGCAATCATTTTAAATTGGCAGTATCCAGAGTAGCATGGCCTTTGCCTTAGAATATTTTACATGCACAACTATGTCTGCCAATTCCCCACTTCCCACTGCAGCCCATGACGTATGTCCCTGAGGAGTAGAAATGTCCACCCATTGTCCTAGGAGGCATCACATTGTGAGGGAGATGAGATCACACTGGTACATAAGCAATCAGTTTGGCTTATATAACAATGTGAAGAGAATGTATGTCACCTGGTTGCCTAGCAATGCAGGATGATGATCCAGATGTACAGGGGAAAGGTACCGTGTACCTGCATTGTCTAGGCACTGCACTATGAAGGCAGGTAAAGAAAATGGCACAGCATGGTGCAACAACACAGGGACCTTGTTGTCTAGGCAATGTGGAAATGCATTCTTTCTCTTCCTGCTTGGCAGCTATGCCTTTGCAGTGCCACACCAGATCCTAGGGAAGATGAAGAAGCTAAAGAAGACATACGCTCTCTTCACATTGGAATATAAGCCAATATAATTACCCTATGTACCAGTGTGGTTTCATTTCCCTCACACTGTGATCCCTGGTAAGCTTGGACAACAAAGTGAAGAATAATAGAACATGAAACTGTAGGAGGAGAGGGAATCATGGCTGTAAACAGTCACAAAATTGACACATGAGGGCTTTCATTCAAGGCCAATTGGCTGGCTCTCAACAATGGTGGCCAGTAATTAGTGGGAGAGGAGAGTGGTGAGCAAGAAGTGGTGGCCATCTTATGATGGTCATTAGCCAGGATAGCTTTAAAAGGGGCTTAGACAAATTCATGGAGAGCAGGTCTATCAATGGCTACTAGTCCGGTGGCTGTGGGCCACCTGTAGACTAAGAGATAATATGGCTCTAAATGCCAGTTGCAGGGGAGCAACAACAGGAGAGAAGGCATGCACTCACCTCTTCCCTGTGGGCTTCTCAGAGGCATCTGGTGGACCACTGTGTGAAACAGGATGCTGGATTAGATAGGCCTTGGGCCTGTTCCAGCAAGAGTGTTGTTATGTTCTTAAAGAGGCTGATACTTTTAACACAGTAATTATCGCCACCACTGGTTCACTTGCTGTGGCCACTAAGCTCATCGAGGAACACTGGCCACTTCAAGGTTGAACCCAGTAAAAATCTGAGGGTTTTTAACCAGGCTCAACCATGAAATGGCTGCTGCACCTGTGGTTTGGCCGGCAAAGTGGCAGCAGCTGTGGCAGTGGGCCAGTTGTAGAGGCAGGGTAATGACTCTCTTAAAGGCATCAGCTGCTTTGCTCACCACTGTTCCTGCCCCAGAAAGCATCAGCCAGGGCACCACTGCCTCCCAAATGGTTCCTTTTCAACCTGAAAATGCATATGAGTGATAATTTAGTTTTAGTTTAGTCCTGGATTTTAACACTGTTATCTAATAAATCTTACAATAATGTTCATGTGGAAGAAGGAACAGAACATATTTATACTAGTGCAGTAAGGACTGCTCAGAGAACTAATTTATCCAGCCATTTTCTTTGACCACCTAACAATTCTATGAGCATTCACATTGCAATGATAACTATTTCTGTAAGCATTCAGACTATGTTGATAAGAATTCACATAAGCACTTTTCCTTCACAAAAACTGTGAAAACAATTAATGCCATTCAAAACTCGTATAGACAAATGCATGGAGGACCACAGGTCGATCATGGCTACTGGTCTGGTGGCTATAGGCCACCTCCAGCCTCAGAGGCAAGATGCCTCTAAATACCAGTTGCAGAGAGAGGGCATGCTCTCAGCTCTTGCCTGTGAGCTCCCCAGAGGCATCTGGTGGCCCACTGTGTGAAACAGGATGCTGGACTAGATGGGCCTTGGGCCTAATCCAGCAGGGTTGTTCTTATGTTCTTTCATGCATCTTTTAATATTTTTAAAGGTTAAATTTAAGCTGGCTTAGCTGTTTTACTGTGGGCACAACAGCCCACATGTTGTGCAGCAATATGAGGGTGTAAGAAAGGTTCCATCCTCACAGAAAGACTGGAGACCTCTCTAGGGAGCCCTTACAAATAAGCCCTCTTCAGACTAGGGATGTGCCAAAATGCAATTTGGCTGTCCTAATCATAGGCACCTCCCTTTAAAATCAAGGGCTTACACCTCCCCTTTAAAGAGGAGGACAGCAGGTCCATACCTGCTCTTCTGCTTGTCGCCATCCCAGTGCTCCTCCCAGCTATGCCTGTGTGCCAGCAAGGCATCTTCCAGCTGCCCTTGCCTGGTGCCAGCATGCACATGGCCTCTGCCAGCATGTGACTTCCTCCCCACTTTTGCCTGCTGTACCCGTGAGCATTCAGGGTGCTCATAATGTCTAAAGAAAGCTATCGAGTGCAACAAAAGCTTGTTCTGCAGCCCAGTGTGCTACCATAGTTATGTAAATCACTTTTGGGATGCTTTTATCTGTGTATAAAACAGATCTGATGCATATCATATGGATAGTCAAGACATGGGCATTGACCGAACATCTGAACTGTTCCTATGTAATGGTAATAGGAGATGCTGGTCTTTGAAGTGGATGGTTCCTAGATTACAAACCCATGGTTTAATCAAACTACAATGTTTATTCCATGTCCATTGGTAAATGCAAATAAATACATTAATTCTTCACATTCTTTAAGCAAGCACTAATTGCTTGAATGATTTTTCCAATGCAAATCAATGTGGAAGACATTTGATGACATTTCTGTAGCCCTCTGCTTTCGTAGCTCCACCAAAACAACTAGACAGAAATTATAGAGATAGCTATTATTACTTATATATAATAATAGTGACCTAAGATGCTTGACTGTTATCAGGTTGGAGACAAAATGGGGCCACCCATAAATAAGATGATAGTTTCTTAGGGGACTCCCTGGAATGCAGAAGTACAAGTTTTTAAGTTAAAAGAAAAGAAAAAATAGCCCAATGAAGATACAGTTCAGATGATACTTTCAACATGTGATTAGATACTGCTACACATGTACAAATGATCATCAATGGAAAAACATACATTGATTGATTGATTGATTGATTGAGTGCCGTCAAGTCTGTGTCGACTCTTAGCGACCACATAGATAGATTATCTCCAGGATTATCTGTCTTCAACTTGGCCTTTAAGGTCTCTCAGTGGTGCATTCATTGCTGTTATGATCAAGTCCATCCACCTTGCTGCTGGTCATCCTCTTCTCCTCTTTCCTTCAACTTTCCCCAGCATTATGAACTTCTCAAGGGAGCTGGATCTTCACATAAAATGTCCAAAATATGATAGTTGAGCCTGGTCATTTGTGCCTTGAGTGAAAATTCTGGATTGATTTGTTCTATGATCCATTTGTTTGTTTTCCTAGCTGTTCATGGTATCCTTTAAAGTCTTCTCTAGCACCAAAGTTCAAAAACATCAATATTTTGCTATCCTGCTTCTCTACATTCTCTACCCTGGATTTAAATATTAGATGTAATGTAGGATTTAGAATGTAGGGTCATCACTATCATGTGATTAGTGGATTGTCCATATTGTAATGCAGTGCCCCGCCCCACCCCACACCACCGCTAACCATTGAATTCAAATTGTAAGCAGAACAGAACCCAGGATAGGGTCATTCAGTTTTGAAGGTGGGTCTTAATTTTGGCACAATTTTTTTCTCCCTGCCTGAGAGTTGTGTTTTAATCTCTGCCACACAGGTCAGAAATGTGCTGTTTACAAGCATCACCCACTTTCTGGTGTCAATACCAGGCATTTGTGCCACCATTGTGCAGGGGAGAATGAGCATTCCTCAGCTGCCGTGGCCTCAAGCACTTTCAGGGGCTGCCAGAGGCTCACCCATGCTTCCCCCACACAGCTTTGGTGTGTGTGGAGGTGCCGGAGTCACTCGCCTGCTCCTGCCCTGGCTTGTTTGTGTGCCATTGGAACAGCCATTGGGAGGAGGGCTTTTGTGTGTGTGCCAGAGGGAGGAGCAGCATGCAGACGTGCATCTCATCCATCTTGCTGCTGGTGACCACACCCCCTGGTAGACTGGGGAGGATAGGAGAAGGTCTGAATAGACCCTCTCCCAGGCAGTGGCCATGCCCACTGCATCTGACATCAGATGAAGGGGTGTGGCCAGTACTGGGGATGGGGCCAGACAGCCCCTGTGGAGCTGGTTTGTGGAATTGCTACCTGGGACCTCCTTTCCCTGCCTCTGCACCTACTCTAAAAACCTAACCCTACTTTTAACTCCCGGGAGATTCCCGTAATGCACCCGCACTCATCACATGATGCATTGTGGGATATCTGCCGGTCAGGACGCATTGTCCTGGCCTCCAGAGATCCACGCTGCTCCAACAACTCATCTTACTGTCTGCAGAGTGGAAACATCTGCCTCTGCTTCTAACTGAAAATTATCCTTTGATGCCTAATGAACATGAATAAAATCCTGACCAGAAGTCTCATATGAACATGATTTAAATAGGAAGTACTGGGGGGGAAAGGTTATCTTAAAAAATGGCTTCCATCTGCCTCAGAATACCCCAGCTTCTTTCCCCCCTCAAAGTATGAGCTGGTTGAACTGGGATTTTACCTTTCAAATCAAAGCACTATAGCTAGTTCTTTACAACATTTCTGTTTTAAAAACCTATTTTTATGCTGTCTGGCAAACATTGATTTTTAAAAAAAAAAAAATCTGCCAGATATCATATTTGGGCATAGAATTCTCCAGCTTGATGATACAATGCAACTGGATAATTTGTTCTTTTTAAAAAATAAAATAAAAGAATATGTAGGGCTGGATATACTTATATAAAGGCTAGAGACCTGGATGGAGTCTCTAGCACTCTCTGTTCATATTTACATATAATGTTGATGGAGAAATCAGACAGAAGCATTGTCACAAAAGCTGCTTTACATAAGACCACTAATCAAAGACACTATAGCTTCTGAGTTTAAGGATTCAAATGAATCAAAGGCTATCTTCAGGTTTGCACCTGTAAGTCTAATTTGTGAAACAGGATTATTGTTCAGGTGTAAAATAAACAATTGTGTTTTTCACTGTGAAATACACAATATGAAGTCTTACATCCTAATTATTATATCAGCAGTTAGAAGGCAATTTCCAGGCTGGGGGGGTGCATGAGGGAATTGTCAGGAGCTTCCTTATTTCCTGCTAAACAGATATATGTTGGAGTCAAGAGGAATATCAAAGAAACATAGCAAAGATTTCTGAAAAACTTTTGTATGTTAAAAAGAAAAAAGAAACCCTGCTATTTTACAATGCAGCAGGAAACCAGAAATGACCTACTTTTCTGGGGGTCTTGAACTGAAGCACATAAAATCTTTAATGATTTATGGATTGTAGCTGGTGAACTTGTTTTCTGGGTGTATCAGCAACTGAACAAAATCAAGTTACCTTCCAGACAGTAAAACCATAAGCTGTGCATTTTATGTGGGCATGTAACTCATCTTTTAGCATTAATGATGCATCAAGGGCAGCACACAGAAACATTCATAGCAGAATAGCTCCCTGTAGATCACCCTCCTACAGGATAACTTCAGAATTGTTCTGTTTCTAACACAGCATTTTAAAGCAGTCTTAGAAAAGCTGTTTTTTCAATTTGAATATTTTCTATCCATTCTTATCTGAATGGTATTTATATTTTAAGGCCATCATCTTTTAAATATTTGCTGCCACACTATTTGATTCATGTCTTCCTTAAAGATAACATTCAAGAATGAATTCAGTGTGAATAAAGACATTCCTGAAAAGGAAAGGTATGGTAAGCCAACCAAATGGCTGTTAGGTTTTCAACCTTTTCGATATTATCATTGTCATCTGTAGTTTGATTTATATGTCTTAACTTGTAAGTTCAAAAGCATTAAGAAGTAATTATAACTGCAGGCTGACATATCCCACCATCAAAAGTGTGTGCCATGCTGCTGTGGAGTTCTGAACTCATGGTGATGTTGCCACTAGGAGTGTGCACGGTTTGGTCTGGGCATAATTCCAAAGACCGCCGGACCGGTTCGGAGGTCCAGCGGTCCGGAGGTTCGGGAAGGTGGGGGGGACTGTTACTTTCAGTGGGGGGTGGTACTTACGGTGGGCACATGCGTGCTTGCTACTTCCGGCCGATAGGAGAAACAGGCCGGCAGGGAGGAATGCTTTATAATGGCCCCCGAAATGTTTCGGGCACATGCCTATTGGCTAGTCAACAACATCTGGGAATCCCTGTTAGATGGAACACTGGTGCTGACCTGGGGGCTCTAGCACTCACTGTGACACTCGTGTGCAAGAGACTTGTTGCAATACAGCTCATCCTTGCACGATTGCAGGTCACATAGTCCTTATACTGGGAAAAATGCAAGTACCATGTGATCTGTGCAAGAGTGAGCTGTATCAGAACAGTCCATCAGCATAGCAGTCCTGCTGTACCGTATGTGTTAGCACCCCCAGCACAGGGCTTGGCAAATCCACTAGTCCACTTGTCTGTGTTGAGTGAAAAACAATGCCTGATTAACAACAACAGCAACAAAAACCCATCCTGACAGGTAATGTACCATCAGAGCTCAAGAAAACACCTGATGAGTAACATTTCTGTCTGTCTGGTTTATAAAGCCAACATATCTTGACCCCTGTCCCAGTGGCAACTAGGGGTGTGCAAGTTCTGGAGTCCCCCCCGGTCCGGCATGGGGGGACTGTTACTTTAAGCGGGGGGATGGTACTTACCCCCCCCCGCCGCTCTTCCCCCTCCGGCGCTGGTCCTTTGAAAAATCTTCTTGGGGTGGCAGAGTTCCTACCTGCCGCCCCTGGCCCCGTCGTTGTTTCTCTGCATCTCTGACGCTGCATGCATGCCCTCCTACCTCACCGCTTGGTCATGTGAAAGCTTGGGCTGCTGGCAGCCCAGGCTTCCATAGAGCTGGGTGGAAGGAGTGGCTCAGCAGTAGGGAATACCCCAATGCACCTTGCTCAGTCCATTGTAGGCTCCTGATCAGGTTTCTCCCATTCTCCTTGCCACTCTGGCAGTGCTTGTGTGCTGGTTGTGTGAACATGCAGCGGGGCCAGGAGCAGTGAGGACTGTGAGGTTGGGTGGGGTGGGGGGAGGCAGGTAAGGCAGCTTTCCCCCAACCCTCCCCAGACCCAGAAGCTAAGGTAGTGTGAACGGCCTTAATGAATAAAATATGGTACTCAATGGATTCCTTCCTTGCTCAGAAGCTGTGAATAAGTCCAGATTTACTGATGATCCAAGTGTGCTTGCTTCATCACTGATACGGAGACTATAACCACTTGCAAGCTTTTTGAACATGAGAACATAAGAATAGCCCTGCTGGATCAGGCCCAAGGCCCATCTAGTCCAGCATCCTGTTTCACACATTAGCCCACCAGATGCTACTGGAAGCCACAGGCAGGAACTGAGGGCATGCCCTCTCTCCTAGTGTTACTCCCTTGCAACTGGTACTCAGAGGCCGTTATTCCTGTTCAAATTATTGAAATCATTCCTGTTATTATTTAGAATATTTATGGACCACTTTTCAACAAAAAATGTTCTCAAAGCAGTTTAAGTTAATGAGAAGATGGCTCCCTATCTCAAATGGGCTTACTTTTTAAAAATAAACACGAGGGAAACACCAGCAACAGTCACCTGGAGGGATGCTATGTTGGGATAAAAAGACCAGTTCTTCCTCACTGCTGAATATAAGAATAGTCACTTTAAAAGGTGTATTTTTATGCAATTAGTAGTGGCTAAACTGTGTTTGGTTTGTAAACAAACCAAATAAAAATCAATTTGGACAGTTTTTATAGACATAGGCTCTCTGTTATCTAGTACAGTGTTTATTGAAAATGCAGGGTGCTTTTCCGTTGAGATTCTGAAGTGAACTTGCAAAAAATATTTGCATGAAAAATATATATGGAGAGAAGGCAATCTTATTTATAACTGCATTCCTTCTACAAATTAATATTTCATTATTTGATTAAAGGATCTCACAAAATGTTGGCTTTTGTTACTCTATGCTAACAGTTCCTTTTGTTCCCTTTCCCATGAACAACAGGTGGCAGTATAACACAAGAGGATATATGATCTCTTCGTGCAGGCATAATTAAAAACTCAGGGACAAGTTGTCCCTCTTTCATCATTTGAATAGGTCAATGCCCAATTCATTGTATTAAATTACATTTTTAATAAAACAAACCTGAATGTCTAGAGACAGTGTGTGAGTGTCTGCAGGTACTGAATATTTATTACATGAAGTATATACACTAGAAACAAATAGTTTTGGTGATACTAAATCCTTTGGTCTCTCAGGTGGATACAAAAGGCAGTCTATGTCCAATAGGCAATATATATAAACTGAGGAGCTTGTCATTATCATCTTTGTCTTGCAAGCCTGAAAATAAATGATAAAATAGTGAACTAATGTTTTGAATGGTGCTTCTTCATTAGAGGTCAGTCCTTAAAGCATACAGTGCATCCTTGTCTGTCTATAATATCTGTAAAATAATAATAACTTCAGGATACAAGATTTTGAGATTTAAAGAATTATTCTGTGAAAGGGTGAGAAAGTGAATTCAAATATCAAGGAATTATTTGGTACAGATAATCTGGGCTCTAATGGATGAAGTCCTAAGTACAGCATATGACGCGGGACACAAAGATCGCTTGTTGGAGTCCCAGGTGGCAAGACCAAAGGAGCACACTGGGTCATAGAAGTGAGGATACTTATATCTCAAAACATGCCTTGGGGGCAAATTCCTTCTGCCCTTGCTGTCTGATTAGAAGGGTCAGGGTGGTCCTGCCTGGAATGCATTGTGGCTGGTCGCTCTTTCCTGGTGTAACAATGGAGGGCTTGCCTTTTGCAAGTATGGCTGATTATGATGAAAATCAGAGTATGTAGGTGCACAAAAAGAGTATCCATGCTGGGATGGGCTTTCCAGTAATCCTATCAATAATTTCAATAACATACACCTATAGGTTCACGTCATGGGCTCATCTCCTTTGTGACAGGGAGAACATTACTTCATTACCTTAACTTCCTGCTTGGCATAATCGGCTCGTTAGCATGTTGTTATCTCCTGTAAAAGGAGAGGGGAGTGAGGTGGTTCACTTTTAGTTTAGGGTGACCTTGGATTCCAATTAACTCCCTATAGTTAACTTCTGGGGGTCTGCTTAGCTGGGGTCCCCGTAGAGGGAGGGGGCCATGCATCTGGATCCCCATTCCAATTTACTTTGTTTGCAGCCAAATCTAGGGGCGACTAGCCCATTGCCACTGTCCACCTTAAGTGGCACAGTGAGGAAATGCTTGACTAACAAGCAGAAGGTTGCCGGTTCAAATCCCCACTGGTATGTTTCCCAGACTATGAGAAAACACCTATATTGGGCAGCAGCAATATAAGAAGATGCTGAAAGGCATCATCTCAGAATGCTCAGGAGGAGGCAATGATAAACCCCTCCTGTATTCTACCAAAGACAATCACAGGGATCTGTGGGCTCCAGGAGTCGAAATCAACCTGATGGCACACTTCACTTTACTTAGCCCATTGCCAGCTAAGTGACATGTTCCCATGTGTGCCATAAACTGAGAGCTGACATTGCTGTGAAGCTCCTGAGCATATCCAAAGTGCAATCTCCAAGCCTGGAGATGCAGCTGCAAACAAGGAGGCTCCTGGGAGCCAGATAGAATAAGCGTGGCTGGTAACACCTCCTACAGTGTGGGAACTAACAGCTCACATTCCCCCCACCCCATCCCAAGGGTTAGTCCCTACCTATAGCATGTCAGGCGGTACATCCTGGCTCAGAGAAGCATCATGGCTTAGGACCAATTGCTTCTCCTCTTCGCCAAGCAAATGGGTCAAAGCATATGAAGCCTTTAAGGTTGGTGATGCCACTGAAGCCTAGAAAAAACTCCCAGCCTGTAGTCCTTGAGTCACAAAGTCTCTATGGACTAAGAACTCCTAATGCCACAGGCATGCATTAGGGTGCTCACCAGTACACTTTCTTAAATTTAATTAATTCTCATACTATGCCTACAGTTGTGACCAGGAAAGGAACCTAAACTAGAGAACAGTGTGACGTAGGCAAAAGACCGCCATCATTTGCCAATTCAATGGAAGCCAAAAATTTCCACCAGGTCCCCCAAGGGATGACCAGCTAAAACCCACACTATGCTTTGGGTAGGGAGAGGGGAAGGGTTTCTTCTCAAATGCCACGTGTACATCTGGGTGGGCAGGAGCTGCAACAGCTCACAAACTCACTCAGGATCCTCATCTTGCCTGGAACACCTCATGCTTCATTAAGAAGCCAATAATCCACACGCATCCTGGGCGAGGCTTCTTTGCATTCTGGGTGGGCAGAGAAGTTTCACTCAAGATGTACTTGGATGTAGCAGCAGTTACATCTGCAGCAGGATGTAACAGCTGCAGTCTGTATGTGACAGACTACTATTGTCACTTATGCTGGCATTGTTCTAATCATTCAGTCTCTAGCCTTTCTCTTCCGCATATACTAACTCTTATTAAAACTCTAGTAATTCTTTCTTCCTTCTGCTATAATATCTCCATAACACAATCTTTTCTAGTAGATTAGCATGTTTAGTTGTACATTTTTCCTTTTCAGAATACCATGTCTTGATCCAGAAAAAGCAATGCCCATTTTCTTATGCCCAGTTAACTGGGCAGAGGCACACTTTATAGTGGTGGTTTTCTTATTTTAAGTGCTATAAAATATTTTAATAAAGAAAGGATTGCCTTATTCAAGGGCTCAAAATCCAGGCACCCTAATTTGTATGCTATGCAGATTAGCTTGTAAATAATTTGCATATTATGCAAATTAACTGATGCGCTGTCCATTTGGCTTGTGTTTCCCCTGGATATCTATCAGAAATAGTTGGGATCTATTTACCTGACCATTATACACCCAGACTTTATATATCGCAACACTTTCTAATATACACATTTAGTTTTTAACCTTGTCTAATTAACTGTGAGTAGTGCTGCCATGGATTCCTCACCAGCTGCAGACTACCAGCCCACTCCATTTTCCATAGCCTGAATGTGCTTTTTATTGATGAATACATATGCTATTCATTGGTTTAAATATACTAATTTAAATATGCTATTTTTGGTGAAGGTGAAGGTCCTAGATACAGTATCTGTATCTACAGATACAGTATCATGCTGTGGAGCTGTCTGCTGAGTGCATTTTCATCATCACTAAATTCTCCAATTGACCCTACAAAACTGGCACTAGGGATTAAAGCTTTCATGCCTGAGCTTTGTCATGGTCACCATTTATATTCTGAGATAAATACATAAAATGTTACAACAAAATGTCTTCTTTTGATTTAGAACACTAGTATAGGCTGGAAAGGGGCAGGGGGGCAAGAAGAATTTGCGGTGGCTTGAAGCAAAATTTAAAAAACAACACAAAACCAAAATATTATCTATAGAAAAATACTTGCTCTGAGTGTGAGATATTAATAACAGCAACAGCATTTATGTAGTAACAGCAACAGATATTAATAAAAGCAACTGAGCTTTTCAATTGAGGCTGCAGTACTTTGCAGAGACATTCCTACCCCGGGACCTTGGGGCCCCAATCCATGGCCTCTAAAGTCTGGGAGCCTCCAAAGACCGGGGGGCTCCTGCCACCACCCTGCACCTGGTTTGCTGCTGCCCTGGCGCTGCCCCCCCCAACACTGATCCGCAGCTTTTCTATAATTTTAGCCTCCATTTGTGGGGGTGAGCTGAGCAGGCTCCCCCCACCCCGCATGGCAGCAGCAGTGGGAGGAGTGGCTAGTCAGACCATTAACTTCCTTTAAGGAAAAAAAACCTGGCTCTAGTCCTTGTGGAACTGGAATTAAGGAGCAAAACCTGCGGCCACTATTCTGTTCAACCACTGGACTTAGAGAAAGGCAGGAAAAGCAGAGGAGGCTATCTGGGAGAGGTTCACAATAAATAAACTCCCTGAGGAATGTTGCCTTTGCTTTTTGTCAGCAGGGGATCTCTATAGGGCAGTTGAGAAGATAGCTTGATTTTGATGTAACTGCCTACCTGTGTATCTTTAAAGTGTTTAAAATGGCTTAGATAAATTCATGGAGGACAGCTCTATTAATGGCTACTAGTTGAAGGGCTATAGGCCACTAGCCTCAGAGGCATGATGCCTCTAAATACCAGTTACAGGGGAATAACAGCAAGAGAGAGGGCATTCCCTCACCTCACCTCTTTCCTGTGGGCTTCTCAGAGAAATCTGGTGGGCCACTGTGTAAAACACAATGCTGGACTGGATAGGCCCTGGGCCTGATCCAGAAGGGCTGTTCTTAATCTTAGACATAATTTCCATTGGTTTCAATCAGATTTTCTACCAAGTAAGTGTTCACAGGATCAGTGGTGCACTTAGCTGATTTTGGCACCCGGACTACCACTGCCGCCACTGCTATGACCCCCCCCCCCCAGGCATCACAAGGCCTTCCCGTCACGAGGCCCAGTCGCACCAAACCGTGGCTTTTCTGTGGTAATTTTAGCTACCATGTGTGAGGGTGGGGAGTGAACCAAGCAGGCCTCCCCTCACTATGGTGGCAGCGGTGGGTGGAGCAGCCACTGGGCCTTTCTGTCCAGTCCAGTGGCCCTCAAAAACTGAGAGGTGCACCTGCGCAGTTCGAATAGATCATCGCAAGCCCATGACATCACAGGCTTGTGATAGGAGCCCACAGGAAAGAGATGAGGTGAGGGAATGCCCTCTCTCTTCCTGTTATTTCCCTTAACTGGTATTTAGAGGCAACTTACCTCTGAGGCTAGAAGTGGCCTATAGCCACCAGACTAGTAGCCATTGATAGACCTATAATGATAATTAATAATGTGTATATGTATTTAGTAAACATATTGTCTACTTTTCAACAATTGTTCTGAAAGAAAAGCTGTAACAATCAGCCTCTGATCAGCCCCTCCCCTCCCCTCCCCTAAAGAGTGAACCGGAAGTGATCCCTGTCCTGACTGACAGGCTGGTGACCTCCAGGGATCAGCCAATCAGCACCAGGTGGGTGGGACCTTGAGGGCCATGAGGAAGGAAGAGAAAGGTTTCTTTGTGCAGAAGCAGCTAGGCTGGAGGCGAGAGAGGATGAGCAGAAGGCTTAGTGAGGAGCAATGGAGTTTGTTGCCTCCTGGTTAAAAGCTAGCTTGGAGAATTCTCTCATGGAATGACATCTGCAGATCCTTGAGAGACAGGATTGCAGCAAGCTTGACTCTTATCAGTTTTGGGGTGAGTTCAAGGGAGGGAGGAAGCCAAGGCTTCTGGAAGTTTAGCCTAGGGAACATTTTGTTAGCCAGTTTGTGTTAGACTTTTATTTTCCTTTCATGTGCTCTATATATCCTTGCAACTGGACTAGGACTGTGTACCTGTAATGTAACTAAGCTAAGAAACAATAGTCTGTGCCTATCCATTCAGGGTGTTGACAAAAAACTCTGTAAACTTTTAAAGGTGCTTTTGTGTTTCCTACATTCCAGGTCTTTGCAATTGGGTAACCATGATTTTTAAAGTGTGCTGCCCCAAATATCATCTAGGGTGCTTTTTGAAGTATTCTTGCAATTACTGAGAGTTTCTTCTACCTGTAACTAAATGCTGAGAGAGCCTCAGACAGAAATTGTCTGTAGTATTTTGAATAAAGTTTATTTTATTTTATTTTAGTTTTGTTCTTTACAATCTCAATAAACCTCTTGAAAGGATCTTTAACTCGGGAATGGGGGGCGGCGGAAAGGGCTTACTCTGGTGCAAACACATCTCAATTTGATTGTTCAGCTACCAAGTTTTCTCACCACGTGTAAGCGTGCATGGGGAAGGTTTTTGTACTTTCCCAAAAGGAAGAGAAAGAGAGTTTCCCTGGAAATTCACCTAAGCCTGTGTGTGTGTGTGTGTGTGTGTGTGTGTGTGTGTGTGTGTGTGTGTGTGTGTGAAATAAACTCTGATAATTGGGTGTGGTAGCAGCACATTATCTACCAGGAATGTTTTGGGGGAGCAGCCTTTGTTCAGAAAGCATGCGGATGATTCAGCATTTTTCTTCCCCTCACGTGGGCTTGCTCTGAGACAAAGGCTGGGTAAATCCACTACACGAACACTATTAAAAGAAAAAAATAACAGTAAAACTACAGCTAGAACATTATACAAAAATGTACAGTTAAAAACAGGAAGAGTAAAACAACATCTTCATCAAGAGAACGTCTTCTTCGCCATGACCCACCCTTTGTGATCATCTGGAGTGGTCTGTCTACAGTTGCCACCGGCTCGTCTGAGGACCACTTAGGGACAGGCCTTCAACACTGCTGCCCCAAGGCTCTGGATTGTGCTCCCTGTTGAAATAAGAGCCTCCCATCTCTGAAAGCCTTAAAAATGGCAGTTCACATGGAGTTCCTACATGATGATAGCATTAAATATGTGGATGTTTAAAAAGATCAGTCCACCTGTTAATAAATGATTTTTTTTTGTCTTAAAGTTTTTTTGGTTTTTTTTAATCTATTAAAAATCCATGGATGGACTGGCCTCCTTGAACATTGTCACATTTAATGCTATCATCAAGTATGAATTCCATGTGAAATTTCAGGGATTTCTGCCTAGCCATTCAGGAGGTATTAAATATTTTTGAGTTTCCCATTGATTCCTAAGTTCCCCCAAATAGCAGTCTTTGCTCACTGCACACATTTGAAAGCTCCTGCCCATATCATATAGTTACTTACTGAGCAATTAAAGAACATTTTAAAAGCATCTAAAGACAGAAAACATATACAGAAACAGTAGAAAATTTCTAAAGAACAATGATGAACAAAACATAATTTAAAAAATGAAGAACTTCAATGGAAGGAATCTGGACATATAAGCTAAAAGATTGTGAAGGAGCATTGGTATTGGCAGAAAATACAAAGTGATCAGGAGAATAAATAGGGCCCTTGGGGATAAAAATGTGATGTAGTGAAGTGCAAATAAAAGCACAGAAGCACCTGCATTTCCCTGACAGCTCCCACTTTAGTGGCTCCTTGTGTCAATGCTTCTTTCAGGAAAGTGGCGGGGGGAGAGAGAGAGAGAGAGAGAGAGAGAAGGGAGGGGAATAAAGACAGAGGAGAAGAGCAAGGGACAGGCCCGAGTCTGTCAGTGGCCTGAGGGGAACTATCGGCCATGGCAGTGCCTATTTAGCAGTAAGGAAGGGTCCAGTCAACCACTGCTGCTGTTTGGGGCTACTGAGGCCATTGGCGGGGGAGGGAGGCAGGCAAACAAGGGATGGGCCTGTACCTGTCAGCAGCCTGAGGAGAACGAGCGGCCATGGAGCGACAGCGGCAGCAAGGAAGGGCCTGGTCAACCACTGCTGCAGCTGCTGCTCCTGTGGGGAAGAGCAGGAGCGGGGCTTGGGTGATGGTAGAGAGGTCTCTGGGGCAACGCTTCAGCCATGACCAAGAGGGGTGAGGGGGATAGAAGCAACTAGATTGAAGAGGAGCAGCAGGAGTGCAGCTCAGATGAGGATGAGAGATCTCTGAGGTGAGGGGGGCTGTGGCAGGGGGTGAGTGGAGTAATCAAGTACTAGCGCAGATACTCTGTACGGGTTAAACTAGTTTTGCATTAAACAGCTAAAATTTGAGTCATGTGTCTCCATATATGGAGGGTTTTTAATGTGTATGATGAAGATTTTAAATGTATTGGTCTTGCTGTTTCATATGGGATGAAATATGTATAGTCAGGTCAGGCCAGTCCCTTCCATGAAACAGGGTCAAACAGACTGCTTCAGGGTCAAAGAGCCTGGATTCTGGGCCAGTTCTCAAGGGCAGCATGGCAGCCCATCTAAAGCCAAAATGGCACCATGCAACTTGTATTCTTCTTTTCCTAACAGAAAAAGAAGGGAGCAGGTAAAATTTGAAAGAAGAAAGGAATTGGTGTGTTGTTTTATAAGAAAAGAGAGAGAGAGATGGGAGGGAACACAACTTTATATCCTGTGTCAGATAGCAAAATTTCATAGCCCAGCACTGTGCCTGACATCTGTTAGCATTTGGAAATGTTAACAGATTTGGACAATCCATTAACAATTGCATTGCCTCCATGCATTTTCTCTTTTTCTCCAAGTATAGAGCAGAAAAGGTTGTAGGACAGAATAGCAGCATCCTTACTGACTCATTCTGTTGCAGAAGATTCTTTCTCTTGTGTGTCAGAAAGTAAAATATAGTGAAATGGCTAAGAAAATTGCCATATGTAATTTATTCTATGTTTCTGTTCCCAAACCTAACTCTTAAAAAAAAAAAAAAAGAATCCTCATGAGCAAAGGAAGAAATTTTGCTTTTTGAGGAACTACTGTGATTCAAAGGGCTTTGTTTCACAACTATAGAACTGTGCCTCAGTTAAAGACCATTTCTAGGGAGTTTAAAATTAGAGGATGCAACAGAAATGGAGAACAATGTAGATCACGATGTGGCCTGGTTTTTTGCCAGGAGGTGGGAGGATAAGAAACAATTGTGTGTGTGTGTATGGAACACACATTTTGTGTGTGAATGGAATACCTAACCGGCACTTAATGGTTTGCATAAAATTGTTGGTGGATTTATTAAGATCTTTGAGCCTGACAATAGTTTCCATGTTAGTGATGAAACAGTAGAGAATCAATCCCTCCTTTTAAAAAACAAACCTTTTATGCAATACCGGGTGCCCACCCAGATATTAAGTGCTCTGGGTGTTGATGGAGACAGTGTGGGTGTTCCTATTTCACCAACTGTGATCTGTGCTAATATGAGATGAAGAAAGTTAAAGGATCTTCAGGACCCTGAAACACTGGGTTCTGTTATCTCTTTGAAACAAGGAAGTGTTACGTAGAGTAAATCTTTTATTTATTTTTTACTTGAATGGCATGCAGAAAAGATTATTAGGTTAATATTTATATCTTTCATTTGAAAGTACAACATTTTGAAGTATTCTAGAATGGCTGTACAGGAACCAAAGAAGGATTAAATGCACAACTGACAAAACAGAAATGAACTCTATTAAGTTCCATTAAAATCAGTGATCATTGACTTCAGTAGGAACAAAACACCCAGGGATTCACAAACTGATTGTTATATATGGAAATTACTGAAGATGGAACATGTGGGAAAGCCCAGACCTGTTTATTGAGCTGACATGCATACCCTGTAGGTTGTGGCTAATCTACTACTACTACTAGTAGTAGTAATCAGCTGTTGTAAAAAGATCGCACAGACTGACTACAAACAAAGGGATGACAAGGTAGCAGGGATGATACACTGGAACATCTGCAAAAAATACAAGCTACCTGTAGCCAAAAATTGGTGGGACCATAAAATTGAAAAAGTGGTAGGAAATGAAGATGTAAAAATATTATGGGACTTCCAACTACAAACAGACAAACATCTGCCACACAATATAGCAGATATAACTGTAGTCGAGAAGAAAGAAAAACAAGTCAAAATAATTGACATAGCAATACCAGGGGATAGCAGAATAGAAGAAAAAGAAATAGAAAAAAATCACAAAATCCAAAGATCTACAAATTGAAATTGAAAGGCTGTGGCAGAAAAAGACCAAAATAATCCCAGTGGTAATTGGCGTCCTGGGTGCAGTTCCAAAAGACCTTGAAGAGCACCTCAACACCATAGGGGCCACAGAAATAATCATCAGCCAATTACAAAAAGCAACTTCACTGGGAACAGCCTATATTCTGCGACGATATCTATAACAATTGATAATAAAATTCAGCCATCCCAGGTCCTTGGGAAGGACTCGATGTCTGTATAAAACAAACCAGTCAATAACACCTGTCTGACTGTGTAAATAAATAATAATAATAATAATAATAATAATAATACCACTACACATATTTATATAACACTTTTAAACCAAAGATTTCAAAGCAGTTTACCTAGAAAAATAAACAACAAATAAATAAGATGGCTCACACTCTTAAAAACATAAACATAAGGTAAGGTAAAGTGTGCTATCGAGTTGATTTCGACTCCTGGTGCTCTCAGAGCCCTGTGGTTGTCTTTGGTAGTATACAGGAGGGGTTTACCATTGCCTCCTTCCGTGCAGTATGAGATGGTGCCTTTCAGCATTGCCAGTAGGAGATGATGCCTTTCAGCATCTTCCTATATTGCTGCTGCCTGATATAGTACCAGTGTGGAATCGAACCGGCAACCTTCTGCTTGTTAGTCAAATATTTCCCCACTGCACCACTTAAGGTGGCCAGAAAAAGCTACTGGAGGGATGCTGTGCTGAGGGTGGATAGGGCCATTAGCTCTGCCCTTGCTTAATATAAAGAGAACCACCACTTGAAAATGTGCCTCTTTGCTCAGTTAGCAGGGGATATATGGAATTAATCCCTCATCATTTTAATCCTACAGGTTTCATTTAATGTTCAAGTATTGATGAGCTTTGTTGCAAAGTTGAAGAAAGCTGCTTGAAACTGCCTCTCTAGGGTTGGTTTAGGGCAGGGTTGCGCAGCTTTGGCCCTCTTACACATGTTCTTGTTGTTTGTTTATTCAATTTCTATACTGCCCTTCCAGAAATGACTCAGGGCGGTTTACACAGAGAAATAACAAACAAGTAAGATGCAACCCTGTCCTGAAAGGGCTCACAATCTAAAAGAAACATCAGATAGACACCAGCAACAGTCACTGGAGATACTGTGCTGGGGGTGGATAGGGCCAGTTACTTTCCCCCTGCTAAATAAAGAGAATCACCATGTTAAAAGGTGCCTCTTTGCCAATTTATCAGGGGTGGAACTCCCATAATACATGATTATTGGCTGCTGTGGCTGGGGATGATGGGGGTTGTAGTTCAAAAACAGCTGGAGGGCTGAAGTTGTACAACCCTGGTTTAGGCTAATCAGTTCTTGAAACAGAACACCCTGACACCTGGAGGTGGAGCCCTTAAGTTCCTAGATCAGAGCCCAGGGTAGGTGACTCAGAGAGCTCAGCCATCTTTGGAGGGGAAAGCAGAGCCTAGTGAGTTTTGGAGAGTCTGGGGACAGATTTATTTTTGGGTGATGGAACAGATCCAAGAGTGTTCTAAGTTTTTGGTGGACAGGAGCCTATGGTTTTTGCAACAGGTCAGGAAGCAGAGTCTGGGGGCAGAGATCAGCATTGGGCCATTTCAAGGACTTCTACACAGCAGTCCTCAGCAGCAGATAACTTGCTACAGAGGTCCAAAATTCACAATATTTATTCACAGATACTATACATGGCAGCTTTTTAAAACTTCAGGATATGGTTTCTACCTGTATGGAGAAATAGTATATAGTATTGACGGAAACACTTTTATGCATTTAACGTTTTGTCCCATTTCTCTCAAGGAGAGGCTGTAGCTATATGACTTTCAATGAATCAAGTGGAACAATATTGTGTTTGTGCATTTCCCTTCCATTAAAATGACAGTTATATGGCCTAAGAGCTGATTTACTGCTGCAGTTTGGTTATTGATAGAATGCAGACTATTCAAGTGTCCGTCATTGTAAGGAATATCCCACATTTATTTTCATAATGTTAGAGTTGACCTTGTTACCCACATTGGACCTAAAGCACAGTGCCTATTCACACCTCTGAACACTTGGGCAATAGTGAAGATTAGGGGTCACCACAAGATATTTGAGGAGAGCTGGTCTTGTGGTGGCAAGCATGAATTGCACCCTTTGCTAAGCAAGATCCACCCTGGTTTGCATTTGAATGGGACAGCACATGTGCGAGCACTGTAATATATTCCCCTTAAAGGATGGGGCCACTCTGGAAAAGGCATCTGCATGCTTGCATGCAGAAATATCCAAGTTAACTTCCTGGCATCTCCAAGATAGGACTGAGAGAAACTCCTTGGAGAAACAACTGCCAGTCTGTGTAGACAATACTGAGCTAGATGGACCAGTGGTCTGACTAGGGATGTGTGAACTGGCTTGAAGTCAAGCCAGTTTCCCATTTAACTGGCCCAGCTTGAGGCCAAGCCGACTCCCACCCCTGGGCCAGCTCGGGGCCAGTTTGGGGGTTCTAATGGGTTTTTTAAAAATTAAAACACTCATGGCTGGGCGACAGCCTTGGGGGTTGCTTCAGCAGCTGTGGGAGGTTTTTTTTTTTTTGCTATTTCCCTCTCCTCCTGCCAGCCTCCCCTGGTCTTCTAACAGCAATTTTAGCCCATTTTGGGGGCATTCCAGCCCTTTCTCCGATGGCGGTGGCCATTTCGGAGGCTGCCGCACATACACCTTGCCCATTTGCATGACCGGGTCATGACCCAGGTGAGTGTTTTTTTTAAAACAAACTTTGGAACCCCCAAACTGAGACAAGCCGGAGGTCGGGGTGTTGTTTGGGGGCACAAAACCGAACATGCACAGTTCAGTTTGAGTCTGGTTCGAATCAAACCAGGCAAACCAGTTTTGTGCACACTCCTAGATATAAGGCAGGTTCCCTATGTTCCTATTTGCCTCCAGAGGCAGAACACCAAATTGTGTTTCCTGCCTGGCATATGAAAAATTATACCTCTCTCCAAGGACAAAAAATACCTTTCCACAACCAGAATACTTCCCTGTATATATTTCTTTCTTTCTCAGTTATTTACCAGAATTAAATTAGCTTTACAATGATGCTGCCATATACTTAGTCTTCCCATAGGTCGATTTAGCTGAGTACTGTCTGCTTTGGCTGGCACTCAGGATCTCAAGCAAAGGTCTACCTACTGAGATCCTTTAACTGGCAATGCCAGAAACTGAAACTAGGGCTCTATGCATGCAAAACAAACCATGCACTCTCCCACTGAGTCAAGGCCCCTTCTTATGGTTATTAAAAGGGGCAGCTAATTAGGCATCAGTGAAATTTATATATATATTCTGTTTGTAGTAGAAGATTTTTATTTTTTAAAAATTCACTGTCCACATGGCATAGCCACTGTCACTTTCCCCCGATGCAGTCTTCTGCTGTTCCAAAATGTTCTGGTCCAAAACGTTTCCTCATTGTCACAAAGAAAATGAGAAATCCTTCCCTTCCCCAAGCATATACCTCAGTTTCAACCAAAACAGAATATTTTATCATAGCAACAGCAGTGAACACAAATTCTTCACAAAGCAGTGAACACAAAGTCTTCAGGCCTATCCATACTACCTAGGAAACACTGAACTGAATAGTTGTCCTTAATGATGATATGTAGCTGCTGCATGCAAAGCTCCTCTGCAGTGTTTAATAACCCAGAGGAACACTATGTGGATGCAAGGGAAGCAATAAGCCAGCATACCATTGCATGGGAGGTGGGGGAAATTTTCACAGATACATAAAGTGCTCTTTAAGATGCAAAAGAGCATGTCCCTGAGGGCTGTGAAGCCCTCAAGGATATATTTTCAGATATTAAAGAGCATTTTCAAGGAAAGAAGAGATGAACAAAAATCTCCCTTCCCATCCATGCAGTGGATTATTAAACACAGGGAGGAGGTTTGCATGAAGCACCTCCGCACTGTTAGTGAGAATGTCATCCAGGGGCACTTACTTTTGAGCATATATACACAGAAGTATGTTACAGCTCTTTTAGTTACATTGCTTTCCTCTATCATATTAATATAAATTCAAAACTCAGATCATTATATTTTCAGAACATAGTGTTAGGTCACATAAAAGATCATATGTTTTCTAAATACATATAAACAAAAAAAAGTTAGCAAAACTTCTGAAAATCTTCCTCCTCTAGTGGTGCCCAAAATCTGTAGCTTGGAGTCACTGCCTTAATCCACCCCATAGTAGTTTGGGGAAAATCCCTCTGTCAGCTATTTTCTTGATCTATTCTAGGAACTAGATTCTGGTGCTTCTGTTATGGCTCTTTTCCCAAGCAATTACCTTTAAAAAGTGAAACTAAGCAAACCTGACATTGTTACATGGCATTGATGGAAGCCCATTTTTAAAGGTTGGAGTTGCTATTGATAAAATAAGTCACTTGCTGACTCAATCCACTGTGGATCGATCTATCTATCTATCTATCTATCTATCTATCTATCTATCTATCTATCTATCTATCCGTGTAAAATCTGGGTGATCTAAGATTTTCCCTTATCTGATAATTCCCCACTAAATCTAGTCATTTTTCTGTCAAATCTTTGGTTAATGATAATGGATCAAAGTTACCAGCACTGAGATAGATCACTATTAAATCAAGCAGTTTGATTGTGGTGCATTTTTTCCAAAATAAATGTCATATCTATAATCTGCAGCACTGTCATATTTGTCACCCTTGCTGACTCTAGCTATTGTGTAACACAGGGGACTGTAAGTACTGCAGTATATACCAAGACTGCTCTTCAGGGGTTGGCAGCTCTTGCTCATTATGGGCTATAAATCTCAAATTCTATTTCCCACCCTGTTTGCAAGTGCTTACTAGAGCAGTGACAAACTTCAGCACCCAAAGTTCTACCTGATGGAATAAGGAACTTTTTTAGGTTGGAGCACAATAGGAGAGAGGTGAAGGGCTTTCTGCATTATGTAGACCCCAACAATTTCTGTACCCAGAACAATAAATTGCTTCTATCCATGTAGTTAACTGGTTGTTTTAATCATGACAGCAGTTGTGTGTGTCAAAAGCCAGGAACCTGATACTGATTAGGTGTGGTGAAAGTTTGGCTTCTGAAGTCCTGATTTTTCTCCTCTAAAATAAATTCTATTTATACAACTAACATTGCTACAACATATGATAATCTGCCAAAAAGCAAATACCCAGGCTTACAATTTTACAATCTTCTTAGTTATCATCTCCCTTATAACTGGTTACTTCAGGATGTGAAAGGTTATGGAGACCTGAACCTATCTTTATCACCTCCTGCCACTGATGAATTTTATTCTTTACCAATATTCTGGTGTAATCCCTGTGAATGAAAATGCTTATCACACATGCGATCATTCATTTTATTTATGAATGATTAATAAAGGTTTCCCAGGCAGTTTCCCATTGAAGTGCTTCTCAGCAAAAACGTGTCCCATTAATTTCAATGGGATTACACATAAATAATCTAGTCTAGCTGTCATCCTATGTCATTAGGCCAGACTTTGTTTGTCTTGCATCACAGTATGGTATAATCCAGAATACAAAACATTTCACAATTTACTTTGCTCCCCAACTTTTTAAAACAACAACAAAAAACAACTTGAAACATTGTCCAAATATGAGCACAGAATTGGCCCCCATTAGGGTCAATTAAATGGCAGTTCATCACCAAAATTTAAAGTGTTGATCTAAAAATGGCAAATACTGTTGAAGTGATCAATGCAAACAAGGTGGGGAGAGATGGAATACATCATTATGTACTTCCCCAAACAGACATCCCTGGAAATCGGTTCATTTCTCTTAAGCAAAAGGTTTACAGGCTGTGAAAAAGCTAAATGAGTCTCACTGGCAAACCCATTATAGGATTTTGATATGCCATTAAAATGTATTATAGCTGTGCATTTTTGCACCTATGGTTAAGCTTTTCACAATTTCATTAGAAATCCCATTCTTCAAAGGTTTACAACTCAGCCGTAAAAAATCTACTTTGAACTAAAACGAAAGCATGCAAAAGCTGAGTTCCGATGTTTTCTTTCTTGCTCATATTTTAAAATTGTTTGGCCATAACTCAAGTACTTTTACCAGCCAATTTATGCTTTCCTCTTGGCAGCTAGTGCTCTAGAAATGTTTGCCATGAGAACATTAGGAAAATTTTAACTGGCAGCTCAATCCTATGTTGTTGTGAGGAATTAATCTATATTAATCTGGTTTATATAGTAATGTTGGTGTTTGTTACATTAATTGAAGACCCTTATGTGCATTGAGGCACTTACATTGTAACCAGTAAAGAGTCTGTTTAACTTCACTGGCAGATTCTACCTTTGTTTAGAAGCAGTGGTTTTGACAAAGCATAAGGGTACTGATGGCATCCAGATCTGTTCAATGAGAATAGTTGCACGAATGATGGCTTAAGCAATTGAATTAAAGCAGCAGAGATGCTGCAGGTGAGGGCTGTGGCCAATCAATTTCAAAAGTGACAGCTGGGCTACAATTGGCCAGGCCTACCTAAACATGCTGAGGAGAAGAGTCTAAATGGTGAGGCTGAACAGGCTCACAGAAATAATCGATTGGAGTGTCAAATGAGAGTCTGGAGGGGAAAGAGCTGAAGCGAGAGGGAGCAAAAGCAAGAACTCAAGCTAGGAAGGAGATCAAGAAGGCAGACAAGGAAGAGGTGGTCATTAGGAAGATTGAGGGTGAGCAGGAAGGTTGCTTCTGCCTAAGGTAATGTTAAATGAGCTCTGGTCTGAGAACCTTGCCTAAGGAGCTTTGGCCCTCGCTGGAAGCCGAGTCCATGTGTGTTGGGTGCAACAGTGGTGAGGTGTTACTTGTAAGCTGTTCCTAATATAAAGCTTAAATGTAATGGCAGTAAAAGTTTTGGTACCTCTATCACAAACTGGAGAATCTTGTCGCAAATGTTCTTTCATTCTAGCTGAGCGGCTAATTTATGATGCCATAATATGTCTATAACATTTTTAATGTTCTTCTATAAATGTTTTAGTAGCAGCACATAGACAATGAACGTATGTCCAATTACAGCTCTCTTGTGCATCTGAGTAGCTTTATTATACTGTAGTCTGCATATGTAGCAGCCCAATAGTGCTTTTCTTCTTATTTCCCATTTATGAATGAGCTTGGAGTGACAAATAATCAGGTAATATCACTTAAAGACTGAAGACAGTTAAAGACAGTTAAAGTCTTGCTTGCCTTGCATTGTACTTTCAGTCTTGCGTGAGTGATGAAAAGAAGTTAATGGATTTTGAGCTGGTTTGCAAGATCACTAACCAGCACACGTGTTGAAGGTGGGGATGCACCAAGAACATGCCCCAACAGTGTGACAGGATGTGCCTTAGTGGTGTCAAGGTAGGTACATTATCAGAGCTTCTCCACCCTCAATGTGTGTGCTGGTTGGTGATTGTGCAAACCGGCCTATTCAGGGGCGGAGCAACCATTGAGCGGATGGGTTCAAAGAACCTGGGCTGCTGCCAATCAGGGACCATGCCTGGCACCTCAGCCACACACCCTGAGTCTGATGTCAGATTCAGGGGGCATGGCTTTGCTCCCAAATGGGGTTGCGTGGCCCCATTTGAGAGCAAATACCGGCCAGTGCTGCGTTCACAGCGCATTAGGGAGAGCATTCCTGGCCGTGCTGTGAATGTGGCACTGACTGGAATATGCTCCCAAATGGGGTGAGTCCCATTTGGGAGCATATTCCAGCCAGCGCCGCATTCACTGCATGAGCAGGAATACTCTCCCTGCCTTTAAAGGGATGTCAGATGCAGGGGGCGTGGTGGGGGGCCTGGCCGGTGGGAGGTAGATGGGCCTCTGGCTTGGTTCCTCAACCAGTGGGCCCATTGTGAGGTTAGTTGATGAAAGGGGAACTGGAGATATATCAGTTTTATATCAGTTTAACTGTCAAGGCTTTCCTCAAATAATTCTGTGAATTATCGGCCGCATACACACGTAACATGGAACCATGGATCCAATGGACCTGCTGTTCTGCTTCCTCCCATCCTGTAGGAATTTGGATGTAACGGAGATCAGGGAGCCTAAAATCATTGAGATTGCAGAGAAAATCTGTCCTTCTTGCATGAAGGACAGGCCACACAGCCAATCATGTCTGGAAAGAGGGAGGAGATTCCTCCCTCAACTCCGGTCACAGAGAATGCAGCCTGCAGTTCCAAACGGGGATGTAATAGAGGCTGCGTTTAACCTCACATTGGGGCGATGAAACTCATTACAACCCGAGGGTTCAGATTAGAGTTTCAAGAAGAAAACCTCAGGTCAATTGCCTCAAAGAACTAGAGTTTTCTGTATTCATGTGTACAGGTTTGGCAACCCATGGTTCCTTATTCTGGTTCTGCATTATGTGAGAATGCGGCCATAGTGTGATAAGGTTGCTGAGAATTCTTTTAGAGATCCCTAACTTTTCTCACAGAACTACAGTTCCCATTATCCCTTGGGGGAGGAAATGACTGCTAACTATTTTCAACATCTTTTTGTAAAAAGCTATTTTCAAATGCAGAGATTAAGGAGGAGCATAGAGCAGCAGGAAGCACAGGTAACTTCACCTGCAAAGTCACATAATCTGAGGCCAATTTAATTAACTCTAATCTGAGCCCACCAAGCCAAAACAATTTTTCTCAGAGCATGAAACAAAACCTATGTAGTTTAAAGAGAGAGAAAAGGCTTTGATCGTAAAAAAAGAAAAAAGAGGGTGCTCCAAAAATGAAACCAGCACCATGAGAAAAGTGAGAATATGAGGAAGCCGCTACAATGGAACTATACAATTACTTTAAACTGCAGAATGGAGAGAGGGTTATATCTAATCAGAAGCTTAATGGTTGTTTATAGTGGTAAATACTATAAACTAAGCAAATTTCAATGACTATCCTTTATGCTGGACAATTCTGCTTTTGAAAGCTCCAAGCCAATATTAGCTTTATGCATCTTTAAAAATTCTGTTTTAAGTACCTCTTTCCGCATCCCATTTAATCTTTGAATGAACTCTTAAAATGAATTTCAAGGAACTTTAAACAGTAGCCTTCCTTAAATTAATAATTTATCTTCCAATTAATACTATTTTGATTGTTTAATCATCTTCATTATGAGAACTGCGGTATGTGCCAATTCATGAAGAGACACATATATTCTGAAGTGCAGCTTGATCTTCCCTGACTTCCTAACATATTTTATAGCTTTTTATTAACTTATCACCTGAATATTTTTTCATTTGGTAGCCACTGGAAATTTCTTTTATTAAATATCCTATTAGAACAGAACTGGAACCGTGGGATGTGCTTTTACTCATACTTTTTATAATGTATTAATTTAATTTTGTTTCATTAAATGAGAGATGTATTTCTCTGCTTTAGTCAGCACTTAGAGGATATCATTTGTCATAGCAACTGCCTTATGCTCTTCTCATTCTGTCACAGTTCCAGCAAATCCCCAATGTCTTCTGACTACAAGTGTTTCCAAAGTGATTGCAGACGACAACAAGAACAATAATAAATAAAAAACAACCCCCTTTCTGTTCAAAGTCTTGAATGATATATCTTTATTTATGAGCAATTTCTGGTAGGGATGTGCACAAACTCGGCTGGCCTGCTTCAGTTTGTATCCGAACCAAACAGGACCGGGCCCATTCAATTTTGCCCCCACCCCTCAAACCTCCCCTGGGTTTGTTTTGGAGGGGGTCCATGTAAAGGCAAACCATGGGTCCATTCCCCCCCCCCCGCCTCGTGCATGCTCCCTGATGATCACTATCCCAGTCGGGGAGCCAACAGGCGCAGGACTGGCTGCATGGGCTTCCTCTGATCCTGGAAGGATAGCCCACATCAGCCAATAGTATGGCAGCCCATGGGAGGAGCTTCCTCCCTTCGGAGGCCCCCTGCTGTTTCAAGGCCACCCCACCATGAGGCCCTCCCTTACATTTTAAAAAAATACCTTCTGCTGCCCTGATGCTGTTCCTGTCTCTGGGGTGCCTCCAAATATTTTGGGGGGGGGCTTCCCCAGAGCCACGCCGCTGCCCCATGCTCACTGCACTGCTGCCCCTCTGTGCCAATATTTGCCATTTGTGAGGCCAGGGGGTGGTGGGAAAATGGGAGACAAACAGAGCAAAAGCAGCAGCCAGTTACCTGTAAACCATGTTTCAGACAACCCTGCTTGTTTCATACTGATTCATTCCTTCTGATTTCATTGTAACAATGGTAGTCATGCATTTTCACTCTTTATAGCTATAGCCTTAACACTGGGAATAAGCTGAAATGGTGGGAGACCCTAGAATGCAGAATTAAACTTTGATCACTGTGCAGCCAGTGTGGAGGTGGAGTCGCCGTCTTAAGCACATTTACTAGGAAGTTCCAAACAAATCCGATGAAGTTGGCAACTCAATCTCCTTTATCAGCTTGCAATGCTCCATACTCACACTACATAGATGGGCTCAGATGGACAGGCCCACCAGCCATTGTGCCCACTGCCACCACCATAAGTGAGGCCTTCTCGGCTCACAACCCACCCCCTGGCTGCACAAATGACAAAACGGTATGGTACAGTGGGCACAGGGCAGTGGCAGGGCGCATGGCAGTGACAGGGCTCTAGGGAGGCCCCCCAAGAACATTTGGAGCCCCCTCCGGAGGCAAGAGGCCATGGACCATATCCCCAAGGTCCATGGCCAAGAGCACCTCTGGACAGTATCTCTCTGTTTTGGATCTCTCTGCGGCTTTCAACACTATCAACCATAGTATCTTTCTGGACCGTCTGAGAGGGTTTGGAGTGGGAGGCATTGCTTTGCAATGGTTCTGCTCTTACCTCTTGGGCAGATTCCAGATGGTGTCACATGGAGACTGATGTTCTTCAAAATCTGAACTTCTATATGGCATCTCCCAGTTTCCAATACTGTCTCCAATGCGTTTTAATATCTAAAGTGCTGAAACCGCTGGGGGAGATCATGAGAAGATTTGGTGCAGGGTGTTATTAGTAGGCTGGTGCAAATCTATTTCTCCAGGTCAACACCATTAGAAGAAGGCATAACCTCCTAAATGCCTGCCTGGAGGCAGTGATGGGCTGGATGAGGGATAACAAACTAAGACTGGATGAGGGATAACAAACGAAGACTGAATTCAAATAATACAGAGGTAATTATTCTGCGGGGTCGGAACTCAGGAGACAGTTTTGATCTGCCAGTTCTGGATGGGGTCATATTTCCCCAGAAGGAACAAGCACGCAGTCTGGAAGTGCTTTTTGGACCCAAACCTCTCCCTGATTTCTCAGGTTGAAGCACTGGCCAGAGGTGCTTTCGGTCAGCTTTGGCTGATAGGCCATCTGCATCTGTTTCTTGCAATAAACAACCTCAGAACGGTGGCACATGTTACCAGACAAGCTGTGTTTCAGGGTAGCACAGAAAGCACCCCTCTATGTGCATTGGACTGTGTGATCACAGTCTCCATTTTGGATGTTTCAGTTCATGGGCTCATGAACTTTTAACTTGTCCGAATTTAGCAGCTGGTTGCTCGGCACGGGTAAAGCATGAGGTAATGTGCCCCCAGGTCAGAATAACAAAGACAGAATGGGCCACCCCGATCCCCCTCTCTCGCAGAGGTGAAGGCACTAACTGGTGAGCAGACTAGACTTGAAAAGGTGAACCAATTAAGGAAGGAAACCTCCCTTCCACCAGAGATAATGGTAAAGTACTCCTTGGAGTCACACAGGATAAGTGGTGCATTTCCTAACCTGTCTTTGAATTAGCTGGCAAGGACTCAGGGAAATAAGCGCATCAAAACTGGAGATGCATAATCTTATAACCCTAAAGGTGTCCTGCTCTTTATTTATTTATTTTTTAAAATTAGATTTATAAGTCTCCCTACTCCCATAGGACTCAGGGCAGCTTACAAGCAATAACATACACAGCAACACAATTCCATAAAAATATATCTTACATAGCCACATAAACCACAACCCCATACAATACTCATTCCACATGACATAATAACCATGGATTACAGGTTCTCTCTATGACCAGCTATCTCAGTGATCGAAAACCTGGCAGAATATTTCAGTTTAGATATGCAATCCGGCACAGCTTTTTCCAACCCAGGTAACACATTTTGCATAACCTCACCTTGCCACTATTGGGCAAGATCCACTTGACCAGATCCAGTCTAAGTAGGAAATGAAAGGCTAAAGTACAGGGGGAGAGGGTGGACCCTATACCACATTGTTTGCAATTTTCTAGGTTCTGCTTCTGTAACTCCTATTTCACACTAAAGTGTGAAACTGTGTGCATAGGATACTCATGTGAGAATATGCTCCATTTTTTCTCTCTCTGAAAGTTCCTAGAATTGATAAGGTGATACCATTTATTCATAAATTGTACAGGCTTTAAGATGTACAAGATCTCTGTTCTTTTGAAAAAGAAGAAGAAGAAGCTAAAGGGCAAATAAATGAGCAGGGCTCAAGATAAAACTTTGCACATCAAATACAGTAATTGACCAAAGGAGGTTAAAAACGGTCCATGGCTTATTGAATTAAGCTAAAATGTTAGGATCTTTTTTATGTTAGCTATTGTTTCTGACATTCAGCTGCACAATAAGAAACTAAATCATTATGAATGGGTGCATGATTAGGTTACAGTACAAGATTAAAGATCATTTACTTGTATGGACAAGAAGAACAGAATACAGATAAGAAAAGAAGGCAGCAATTAGAACACATTAAACATTTCCTTGTTTGATCCACTCGAATCAAATCTTCCATGGAATGTCACTTTTAAAAGATAGTGAATATTGTATTATTGTCTCTTCTAACTGCATCCATACCTTAATGGCCATCTTTAGAAAAAGGCAAAAAAAAGTATATGCCATAGGACTATGTCATTACAACAGTTTTAGAGTCTGCAGATGTATGTTAAGAATAAACATGTTAATTTCATTCAATTGGATGCTGCACTGCATTTGCCCCAAATAACGTCTTCATTGTCCATTTGGCTAAACATGTCTATTTAACTTATCCTCCTTTCCTCCTCATTTTATTTCTGTTCTCATTCTGTCTTTTTGTTTTAAAGTCTTTGAAATCTAATGTTGAGCAATATGCTGAGCAAATGAACAATATACTAACATCATGCAACAATACATTTTTTTGTGTAGTCAGCATTTTTCCAGAGCAACTAACTTATTTGATATTTGAGAACATAGAAATATTTGCCATCATGTGTTCAAATTTAGCTTTTTAATAAGAAAAGCTCTGTATTTTTTGTTTGAGACAATCTGGAATTCTTGGGATTAACATTATTTCACAACTGCGGAACAAGTAACTTGACATACAAGTTGCTCCTTCTTAATAGTTTCAAGTTATAAAAGTAAATTAACATTATAAGCATCAATAATGTATTTGCTACATGAATGGTGCTCATGCAAAACTAAAAATGAATTAACAATCACACGTTCTTCTCACACTTGATCTAAGTATCCATTATCTATACTACCTGTATCTCAGTTGTTTCTCACTTCACCCTCTCCATGTAACAGGACTCACACATTTAAGTATACACGTAATATTTTAAAGAATATATACATGTGAATCAAGCAGATGTGTTGGCCCATTAACTCGATATTGTCGAGTTAATGGGCCAAAGACTAGCAGCGGCTTCTCCCAGGTTGAAGGCAGGAGTCTCTCTCAGCCATATCTTGGAGATGGCAGGGAGGGAACTTGGAACCTTCTGCATTCAAGCATGCAGATGCTCTTCCAAGACCACCCTGAGGGGAATATATTACAGTGCTCACAAATGCCTACCATTCAAATGCAAACCAGGGTGGACCCAGTTTAGCAAAGGGAACAGTTTAGCAAAGGGAACAAAATGGGGGTGTTTCAGATGTGGGCCAAATACAAAACAGAAAAAACAAAACAAAATGCACAACCATAATCAGCTGTGTTACTCCAGCAGCAAGAATAATTGTACTCACATCTCTTATGTGAATCCTCAGTGGTGTCATGTTATTCAAATGAAGAGCTAAGATAGTCAAACTCACTTGTACTTGTTAGTGTGGCAAACAGCATTCAGTTGCTTCTACTGATTTACCATTAGCATCCTCAATATTTTACAGCAGCCTATGTATCTTAAGTTCAGTTTTCCAAACACTCATTTGTAAACTAAAGATTAAGCTTAAACATTACTCTATCACAGCTTATTTTGGAAGATATTCTTAAGGGATTTATCCACTCTGCCTGAGGCTTGGCTTCCAATGACGGATTTATGATTTCTGGCTTCTGTTCTGGCTACTGGATCATTCCGTGTGTGTACAATACAATCACATGGCCTGCTACCAGATCTGCATCCTTTCTCTTGCTCTCATTGAATTCCAACTGTGTTGCTGTTGGCATGTGAAAAGGGGTCCTATATGCTGTAATACTGTGATCCCTTCATGCACCTACTCAGTGGCAGTTTTGATCCTTGATGCCATGGTGTATGAATCGATCAATGAATCAATCATGTCAGAAGGGCCAATTGCCCTTCTTCTGCTCCCCAGCTGGCAACCACCCTCTCCCCTATTACTCAGTGGTGCTGCTGCTACATTTTCTCCCACTCCATTATTTTAAAAAGAGGCAAGTAAGTGGAAGAAAGAGTGATGCTCTGGCCCATACTGTCCTCTCTTCCCCAACTCCTCTTCCTTTCTCTAAGTCAGGGGTGGGCAAACTTGGCCCTCCAGCTGTTGTTGAACTACAGTTCCCCTCTTCCCCAGCCATTGTGGCTGGAGAAGAGGGGAATTGTAGTTTAACAACAGCTGGAGGGCCAGGTTTGCCCATCCCTGCTCTTAGTTAAGGGGGAGGTTGGAGCAGCAGTACAGCCATCTATGTATTGTCAAGTAGGAGGGCTCATTTGCTACAGCAAAGGCCTTGATGGACCTACTAAGATGCCAGGGAGCCTTCAGCCAGCCCTGGTGCCTGCAGTGCTACGTTCCCCATTCTCACATGTCAGGAACATTTTAAACACACACACACACACACACACACACACACACACACTGCAAAGGACAGTGCCATTCCTATCCTTCTACCACCACCACATCAACATTACATCTAAAGAAATGTCCTTCTCCATCACACAGACTCGTCAAATCCATTCGGTAAATTCATTTCCCCTTCCTCTACCTTTGCCTCTCTATATTAGCCTCTTATCAATATGCAAGTATCATGGTTACTGCTTCAATTCGTCACTTTTACGGAGCATGGCAAGGCTTCCTAGCTCTTGGACTGAAGAACTGGAATTTTGACCAGTTGAACTTATGACTAAAGTACAGTAGAAATGAATAACAAATATTTTCATCAGCTGGCATATATTGCAAGATGTGAAGACTAATTCAGTTTTGCACCCAGATAAGTGTACTACATAAATCATAGACACATATCCCATCAGTGTGCTGAGAGGATGCTGATTCCATCTAACATCTGATAACATCTAACTAAGCATTACTTGGTCTGTGTCTCACATTAAGTGTTCCTCAGAAGGATTCAGGGTAGAGAAGAGAAGGTCTATAAACCTTTATTAAGACATAATTTATTATTGTGTCATTGGTAAATTGTGCTCATCCTTTACCTGCACTGGCCAGTATTGAGCTGGAAATGAACTTTTACAGTTGCAGTGATAGGAATCCTTATCTTATTGCTTCCTTATTTGTGAGGAGACAACAATCGCAGTGTAGAAAGATGCAGAAAGTGGCACTGTGAAAGACAGCAGCACATTGTCATGATGAGGTTTGTTAGTGACAGTAGAATTTACATGTATTCATAACTGTCCCTAGGTTGTGGAACATGTTTCTCATGGAATAAGAGTTTTTATTATATATATAAAACAGTTAAAAATATGGGACTATAGCACTGAAGGACTGTAGGAGAACAAGTCTTTTGGAGTGCAGAGTAGAGGATAAGAATACGGTGAATATTTATATGCTGCTTTTCAACAAAAGTCCACAAAGCGGTTTACATAGATATAAATAAAATGGCTCCCTGTCCCCAAAGGGCCCCAAGGTCTAAAAAAGAAGCATAAGTCTGGAGGGATGCCGTGCTAGGGATGGATAGGGCCAATTGCTCTCCCTCTGCTCACTACTTTTAAAAGGTGCATCTTTGTTCAGTTAGCAGGGGAGGTTTGACTCCTGGGCTTCTACTCTTAGAGGTATCATAGGTTCTCCATGATATTAAAAATATTGAATGGAAGTTTGTACTATGCTAGGAATGTATTATTTTTGTGATGATGTCTTCTTGTTTCACCCACTATATAGCAATGCTATTCTAGATTGCATCACAACTTAGATTATTAACTGTGTGATGATCACAACCACCACCACCACTACCTTCCTGCCATCTTCTTGGAAATTGATCATTCTGAACAGCCCCACCCACCCTCAGTTTCTCTTTCTGCCTCCTTCTGTTTGTCAAAGAAAGCATAAAAATCTGATGATACCTTACCCTCACCTTCTAACTCCATTTCTTTTTGCACCTCTGCGAAAATATTTTCAAAAAGAGGTGGGAGGATACACAGTTTAATTGCACAGAACTATTCTCTGTGATGTCCAACCGGGGAAAAAAATTCTCCAGATGAATGGGTTACTCCAAGGACTTTATGAAATTAATGGAATATTGCTGAAGTGGTAGAAGATTGCTCAAGTGGCAGAAGGTGTACCCTGTCATCTGTGCAATTTATTGTGACTAGTATATCACCTTCTCTGGCATTTTTGCTGACAACACTATGGAGTAGATACTTGTGACTGATGGGCTATGTGATTAGGATTATGGCAAAAACCTACAAATCTGCCAGGTTTTAGAACAGAAAATTAGAACAGCTAAAGACTCCTGTCACAACTGTTTACATTGATTAAACAAATACTGTTCAATTACATTTACTGTGCAATAATTTGGCAACCGTTAGGAAACAGTAAACACAGGAGTTTAGAGTGATGGAAGATCTGGAGATGAGCCCAAGTATCTATCAACACCAATTACGAACAATGCTCACCGTGTAATTATTTCAAGCCAATGGACTTTTCAAGGCAATGAACTTTAAATATTGATGGTGATTTGGACACCACTTCTAGCATCAGTGAGCAAAAGAATTAGAAAAAAACCATTTGTGACTTCTGTTCTCTCCTCCTTACTTTGCCTCAAACACCTGTACGGTAAGAATGCGGTGTGTTGCTGAACCTATGAGATAAGAAGAGAAGGCACTAAATACAAGAACAAAAGGGAAAGAGATTATCTTGGGGAACAAAGAAGGTAACTTTTTGTCCATTTTGTAACTGGTTGTTGAAGATAATTGTAATTTAGTACTTTCAAGGAGAGGCATAACTAATTATTTTGAAAGAGTGGTCAACAGCTGTGATTTCGCTCTTTTAAAGAACTGGTTCTAAGGTACTGGGTGTTGGGGAGAAGTGTCTCAAACCAGTGTCCAGAACCTTTCTTCCTCCATAACTCATTACCCTTCAGCAAGCCAGGTAACCTGAGAATCCATGGACCAAGGGTGCTTTCTAGGCTGCAATGCTGAGCTAAGCAATGTCAGCTGACTTCTCAATAAAATGAGGATGCATCAGTTCCTTTATCTCCAAGCCAACTTCTGACTGGAAGACTCCATGCAACTTCTCATTTTAAATAGCTATACAGACTCATCTTGCCTACTCCAGTACCTAACCACTATCCCAGGTCTGACTGCACCTCCTGTCTCTGGTCCTCTCTTTTGTCTTCATGATTTAGTACTTGACCATGTCCTGTTGTTGACCATATTTTCTTCCTCTAGCCCTCTGTTTTCTAGCCTACCCATCATTCATGCCTGAATCAGACCATTTCCACCCAGCCTGTTCTGGAGCTTGGCTAACACTGAATTAGAGTTGACCCTGAGAAACAGTCACAATATTCAGAGTAAAATTATTTTCTTTGAACTGTGAGTTTTGTTGGGTCTGTTTGTGTGGCTGAACCCAACCAGACTGTTTATAATAATATGAAAGACCTAAATAGTATCTAACAATTTCTCAATAAATCTGCTTATCTGTGTTTGTTCTTCTGTACAATCATCAATACATATTCCACTCAGGACCCCAAATCTTAAATAAATAGTGTTGCACTATTTGGAGAAACAATTACATTTCCTCCCTTCTAAATAAAATATTGTTTACTGGTTGCTGATAAAATATGATTTTCTGCAATACACACATGCAAAAAGGTTGCGTAGTTGAGTGGATGCTCAGTCTCAGTCTCTTGCGGTCTCAGTCCACTTGTGCTAGCTTGGGCTTGCAAAACAAGGATAGTGTATAGCTTTGCATTGCCACACATATGGACTGAAGAAGTTTCATAGCAGGAGGAGACACACCACAGTTTGCACAAATACAACCTTTTGCACAGGGGCGGAGCTGTAATTGTGCAAATGAGTTTAAAGAACCGGTCAAGCACTGTGTCCAGGAGCTGCCAAGGCCTCCCCCAGGCCGGGGCTCCTGCTGCCACCAACATCCATTTTCAGCTGCGCCAGCAGCCATCTTTGGTCACATTTTCCCAGCTGCATTCATCCTCATTCCATCTACCAGGCACCCAGCCAATGGATGGAGGATGGACATAGATGGGCCAGTGGCCACCACTGCCACAGCTAGCCTCCTTCAGCAGCTCACCTGGCTGCACCCAGTCTCCTTCCATTGGCCAAGCCACTTCCTTTGGTTGTGTTGGGCGGCTGTGACCATCCTAGTTCACTTGCAGCCTGGCCGAGTGAACAAGGCCAGGCTCTAAAGGATGGGTGGAGTAAGCAGTCATAGAAGGTGGCTGGTGGCAGCTGCAGGAGGCTGGCACTGGCAGCGGTGGAGTTCTGTAGGCCTCCTCCCCAGGGGGAATGAGTGGGGATATGCATGTGACTGAGTGCATGCACTACCCCAGAGGGTGCTTCTGTAAATAGTAGGACCGCCCGTGTTCTGAACACAGGCCCACTCCCCCCTTGCTATGCTCCTGCTTTTGCACCAGTGTAGCACTAGTCTGGAATGCAAGCCCCTGACTGAACTGATCTAGCACAACATCCTTGCATAGTATAAGATGTGTGCCCTAGAGCAAGATTAGTCTGGATGTCAGATACAATAGGTAGTGTTGCGTTATGGATCTTAGAACAGACAGGAGAATTTGTGATGCTTCCAAGACCTATACTATTCCATGAATTCTGAATTTATTTTTATTCGCCCATTTGTATACTAACAAAATACCTGTATCTGGGCAGTTTACACAAAGTTAAAAAACAATATAATTTTTTAAAAACAATTAAAACATTTTAAAAAGTTAAAAAATGTTAACTATATTGATTGAGTTTTTCCCCAAAGGATATTAAATGGGATGCAGCTGTATATCAGTCAACAGCCTGCCTGTAGTTGTGGCAGTCTTTAGTGTACCAGGGAAGGGTTCCACGCAGCTATATAAGAGGAAGGGAATATTTTCCCTACCCAACGGATGAAAAATTGTCCTGTAATTATTGAAACATTCCAAGATACTGTAATAAATTTCTCTGGGAAATATTTACCAGTTCAATAGTTATTTTTTGTGTTTTAAAAGCAAAATAATAGTTTGTGCTGGAACGGAGCCATAATTAACTTATGTATGTCCCTCCCTACACTAACCTGCCTTGAATACAATACAACCTATGCTGTTTGTATGAAAAATACAACACAGCCCCAGTATCTTATAACTGCTGCAGCTGTATCCATTTCATTAAACAGGTATTCCATAATTCAAGCAATTCCAGAGTGCTGAGATGTGTAGAAATGCCTTCAAGAAGAGACAGTGAATATTGATGGGCCAAGAATAGTGCTTAATGAGTCTTTTAAGTTGAAATACTTTTTTTCAAATGCGTTTCTCCTTATTGTGGCACTATACATGAATTTAGAAGGTAGTCTTAATGTTCTTATACCATAGGAAAGTCTTCCTTAAATTATAGATGCAGTGATTCTAAGGGGAATCCCGTGCCTTGGAGGAGGTAGAGTACTTTTCTGTCATGTTCTGGTTCAAGTCTTGCATGAAACAAGCCAGTTGGTCTAAATTCATTCTAATAACAATAGTTCAATGTGACAAGAAGGCAGATTCTTTCATTATGCAGTCCAGCACTGCTGCCTCTTAACTTTAACTGGTGCCACATACATGTCTGCTGTGGATAATCTTTCCATCCCTGAATCCCTGCTGTTTCACCTCTCCTAGAGGTCACATCTTCATCTGCTTTGACTTTCCTTTAGAGACTCTCCTCAGACTTGTCCCTGCTCCTTAAAGGGAGCTGCCTGCTATTCTCTTCACATTCACAAACCACAAGCATCTGTACCATATGTGTTTCTATCTACCAACTGCAATGCAAGAACTTTCATACTGTAAAGTGATCATGGCGTTGTGTCTACAACATAATTTGCAGCATCAATACTTAGACAATATAGGTGCTATATGTTACAGGATCAACCAGTGCTTTTATAAAGAGGAATATTAAGGCAATGGAAGCCACCCCTTTTGCTGAAAAAGTCTTGCTTCATAATTCTAGGTGCTCTATGAATTTTGGGGAAAGACACCTGGAAAACAGAGAGAGAGAGAGAGAGAGAGAGAGAGATCAGCTGTTTGGTAGGGTACATTGTACAGTCCGCAAGGTAGTAGCTCAGATTTGGGAGGAAATTATCATTTATTTGAACATATTTCCAAATACTGTACATAAAAAGCTTCCTGTAAATAAAAAGACAAACTGATAATAGAAAAGGATAGGCTTTTCTTTAACATCCTAGCTTTGCAAATACATTTTCATGTAAGATGCATTCAAGCAATGTCACCCATGTGCATTTATAAGTGATTCAGACCCAAAAGGACTATACAATACAACTTTTGCTATATGTTTGAATTTGCCTCCAGTCTCCTCTTCAGCAAGCCTTAAAACACAGAGAAAAACAAGACTTATTATATGATAGAGATTCCAGCACCTGAAAAATTCATCTGAAATCCATAACCCCTGAGAATGCAAAAGTAGTAAACATCAGGTCAGATTAAACCCTGAATCCTTTGTTTGTTTGTTTAAAATCTCCGTTGGCCACAAAAATCTAGCTGGAAGTTAATTTTTATAACACTGACTAGAAAAGTTGCTCAAAGTGTCCCAAAGAGTCTGCAACATCAAGCAGAATATTCCAGTGCAAATGCACAGATATGTTTCTCTTCAATTTTGGCATCTGATATTGAGTTCTAGTTTTGGGGCAATTAAAATTGGTTCTACAGCTGATCCCAGAGAGGATCACATTAAAGCAGGCCTGCTATACCTAGGGCCCCCAGCTGTTTTTGGACTACAACTCCCATAATCCCCAACCACTGTGGCCCATAGCCAGGGATTATGGGAGTTGTAGGCCAATATCTGCAGGAGGGTGGAAGCTGAGCAGCCCTGAATTAAAGGAACCACTTATATGGGTGAATATATATAAGTGGCTGAATTAATGAAAAGACAGATGGCTGGCCACCTCACATGCAACCCCAGTTTACCACAAGCGGGAAGGAGACAGAGCGACCATGGGGAGGCTGGACAGGAGGCAGGATGGAGCTGGCAGAGCCCCTGAGCTGGTCAGGAGCAGCGTGGACAGCCGGACTCTAGCAAATGGCCCAAAAGGCCAGGAAGTACCCCAATGACATCAGCGAGGCGATGCAGCTGACAGAGGTGGGGGTTGCCCAAGAGGTGGAGCAGAGATTGGGAGGAGGAGAAGGAGAGAAAGGAAATGGAAGGGAGGGGGCTGAGTTAAATGGCTGGAGGATGGAGGTGGAAGCAGGAAGGGTGGGGCTTACGGGCTTGGCTTGCAAAGCTGCCTTAAATTGGCCCAGCTCATGACGAGGGGCAGAAAAAAGAGAGTGTGGGCTGTGGTCTCCCAGGGAGGAGCCAGCCTATGGTTAGGAACTGCCAAAGAGGAGTATGTGGGTGCCACTAACTCCCTCCCCTTTTCTCTGAAGCATGGCCAGGTGCATCAACCAACCCCCTTTAAGGGGTACAGGACATATCTGGCCAGACACCAGCCAATTTCTAACAATACAGATTATGAACACAAAAACCTAGGTACACCTGTTCAAATTATATATGCCACTGCAATGGCTTTCCTGTTATTCCAACTCTAATAAGACTATCTAATAACATAAAAAGGAGTGTGCTGGATCATACCAAAGGTCCATATAGTCCAGCTTACTGTCTTATACAGTGGCCAGTCAAATATGTTGCCTCTGGGAAGCCCAGAAGCAGGACATGCAGGCAACTAACTATTTCCCACTGTTGCTAAACAAAGGGCCTGTTCACAAAATCACCAACATCAGGATAGGAGGCCTGGTACCCCAGTTTGCATGTTTATATGAACCCACAAAAATCCCTTGAACCAGGTTGCTCAAAGCAGGGTAGCCCAGCTTTTGTACCCTGCTCTTAACCAAGTTAGGAGGAGAGCTCTCCTACCTTGCTTTTTTGGTCATGTGGATCCATTTACCTTTTCTAGCCGCTACTGGGACCTAGCAGGCCTAGAAACAATAGGGATTTGTGGTGAAATCCATGAATATGCCACTCTGTAAAGCACACTACATGATCCTATACTTGCCATGAATTCAGCAAGGCTGGGCCCATCTCCTGACCTTTCGGGGCCAATCAGAGGGCAGCTGCTGGTGTAATGGGACTTTCCAATGTACTGGCAGCTGGGAAAGCATGCCGTCTACGGGCAGCAGAGAAAAGCATGCTGGGAAGTCCTGCAAGACCTTTGGAGGATTCTTTATGCTTCCAGCTCCAATTTCAGTAATAGATGTTTTGCCTGGCTTACTCATGTTTTTCCTGGGTTTGCTGACCCAATCAGAAGTTCTGAATCTGATCATTTGTTCCTACTGTTCCTGCTCTCTAAACCCCCACCCCCATATGGTTGTGTGAAAGGCCTTAATGTATCATTAGGGCTCCCTTGGGTTTTGTTTTTTTTAAATCTTAAAACTTACTTGCTTAGAGAAGCTTTTTAATGTGTTTTACTACAGCCTGATGGGTTTTTAATATTTTAATTGTGTTTGTTTTAATTGTTTTTATTCTGCACTGTGTTTTATTTGTTTTATTGTATTACATTTTATATTACTTTTATTGTTTTACTCTTGTGAGCCACCCCGAGCAGTATTGTACTGGGGGTGGGATATAAAGATTTTAAATAAATAATAATAAATATCATATAGAGCTCAATGTATGTTCACTTTATTGTAGTCAAAATGGTTCCTTTATGATCTGCTGATAGTGACTGTCCCACGCACTGCTTGATTTTGTGCTGAAAATCCCCTAAATCAGCATTAGAAACCAAGCACATCTCAGTGGATCATGTGGTTCTACTGGTGTGACATTTGTTGGTGCAACACACTTCATTCCACACTTTGATTTGATTGTGCAGCAGTCCTTTGGAGGAGGGTGTTAATTGCTTCAATTAGATTGTGCCTTAATTCACAAAGCATATATTTTATCACATACTGAGCCTAGCAATTAAAGAAACCTCTGGTGACAAAGTGAAGTGAGATGGAACATAATTTAGTGCTTAAGAAATGTTCTTCTCCAGTGCTTAGACATTTCATACTACGTATAAGAAGAACTGCTGAAGAAAAATAAAGCAGGGGTGGGGGGAGGAAATTTCAAGAACACTGAAAGAACAATCGTTCTTTTCAAGGAGGAAATTGCTTTGCTGTGTGTGTGTGTTTGTTTGTTAGGGAGAGAGAATGTAACTGTTCTTAGGTTTGCACATGATAAAAGGAATAGAATGGTGGCAATTGGTGCCCAAAGAGCAAAATGTTCACAATGTGACTGACAAACTCTAAATTGTTCAACCCTTGTGCTCTCCTTCTGACAAAGCTTGCTCGTTTTATTGTACCCCTGTTGTAATTCACCAGACTCCCCCACATGTTGTTACCATTGCTTTAGTTAATTGCACTTTTAGCCATTTCACAGTTTGGTCCTGTGTGCCTCCTGAATCTTGCACTGGCAGGTCATTAAGCTGGAATAAATGCTGCAGACTTGTTGTTGAAAGTTAATCATGTTGGCCTTCTCTTCTCCAGAGAGGAAGCCCATGATGCAAATAATATTCCTCCTTGATGTGTTTTTCAGGTTGTCAGCTGTACTTTGTTCCTTTGAAACTGGTAAATGGAAGTGTGCACCATAATTTTAATTCTCTGTCACCTTTATGGTTCTCATATTCTATTACCACAGCTAAGGCAGTGACATCAAAATCTGTCAAGTGGAAAACAGAAAGTTCTTAGATGCAATAAGACCTTCGCTATTGTATCAGCAAAAGGTCACTATTAATATTTCACGATGAGGGATTAATAAAACATTAAGCAATTAAATATTTCATATTAGCAATTGAGTCTGATTAGCAGGTTCATGAATAATATGTAAAACATTTGATAGGCTGCAGATTATCCAGTGTTAGGCAACCTGCCACTCTACAAATTCTGGAAAGCCAAATCTATTTCTTAGCAGGTTGTAATGAATGCATGCAGAATGGCACTTATACTTTTAACCAGACATCTGTAATTAATAAGTGCAGCACAATCAGAAGTAAGTCCAACTGTGCTCAGTAGAGCTCACTCTCAGGTAAGCCTGGGTACCTACTTAAGACTTGGAGGGAATAATTCAAACTTTAAATTATGTGCTGGTAATTCCCATCTTCAAACTGGTTTACTTTGTACTGTATTTGCATTACTTTAATTAAACAAGGCCTTCAAATTTCCCGCCCCTTCTCATATACTCAGGGATAACCGCAACCATTTTACTAAAAACTGGTGGTCGGCCATTTCTCAGTAAGTTAAATGGGACTTACTCTGCAAACCCTCCAACATTTTGCAGACCATCACCACCCACCCACTTGGAGATTTAATTTCTAGAGATTGTTTTGGCCATTGGCTGTAAATAAAGTGTCTATCTATCTAGAGACAGTGAGGAGAAAGCTCTATGATAAAGAATAATAGATCTAGTAATGCACATGAACAAAACCAAACAAGGCATGCCCAAGACGCAAAAATGGACAAAATAGGGGCAGTTATTTACCAGAGAAAGAGTCCAGAAAATATGGGCTGTGCCTGGCAAACAGGAACACTTAAAGCAGATGACTCTCTTGTATTGGGATAGTAGCCTTAACCATGCAATTCTTGCAATACCTAACAATGTCAACAGAAGTTATTCATAAATGTACACTGCCTAGAGATATACATAGCAGGCAATATATAAATATGATAAATAAATAAAATAAATGTGTGTTGAGTATGATGCCGGAATTTCATAGCTGCGCTCTTTGTAAGGAACAAACCTGGCCTGTGAGACCTGTTTGGGCAGCTCCTCTCCCACCTTCCCAGGAGTTCTGAAAGACCTGTGTGCCCTGAGAGGAAGGCAAGAAAGGAGGCACCCAGGTGAGCTAGCTCTTGTCCTCAGCTCCTGAAAAGACCAACAGCCTGAGACGATGTTTTATTACTCTTATGTAATTTCCTTGTTTTAATATTGTAAACCACTTTGGGTGCCTTTGTCAAGGCAGAAAGGTAGTATAAAAATTCAACAAGTCCATTCCCCATCTGATCCAGGCCAGCTTTTGAATAATGCCTTGTTACAGCTTCTTCCCGTGTTGGGCTGCCTGGGGCAGCAGGCAGACAACAAGTAGGGAAGCAGGTTGGATTGCTTTGCTCTCAGAGATGTTATTGGGACATGGGCTCAGAGCCCCAAATCTCATCAGCCACTTCCATCATACATGAGCTTTTCCAGAATGGAAGTGCAGCAGTGGAGGAACCTGGCCTCATTTATCTCTCTGCAGCTTCCACCTTCATAGATGCTGTCATATTTGATTTTTTGATTGATTAAGTGCCATCAAGTCAGCATGGACTCTTAGCGACCACATAGATAGATTCTCTCCAGGATGATCTGTTTTCAGCTTGGCCTTTAAGGTCTCTCAGTGGTGCATTCATTGCTTTTCTAATCGAGTCCATCCACCTTGCTGCTGGTCACCCTCTTCTTCTCTTTCCTTCAGTTTTTCCCAGCATTATAGACTTCTCAAGGGAGCTGGGTTTTTGCATAATGTGTCCAAAGTATGATAGTTTGAGCCTTGTCATTTGTGCCTTGAGTGAAAATTCTGGATTGATTTGTTCCATGATCCATTTGTTTGTTTTCCTGTCTGTCCATGGTATCCTCAGAAGTCTTCTCCAGCACAAAATTCAAAAGCGTCAATGCTTTTTCTACCTTGCTTCTTCAAAGTCCAGCTCTCGCATCCATAGAGTGTCATGGGAAAAACCATTGCCGAACAATTCTAATCTTTGTAGGCGGAGGCATGCTGTCATATTAGAGAGTTTTAAAATGTAATTATTCTTGGGGGTTATCATTTGAGTTAATTTATCACAAGGGGGGTAGTGGGATTGGGCCCCAGATCTTTTAAGTGCCTAGCCACACCCCTGCTTACTATGCTAAATAGTGAAACAACTTTCTTCATTAAAGTCTGAATGTCATTGACTATATTCCGCTGATTGATCTTTATATTACAACCCTTCATTTTCTGGAGTCTACAATAGCCATTTGTTATTGCAAAAGAGGCTATGATTCCTTGTGGGAGCAGAGGGGGAAAAGAACTGTGAAAAGGCAACATCTGTGTCATGGTTTCACTAGTTGCAACAAGTTTTAATAGATTCATGCATATCTAAATGACAGTCAGAGTTGTCCTGACATCTTCTTAAGCCTTTATCCTGGTGAGAATGTCAGTTCAGATGGTAACCCATTTTACTTTCCAAATGTGCAAACACTGTATTTGTGGGAGAGTTTTAAATTGAGAATATTTGCAAGAATCTTTCAATAGATACCTGGGATTATTTAAACTAAAAGGTGATTTCTTTGGGAGTATTATCAAGGCAAATGATAAATATTTCATATTTACATATGAAATAACCATAGCTACTAGTAGCACAACAAGCAGGTTCTTCTGAATTGAGAAGATTATGCTGGAGGAAAAGTTGAGACAGCATTTTCTTGTAGAGTGAAAATACAATACATGGAAGCCAAGGAGGCTATATTCCAGCTAATAAAATGAACAATGAGAGAGAGAAGAAAATCGTGTGTTTTCTGCAAATGAAGCAAATAATTTAATAACTGTAATTTGTTCTGAGTATTGTAGCTAAGGCCAAAAAGCATTTTGGAAATGAAAATGCTAAACTCAAACAGTGAATACTGACTATGGAGCGTCTTAACTTTGATCGCCACACAGGGTTGAATTTGAGCCAGGATTGAGCTCCAGAACCTAAATGGCTATAGTGTTATAAAATTAAAACTTCAAGGGACTGAAAGGCCATCAAGTTCTGGGCATCTCACTTTTGGAAGGACATTGATATACTGGAACAGGTTCGAAGGAGGGCAAGAAAGATCGTGAGGGGTCTTGAAAAAACCAAATTCTATGAAGTAAGGTTGAGGGAGCTGGTTATGCTTAGCTTGGAGAAGAGAAGGCTAAGGGGAGATAGTCCCATCAAATATTTAACAGATGTCACCTAGAAGAAGGTTCTATATTGCTCCTGCAGTCAGGATTGGACCAATGGATTGACATTACAAGAAAATGGATTTAGGCTAAACATTAGGAAGAATTTCCTAACTGTAAGAGCTGTTACAGGATGGAACAGTTGGCCTCATGCTGTGGTAGGCTCTTCTTTTCTCCTCTTGAGGCTTCCAAACAGATGCAGGATGGCCACCTGTCAGGGATGCTTAGCTGTGTTCTGCACTAAGCAGGGAGCTGGAGCAGAAGACCTTCAAGGTCCCTCTCAATCCTAAAATTCTATGTAATTAAATACAATTTGCATTTGGCCATAATGCCAGAGGGTTTATTTAGCATAACAAGATTCAGACTTGCCATCTCTTTATCCAAACATTATTATCTTGAGATGATAATCCACATCCACAGGAAAAGGAGTTACTTGATATTTCATCAACTTTTCATTGCTATTTTTCTGGGTGATAACAAACAGATCACTGTATGTTTTATGTGGGACCTGCCCTGACAGATAATTCCAAGCCTGACCAGGACCAGATGTGTGCCATCTGTGTGACTGGTAGCTCTGTGTGGGTGATATATATGGGTACCCAGTTTCCTCAGGGACTGGAGACATGGAGCATGCATCAGCCACATCTGTGAACTGGCCCTGTGTTTCTCTATGAAATTGTGAATTTCACACATCAGGAACTATCACTGCTGACTAGGGCTGAGATATTTATAGATTAACTGGTTCCAGTAAAACCAGTTAAGCTATAAATATAAGTATGACTGCTACTTATTAGAAGTCTAATGCCTAGTCTATACATGAAGATAAGAACAGCCCTATCTAGTTCAGCATCCTGTTTCACACAGTGGCCTACCAGCTGCCCCTAAGAAGCCCACAGGCAAGAGCAGAGGACGTGACCTCTCTTTTGCTGTTGCTCCCCTGCAACTGGTATTTAGAGGCATCTTGCCTCTGAGACTGGAGCTGGCCTATAGTCACCAGACTAGTTGCCATTGATAGACCTGTCCTCCATGAATTTGTATAAGGCCCTTTTAAAGCAAGTGGCCCTTTTTTAAGGCCCTTCCAAGCTAGTGGCCATCACCACATCCCATGCCAGAGAATTCCATAATTAATTGCATGCAGCAGCTGAATAAGGTAAGATAATACAGTCCTGATGGGATGGCTTGTATCACTTCAGAATGCAAGTGACAGTATCATATTGCTGAATGCTCACTTATGTGGGGAAAAAAGAAAAGTAGAAACCTGCAGGTGGAAAACTAGCAGAGCAGGGAGCAGGCTAGGCTCCAGCTTTTCTCACAAATGTGCTAGGGTTTTTTGTAGGTTTATTTTAACTTGCAGGAGATGTTTTTAAACAAGCATTCCAAAATGGCACCAGCTTTCAGTTTGAAAAGGTACATTCAATCATACCACCTCATTCTGCTGCATATGTTGATCAGGTCTAGGAGAAGGAAGGCTGCTTTATAAGAAAGAGACTAGAGACGGCTGAGATAATCAGAACTGGAAGAGCCTGATGTTCTGTAATGGGAGGATGTCTTCTCTTGTAAATTCACTGTAGCTGTTGAGGTTTGGATTATCCATTTGTTTTGTAGGTAGAAAGTAACATCTGTTTTGTGATTTCATGTTAAGGCTAAGCATGTTACTTTCTTAAAGGGGCCATTCCTTAAGAGCAGGTGACTACACCCAGCTATAATATATAATATTGCCAGTTACTGTATATGATAGCCTGGTATATATTTCATCAATATCTTTTAATCCTTGGTTTAGTAGTCAACTTGAACTTCTGCCTATAAGTCAGTGGTTGTACACTGTTTAGTCAACAGTAGTTCCACGCTCATTTCAGTTTTGAGAAGAGTCAGATTACCGACAGTTGAGTAAATTACATAATTGCTTTGATGCAAGGACCAAAAAAACAACTTAATTTATGATATCATTTTGGGAAAAGAGATCAAATTTTTATTTTTCCTCCTGAAAAGCATTTCCACCCCTCCCACTCACAAACCAGTTGTTATTGTTTTTTTAAAAAGCTACAGAACGTTGATGTACAATGAGGGCACTGAATGGTTATGATCACCTGGGGGACTAGGATACAACCTTTGATTTATATTCCAGTTGTAGATGGAATGTGACACAGCTGTTCTAGAAACATTAGTACCATTTTAAGACAGGGGGCCCAGTGCTACTTAAATGCCAACCTCATTCAAGAAGCAGCTGGCAAAAATATTAGTGGAGATGAGTCACGCTTTGGCATCTACTTTGAATAACATGAGCAACAGTGCTAAAGATGCACAGGAGGTGACTGCTTGGGTGATTAAATGAAGAAGGACGTAGAAGAACTTAAAGGAAATCGATATTTGCTCACTGTGCCTTTAAAGTGCTGTTCTGCTCTTAAATGTAACTATAAACGTGGCATGTTGGAGTTCAATGTTTATTGTCTTGCAATGATTTCCATACCATGCTGGCTGGATTAATTGTGAAAGATGTTCTAACTAAACATTCTGCTAAATTTAAATCTGGCCATCATTGGTTCCCATAGTAGTTCCACAACAGTGAAGAATGAAAGCTTTGTAAATAGGGTTTTTAAAAAGATAAAATTATGCCCAATAACACAGTTGAATATAGCCTGCTCCCATTTTGGTAAACTGTTATTGCTAATGAATACTGAGTTGTAATTCCTAAATGCACACGTATCACTGATATGATGTGGGAACTTGCACATTGCCCTTTTTGTGCTTCTAAAAATGCTTCGTATTACAGCCCACCATGCCTGAGCCTGCTATGTGCCTAAGTTATCCAGGATAAGATGATATGTCCAGTGATAATATGGATAAGATGATATGTCCAGTGATCTGGCTGCAAAAGTAGGGAAACGTTTGAGATCCAATTTATGGACTGTTCTGTTGAGTTAGATATGTAATGGCAGTATTATATTGTGTCTGTGTATTGTTTATACTTATAGACTGGTATGATTATTATGGCCCATGACTAAGGTCATGAAGGTTGTTAATTATTCTGGTCTTTTGAACTGATATTATTATTATTAATTCGATTTCTATACCGCCCTTCCAAAAATGGCTCAGGGTGGTTTACACAGAGAAATAATAAATTAAAAAGATGGATCCCTGTCCCCAAAGGGCTCACAATCTAAAAGAAACATAAGATAGGCTATCTTATGTTTCTTTTAGATTATGAGCCCTTTGATGACAGGGATCCAGATTTGGCTTATTTTAAGCCAAATTCTGGGTTATGGGCCATTTGACCCACGAGTATACCCTTTAGGTTCTGGCAGCACTTACTGTGCTGGGGATGGATAGGGCCAGATATATTCTATATGCCAAGCCTTATATTCCAGGATCAATTCCAATATGATCAGGGGAGTAGGATGGTTGGATGAATGTGAATGTGAGGTTGGGTGCCATGGCACTACTCCCTGCCACTGTGTGTCGCTCCCAGGTGTGCACCAATGACAGCGACAGGAACAGCCATGGGGGTCAATGCACTCTTCCAGCCAGCAAAGTTGAATGCTTTTTCATCAGCTGGGTGCTTCTTTTTTCCCTTCCTTGCTTGCAAAAAAGAGAAAAGAAGCACCTAGCCAGTTAAGAATGTGCTTGCCTTCGTCAGCTGGGCAAATGCAATGGGCTGTGCATCAATGCACAGCTCCAGCAATGCCCCTGAACGCTGATGCAGGTGGAAGGGGCATGCCAGCGTGGGGTAGTGTGATAGTGACCTCAGTGGTAGGCAGTGTGCGGAAGTGTACTGGAGGGTAAGTAAGAACCTGGGGGCGGAAGACCCACACTCCAGGAATATTTGTCTCCACCAGTCTAATGGTGTCTATGCCACTAAATGCTGTAGAGTTGACTTCCACTTATCTGCCACTAGAGACAGTATGGTCTAGATAGCACCTCTGGCAAATTTCTCTGTCTCTATATCTGTGAAAAAAGATAGTCTAGGACCCTGTTTCAGATCAGTCCTTTCTTTCACTGATGGAGGCAGTACTGTTTTAGATAGACCTTTGCTATCTAGTCCATGATGATATTTTATCCCCTTCATTTTTTCCATTCCCAATTAACAAGCAGAAGGTTCCACTCCTTGCCTAGCTTTCGTGGAATGTTGATGCACATAATGTTTTCTAACAAACAAAATAGATATTCATGGTGAGATGCTGCCTTTGCTAACAATAACGGAACATCTTGATGTGCCTGAGGCAGAAATCTGCTGTTAAACCTGATTTTAATGTAGTGGGAGGTGTGGGGGGGGGAACCAGTGATAACTCTCATTAGATCATGTTTCTGAGACTAGTACAATGTTCTAGTCATACACGCAATTTTTCTCTTTTACAATCTCCCAACAATAAAAACGTTCTTATCCATTTTTATGACAATGTTTTCAGCATTGTTCTTGTTAGAGTATCACAATTTTATTGGTCTCCTGGCTATCTAGACAGGACTGTATGTTTTTTCCCCCCACAAGGGGAGTCTAAATTTCATTTTATTCTCCTTCTTCAAAAAAATTCAAAAGATATTCTTGTTCCTCATTTAACCCTCATCTGGAGTCATTATTTTTTTCACACATGAGTAAAACTTCTTACTTTCAAGTAGTCCCATTGGTTAGACTGGAATCCCCTCAACCGTTTCAGGTTACAGAGCCCACAATAATTCTACATTTCACTCCAGTGGAGTGCAGCAGTGACACTCCCCACTCCACCATCCCAAGCATGGCACTCTGTGTGACTGTATGACTGACTGCCAATGTGAGTTCTTTGCTAAGAAAAATGAGCACTTCAAACCCACAATAATGAGGATTCACACTGCAACAGCTCCGTTCTCAGCATTTCAGTGGAAAAGACACACTGTGACTGACCTAAAGACAACTTGGGAGCGTGTCCAGTGCATGATATAGGCCAGTCACCCACAATCATCACATTTTTAACTTGGTTTCTTGTCAGCTGTCCTGGGCACAAACTTCCTGGGTTTATACAATACCAACATCTTCTTCCATCCAAGCCAAACACAGTTGACAGTGCTTCCCTTTGTGAATGTGGTTGTATCTCTGGGGGTAGGTTTGGCTTCATGTGTTTCATAGAGCCTATACAGGAGAACCCCTTGCTCAGGAGAGGACCTGCCAGCTTTATGTTGGGGAAGAACATTATCCCTCACCACAATTCTCTGAGTTCAGATGGACATTGACCTGCACACGTGAGATCATCAAGTCTGTGGCAAGAATGCACTTGACCTGTCACTGGTGAATGTGCCAATGTGCTTTTGACACATTCTTTAATCGCATGAGAGGGATGCTAATATGAATCATGCTTCTACATGTGATTCAGCAAAGGGTTCCACAAGTGGCCCCAAGTAGTGTTCCGTGGCTGTACACATTGCTGCACAACTTGCTGGCTTGCTTGTCTTTGTTGCAGTCCTCTAGCTTGCTTCCCAAGGTAAACATCTCCTGTCACTGGGTTAAGATGTTTCTGCACCACAGCACCACCATCATTTCAAACTGTACTTCTTTGACTTGCTTTGCCTGTGTTGCCAGAAGACAGCATCTCAGAAAAATAACAGCTCCTCATCAACTGCTAGTCAGACCTGGGAATGTAGCTGTGCTGTGGCTTCTGCACAGACAAGGTCCAGTTACCTGTAATGGTTGCCAGCTTGGCAATCACTTTTCTCTCCTGACATGTGGCTTTGTCATTGAACCTTAAGTTATGTCCTGATATAAGCTTTGGCTGGTATATAAATTTGTTAAATAAATAAATAAATAAATAATCATCTAAGCTGCATTGGGGCACCGAAGTAGGAGGGCACCCCAGCCCCTGCAGTGCTGCCTGATGGACATGAAACATACCAGCCAGGACTAGCAGGCTAAGATACACTTTCAGTTCTGTTTGGTCAAGGTGCTTCCATCAGAACATAGGAAGCTGCTGCCTACTGTCAGACTGTAGGTTCATCTGGAGCAGCACTGTCTACTCTGGAAGTCATGCTGCACTGTGAGTAATAGACTGGTTGAAGACCACCTTTTGCAATCACTGCTTGTCATGTAACCCTTTTCTTGGTACCTTCAATGGCAGGTGAGTGAGGTGAGGTTCAGCAAACTGTTCTGTGCCACACATCCCACCTCTACATCTTTTTGCTCTCTCCACCTGGAACCAAGCTCCAACATCACCTTTCTGGGCTGTATCCCAGTAGGAGAAATGGGGAAAAAGCAGAGATGTACTGCAGATGGTTGAATCACTGGTGCCAGGCATAATGAAGCTGACATGTTCTAGTTGCTGCTGTCGTTATACTTTGGTTTTTTTCTGTGGGCTAAAATCCCTCCTTCTGCAAAGTCAGATACTTCTGAATGCCTTATTTGTTCCAAACACTAGTTCTGACTTTGGAGAGGGGTTGGTTTCATCTGCCCTAATTCAGAGCACAGAACTATTCAGTGCCTCAGATTAGTTTTGAGACATTATCAGCATCTGGGGAAAGAAAACTGAAGTTTCCAAAGAGAAACACAGTGTCCTCCCCCATTCCAAAGAGCTTAAAATGGGCATGGGACAGAAACCACCCAACCATAGGAAGACCATTCATTTCTGGGGTGGTTTTTCACTGAATTGACTTATTACTGAGTTATGACTTATGAACAATTGACTGAGTGTCTCTTATGGGAGGAGAGCAGGTCTTGTGGTAGCAAGCATGAATTGTCCCCTTTGTTAAGCAGGTTCTGCCCAGGTTTGCATTTGAATTGGAGACTACATGTGTGAGCACCATAAGGAACATAGGAAGCTGCCTTATACCAAAGCAGCTTGGTATATATCACAAGGTTGCAGGCAGGAGTCTCTCTCAGCCCTATCTTGGATATTCAGCCCTATATCACAAGGTTGCAGGCAGGAGTCTCTCTCAGCCCTCTCTTGGATATTCCCCTCAGGGTATGGGTCTGAGATCCCAGGTTGCTGCTCTGAGAGAAGAGCATCTGAGATCCCAGGTTCCCTCCCTGGCATCTTCAAGACAGGGCTGAGAGATATTCCCACCTGCAACCTTGGAGAAGCCACTGCCAATCAGTGTAGACACTGAGCTAGATGAAACAATGGTCTGACTTGGTATAAGGCAGCTTCCTATGTTCCTTTGAAATGGGAATGGGACAGAAACCACCCCACCATAGAAAATCAATTCATTTTGGGGTAGTTTTCTACCCTGTGTCATATTTTTATTAGTAACATAAATACCATAACTGGTGAGAGGCCAATACTTGTGGATACTTCGTTTGCCAGAATCCAGGTAAGAGTTTGGCAACAAAAGCATAGCTAGGAGTGCAGTGGTTTGCTGCTTGTTTATGCACCTTTATGCAGCCGCGGTCCTGAGTTATCGCCAAACAGGCTGGGTATAAATCTACCCCAAAACCTAGATGAGGGTTCATGGAACCTTACAGTCTGATCCATAACTAGTTAGAGCATTTGGAGTTATGCCAGTAGATTTAAACTGGCACAAATCAAAGTACTATTGGTCAGTTAGATAAACAGATAATATTATTACACCACCCATACTTGTTTTGTGCTCTCTCTTGCTCTCTCTCGCTCTCTGTTCATCTACACACACACAAGCATTCCTCTCTTCCCACTCTTTGGACTTGATGTTCTTTTGAGACTTACCAGGGTTATGCAGGGGCATAAGTATAGCCTCTTTTAGCAGAAACAACCTGGAAAATTAGTTGGATTAAAAATATGCATGATAAAAGTGGGGAAAACCTCTGAAGTTTAAAATTATACCTATAGCCTCAGGGGACAGCAACAATTCATGCATGCATGCAATACATGTGCATAAAATTGCAAACCATAATAAATAAATCTGAATTGAGAGATGCATGGAAATTGGTTCATGCAGTGACCAGCATATTTACATCTGCTTGCTGAATGTTTCCTAATCAACCCAGCACAGAGAGAGAGAACACAGAAGAGACTGCTCATCACTTCTGAAAATGATCTGTTCCTCAGGAGGCCAAATAGATTAAGTTGGGGGCAGAGAGGGATCAATAAAGTTGCATGTCATAGACTATCATGCAGCTTCCACGATCAATAGTTTTTGGAGGGGTTGGCCAGGTACATGAAAGTTTCAAGCGGCACTTTTGACTGCCATTAGGAAGCACATTAGGAAGCACAAAAGTTCCACCATCAGTAATCACTAGAAGTTTGTATTTGTTTTTCAGTGTGTTTGCGTGTGCATTTGCAGGTGTGTACATGTATAGGAGTTTTTCTTTACAGTAATGCCCAGTCTCATCCCAAAGCAGAAGAAGGTATACTGGAAGTAGACAGCTACAATATAAATTCTTGCACAACTAATAGTAATAAATAAATAAATAAATTAACAACTTTATTTGTTAGCCGCCCCATAACAAATTGTTCTTTGGGCTATTCATAGTAATTAACACTATGCATGTTAATCATTGATGGATGGATGAGAATGGATTGTGGTGTACATAAGACAAACACCTTGAGAATGCTGCCTATATTAATACAATACACTGGTTATTACCTATAAAGCCCTTAATGGCTTGGGCCCAGGGTATTTAAGAAAGAGCCTTCTTTGTCATGAACCCTGCTGCCTATTACGATCTTCTGGAGAGGTCTGGATACAGTTGCTACCAGCCTGTTTGGCGATAACTCAGGACCGGGCTTTCTCTGTGGCTGCCCTATCTCCTTCTCTGTTTGTTTTCCAGAAGGCCTTCAAGATGCACCTGTTCTCACAGGTTTATACCTAGAATTACCTGGAATTTTATGAATTTTACTTGTTTTATGAGATTGTTTTAATTGTGCTTTGTGGAATTTTAATCTGTTTTTTAAAAAAACAGATTATTGCTTTAAATTTTGTACACTGCATAGAGATGTACATATCAGGTGGTATAAAAACATGAGAGAGAAGTGACTGGCCCAGAGTCACCCAGCTAGTTTCATGGCTGAATGGGGATTTGAACTCGGGTCTCCCCAGTCTTAGTCCAGCACTCTAACCACTACACCACGCTGGCTCCATTTGCACTGATATTTGCACTGATAATTTGAACTGATAATATTTGCACTGATAATTGGCTGGGTAGAGTGAGAGTCACCTCTTGAGTGGAATTAAATCTCAGCTCACTATCTGTACCTCTGACAATTCCTTACCTCCTCTGGTTCACCTGCAAGATTATCCACACGGTTAAAAACTATTATCTGTTAGTACACATACAAAGCATCTATTTATACTTACACAATGGCTTGCATGCATTCAGAAAGTAGCCCCCCCCTTCTGAATATACATCTCCAATGTTTTAGTAGTGGCTTGCAATGCATCAAGGAGGACATGGGTATGGGCATAGCTATGGTCTATAGGGTGTTGTGCTATATCAAGCAAAGGGAAACCAGGTCTCTCTGCATCCAGAAGTATCATATGCATTCCTCTGAAGTGCTTCAAATGTCTATATTTTTATATATAACCAAACTGGAAACTTTTATATTCACTTTCAATCACTTACTTAGATTGAATTCTGTGCCTTTAAGATATATTGACATTTATCTCTTTATTACTTCAAAGCCTGAATAATGCATTTCTCTTCTGTTCTGCCAGGGACCTGAGTCAAGAGATTTCAATTAATGCAAAAAGCCATTGCTACATTTATTACTTGCCCCCGCAACTCACGTCGAGTTCTCACTGTTCTCAAGTCATACATTGACTTCTGGTTCATGCTTATATTGATCTGGAGATCTTTCATTTGACTTACAATGAAGAGCCCGGTGGGATCTTCAAATGTTCTGTATTTGCATGATTTTCCATGCCACTATATTTCCACAGTCTTACTTTAATACTCTCTTTCACACTTGATGCTGGTGTCCAGGTATAACTTTCTTTTCTGAGTTCTATAACACAATTATATTTTCAGTCTTTTATCAGTTTCCCAGATACATCCTTAAGGCATCAGACTGAGATTAAAATAATATTAATTTCACTAGGAAAACTTCAGTATTGCTTCACTGAAACTGATGCTGCAAGCTAGTTAACACTAGCTAAATGAGAGTAAGTATTATTTGTATTTATGTACTTGACCTGGTAAAGATTAATTATTATCATTAATTATTATCATAATTATCAAAGATTAATTATTATCATTAATTATTAATTTTAACACCCTGACAATGCTAACAACATGGTTTTCAGACTTTGTCAATTTGGCCCTTTCCTGATTCTAAGAAGCTGTGAGCTTCTGCAGTGAAAACAAAACTGAACTTATTGGGCACCACTTGAATTTCTTCTGAGACTAGTAAAAGGAGAGGAATGGCCATACATGCCCATAACACACTCTAAAAGTTAGAAGGAAGGTACTTAGGAGGTACTTGCATAAGCAAGTTGCAGCTCTGTAATCAGTTTTCATATAGACTTTAAGGGGGTGTTCTGAAGAGTCTGAAATATCCCTATCCACTAGGGATGTTTGATCCTAGCATTGAAAATTAGTATTTGAAGCCTGCCTCCCCCATGAAGGCATGGTTGGAGAGTGAGTGCAGGATAACAAATCAACACCGGTCCTGCAACCCAACCTAAAAGTAGTGTTTCTTGAAACTCTGGCTAATATAATTTCTAATGTAGTTATATGGCTAATAATTTCTTATGAATTATATCAGTGCTTTGAAATCATTATACACATGTCTGAAGAGTTATAATTGATGTTTATTCTTTGATACATTAGTATATTATACTTTCTGATAATATTGTTCAAGGTTCTTTGGGAGCACTGACATGAAGTTCTGTTCTCTGCTGTCTTAGTTTCAGCTTTCAGCTGATTTCTGTAACTTCTGAGCTATGGTTCTACTTTTGTTTTTCTGTTTGTTGCATTCTTGTAGTTTATAAAATGTAAAATTACAAATAGGGAGTTAAAAACGTGTCCATATTAGAGTACAAGAAGTCACATAAGAGATTGTGCTACTTTTTTTCACCTTTAGCAGTTCAGGCATTTCACAGTTAGTTGAAAATGTCCCTCTTCTCTCACATCATGGGTTGAATCCAAACCTTTAGTAGCATAAAGATCCATCATGGGAAGCTCCTCGCATCAACAGAAGGAGAATTGTGCTCATACAAGGTTCCTTCCATAATGGAAGGGTCTCTTCAAGTCTGCTCAGCTCTCCTTTCTTCATGCAGACAGAGCATTACTCCACCAAAGGTTTTGATGCTGTTCTGTATAATAAGCACTAGCTAACAAGAAGATTTACAATAGACCAGCACCAGTTGCTCACACAGTGGGGAGGACAACTGTTATGGATCTCCCCTTCCCTGAGAGCTCTCCATGAGACTTGGAGGTAGGTCCCTAAGGGCTACACAACCCTTGAGGACCAACTTCCAGGTCACATGACTGGAGAAGAGCAGATTGGCAAAAACCACCCTTGTGAGCATGTGTGCTACATTACACTGTAATGGAGCTGCAGTGCCCACACAGCATCAGCATTTCTCACAAGGCACTTATTAATCTGCGTGTCAACCATTGTGTATTTAATAATGTTGCCATACCTTTGAAACCAACAAGCAATAAAAATGACCCAGGTTGGTTGCCTCTTTATTTTCTTCACATTTAAATCACTCTTTTATACAAGTTTCCCTCACTGTGTTTTTATTTTTCAAAGAGATCTTGTCCTGCCCTGAGACAATTTTCTGCAGATATCATCACTGTGCCTCCAGAGACAACACTGGGCATTTTTATTTTGTATCTCTTTGGGCATCATTATGCTATGGTTATGATCCCCTTGGGAACAACAGGTGATGCTGAATCCAATTAATGCTTAGGGGGAAATATTGTCACTAAAACCTTTATGTGTAGCAACTAGTCACCTGGCAGACATTTTCCACCATCCAAAACTCATTCTGTGTGTTTTTAAATTATAAGGTAAATTCCATATTAAGAAATAAGTATGCAATCTTGAGTACTTCTGAAGTTTATTGGCAATCAAAACTTAAATTCCATAATGAACCAAACTAAACCATACCCACAGATGACACTGCCAAACTCAAGAAGGCTATTTACATTCACCTACAGTTCTCTGAATGTAATGATTTTGTTTCATTAAGGTCTTTCAGATGTTACTTCTGCAACATGGAAACTTTAATGGTATATATCTGTGCACCACTCAATAAGCTCAAGTTCATATGAGAGCATGGAATATTTCCCTGTTTGAAATTTAAGGTTCAAAGTAGGGAAAAAGAAATTTCTCAAAAGCCATTATATCGTGTGAATGTTCACTTTCCCCCCTAATTGTGCTTTCTGCCATTGTTTTTTCTATACTCTCCTGTTTTGGTATATATTTTCATCTTGTTATTTATTTTCCCTTCATTCATCGCATGGGTTATACCAGCCAAGTCAAATGGTCAAAACTAGCTAAATCACCAATCTCCAGCAATACTGAGATTACACAGTGAACAGAACGTTGTGATAGTGCTACATAGCCAATCAGAGTGGATGACAAATAGAACCAATTGAGAGTGAAGGCAGTTATTACTGGATAAGCGCACAAGTAATACCAGCTAATGTGAAGTCACAAAATGGCTGACATGATGCACAAGCCCACCATCACCATTGGAACTTGCAGCACCACTGCCGTGGACCAGGAAGAAGTGCTGCCGCTTTAGAGAACTGGTGGTTGCGCTAGCAGAATTACCACTTTCCTCCCCATTCATGACAATGCTAGCACAATTGCTGGTGATGCTGCTTCCAGGTTTGCGGCAGCTGTGCTGCAAGTCTTAACGGTAACGGTAGGCTTGCTTATTATGTCAGCCAGTGAGTGTAACAGCACTATGTAGCTAATCAGATTTGCTGATATGCTGATGACATACAAGGCAAATAAAGCCACTATGAGGGAAATGCTTCCTGAATAGACCAATGCAATCTGAAAAATTACTGAAAGAGGTGTGCTGATTATAATACTGCCAAAAATACTTGTGAAGTGTCCCCTTTCAGCTCAGTCCTTGAGAGACATCTACAGTGTAGAACTGCAGTTAGTCTGAATATACTTACATCAGCATTACTTCAGCTCCTGGGAGATGAGACAAATTCCATGCATCACTGATGTGGCCTCTGCCTTCAGATGCCACCAGAATGGTGCAGAAAGTATGCTGCTGTTATAAAGTTGGAAGAGGTCCTCCTTAATAAGAGTGTGTTGGTGGTTATTAATTTTTACCCCCAGTAGGTAAAACAGCAGAGCACTGAGGAATGAGCATACACTCCAGTTACAGAGTAGGTAGCAGAGGATGGTTTAGTTGTTACAGCTATTTAGAGAAAACTCATGGAGATCCTTGTAGGACTAAATACTAAGTATTTATTGGTTAAGTACACTTGGATAGGAAAGCCTAAACATAATCTAAAGGACTACATAATGAATAGGTAAGGAGGGAGACAGATGTTTCCTTTCCATCTGTTCTCAAAGAACAAAGGGAGGATTGTGACTCAGCACAGGAGGTGCGGAAGAATCAGATCAGGGGTCATAGAGTAGAGACAGGTAGAACAGTTAGAGGGACCCTTACTCACTATCTCTACTCCCAATGCCCCTAGTGGTCATTAAGATAGTTGGTGCAAAAGGTCGATGCACTGGAACTCCATGTCCAGCAAAGTGCAGTGCTCTTCATGGAAAAATCTTAGCTCTTGGATTCACATAATCATGTGAATGGTTTATTCACATAAACCACTCCACTCTTTTACTTTCTGTTGGTTTCTTTATTACACACTTGTGACATGTGGGTTCCATGGAAACTGAATCACCATTTTTGCTTTTCTTAGGTCAGCTAAAAGCCTGGTTCACTTTAAGGCATATCATCAATTTTCTTGCTTGCCATACTTCTGATTCTGCACATAAATGCACAATTGTGAAAACAAAACATTGAGATCTTGATATGCCACCAATCTAAATGATTCGTTTAAAAAAAATTCAGATAGTTCTTCCGCATTCTGTTATTTCTGTTTTTCAGTTCCAAGTGACACCTCACTTTGCCAATAAATGGAAACACCAAAACAAACAGGAGGCTCATGATAGAGAGGAAGCATATTCCAAGTCAGGGAATAGGGGAATGATTAAGAAAATGTGATGTAATAACATACAGACAGAAAAGCATCAAGCCTCAAATATCATCTGGTCCCACCTTGCGGGGAATACTCATCACTGGCAGATAACTGTAGCATCTGCTCTTTCACTTATTCCTTAACAAGACTTGCACACAGATGCCCTCCTAATGAATCATAAGAAAAACTAATTTGATTTGATTCATTTTATCTATATTCTTCATTAACCTTCTTTGTATATGAAAACATCTTTCGTGAATCAGAAGGCAACATAGTGAAGTGCAGAAGCATTCAGGGTAGACTTACCTCTGTGTGCTTTTCTAGAGTCTTAGTTCTCATTTTGTCAGTAGGTGTTCAAACTGCATAGTACTGGCATTAAGAACCAGAGGCACATTGAGATAAACAAGATAATGAATCACAACCAAAATATAAATGAAATAATTAATTTCCACCATTCCCATTTTTTTAAAAAAAGATGAAAACCTCAAACCTTTAAAAGGAGAGGGAAAATAAAGCACCCTTTCTTAATATAAAGTAAAGAAATAAACAATGGTTCTTGATTCATCTGTGAGGTGCTGGTGGATGGGCCTGTATTGTAGAAGTGGGAGAAGGAGTGAACTTTGATTCTGTTCATCTCTTAACTTCTGGTTGAAGTACTAAATACCATTGGAACAAGTAGGGCTTTGTTATTTTCAACTATACAAGTCTCAGATAAATTGATAGGTTAGGGATGTGCACGAACCTGGTCCGGAGTTCAGGCTAGTTTGGCGGTGGTGGGGTGGTTACCTTTAAGGAGCAAGGAGGGTGCTCATCCCCCCCCTCGCTGTGTTTCCCCTGCCGGCGCTGTCTGCAAAACTGATGGCGCGGGTTGGCAATGTACCTCCTTGCTGCCCCAGTCAGCATCAGACCAGTAGTGGCCAGTACATGTGTGCAGCGTGACTTGCACATGCGCACCAGCCACTTTTAGTCTGATACTGACCGGGGCAGCAAGGAGGTATGCTGCCGCCCCATGCCAGCAGTTTTGCAGACAGCGCCAGTGGGGGTAATGTGGTGGTGGGGGATGAGCACCCTCCCTGATCCTTAAAGGTACACCCCCTCCCACCGGTGAACTGGCCGAGCACCGGTTTGTGCACATCCCTAAGATAGATAGACTTCTATTACCAACAATAGGATCACCTGGCTATATGCATGGTTCTCAAGAACACAGACTTATTTTGGCCTATGTTTCATAGCAGTAGCCTAACTCATGATATGTTAGTGTATGTTTTTATCAGAAACATTTCAGCTGGATCTGAGTACTTTTTAAAGAGCTGACAATCAGTAGCAATGAAGCAGCAATTCCTTTTAGGCAGCCAAAGCACTGAGTTGCAACATCTAGATTAAGCTTCATTGACTACATTTCAGTGAAAATAATGGGACCTAACTTAGTCATGACTAACTTGTCACATTGATTTTAATGGCACTGAGTCATGACCAATTAGTTTGGACATTGCCCAGTGGGAATAGCAGATAACCCAAACCAAGCAGGACATAAAGCTTTTTCAAAAATGAAGAGCTTTTGTGAGTATCTAAATTAACTTAAAATTGAACTTTTAAAAGAGTGATTGCAATGTCTGGAGAAAAAACAAACCATAGTGAATATTACATTGGAACAGAAGACAATTCAAATTGCCAGGAAATTTAGGACCAACAAATTGAGGTACTTTTTCACACAACGCATAATCAACTTGTGGAATTCTCTGCCACAAGATGTGCTGACAGCCAACAACCTGGATGGCTTTAAGAGGGGATAACTTCATGGAGGAGAAGTCTATCAAAGGCTACTGGTTGGAGGGCTGTAGGCCACCTCCAGCCTCAAAGGCAGGATGCCTCTGAATACCAGTTGCAGGGGAGTAACAGCAGGAGAGAGGGCATGCACATACTTCTTGCCTGTGGGCTCCCAGTGGCATCTGGTGGGCACTGTGTGAAACAGGATGCTGGAATAGATGGACCTTGGGCCTGATCCAGCAGGGCTGTTCTTATGTTCTTACATTCAAATAACATAGAATAAATCATGAGCAAAGAGTGGCTTCACATGTGAATACATGTGAGGCTGTCAGCAACCCCAGAGCAGTATCCATCTCGATGCTGTTCTATATATTTTTTTACAGCTTCTTAGAACCTACCAGATTAGCTAGAGCATTTCCCTGTTTTAATAGGAGGGAGTTTTTATAATTTGTTATCACTAAGGTATTGGTCTTCACAATGTGTTGGGGGGATGTTACTTTGGAGGAGGCCCTTCTGATTGAGGTAGACCTTGGCAGAGGCCGATATGGTGATAGGAGTAGGATGTGCCAGGTAAGGGAAAGATGCACTGGCTATATCAAAACCCTCACACCTGCCTGTCCTTCTCCCATCCAAGGAGACCCCAGTAATTCTCCCAGCAGCCCACCTTGCCTGAAGCTGGTGCTACTTTATGCCAGATCCATAAATGGAAAATCCACAGCCCTCCAGGAGATTATTCTGAATGAGCACACAGACTTTGCATGTGTTACAGAGACCTGGTTGGATGGGTGTGTGTGATGTAAATCTCTCCCAGTTGTGCCTGTTGGGTTTCTCGGGGAAGCATCAGCCAAGGCCGGGTGGGCAGGGAGGTGGGGTTGCCCTGGTTCATCGGGAGACCATCTCCCTCACCAGATGCACTGTCTGCCTTTCTGATCAGTTCGAGTGCCTGCATGTAGTGATTGGATCGCAAGACAAAGTTGGGATTCTGTTGGTATACCGCCCACCCTGCTGTCTAACAGTCTCCCTGCCTGAGCTGCTTGAGGTGGTCTCGGATGTGGCGTTGAGGGCACCATGGCTGTTAGTTTTTGGGGACTTTAACATCCATGCTGAGGCCAGCTTGTCTTGTGCAGCTCGGGACTTCATATCCTCCATGATGACCATGGGCATGTCTCCATTGATTTCTGGTCCCACACATGTGGCAAGCTATACGCTCGATTTGGGTTTTGGGTCAATGGTTGACAGTGAGTGGACAGAGAGTGGATGATCCTGTTGATGCCTGGTCTCCCTTTGGTATGAAGAGATGGGTTGGGTGATTGAGACGGTTGCGCCTAGTTGCCCTCTCCCAACCTGCCGAGCCCAAGCGATGCCCTGGTATACAGGTGAGTTGCAGACAATGAAGCTGGCTGGTAGACAGCTTGAGCATCGTCGGAGGGAAACTCAGAATGAATGTGACTGAACACAGGCTAGAGCCCATATTAGGGCCTACTCTATGGCTGTGATGGCAGCGAAGAAATCCCACATTTCCGCCACCATAGTGTCACTTCAGTGTTGTCCAGCGGAGCTTTTTTGAGTGGTTCGGGGCCTCCTAGGTGAGGACCTCAAAGACCATCAAACAGGACACTCGGCAGCCCACTGTGACTGACTTGCTTTATATTTTGCAGATAAAATCACTCATATCCATTCTGATTTGAATGCCAAGATTTTTGCGGCACCGGAACTGGATGTTGCCAACGCACCGTCTGGTCTTGTTATATTGGTTGCTTTTCAGACAGTGTTGCCTGAGGAGGTGGACAGGCTGTATGGAAGGCCGAAGCCTAGTACATGTGTCCTTGACCCTTGCCCTTCATGGTTGGTGAAGGCTTCTAGGAAGGGACTGGGTCCGTGGGTGGCGGGGTGGTGAATGCCTCTTTAGAGCAGGGGGTGGTTACCCCTTGCATGAAGGAGGCAGTCATTAGGTCCATCCTTAAAAAATCCTCATTGGACCCAGATGACTTCACTTTCGACCAGTTTCAAATCTCCCCTTCTTGGGCAAGGTGTTGGAGAGCATTGTGGCATCTCAGCTCCAGGCAGCCCTGGATGATTCTGATTACTTAGATCCTTTCCAGTCTGGCTTCTGACCTGGATATGGGACTGAAACTGCCTTGGTCACCCTGGTGGATAACCTATGCTGGGAGATAGACAGAGGGATTGTGACTATGTTGATTCTCCTAGACTTCTCAGCTGCTTTCAATACCATCAACTATGGTATCCTTCTGGGACGTCTCTCTGCGTTGGGACTTGGGGACATGGTTATACTATGGCTCTGTTTCTATCTACAGGGTCATACTCAGAAGGTGGTGCTGGGGGATGCCTGCTCCACCCCTTGGCCTTTGGCCTATGGGGTGCCACAATAATCTGTTCTTTCCCCCATGCTGTCTAACAAATACATGAAGCCCCTGGGAGAGGTCATCTGTAGGTGTGGGCTGCAGTGCCATCAATATGCTGATGACACCCAGCGCTACTTATATTTTAAGTCAGCAGACACCAGGGAGGCAGTGGATGCTCTGGACTGGGGCTTGGAGGCTGTTCTGGACTGGATGGGGGCAAACAAGCTGCAACTCAATCCAGATTAGATTGAAGTGTTCTGGGTTGGTAGAACTGATCATCCAAGTAATGAGGTAAATCTGGTCTTGGAAGGGGTCACGCTCCCTCTGAAAGGCAAAGTCTGCAGCTCGGGGTTGCTTCTGGACCCAACACTGTTCTTGGAAGTGCAGGTGGCAGGGGTGTGCAGAAGTGCCTTTTACTAACTATGGCTGGTATGCCAGCTGCGAACCTACTTGGAGAAGTTGGACCTGACCTCAGTCACTCATGCATTGGTAATATCCAGACTGGACTACTGCAATGCACTCTAGGTGGGGCTGCCCTTGAAGACTATTCGGAAGCTTCAGTTGGTTCAGAATGCTGCCGCAGGGATGTTCATGGGTGCAAGCCACTTCACAAGTATTACACCCATCCTGCATCAGCTCCATTGGCTACCGGTCTGCTTCCAGGCTAGATTCAAGGTGCTGGTATTGACCACATGGCTACATGGCTTGGGGCTGGGGTACCTCTTGGACCGCATTTGCTCATTTGAATCTGCCAGGGCCCTCTGCTCATCATCCCAGGCCCTGCTCATGACCCTGCCACTAACAGAGATCTGGTTGGCAGGGACTAGAGACAGGGCATTTTCGGTTGTGGCCCCTTGGCTTTGGAATGCCCTCCCTGAAGAGCTTCGCCCATGCTCCCTACCTCAGTGTTCTTAAAAACCATCTTAAAACACACCTTTTAAAGGAGGCTTTTTAATGCTCCATTATTTTGTGTTACATCTAGTAGATTCTTTAGCTTCTTTAGCTTTTTATAATATTCTGTTTTAATTTGAACCTAATGATTGTGGTTTTCAGTTTGACAACTTTCTTCTTTTTTTCTTCTCTTGTTTAATTTAGTTAATTTTATTACTTTTATTGTATCTTGTGTCTACCTTATTGTTGTGAGCTGCGCTGAGCAGTAGTGCACTAGAGGGGCGGGGTATAAATAACAACAACAACAACAGCAGCAGCAGCAGCAACTTTACTGGGAACCGCCTATATTCTGTGATGATATCTATAATAACAGCAACAACACTGATAATAAAATTCAGCGATCCCAGGTCCTTGGGAAGGACTCGATGTCTTAATAAAACAAACCAGTCAATAACACCTGTCTGACTGTGCAAATAAATAAATAAATAATAATAATAATAGAATAATAGAACCTCCAATTCCAGTCGAATCAGAAACATTTCTACCAAAGTATAGAAGGAGAAATGGCAAGAAATGTAGAAACACCAAAAAAAGAAGAAACAGTGCAATTCTGGGGGAAACTATGGAACAATCCAATAGATTATAATAAAAAAGCAGGCTGGGAGAAAGAGGTCAAAAAATGTAACCAACAAATGCAAGATCTAATAATAACACCAGAATTAATAAGTGAGAGAGCAAAGAAAATTAAAAATTGGACTGCTCCAGGCGATGATGAACTGCATGGCTTTTGGCTTAAACACCTAACAAGCCTTCATAAACAACTATCAAAACAGTTCAATCACATGTTGCAAGGAGGTGATATTAAACAATGGCCAACAACTGGGAAAACTCATCTCATAATGAAAGACCCAGCAAAAGGTGGAGTTTCAAGTAACTATAGACCGACAACCTGGCTGCCAACCATGTTCAAATTATTAACTAGAATAATAGCAGATGAAGTGATGCAACTCTTATTAACTAACAAACAGCTTCCAGTTGAACAGAAAGGAAATTGCCCAAACACCAGAGGCACAAAAGACCAGCTGCTGATTGACAAAATGATTTTAGAAAATTGCAAGAGAAGAAAAACCAATCTAAGTGTTGCATGGATTGACTACAAGAAAGCCTTCGACTCATTGCCTCACACGTGGATACTAAAATGTTTAGAAACAACTGGTGTCAGCAAAAACATTCAGATATTTATTTTAAAAGCAATGAGCATGTGGAGTACACAGTTAACAATCAATGGTGAGATACTTGGACAGGTTAGCATTAGAAGAGGTATTTTCTAAGGAGACTCACTATCCCCTCTGTTGTTTATAATCGCCATGACTCCACTTTCACAAATGCTAAACAAAACAGGCCTCGGATAACAAACATCTAAAACATCAAGTAAAATCAACCATCTGCTGAACGTGGACGATCTGAAGTTGTATGGAAAGTCCCCGTCAGAAATTGAATCACTGCTAAACACTGTCCGTATATTCAGTAGTGATATAGCAATGGAGTTTGGACTAGACAAGTGTGCTGCATTAATAATGAAAAGAGGAAAAATAAGAAAAACAGAAGGAATAGAACTGCCCAATGGAAGCAACATCAAGAACCTGGAAGAGGAAGAAGATTACAAATACTTGGGCATTCTCCAGGCAGATAACATTGCATACACTGAAGTTAAAAGAAAAATTGGCAGTGAATTATTATTATTATTATTACATTTATATCCCGCTCGTCCTCCAAGGAGCCCAGAGCAGTGTACTACATACTTGAGTTCTCGTTCACAACATCCCTGTGAAATAGGTTAGGCTGAGAGAGAAGTGACTGGCCCAGAGTCACCCAGCTAGTTTCATGGCTGAATGGGGATTTGAACTCGGGTCTCCCCGGTCCTAGTCCAGCACTCTAACCACTATACCACACTGGCTCTCACAATGAATACATCATGGAGAGTTAGAATGAATACATCAGGAGAGTTAGAAAAATCCTAAAGTCCAAACTCAATGGTGGAAACACCATACAAGCCATAAACACCTGGGCTATACCTGTTACCAGATACACTGCAGGAATAATAGACTGGACCCAGGCAGAGCTAGAGATGCTAGATTGTAAGACCAGGAAAATAATGACCATCAATCATGCTCCCCACCCCTGCAGTGATGTTGATAGGCTATACCTCCCTCGCAGCTCAGGTGGAAGAGGAATGCTACAAATCCATCTAACAGTAGAGGAGGAGAAAAGAGGCCTTGAAGAATATATAGTGAAGAAGATGCACTTAAAATGGTCAATAACAAGAAACGATTCAACACCAATGAAAGAAAGCAGGCCTACAAGAAAGAACAAGTCAAGAACCGAGCAGAAAAATGGAAAAAGAAGCCACTGCATGGTCAATATTTGCACAATTTAAGTGGAAAATCAGACATCACCAAGACCTGGCAATGGCTTAAGTATGGCAACTTGAAGAAAGAAACAGAGGGTTTAATACTGGCTGCACAAGAACAGGCACTAAGAACAAATGCAATAAGAGCCAAAGTCGAAAAATCTACCACAAACAGCAAGTGCCGCCTTTGTAAAGAAGCAGATGAAACCATGGACCACCTAATCAGCTGTTGTAAAAAGATCACACAGACTGACTACAAACAAAGGCATGACAAGGTAGCAGGGATGATACACTGGAACATCTGCAAAAAATACAAGCTACCTGTAGCCAAAAATTGGTGGGACCATAAAATTGAAAACGTGGTAGAAATTGAAGATGCAAAAATATTATGGGACTTCCGACTACAAACAGACAAACATCGGCCACACAATACACCAGATATAACTGTAGTCGAGAAGAAAGAAAAACAAGTTAAAATAATCGACATAGAAATACCAAGGGATAGCAGAATAGAAGAAAAAGAAATAGGGAAAAAAAATCACAAAATACAAAGAACTACAAATTGAAATTGAAAGGCTGTTGCAGAAAAAGACCAAATAATCCCAGTGGTAATTGGCACCCTAGGTGCAATTCCAAAACAACTTGAAGAGCAGCTCAACACCATAGGAGCCACAGAAATCACCACCAGCCAATTACAAAAAGCAACTTTATTGGGAACAGCCTATATTCTGCGATGATATCTATAATAATAGCAACAACATTGATAACAAAATTCAGCCAACGCAGGTCCTTGGGAAGGACTCAATGTCTGGATAAAACAAACCAGTCAATAACACCTGTCTGACTGTATAAACAAGAAATAATAGATGACACAGCTATGGGAGACTCACCAAGTGCTCAGATATACCATTTCTGACGCTCTGGCCAGTGGCAGAAGTTTGATTAACTCACATAGACCAGGATAACAGGAGTTCAAGATTATTTGATGACAGACAGGGGCTCTGCTTTCTGGAGTTTTTAACTGCTTTCATCAATTTCTCAGGCATTTCCATTTTAACAAATATGTTCAAATGTTTTCTTCCTACTGTAGAACTGTATGTAATAACTTTATTGCACTTGCATGAAATACATTGCCAGGCATGATGCTCAGCATAATGATATGCTCCTGGACTGCTCTGGACTCCTAAGGCAGCCCTGGCGCTGTTCCAAAGCAACAATTGAGCAAATAGTGCTACCACAATTTCACCATTGTGATGAAAAGAGAAAACTGTGGTCCTAGGGCACAGAGTTACATCTTCATAACACTGCACATCATGTAAGCCATTGCTTTTTGAAAGATACTTTCTTGATCCAAAAAGAGAGGTGTTGGATACCAAGTCAAATAATGAAGCTATTCTCATGATGAGGGGAAAACTGGGGAGCCCAGCCCAGTTTCCTCCCATCGTGAGAACCACCAGGCTCGCGGGTGAGCCTGGTGGTTCTCTGGCAGCTAGCCCGCCAAAGAAGCCCTCCCCTTAACCCAGGTTAGTGGAACGAGCACTCCACTAACCCGGGTTTTCTGGCCGTGTTCTGCTGTGGTGCGACTCTGCACTGCAGCGACACATAAGGAGACCCCTGCTGGGAGGCTGAAATAAGCCTCCGGGTCCCAGGGGTCCCCCCCGGATACTCTGCACAGTCACACAGGGCATCCTGGAACTTCTGGGGGCCAGGTGGCCCCTGATCCCCACAGCCCCAATCAGCTCCGTGGTGGATCCGGTAATCGTGTGGGTGGCTGATCACCGGCCCAGGGACGGCTCTGCGATTGTATGCGGGGAGGGGTAAGTTAACCTGCTCTCCCCACAGACCCACTGGAAGCTCTTCTCACTGATCACGAGAAGAGCTTCAGTGTCTTCCTGTCTGCAGCTCAGCTCAGAAATAAAGTGTGCGCCCTGTTCAAACATTAAGGCTATTCACATGACCAGGAGACGGGGACGACTGGCGGGTGGGGGAAGGCTGTGCAAAACTTACCCCCCCCCCCGATGATCCTGAAAAGGTGGTGGGAAGCATGGACCATGCTCCCACATGATCCATGCTGCTGCACGCAATATGGATCCCCGGTGGCCAGAACAATGGGTCCAAGTCTCTACATATCCTACAATGCACCGTGTGACATGCATGGTGCATTGGGGATACCCCTGTGCAACAGGCACGCTAGGCACCTTTCTCTGTATCCGCTTGGACTGCAAGCAGCCTGAACACACACACAACCCTGGTACCATGCTTAAGGGTGCACTCTGTCACCCAGAAACATGAGTTTATAAATATGTTAAATAAAAATAAATAAATAAATAAAATAAAAGCCAGGGTAAAAAGCTGGGTTAGGTGGGCAGGCAGCACCAGGATCCATGCAGATCACAGTGCTTCACATATGCCACTCAACCCAGGCTGGGCTGCCCAGGTCTGGGTTAGGCTTCATGTATGAATACCCTTGTTACGTTCAACACTCAAACAAGTGTACAGTGTATACTGTTACAGATCTGCACATAGGTACAGTTATTCACACATTCTGTTGAACATAGGTACAGCTGTACACTTCCTCTCTGTACCATGCATTTGCGGACACGTACCCACGTTCATTTTAAAAATGAGCACAGGTACAGCTATTTACATAACATGTATGTTTTTTCAGACATCTGTATGCATTTTTACTGCTTACCATCTTCCTGGATTTCAGAGTCCTGGCACTGACACCTACAAGAATATTAGCAAGAATTGAAAAAGAATTGACCTCTAGAGCTGAAAAACAGCTCTCAATGTTCTTCTGAATTCTGATTAAACTTTCTGTAAGATTCTAGTTTCCTTCTTTTTCATAATTGAACAGCTTACTGCCTTTAGCAATTTTATCTATGAGTTTCTCTTAATCCTTGCCATTTTTCTTCAGCACTTTCTACATTTTCTTTTCTGTTTCATTTATTTATATGCTTTTCCTTGACTAGAATTCTTATTTTTGCTCTCCACTGAACTCTGTAATTTTAATTATTCCTGTTGGTAATGTTCATACCTCAAAAACCCCTTGTCTCTTCCTGTTCAGCTGACTTAACTCCCAATATATTTAACCTAGACACACATCTTTGACACATACTGGGGCTACTCACAGGGGAGAAGTCTGGGCCAACTCACCTTCCCCCCAGACGAGCGACTGAATGTTGCTGGGAGTGTGGAGTGCACTCTCAGACAATCTGCACCAGCATGGAGCTCCAGAGGCCAGGACCACACATCCTGGCCTCCAGATATTCCACAGTGCACTGTGCAGTGTGTGCAGTCCATTGGGGGATTCCCTCAGGAGATAGGCTCTCTAGGCACCCATCTCTGTGTGCACTCAGGTTGAATGCAGCCTAAGTGAGCACATGGAGCCAGGGTTAAGGGTGTGATTGCATTTTAACCTTGATAAAAGCCATGTTAAAATGCTGGGCTAGGCAATGCTGCCCCATTGGGATTGGGCCCAATCCTGCTGGTTGTCACATGCAGCCTAACTCAGGCTGGGTTTCCCTAGACTGAGTTATGCTGTGCATGAGAACAGGCTCACTGGGTTGTATCCGAAGTGTTTGAATACTTGGGTATTGTACAGCTTCTCTCATCAGAGAATTGGGAACAACCAGAGATTTGTTAAATATGTTCCTTGATGGCAATCTCAAATTGTTACTGTTATTGTTACTGTTACTTTTCCTTTCAACTATTCTAGTGATTCTTCCCGAATATGTTTTTCTACTGCTTCATATCACATCCGTCTGATACCTCTGCCCTTTCATCTCCTGTAAGTTTTACTGACCTGTATAGTTTTTTTAAAAACATATATACAATAGTTCCCAGATGGTAACCAATTCTAAATGGTAAAGTCAGCAGCTGTTGACATCACACAAATGCTTTCTGCTGTTGTCTGTAGTTTGGCACCATCAAGAACAAATTGATTTGCCAGACAAGGAAAACCCTTTATCCATCCAGGCTATTGTAAATTTACCAGAAACATGAACCACAATCCAGCCAAAGCCAACCACTTTTACATCTCATTGATTTTAATTGGAGGGATTTAAGCATGTGCTTAATTTCCCCACTGAAATAAATCAACTGGGGGTAAATTGGCTTCACATTTGCTGGATTGCACAGACAATGTTTGTTTGGCAGGGGGAAGGTCTTACTGAGCAGACAATACTTTTTGTATCACAACTTAGCACTAAGTTGTAAATGATGATACTGCTGTACCAGCGGCTTCCATGGATTTTTCTGTGGAAAATTCTTGTAGGGTGAGCTTACATGAGTCCCACAGTAAAGTGCTCCCTAGTGTATTTTTACCCCTATGGTTGCTTTCTGCAGTTTCCTGCTGTAAAATTTGTAATAAAGCCCACCACTCGAAATTGTGGAAGTTGCCTTGGGCCCTGTAATTAATTCTACTCTAACACCTTTCCTGGACATCAGAAATAGAAATGTTTTAACATGGTTTTAGTACTGTGTTTTTGTTTTTATATAACGGTAGCCACACAGAAGCTTCATTTGAATTAGTAATGTGGGATATACATCCTGGAGAAATATGAAATTCAGTAACACCATATTAAAAGCAGGGCTACCTGAACAACTGTCTTCCATCAACAAATGTGCCATATGGCATGATAGGTCTACTCAGCCTTCTCCTGCTGGCTCTTACAATTAGTGGTGAGAGATTCAGCTCAGCATCCCCCCACACCCCCGAAGCACAGGGCTGTTAATGTCCAGAATTTGTTGCTCCCATTACATGTTCTGGCTCCACCTTCTAATACCATTAGGCCGTTAGCGCTGTTTCATTGAGATCAGACTTGGAAGCTATAAGTTATCTGAGTAGACAATTTCATCAGTTCAAAACAGAGAGGATTGCTTCCTTCACTTGCCAGAGATTGAAGAAAAGGGCCCAATCCCCACCACTTCATTTTCTAGTTGCCAGTGAGTTATTCACACATGGCTTCATGCTGCGCAGTAAATGTTGAGTGAAGCCACTTGGAATTACACTCATGGCATTGAGGGAAGCAGCCCCTCCCCTCTACTCTCAGGGGTTGTTTTTTTTTGGTGCAGGCTCACATTGCATGCTTCCATGTTTTCCTTCTAACTAATGTGGGGGGGAGGGAGAGAGAATGAGAGATTTCTGAAGCCTATATCTGCATTCCTAAAGAGGGTTTCCTTCTTATCATGTTAACGATGATCTCTCCCTATTTGCCTCTACATATTTGCTCTAGCATTTTCAGAAAAAGCCGTTTAAAACCAGCATTTTAAAAACCCAGAAATATGTTGAGATGAGCTATAATTTGGAATACAAAGCTCAGTTTGTGTGTGAAGTGCTTCCAAGGAACTCAAAAGAATTTCGGGGTAAGTTTGGCTGGTGTGTGAATGTACACACTTTCTTCGGACGAGATTCAGGGTAACAGCCCTGTCTGTAAAGCCTCCAGGAGAGTGTAACCCATCTGGTTACATTAATTATCCATTAATGCTTTTCTTTTTTAAATTTCTGTATATGTGGGTACACATTCACTAGGGTGAAATGTAAACCACTCTGGAAACTTCTATTGAAAAGTGGTATATAAAGATTTGTTGTTGTTGAAATATACATATTCTTTCCCCGCACCAGTATATGTAACAGTTGCATGGCTCTGGGTATACATGTGTGTTCTGATTGATGTGCATTCTATGTGTGTTCTGCATCTTGCATAAGTAATAAATCAAAAGATTATTTAAAACATAATCTTTAGCCAGAATAAGCCATAGTGAAGCCCAAGTCCTATCTTGATCCATCCATATCTATACACCCTGAAGTTGTCACATGCTAGTAGTACATAACAGGTAACTGCTTGGTGGCTCAGTGGTAAAACTGCCGCCCTGTAACCAGAAGGTTACAAGTTTGATCCTGACCAGGGACTCAAGGTTGACTCAGCCTTCCATCCTTCCGAGGTCGGTAAAATGAGTACCCAGAATGTTGGGGGCAATATGTTAAAATCATTGTAAACCGCTTAGAGAGCTCCAGCTATAGAGCGGTATATAAATGTAAGTGCTGTTGCTATTGCTATTGTTATTGCTAACTGGTAGTTTCTGCATACCAGAAAAATGATGATATGGACACTACATCACAGCCATGTGTGATTACATGTCCTTTCACACACACACACACACACACACACACAGAATGTCTGTTTGCCTGTTCCTATACATCCCTACACCCTTTGAGCTATTGGGACCAAACTTTGCAAAGTGACTTCCTATGACCCTACGAGTAACATAGGGTATCCGAGAACCCCCCAAACCACCCCGCACAGGCAGTTAGGATTGTGGCTGAAGGGGAGTTGTCCATTGATATGCTCTAAGCTTCTATACCTGAGCAACGCCGGGTACTTAAAGCTAGTTTTGTATAAAAACTAATGCTATGCTGGAAGAGTTCTGCAGTCAGTCCAGCAGACTGAAAACAGGAAGAAAAGATTAAAGAGTCCAGAAGGACTGACTTATTAGGAAAGATTGTAGGTTCTTTCTAAGCATGGCTAACTCTCCTCCTTATACATTTGTCTTCATCTGAAGAGCAAAGTACAATATATTCCAAAACTGGAGATACAGCATAATATTTTAGTCCCAAGTTGCCCTGTTTCCACTATAAATAATTATTTCCTAGTTTGTACCATATGACAACCAGTGTGGCACATCAGTGAACCCCTTTGGTGATAAATACTTGTAGAACTCAGATAAGCTGAGCAATGGAAAAAAGGAATTAAATGCTGATGTAAATAGACAACTTCTCGTCTATCAGTAATGCTATTCATCCTTAACCTAGCTGAGAATTTGGCCCATGGTAATAGTTTAACAGCCGTAAAGCTAATGTCTGCACAGAATAACAGCAGCTCTAGGATTTGGCATCACCATACACGGACAATAATTAATGAGGACTAACTTTCAGCAATTAAAATATATTTCCTCTGGCAGTGTATACAATGTGCCATGCTTTTGCTTACAAGTCTCATGAATAATTAGCTGCTTTGCCCTTCAGCTCTCAGTTTCAAAAAGAAGAGAAACAAGAGAGAGATTATGAATTACTTTGATGCAGCTGGTTTGGAAAGGTAGCTTCTTGGGATGCTGGACTGGCCTGACATTTGGGACATTGTTTTTGGATGAGTGATCACAAATACCTGCTAGCTATATACTGATAGCATTAGGAAAATGTTAATTATAGTGGTGTGAATTGCAAAGTCCACATCAAAGCCAATCACCATGATATTAGCGTTCAAAATAAGTACATAGATGACTGGATTTGGCTCTCTTGCTTAATTACCCTAGTGTGCCATAATCTTGCAAGAAGTGCATACAGGAAAACAACTACGGCTGCAAACTCTATTAAAATCAATGAGAATTTGGCCCTTGACTTCTACAAGAGCTGGATTCCAACTATAAATACCAGGGCAATCAAATAATGTTTCTGGATCATATAATGTAGTCTTCTACACACACCCACACCCACACGTCAGGAGCCATCCATGGATTTTATGAACGTTTATTGACAAAATAACAAGCGTAAAATGTCAGGTCAGAGCACCTTTCTTATGAGGCAAGGCTACAACACCTGGGGCTTTTTAGTTTAGAAAAAAGACGACTGCGGGGAGACATGATAGAGGTCTCTAAAATCATGCATGGTGTGGAGAAAGTGGAGAGAGAGAAATTCTTCTTCCTCTCACACAACACTAGAACCAGGGGTCACTCCATGAAATTGATTGCCAGGAGGTCTAGGACCAACAAACGGAAGTACTTATTCACACAATGTGTGATCCACTGGTGGAACTCTCTGCCACAGGATGTGGTGACAGCCAGCAACCTGGATGGCTTTAAGAGGGGTTTGGATGACTTCATGGAGGAGAGGTCTATCAATGGCTACTAGTCGGAGGGCTGTGGGCCACCTCCAGCCTCAAAGGCAGGATGCCTCTGAGAACCAGTTGCAGGGGAGTATTATTATTATTACATTTATATCCCGTTCTTCTGAGGTCCTGGCCTCAGATCAATCTGCCCAATTCCACACTGCATGGAGCAGAGGGGATTGTGTGGTACTGCTCTCCGAGCTCCCACCAGGCAATAAATGGTCATCTGGGGGAAGGCAAGGTTTGCAATGCTCCCCCACCCCTGTCTGCATGCCTGGTAGGTTGTGTGAATAGCCCCTAGGGCTAATGCTGGTGTGATATAAACCCTGTTCAGACATACATTACATTGTATCTGCATACAGGTGTCTGTGCATGTGTTCATTTTAAAAGTGAACTTGGTTCCCTGGAATGCAGGATGCAGATAAGAAGTATATTGTTGTTTGTGCATTGATTATAATGTGTGAATAACTGTTCATGCATACAGATCTTTATGTGTGTACACTATATACATATTGTAAGTGTATTGAACATATAATGTGTGAATAAGATTATAATTCACTAGACTCACAGAAGCATATGAGAGAGCAAAATAATACCAACAAGGAATTAACACCACCCACTCCCTAAAAGCAACATCTACAGCTGCACCTACAAAATTCCTTGATGTGAGATGTGAGGATGTGATTTGGGGATTGAACGGAGGCAGTACATGGGCGGCGTGCAACTGTATATATAAGTCAGTGGCAAAATCTCCTTTTTCCTGGTGTTGGTCTGCTGACTTGGCCTCTTTGACTTCTGTTATGTTCCTAACTTCTGGCTACCAGTTTAATCCTGAATTCCTGACTGTTTGCTTGGCTTTGAGTAGCACTTAGTGACCACTGACAACAGCTCAGCCCTGACACCTACCCTGTCTATACTCCACAAATGTAAAAGAAAGGGGTCAGGAAGGACTGTTTCCCTTCTCAGGAACCAGACCCAGAAGTTAGGAGAACAGGGCTTCCTTTACACAGAGGGCTGAATCTTCTAGCACTCAAACCTAGCCATCAGTAGCTCCCAGAGGTGCAACTAGATAATTTTGGGATCTGGACCTAATGGCCTTTTGTGGGTGGTGCCCTCTGCAAGATAATAATCATCCCCCTATGCACTGCACTGAGGTCACCTCCACCACGACTGGTGTTGCTTAGCCTGGGCTGGGGGAGCCCTGGAGCCTCTGAGGCCAAGCAGGAGAATCAGTGACTGCCTGCCTCTCACCTGTGCTGCTGCTGCCTTCCTGCCCTTACAACTTGCCCTGCTCCCTCACACAGCTTGAAGGTGGACTGCTCGATGCCTGATGCCATCACTTATGTGTACACTGATCCCAAGCATCTCTGCAGGATGCTCACCAAGCCCAGCCCTACTGCTACAGTTGCACAGCACACAGGACTGGAGGAGTCTCGGGTATGCCATGAGCTTGCTCCCCCTGGCTACACAAGGGAGGAGATCGGGTGGAGTGTGGGTGGGCTGCACACTGGCCACACTCAGCCCTTACAGCCCTGGCCAATGAAACATAGTCATATTCACCACATATATCCCATTTACATAACTTCCTCCTGCCTTTGTTTAGCAAGCTATGCTCAGAGTGATTAAGTTTGAAGAGCAATAGATTTCTTTGTCTTTCATAAAACCTGCCACCCTCTGGGTAAGCAGAATGACTTGCAAACTGTGTCGTGGCACTTTTCAAGTTATATATACTTCTAGCCAAAGCACATGGCCTTGAAATCTGTTTGGGTCATTGTCCTACAAATTCTCATAAAGGCGAGTTGTAGCCCTCCACTCCTCACTCCTCTTCTTCACTTTCCTGCCTGTTCCCCAAGAGGAAGCCTCTCTTCCAACATGCAATGAATGCACCAACTTACCTGGGAAGGATAGGTAAACTAACCTCTTTCCTTTCTAAGTCTCCTCGATGCTTCTCTTCCTTCTCTGCCTCCCTCCCAACTTCCCAAGCACTGTTAATGGCAAGCCTTAAGCCAAGCTCTGCTCTAAAGCCAACCTGATTTACTCTTAATTAGTACTTTAGCTAAATTATTTCCAGTAAGCCTCATAGTTAGAATATAAACCAAGATTGATTGCATCACCTAAATAAACTGTTGTCTTCTGTCCCCCCATTTTACCATTAATAAAGCTTTGAATTATATTCCTATCTCCCCATTTCTCCAGTACACCAAACTTCTAATTTCCCCAAGTCAAGCCAAAAGCATAGTTGAGGTATCTAGTCAGCACCTCAGGGCAGTTCTGGTAACATAGCACACAAACTGGGCTGATTCTCACAAATGAAAAGTGGATTGGAGAATATGGATATGGAAATCGATTTGAATTGGCATCAATTCAGCTGAAATCTGGGTGATTTGAGCAATTCAAATCCAAATCGAATCACCCATTGAAAATTAGGAAAAAATTGAATTCAAGTTGAATTTTCAAAATTTGATTCGAATTCGATTGAGAGCTGTTTGGCACCTTTTAAAAACCATTCAAGCCCCCTGATTGGTTAAAAAGGGCACCAAAAGAGGGTCAAATAGATTTGAATTTGAATTAAATTGGAAATGAATTTTTAAATTGGATTTGAATTTGTTTCTTGGAAACCCACAAACAGAACACAAAGGCAATAGCCCTCCCCTGCTGTTGTCTCCCAGCATGTGGTATTCAGTGGCATACTGTCTCTGAACATGGAGCTTTCCCATAACCATCATGACATGAGGTTGTGAATCTCCCTTTATATTACCAGAAGGCCTGCAACATGCTACCATTGTTTTCCCCCATGGTAGAAAAAGGACAGAGATGGTGGTAAGGCTGCTTTCTTTCCCTTGCACTTCATCTTCTATTGAAAGTCCCCTGAAATTGGTGCAGACTTGCTTTTCAAAAGCAAGTCAGGCATCCTCTAAAAATGGTCACATTTTGCCTCATATCTGACATTATTATACTAGCTCATTAATACTAAACTCTTCTTCTTTCTCTAATAAAATAGTAATAGCTTTTGGATTAAGTTTCTCTGGGTCAATAAGAAATTATAAATGTGCATATAACACTAGTTCTGTGGATGTGCAGGAGAGTAAAAGCGAAGGATGGTGTATGAAAGAGGAAGAACCACCACAAACAATAAAGAGAAAGCTATCTAAGCTCGCACAATGAGAGCAACAAAAGAGATTAGCCACTCACTCTTGTTAGAATGTCTCTAGAGTTCAATATTGCAATGACCAACTATTTCAAATCTCATGGGAGCCTCGTGCACATTTTTTATCTCTCTCTTGCAGTATAGCCCAGGAGAGAATTCATTATTGCTCTTCACGGTTGAAGGTGGGAAAGAAAAATGCACAGGGCAGCTTTTGGGAGGTAGGCTTAGTCTGCCTTTGGATTTGCTTACAAAGCTCCCCTGCCACCAATCAATATTCAACATTATAAGCCACTTTAGTGATTTATAAATCAGTGGCATAATTTAGGAAACTATTGGGTAACATATATTTTGTGCTTGACCAATAAATTAGTTATCCACCCAATAAATTATTGTGATGACTTATAAATCAGACATATATTGTATAAATCAAAAACTTATATGTGTGGATGGCACTTAAAAGTTCTAATTTATAAATCATAGCATGATGAATTAGACCACATTATAAAGAGGAAACCATCACCCATCCATCAGTCATTGTCTCCCTATACTTCTGGATATTCAACACAGGGACTATGGCAAAAAATGACAGCTAATAAATGAACACAGAGACAATAGAAGAAGAGGTGAGGCAAATGATGGGTTACTAGCTTCTTTAAACCAAATTACTGATTGCTTTGAGGGCACTTTTACCAGACTGCCCTAAGCATAAAGAAGATGTTAATAAGGTGCTGACCTTAGATGTCTTTTCTGAAGCTTGCTGTTCTATTATTTGCAACCTAAGTGGGTAAATAGTATGTGTTATCTATTTTATTTTTTCTTATAACTCTGTTCTGATTATTGTGAGATACAGAAGTCCCAAAGTTTTTCTTTTCCAGAGGGCATAGATCACAGTGTTCCATTCCCTTTCTTGCCAAATAGGCCATGGAGGAAAAGGAAGATTGAAAGGAAGGATGCCCTTTCCTTCATCCAGACTGCTAGATTTCAACTCAGAAAATCTGCACTGATCAAGTGGGGGACATAATAAGATAAAACTGCTGCTTTCCATCCATGCCTTCTGTTGCATCTTCATCTGCCTTCCTAATTTAATTTAACTTATGTTGGCTGACATTCCCCATAGGGCTAGGACAGAGCAAATAGCCTTGTGGAAATGCAAAAAGACTGGCGCTTAAGTGCTTGCCAGTCTTTATCTGCAGGCTCAGTGGAGGTGGAGCGGGAAGGATTTATTTTCACTGCTCTCTCGCCTCCCTCCAGATTGGGTTTTTGCATGCAGTAATCTGTCTCTGAGGGGTATGTGACTCTCAAGGAGAGATTCCTGAGCATGAAAACTCAGACTGGAGGGAGGGGACAATAGCAAAACTTGTGCCTTCCCCCTCCCACTCCACTTCCACTGGGCTGCAAACAAAGACTGAACCATACTTAATTTCCAGTCTTTTTGCATCTCTGCAGGGCTTTATCCATTCTCCTAGCCCTGCAGTGAATGTAAACCACTGTTTACAATGTTAAAAATACAAAGCAAGAAAACATGCCCCATCTATCATATCAAGCAAGAGTCTATATACTATGTGGCAGGTAGGGAGTAGCGGATGAAAAGAACAAGGAAGGGATAGACTGGAGAGCAGCAGTGTAGGGAGGCTTGCAGCGGCCTGTGTGTGGCCGCCGGCACAGCCCCCTAGCCCCGCCCCTGCATCTGACATCTGGGGCTGTGCACCATTTGGGAGGGAGATTGGCCCATGCTGCGATGGGCAACATGGGCCGGAGCGACTCTCCCTGCCTTAAAGGCAGGGAGAACCGTTCCAGCTGTGCTGCCAATGCAGCGCGGCCTGATCTCTCTCCTAAACAGGGCTGCATGGCCCTGTTTGGGAGGGAGATCGATCGGCCCCACTGCATTGGCAGCAAGACCAGGAGCGGCTCTCCCTTCCTTTAAGGCAGGGAGAGCCACTCCGGCTGCACTGTCAACACAACGCAGGCTGATTTCGGCTCCAAACAGGGCTGGGCAGTCCCGTTTGGGACCAAAATAACACCCTCGCATCTGACGTCAGACATGGGGGGGTGTCTGGGGCCATGATGCGGCCTCTGATTGGTGGCGACCTGGGTTCTTTGAACCCGTTTGCCCAATGGTGGCTCCGCCCCTGATGGAGAGGCCATGGCTACCTCATGTACCTACCTCATCTCTCATTTGATCAGCATTAAAGAGCAGGGGTTCACTGCCTGACTAAAAAAACCCAACAGAACTCACACCAAAATTAATAGGACAAGTTAGTCATGGCTTATTTGTCTTATTAAGTTCAGTGGATCTTCTGTTGAGTAATTTAGTCAATCTAGCAGCCAATATAACTAACCACACGGTAACCACAGGAACCACATGGGAACTACAGGTTCCATTTCAGGCCTCCAGTTTTTCTTTTTCTTCTTTTAGAATAGGTTTAGAATAAAAAGCAAAGAGATGAGCAGCTTGTTGATATCTTAAATTCTGGAATGGAGAAGGTACAGTAAGGCCATTTCCTCTGACCCTAATGAATTTTTCATGATCTTAACACCTATTTTTTCCCCCAGAAGCCATACTCATTCCTTTTAAAGGTGCCTGATTATGTCACTGTAGTGCATTTTATTTCTGTTGATCCCAGTACATGCTTCTCCCTATAGTCATCTCTTTTCTGTGTCCCACTTATGTATCTACTGGTTCCCATTTCTCATTTTGGACATTTCTATAGATAATATCTGCCCTTTGCTGCTCTTTCTGCTTGGTGACTGCGTTCCAAGTTCCATCTTTCATTTTCCATTACTCTGCTATACCATCTACCTCTCTTTCCTGTCTCCTCATTGACTCTCCTTTTTGTTCCAATGGTCCCCTTCCCCAGATCCCTATCTCCTCCTTTTACAGACCACTTGCATCAATTGACCATTGTTTCCTTTGTGTACTTTGTTATTATTTCTCTGTGTTTAAACTGCCCTGACCCATTTTTGGAAAGGTGGTATAGAAATCGAATGAATGAATGAATGACCAGAGCCCTCCCATCTCCAAACCTAGGGTCCTCTGTGCCCAGTCCCATTGTGGCATCAGAGCATCACAGCCAATGTCAGTAAGGGAGAGACTTCAAGTTCTGACTGTGGATGTTGTTGCAGAATTGGTGTTTCTTATTTATTTCAATGGGACTCATGCAGGAAAATTTCTCAGTAGTTCCCAGTTCCTTTCAACTCCAACACAGAAAGTCTTTGTTTTTAAAAACCCTGAACAGCATCCAGACTAATGTTGCCCTCACATGCAATATTTTTAAAATCCCCTCCCTTTTCTGCTCCCAATGCCCCCTGAAAATATGCCCCTGATACTGTGGGACCTATTGGGACAGCAGAGAGAATGGGACTATTGGGAAAAATCATTGCACATGGGCAATATTCTAATAGGGACCCACTCCCTGGGTAGGCTCAGGGGGGTGCCTTTAAGCAAGCAGGTAAGGTGTTACTTACCCATTCACCTCTCCACACTGTTTCCCCCTCACCAGCACTCAATTTTGAAAGAGACATGCGGGGCTGCAACGTTCCTTCCTGTAGCCCCAGTCAGTGATGGCATGCACATGGCTGGGGTGCACACGTGCCAGGCGACCATGTACGTGGCAGTGCTGATTGGGCTGCCAGAAGGAACGCTGCGGCTTCATGCATCTCTTTCAAAATTGAGCGCTGCAGGGGGGGAAGCAGCGGGGAGGGGGAGAACAGGTAAAGGGCACCCTACCTGTTTTTTAAAGGCAGCCCTCTACTGTCTGTCGAGCCGGCTCAAATGCCAGCATTAAAACAGGTTTGGTGCTCCAGAAAGGGAGTGCCGAACCTGTTTGTGCACATCCCTATCCCCTAATGCCAAGACAGTATTAGTCTGGATGTTGCTCCCTGTATTTATAATATCACTGTGTAGATATAACTGTTCAAACTTAACTTGAAAACTGTTATACAAACTTTAGGGGAAATTGTATTTGGAATAATCAGGTTGAGCTGTTTGTACAGCGGAATGCCTGGACTACATTTAATTCATGAATTTGAAGACATGGATCGAATTCAGTACTTGGAGAAATTATTTTCATTGGCACTGTTGTTATTTATTATGTCATTAATTTATTATGCAATGTACCCGCATATGAGGACAGTTAAGATTCAATGCACCTATCTCAGAAGTATGAAGCAGTCAATCAGTATGGTACAGTTTTTCTACACAATTCTTCTCTGTATGTTCCTATAAGATGCCCAGCATTTCTTGGATAATTCAACAAATACTTAAGCATAAATCTAAACTGTGTGAAAAGATTGAATTAGAGCACATATTCAGTGTACAGTCTTTTCTCTTCACCCTGAAGGATTCTATGACTGACAGGGCTGCACTGGAATGGAAAACTACAACATGCAGCTAACATAACTTTTCAAAATAAATCATAGGTCAGCGGATGGAGATGATGACTTCATACTCTTATTAAAGATGATAGTTCTTCAACAGCAGGCTAGGGATAACTTTGATCTGAGACCTTGAGGGAGCCTGCTAGACAGGTCATATAGTGCGTGGCTAGATAATCCATTCATTTGGCTCAGATAGGGGCGTATCTAGAGTAAGATAGGCAGGGCACATGCCCCGGGCACCACTTGAAGGGGGGGGGGCACCATTTTTTTAAATTTAAAAAATTTAAAAATGGCCACTGAAAACAAAATGACCACTGCACATGCTCAAATGGTCCCTGCGAGGTCCTAGAGGCCTGTGGGGAGAGGGGGAACCTTTGCAGACCCCCCCCCATGGCCTTTAGGAAGCCCCCTGAAGGGGCTACAGGTAATTTTTTTTTAAAAAAAAATTAATATAATATAAGTTAATGTATACATATTCAGTTTGGCACTATGTACAGAGAATCAGGGCTTGTGAATACTGAGCTGAAACCTATGAGCTAGGATTATATTCATTTGCTCTTACTTTTCTTTTTGTGATAAGTGAGTTAAATGTGATGTCTTAATAATATGGCTATTAATGGTGAGTTTGTCTTTGAATCAGTGTGAAATCCTTAGTATTAAGGCTCACTGGGAGTTTCTTGCTCTCTTTCTCTCATTTTAACTTTCTTTCTGAAATACTAGAATATATTCCAAGCAGTGACACAGTTTACTCTGCATATCCTTCAATTATTTTCAGAGTATCTGGGAAAAGTCAAATATTCCATTTATTTTTAAAACTTATGTAATAGTGATGCTGCAATGCATAGTAGAGAATTAGACAGGCACTTCTGTTTAGTTTTCCAAGTATACCACCACATAGTATTTGGGTATTTCATGAGCCCCAGCATACTGAAATTTAAAGTTTTCCAGCATTTTTTGGTCTGGCTACATCCACTGCTAAATAGTTTTTGAAATATTAAAAGATTAACGAGCTTGACTTGTATTTTTCAGCTGATATTATGGTAAAGTTATCTGAAAGATGGGTGTCAGATGTTTGGACAGGGGGCACAATTTCAGTGTTTGCCCTAGGCACTATTTTCCCTAGATACGCTTCTGGGCTCAGATAGTGATTTAAGCCAACTGAGGACATTTGTAGAGTATTCTTATGACTATAAAGATAGTTGTTTATATAGCTCTGAAATAGATGAACATACAAATCCAAAAAGATCTTCTACATTTAAAATCTTGATTTCGAAGTCCTATGGCCAAGTAAATTCTACTGCTCAATTAGCCTTCCCTAAATTCCCCAATCCAGCACCAATAAGATAACACAAAATCCCCCACTTTCAGTGACATTTCTGACTCAGAGGCATGAACCTCAAAAACATGTGCTTTCATTTTCTGGTGCACATGCCATGTATAGCCCAATGGAAGAAAGGTGCTAACAGTGGCTGACATGCTGCACAGAAGTACAGTGCTGCTGTGGACAACACTGGGGCTGCTGCTGACTTGTAAAGAAGCTGGCACTGCAGAGAATGAGCAGTTGTGCAGTCAGCATTGTGCAGTAATTACTTCCATTGTTGTGAATGGGAGTAACTGCAGTAGTGCTGATTGATAACCTCTCATTGTCTGTAGCGTTGGGGCTGCCATACAAGTCCACAGCAGCCCCAACATGGTACACAGCAGTGCTGGACCACTGCACATTATGTCATGTTGTGGACGGTCCACATTAACATATCAGAACCAGAGGTACCAACTCAGAAGTATGTGAAATATAGGCCTGGAATATGGGCCTGTGTCTGATTTCATTTTATATTAAGAAATGAAATCACACCTGAACTCTGGGTGACCTGCCTGCTCTGCCTCTGGGTGAGGCATTCCAGCATTGCATTGTGAACTGGATACTTAAGAAAACAGGGCCGGGCCTGAGCAAATCAATATGCTAAAATGTAACTCACTATCAGATAATGTCTGTGGAAGAAATCTATGTTAATCATTTTCAATGATTGGCTCTGCCATGCCCCAAGGGGGATTACTCAGTTGCTGTCTATAGAAATTCCATCGTGGAAGAACACCTGTAGATTTAGTCTTTCTACTAACACTTGCTTCCCCCCCCCCCATCCTGAGTGCACAGTTTGCAGAAGATGAGATTCAGACTTCTCTGAACTGGCCAATATCCTGAGTAATTAAAAGACATTGTCCAGAAAGTAACAGCTTTGTCACCCCTTCTGGGGAACCCAGAAAAAGATGAGATTTGTATAGATCAAAGAGAAAGACACTATAAAGGAGAAGGCCAGTAGACAGAGAGTTAGCAATCTTTTGCCTACAGCAAAAAGCTGCTCACAGGATCCCAGAGTTTGCTGCTAAAGCCGTGGGGCAAAGCAGGAATTCTGTCCATGAACAGAAACTACAGCAATGCCTGAGTTTTGCTGCCCAAGCTGCCTGATCTGAGCAACTGCACAGCTCCTGTCTCAGCCAAGCGCCTCACTCCTTCAACTGAAGTGATTCTCTGCTTTCAAGCCTCTGATCCTGGGTAAATATGCTGCTCCTTTACAACACTTGGAATCCCCCCCATCCTTTCCCTGCTCCCTTCTCCTTCCCCCCTTCTTTTAATCTACTAATCTCCCCAAAACCATGCCAGCCCTCAGCCTCTCTCAACCCCCCCCCCTTTTCTGCCTGTATCTGAATTGTATTAGCCTCTAGGAAGATTTAAAAGCACACACATATGTTAGTTAGGCACACGGGTTGAATATTGGTACGGGCTAGGATGTTCTGTTTAAATACTGTTAGCAATATTGATAGAGTGCTCTGCTTTCTGCTTTGCTAGATTATGTTGTTATTCTTCTAATACTCAATAAAGCCCATTGAATCTTTGAGTGGTTTGATCTCCTTTCTTCCTTGCATCCAGATCATACGCGGTCACTAATATAAAAGAACTTGGTCATGTTGGTGACATTATTTATGAGCCAGACCTATTTTGTATACTAGCCAATGAGCATATTTAGTATATAAATCAGGCCTGGTCTGTAACATAAAATTGTGGCAGTGGTGGGATATTGGTGACACTATGGCTTTTTGGAAGCGCAAGGAGAAAGAGAGCAAACCCAAAAATCCGCCCTGGGTGGACAATGATATTGATCTGGCATTTCAGGGACCTAGGAAGGGACACTGGGAACAAGCACTGGATGAACTGGCTATTCCCCAACTTGGCATTTGTTAAGCAGAGGGTCAATACTCTTGAAGTTTGCAAGGCAGTCTTAGAGAGATACTGCATTAAGGTAGCTCCCACTAACAAAGACAAGCGGGCTGCTTTAATGACTCTCCTTAGAATTCTGGTGTGCAAACAGTGAGAACAAGCTGATCTAAGAGAAGGGAAAATCAGAACTTTGACAGAAAAGAATGAAGATTTAATGTCAGAAATTAAAAGCTTGACTTCTGAAACAGAATCTCGCATGGCTGCCCTGCAGAGACAGCTAGATTTAGCCCAGGAAGAGATAAGCCATGCAAAAACCAGGGAATCTCTGGCTCTAAAACAGCTGGAAGATTCCACATATAGTTTCAAAGACCACATTGAAAGTTTAGGAATTGCTAACCAGCAATTAGCCACAGAATTAGCAGAATTGGTAAAGAAGAATTCTGCCATTCCTGGCTACAGAGATCTCATTAAGGAACTTTCGAAACCTAGGCCGGACACAAAAAGGCCCTGCACGTGCCAGTCCCAAATCAAACAATTACAAAAAGAATTGCAACAAAAGACCCTTCACATCGCCAGCATAACCGAGATTGATCCTAACTGGGAAGCAATATCAGCCATAGATGAACCAGATAGTGAAATTCTTAGGGAGATTGAACCCCAGCAAGCTAGGGAGACAGTGGCCGCCCTCACTTCTAGCATCACTACACGAAGAGACGTAAATGGTCCGATCCAGGGACAATCTGTCACTATAAGCAATATGAGCCTCGTGGAAGCCAAAGAATTGGCAAAAACCTTGCCAATTCTATGTGCAGACACCATTGTAGAGTGGATGGCTGGGTTTGTCAGGCTTCAAGCAGACATGAGGCTGACCCTAGAGGAAATGAGAACTTTGCTAAGAGCTGCTGCTCCAGCAGGATTGCAAGCCAGGCTCTTACAAAAATTTAACATGCATGTAAAAAGGGTTAACCAGGCAGAGATCTTAGACTTATGGGGTGCGTGCCAGGCCATGTGCTCTGTAATACTGACCGCTGGAGCACTGCAAGAGAAGGCAGTAATGGCTAGACAAAAACCTGGGGAGGATCCAGTCAGTTTCTTCTTCAGAGCAGCTATGGGACGATTTTTGGCTGGTTTACTGACTGTGCCCCACGGAGTCCCTAGTCTTGCTGATGCACAATGGACTGTGAGAGATCTAAAATCTCTCTTGCGGGGTCTCTTACCCTGGTATAGAGATAAATTGGGCCTCCTAAGAGAAAATGAGCCAGCAACTTTTGAGGCTATGCTAGACTTAGCTCAGAGAGTGACCTCCCAATATGGTTTTGATCCAGAGGGAACAGAAAAGCTTGCCGGCCAAAAAGTGGCAGCAGTCACTGAGACTGTGAGCTACAGTAACAAGAGAGGGGTTGTCCCAACACAGAGAGAAAGCCAAGGATTCGATAAGCAGGGAAAGTACCTACAAAAGCCAGTGTCTGAAAGGACCCAGCTTTGGTTTTCGCTGCGAGATTATGGAGAGGATATGGAAAGGTGGAATGGGGCTGTCACAGCAGATCTCAGACGCCGGGTTGAGGAACTGGCTAGCCGCCCAGTTCAAAACCAGGCGTGGGCTCCCCCTGAAAGATATCAGGAGAAGGGAAGGGCAGTGCAGGCTGTTAGAGAAAATACTGGAACTTGTGACTCCAACCTGTCAATTCAAACCCTAAATAAGATCCTAAGCAAGGTGGAGGCATTAGAGAGGTCACAGCAAGCTTCCCCACAGACTGCTTCAATTGCAGCCATAACCGAGAGGGCACAGGTGGCCCCAGCCTACCCACAAATGTTAGCTAACAGTCAGATAGCTTCCCCACCAGCAGTCCCAATGCCAGCAACCAACCCATTCACCACAGTAGCTGGAGTCAGCCACGGGATGCAAACCCAAGTGGGGATGCAGATGACAGAGACATACTTCCCTCCCCCACCCACCTTTGCCCTGTAGGGGTGCCCTGATGCCAGGGAAGAAACTGAGCAAAGCCAAGAAAACTGGCATCTTTTGGGAAAAATTTCTTGGGATCAGAATAGACATAGTATAGAGGAGCCTTTGAAACAGGGTGTGGCCAAGACTGATGGCAGTTCCGCCACACCAACAGACAGAGAGAAATTTATAGGAACTTGGCACGCCAGCCAAGCTGCATCTGCCTTAAGAGCAGAATCCTGGAAGAGCCAGGTTCCCAGGTTGGTTTCCACAGAGGCAGAGGCAAAAGTGGCCCCTGTTACTGAGGAATTGCTGCAGCAGAAAGATTGGCACGCCAGTCAAGGTGTTTCTGTCTTAAGAGCAGAAGTAGTTGAGGTCAGTTCAGAGTTGGGCTGTGAACTGGCTTCTGCAGAGGCAAAGGCAGGCCCTGTTACTGAGGAATTGGTGCAGCAGAAAGTTGTTTCTGCTTTGCCATCAGAAGAACCGTTGAACTGTAGGCTGGCTTCCACAGAGGCAGCCCTGGCCACTGAGGGATTTTTACAACAAAGGGTGTTGCCAGTATTGGAGTCTTGTGAGTGCGCACAGCAGTTTGGTGAGGGGTGTGAGTCCCCATCTGACATACTGGCAGAAACCCAGAAGTTTGGAGAAGTCCAATTGGCCCCAGTCCAATCACAACAGGAAGTTGATGGGTTGGTATTGGTTCAATTGAACACCCCTGAAAGCAGTTGTTTGGGAAGTACAAAAGTGCAGGTTAAAACTCTTAGGGACAGCACTAGCCAGACCACGCTTTGCACAAGAGAGCTGTGTCAGAAAAATGAAATCACTAAATTAGCAGAGGTGGGAAACAAACTAGGAAGATCCATTCAAGAGATCTCTGGAGGAAGTAACTGTAGTGTAAACAAAAGACCCATTGATCCAGGAGGGGTTGAGTAAGACAAACTCCCCCTGCAGGACATTTGGGCACATTTTTTGCAAGGCCAGAGATCACAAACACTAGGAGCACAAAAACCATGATCCCCTGGAGCAAGAGGGGGAAACTTGGCCCAGCTCCAGCTGTTCTGGAGCCAGAGGGGGAAACCTGGCATTGCAGATTCCCAAGCTAATATGTCAGCTCCAGCTGTTTTGCAGATTCCCAAGCTAATATGTCAGCTCCAGCTGTTTTGGAGCAAGAGGGGGAAACTTGGCACAGCTCTAGCTGTTCCAGCTCAGGATGCATTTAGTCAAGGTCATCTAGACACCAGCATCCAAAGGGCAGATAATTGATGAAACAGAGGGCACCACCCCCGCTGCTTTCTCTTCAGATATCTGCACATTGCTTTATCTTCAGTGTTACTCCTCCTGAACCCTAACTCTATTCCCAGCCCCTCTATTCTGTACCCTACCTGCTTGCTAGAACTCCCCTACTCCCCTCTTTGTTCAATCTGATGAGAGGCCATGGCAAGCAGAGACAGAGAGAATGGACTGAGAAAAGACTGAGACTAAAGGAAGAATTGTTTTTTTAACCACACTACGCCCTGTCCCTGAGGACACCCTGTTCCTGATGGATGCAGTTCCTGATGGGACCTGTTCCTTGATGAGACCTGTTCCTGATGAGACGTGCTCATTTCCTCCTGATGGATGCAAGGCACACCAACCCTGAAGTGTAGGCCACCTATTCTGCCTGCACAGCTTGAAGATCCTCCTGCTTCCTGCTGTATGCCAGCCCTGAAGAGTAGGCCATCCATTCTGCCTGGACTGCTCCAGATGCAAAGATCCCCCTGATTTTAGGAACCCTGCCCACTCTGCTGTTCCTATGCCACAGACTGAACCCCATGACAGACTGCACCCCCAATTGCAACACTCCTCAGTTCCTGAAACCTGAAACCCCCACAACCTACACTGAACAACAGATGTCAGCAGGAACTATTGTTTGCCAATACTTGCCGAGAGAAGAAGCCCAGAGGGGGAGAGACAGACAGAAATAGATTATGCCTGACCAAGGCATTGTGCCTGGTCATTTTGTTGAACTCCCTCCCCAATTTGAACACTGAACACTGAAGTCCTTTGCACAATGAATCTGTGCATTATGCATTCATGTTGTACACTCAGTCCTTGCAAAATCTATCTGTCTGCACATATTTACCTATGTTGTACTTATGGGTTTAGTTGCTAGAGTTCCTAGATGGGGTTTATAGGAATGTATAATGGATTGGGTGTATACGTATTTGATGGGGGGGGGTAGCTATGAATTGTTTGTTGGGTTGTTTGTGCCACAATGATTTAAATGTATAAAAGCACTTGGCCTCTTGGATTGCAGGACCCCTGTGATCTGGGACAGCCAAGGACAAAGGGCAATTGCTGTGGGATCTGTGAGATGTAATTCTGCCACATTTAAAGGCAAATGCTTGGCAAACTGTTGGCCATATAAAATGCTTTCTCAGACATGTGCTTGTGTGACTACAGCACATGTGACTGGGAGATGTACTCAAAGATGCTTCATTCTGACCCACACTCAAGAACACCACAGCAATCTTGAGATATGTTTATCTGTAAACTATCTTTTTGTTTGTTTTTGTTCTTAAAAAGATGCAACTGCATCTGCTGGTGGCTTTTTGAAAAACCCTACTGGGTCAGCCACTGACAAGAATCAGGGACAGCTATTGAGACTGCCACCTGCAACATGCAATCAGAAAAACAATCATTACTATGTGTTGGGCCTATGTGTTGCTTGTCTTAGTTTATTGTTTTTAATAATAGGTCTATGTTGCTTGTGCAGGAGAAGGAGCAAGGCAGCGGTCCTTGTTATGCCATCTGGCCTTCTGCCTCCTTCCCCACCCTCAAATCCAGTCCACTCAAGGTATGCTTATCCAGTTTTGCCTGGAGCAAAATCTGCATAAGAGAGGGAGTATGTTGTGGATGGTCCACATTAACATATCAGAACCAGAGGTACCAACTCAGAAGTATGTGAAATATAGGCCTGGAATACAGGCCTGTGCCTGATTTCATTTTAAATTAAGAAATGAAATCACACCTGAACTCTGGGTGACCTGCCTGCTCTGCCTCTGGGTGAGGCATTCCAGCATTGCATTGTGAACTGGATACTTAAGAAAACACAAAGGGCCGGGCCTGAGCAAATCAATATGCTAAAATGTAACTCACTATCAGATAATGTCTGTGGAAGAAATCTATGTTAATCATTTTCAATGATTGGCTCTGCCATGCCCCAAGGGGGATTACTCAGTTGCTGTCTATAGAAATTCCATCCTGGGAGAACACCTGTAGATTTAGTCTTTCTACTAACACTTGCTTCCCCCCCCTCCCTTCCTGAGTGCACAGTTTGCAGAAGATGAGATTCAGACTTCTCTGAACTGGCCAATATCCTGAGTAATTAAAAGACATTGTCCAGAAAGTAACAGCTTTGTCACCCCTTCTGGGGAACCCAGAAAAAGATGAGATTTGTATAGATCAAAGAGAAAGACACTATAAAGGAGAAGGCCAGTAGACAGAGAGTTAGCAATCTTTTGCCTACAGCAAAAAGCTGCTCACAGGATCCCAGAGTTTGCTGCTAAAGCCGTGGGGCAAAGCAGGAATTCTGTCCATGAACAGAAACTACAGCAATGCCTGAGTTTTGCTGCCCAAGCTGCCTGATCTGAGCAACTGCACAGCTCCTGTCTCAGCCAAGCGCCTCACTCCTTCAACTGAAGTGATTCTCCGCTTTCAAGCCTCTGATCCTGGGTAAATATGCTGCTCCTTTACAACACTTGGAATCCCCCCCATCCTTTCCCTGCTCCCTTCTCCTTCCCCCCCTTCTTTTAATCTACCAATCTCCCCAAAACCATGCCAGCCCTCAGCCTCCCCCCCCCCCTTTTCTGCCTGTATCTGAATTGTATTAGCCTCTAGGAAGATTTAAAAGCACACACATATGTTAGTTAGGCACATGGGTTGAATATTGGTATGGGCTAGGATGTTCTGTTTAAATACTGTTAGCAATATTAATAGAGTGCTCTGCTTTCTGCTTTGCTAGATTATGTTGTTATTCTTCTAATACTCAATAAAGCCCATTGAATCTTTGAGTGGTTTGATCTCCTTTCTTCCTTGCATCCAGATCATACGTGGTCACTAATATAAAAGAACTTGGTCATGTTGGTGACATTATTTATGAGCCAGACCTATTTTGTATACTAGCCAATGAGCATATTTAGTATATAAATCAGGCCTGGTCTGTAACAGTCAGACACCAAGTGCAGTGAAGAGTAATGTAATGTAATGTAATGTAATGTAATGTAATGTAATGTAATGTAATGTAAACCACCCTGAGCCTTTTGGAAGGGCGGTATAAAAGTTTTAATAATAAATAAATAAATAAGATAAGGAAGTTCTAGATAACGTTCTGTCCCTTATACTCTTTTCTTCAGGAAAACACAATTTATTTTTACATTATTTGCACCTTCACTGTAATAGAACAATTAAAAAACCCAATGATACCTTTGTCCAAAAGGCTGTAGAGAGGTAAAACAGAATGGCCTCTAACCAAACAAAGACTTGTGTTTGGGGAATTCTTCAGCACCAGAAGGTAATTTTCAGTAATTTCTCCTTTAATAGAAATCTGCAACTACATTTGCCTCCCAAAATATGTCTCCAAGGATTCTGCAACCCTCATGGACATATTTTTGGGAGAAACAAGAGGCTTCAGAGGGAAGAACAGGGCCACTGTACATTTTCCCTTCTCCCCTGCCAAAAATAACTTTTTGATTGGACGTAGGCCAATAAAAATATCTATGTAAATAGCCAGTTAAAAGTTAATTAAAATCTCATGAAAATGCTTAAGACACTATACTTCACCCTAACTATTGAAGTCAATAAAATTTTTGAACTCTTGTAATGAATTCAAGTGTTGTATAACATAATGTTTGGCCAGTCTACAGAAGAAGGGATTCCCATAATCATGGGGAGAGGGCTTCTTAGAAGGCCTTTTATAACATGGATGGCAAATCTAAGACGATGCTCCTATTGTGTATTAATATCAGTTGGATATGATGAACCATAGAGACGAAGACTGTGGCTAATATACTGTGCTAGGGCACATCAGCCCAATTACTTTGCATGCATGCAAGCTGTGCAAATGGCATTATACAAGACTAAGCCTTTTGGAAATAAGGGGCACAATTGCATAATTTTTGCTCTTGCATAATTTACGCAACTTGCACAAGTTGCACACTCACATCTTTACTAAGCTTACGTACCTTTGTGCTGCATGCCACCCACTCTGGGAACCGATGAATTCAGCACCTAAGACAATGAAAATTTAGATATATTCTAATAATGTTGCACTTTTTCTAAAAGATTTCAGTGAAAACCACCTTCTGACAAAGGTTTATCAGGAAGAATTGCAAAAGGGGGTGAAACTGCTCTGTGATTCAAAATGAGGGCAGTAAGCATGACCTTCACAATGAATTGATTTTCATGAACATTCATTCCTCACATAGTAAAACCTGAGAGCCTATCTGTCATAATCACACCATCATGCTCACTGTGTGATGCCTAATTAGCTGGTAGCACTGGCTGCCATCCAGACTAAGTTTGTGCTAGTGCAGTGAGAAAAGTTGTGCGCACTCAAGTTTGCTAAGCTATGTGAAGCTGTGGTGCTCCACAATGCTGCACAGCTACTAATGGAAGGCTTTCTCCAAGATACAGACGAGGCTGCACAATGTGTTGTGCAATGCATTGTGTAACCTGTTCTACAATACATTTTGAAACCTGTTGTGCACCATGAAGTACAATTTATCAATATCATAACAATATAAGAACAGCCCTCCTGGTTCAGGCCCAAGGCCCATCGAGTCTAGCATCCTGTTTCACACAGTGGCCCACCAGATGCCTCTGAGGAAACCACAGGTAGGAGTTGAGGGCATGCCCTCTCTTCTGCTGTCACTCCCCTGCAACTGGTACTCAGAGGCATCCTGCCTTTGAGGCTGGAGGTGGCCTATAGCCCTCCGACTATCTTCTGCTAGTGCAAGAATTAGTCTGGATCAGAGCTTGATTTCTTTGTGCAAGGTCCTTGCCCGAAACCCTTTCACAATGCAACAGAGTTATAGTAGCACAACACCATTGTAGATGTAGGCCAACATTCCCAAGAACAAGTTGCACATGCATGGGGCAGGTGGTTGGTGCTGAAGCAGCTGCCGATTAAAGAACAAACAGGCAGCCAAAGGTAAGCAAGATGTGTGGGTTTTGGGGGGTTTGGAGGTTTTTTTGGAAACACATCTGTTCCCTCCCAAACACTACTTTCTTCCCCAAAATGTTGGTAGATGAACATCTGGCACAGCTCAAACCAGAGTGTGTAGTTAACAATAATGCATTGAAGTACATGTAGGATGACATCATCACACACCACTCATGGGTATCCATTTCATATTTCTTAGTGGATGCTAAATTACAAATAGGCTTTTATTCTTTTACAGTACAATATGCACACAGGGTGTTTCAGAATGTCTTCATAACAGACAGGCATCTTCCCAACTGCAAATCCTCACAAACTGGCAGGAACAAGAAACGTGCAAATAAAGTATGCAACACAGAGGCTGATTCATTGTTTCTAAGATGGCTTGCAAGGAGCAGGAGTGAGTCTTCATGTAAATTAAACTTTACTTGTAATGACAAACTATTACATGCTCTGTTGGTGTAGAAAATGGCATTTTCCTTTGAGCTAGGTTACTTTGGAAAATTATTTGAATAATGGTACACTTGTACATCCAATTCAATTTTTTGTTAGAATAACCACAGTTTTGAAACATAGTCATCTCTTATAAACATGTTTCATTGCAGTGGAAAATAACCTCTTATTTTGCCAACACTGTTCAGCCATGACTTTTAGTTACTAAGTTAATTAATGTGCCACAGATACCACTGCTGTGGTGTCCAAGTTCAATATGAAATGACTATGTATTTCCAAAGCAAACAAAAACAGGGCACATGAAGTTAAATTCTCACAAATCTGCCTTTCTCCATTAAACCGAAGCATTGCTTTGTGCAACACACCAGTTAATAGCTAATATTTAGTTTTAGTCGGTGACATTTTCTTCCTGCCACTAAAGTATACAGTTCATAACAAATACATGTGTTTTTATCCAGTCATTTCTGTCTAGTGGGAGACCTCCAGTGCATACATGCAGTCCGGGAACACCCGAGTTTGAATCTCCATGCAGCCATGAAACTCACTGGGTGACTCTTGGCCAGTCATGTCTCTCTCAGCCTAACCTACCTCACAGGGTTGTTGTGAGGATAAAATTAACCATGTACACTGCTTACAGTATGTTGTTATGAGCTCTTGGAGGAAGAGCGGAATATACGTGTAAAAATAAATAAAATAAAATAAATAAATCTAAATTAACATCCATATGAGCATCCCATAATTCAGTTGGAGATATTAAACATACTTGGGATGCAATAATTTATATCAGGACTGCACAACTTTGGCCCCCCAGCTGCCGCTGGACTACAACTCCCAATATCTCCAGTCATAGTGACCAATCATCAGGGATTATAGGAGTTGTAATCCAACAGCAGCTGAACTGTACAGCCCTGATGGATACAATTTAGATTGAAAATATAGGTTGACATCCAGATTAATGCTGGTCTGGCACTATGGGGGAGGGGCAATTCGCATCAATGTTTCCTTCTCTCTGAAGCCCAATTTGCCTCCTAAAAATATGTCCCTGAGGGTTGCGCAACATAGCACCAGCACAGCATTAGTCTGGATGTCAGCCATAGTTTGAGATTCTATGAAAATTAAGAGATAGCATTCAGTGGCTGACACATTGCTCAAACATCTATGCATGTTGTAATGTAACAAGCATGCAGTTGTGCAAGCGTGCTTTTGCACAACTGCAAAAATTTGCAAATGGAGTTGTGTGTAATAATACAGCCACTGGAAATAATAGTTGTACTATCGCACAATTGCATCTGCCTAATTTTTGCACAAAAAGCCTCCCCCTGCTACACAAACACACACAAAAAATCACTGGTAAGTACAGCATGGTCTCAAATGGTGGCTGCACAATTTGCTTTGCTATGGTTTCTCCCATTGTGATCAATAGGAGAAACCACAGTGATGTAGTTGGTGCAACTGCCAGTTGTGTACACAGCAGTATCTTTGGCTCGATTACCCTTGTGCAGTATGTCAGCCATTGGGCTAATATGCTAAATGTAACATTAATACATTAAGCTCATTCTCACTATCAAATGTGGGGGAACTTGAGGGAAGGCAGAAACCTACTTGCCTGCTCCCACATGCCACGAGCCCAATGAGGGCTCCGCCACTTGTGTGCTCACATGAGCAGAACTGCAGTGAGCCAGGTGGTGATCGAGGAAGGAAGGCAGCTGGGCCACCAGGGCATAACATGAGCATGGGGAGGTGCCATATTGCTGGGCCTCTCCTTCCCCACTGGCTCTATGACCAAGAAGGCTGCTGGCAGCCTGGGAACCAGTGAGTGAGGTAGGAGGCACATGTTTGTCCTCCTACCTCACTCTAAGCGTGGGTGTTAAATCAGGGCTACCCAGGAGAGGAGCAGCAAGATTGGAAGTGATCTCGAGGCTTCACATGAGTAGCCCAACCTGGGCTAGCCTAATCCTACCCAGGTAGGGATGGCCACATGAATGACCTTATTATCAATAAAGTTTTAGATTTAAAAGTGTAATGGGTTTTAAACTAAGTTTTGCATCAGTCCAATAAGCTAGTTTTACAGCAACCCAGTTCCCACATTTATCCCATTGATTTCAGTTTTAAGAGGGCAAAATATTGTAGAATTGGGGTAATTAGGTGATGAAGTTTCTGCTATATTCCAAAAATGTCTTTCCAATCTTTTAACAAGTTAAAGTTTGTACTTAGAGACGGATGACAAAGTGACATTTCCACCAGCAGGCTCTTTACCTTGATTTCTGTCCTGTCACTGCCATCTTCTTTCCATCACCAGTCTTTTAAACAAAACTGCTCTCAATCTACAAATCCTTACACTTCATAGCGAGTGAAGCATTCTGCTGCATGATCTTCCCTGCCTAGCAAGTGGAAGGCACTGTCAGCTTTGAAGTACAGGAGCAACACACATGCACTCCAGGGATATGGATACAGGATCCCTTCCCACTTATAGCATAATAGATGTGGAACTGATACAAGAGAATAATCTTCACGTGAACAACTATTTCTGGAGTGAATATTCAAACCTGCCCCAAATGTTTAAAAGTACAACAGCCAAAGGTGGTTTGTATGTTATTTGCTGTTTCATGATCATTTAAAAGCCTGCAGGGTGCACTTGTGCACATTATTTTACAAGCTCAGCAGTAGGAATAAAAGAGCATTGTTGGAGATGGCAGTGACAATTGAGATTAAAGTGGGAGATCAAGAGTTCTTATGAATGTATAGGATTAAGGGGCTTCACAGGGAAGGCTAGGTCAGTGGAATGGTGCAGCACACTGTGAGCATTCCTCTATTTGATCCCGGAGACCGGAAGCCAAACCTACTTCCATCGTTCAACTGATATATAACCAAGAAGCAGGTGCTAACTGCTTGCTTATCAGCAACAAACCAACCTTTCACAAAGGTTGTTTGATGGCAGGTAACAACTCAGATATGTGGCTGTATATAGAATTCTCACAGCAGTAATTTATTGCAGAAGGTTAGTCCCATTTAAGATATCACAGATGATTCCACATGGTAGCAGAAGTAACTTGTACCTCTTCAAAAAAGCTTCCCTCTTGCCCTTCTGCTACCCATAGTTCTGACTAGAGAATTAGCTAATGTACATGAATCACAGAAAATAGTAAGATAAATAATTTTTGCATTTGAATGAACAATTTTATAAGCCAGCAGGTGGTTTTAGCAGGGGCGGGGTGCCTCTGTCCCCCTGGTCAAGCAGTCGACCGCAGAGGCCAGTGAACTATGTCAGATGGAGACAGCTCTACAACTAGAAGCCTGAGGTCAGATCATCTTCAGCTGATTTTATTAGCCTACTTTCCAGTAGGCTTATGAGATCACCTGGCATATTCTCTCTCTCTGTGTCCATGTGTGTGTCTGTCTGTGTGTGCGCCCCCCCCATCAACTTTGCAATGCCCAGACCAGTATGAACCAAATTGAGTTCAGTTGTATGGACACAGAGGGACACCTCAAAAGGGTAGTTTGTGATGTCACCTACTCCAATCTAAGATAGTGGATGTGTAAACTTTTGAGGCACAAGTGGGCTAACTTGTGAACCGCCTGACTGATCTGAACGAAATTTGCTACAGTTGTAAGGACACATAGGGATGCCCAAATGGCATAGTGTGTGAAGATGTCACCTGCTCCAATTCAAGATGGCAGCCACATGAACATCTGAGGCACAATCAGGCTAATTTGAAACAAATTGGGTACAGTTGCAATGAGTGACACACAGGGACACCTCAATGGCATAGTTTGTGATTATGTCATCCACACTGATTCACGATGGTGGATGCATAAGTTGGCTAGCTTGTGAACCACTTAACCAATTTGAAACAAAGTTGCTGCAGCTGTAGGGACACCTCAAATGGTGTAGTTTGTGATGTCATCCACCCTGATTCAAGATGGCAGAACCATAAACTTTGGAGACACAAGTGCACTAACTTGAGGACTGTCTAACCAATTTGAACCAAATTTGTAACAGCTGTCGTGAGTGACACACAGGGACACCTCAATGGTGTAGTTTGTAATGATGATATCCACCCCAATCCAAGATGGTGGACACATGAACATTTGAGGCACAAGTGATCTAACGTTTGGACCCCAATTTGCACCAAATTTAGTCCAGATGTAGAGACAGTGAAAGGAAAGTAGGCTGATTAGTTCTTCCTAGAACAAGTTGTTTATCATTGTTTATACCACCTTTCATGAAAACTATATGACTATGAAACAGTTAAACAATAAAAATATTCAAATTGGAATATTAAAAATACAGATCTAATTAAAAGTTTTAAAAAGAATTCACAATGCTTGCCAGTGACTGTAGGATCTGGGGGTGTAGAACATAGAGACCCAGGAAAGGTTCTTTTCACATTGATCTCCTGTTGCAAGGTTAGTTGACATTAATTACACTTCTGTCCTGCCACTGTTTCATGGATGAATTCATCCAGGGAGAGGAGCCTGTAGCTTCTGGCATAGTCCAAAAGACTGCAAAAGCAGCATATCTGTTTGAAGAGTTGGAAGTAAAGCTTTTGTCAAACACTATGAATAGCAGTTTTTCAAGAATGATAGTTTGCGGCAGCTCTTTTTAAAATAAATACAGAATTGCCTTCTATGTACTACATAAATTATTGGTGTGAACATTCCTTCATTGGGTGTTCCATTATAAAAGTATTCTCATGCATTTGACAGATTATACGTTTCCCGAAGAGCCTTATGACAAATACCAAGTAATGGCTTGCCCATCCTGCTAGAGAGAAGAATTGTCCAAATTGTTGGATCTGATGATAATTGTCAGATTTGCAACTGCTCACAATAGGTGTATCTAGTTTCAATAAGATAAGCAATATATTACCAATGCAAATCTTATTATATAATTATTCTGATTAATGTGTACCTTGTTTCCCCCATCCCTTTGTTCTGTCAAATGAATTGTGTCCCCTCTTACAGAGATTTGAAGACACAACCCTTTACAACAACTATTTATACATAGCTTTTCAACAAAAGGTTCCTAAGCAGATTATATAGAGAAATAAGGGCTACACAATTTCAACCCTCCTGTAGATGTTGGACTGCAATTCCCATCATCCTCAATATTGGCCATTGTGGTGGTGGATGATGTGATTTATAGCCCAAAAGCAGCTGCTTTACAGGAAACAGTAATGATATTTAGGTGTTACTGACAAGGATGATACTAGCTTTCTCTATGGGGAAATAGTTGCAAGAGGACTGATGCAATTCTTAGGCACCATGCTTAGTAGCAGCATGGATGGGGTTTGGGGATAAATGGAACCAGCGCATGTGCCCCACACTTTGATCAGCGGGGCACTGCACAGTATGTAATCCACTGAGTTCATTTGTTGACCAATTTGGATATTGAGCAGATTTAGGAAGGGGTAGATGAACCATTAACCAAAGTCTGGGAAATTGGCCATTTCAAAATAAGATTGCATTTTTGTTTCAAAAATAAAACATTTAAAATCAGCAGCATGTATTACAGCATGCATTTTTATTATGATTATTGATGTTTTGCATATGAGCAAGAATGTACACCACGTACACCAACTGCTCATATCTTTCACAGCAAGCACAGTAGATTTTGCTGCATTTTTCTATTCCTGACAATATAGGGGAAAAATAATCAAGGTTGTACAAGTACGGAAGCATCTGCAGATCTGCTGGAAGCCATTGAAATGATATACAATTTCACTGACGTTGTCAATGGGTAGTATCCTATGTAGTTTCAATGACATAATGGTTGCATTGCAATGAAGGAGAAATGTAAATTATAGTATTTCATAGAGCATACCCATTACAGTGCCATTGCCAATATTTCATTCATTTTATGCTACTTACAGTTTTAATACTCAATATCATCTTACAAAGACATTACATGAAAATACACTGAAAAATAGCAAGGTTACAAATCACGTAGACAATAGGTGCAGAATACCAAAAACTGTCTTCAACTCTTGAATGCCCTTTGTAGAAAATCACTGCAAGTATTCCATGGAAGTAGTTCATCCGGTGAAATCCATTAAAATCTATAAAATGACAAAAATAGCTTTGGACAGGGTTAAAATTGTTTAGTGGAAAAAGCCTTTTCTGTTTTCAGCTTCAGGTTGTTTAATTTTTAATTTTTGTTTTTTAAAAAGGTACTGTATACATATTTCAAATAAAGGGAATCAGCTAGTGAAATGAGCCTTAGAAACTCTAAATGGCCAGCAGCATGTGGCACTCAAACCATGCTCTTTTAGGGTGCTTTGGCCATGCACCAGCAATGTGCTCCAATGGCACCACCCATGACACTGCTGTCTGTTACCACCCCCTGGTAAGGACGTGGTGACCCTCCCCACCAGTCTCTCTTCAGTTTTGTGAGTGTGGACCACTTCATCAGCAGCTGCTGGAATCTGAGGAATTGCCATGTCCCTGCTAAGTTGGCAAAGAGGCCACTTTTAACCTGGTGATTCTCTTTATTTAGCAGGGGGAGAGTAACTGGCCCTCTCCACCCCCAGCACAGTACCTCCAGTGACTGTTGCTGGTGTCTATCTTATGTTTCTTTTTAGAATGTGAACCCTTTGGGGACAGGGATCAATCTTATTTGTTTGTTATTTCTCTTTGTAAACCGCCCTGAGCCATTTTTGGAAAGACGGTATAGAAATCAAATAAATAAATAAATAAATAAATAAATAAATAAATAAATAAATAAATGGCATCATAACAGAAAAAAGACAAACTGCTTATGGGGGGGAAAGGCGTTGGAATATATGAAAGCCCACAAAAGTTTCATCCAGTTCTAGGGCAATTTTCAAAAGCAGGTCCCTTAATGTAAGGAGGATATGAAGATCTTTGAATTTCATTTTCTTCTTGGAGGAACTCTGAAATTCTCCTGCAACTTTCTCTAGTTATTGAAAGATAGACACTTCCACTATGAAGAAATTTCAGTTCCAGTCAAAGTGGTCATGAGCTGTCATAGTGGGGTTGCCGCTTACTCAAATGTACTCAATTCCCATTCTTACCATTAATGATACTGCTCTGGGATGTTGACAAACCACCCCTGACCGATATCTGGGCTTGTTTGGGGAACCAGCAGATCTTAGAGTCAGTGGTGCACCTAGGTAATTTTGTAGCCTGGAGCCCCCACGCCACCACCCCATGTTAAGTATCATCAACTAAAGGCCTTTGGAGGCCATTGTCAGCAGCTAGTAAAACCTCATCCTAGACACATACACCATGACACACACAGTTTTTTTTAACATGGTTCTTGAGGGCACAAACAGCAACTGAACTCACAAGAATACTGTATAAAACCAATATGCATTAGCAGAAACATTTCAACACAATATATATTCCCATCCCACATATTTTTTACCCATACCCCACCCTTCTCTAAAGGATCCAATATTTAAGCAACTGAATTTGCAAGAAGCCAGCCGCTCACCACTCGAATGTGCAGCGAGGCTTGTTTGCCCCATCCCCCATAAGCACGGAACATTGGGTGAGTGCTTCCCATTGGCTCCCCTGGTGCTCACGGGATGGGGCTAGGGTGACAAGCGAGGGGGCGTGCAGGCGCCCGCTCAGTCCGGCTCTTTAAGGCACCCTCCTCCCATCCCTCAGATACAGGCTGGGCCTTGCTGGTCGCCGTTTGGGGCCGGGCAGGAATTTTTTGAGTCCACACCTGATTGGCCTGAAGTGTGTGCCTTTTTTCACCTGCCCCATTCTATATCTGTATGCCTGGTAGTCAGTTAGCACCGTAAAGCACTCACTTCCCGGTCACATTTGGCAGGTATAGTGAGGAGGGAAAGAACAGCTTAAAACGTATGATGCACCTTAGGTAAGCATTTGGCTTCAAGGAGGAGGAGGGGATCCCTTGAGGCTTGACAGATCAGGGATGCCGCTGAGCCCTTCTTCTCTGTAAAGCGACACCCTCCTGTATGGCTGTGCAGCATCGGAGGGGTGTCATTAGTACCAGAGACATGATCTAGGTCAGCAAGGATGGGCAGTTCCCGCTTTGGAGTGACGGAGTCGCCCGGACCCAAGGTGCTATCGCCATTCGTCTCTAGTCATGGTGGCCACTCCATGGCTGGCCTTCCAAGAACCACACTGTGGTGGGTGGAGTGCCAATCCCAGCTGAGTGCCATGCCAGCACTCAAAGAATTATATCTCAATAAACGTGGCCAATTTCACCAAAGAATCATGTGTCCGTGTCTCCTTGGGTCTGGGCGCAATGTAAAGATGTTAAAATCAAGGCAATTTGGGGGTGGGGTGAGCTTACCTTGGGATTTTTATTGCTTTTTGTTGTAAGTGAAGGACTTTGCGCTGTCTCTTGTCTCAAAGACAGTGGAGGACAGACTAGTGAGTCAGAGGGCTAGAGGGTCAAGACATTGGTAATCCCTTTTCTACTGCTCTGACACTATCCCTTTGGAATGTAGATTGCTACTCTTAGGGACTAACTTCCTTCCTTCGTGCTTTGCACTTCCTCTCCCTTTCTCTTCCTGTTCCTTCTACCCTGCAACATGCAAGCTCCTCTCCCTGCACCATGTGTGCAGAGATGCAGAATCCATCTGCATCCAGCTAGCTAGCTAGCTAGATTAGAGATCCTAGAGATCCCTTTCCTATCTAGAATGGAGTTCTTTAATAAATGCCATATATATTGATTTGAAACTATGAACTGGCTCCAAGTTACTTTACTCTCAGCATACACGCATGCCTAACTATATTTCTGCTGTGTTGTGCCTCTGTGCGCTTTGCTATAATGAAAAAGGGATTCTCTTACCAGAGAGAATTCCCAACACTTTTTAATGCAATGTGGGGGCTGGGTGGGAAAGAATTATACAATATAACAGCTACAGTGTTATAAAAGATTCACATTTTGCTACCCAGTTTCAGTCATACTCACTCAGAAGTCAGTCCATCATTCTTCACATTAACAAGTTAATGTATCATGACAACATATTGGAGCCAAGCTAAGAAGAAGGAGGGCAAGTGGCCACTGCATAGATAAGCCTCCCATTTCTCCATCTGTGGATCCAGCATATAGCAAGACACTTCACATGCCTTGTACCACTCACTGTGTTGCGTTCTTTCGCTCCACCTCTCCTCTCAAAGAAGACAGAGAACTCACACTGGAACGATTTTTAGAGTTTAGACCAATTGTGTCTTTAGTCATGCCCTCTCCGTAGAACACTTCTCCTTATTCAAATACAGCACAACACCAGTTTGTATCTCAGCAGGGTATTTATGAATTTAAGATGTTTTGTCCCAGTGTGCATCACATTGCATTTGTTTACATCAAATCTGATTTGCCATTTTGTTGCTCATTTACCCATCTAACATATCCTGCAGTACAAACTGATGCAAAGTGCTCATGTAGCTTCCCTGCAATCTCCTTGGAGCACACTCTTTTTAAATTCAGTGCTCTAGTCACCTCCTTGAAAGAAGTAATTTGAGGTTTAGCCATGAGGAACAAGATGAAAGGGTAAATAGAGAGAAAAGAAGTTGCACAAGAAGTAAACAGTGAAGAGATCTAAAAACAAAAGAGTACCAAGCTGCTTTGTTTGGGTAACAGAAAATGAAAATTGCTCCCTTCACCAGGGGCAGATTAACCTCTTTGCCGCCCATAGGCAATTATTATTATTATCATCATCGTTTTATATCCTGCTCTTCCTCCAAGGAGCCCAGAGCGGTGTACTATCATACTTTAAGTTTCTCCTCACAACAACCCTGTGAAATAAGTTAGGCTGAGAGAGAAGTGACTAGCTCAGAGTCAACCAGCAAGTATTATGCCTGAATGGGGATTTGAACTCGGGTCTTCCCAGTCCTAGTCCAGCACTCTATCCACTACACCATGGTGGATTTATGCCACTAGAGAGAGGATGGTGTGCATGGAAGGAGAAATCCCTTTTTGTCTCAAAAAAAATTGCTGCCGCCGCGGTGCTATGGGGTGGTGTAGGTGGTTGGCTGCAGGGAGGGGGGAGGGAAGTGAGGAGGAAAGAGTACCTCCCCTTTTTACATTTTAAAGCAAGTAAGTGCTGCTATCTCAGATTTCATGCAGCAGCATGGTGGCCTCCAGCCTCAGCTGTTCCTCTTCGGTAATAGGGAGGGTTGCTTTTAAAGGGGTCATCAATGGCTTACTCAGTGCTTAGCCTGAGCAACCTCTCCCCCTCATTTCAGACTGTGTTTGCTGCCTGAACGCCCTTTATTTCACTTCCTCTCTCTCCAACAAGGGAGAGAAAGTGAAATAAACTGTGATCAGGCAGCAAACAGCTGCCTGAAATGCGTGGCAAGAGGTCAGGATTGCTGGAGCCCAGGCCAAGCCCCCTAGTCTGGGCCACACTCCCAATGTGTGTGACATTTTTTGAGACAGAAATGGAGGGATTTCCCCTCATGTGTCCCCCCTCCCCACAGCCCCCAAAGAGGCACGGCAAAATCTGAGGAGCAGCAAATTGGTCGCTCCTCAAATTTTGCCTCTGCAGGCAGACGTCTACTCTGCCTATGCCTTAATCCACCATTGCCCTCCGCCACTACCCTTCCTGCCCCAACAAGGAGAACCCCAAATGCCAAAGTAGCATGTAACACAACATGTGTTTGGAAATGAGAAAGTAGATTAATGATGTTCACTGGGGACACAAAGGGTCATGCAGGTGGGGGAAGGAGACTGGCTGGGAAATCCATATATATTATGGCCATAGGAACTCCATGCTGCCCCCACCCCCACCCCCAAAAGTAAGACACACTGAGCCCAACCCAGACAGCTAAAACAAGGTTTTTGTTTACACCAATCACTTTCCTACCCAAGACTGATGCTAAAGCAGAACTGAAGAGTACTATCCTATTTGTTCTTCAAGTGGCTGCTGCTGTCCCCCTTCCAATCCCTTCCTTCCCCTGACCCCACTGCATATTCTTCTTCTGTGGCTGAAACTCCATATCAACCAGGTCCAGAACAAACAGGTGGGCATCAGCAGTTAAAAACTCCTGCTATCTTGGCAAAGAGGCACCTTTTTAACCTGGTGATTTTCTTTATTTAGCAGGGGGAGAGTAACTGGCCCTATCCACCCCCAGCACAGTACCTCCAGTGACTGTTGCTGGTGTCTAGCTTATGTTTCTCTTTAGATTGTGAGCCCTTTGGGGACAGGGATCCATCTTATTTATTTATATTTCTCTATGTAAGCCACCCTAAGCCATTTTTGGAAGGGTGATATAGAAATTGAATTCATCATCATCATCATCATCATCATCATCATCATCATCATCGCATATAGATATAGCTGATTAATTTACAGTAAACTTTAGCTAGCCCCAAATTCAGATGGCTGCCTGCATTCCTCCAAAGGCACAGTTTCCTTCTCTCCAAGGACCAAAGTCTATGGGAGTCAGTCAGCACAGCACCAACACATCGGTGTGAAAAGCTGGGAAGTCAGACTCTGGCAGAGTTTTTAATGCTCTGGCTTGCTCTCCTACAATTTGCCCCATGTACAGCAGAAGCCACAGAGATAAGCATTGCCTGAGATGGACCATCCCCACCTTTTCAAACTAAGATGCTGATTCCCAATGCCTTTGATCCTTGGAGAGAAGAAAGTGAAGTGTGTGGAATAAGGAGGCTGGTGAGCTGCAGGCAGCCTTGGGAACACCAAAGGAGAAGGAGAAACCAAAGAGGAGTAAGTGAGAAGGCAGGGGAGCTTCCTGTTTCTTGGGGAGCCCCCTCACCCTCTCTCATTGGCTTCAGCCCCAACCTGGTTTGCAAGCTGCTTTGAAGTCAAAGCCAGCAGGAGGGAGGGAATCGCCAAAACCAGAAAGCACTTGCTAAGGGGCAACTTAGGAACTCATGCCCATTTACTCTCTGGATTCCTCACTTACTTCCCTCTCCTCTCCAAAGTTCAGCAGCCCTTCTTTCTCTTCCCTGCTGCATAGGGGATCGGCACACTCGTTGTGGTTTTCCCCATGTGCTTCCTATGCCCTGGGGCAGGGAGAAGTCTCGATTCAGCCACACTCTTACATTGCTGTGTTGCTTCTCACCCCACACCATGAAAGAGAAACAAAGCAATTCATTGAGACACTGATCTGCTTGGAGGAGATGCAGCTGCCACCACCATTGCTGCTGCTGAGCAGAGGAGCAGGGCTGGCACTTACTTGCACATGGCTGGCAACATGGGAAGGATCTGCCCACCCACCTGATAGCACAGAGAGAAGCACATGGCCACCTGGGGCAGTGTCAGGGCGGGGCGGTGTCAGGACAGAGTAGTGAGTTTCTGTTTGCTGCCAGTCGCTAGCAGCAGTGGCCTGCCACTGGAGGCTCCTGTCTGCCCTGCTCCCCAGCAACACACACTCTCCCCACTGCCACTGGAGGCCACCTGCCTGTGCCTGGCTGCCCTGCCCCCAGTAACACATACTGCAGCAGCACAGCCTCTCCGCTGCCATTGGACACCCCTTGCCTGATGGCACTCAGTGGCTCAGGAACATTTGGAGGCCCAATCTCACAGGGCAGGCCAACAGAGGCACATGGCAGCTGACCTGCCAAAATTTCAGTTACTGGCCAAGCTGGGCGGGTGAGCCTTGGCAGAGGCCCCTGGGGGTATGTTTTGGAGCCCCCTCCCCCACCCATGGCAGATGACCAGACCTGGGCCCTGAAGTCCAGTCCTAAGTGCACCCTGTTTAGAGTGAGCACCTCATTACAGAGTAAATTTGTGCAAAGCTTTTGTCTTGGAAGTGACAGTGTTGTGAACAGCCTGGCTGTCACAGACACACTGCAGCCAATCAGATTGCCTCAGATTCTTTAACCGTGAGACCACGTGCATTCAGGGAAAACGAGGGGGAAGAATGAAGACATTCCCATAACACAAAACTACAATTTAAAAGCTCCATTGAAGGCTAAATGTTTACATCGAAGCAATTTAGCAAATAAGCAAAATCAATCACATCTCATTATAATGTATATATCCAACAGAACAGCATTAAAAGCACTCTCTAACTGGAAATGAGCTAACAGCTGACAGCATATTTTCTCTCACTGACTAGGAATGAAAACAGTTTCCTGTCTCACTCAGTGTCTGCTAGCGAGCTCTGTCTCTTAGCAATGAGGTCTTATCTCCCTGCTCTCACCACAAAAATGCAAAACATTTCATCCACAGCGCAGACAGAGGGAGAAAGCCAAGCACAATCCTTGGGCCAAACAGCCAGGTTCAAGAGGGGAGGGGGGGAGCTAAGAACTCATCACTGACATGATGATTGTGTGCCAAGAGCAGAGAGAGAGAGGAGGAGGAGGGATGGGATCAGAGAGGGAAGAGAAATGACAGCCTGCCAAGGCAAGGATTCAGCTAGAAAGCAGAGGGGGAAGAATGATTCCACAGGTAGAAAGGGAGGAGACAGGATCAGAAAGGTTCGTTAGCACTGGAAAAATCTAGGCTGAAGGCAATCTCTAGTTATAATATTTACCGGTCCAAACTGTCTGTATCTTGGTCAGGAAGCCTTGAGGAAAAACACTGGGAGGGCTGGAAACTGTCTAGGCAGCCTAGGAAGCTGGATGCCATGGCAATCTGTGAGGCACAGATTTGCCTTTACAGGCTAAGACTCACATATTAGCCCAAGGGCCAGAAGATGTGCCTCCCTGGGGTTCTGAGTTACTTCCCTTCCCTGCTTGTTCCCCTGCCATTTCCACTTGCCTGTGGGAGGGGTGTGTATGCCTCTTTTATAAACTCTCCTCAGCCTCCTGTTTGTCATAGCTCACATCAAAGACAGTCACATCAACTCTTAAGTGTCGCCATTCTAAATTAAACATTATTTGGTCTCTCACCCTTCCCTCAAGTGGGGTACGTCTAACATGTTTACTGAATTTAGATGACAACAATCTTGTTTATGCCTAGCTGGAGCAGTCTGTGGTCAGTTCCCCAAGTTTTGTTGGCGCCTTCAATTCCAAGAAATATTATTTGGAGATAGCATGCAAAGAATTGTTATTATGAATCAGCTTATAAGAAATGTTATCAGGAGATATCTTATAAAAGCAATTCAGCAATCACTGTGTGAAAGTATTATTCCAAATGCATGTATGTACCGATATCTAAAATGTGGTTTTCTAAGACCTTCTAAATATACTTTAGCATAGCAAGTTTCAAGCTAGTTCTGTGACTGGCATCAGCATAGCACAATGCAAAACAACTCCAAGGCAGGATGGGGTAAATTTCCCTTCTCCTCAGGCCTTGACTACAGAACAAGCAATTCTATTCGGTTACTATAGTTCAGCAAAATCAAAAGCTCACATTCTAGTTTCCTGCAGACCAGCAATTTTAGACACAGGCCTGAGTTTTGCCTTTTGGGCCTGCAGAGCTGCTGGTGGTCCCAATCCCAGGATGCCCACCACAACAGATGGAGAGTTGAAGTCCAAATACAATCAATTTTTTTTAGGGTTTGGGAGTACAGAAAAGGTTTGATTAATAAGCAGCACAATATTAATAAAACAAGGCTAATAATATCAATAATACTAAATTCAAGCTAGCAAAGAGGCATTTTAGCTTGAGATCTGAATTAAATCCACTCAAGGCTGACCATTGTCTAAGAGAACAGCTTTAGACTTAAAAAGAGAGGGGAGCAAGAGATTTCAGAGATTAGTATACCTAATTCCTTCTGATGGTGTCCTTCAGATACTTGTTGCTTGACTGATGCCAAGGGACCTCTCTCTCCAGGGATAAGTGGGGAGGCAGGATGCAGGAGTGAGGACCTGTTGGCCGCTCATGAGTCAGGGAGCCAGAAAAAGTCCAAAGGAGACCTGATCTCTGGAGACTAGTGTCAATACAGCCAAGCGTGCTGCATAGAAAAAGGAATCTCCTTTAGGATGAAAGCTTAATAAATGGCAAGTATTATGAGGACTGATGGCGGGGCAGGGGGGGGAGGGAGGGAAGCTTGTACAAATTACTGGGGCCTGGCAGTCCAGAAGGATGTGCATTCAAACTCGCTGCTCCAGCCCAGGAAAGGGGGTGATCTTTTAGCCAAAGAGGCCCTGTATGTTGCCTTCTCAGATGGGCCTTTAACTCGTCGTCCTGCCGGCCTCTCTAAGGAGTCATTGGGCTCCTGCCTCAGCCAGCCCTCCTCCTATCTGGCCCCATCATTGGCTGGGCTGGCTGACATGGGCAAGTCTCGTGAGATCTCTGCATCTCATGAGACTTCACTGCATAGCTTTGCAGGAGTTGCCCTGGTTCTCTCAAGACTACGTTGTTTGGGCCCAGTGCAGTCTCACACCAAGGAGGGGGACAGGCACAGTCTTCCCCGGCTTCAGAGAGGCAAGTGTTGCCTCCCACGTGGTTCAGGAGGGGTGGTGCTGCCCAGTCAGGTAGGGCAAAATCATCCCCGCCCCCCACTACCGTGGGTTGGCAGCAAACCCCCAACACCACCGTAAATAACAAGCTGTCTAGTTATTATTCTCAGTAGGAACTACAGTAAGTTGCTGAAGGGCCAGTGCTCAAGATAGGTTTCGGTCCCAGTACATGCATGAGCTTTCCCCTCACCAGTGCTCACTTAGGACTTTTATTTCAGACTCTATGAGCTGCTGTTTTTGGATGACATGAAATACACATATGGCTATTTCTGTAAACTCTTTAAAAAAAACTGGCAACAATTGGCAGTTCTGAGGCACCAGTTGACTGACTTGTTTAACTACTAGGGATGTGCATGAATCAATTTTTTAATTCAGTTTGTACCCAAATTGAATCTCCCCGATTTGTTTTGGGTCTGAATCTGGCCAGTTGGCACAAGGGCAATTTGTTTTGTCCACAAATCTCCTGAAACAGGTAGATTTGGGTACAAATTGATTCACCCAAATTGATTCACACAGACAGCAGACACAGGCAGTGATTCTTTCAGCAGCAGGTAGGGGGTGAACAAAAATACTCTTTTCCTCAAATCAGGAAAGCAGGAACAAGAAGCAGAGAATCCACTCCAGGCAGCAGGCAGGCAAAGCAAAGCAAAGCAAAGCTCCTCTGGCTTGCTCACTCTCCCACACAAGCCAGAAATGGCGGCTGGCTCCCTCCTTAAGTATGTTTGAAAATCCCTATTTTGAATTCCCTCCACCTTTGTCCCTTCTTTGACCCTTCCCCTAGCCAATGCAGGATCAGTCACCCCGGCAACACAATATTTGAATGTAAATGAGCCGATCTGGAACCAAGGGGGAATTGCCAGCCAATCGTTGCACACTATAAGTCACCAATCTGAAGCTTGGGAAGATGGGATTTTCAAAAAGATTTCCTTACACAAAATGGACACAGCAAGAGAGATTGCCACAAAATGGAAGTCTGAATCTGGGCAATTTGTTGGGCAATCACAAATTTTTCAGGTCTGAATCTGGGCAATTTGTTTTGTCTAAACTCTAATCTGGCCAGCTAGCACAGGGGCTATTTGTTTTGTCCACAAATCGCGCAAAACAGGCAGATTTGGGTACAAAATAATTTGTACCTGAATCGATTCACACATCCCTATTAATAACCAAATCCATTGTGTAGTTTTTTACATATGCAAAGAACAAGTAGGCAGACACAAATGGGTAATTCCCACAGTTTGTTTATATCAGATCAAGTCTTTTCTATTACAAATACATTTTGATTTAAGTTTTTTAATATGTTCTTTAAGAATAAATATTCTCTTTTCCTATTCCATGTTTCATTTGTGTACAAGGCAGGGCATTTCTTTCTCTTTTTTTGCACATCAGTACAAATCCCATGTAGGCTTGTAGCTGCTCCACCCTTGCTGGGGAGCCCGAAAGTTTTCCCCCTCACTGGGGCCCATACCAGCTCTCAGCAGCCCTGAGTATCATAGCTAAGTTATTTAAACTGAAACATAACTAAAGAAGCATGCAAGACATAGTTGACTAATAATGACTAGCTATTAAGCTGAAGCAAAATCTTTAAAATCTTAAAAAGCAACAAGCAAAGCAAACTATTTAAACTTGAAAAGCCATGAGCTAATGGCTAATTTATCTAATCTAAAGTAAACTACTAATACACAAGATAGACATGAAAGCAAAACAGTGTTACCAGCTGAGCCTATTCTGCCCGCTCTCAGAAGCCTCCCTGGTTGCAGCTGCATCTCCAGGCTTCGAGATTGCACTTTTACTATGCTCATGAGCTGCATCACAATGTGAGCTCCCAGTTTATGTTATACATGTGGACAAGTTGCTTAGTTGGCAGTGGACTGGTCACCCCTAGATTTGGGCTGCAGGTAACACACATGGCAAATGGGATTAGCTTTACACCCCCTCTCCCTATGTGGGGGCCTGGCCAAGCAGACTCCGGAACTAGCTACTGTGAGTTATCTGGCATCTGAGGTCATTTAAGATTAGGATGAACTCTAAAACTCCCCTCAGTCTCTCACAAGAGAGAATGCCTGATGCTAACGAAGCAATTAGGCCAGGAAGGGCAGATGGCTAAGACAAGTGCAACACCAGACTCCCTCACAATAGGGATAAGTCAGTGATGTAACTTTGAAGAGGTGCCCATTGGAACTTTTGATAGAACTATTGGGAAGCCCTTCTCAGCACAGGATACTGTTGGACACACCTACTGTTGTCCTCACAATCAGCCTTGCATACAATAGATGATTCACACACCTTCCTACTCAGGAAGAACAATCAGACACAATGCATTCTGAAAAAACTTGTCCGGACGACCCTATTCAGCAGAGCATGACAAAAGCAAAGTACCCCCAAGGCATGTTTTGGGATATAAGTATTCCTAACCCCCTAACTCAAGTGTGCTTCCTTGTGTATTACACCTGGGACTCCCACTGCAAAACATCTCAGTGTTCCCTTGTGCCCCTCACTCAGGACCCCATCAGACTGCAACAAGAACTCCAGCAGACCACCTTGGTGATATAGCCTCTTGCCTGGATCCTTCAGGGCTGAATCCATCCCTTTCTCTTATTTCTGAAACTTTGCCCCTCTATCTTAAATTACCTCTCTCTAGCCCACTAGGGAATTTACTCATAATTTGGAACTTTAAGCTAAATGTGCCTTACAGTAGTCTGTTTCTAAACATATTTGTATTGCTTTTACACTAGGGCTGCCTAATAACTTAGTCTTATTATTTTGCTGTCAATAAAGCCCTTTTTTGTTAATGAAAACCTCTCTCTCAAGCCAAATTTTCTTGAGTTCATACATTTGCACAGATTAAGGCTGACTGGAACAGTCTCTCCTTTTGAGCTAAATTCCCCACATTGGCTCAAACTGGGGGTGCTGACCAATCACCCTCGAGGCAGTTCCATCAACAACAGTGGTACAAATGAATACAAATGCAAGGTTGGGGGTGCAGTATTTACAAAGAGGGTAATACTGTGTCATCCGGGGCTAGGGAAACTCTGCTAAGAAGGGACTTCTAACAGTCAAGGTTCAAACTTTGAGTGGGGCCCAAGCAAGTGATTCTTTGAAGGGAAACAGGGCAAAACGACTGATGTCTTCAGGAGTTGGGGCTGTTGGTAACATATAGTCCTTTCCCATTCTGGGAGGTAGCTTGCTCTGCTTGGGTAGCAGCAATCTGGCTTGTGTGTCTGTGGCACTTTACAGGAGAAACAGCAGTGAAACTCCAACGGCGTGGCTGGAACACTCTATCTCTTCACCTGGCATGGCGGTGATGTCATCCAGGGCAAGGCAAGTGTGCATCCTGTTTCCCATGGCAACAGCAGCTTTTAGAGGGGGAAGCCCAGTTTCCTTTTAAAAAAAAATGGCATAATCGTCTTATGACTGGCAAAGGAATTCGAGAAGCAGTGGCTTGTTTCATGGTGGCGATCTCATCTCCCAGGAGAGTCTGGTGTGGCAGTGCCTCCTTGCTCCTTTGGCATCACAGTGGTCCAGAACATGTCCTTCTGGATTGCTGTTGGACTTAATGGTGTTATTTAATTTTATCTATCCATCAATCAAACTTATATACCGCCCAAACATTTGTCTCTGGGTGGTTAACATAAAACAGTTAACACACACATAAAAGTTAAAACAAATCAACAGTTTAAAATCAACCATAAAATTAAAACAGACAATTTTTAAAAGCTGAGAAAGCTTGGGCAAAAAGATGGGGTTTGGGGTAGGGATGTGCAAAAAATTTCGGGCACAGAACGATCTGTGCCCGAAATGAACAATTTTGGGTGATTCGGGGCTGAACCGAATCACCCCCAATGTCCCCCGATATTTTTCGGGCACGAGCCGAATCACCTGAATTTCGGACCTGAAAAATTCGGGAGATTCGGTTCATGGCTGATTTTTGGTGATTTTTTGAAGTTTTAGTGACTTTGGGGCAGTTTGGGGGCATAGCATGGGATCTGGGCAAAAGGAGTGGGGTGGGGTGGTAGTGCCTAATGGGTGCAGGCTACCACCCCAATTTCAGGGGGATTGGGCAAAGGGCTGATTTTTGGTAAATTTCTGAAATTTTCATGTCTTTGGGGCAGATTGGGGCATAAAGTGGTGCCTGGGGCAGAATAGTGGGGTGGAGTGGTAGTGCCTAATGGATGGAGTCTACCACCCCAATTTCAGGGGGTTTGGACAAAGGGGTGATTTTTTGAGAATTTTTGAAGTTTTAATGACTTTGGGGCCGTTTGGGGGCAGAAAGTGGATCTGCCCCAAAAGAGTGGGGTGGGGTGGTAGTGCCTAATGGGTGGAGGCTACCACCCCAATTTCAGGGGGATTGGGCAGAGGGCTGATTTTTTGGGAATATTTGAAGTTTGGGTGTCTTTGGGGCAGATTGGGGGCAGAAAGTGGATCTGCCCCAAAGGAGTGGGGTGGGCTTGTAGATAGTGCCTAATGGGTGGAGGCTACCACCCATCCCCAATTTAAGAGTGATTGGGCAGAGGGGTGAATTTTGGTGAATTTATTTTTATGAGGTTTGTCTTCATAAGGTGAAGTGTGCTAAATTGATTACTTCCTCATATTATTCATAGTAATAGAGAGTGTGGAAAAGTGAAAGTGGGGTCATGAGAGTTGTTTAATTGAAAAAAAATCTCATTTGCTATGATAGAATGAGAATTCACACCTCAGAAAAAACTTCTGAGGTGTGAATTCTCATTCTATCATAGCAAATGAGATTTTTTTTCAATTAGACAACTCTCATGACCCCACTTTCACTTTTTCACACTTTCCTTTACTATGAATAATATGAGGAAGTAATCAGTTTAGCACACTTCACCTTATGAAGACAAACCTCATACAAATAAATTCACCATAGTTCACCCCTCTGCCCAATCACTCTTAAATTGGGGATGGGTGGTAGCCTCCAGCCATTAGGCACTATCTACCAGCCCACCCCACTCCTTTGGGGCAGATCCACTTTCTGCCCCCAATCTGCCCCAAAGACACCCAAACTTCAAAAATTCTCAAAAAATCAGCCCTCTGCCCAATCCCCCTGAAATGGGGGTGGTAGCCTCCACCCATTAGGCACTACCACCCCACCCCACTATTTTGGGGCAGATCCACTTTCTGCCCCCAATCTGCCCCAAAGACACCCAAACTTCAAAAATTCTCAAAAAATCACCCCTTTGTCCAAACCCCCTGAAATTGGGGTGGTAGCCTCCACCCATTAGGCACTACCATCCCACCCCACTATTCTGCCCCAGGCCCCACTTTCTGCCCCAATATGCCCCAATCTGCCCCAAAGACATGAAATTTTCAGAAATTTACCAAAAATCAGCCCTTGGCCCAATCCCCCTGAAATTGGGGTGGTAGCCCGCACCCATTAGGCACTACCACCCCACCCCACTCCTTTTGCCCAGATCCCATGCTATGCCCCCGAACTGCCCCAAAGTCACTAAAACTTTAAAAATTCACCAAAAATCAACCGTGAACCGAATCACCCGAATTTTTCATGCCCGAAATTCGGGTGATTCGGCTCGTGCCTGAAAAATATCGGGGGACATCGGGGGTGATTCGGTTCAGCCCCGAATCACCCAAAATTGTTCATTTCGGGCACAGATCGTTCTGTGCCCGAAATTTTTTGCACATCCCTAGTCATTTTGAAAAATTACACAAGCACAGAACTAGATAGCAATAGCAATAGCAATAGCACTTACATTTATATACTGTTCTATAGCTGGAAGCTCTCTAAGCAGTTTACAATGATTTAGCATATTGCCCCCCAACATTCTGGGTACTCATTTTACCGACCTCGGAAGGATGGAAGGCTGAGTCAACCTTGAGCCCCTGGTCAGGATCGAACTTGTAACCTTCTGGTTACAGGGCGGCAGTTTTTACCACTGCGCCACCAGGGGCTCCTTCCTGGTGGAAGGAATTGGATTTACATTCTTCTACATTATTGGAATACTCTAGAACAAAGTGGATTCCATGAGGCTGAAGGATTAATAAAGAACCTGATTTATATGAAGATGATGAACTTTTAATATGAAAATGGTGTACATTTTTAAACAAATGCTGTTTGGATTGAATGATTCTTCTCATCAGTACTTGTAATGAACGAGTCAAAGAATTGTCTAAAGAACTGGAAGGATTCACTGAATATTACAAAGGGTTTCTATACTCTAGGATCTTGCCCTGTACATAAAAGCCTCAAGAAACACACCATTGCCTCACTGGAATATTTTGTTGTGGGTGAAGGGAAGGGGAGAGCATTTCTGAAAACATTTTGTTGCAGGGAGCTTCTTTCAGATTTTGCAGATCGACATATATGCTTCGCTTACAGATAAAGCACAACCAGCTCCTCTCTTCCTTCCCCCTCCACTCCACCCTCCTGCACAAGGTTCTGGGTGTGGGGGCTGGGAATTGAGTTTTGGGTTCCTTTAGCATCAGGACGAACAACAATATCTACTCTGCTAGCCCTTCTGCTCCAATCCTCTAAAGCCCCAAAGAAGCAAACAACTCACAAAGATTCCCTTCAAGTAGACATGCATAGGACATGAGCTCCTTTACTGCCAACAAATAAAAGGGAAAATGCAGGCTGGGCTGTGGGGAAGAGAAACACCTCAATATTTCTTGTGGCCATCAGACTTGTGGAAGACTGGCGGGATGACAACTAACACCCTTTTATATCCCAAACTTCTCAATCAATTACAAGCACACAATGGAAATTAATAAAACTGAGCTGTTTTGATAAATCTATTGAAATGCACCAGCAACTTTGGGAGTCCTCCCCTCCTTTTTTCTATTTCTGATTTGTTGGTGGTGCATCATTTTTCTCCCCACTCCCTCTTTGTTTCTAGCTCAAGACTCATGCCTTCTTATCACAACACCCCAAGGTCTCCATTTGTCACCTGCAATTTGTTTTCACACAGGGCTGCAGAGAGGTAACTTGCTGGAGCCCAGAGCAAAGGTGTCTTCAGGCTCTCTTCTTGCACACCTCACAAATATGTAGTGGGCTCATCAGAGCAGCCACTGCACTCAGCATGGCCACACCTTCCCCCGGCTCACTGCCCCAAATGGCAACAGGCCAGGGGAAGCCTTCTTGCCATCAGTGATCAACCAGATGATCACCTGCCAAGGTAGAATGAACCCATGATTTGTTCTATCTTACTAAAATGGCAGGTAGAAAAACTGGGCTAAGCTCAGCTGGAACCTGAGGTAACTTAGGCCTCAAAATGGTGCTCAAATCTCAAATCGATTCAAGCTCGAAACAGGGTTGTTTAGATTTGAACTCAAAACAGGCCCTTTATTTCAAGGGCATTTCATTTCTAGTTTAATCATTTGAAATGGCCTGAATCATTCTGCACACCTCTAATACAGATCAAGGATGCACCAGTACAGCAAGAGAACAGTCTAACATAACTTCCCTACTAACTTCACTGGTGCAGCAAGAAAAAGGCAGTTTTTTACACTCTCCTCTTTCCCAGTAATCCTTCTGTGCCATCCAAAAATATGTTCCCAAGGGCTGTGCAATCCTCAGGAACTCATTTTCAAGTGACGTACAGGGCTTCCTGGGGACAGGGAGGGACTTTAAAAATGCTACTTCCCCACTGCACCAGCACCACCAGTTAGTTAGGAATTTGTTAGGCTTAGTAGTGGCTGGTGCAGACGCCACCAGGGGTGGGTGGTGAGAGGCTCCTTTAAGGGTAAATTAATCGGTGCTTACCTCTGCTCTCACCGCACCCAAACGCTGCTCAGAGCAGCAGCATGCCACCCAGAACCCGCTGCGGCAGGGGATTGCCTCCGCCACTCACCTGCCTTCCAAGAAGCCAATCCCCTGCCAGCGGCCAGGTGAGTGGTGGAGGCGATTCCCTGCCACAGCGGGTACTGGGGCAGCGGGTACTGAGTTGCCAGTACAGCGGGTACTGAGTTGCCAGATTTGGCTTTTTAAAAGCCAAATTTGGGTTTACGGCCCATTTGACCCATGAGTATACCCCTTAGGTTCTGGCTCCAAGCAGCATTCAGGTGTGCCAAGAGCAGAAGTAAGCACTGATTAATTTACCCTTAAAGGTGCCTCTCGCCATCCCGCTGGCGGCACCTGCACTGGCCGCTACTTGTTAGGCTGCTCTTTCATTCTTGCTCTATAGATCAGCCTTTGAGTTTAAAACAGAAAAAAAAAAGTTTACAAAATTGCATGCACAGAGCTGACTGAGTCCAGCACTCTTCATGAAATGCTAGAGGACTGGAATATAAACTCTGGGCCTTTTCATAAATTTACCTGAATGGCTTTTTGTTTGAATAAAGAAGGAATGCAACATTGATTCAACTGCTTGCACCCACTCCCCCCACCCCAAAGCTGCTATAAACTAAAAGAACAGGAAGTGGGCATGGCATAGATAGTGTGTGTGTGTGTGTCTGCCCACTAACCTCAGTCAAGACCTGCAGCAGTACACTTTAGCTAAGAAAGGTTACCATTTACAGTTTAAAGTCTTTCCCCCCACTTTCATCTACTTTCTTCCCTTCATAAATATGCCTTTTTAAAAATTTCAGTAGACTTTACACCTGATATAGTTGCTATGGCAACTCCCCTCTTTTACTATTTTTCCTTAGCAAGTGTTATCACCTGTCAAGGTAGGTTAGCTCATTTAAAATGCATACATTTTCTCTGTAACCTAAATGAGTGGACAGATTCCCTAAAGGAGACAGGAACTGAGGAGCTGGAAGGCCAGTCTGTGTTCTCGAATTCAAACTAGATAATGAGTATTTGGACAAAAAGTAAGAACAAATTGTAGTAAGTTGAGATGACTGAAAACAGAAGTGAAATTTGTTTACATGTTTGAAGTGCTCCAACAAGGTTGAAAGCTTGGACTTTAGCTGCAAAATTTGGGAACTGGTCAATTCCTAATACAGGCAATTAATTTGACCTTAACCATTCAGGTATTTTTGCGATTAAAAAGGAACTAAGGCATTTGACAGGGGCTGTCACTTTAATTCCATTACCCTTTGAGCAGTACATAGGAAGCTGCCATATACCGAGTCAGACCATAGGTTCATCTCGCTCAGTATTGTCTACACAGACTGGCAGCTGCTTCTTTCAGGTTGCAGGCAGTAATCTCTCTCAGCCCTATCTTGGAGGTGCCAGGGAGGGAACTTGGAACCTAGATGCTCTTCCCAGAGAGGCTCCATCCCCTGAGGGGAATATCTTACAGTGCTCACACTTCTAGTCTCCCTTTCATATGCAACCAGGGTGGACCCTGCTTAGCTAAGAGGAGAAGTCATGCTTGCTACCACAATCAGAACAATATTTCATTCATTTCCTACTCATTCATACACACACAAACATTTTCAAAATATATATTTATTTATTTGATTTCAAAATATACATATTTTGAAAATGTCTCACTATTTTCATAATGCTTCATTGTATTAGGAATTGTATCAGGAACTGTGCCAATAATGTTAATTTTTGAAACAGAAGGTCAAGCTATCTATCTATCTATCTATCTATCTTTGTTTGTTGACAATGAAAAATCATTTTGTGTATATCTGTAGAGGGAAATTTCAGCCTTGCTGGAAAAGAATTCCTGGATATGTCTTGAATTGTCATTCTGTATATTTTTCTTAAGTACATTGGCAGACATTCTAATTACTCAGCAGAAGTTCCATTGAAATTAAGTAGTTCTTTAGAATAATTCCTGAGTAAGTTACCAGAACCTACGGGGTATACTCGTGGGTCAAATGGGCCGTAAGCCAGAATTTGGCTTTTTAAAAGCCAAATCTGGCCACCTAGCAAGTACTATTGCAATGTTCTTCATTGTAAGGCCCGGGGGGGGGGGGTGTGTGCAGTGGCAGCCCACATCAATCCTAAGCATGGCCTCCTGACTAATGGTTTATTGGGCCTGTCTGAAGCTTCAGCCACAACTGAATACTTTGCACTGTACCCGGGGCACCATGTGGAGCTGAGCATTCACTTAAGCAATGCTGCATTTTGCCATGCTACATTTTGCCCAGCACCACTGGGGCTCCGTTAAAGGAAATAGAGCCCTCTTGAGCCCCTGCACCATCTGGGAAGGCATGAACAGAGTGCTGAGAAGTGTAGCCCTTCTCAGCGTTTTCCTCCTAGAACACTTAAGAGAGGTCTCTCTTAAAGGACCTTCCCAGTAGGGGTGTTCATGCAACCGTCTGGCCCGGCTCAGTCCGGCCCCCCATCGAACCACCCCCCCGTCCGGTCTGGTCCTGGACCAGTCTGCAATTTTTAAAAAAATAAATTAAAGTAGATTTTAAATAACTTTAGCCCCTTTGGCGGGCGTGCTGAGGCCATGGGGGGGTCCACGCGGGTTCTCTCTTCCCCTGCCAGCCTTCCTCATTGCCACCGCAGCCCACCGCAGCCGGGTAACTGAACACTTTTGGCCCTTCCAGGCCTCTGTACGAGTGTGCGGCTGCCATTTTGGTGGCCACCACGCATGCGCATGTGCCGTGGTTGGTGCAGTTCATGGGCAGTCCAGAACTGTGTATCCTGATGCACAGTTCTTTGTATCCTGATCCTCTGTGAGTAGTGGGCAACATCGTCACAGGGTCAGATGAACAAATGCAGATGGCCATTGATGCTGGTCTGCTGTTGGTCCTGCCCCAGCTCCTACAGCACCTGAAGCACACCGTTCAAAAGGAGGTGGCCTAGACTCTGAGCAACCTTGCAGCAGGGCCCCCCAATAAGATCCAGCAGCTGATCACCTGTGGGCTGCTGCCTCCCTTGATTGAGCTGCTGAGACAGGGAGAATTTAAAGCTCAGAAAGAGGCCATCTGGGCAGTTGCCAACTTCACAGCTGGAGTCACTGTAGAGCAAGTGGCGAAACTGGTCCAGGCAGGCATCTTACAGCCTCTTCTCAACTTACTGACTGTCAGAGACAGCAAAACCATCCTGGTGATCCCCAGTACCATCAACAACCTATTTGTGTTGGTGGAGAAGAAAGGCAAGACAGAAAAACTGTGCTTCGCAGTTGAAGAGCTTGGGGGGATGGAAGAGATTGAAATGCTTCAGATGCACGAGAACAGTTTGGTCTATTGAGTGGCTATCAACCTCACTGAGAATCATTTTCCAAGCATGGTGGTGGAAACCCAACTCCAGAAGCAGATCAAGAAAGCAACACGCTTCCTTTCTCAGAGGAGCAACAGGATTTCTACGACTTCTGAAGAGGGGCCTGGCTTGCCAGCCATACATCTGGGGAGGGGCTGCACACTGCACTTGGCTGTCGAAGCACTATGGGGCGAAGAGACAAAGGTGTGGAGGGGTTTGTTTATTGTTCTGTCAATAAATTGCTGTTCTTGATTTGTTTTTTTAAAAAGGCAGAGAAAATATGAGGCTGCTGGCAGAGGTGGCGGGACTGAACGCATCAGTTTTAAGAAAAACTTAAAACAAATGTTTCAATATAAACATGTCAGCTTCATTCTTAGATATTCCATTTGTTAAACTGCATTCTTACATTTGAAAGTCTTCCCAATCAAATCAAGCAGAGACAGATAACACATGCCTTCTTATCAAGGGAAGAAACCAAAGGGGGGGGGGAGACGGGTAAGAGAACAAATTCCTTTATACACCCCTTAATGACCGATGTACTTCAAAGTTTCTTCCAGTTCTTCCTTGCCACAAACCTCAGGCCTCAGTTTGCGTAAATGTGACGCTTCTCTCATTTCTTTTGAGCTTGCAGTGTTCTGACTCCAGAATACACACTTTAAATGGCGTTGTTACTCCCTCCTATTGATTTTTCCTATGTCTTGACCATGGTCTTTCCCTATTGATGTATTTCGAGTCTGCTCGATGTTCTTTAAAGCTGGAGAGTAGATGTCTTCCAGGTCCTCCTATAGAGCAGTGTTTCTCAACCTTTTTGGAGTCAAGGACCGTTAAATTCTTTGTGCGGAGTTTCAAGGACCGCTACATTGCTGATTATTAAAGTAATACTTAATATCAATCAATTAATTAAATCAAAGTGAAATTAATTAAAATGCATTTAATCAAAATTTAATTTTTGAAGTTCTGGCAGGCCAAGATTAATTTAAATTAAAATTAAATACATTGAATTAAAAATTCTAATAAATAAATACAATAAAATCTGTACAAAATACATAACAATAAAATGCATTGTTCTTTAAATAAAATGCTTTCTCTCCCCGCCGCTTCCCACACTCCCTTCTGCCCCAATCAATCACTCAGTCAATCAATCAACCTTTATTATGGTCAGAGACAAGCATAACATTACATGTAAAATGGGGTACTGAAAGGATTAATAATGTATATGAATTTAAAGTTACATGTTAGAAAGTACAGGGGGATCAAGGTGATTGAGTATATGATCAAACATATCATTAAAAAGGCTAAAATTAAAACTGGCAGCATTTAAAAAGAGTTAAAATAGTTAAAAGTGATTACATATACGTTAATACTAAAACTACTAAAAGTAATAGGGATAAAATAATACTAATTCTATTATAAAAATGCACAGAAGAGATGTGAGAGGAGAGGAGAGCTGGTCTTGTGGTAGCAAGCATGACTTGTCCCCATAGCTAAGCAGGGTCTGCCCTGGTTGCATCTAAATGGGAGACTTGATGTGTGAGCACTGCAAGATATTCCCCTCAGGGGATGAAGCCACTCTGGGAAGAGCAGAAGGTTTCAAGTTCCCTCCCTGGCATCTCCAAGATAGGGCTGAGAGAGATACCTGCCTGCAACCTTGGAGAAGCCGCTGCCAGTCTGTGAAGACAATACTGAGCTAGATAGACCAATGGTCTGACTCGGTATATGGCAGTTTCCTATGTTTCCTATGTTCTTATGTGAAAGGGGAGCCCCAGTCCATTCCCCACTGCTTCCCCCCCTCTCGCCCCAGCCCATTCCCATTGGTTCTGGAGGTCCCCACCGGCAGCTTTCCCTCCCCGTCCCCAGCAGCGTTTTCTCTCCCTGCCAGGCTCCCTCCCTCCCCACCATTTTTGTCTGCCCGCCTGCCTCCTCTGCCAGGGTCCTCCGCTGCTGTGCGGCCAAGGGAATAACTGTGTCTGGGGGGGGTGAGCCTTCTACCCACCCCCAGCGGTGGTGGCTGTGGCTGATACAAGAGTGACGTCATGGCCTGCTGCCTCACCCGGCATCACTTCCCAACTGCGAGGCGTGCCTGCGCAGTTAAGTCCATTAACTGCACAAGTACACCTTGCAGTTGGGAAGCAATGCCAGGCCAGACAGCAGGCTATGGCGTCACTCATGTATCAGCCTCAGCTGCTGCTGCCAGGGGGTGGGTAGAAGGCTCACACACACCCTGCAGTTATTCCCTTGGCTGAGGGCCATGGCAGAGGAGACGGGCGGGTGGGCAAACATGTCAGGGAGGGGGGAGGGAGCCTGGCAGGGAGAGAAATTGAAAGCGCTGCTGGGGGGCGGGGAGGAGAAGCTTCCGGTGGTGGGAGGGGGCATGGACTGGCACTCAACTCATCGCAGCCCGGCACTGGACCGGGGACTGGCGGTTGAGAAACTGCTATAGAACACCCCCCACACACATTCCACACAAGTGATTTTGTAAACATCTTTCTGTTGACAAATTTCTTCCCCCTTTTCACTAACTGGAGAGGCTTTGGTTTCACCCTTTTTGTCACATCATCTTGGTCTAACTTACTGTTGCTTTACAGTCTTGGCCATTTGGCAGACCACATTAGTCTTGATCCCTCATTTCCTTGCACTTTTCTGTCACTGCCTAATAAAATGATCTGAAATCAAGGGATCTTCTGTACAGGCAGTCCTGCTTCATATTTTGTCCTCCCTGATCTTCTGCTCAGGGGTGACAACTCTGCCCTTCATCCTTGGGTTTGCTCAAAACCACAATACTAGAAGCCTAGTTAGATTGTATACCCAAAAGGAGGAAAGGTACCACTAAGTCCAGGAGGATGCCAGCATGGATAACAGGTAATGTCAAGGAAGCCATAAAAAGGAAGAAGACTTCCTTCCAAAATTGTAAGGCCTGCCCAAATGAGGAGAACAGAAAGGAACACAAACTCTGGCAAAAGAAATGCAAGGTGACAATAAGGGAAGTAAAAAGAGAGTTTGAGGAACATTTAGCTAAAAACATCAAAGGGAATAACAAAAACTTCTTTAAATACATTAGATGCAGAAAACCTGTCACGTAGGAGGTTGGACCTTTGGATAACGAAGGAGTGAAAGGGATTATTAAGGAGGATATGGAGGTTGCAGAGAAGCTAAATGAATTCTTTTTATCCATCTTCACAGCAGAGGATGGGCACTCTCTCTTCTCCCACGAGGCAGAAAGGCAGAATGGTGTGGCTGCTGCCTCTTTAAATCTATTTGAAAATCCCTCCTTGAACTCCCCCCCCCTTGACCCTTCTTCAACCCTTCCCCTGGCCAATGTGGGGTCAGTCAGCTCAGCACTGGCAAGAGCCAAAAGAGCTCATCTGGAACCAGGAGGGAATCATCAGCAGATCAGCCCATGCTTTCGTTCACCAATCTGAAGCTTGGAAGGGAGGGAAATTCAAAAAGATATCAAAGCACAACATGGAGACTACATGGAGATCCCCACAAAATGGAGGTCCAAACAACAAAACATTTGGCTCTGAAATTTGGGCGATTTGTTTTGGACCCGAATCTGGCCAGGCTAGCAGAGGGGCAATTTGTTTTGTATACAAATCTTCCAAAACAGATAGATTCGGGTACAGATCCTTCTGTACCCTAAATGTTCTGCACATCCCTACTATATCTATCTATCTATCTATCTATCTATCTATCTATCTATCTATCATTTTTTAATTTTTTTATTTATATATTGCCTGACTCCAAAGGCTCTAGGAGGTACACAAAAATAAAAACAAATAAGACAAATTGTTAAAACAATTTAAAACATTAAAAGATTACTAAAAGCCTGGCTAAAAGAATGTTTCTTAAGGGCTCTTTTAAAGTCTGTTAAAGATGTTAAACCATATAGTAAATACCCTGGGCCTAAGCTGTTTAGGGCTTTATAGTTTATAACCAGCACCTTGTATTTTGCCTGGAAACCTATTGGTAACCAGTGTAGTTCTTTTAATATAAGAATAATATGATCTCTTTGAGAGACCAACCTGGCTGCCACATTCTAAACCAACTGCAGTTTCTGGACTATATACAAAGGCAGCCCCACAAATAATGCACTGCAGTTATCAAGTCTGGAGGTTACCAGCATGTGTACCCGCATATGTACTATATTTTCTAGGGCCATTTATCTCAAGAAGCAGACTCAGCTTGATCATCAGCCAAAGCTAATTGAAAGTATCTCTGGCCACTGCCCCAGTGTGAGACACCAGGGAGAGGTTTGGGTCCAGAGGCACTCCCAGACTGCATACCTGTTACTTCTGGGAAATGCAACCTCATCCAGAACTGGCAGATCAAAATTGTCTCCTGAGTTCTGACCTGGCACAATAAGTGCCTCCATCTTATTTGGATTCAGTCTCAGTTTGTTATCTAGCCCATCACTGCTTCCAGGCAGGCATTTAGGGAAATTATTCACTCTCCTGATGATGTTGACATGAAGAAATAGATTTAGGTATCATCAGCATACTGATAACACTCTGCACCAAATTTTCTGATGATATTTCTCAGGGGTTTCTGTAGATATTAAAAAGCATTGGAGACAGTATGGAGCCCTGGGGGACGCCATATAAAAGTTCATGTTTTGAAGAACAACAGTCTCCATCTGGAATCTGCCTGAGAGGTAGGAGTGGAACCACTGCAAAGCAGTACCTCCCAACATTCTCAGACAGTACAGAAGAATACTATTGTTGATAATATCAAAAGCCACCAAGAGATCAAAAAGGACCAACAGAGTCACACTCCCTCTGTCAATTCCCCATTGGAGATCATTCATCAGGTGGACCAAGGCAGTATCCACCTTGTAGCCCACCAGAAAATCACATTGAAATTGGTCCAGATAATCATCTAGTTTGGCATCTAGATATATCATCTAGTTTGACTCTCAAGGAGCTGCTTTCGTGCTTGCCTTTTAGAGGGAGTTCCCAGGCTAAAAAGCTAGAAGTGGCAGAACTGACAGTTAAGTCACTCTACAAGACCTCCGCTTGTTACTTATATTGTAGAATCACCCCAGAACATTTTAAAGGTGAAAGCTCATTGAAAGTGTCAACTCAGTGCACAGCACCCATGAAAAAGGCCAATTGCATGGTAGAGATCATTAGGAAGGGGATTGAAAATAAAAATGCTTATATTATAATTCCCTTATACAAATCTATGGTGTGGCCACATCTGGAGTACTGTGTACAGTTTTGGTCACCGTATCCCAATAAGGATATTGTAGAACTGGAAAAGGTGCAGAAGAGGGCAACCAAGATGATAGCGGCCTGAAGCACCTTCCTCATGAGGCTAGGCAACAGCATTGGGGGCTATTTACTCTGGAAAAGAGGCAACTAAGGGAGATATGATTGAGGTGTATAAAATTATGCATGGAGTGGAGAGAGGGTACAGAGAAAATATTTTCTCCCTCTTTCACAACACTAGAACCAGGGGTAATCCCATGAAACTAAAGGTCAGGAAATTTAGGACTGACAAGAGGAAGTACTTTTTCACACAGCGCATAATTAATCTATGGAATTCCTTGACATAGGATGTGGTGATGGCCACCAGCTTGGATGGCTTTAAAAGGGGCTTAGACAAATTCATGGAGGACAGTCTATCAATGGCTACTAGTCTGGTGGCTGTGGGCCACCTCCAGCCTCAGAGGCTCTATGCCTCTCAATACCAGTTGCAGGGGAGCAATGGCAGGAGAGAGGGCATGTCCTCACCTCTTGCCTGAAGGTTCCCCAGAGGCATCTGGTGGGCCACTGTGTGAAAAAGGATGCTGGACTAGATAGGCCCTGGGCCTGATCCAGCAGAGTTATTCTTATGTTCTTAAAGAAAGGAATTGTAGTTAATAAATGGTGTTGGTATGTCAAGTCTTAATGTATTTATTATTCATCTAAAAAGAATCAGCTGACATGATGCACAGTGTTATGGAGACATAATGCTTCACCCTGGGGCTGCTGCAGACTCCTCAAGTATTCCTGACACATTAAGAACAGGTGGTTATGCAAAGAATACTAACACCATTTTTCATATTGTTGCAAATGTGGAAAACTGCAGTCATGCTTCTTTCACCACTGTCCATTGTAAAAAGGGTCAGGGCTGTCATACGAGTCCTAGGGATGTGCATGGAACTGGCAGGGGACGGTTCAAAGACAGGGGTGGGACAACTCTAAGGTTCGGGGAGGGTGCACTTACCCCTCCCTCCAGTTTCCCTCTGCCAGCGCTCACTTGAAAACCGGTTTGGCAGGGAGGCAGTGTACCTCCCTGCTGCCCTGTCCACTCTTCGGACCAGAAGTACATGTAAGTAGCTCTCGTGCATATACACGTCGGCACACGCGCATGTTGTGTGTGTGCCTGATTAGCACACAAGCAAGCTACTTCCACCTACTTCTGGTCCGAAGAGCAGACGGGGCGGCAGGGAGGTACGCTCCCTCAAGCAACCGTCGGTGGTGAGAAAGCAGAGGGCGAGGGGGGGGGAAGTGCACCCTCACCTGCCCTTAAAGTTGTCCCATCCCCACCTTTGAACCCTTCAAACTGCCGGGTGTTCGAACCTGTTCAGAGGACTGTAAAAGGGCCTCTGAACAGGTTCATAAACATCCCTAATGAATCCACAGCAGCCCTGGGGTGCAGCATTATGTCTGTAACACTGTATCTGACAGCTTCTTACAAAGCGACCATCACTGAAAATTGAGTTATTGAAGACATTAAGTAACATTAATGCAAGCTACATGGTAGTTCGTTGTGCTTTGTTTTCGAGATACAGAAGATTGGGTAGATAAAATAATAAGATGATAAGATTCAGTGCCATTTCTGCAGAAGTAAAGATAAAACAGCTGAATGAATGTGGATAATAGCTGGTGCTTGCCAGCATGATAAAAATCTTGGGAACTGCATAGCCTCTTACTGCTCATGTTTGTTCATGTTTTTCCAATGTCTTTTTTAGCTGATATCTCTGCTCAAGACAAGCCCAGGAGCAAGGCAGCCGGTCATGACTGGGTTTCAACAGCAAATCAGTGAGAGGAAGCCTTTCTTGAACTGTATCAGCCTGTGCTACAAATGTTTGATAAGAAGTTTATATTGATAGCAACTGTTTTTTGTTTCATGCTAAGAAATGTAGACTCTCAGATCATTCAGCAAGGGTGCTTCTATTAGGGATGTAAGAACCAGATTGACCTTGAGCCAGTTCGACATTGAACTGGGCTGACTCGAGGGCTTGCCTCTGGTTTGCCCTTGAGCCGGACCAGGCCTGGTTCAGCTCAATATCGAGCCACCACCAACCCTGGCTGGTCCAGGGATTCTAACTTTTTTTTAAAAAAAGGTTTAGAATTCACGGCCTCCGGGGTGGCACTGCCATGGCCATGGGGAGCTCTCTGATGGTTCCCCCTCCTCTGCCAGCCTCCCCCCAGTCTAAAAACAGCCCAGTTAGATGGGTTTTCGGCCCATTCTGGGCCACTTCATGCTGAGCCCATTTTGGCGGATGCCATGCATGTGCACTGGCCATCTGCATGTGCAGGGTCAATGAGATGGCCAGTGCTCATATATAGCAGCCTCTAAAATGGCCACCATGTGCTCAGAGAGGCCCAGAATGGGCTGAAAACAGCCCAGAATGAGCCAAACACTGCCTGAACCAGGCCATTTTGAGACTGGAGGGAGGTCGGTGGCAGGAAGGGAAACCACTAGTCACACACACATAGAGATCCACAGCAGCAATCCCTGGAGGCGATGACTTAAAATGTTTTTTTCCTTTACATTAGAACCCCCAGGTCAGTTTGAATTTGAGCTGAGCTGGTGGCGGGGGGGTGGGGGCAATACTGAACATGCCCGATTCTGTTCAAGTCCAGGGCATAACGGTTTTGTGCACACCTTTAGCTTCTATCACTAGGCTTTAACAGAGAAGGAAAATCTTAATAATTTTTTGAAATTCTGCTCAAAACTTCACCAAATAAAAGACTGGCTTCCTATTCACGCCTGAACAGACTATGTCAACCATTTTCACTAAATTTGAAAGGAATATGTGACATATCTGTCTAATCAGTGGACAAAAAGGGGTAAATGTGGCCATTTTCAGAACATATTTAACCTTCTAGGTCTGTGGCAATGGTTATCTGATCACTTCAAAATTAAGCATATTTGCAGACCATAGTTGATCTTATCAACTAGATCATGCATGCCAAGTTTCCAGTTATTAGCTTAATAGGTATCATATTTATAAGCAATAGAATTCTGAGGTTTATAATGATGGATTTTTTTTTGGCATTAACTAAATGTATTAACTTGCATTAACTAAAGGACCCTACATGTGCCCCTTTAATAAATGAAACTAGAAACATGTTAACCCTTTGTCTTTTTAATGAAATAAATTATACACAAAGTAGCTGACATGACAAAGAAAATTACTCAGAGTAGTCCCACTGAAATTTAAAAAGAGAAGTTAGGCATTGCCTAAACTTGTCCTTTTAATTTCAATGGGATGCTTTTGAGTAATTTTCCTTGTCACTTCATCCATTTACTCCTACACTACATCAGTGACAATTTGTATCTATTACTGTTGGATGCTGGAAAATCCAACCCTTACAGCATTCTCATCAGAACAGATTTCTGACATAAATGTTACTTAATAGCTGTGGAAAAAAATATATTTTTTAAGTTTGGACAGTTTGAAGACTTTCCCCCTGTCCATGCTCTATGTAGGCTGTAGCATATGTCTTCTGTGCACCTTCTGATACTTCATTTCATATGCAAGATTGCTTTGGCTGAAAATTAGCACAGCGGTTGTGAAAGCTTGCTCCTGGCACAGATACACTTTACAACTTGGCTTCATTAATTGCTGCAGGAACTAACACTGGTGTAGCAAGCAGAAATAATTTCTCACTTAACAAAATGACTTCCAGAGAAGCTGTATATTCTTAGTGCTCATGTGAGTGCAAAGAAGTACTCTGTTAGTAGGCTTTATGAGTTAATGAGATGTTTTGCATTAGGTTTCTGAAGAGTGTGTCAATTGAGAAAGATGCCTTTTAAGAAAGTTCTTTAATATTTGACTGAAGGTGTTTTGGATTTTTCTTTGTTAGAAACATGGGATGTGATCACAGTCTGACTCTAAGATTTGTTGAGCCAGCAAAAAAGTTCAAGGGAGATGATGTACAGCTGCTGAACAAGCACAATATAATAGACTATGAGGGTATGCTAGTGTTCTGAAGAGAAACACTCTGGCAGAAATGTTTGACATGGTATACCTTTCATATTTCATCAATGCTTATTTAACTAAAGTGCAACTACCCTTAAATTACTCCAGCTGGATAGAACTGCGTCGAGTACTTACAATGATTTCCAATGCTTTATGTTAGCATCATTCCACACTGGAATAGTGGAATTATGATTGTGTTACAATAGTAGAATGGCAATGTTACACCTGTGTAAAGTGGACTTGGTTGACCACATGACTTGTAGCATTATAGCTTCATAATGCTGTGCAGCTACAGAGGAGTCAGGATGCAGCCCTGAAGCTGTTAAGAACAGGCACTAATGGTAGCAGTGCTTCCACCATCCATGACAATGGGGAAAGCTGTGGAATTCTAACTCCTCATTAGCCCCAGAGCACAGCATTATGAAGACATAATGCTGAGCATCATGAAGACATAATGCTGAGCATCATGAAGACCATGATGTGAGTGTTATATAACTAGTCATGATAGTGAATTTCAGGAAAAGGATGAAATGAACTTTTCTGATTTGGAATTTGTAACTAGGGATGTGCAAACAGGTTCGAATCTGAACCGGTTCAATATAGAACTATTTGGGTTCAAAGGTTCGGGGTCAAGCCAAACCAGCCCCAGTTCAGCTCGACCCCGGACTGAACACACCCCAACCCATTCAGGGGTCCTCCAAGCTATTTAAAAAAAATTCCTTTTAACTTAACCCCCCGGAGGCTTCTCCAAGGTGGTGGTGGGGGATCCATGGAGGTTCTCCCTCCTCCTGCTGGCCGTTATTAATGCAAAAATCACCCAATTCAAGTGGTCTTCAGCCCTTTCTCGGTTTATTACTCATCATGGTGGCCATTTCTTTTTGGTGATGACCCAGCCACTCAAGGTCCCACTGTGCATTCACAGTGGCCTCCAAAATGGCTACTGCACTGGGGAATAGGCCTGGAAAGGGCCAAATACCACCCAAACTGGGCAATTTTTGCATTAAGGAAGGCAAGTGGGGGGAGGGGGAACCTCCGCAGACCCCCCCACCTTGGAAAAGCCCCCCAGAGGGGGTAAGTTTTATTTTTTTAAAAAAATTAAAGGTTGATGACACACACACCCTGAACTGAAACAAAGGGGGAGTTAGATGGAGGCAAAACCAAACTGGCCTGGTCCGGTTTAGAACTTGATCCAAACCAGGCCAGGCAGTTTTGTGCATACCCCTATTTATAACCTTCTTATGGTTGAAGCAAATCCCTCCAAACTTCTAGCTGTATGCAAAAAGAAACATGCTTTTACTCTGTCAATTCATTGATACTCATGATTAAAAACATTGATCGGCTCTGATTCAGCCCTACACAGAAGGGCATTAAATCAGCCCAACTCATCACCTGCTTACAGAACTAACGCACTGTCTCCATTGCAAGTCCAAGGTCTCAGTCCTGATGAGCCAACTAAGCCCAAAAGCCAAGAGAACCCACTATTGCTGTATGCTATCAACTGACAATCGCTGTTATCAACTGACAATGTAAGCGATTGTCAGTTGATAACATACAGCAGTAGTAGGCTCTCTTGGCTTTTAATCACCGAAGGCCCATTGAAATTAGTCATGGCTAACTTGTCCTCTTAATTTCAGTGGGACTTTTGCTGAGTAATTTAGTCAGGATATCAGGAATTTTTTTTAAAATGGTACACTCCTGAATTTTGTGCTTTATCAGATAGACTGGGGAATTCTATTAAACAACAAAATTATTCAAATGGCCATCTGACCTAGAATACACTGGAAAGGCTATTTCAAATGGTCCACCCAAAAGTTCCAATCGCTTGTATCTCATCAAGAGATCAAGCAGCTGATTTCCCAACTTAAAGGCAGGAAAGCCCCAGAAAATGACTTTATTTCTCCTGATCTCCTGAAGGCCCATGTTGATTGGTGGCTCTTGTGCTGGCTGCTTTATTCACGTATATTGATCATACGGCCCACATACCAAAGGACTAGGGTATGGCTTTTGTTGTCTCAATTTTCAAGAAAGGGAAAAGAGAAGATCCATCTAACTATAGACCAATAAGTCTCGTAAATATAATAAGCAAATTATATGTGAAAACATCTGTGTATAAAATTATTTTCCTGGCTGGACCAGGAAGGCTTATTAGAAGATGAGCAAGACGGCTTTAGACAGGGCAGATCAGTTATAGATCATTGCTTAATCCTGCAACTTCTTATTGAAAAGTACATTTCCTTGGGTAAACGATCACTTTTTGCTGCATTTGTTGATTCTGTTCAGTCTGATTCTATTTCTAGAAATTTATTGTGGGCAAAATTGGTAATACAACAATTGATAAGCGGCTCTTACTGTTACTTTATAAATTACACGAGAACTCTCCTCTTTGTGTGCGTTTGAACTCTACTGATCACTTATCTAAAGTAATTCCAGCTACAAAAGGTGTGAGACAAGGGTGTATACTTGCACCTTTTTTGTTTAATTTTTATGTAAATGATTTTAATTACACATTTACAGAAATTGGATACTTTTGCCCCTATATTAGCAAACAGAAGGCTGCCATTATTGATGTATGCTGATTATGCAGTGATTCTTTCCCAAATGAGATCAGGCTTTACGAGAGCCCTGGGGGCTCTGGTTACACATTGTCAGGAGGAATATTTGGTCATCAATTATTCCAAAATGAAAATAGTTTGCTTTAACAATAAAGCTAAGAGTTTTAGATGGACTGTTGGGGGACATCAAGTTGAGCAAGTAAAGCAAATCAAATATCTTGGTGTGATATTTCAATATAACAAAAGGCAACACGCTCATGCTAGAATGGTTTCTGATTTGGCTCAACAAAGTGAGGTTACTGTTCTGAGATTTCACCATGCGCAGGGCGGTGAATATATTCCTGCTGCCATTAAACTGTTCCTCATTAAAACTGTACCGCAACTTTTGTATGGAGTTCGATTGGGCCCCTTTGATCGTTTTATGCTCCTAGAGTGGATTCAGTCGGGCTTTCTAAGAGCGCTTTTTGGTACACCTAGATGCACCCCTAATGTGGTGCTACGACAGGAGGCTGGGTTGTGGAGGATTGAGACCAGGGCATGGTTGCAGATTATTTCCTACTGGCTGAAGCTTCACCTTTGGCCAGTGGGACTTTTGCTGGGGTATTTTTCAGCTACACCCCAACCTATTTGGCTGGTGACGATTACGGATAAACTTTCCTATATTGGCCTGGATCCTGAGTTTTTATTAGAATATTATTTCTTGTTTACACAGTCAGACAGGTGTTATTGACTGGTTTGTTTTATCCAGACATCGAGTCCTTCCCAAGGACCTGGGATGCCAGAATTTTATTGTCAATTGTTATAGATATCGTCGCAGAATATAGGCTGTTCCCAGTAAAGCTGCTTTTTGTAATTGGCTGATGGTGATTTCTGTGGCCCCGATGGTGTTGAGGTGCTCTTCAAGGTCTTTTGGAACTGTACCCAGGGCGCCAGTTACCACTGGGATTATTTTGGTCTTTTTCTGCCACAGCCTTTCAATTTCCATTTGTAGATCTTTGTATTTGGTGATTTTTTCTATTTCTTTTTCTTCTATTCTGCTATCCCCTGGTATTGTTATGTTGATTATATTGACTTGTTTTTCTTTCTTCTCGACTACAGTTATATCTGGTGTATTGTGTGGCAGATGTTTGTCTGTAGTCGGAAGTCCCATAATATTTTCACATCTTCATTTTCTTCAACTTTTTCAAATTTATGGTCCCACCAATTCTTGGCTACAGGTAGCTTGTATTTTTTGCAGATGTTCCAGTGTATCATCCCTGCTACCTTGTCATGCCTTTGTTTGTAGTCAGTCTGTGCGATCTTCTTACAACAGCTGATCAGGTGGTCCACGGTTTCATCTGCTTCTTTACAAAGGCGGCACTTGCTGTTTGTGGTGGATTTTTCTACTTTTGCTCTTATTGCATTTGTTCTTAGTGCCTGTTCTTGTGCAGCCAGTATTAAACCCTCTGTTTCTTTCTTCAAGTTGCCATTCTTAAGCCATTGCCAGGTCTTGGTGATGTTTGATTTTCCACTTATGTTGTGCAAATATTGACCATGCAGGGGCTTCTTTTTCCATTTTTCTGCTCGGTTCTTGACTTGTTCTTTCTTGTAGGCCTGCTTTCTTTCATTGGTGTTGAATAGTTTTGCGTTATTGACCATTTTAATTGCATCTTCTTCACTGTCCTTGATATATTCTTCAAGGCCTCTTTTCTCCTCCTCTACTGTTTGATGGACTTGCAGCATTCCTCTTCCACCTGAGCTGCGAGGGAGGTATAGCCTATCGACGTCACTGCGGGGGTGCAGAGCATGATAGATGGTCATTATTTTCCTCGTCTTACGATCCAGCGTCTCTAGCTCTGCCTGGGTCCAGTCTATTATTCCTGCAGTGTATCTGATAACAGGTATAGCCCAGGTGTTTATGACTTGTATGGTGTTCCCGCCACTGAGTTTGGACTTGAGGATTTTTCTAACTCTCCTGATGTATTCACTTCCAATTTTTCTTTTAACTTCAGTGTGTGTGATGTGATAAGCCTGGAGAATGCCCAAGTATTTGTAAGGTTCTTTCTCTTCCAGGTTCTTGATCTTGCTTCCACTGGACAGTTCTATTCCTTCTGTTTTTCTTATTTTTCCTCTGTTTATTATTAATGCAGCACACTTGTCTAGTCCAAACTCCATTGCTATATCGCTACTGAATCTACGGACAGTGTTTAGCAGTGATTCAATTTCTGACTGGGACTTTCCATACAACTTCAAATCATCCATGTAGAGCAGATGGTTGATTTGACTTGATGTCTTAGATGTTTGGTATCTGAGGCCTGTTCTGTTTAGTATTTGTGAAAGTGGAGTCATGGCGATTACAAACAACAGTGGGGATAGTGAGTCCCCTTGGAAAATGTCTCTTCTAATGCTAACCTGTCCAAGTGTCTCGCCATTGATTGTTAACTGTGTGCTCCACATTATTATTATTATACCGCCCTTCCAAAAATGGCTCAGGGTGGTTTACAAAGAGAAATAATAAATAAATAAGATGGATCTCTGTCCCCAAATGGCTCATAATCTAAAAAGAAACACGACAGACACCAGCAACAGTCACTGGAGGTACTATGCTGGGGGTGAAGAGGGCCATTTACTCTTCCCCTGCTAAATAAAAAGAATCACCATGTTCAAAGGTGCCTCTTTGTCATGTTAGCAGGAATTTGAATGACCTAGTGAATGCCAAAAAAATAGTACGTCAATGTCTAAATGATATGGAGCTCCAGAACGAGTCAGCTTGTTTGCCCTCATTTTACAATCAGTTTAAGGCCAGGGTGCGTTTCTCTCCAGCTTCATATTTGTCCGCCATAACTGTCAGAAAGTTCTGCTGGGCTTTTTCAAGAGCACATTTTAACACCTTCCCTTCAGCTATATTAACGGGAAGATTTCAACATCTACCCCGGAGGCTTGCTTGTGCCCTTGCAGTTCGGGCGAACCTGAATCAATCACTCATATTTTATTTTACTGTAGATGTTATGGTGATATTATATATCATTTGATTTTGTCACTTCTTTCTAGATTTCAAAGTCAATCGGATGATTTGCTGTTGAAGTTTTTACTTGAAGATAATGCAGTCTGCATCTCTCATGTTGTAGCAAAATTTTGTTACATTGCAATTAGAATTCGTAGCTCATTGATTGATGCTAAAGTTAATGTTTGAGTTAATGTTGAGTGCTGAAATAATGTTTGTTGTTTGTGGTGTTTTGTTTTGGCCATCGGCTGTAAATTTATTTATTTATTATTTATTTAGTGCATTTTTATACAGCACTAACCCAAGGTCTCAGGGTGGTTCACAACAATAAAAACAAAACTTAAAATCAATTAAATATTAAAAACAGCTTTAAACAAATCAATAAATAATCCAAAATTTTAAAAGTTACAAAGTTAAAAAGCTAAAAGGCCTGGGTAAATGATAAGTCTTTAGACACTTTGTAAAAGCTGCTAGAGATGGGGAGACTCTTATTCCCACAGGAAGCATGTTCCAAAGTCTTGGGGTGACAACAGAAAAGGCCCATCCCTGGGTGGCCACCAGACGACATGAAGGTAGCCACAGATGAGCCTCCCCCAATGTACACAGTGGACAATGGGGGTCATGCAGAAGAAGACGCTCTCTTAAGTACTGTGGGCCTAAGCTGTTTAGGGCTTTGTAGGTTATAACCAGCACTTTGTATTTTGCCTGTAAACTATCGGCAGCCAGTGCAACTCCTGTAAAATAGGAGTAATACTGTCTCTTCAAGATGACCCGGAGACCAACCTGGCTGACGCATTTTGTACTAATTGCAGTTTCCGGACTACATACAAAGGCAGCCCCACATAGAGCGCATTGCAGTAATCAAGTCTGGAGGTTACCAAAAAGTGTACTACTGCTTTGAGATCATGAACCTCAAGGAACGGACGCAGCTGGCGTATCAACCGAAGCTGACAGAAATCGCTTCTGGCCACTGCCTCAACCTGGGGAACCAGGGAAAGGTGTGGATCCTCCAGAAGCACTCCCAAACTGCATTCCTGTTCCTTCTGAGGAAGTGTGACCCCATCTCAAACAGGTAGATCAATATCGCTTCCTGAATGACAACCCCACTCAATAAGTACCTCTGTCTTGTCTGGATTCAATCTCAGTTTGTTATCCCTCATCCAGCCCATTACTGCTTCCAAGCAGGCATTCAGGGAGGATATGCCTTCTCCCAATGATGTTGACATGGAGAAACAGATTTGGGTGTCATCAGCATACTGATAACATCCAGCACCAAATCTCCGGATGATCTCTCCCAATGGTTTCATATAGATATTAAAAAGCATTGGAGACAGTATGGAGCCCAGAGGGACCCCATATAAAAGCTCAGATTTTGAAGAGCAACAGTCTCCAAGCGACACCATCTGGGATCTGCCAGAAAGGTAGGAGCGGAACCACTGCAAAAGTGCCTCCCACCCCCAACTTCCTCAGACGTTTCAGAAGGATACTACGGTCTATAGTATCGAAAGCCACCGAGAGATCCAAAAGGACCAACAGAGTCACACTTCCTCTGTCAAGTCCCAATTGGAGATCATCCATCAGGCTGACCAAGGCAGTCTCCACCCCATAACCCATCCGAAAACCAGTTTGAAATGGGTCAAGATAGTCAGTTTCCTCCAAGACCGCCTGGAGCTGGGAGGCCACCACCCTCTCAATTACCTTGCCCAACCATGGGAGGTTGGAGATAGGCCTGTAGCTACTAAACTCTGAGGGGTCCAAGACAGGCTTCTTAAGAATAGGTCTAATAATTGCCTCCTTTAAACAAGGAGGAATCCTGCCCTCTCTCAGAGAGGTATTTATAATTGCCACCAGGCTCTCCACAACAACCCCCTTGCCAGATAGTATAAGCCACGTTGGGCAAGGATCAAGCAGACAGGTGGTAGGACGCACCATTCCGAGCAGCTTGTCCACATCCTCAGGTGTCACAAACTTAAATTCATACAGCCTAACCACACAAGAGGAGTTGCTAGATACCTCTGCATCTGACACTGCAATAACTGTGGAGTCTAAATCTAGATCTAGATAAATAAAGTATCTAAATAAAGTATCTATCTATCTATCTATCCTATTACCCATGTTGCTTCTGGATCAACTGGGGTAGGACTCCATCTCTCACATCTGATCCAGATGCAACCTGGATCAGCAGTGGCTATTATATCTTTATGGACACATGTAACTATGGCAGAAATATAAGGAGAGTTCTCTTCACTTGCAGAAGGTTGCTGCTTCGAATCCCTACGTATATGTTTCCCAGACTATGGGAAAATATTAGGCAGCAGCGATATAGGAAGATGCTGAAAGGCATCATCTCATACTGTGTAGGAGGAGGCAATGGTAAACCCCTCCTGTATTCTAGCAAAGGAAACCACAGGGCAGTGTGGGCACCAGGAGTCGTAATCAAATTGATGGCACACTTTACATTTTCTCTTCACTAGATGGCAGAGTAAATGACCACATGATTTTGTAATTAGTGGATCTTCCAGGTACCGCCCCCCCCCACCGAAATCTGTGCGGTAGGTAGATAATTGCTGTGCTGTAGTATATTAACTGTAGCACAGAGGTGTTCATTACCAGCCATGCTTTCCTTAAGCAATCTGTATCCAATCTCAGGCTGTATCAGGCTTTCTGTTTTGAAAAAAAAAACTTCATGAATTGATTCTACAGCTAGATACCGTGTGAAACCTACATTTATATATATTTTAATTTATTTTATTTATTATTAAATGTATATACCGCCGTTCATTAAAACAATCCCTGGGCGGTTAACAGCCGAATTTAAAAACAAGATTGTAAAAATGACACAATTTAAATATTAAGCTAAGAATATAAAACAAATCTGATTAAAGATTTAAAATACAAGCTTAAAAACAATACAAAATACAAAGTACAAAGAGCAGCAGCAGAGCCAATCACATAAAAGCCTGGGTAAAAAGCCAGGATTTAACATGCTTTCTAAAAGCTGTGATGGAGACTGAGAGGTGAATAACCACCAGGAGAGCATTCCAGAGTCTGGGGGCAGCAACAGAGAAGGCCCTGTCCCGTGTGCACAACACCCAAGCCTCCCTCATTGTCGGCACCCGGAGAAGAGCCCCCTCAGACTACCTCATCAAGTGGGCAGCAACCCTTGGGAGCAGGCAGTCCCTCAAGTACCCTGGGCCCAAACCGTTAAGGGCTTTAAAGGTCAAAACCTGCACCTTGAATTGGACCCGGAAACAAACTGGTGGCCAGTGCAGATCTTTCAAAATGGGTGTGATGTGCTCCCATTGGGCAGCTCCAAATAAAACCCTAGCTGCCGCATTTTGCACTAGCTGCAGTTTCTGGATATTCTTCAAGGACAGCCCCACGTAGACCGTGTTACAGTAATCCAGCCGTGACGTGACTAAGGCATGGATAACTGTGGCCAGATCTGCTTTCTTGAGAAAGGGACACAGCTGGAGCACTAGCCAAAGCCGTGCAAAGGCACCCCTGGCCACCACTTACACCTGAGCTTCCAAAAGCAGAGCCGGGTCCTGTAATACCCCCAGCTGAGTACTTTCTCCTTAAAACTGAGGGCAACCCCATCCAGAACTGATAAAATCTCCTCATCCCGATTGGCTATCCTACTGACAACAGTACCTCTGTCGTGTCCAGATTCAATTTCAGTTTATTAGCCCACATCCAACCCACCATGGCCTCCAGCCCCCAATTCAGGACACCCACTGCCTCCCTAGGATCAGATGACAAGGAATGATAGAACTGAGTGTTATCTGCATATTTCTGACAACTCAGTCCAAGTCCCCAGATGACCTCTCCCAGTGGTTTCATGTTTATGTTAAACAGCATGGGGGACAAGACTGAACCCTGCACGACCCTACAGGCCAATGACCACGGAGCCAAGCAGTAGTCCCCCAGCATCACCTTCTGGACCCTCCCCCCAAGAAAGGACCAGAACCGCTGCAATGCAGTGCCTCCGATTCCCATAACTTGAGAGGTGGCCCAGAAGGATACCATGGTCAATGGTATTAAAAGCCACCAAGAGGTCCAGCAGAACCAACAGGGACACACTCCCCCTGTCTAGCTCCCAGTGAAGGTCATCCACTAGAGCGACCAAGGCAGTCTCAGTCCCATATCCAGGGCGGAAGCCAGATTGAAAAGGGTCCAGATAATCCGTATCATCCAAGAACCTCTGCAGCTGGGATGCCACCACACGCTCTATCACCTTGCCCCAAAAGGGCAGGTTAGAGACCGGTCTATAGTTGTCCAGGTTGGAGGGATCAAGGGAGGGCTTTTTAAATAATGGTCTTACCATCGCCTCCTTGAGGCACGATGGCATCCTGCCCTCCCTTAATGAGGCATTAATAATCACCTCCAACCATCTACATGTTCCCTCCCTGGCAGCTTTTATTAGCCATGAAGGGCAAGGGTCAAGAGCCCATGATGTCGCCCGCACACTGCCCAGGATTTTGTCCTCATCCTCAGGCTGCACCAGCTGAAAAGAATCCAACACAATAGGACCAGATGGTACCAGAGGCACATCTGCCAGAACGGCCAAAACTCTGGAGTCCAAATCAGCATGGATGCGAGCAACTTTATCTGCAAAGAGACACGCAAACTGATCACAGTGGGCCGTAGATGATTCCTCCCCCATTACCTGGGGGGAATGCATACAGCAATGTCTTTGCTACACAAAACAGCTCTGCTGGTCTGCACTGAGCAGATGCAATGGAGGTGGAGAAAAAGCATTTCTTTGTCTCCCCCACCGCCACGGAGTAGTCCCTAATATGGGCTCTAGCCCGTGTTCGGTCAGATTCATCACAACTCTTCCTCCAGCATCATTCCAGCCATCGCCTGAGTTGTTTCATCACCCTACGCTCCGAGGAAAACCAAGGAGCCAAACGGGCTCCACCAAGCCGGAGAGGGCGTTTAGGAGCGACCTTGTCAACAGCCTGGGCCATCTCTCCATTCCAGAGATCAACCAGTGCCTCAACAGGGTCATGAGCTCTGGACACTGGAAACTCCCCGAGGGCCGTCTGGAATCCAAGCGGATCCATAAGCCTCCAGGGGTGGACCATTCTAATTGGCCCACCACCCCTGCAGAGGGCAGGCAAAGCAGTCAAACTAAACCACACCAGATGATGATCTCATCTGTCCATGACAAAGGAGTTATCACAAACTCCCCATACCTCCAGATCATTTATTCCCCGGTTGGCAAAAACCAGATCCAGAGTATGTCCTGCCATGCAGGTAGGGCCTGATACCAACTGAAACAGGCCCATGGTTGCCCTGAAGGCCATGAAATCCTGAGCCACACCTACTGGGGGGCCTCAGTGTGGACATTGAAATCCCCCAAAACAATAAGCCTGGTGGAACCCAAGTCCACCTCCGAGACCACCCCCACCAGCTCAGGTAGGGAGACTGAAATGCAGTGGGGTGGTTGGTACACCAGCAGAACCCCCAGCCTATCTCAGAGCCCCACCCTCAAGGACAAACACTCAAAATTCTGAGATTGCCTGACTGGGCACCTGGAAATGGGAAAGATCTTTTGATAGATGACTGCAACACCCCCTCCCCAACCCTCCAGGTGGGGCTGCTGCATGATCAGGAAACCTGGAGGACAGAGCTGAGAAAGACTAACCCCGCCCAGCTCATCCAACCAGGTCTCTGTCATACATACCAGATCAGCATGCTCAGCCACAATCAAATTGTGGGTGAGAGACGTTTTAGCGTCGACCGACCTGGCATCCAGTAGCAGCACCCTAATCCTCGAGGGAGTGTTCTCAGAGCTCCCTAGGGTCAGAGGGTTGGGAGAAGAGCCAGAAAAAGGAACAGGCCTCAATTGCCTGGACTGTTTCCCCCTGTATCAGCCTGCCCATCTCCCACCGCCATACCTCCCTCTGCCCGTTACCTGTGATATCGCTGCCCCCACTCCATCCTCACTTTTCTGCTCTCCCATTATATTTTTGTAATCCAAAAGAATGAAAATGCTTAAGTATAAACAGGAAGTGCCAGAAAACTTGATGCCGTATCACAGTTTCCAGAGTGAAAAAGAGGAGCTGCTATGTTCAAACAGGTTTGTCTAACTTAATTTGCCATTAACATAATATGCTTCCCTTCTTCCAGAAATAGATTCACACATCTGATAACTGCTATAGTTGCAAACACTTCAATGAAATAATGTGGCATCAGAATTTCAATTCTGAACATTTCTCCTGAGCTTTGAGGGAACTGTTGTAAGTATGGTTAGCTTGATCACTGTGAATGATTGGTCAGGAACGTGAAAAAGATTAATGCTTCATAATTACTGCAGTTGATCGCCTGGATGGGAAATTCACCGGCAGGGACGGGATCTCAGACCGGTGCTCTGCAAATTATGTGTGTCTGTGTCTGTGAGAGAGATGGGGAGGGCAAGGGAGAGCAGTTTGTGAGTCTCCAAGAACTCCTCACTGTGCAAAATTTGTGGAATTGCTTTTAGTATAATTCTGATTGTGATCCCCCCCCAACATTATCTGCTTCTAGTGCTCAGCCATTCCTATCTGTTACCTTCATTTTAGCATGGGAGAGAAGAGCCTAAATAACCCAGGCAGCAAATGAAATTACAGAATGTTGAAAAGGTCAAAGCTTCACAGTACGAGGCAATTATTTGCAAAAATCCATGAGGCGCTCTAGTTCCAATACATCACTTTTGCATCAGAAACTGCAAAGAGCATTACAAATGACAGAAAATTAATCTGTAGTGGATGGGGTGAGAATGGGAAGAAGGCATTACTTTGAAGCTAGTCCTGATCATTTTGGGCACAATGAAGCCACAGTTAAGCATTTTTACGTCCCATTTCATTGGGAGCCATAAGCATATGCTTAAAGGAACCTTTTAGAAGTGCCTTTATTTAGCAGGGGAAGAGCAACTGGCCCCTTCCATCCGCAACACAGTATCCCTCCAGTGGCTATTGCTGGTGTCTATCTTATGCATCTTTTTTAGATTATGAGCCCTTTGGGGACAAGGAGCCACTTTATTTATTTATTTATTTATTTATTTATTTATTTATTTGTTTGTTTGTTTGTTTACAAGTAAACCATTTGGTAACAGCCTCCTGATGGTCCAGCTGGGGAGTAATTTGCCTAGGGAGCAAGAGGTTGCCAGTTCGAATCCCCACTGGTATGTTTCCCAGACTATGGGAAACACCTATATTGGGCAGCAGCGATATATAGGGATGTGCATAAAACCGGTTCTCCCGGTTCGGTTCGGGTCCGAACCGGGTCCGGACCGGACCGGGGTGGTTCGGTTTTGGTTTTGCCAGACCACCCCCCCGGTCCGGTTTGGTTTCGAACCGGTTCGGATCTGAACCGAACTGGTTCGGATCACAAAAAGTGGCTGGTTTTGAAGGGGACATTGTGTTCTACCTGCCACCCAAATTTCAAGTCGATTGGACCTTCCTCTGATTTTTTACAATTTTTTTTCAAAAAATAAATTTTTGCCCATAACTCACAATGTGGAGCCCTTAGGGGCAAAAAAGCTGGGGTGGGTGGTAGCCACCCATGGGTGTCCTCCACCCCAAAAATCCCAAGGCAATTGGTGGCTCCTAGTATTATTGGTGAATTTCTGAAGAGTGTAGATTCTGAGTGTAGATTCTATGATAGCTTATGAGATTTCCAATGAGACACCATGAATCCACTCTCATTTGCTATCACAGAATCCACACTCACTCAGAACACCTCAGAAAAACAACAGAACCATCACTCCTATCTCTACGGGGATTGCTGGGAGGGACTGAGGGCATTTTTGCCATGGCCCCGGACCCACTTTGGCGGTGCTGCCACCCCACAGAGGCGGGTCTGGGGCAGCCCCGAACCCCCATTCTAGCCAATGGAAAAAAAATTTTTCTTCAGAAATTCACCAATAATACTAGGAGCAACCCAACAATTGCCACCCCATCTTTTTGGCCCCTCTCTCTGGGCGCCCTAACACGTAACACCTAGTCAGTCCATCTTAATGCCTACCTACTACCACCACTCCTATCCAAGCAAGTAAGAGGAGGACACTCAGAGAGACAACACACACTCTCTGATCTAACAAAAAGGCCACTGCTGTGCTGCCTGCCAGCACAGCAGCAGCAGCGGAGCAGCACACTAAGCACAAGAGCAGCACACACAGAGAAGAAGCAGGAGGCGGAGCAGCAGAGCAGCAGACCTGCCGCTCTGCATGATGGGTGACGTGATGCCCAAAGAAACCACCGCCTCACTCAGTGCCTGCCACTGACTAGGCCCGACAGACAGAAGCCAGCCAACCTGCTCTGCTCTGCTCTGATGTTCCGCATGGATGATGCACACACACCCTACATCTGCATCCAAATGGCCAGACCAGACCAGACCAAGTGCGCAGAGTCAGCACAGGCCAGCAGCCACCAGCCCAGCAACAACAACAGCTACTACTGCTACCACCACAACCAGTGTTGCCGCTACAATAACATTCCCAGTCCAGTCACGCGCGCCACAGCCTGAGCCTAGCACACAGCCAACAGCTGCTGCCAGCCAGTGCCTGGCAAGCCCAGCCAACATGAGGAGGAGAGAGCTAAGTAGACGGCGCACACACATCACCAACCCATCACGACGGCGCAACTGCAAGGGGAGAGGGCACAATTACAGGCAGCAGGAGGAGGAGGCGGCAAGGCAATCCTAGCACAGATTTGAAAGTTTAAAATCCACCAGGACATCTTCTAGAATCTAGACTTCTGTTTTTTCTACCACCAGCTGTAGTGTCTAGTTAGTCAGTGTGCTGTGCAGCTGAGCTGCGTGTGAGGAAGGATGATTGTAGCTAGTTCTTTAGTTTCAGCAGACTGAGCATTGAGCATGGGCAGTGGCCTTGGGAAGCAACACAATTACACGACACTCACCTGCTGCTGCTGGTTCTAGAAGTTGCCTCTTCTCGTCTTTTCACCTCTTCGTGTGTTTGTGTGTGTGTGTGTGTGTGTGTGTGTGTGTGTGTGTGTGTGTGCAGTGAGTGCATGCCTTTTGCCTTGCTGGAAAGAAATGCTTCTCTGGTCCACCACCACATATCTGCTCAAGGACACAGAGGCCCAAGGCAGAGGTGGTGGCACCAGTGTGAGTGCATGTGTGCTGGTGGTGTTTGCCACAACAGGTGTTTTGTGTGTGTATGTGTGCGCTGCTAGCTAGGAGGGGGGAGGGAGGGAGGCAGGGAGGCAGGGGGGAGGAAAGGGGAGGGGGAGAGGGATGTAGAGGGGATTGAAGGGGGGAGGGTCCGGCTCAGAGTTGGTCAGCCACATATTTGTGCACACACATGCTCACGTGTGTGCTTCGGTGGGAGAGACCAGACTCTCATCATCTGCCAGACCGGGGTTAGGGGCAGGTGAGGCGGTGGTGGGCTGGAAGGGAGGGAGGATGGAAGGTGGTGAAGAGGAAGGGGAGAGGATGAGAGGGGAAGGATGGAGGGAGGCATGGGGGGGAGGGAGTTGGGGGGGAGGAAAAAAAACATGTAGACAGACACACACCACACTACACACAGAAAGCATCCACACACAGAGACAGTGCTAGTCATCCATTCACACAGACAGACAGACAGACAGACACACAACAGGAAGAGACAGACTGAGCCTGCACCACACACACACACACAGACCCAATTCCCCCCCTGCACAGTTATCAATCAATATGTTGTGTTGGCAGCCAGTTCATTGCTATTCTGATGGTTTGGGGTTTTTTGCCATCAGCCAACATCAACAGTGACCACAATCAAGATGAACATAAGATGATAATAATTCATTCGTTTCATTTGAAAAAATCACCCAATCATTTTCTCCATGTAAACCAAGCCCCCCACACATGATTTCTGGTAACATTTTCAATAAAATCAATTCATTTGGCATTCATCATTTTGTTCTCCCTTTGTCACCTTTTTTTCTTTCTTTTGCATAATTTTGAGGCTTGATTTTAACATGGGGTTTTAAAAGAAAAATTTATTTACATGTTTATTTACATACAGTATTTACATATCTACACTGCATTTTAGAACGTATACCCGCCGCTGCCGCTAAGTCTAGTACTCTGTGGGCTGTGCTACTTTGGGGGGGGTGTGCCGTGCCCACGCCAGGTCCCCAAATGCTGACAGGTGGATAGATAAAGGGCCTGTGCTGGTCAGCATTGGGTTTCTTTTTAGGTGGGCGTGGGCATTGTAAACATCTGGCCAGTCGCAGCACTACAACTACTACTACAACTGCATCTCTGTGTGGGCACACTACACGCTGCGACTGGCTGGCACGGCTCAGCATCTGTCACATCAGCTCAGCTAGAGGTGGAAGGGGGGAGGGTAGGGATAAGCACAGAGGTCGAGCCAGGCAGGTGACCAACCATGGGGCAACCCACGGTAATCACTCGCCCGGCTCAAACTCCAGCTTGGGGTAGCCCAACAGGGGGAGGTTCACCTTAAGGAAGACCAGCTGCTCCACCAGACCAGGGTCCAAGCGGGAGCGAGAGGGTGTCACCACGTCCCCGGCACGTGAAAACACCCGCTCGCTCTGGACACTGGTTGGGGGGCAGGAGAGGAGGCGCACAGCCACCACCGCCAGGTCCGGCCAGACTTGGCGGCGGCTCGCCCAGAACTATGCGCAGTCTACGCCGTCTCCCTCCACAGGCTCCTCCAAGTACTGCGCAACGCATTGCTCAGCACTGGAGGGGGGCCTGGCAGGTCGAGCCTCCCGCATACCAGGCATGGCGCCATAGCAGAACCGCTGAAACCACTGGGCGGATCTCGAGTCGGTAGCAAATGGCTGCTGCGATGGTGCCGCCTGGGATGCCGCGCTGCTGGACTGGGAAGAGGGAGGGGAAGGGGAAGCTGACGCCGGCTGGCCGCCCATGCTGCTGCTGGGTGCGGGTTGGGCCGCGAGGGCTGCCCCCGCACCACTACCAACACCCTGGTCTCTGCGGGCCCTAGCGGCCTCCTCCTCCCTAACCTTCTCGACCAGGATGCCCTTCCACCTGGGCAAGTCGTCGGCACTCACGGCATTGCCCTTGAGGGCTGGGTGACAGAGACAAGCGAGGACATACTCCTCCCTGTCTCCCAGCACATCAACGAGCCGCTTGTCAACCCCAGACCTCAGCCTCCCAGCCAGAGCACGACCCTCTGGCGTGGTCAGAGAGATATGGAGTCCACCCATCAGCTTCTCGAGACCAACAGCTGTGGGCAGCGCCTGGCTCAAGGGAGTGGTGTCGCCACACAAGCCCTTCGTGGCAAGCTGGAAGGGCTCGAGTGCCGACACCGCCTCGGACATCTGCTTCCACTCTGCGTTCAAGAAGTCGCAGACATCCAAAGACTCGTCCCTCGCCAGGGCGACAAGGGCTCTCTCCTGCTCCAACAGGCGCTGGAACAGGAGGAAGGTGGAGTTCCACCGCGTCTCCACATCCGTAGGGATGAGATGGCGAGGAAGGCCAAGGTCATCCTGCTTCTGGCGAAGCAGTCTCCTGGACTTCTCGCTGCGGTGGAAGTGGGCGGCCAGCTTGCGGGACTTATCCACAAGCGTGGCCGTGGCAGCAACAGCAGCTGGGATGGGGCGGGCCCCCTTCTCCTGGGACGCCTTCAGCTCCTTAAGGCCAAGGGCGTCCCTGACGGTCAGATGGAGCGTGTGTGCCATACACCGTATGTTCACACAGTCCATGACTGTCTCGACAGCAGCGGTAACGTTGGCTCCATTGTCGGTGACAATGAAGCCGCGGGAGAGGTGTGGACACCCGCCAATCCACTCCTCTATCTGGCGGTCGAGTACGGCCGCCACCTCCTCCGCGGTGTGCCTCGTGTCCATCGTCTCCATGTGCAGGACGGCCCACCTGTGCCGTAGTGCAGCGGGAGCCGCGCCTGACCCGGAAGCATCGCCCGCGGAGGTCCCCTCACTCTCCGGTCCCCACCAGTGGGCAGTGAGGGCCAGGAAAGAAGCGTGCATCCCACTGACACTGGTCCAGAGGTCAGTCATGAAATGCACGCTTGTCCCGGCCGGAGCTGCACGCAGCTCGGCCGACACGAGCTCCCTGCACCGGCGGTACAGGGAGGGGACCACGTTCCGGCTGAACGTGGTCCTTGAGGGGATGACATATTCGGGAGCCAGGTATTGGAGAATCCGGCGGAAGCCGTTGTTCTCGACCACCTGAAACGGCTGGTCATCGGTGGAAATCATCTCCCCTATGAGGCGGGTGAGGTGATGATGGTCCACACGAACAATACGCTGGCTGCCCGAGGACTGCGTCCACCGCTGGACGGGCAGTGTAGCCTGCCTGCTGGCTGGCACACTGCCGCTGCCCGCCCTAGTGGCAGATGCACAAGGCGCACTAGCGCTGCCAGCCTGTCCCCTGAGACCTGGGTGGTGACGCTCTAGGTGTCTCCACATAGGCGTCGTACCCAGGTGCGCAGGGTCCCTTCCACGGCTGACAAGCATCCTGCAGTGGACACAGCGGGCGTGGAATGGGTCATCTTGAGGGACCTCAAAATGCACCCATGCACCACTGCCCTTGGCCTCCTGCGCCCTGGGCGCCGTCCTAGGCCGTTTCTCGCAGGGTGGCTGCAGTCCTGGGGGGGGGCGGCCGCCGCTGCCTGCCCACTGCTGCCACCCAACCCGCCCCTTCCGCCCTCCACAGCGGAGGAAGGGCCCGGCTCAACTGGCATCGGAGAGGCAGGCCTCTCCTCCACCACCTCGCCAGACCGCTCCCCACCAGAGTGTCGGGCTTCACGAGGGGGGGCCCCACTGAGCGGCGAAAGGATAGGGGGAAGGGGCCCCAGAGGGAGGGAGAACCTGGCTGCATCGCTGCCAGCCGCACGGTCCTCACCGCCCTCTACCTGCTCTTCCAACTCCACAGTCTCCTCCACCTCAACAACTGGCGGTAGCTCAGCAGCACCTGGTGCCGCCGGCGAGGAGGGACCCGCCACAGCCCTAACGGTGCCTCTGCCTCTGCCGCGATTGGCGGCAGCAGGCGTGGGGAACTGAATCCTGCGCACCAAAGATGGGGCCGGAGCAAAGAATTCTCCAATGGGGAGAACTGGGGTGTCCTCAGGCTCCCCGCGTCCTCTCCCTCCCCGTGCCGCAGGCGCACCCCGCACCTGGCCTCTCCCACCTCTGCCTGCCAGCCTTGAGCGAGCCCTGCCCGCCACACGGCGCTCAGACATGCTGCTAGGTCAGAAGGAGGGAGACTTTAGGAGGAAGGCCAGAGACAGGGTCAAAAAAATAATTTGGAGGGGCTTAGGGGCCAAAAAAAAGGCAGCTGATTTGGAGACGGCGGGGGGGGGGAGTTTGTTTTTTAAAAAGGAAGCCAATTGGGGGGAAAGGAAGACTTTTTGATGGGGGGGGGAAGCCAATTGAAGTGAGGGGGAGGGTGTCCTTTTAGAATTTGGGACTCGGGAGTCAACCAAGCCAATTGGGGAGATGGGTCTGGGAGGGTTTTTTTTTTAGAAAAATAGGGGGTTAAAGGGTGGAACCCCGGTGTGGGTGGCACGGGCAGTTGGGTGGAGTAGTTGTGGTGTGGGTGGCAAGTTTTTAACTTTTTTGGGGGGGAGAGTGGATGGGGGGAGGGCACAGCACCTACCGGGGGTGGGGGAGGGACGCAGTCAACGCTTGGGAACCTGCAGATCAAAGGAGGAAAGCCTTATTTAGTGAACTGGAACACAAAGTGTGGGTTCTGGGGGGTGGTTCTCAAGTAATGCTCCTGTGGGGGGAGCATCAAACTCAATGCAGCCTATTTAGTGACTCTAAATTGCACACAACCAAAACCAGAACCCAGTCACACCTAAACAGAGGTTGAACCCACCCACTCTGTGACTCTGCCCGCCCAATGCCATGGCAAGCAAGCAGCAGCAAACACTTGATGGCAGCATCATGGATTGAACATAATCATCATATGTGTGTATTGGCCCAGCATGTAGTGGCAGCATCCGATCCCCTGACCCCACTCAGACTGCCCCAGAGGCAAGGAAGCACTCTGGCATGGCATTGGCCCAGCATGTAGTGGCAGCATCCGATCCCCTGACCCCACTCAGACTGCCCCAGAGGCAAGGAAACACTCTGGAAGAAGGCACCTGTTCAAAAACCACCTGCAAGACGCATGCAATGCAACGCAACACACAGCAGCAGCAATTTCTTTATTGGGCATGAAGACACAAGTTACAACGGTACATCTCCTCTCCCTCCTCCCCACACCCAAATGCATTTCAAGATAGGGGTGTCCCTATTTAAAACCGCCAGCTAGGGAGAGAAAGGGGGCAACAAAAGGTGCACAATTGCACACGCACTAACCCCTCTTCTTCCGGTCCTTCTCCTGCCGCTCACTGCTGGTCACGGATGCGCCGCCAACAGCCAACCCCCTGGGCTGGGACACAACAGGGCGGCCGCACGAGGCACAGGCAACCGGGGTAGTTCAACGATGGAGGGGCAGAAGTGAGGAGACCACACTATTTATGTGTGGTTGCTCAACTCACCCCCAAGCAGAGACAAATGAAATAAAACAACTTTCAAAAGAAAAATAACCGATGGCGGGGACCTCCAGGTGAGGTCGGAGGTAGGATACTGTGTAGCTGCAGCTGTGGGAGGAAGAAGAAGTGAAGGGATGAGGAGAGAGAAAGAGAGAGAGAGAGGAAGAAGAGAGGAGGAGCTGTAATGTAGCAGCAGGGAGGGGGATTCGGGTGTGGGAGGAGGACAGCAGCAGCAGCGGTTACGGTCCCAAGAGGGGGAGAGACCAACAGAGGGTGTTTGGGGGGTGGAGTGTGTTTCAGGGGGTCTGGGGTATGTAGCGGGGAGTCGGGGGGCAAGAGGGGGAGAGACCAGAGGGTGTTTGGGAGGTGGAGTGTGTTTCAGGGGGTCTGGGGTATGTAGCAGGGAGTCAGGGGGGCAAGAGGGGGAGAGACCAACAGAGGGTGTTTGGGGGGTGGAGTGTGTTTCAGGGGGTCTGGGGTATGTAGCAGGGAGTCAGGGGGGCAAGAGGGGGAGAGACCAACAGAGGGTGTTTGGGGGGTGGAGTGTGTTTCAGGGGGTCTGGGGTATGTAGCAGGGAGTCGGGGGGCAAGAGGGGGAGAGACCAACAGAGGGTGTTTGGGGGGTGGAGTGTGTTTCAGGGGGTCTGGGGTATGTAGCAGGGAGTCGGGGGGCAAGAGGGGGAGAGACCAGAGGGCAGGGTGTGTTTTGGGGGGATTAGTATGCGTCAAGGGGGATGAATCTGGGTGGGAGGGGGCAGGCAGGGCAGGAGTGGAGGAGGAGGAGGTGGCAGTGGGGGGAGTGGGTTTCTGGAGGGGAGGGAGGGGGGAAGCTGGGAGCAGAGGGCCACACAGAGAGGGGAACAATCAATGAATCAATCAAAGCAAACCAAACAATATGAAAAAAAGTCCAAAAAAAAAAAAAAACACCTGGGAACAATGGGCAGAAAGTCTGGGGGGGGGGGGAGAGGAACCAACAACAACCAGCAGGGAGGAATGGGACACACACACAGCAAAACCAGAACCAAAAGAAGCTAATTGATTTCACACAAAAAACCAAAGTAACTAAGACAGGACTCAACAGGCACCAGGGAGGATGGGGAACAACACTCAGTCTGGGTGGGAGGGGGCAGGCAGGGCAGGAGTGGAGGAGGAGGAGGTGGCAGTGGGGGGAGTGGGTTTCTGGAGGGGAGGGAGGGGGGAAGCTGGGAGCAGAGGGCCACACAGAGAGGGGAACAATCAATGAATCAATCAAAGCAAACCAAACAATATGAAAAAAAGTCCAAAAAAAATAAAAACACCTGGGAACAATGGGCAGAAAGTCGGGGGGGGGGGAGAGGAACCAACAACAACCAGCAGGGAGGAATGGGACACACACACAGCAAAACCAGAACCAAAAGAAGCTAATTGATTTCACACAAAAAAACAAAGTAACTAAGACAGGACTCAACAGGCAGCAGCAGCAGCACCAGGGAGGATGGGGAACAACACTCAGTTTGGGTGGGAGGGGGCAGGCAGGGCAGGAGTGGAGGAGGAGGAGGTGGCAGTGGGGGGAGTGGGTTTCTGGAGGGGAGGGAGGGGGGAAGCTAGGAGCAGGACCACACAGGGGAACAATCAAATTTGAATCAGAACAATCTATACACAAAGTAAAAAAAAGGAAAACAAAGGGCAGCCAGAAAGTCTCAGGGCGGGGGGGGGGGGTAACAACTACCAGGGGGAGGGACTGGGGGAGTGGGTGGGACACACACAGGGAGCAAAACCAAAACCAGAACCTAATTCCACAAAGAAATCCAAAGAATGCAAGGCTCAACAGGCAGCAGCACAGGAGGGAAACAATCTTATCTGGGTGGGAGGGAGGGAGGGAGGGGGGAAGCTAGGAGCAGGGCCAGAGGGGAACAAATTAACAATCAAAATCAGAACACAAGGAATCAAATTGCAGCAATAATATAAACTAAATCCTCAGAAACACAACTCAGACAGGCAGCCAGCAATAACAATAGCAGAAGTTATTAATTAAAAACCAAAATCAGCAAATATATAAATTTACACAGAAGCAATAATTGAATGAAACTCAAAAAGTGGAACAAAAGTCAGGCAAGGCACAAAAACAGGAAAGCAATGCAGAAGATGGGGGTGGGGGGGGGGGGAGGAGGGAAAGCCAAAACTTTGGGAGAAGGGTTGAGAGAGAAAGGGTGAAGAGAACAGAAAACACAACAGGAAAAGTTGGAAAAAGTTGAGGGGAAAGTATTAAAGAGGTTTGGACAGAGACAGACAGAGGGCAGATGGACAAGGTGGCACAAAACAACACACAGAGAGAGCAGAGAGACACACTAATGTGACACACAGTCAGCAGGGACTCACAGCAGACACCAGCAGCAAAAGAGCAAGCAAGGTCTCAGAGAAGATCCCACAACTGCAGCCAAGAGAAGTTTCCAGAGAAGAGGCTTGGGTTTATATAGGTTTGAAATTCCCTCCTTTGGGAGCCCCCACCTTTGCACTCCCCCCACGGCCAACAGGGTGCCAGCTCTCAACAGTGCAACAGCCAAGCAGCCTACCAGACCAAAGGACTCATTCTGGCCAATCAAAGGATCAATAGCGCAGCCAATACAATGCCTGAAAATAGCATCACAAAATGGATGCTAGGAGCAAAAGTTTCAGGAATGAGCCACAAAATGGAGGACACACTTCAAACTTTAAAGGGACACTCCACTGACTCCAGAGACTCAATTGAACTCCCGAACCGGTTCGGGAAACCCGAGCCAGTTCGGAGCCGAACCGACTCGGATTCGGTCAGGATCGGTCCCAGAAGGGCCCGATTCGGTCCGGGATCGAACCGCCGGATCCGGACCGGTTCGGGACGAACCGGTCCGGATCCGGACCGAACCGCACATCACTAGCGATATAGGAAGATGCTGAAAGGCATCATCTCATACTGCACGTGAGGTGGCAATGGGAAACCCCTCCTGTATTCTACCGAAGACAACCACAGGGCTCTGTGGGCGCCAGGAGTCGACACCGACCCAACAGCACAACTTTACCTTTACTTACCTTAAACCACTTGGGAACATTTACTGGGAAATGGTATATAAATATTCGTTGTATTCATATTTTATTTATTTATTTATTTATTTGATTGATTGATTGATTGATTGATATACCGCCCTTCCAAAATGGCTCAGGGTTAATTAAAACAAACCACTAAAACAATAAAGAGCTAAAAACAAATTAAAAATAATATAACAACAATTAACAATTAAAAAAAACATTTTAAAACAACAATTACAATTGCTAGACAATTGTTAATAGACAATAGACAATAAAAGTGCTTGATTTGTGGTAGATCATGCCAATAATTTGATACTGCCTAGAATAAGTTGTGATTGGAAGCCATCTTAGGGGTATTATGTATTTTGAAGGATCTTGAAGTACATGTACTTCTTTGCATGTTTATGATAATATGGAAACAATAAAACTACATATTGAAATAATTGTTAGTGTGACTTACATACTGAGTCACATATGTATCACTTACATATTGATGGGGGGGGTGAGTCCCAAAGAGCTTTTGTTTCTTGCGTGTGAATCAGTGACTCACACATCTGTGTGTTCATGTTCTTCAGCATAGTTATTACTAAGTAGTAATTATTTATTTTTACTTAGTAGTAATTATTTATTATTATTATTTATTAACTTTTATGTTAGGGTAGTGTTTGATATCAAATTAGAAGATGAGTCACTGGTTGACAGACATACTGCACAATGTTATGCACACAGTGGAACATAATATTTGCATTGTTGTGCAAGAGCACTGTGCAAAAATTGCACAAATGGGGCTCTGTGACAGTGACATTCCCTGTGCCACACAAGTGAAACACACACAGTATCAAAAAAACAGAAACAAAACAAAAAAAGGAATCTCCCAAGTCCCAATACAGAACACAGCACAAAACACAGTCCAAAAAACAAGCACTGAACCAGAATCAGTGGGGGTGACCATGAGTCACTCATCCTCCACATCCAGCTTGGAGAAGCCCAGCAGTGGGGAGGCTGGCAAAGAGGAAGACCAGCTGCTCCACCATGTCAACATTGAAGTGCAAACTATTGGGTGTTGCCATGTCCCCAGCCATGGAGAACACCCTCTCACTCTGGATGCTGGTTGGTAAGCATGAGAGGAGCCATCAAGCAGCCACTGCCAAGTCCAGCCATACTTGGAGACGCATTGCCCCAAACTAGCTTGGCTCCGCCTCAAGGTCTGTCACTGGCTCCTGCAGGAACCACAACACACACTGCTCAGCGAACCACAACACACACTGCTCACTGCTGCAAAGTTTGGTATGCTCCTCCCATACTGCTGGCAAGGTGCCAAGGCACCCGCCCCCCATTTGAGCTACTAGATGGAACACATGGATGGAAGTGCTGGCTGCATTGACACTGCCAGGAACACCACTCAGCTGGATTGGGAAGCAGTGCTGCTGCTGCTGCTGTGTGTGGACACTGTACTCAAAGTAGTACAGTGTACTCTGTGCAAAGTGTACTCCAGCACCCTCCTCCTGGTTCAGACCCAGCCTCCTCCCCTCTCCCTGCCTAATCCCTTGAACCAGGATGGCCCTCCACCTGGGCAACTTACATAGGCAGGCCAAAACTTGTTCTGCTGATTGACCCAACTTGCTGCCGAGCCTCTCCACCACCAGTCCTCAACTCCACCAGTCCTCAACTGACTTGCCAGGGCACGTGCTTCCCCAGTGGTCAGGGAGGTCTGGAGCTCACCCATCATCTTCTCCAGGAGAAGAGCAGTGGGCAAAGCATAGCTCAGTGTTGCTGCCTTGGCACACAAGTTGTTCGTGGCAAGAAGCAACAGCTGGAGTGTCAAGATGAGTTTGGAAATGAGCTTTCAGTCAATTGTGCACTCCCAAGCTACACTTCTTCGCCAGGGCATAGATGGCTGCCTCTTGCTCCTGTAGATGCTAGAGCAAGAGAAAGGTGGAGTTCCACTGAGTCTCTACAGCCCTAGGGAGGATGTGTCCATGTAGGCTGAGCTCACGCTGCCTCTCCCGGAGCATCTTCCTACCCTTCACGTTCTGGTGGAAGTAGGCTGCTATCTTGCAGCACTTCCCCACAAGAACAGCAGCACACCCTTGCGGGGCGGGGCTCGACATTCCCTGACCTAGCCTCCATGAGGCCAAGGGCATCAGTCATGACCAGGTGAAGATTGTGTGCCATGCAACATATGGACACAAACTGTAGTTGAAGAGCTGCCCACAACAAGTTGGCCCCATTGCTGGTGAACAGGAAGCCTAGACAAAGGTTTGGCTGCCCAGACAACCATTCCTCCACCTGGCATCTGATGACCACTGACAGCTCAGCCACCATGTGGTCTATGTCCAGCAGAAAGCAGCCTGCATCCCACTGCAGCTGATCCACAGGTCTGTCGTGAAGTGCAGGATGGTGGGGGCCCTGCTGGCTCCAACTGCCCTGATACAACCTCCATTCATGCCCAGTGTGTGAGGGGATCCAGTTGCTGGGGGCAAGCAACTGGAGCAGCCAGCAGAAACCAGCATTCTCCACCATCTGGAACGGCTGATCATCCAGAGACATCATCTCCCCAATGGCCCAGGTAACAACACATGATTCTGGGTGGCCAGACCACTTGCCCACCGACTACAACCACTGCACAACTGGCAACATCCCCTGCTTAAGAGCAGGAGTATGTGCCTTGTTGCTGCTAGTCAAGAGGACACCAGGAGGCCGAGCACTGCCAGCAGAAGCAAGGACCCCCATATGATGTCGTTGAAAGTGCCTCCAGATCAAAAAAATCCCAACATGCTTGGCTTCTTTGCCCCTGCTGACCTGTGCCCTGCAGTGGGTGCAGACAGCATGTGTAGGCTCATCTTGGCAGTGCTCCAACAAAGTATTCCCACATGCTGCTGCTGATCCTGGACCATTTTTGTGGTGGCAGTACTACTAGGCCTGCTGGTTCCTGCTGGGTGCCACCCCTACTGCCCTCTGCCCAGAATTGAGAAAGTCCACGAACAACAAGAATGACTTCCTCCTACTCCTCGGTCTTAGACTGGGCGGGGTTAGCACTGAGAACGGGGAAGAGGATGGAGAGAGTGATCTGGCTACAGAGCAAGCAGCTGATTACACCTCCCATCCACTTCCATAAAGGGAAGAGCTTCTCTGACAGGGGAGGCTGCCCCTATTTCTACTTCAGCTGCCACAGGCATATGCACTGTTGGATCAGGCAGCATGGGATAGGTGAGCCTTCATGCAACAAACTCCATGAAGACAGCGAAGTAGGCCCTCTCACTGCCCTTGTCCCCAACCAGCATCATCCCTTCCTCTGCCTGCAATTCTGTTCCTAGCTCTGCCCTGCACTCTTTTGGAGGACATCTCTTCCCCCAAACTAGGCCCTATTACAAAGAAAGCACTCTAGTCTCTAACCTAAAAACAAGAGGAGAAGGGGTGTCACTCTGTGACTTACCAACCCAGTGTCTTCTTCTTTTGATGTCTTGAGCAGGAGTCTGACCAGGAGGGAGATGAGGAAATCAGACTGAGAAGAAAACACTGGTACATAACAGCCAGGGATCCAGCAAGAAGGCCCAGTAGCAAGGGGGTCCAGCAGCATGGTAATCCAGGAGAGTGAGGGTCCAGCAGCAAGGGACTCCAGCAGCAGCAGACCAAGGCAGCAAGGTAAGGCAGAATCCATAGGCAGAGTGAACGCAGGGAAGCACTGCACTGTTGAAGAACCCTCCTTTTTGCTCCCCCATAGTCCTCCCCCCAGCCAATGGAAACAGAGTTGTCTTGACTATGCTCAGATTTGAATAAGAAGTCAACTGTTGAATTCTATCCAGTATCTTTTATGTTTTGTTGTTTAGAAGTTTGTCCCAGTGAGTTTAGAAATATGTCCCTGCACCAACCAGGAGAAAGGAGATCACTAGCCAGAAAACCAATGAGCAAGGGAGAAAACTTGTAAAAACACAGAAAAACTGATGGTGGACCTGCTGTCCGAATAATCAGACCAATTGAAACCGGTTCAATTTGAGTTTGGTTTGAATGCAGACTGGTGGCCTCTTTATGATGCCAATCCAGTTCGTGTTTGAACCGGTTGAACCAACCCGGTTCGAATTGAACCAGTTTAAAATCAAGATGGTTCTGCATACCCCTAAATGAGATAAATGTAAACACAGTATAAGGTACCACCTCCTCCTGTGTAGAGGGTTCCAGATGGCTTCAGAATTATGGCCACTGGGGGAACACTATTCCATCATCCGGCAATCTGTTCCTTTCACAAACTGCCCTAGGGAACAGCTACCTCCAGTTCTCCAAGGGAGTCACAGAGCTGCTTCTCCTGGAAGCTCTCCTCCTGGACTGGCCCCTCATCACTGGCCAGCTCTGGTTTATATAACCCTTTGCAGGTGAGGCAAGTCTCATGAGGCCGAGATCTCATGTGAGTTGCCCTTGATGCTGTGATGACTAGGGGTGTGCACAAAACTGGCTGGCCTGGTTTGGTCCGGCACCCCTCGAACTGCCCCCCCATTTGGTTTGGTCTGGGGGGGGTGTGTTTGCGAACTTTTTCAAGTTTTTTTAAAAATGTTTTTTACCTTAAAAGTGACCATCGAGGTGGTGGGGGTGGGGGTGCACGTAGGTTCCATTTTTGTTTTGGCAACTTTTAAAAAAAAGGAATGGCTGCTGCACATGTGCAAATGGTCTCTGTGAGGCCATGGGCTATGCCAGGCCTCACATAGGTCATTTGTGCATGTGCAGTGGCCACCATTTTGGCCACCACAGCATTTTAGGAAGGCCCGAATGGGCTGAAAAATGGGCCTAAAAGGCCCAAGGGGGGCATTTTGAAGGCCAACGGGGGGAGAGGGAACCTCTGCGCACTTCCCCCCCCCCCCCCCCCACTGCCTTGACAATCACTTTTAAGGTTTTAAAAAATTAACTTGAAAAAGTTCACGAATCCCCCGAACCATCAGGGTAGTTTGGTTCTAGGCAAAACCAAACCGGGAGTGTGTGTGTTTGGTCTGGGGGTCGAACCATTGAAACCCCGAACCGCGCCCCCCCAAACCTGTTTGTACATCCCTAGTGATGACTCACCATCTTCAAGTGATGGCACGCTGCTGTCCAGTGGGGGCCAGGCTGACGTTTCCTGGCCAGGGCAAGTAGCCACCTTCAGGGCTGCATGGCCAAGAGGGACCGACCCCAGCCACACTGGGAGGGTAGGTTCTTGCCCGATCTTGCAGCAGCAGGTGGCCCATCACCGACATTCACGCAGTCTGATCCTGTTATTCAGCTAAAATAGGATATGGAGCCTGGAATTCAAATTCTTCTAGTAAATGGTATTACTTTCTCTTCTCCATTCTGTCCATACTTGACTTACTGCATAAAGTTTAAAGCTATACAATATTCCTAAAATGGGGGAGAAATTGAGATAATAGGATTAAAATAGCAGGAACAAATCAACAAGGTAAGAAAGAGAGTTGATAGGTCCAAATCTAAGTAACTCCAGCATATGCACACGACAGACAATTCTGTTCTTTCTTTCTTTCTTTCTTTCTTTCTTTCTTTCTTTCTTTCTTTCTTTCTTTCTTTCTTTCTTTTTCTTTCTTTAATACATTTCTATACCACCCAAAATGCAAGTTCTCTGGGCGGTTTACAAACAATATCTTAAATGTACATCTTAAATTTTTCCAGTTGGTGTGAAGAAAAAGAATATTATCTGGACTTTTTTATCTGCTACAATAAGCTGATTGCTCACTAGTGCAATGACTATTCTCAGTTCTGAGCTTTTCTAGGACTAAAGAGAAAATGTCTACATCTCTGTGTTTATTCTTTGGAAAGGGTCAATTCCAGTAAAGAGACAAATGGCCGTATATAAACTTTCAGGTGTGAACATTCATGTATTATGGTCAATTAACTAGGCTTAATTAGAAAAGGCTCTCTCATTGGCTGAAGGAGCCATAATGGCAAACAATCATGTTTAACAAAGGAAAGAAGTTATCTTGCTGAAAACCATGCCAGATGGGCTCTGCAGTTTCACCATGCATGCTCTCTATATAATTTTGTGAACACCAGGAGGAAATAAAGATTGTATTTTGTAAGGTCACATTCCACAGGCAGTTGCTCAAGTCATATATTCCTGCCTAGCTCCATAAGAGCAATGAATGTTTGTGCAACTGAAATTTTTGTATGCTTTCAGCTTTTTCTGTGCTCTGTAGCTAACGTAATGTAGAAGTTCATCAAATATTTTATTTTAAGAATGTATCACAGAGACTTGTTTGGAGAAGGGAGGGATATATATATATATATATATATATATATATATATATATATATATATATATATACATACATACGCGCATGCCGGGAACTAGACAGGGGGAGTGCGTCCCTGTTGGTTCTGCTGGACCTCTCGGCGGCGTTCGATATCATCAACCATGGTATTCTTCTGGGCCGCCTCTCGAGTATGGGAATCGGAGGTACTGTGCTGCAGTGGTTCCGGTCCTTCCTTGGAGGGAGAGTCCAGAAGGTGGTGCTGGGGGACTACTGCTCGGCTCGTGGCCATTGGCCTGTGGGGTCCCTCAGGGTTCGGTCTTGCTGTTTAACATCTACATGAAACCGCTGGGAGAGGTCATCCAGGGACTTGGACTGAGTTGTCAGAAATATGCGGATGACACTCAGCTCTATCTCTCCTTGTCACCTGATCCTAGGGAGGCAGTGGATGTCCTGAATCGAGGTCTGGAGGCCATGATGGGTTGGATGTGGGCTAATAAACTGAAATTGAATCAAGACAAGATGGAGGTAATGTTGGTCAGTAGGATAGCCAATCGGGATGAGGAGATTTTACCGGTTCTGGATGGGGTTGCACTCCCCTTGAAGGAACAAGTATGCAGCTTGGGGGTATTACTGGACCCGGCTCTGCTTTTGGAAGCTCAGGTGGAGGCGGTGGCCAGGGGTGCCTTTGCACGGTTTTGGCTAGTGCGCCAGCTGTGTCGCTTTCTCAAGAAGGCAGATCTGGCCACAGTTACCCATGCCTTAGTCATGTCAAGGCTGGATTACTGTAACACGCTCTACGTGGGGCTGCCCTTGAAGAACATCCAGAAACTGCAGCTAGTGCAAAATGCTGGAGCTATCCGGTGGGAGCACATCACACCCATTTTGAAAGAGCTGCACAGGCTACCAGTTTGTTTCCAGGTCCAATTCAAGGTGCTGGTTTTGACCTTTAAAGCCCTAAACGGTTTGGCCCCGGGATACCTGAGGGACCGCCTGCTCCCAAGGGTTGCTGCCCGCTTGACAAGATCATCTGAGGGGGCTCTTCTCCGGGTGCCAAAAATGAGGGAGGCTTGGTGGTTGTGCACGCGGGACAGGGCCTTCTCTGTTGCTGCCCCCAGACTCTGGAATGCTCTCCCGGTGGCTATGCAGTCCTCAGTTTCCATCACAGCTTTAAAAAAAAATGTAAAATCTTGTCTTTTTGCCCAGGCATTTATTTGATTCTCTGCTGCTGCTCTTTATAATCTTTATTGCTTTTATGCTTTTTGTTTTAAATTTTTAAATCAGATTTGTTTTATATCCCCCCCCCACTTAATATTCTAATTGTGTCTTTTTTACCATCTTGTGTAAAAAAATTTTTTTGCTGTAAACTGCCTTGGGATTGCTTTAATGAAAGGCGGTATATAAACAAACAAACAAACAAACAAACAAACAAACCCTCCCTTCTCCAAATGTATCACAAAGACTTGTTCGGAGAAGGGAGGGTATATATATATATATATATATATAGGGGGGGGGACCCTCCCTTCTCCGAACAAGTCTCTGTGATACATTCTTAAAATAAAATATTTGATGAACTTCTACATTACGTTAGCTACAGAGCATATGTATATAAGCTTTGTCTCCCAGGTTTCCACGTACATCATTAGCCAAGGCATGATGGGCAAGAGGTGAGGTAGCCTTGATCCATTTCAGACCCATCTGAGTGCCTATATTTTGTGTTGGAACCCCAAGGAATAGGACTGGGATTTTGTTAGAATATTATCTATTTGCACAAAAGTCTCTTTTTCTGAATTGCTCAAAGTGAGCTGGAAAGTGGTGCTGAGAATCACAAGGCTTGGGAGAGTTTAACAGACATGCTGCGGGAGGCTGTCTTGTCAGATCCAGCACAGGGGTTCATAGCACTTACATTTATATATCGCTCTATAGCCAGAGCTCTCTAAGCAGTTTACAATGATTTAGCATATTGCCCCCAATTCATGGCTGCTGTGTGGGCCTGTCTTAAATTATATCTGGGCCCATACAGATAACAACATACTCTTGATCTGGTGTTATGTGAATGGGAAAGTGTAAGGCTGAAAGAGGTACCTGTGGTGCCTTTGTCAACAGCTGAATATTTATTTATTTATTTATTTATTTATTTATATAACATATTTTTATACCACCCAAAACTTACATCTCTGGGCGGTTTACAACAAAATAAAAACAGAAAGTAAAACATTAGTTAAAACAAAAACCAAAAGTTAAAAACATTACAACATTTTTTTAAAAATTACGCAATACTTTAAAATAGCATTAAAACCATTCAAACAATATTAATTAAAAGCCTGGGTGAACAGATGCGTCTTTAAAGACTTTTTAAAAGCTGTCAGAGATGGGGAGGCTCTTATTTCACTAGGGAAAGTATTCCAAAGCCTCGGGGCAGCAACGGAGAAGGTCCAACCCTGAGTGGCCACCAGATGAGCCGGTGGCAAATGCAGATGGACCTCTCCAGATGATCTCAGTGGGTGGTGGGGTTCATGGCAAAGAAGACGTTCTCTTAAATAGCCAGGGCCCAAGCTATTTAGGGCTTTATAGGTTATAACCAACACCTTGTATTTTGCCCAGAAACATATCGGCAGCCAGTGAGGCTCCTTCAATACAGGAGTTATATGGTCTCTCCTAGATGACCCAGAGACCAACCTGGCTGCTGCATTGTGGACTAACTGTAGTTTCCGCGCACATACAAGGGCAGCCCCACATAGAGCACATTGCAGTAATCCAGTCTGGAGGTTACCAGCAGATATACCACTGTTTTGAGGTCGTTCATCTCAAGAAACAGACACAGGTGGTGTATCAGCCGAAGCTGGGAGACCGCCTCAACCTGGCCACCGCCTCAACCTGGGAGACCAGGGAGAGGCCTGGATCCAGAAGCACCCCTAGGCTGTGTACCTGTTCCTTCTGGGGAAGTGTGACCCCATTCAGAACAGGCAGATCAAAATTGTCTCTCGAGTTTCGACCCCGCACAATGAGTACCTCTGTCTTATCTGATAACGGTTGGACTTTGGCTGACATAGTTGATCTCTGCAGGAATGAGGGGCCTACTAGATAGTCTGGCCTTGGAATCTTATGGGCTTGTTGTCGTTAGAGAGATGATAGATAGATAGATGAATTAAAATAGACATTCAGTCATTTCATGTCAAACCGTATCAAAGTGGCTTTCAACAAAACATTTAAATCATAAATGAATTAAACACTAAGGCTGTTCAGATAGGCAGCCCTACCTGGGCTTGCGCAACCCTACTGGGGTAGGGCTGCTCATGTGAAGCACCAGGATTGGGGCCGATCCCAGCGCTGCTCTACTGGGTTGCCCAAGGTTTTTCTCTGGGCTTTTAAACAGGCAGAAGGGTGTAAGCATGCCTTTCTTCCTGGGTCCCCAGCTGTGTGTGCAGTAGGAGTACAGCCCCACAGACCAAACACACACAGAGCTGGGTGGCTAGCATGCCCACCTGAGGAGGAATCCCTCAATGCACTGTGCTCCTAGCATAGTGCATTGAGGGATGCTGGAGGATGTCCACCTCTGGCTCCTTGATCTGCTGCTTGCCATGGTGCTGCTCATGCATTGCAGTGAGTGGCAGAGTGAACTAGGGTGGGCAATCATATGCAAGGAGGCAGGGAGCAGCCTGCCTCCCCACCTGCCCTCCCCAGAGAGGTCATGTGCACAACTTCAATATGTAGTAAAATAATACACTGTCATGTTGCAAAATATGATTGGCTATGTGATATTGTGTTGCTATCACATTTATATATTATCACAATTTGATTACAATTAGTCAAGCAAGGATAGTAGTAGAACAATATGCTCAAGAACTTGAAAAAGAAAAGGAAGAGATAATGCTAGATAAGGATCAGAATATGCTTTTTAAGAACAATTGTAACATGGCCAGGCGAGGAGAAAAAATCCCCATATATATATATATATAGAGAGAGAGAGAGAGAGAGAGAGAGAGAGAGAGAATCTTATCTTCTTATCTGTGCTTGTTTGTTTAATTGACGATGGTGTGTATGCCAAAATATTTTGTTTTATGTATACCAACTTTATTTTCGCGCAATGAAGGGTTTTTCTGAATAGAGTTGAGGTGTTAATATGCGCATTGTATCACTGACATATCAACTTATGAGAATATTCAATAGAGGAAGAAGAATCAAAGGGCAATTGATTCCAAAAGGACATAAGGAACTGGACACGGAAATGGATGGGAGAGGAACCTATGGAAGATTTGGTAAATAATTTGGTAAAAAGAAACAAAAGAAGGAGCATTACATGATTCAGAAGTATGAACAGAATAATGTAAATGGAGAAGATGAAAATAATGGAAGAATGATAGCACAGAATAAATGTTAGTCGTAAAGAATTCATCAAAGTCTATGGGGGAAAGGAGGCAGGTGGAGGAGAAAGAGAAGTGGGCTCAAGAAGTATAGTCTGAATAAGAAAGAGATATTTAGGAGATGATGAAGAAAAAAAGGCAAAAATAGGATTTCATAGTGCAAAAGTGTACAAGAGGAAAAAAAGAAAGCATGAACATGTAATGAGAGTAATCAGGAGAAAGAATAAATTGTATGCCAAAGACATTCTGCAAAGTGAATACAAGAATGGAGATAATGAACCATTGGCGTAAGCAAGTCTGATGGGAAGAAAGACTGCATGATCAAAGAGTATAATGAGGTAAAATAACCAAGTGGAAAATGTATTACTGAAATAAGGAGTGAAGTTCCAGAGAAAAACCTGTTCCAGGGTGGGGGAACAGACATGAAAAGAAACTGTAGTAGTATGTTACAAAAGGCAGATCGCATGAACGCCCTACTTCATAAAGTTGTTTTAAGGAGTGATTGGATGGATGGATGGATGGTAAAGCCTTTCAAAATTAAGTGTTATAGATAATAAGAATTATCTTCCCAGTGAAACAGAAAGTTATGACATTCCATTATGATGGTTATAATATCTTTAATTATTTCTTTTATAGACTTGAGTGATACTGGAATCTTCAAGTCTTGGCTGAAAAATTCCCTGATTACAACATTTGTGAAAGGAATGGGTAAGCTTTTTAAAGCTATCAAGAACTTTAAAAAACAGATTACTGAAGACAAAATTAGGTTACAAAATACATTTCCAACAGAACTCAGATATTCCCAAATGAGCCCAAGATCTAATTATATTCCTGCACTAGTTACAATCCTTGATTACTCATTTTTCTTAACTCAGAATTACAAGACTGACATTTTACAAGCTTTGTTCCAACTATAAAACTCTAGCATGTTCATAACCCGCAAGTTGTGAGTGTTGTCAAACCTTCATTTCTCCCCTAAATCATGACACTCTATCAGTCTCTTAAATTTGGCTCCATCTGTCTGAATATGCTCAATGTGTTGGTTGATCCTTTCTGAAGTCACAGTTGTTTTGTGTCACTCGAGTGGTCATGCTTCTCTTGATGGTCTCTGGCTTGGGAACTCTGTTTACACAGAGGCTATCAGCTGAGTGCTAAAGAGAAGCTTGAAGACCTTAGAATTAGTGAAGTTCACGAAGAACATTCAATAAATTATAATGTTTAAGTACTGCCTGTAGGCCATAGGCTTTGAAATAAATGCCTTCCTGTTTATTGCGTAGCTTTCAATACTACTACTACAACAAATTTGTATATACTGCTTTTCAACAAAAGTTCTTTACACGGTTTGCATAGAGAAATAAAAATAAATAAATAACTATGGATCCCTGTCCGCAAAGGGCTCACAATCTAAAAAGAAACATAAGATAGACACCAGCAACAGTCACTAGAGGAATGCTGTGCTGGAGTTGGATAGGGCCAATAGCCAATGCTTTCATGAAATTGCCATGTTGACAAATCTGAAGACATCATGGCATTGTGATGTGGTATACTGGCTAAATGATTCCCAAGTGGCTCACATCACAATGCCAAAAGGAAGAAGTTCCTGTTTAAGAAATGAGACTTGAGAACCTGCAAATGCTTTTGTCAGAGAGCCCATTCCAATCAGGAAGCACACATTTCTGAAATAAGGACAGAAGTGGTGAATAAGGGAGTGGGGTGACTGAAAAATCCTTTAGACCCCACAAAATCCCACTTGGTGCAGAATTGTTTGCACATGAACACTCAATGAACTCCTATACCTCATATAAATACTTCAGGCGTATAGATGCTTATATGAGCTGTCTTAAGTGTTTTATGAATTGGTATGGATAATAAATTAGAGCCTGCTTGTCCATGCACTTATAAACTGCAATATAAGTGCAAATTGAAATATCAGTGAACTTTTGTTGATAAACTTAATGAGTAAACATTTATTTTCCTGTTAATTGTTATGTTGGACCACAAAGGGATGGTTCAAATAAAACTGATGTGATACAATTATTTTTTGCGGGTATGCTAACTTGTGATATTTACAATTATCACATAAAGACATTTGCTTAATGCTGAGTTATCTTTCTAATGATGACTATTTCTTTTAATCTCCATGACTTCAATACAATAACTACCACATTAACTAAGAGTAGGTAGAGACACTTCAGGATATTTTTAGGAAGAGTCCAGGAAATTCTTCCAAACTAGCCAACCAATAGTTTCAAAAATTCATCAGAGCTTTGAAACTTTCATTTTACCAGACCTGTTTGTTTCCTAAGACATAAAAAAAAATGGTTTACACTCTTTTCTTTTCCATTGTGCTGTGACCAGCTTATAGAAAAATAATTAGAGTGGCCCAAATTCCAACTACCCCAAACAACCACACACACACCTAAAAGCAAGGGTGGCTTTACATAACCAGTTCTAGCTGTTTAGCAACATTAGCTACGTTTTCAGTTGGCTGATGACAGTCACATCATAGTCTTCTGAATGCTTCAGTATGTATCCAAGTAATGGACAGGACGATGATTAGAAATCTTCAAACATTCCAAAGAAATTATTCTGTTAATCAGTACTAAATATCTTTACTGCAGTGCCTTGAGTGTCAAATTTTAACTATCCACCATAAAATTTGAAGTATTAAAATGGTAGAAACTGTATGGTACCATATTATGATGTCTATAGCAAAAATAAAAATAAAAACACCCAGCCATTTCCCCTTCTTTTTTTTACACATTCCCATGCCAGTGTCACAGACCATTCCTATTAAGATCTCCAGTAACCATTTTCATGTACAACAGGCTGGTGCACCGTTTACATGAGGGCAATTCAGAAATCCACATTCTAAAATGTCTAGTCCACTAAGTTGCTACCAGGCAGACTATGATGAACTTTTAAAATACTTCACATTGCACTAAATGGAAGGATGAGCACAGATCATTGATACATTATGTATGGTAATGCCTCAGAAACCTCATTATGGAGTAAAGGCAGTGAGGAGTTCAGCAGAATACTAAGGAATCTTAAATCCAGTTTTATTACTTCTGGGAGACACCTCTTACTAGGGTGAACAATCTTCCCACACCATTAAATTTATACTCCTGCCATTCTTTAAGAAAAGTGTTCTCATGATTGGATTAAAGCTTCTCCACCTGCTCTATCTTTATGTATGTAATCTTTGTTCATATTTTCTTCTCAGATAATCTATAGCTGTGGTGTACTCCGGGAGACACTAAAAGAATTTTCTAGGATTCTTGAATAAATTTCTCCTTTCACGTCTATCCAAAACCTGCCACAAACAGGTGATCTTTAAGAGTAGCTAGCATCTTCACCTGACTTTTAAAAACAAGTAAAATGTCAAGTGAAAAAACAAGTTCACAAAAACTCCTTAGAGGATCTCATTCTTTGTGCTACTTCAGAATATTTTCAGCCGACATGACACACTTTTCCAGCAACTATAATATTTATTTCTAGGCCTGAGTAGAGTCAGAGTTCAGAATTTCATAGCAAGCCATATCACTTAGTAGCTGGTATACACTTTGTCTGACATGCCACCTAGGCTTATGAGCATGGAACAAGATCTCTGTCCTCACAAGCAGCCAAGAAATGACTCACAATGCAGCGTGTGGGGAGGGGGGGAGAGAAGTAACTTTTGTTTCTCTTTCTCTCCACAAAAGCCATTTTCTGTCTAGGAATATGGAGAGAGAGGGGAAGTGAAGATACAGATGGAAACAGACTAAGGGAAAGCATAGACAAGAAACTACATCTGAGCTGACAAATGTCTCCTTACAGGGTAGAATACTCACATGGCTGGGGAAATTTAAATGGATCACTGTAACCTGAAGTCAGGGATTGAATAATTAAGGTTTCTGCCAGTTCCAAAGGGAGAAACTTTAGAGATGGCAGAATGGGCGGAACTATGATCGGGCAAGGGGAGATAGTTGTCAGGGGGCACCACTGCCTTGAGGGGCCCTCCAGAAACATGTCACATGACTCCCCATAGCCCACCAACTCAGCCCCAAGGCCCCTCACTCAGCCAGTCCCCCTTGCTCTGTTTGCCCTCTCTCCTGCTTGCCCTCCTGGCCGGCAAGCTGCTAGAGAGCTCCTTCTCTCCCCGCCTCTCAGCTGACTGGTGGATGGGCGTGGCTTCCAGAGAGGCCCCCTTGCAGGCAGCAAGGAAGGAAGGGTGGAAGGAGGCAGGCAGAGTGGCCAGCACAGGCTGCCCTTACCCACCACAGTAATGGAGGTAGAATTTGAATTCCTTTTTGTGGTCCCCCCCACAATATATAGGGATCTGCTTGCTTGCTGTGGGGCTTTGATATGGTGGCGGGGGGGGGGGGGAGAGACTGAGAAGTCTCTGAATATTTAATTTGAAACAGATTGGAAAATTTCCTGGCTTAAAAAAAAAACAACTATCTAAAAAGTCCTATAAGTGGCTTGTTTCATGGCAGAAAATTACAAAAACTTCTGGAACAATATTATATTTATTTGTTCATTCATTCATTCATTCATAAATGCATTTATGTTCAAGTTGTTTTGCAACCCAGAAGGTCTGAGTGAGAACTGTGAAGCATGTGTTGTGCTTTTATTTATTTTTCTTTAGAGATGCCAAACTGGTTGGACATGTCCAAAAACCTCACTCACACTATTTACACTGTATGTCATCAGTCAGTATGATTCTGTAATGATATGAAATGTTAAGGAGGCTCTGCACATCCTGATTTGCCCCCCAGCCCGCACCCCACTAGGGATGACCCTGCTTCTGAGCACCTGCAGAGACTGGTTTTTATCTCAGAACAGTGAGAGACCACAACAGCCTTACTTCCACATTGGGGAGCAGGGAGAATGACTTTTAGGACAGAGGGCGTAACTTCAGGAGCTCCTTGAGCCCTGGCATGTCTCATCTATCTTAAAATTTTACCAAGAAGAGGCAGATTCCTCATTCTCCCCCCCCACACACACACACCTCTTTTTCTCCTGAGGAATGGTGCTAATTCTTGCTCTTTTCTCTATTTCTCCCCACCTATCTTCTTTGCTTCAGTGGGACTTACCAGTCTCCTACACGGAGCAAAATATGCTGGGAGCACAAATTTGTTTGGTTGGCTTTACATCCCTGAGCATGTGCAATCCTATATGCACTTACCAGGGAAGGATCTCAGACAGTTGAATGCAATGGAGTTTATTTTTAAGTATTTATTTATTTATATTTATTTTTACATTTATATTATATTATTATATTTAAGTAGACATGCTTTCCTTGCCAGTAAGTCCTTTAAGTTTCAATGAAATGTGTTTCCAGCTAAATGTGGTTAGATTTGCTGCCTGAGGCTGCAATTCTCCACACACTTACCTGGGACTTTTACACATAGCAGGCTTTACTGCAAATTTACTGGGAGACTTTACTGCGAAACTGAAGTTGTCCCAAAGAACCAACACAAAATAGTGTTGTTGTTTTTTACTCTGGATATAAATCAGGCTACATTCTAAGAAGCAGTGAAAAACCTGAATTGCATGTTTGTATAAATGTACGTTTGTATCTTTTGTCTTGTGTCTTTTAATATTTGAAGCTGGCTCTTTCTCTTCTATTACACCTAGAACCCCGAAGTAAGACAAGACACAAGAGATGGATTCAACAAAGTCCACTTGATTAACTCCATCTTGACTGCAACAAGGAAAAACAAGTAATAACCCTAAACTAAGTTCAGGCAACTCCTCCCTGTGAGATCAAGCTTCCAATGACAGCTGTTATCCCACCAAAGGATGAAACAGCCAGGCTTGGTGATTGCCAGTAGCCCTCCGGCCGCTGACTTATATCTTACCACAAAAGTACTGTGTGGAGGGAGGATTGGTTGAGTCATGCCCCCAGCCACAAAGCTTTGAGTGGGTGAGACAAGCAAGTCCCCAAAGAAGACTAATTCCCAGCCACCCCGAGCCACAAAAACCTGAGGGGCAATTCCATGAAATCCCCTTTCACCACAAAGCGACTCTGGCTGTACACCGATGTAAAGAACACTACCTAACTCAGCCATCACTTCCTGCCAAAAGTAACAGACTAACAATTAAATGGCTACCCACCTGAAAACATGCACCATCCAAGCAACCAATGGAGAGTAGGTGAAGAAACTCCCCACAATCAAGTGGAAAACAAAAAATTCTACTTGGTCCTAGAATAGGCACCCAGCTCTCCTCCCCTAGGCAAGGCAGGAGGGTGCCACACTTCTCCAGAATCAATGGGGGATGGGTGGGGAAGCTCTTATAAATCGGCTCCCCACCCAATCCAACTGGCCGTGCAAACTGCCTGGCCAAACAGACGGCATGCCGGACAGTGCCTTCTCCTTCCTGGGTCCCAGACACCATCCCAGCTCCCTGCTGACTGCACAGTGTGTGTTGGGGAAGCGGACTTACACCCAGAGCCCCGAAGAAAGACAAGACACAAGAGACAGATAGAACTAGGGCCACTTTATTAACTCCATCTTGACTGCAACAAGGAAAAACAAATAATAACCCTAAACTAAGTTCAGGCAACTCCTCCCATGAGACCAAGCATCCTAGTGACCGCTGTAATCCCACTAGAGGGCAAAAGAGCCAGGTTTGTTGATTGCCAGCAGTCCTCCAGCTGCTGATTTACATCTTACCACACAAGTACTATGTCATCAAGGGAAGATTGGCTGAGTCACACCCCACCCCACAAGCCACAAAGCTTTGAGTGGGTAAGATGAGCAAGTCCCCAAGGAAGATTGATTTCCAGCCACCCCAAGCCACAAAACCCTTAAGGGCTATTCCATGATATCCCCCTTCACCATAAAGTGCCTCCAGCAGTGCACCAATGTCAAGAATACCACCTAACCCAGCCCATGCACTTTGTGTTATAAAGAGGGGCAAACCTGTGTTTGGCTCTGTTTCCCCAAGCCAGTAATAACTTCTCCCAAGCTTTGCTGCAACAACAAAGGCAGGCAGGAACAAATCATTTCCCAGTTCTGAGAGATGCAGGCCACCCTGCCTATAAATTTGGGGATGTGGGTGCTCAATAACCCTGCCACCCTGAGCTAAGTGCTTTTTACCTATCTCTATGTTCACTTTCTTGTGGGTCCTGTCCAAACACCAGAGTCACCCTCACCTCTCCACTGTCTTCAGGGAATGTGATTCGACCAAACTAGGAAAACATTAGGCTAATGGGCCTTCAAAACTTCAAAATCAGAGACCACCATCTGCCAATGCCACACACACAATATTTGGAAAGGCCAGCGGCAGTTACCATGGAGTCCACCCCAATGCAAAGGGAATGGGTACCAAATTAAACAGGCCTAAGGTTTCCTTGAGCCAAAGTGGATTTAACTGCTGTGCAGAACTAATATTTGTTAAGGGAGCAATCGTCACTATGATGAAAAAGAATGCCCTTTCCATTCCCCCGAATACTAACAAAGTAGAAACAGCATGTATCAGGCAAAGAATAGAAAAGGGGCTACAGGCCAACAGAACCTGCGTGCTTCTACCCCTCTGCTCAGTCTTGGAACTATGAATTCGCAACATAACTCTGTTGAGAAACAGCTGAACATCATGTCTCTCCAAAGCCTGACAAGAAGAGTCAGACTGAGAAGGGAGAAGCAGGTGGCTCACACGCAAGCCCACCCACCCACCCAACAAAAGGCCACTAGAGCTGCAGCACTAAAAAGAGCAACTTCAAAAAGGGAATCAGATAGAATGAAAGTAAGAAACCACCTTCCCAAGTAATGGGGGGAAACAGGTAAACGGGGGTCAGGTAAGGGTGAGCATGCATGTGCCCAGCCTTCCAACATGCACCAGATCTGGAAATCAGAAGTGTTATCCCGAACACCCTGAAATTTAGCATGAAAAGTGAGCGCTGCCAGGCACCCACCAAAAAACCAGGGCAGCCAGACTACCCTGCTGCAAATGGACACAAAACTGTAAAATATGATCAACATGGACCAGCCATACATCTGGCAAGGATGCCAATGAAGTGAACTCTCTAAACTCACACAGGGCTGAGGCATAGTGAGATCTGGTGCTGGCCACTAAGGAGAGATGAATTGCCTGTTCTACTTCACTCTTCCAAGCTTCCACAGGTTGGGCAGCATGGCATCTACCTGCATGTTGGCCATCAGTGCCAACACCCAAAAGCACTCTACCTGCATGAGGGACGGGGCATCTGCTATACTCTTGTCAAGTCTTGTCAAGTCTGTGATATTCTTGTCAAGTTCTGGCATGTGGCATGCCAGAAATAAGATGTTATATTTCAAGCAATGAAGGGTAAAACAACAGACCAAATTCATAACACATGGGCTCCTGGAAGACCTGGAGTTAATAACCTGGACTGCTGCCACACTGTCACACCAGAAGTGAATACCCTTGTCTGTGAAGTCTGCCATCCAGATATGAACAAAGACCACTGTTGGAAAAAATTTCAAAAAGGTCAAATCACGGCACACACCCTTGGTGACCCAGTCAGCTGGCCAAGGCACTGAACAACACCTGCCACAAAAAAGGTGCCAAACCATGAGCAGCAGAGGCATCCAAGAAAACCTGCAGCTCGGCTTTCAACAAGCGTGGACCTCCGAACGGAAGAACCATTAAAGCTAGACAATAACTGAAGCCCAACCACAATGTCCTCCCTGATCACCCCCATGACCCTGATCTGGTGATGAGCAGCCCTAATGCCCCTTGTGGCATCACAGAGACACCGCAAAAAAGCACCCCACCCCAGGTCAACAACCCTGAAGGCAAATTTAAAGTTGCCAATTACCATTGGCAACTCATGCAACCTTGCGAGCAGCTCGCAAGTCTTCTAGACTAAGTATGAGATCATCTAACTTTACCCTGGGAAGTCTGCGAACCTATTCTACAGTATCAATTTCAATGCCCAAAAAGGAAATAGATGAAACAGGACCCTTAGTTTTCTTGTGTGCCAATGAAACACCCAAGTCTTCTTCCAATGCCTGAAATGTGCACATGAGTCAAGCACATTGAGGTGAGTCAGCAGGACCTGAGAAGAGGAAGTCATCAAAAAATGGACCACTGCACTGAGGCCAGAGTGTGTCCTGATGACCCATTCAAGCATAGTACTAAAATGTTCAAAATTCTCACAGGAAACCAAACAACCCAGTGGGAGAGAATGGTTCATGTACCAAGCACCTTCAGACAAAAAACTCAGACATTCAAAGTCATCTGGGTTTACCAGGAGAAGTCAGAAAGCTGAATGGATATTGCACTTACCCAACAGTGCACCAACTCCTTGGGTATGCACCATAGCAATAGCAGTATTGAAAGACGTGGACCTCACAGTGCACATCTGGTACAGAAAAAAATCACTGATTGAACCACCCTTGGGGAAGGACAAGTGATAAATGAGGCAGTATTCCCCCAGTGCCTTCTTGGGCACAATTTCCAGTGGTGAAACCTGCAAGCAAGACACAGTTCTCCCTTGGTTCAATTCTTTTTAAATTTTAGCCCTAACAATATGTTCGAGTCTCTCTTTTCCCATGATGCAGAATGGTGGCTGTAGTCCTCCTTAAGTACATTTAAAAATCCCTCCAATCCCTCCATCTGCCTCCTCCCCTTTGTCCCATCCCCCTAGCCTATGCTGGCACAGTTACCCCTAGCAACACAAGTTTTGAATGGAAACAAGCCAATCTGGAACCAAGGGGGATTCACCAGCCAATCAATCATACTTGTAAATCACCAATCTGAAGCTTGAAGAGCAGGATTTTCAAAAAAACTTTGCAGGGAGACAAAATGGAGAGCAAGAGAGATCAACACAAAATGGAGGTCCGAATCTCCAAATTTATTTGAGTCTGAATCTGGGCTATTTGTTTTGGACCCAAATCTGAGTAATTGAGCACAGGGGTGATTTGTTTTTTTAACTGCTAGATTCGGGTACAAATCGATTTGTCCCCAAATCGATTCACACACCCCAAGTGTTAGCTTTCGCCTGTTCCTGCAATAGGATGGTCTCTTGTAGTGACTCCAACAAGGAACACAGAATATTTTTTTAATGAGGGTATTTGTGTCCTACAAGTAAAAAGCAATTCTGATGAACATAACCAATAAATCTTGAAAACTCTACAGAAGGTCACACTTGAATTTGCAATTAGCATTCTTGTAAAATATAGCAGATGTACTCATGCTAAAGCAATAACAGTCACCTTGAAAGTATTGCAGCAAAATTCTTTCACAAGCCTCTTGCCCATCTAAAGTATAATCGTGCTATTAAGCTCTTCCTTCACAGGTCTTTTGTCCATCTAAAGTATAAACAATCTGCATTTATAAAACAAAATAAAGTTTTGTAGCCCAAATTCAGATGTAACACAAAACCAGAGTTAAGTGGGGCAGAAGTTGGAATTCCATTATGTCCATATTCATGAAACCACAGTTTCAAGCCAAGAGCAATCTGTGGTTTGCCTCAACAAACTCTAGTTTGAACCTGTGGTTTTCAGTAAGGTTCACCGTCGAAACCTACAGTATGGCTACTGAAGCGTTACGTCCAATCCTGGACACCACCATAACCGTGGTTTCATACTGATTTTGAAACTGCAATAATAGAGACAGTGGCACAGACCCACTTGGGATCTTGGCCACTCCATGGCTGCAGCACTTCTTGCTGGCCACCTCTCCAAGAACCAACCCCGCCCATCCTGTCACCTATCCAGCTATGGAGTTGCCCAGCAACAGGGATGCCACCATGTATCATCCCAAGTTTGTCAGTCTGTCGAGGTGCACAGACATACAGGTGCATTCCCTTTCCCCACTCTGTCTCTTGCTCCCTCCGCCTAGCAAGTTGGAGGGAAAGGAGACGCATAACAGGATGGGCACCTAGTGCTTTGCTCCCTGAGAATGAAGTGGCAGTGATGTATGTTCACAAGCACAAATACTCCAAGTGGCAGCAGAAGCACAGCACCCCAACACAGCTGGAGGGGAACAAATGGGCGTTGGGGTCTGGTTTAAAAGGCAGTCCCGGCAAGTGATTCCTAAGTACCCAAATTCTATTTTTTCCCCACAGGAAGGATGGGGAAGGGGGCCCAGCCCCTTTTCTTGGGGGTTTGCAGTCCCTAGGCTTACTCATGGGAAGGGCCAGGCAGCAGGACTATCATTGCCATCACTGAGAAGGGAGACTCCTCCTCCATGATAATGATAGATGCCAACCCAGGGTGGACTCCACTTACTCAAGAGAGTGCAAAGCCATGGGGACACCCCCTAACACCACCTCATGAGGACAAGGGTGTCAGCCACAATCTCTAATCATGTGTGATGACAAAAGACCCCTTCTCCGACAGACAGCTCTCTCACGAGAGCGTCAGGACATGAGGAGATGCCCTCACAACTCATGAGAAGAATCGTCAGAGGGGAGAGAATTGCCGTGAAGAATCACTAATAATACGCAATGATAAAACAACACCTTCTCCCATGAACTGCTCTCTCATTTTTGAATGGGTTTCAAGATCCATCTGCACACCTGGTGTTTCCCCCATCTGCACATGTGGGCAGGGTCTGACACATGGCTCCTTTGGGTGCATAAAAGGCTTCACAGGGAAGGCGAAGGGTTGCAGTGCTTCTGCGATATCTTTTACTGTGAAGAGTTGGGGGCCCCACACAAGTGGGGATCCTTTGTTGGGCTAGCTCAACTCGTGAACATGCAGTCTGATGGGACACCTAGGGCTTGCAACTCCATGGTCCTCCCCAGTGCAATAGCCTTTTCATGAGAGGGATAGCCCACTAGCAGCAAGCTGCCAGCCGAGCAGGACTATCGTTTTGTCTGCATGGACTGCATTGAGAGCATCCTAGGTCATGGCAGGACAGACCCCTCAGGGTCTTTTGCCCTCTCTCCTATACATAGCCACTCCTATGAAGTCTTCATGTCCCCTTCCTTCCTAACAGGAAAATAGTGCGCGCACCCCCAATTTTGAGCTCGTGTGGGACTAATTTGGTGTATAGCTCTTGGGGGTGGGGTGATGGTGCCATCAATATCAGAAGTGCTGGCATGGCATTATTCAAATCCCCTTGCCATGCTGAGGGCAGGCAGATAGCTCCAAAAATGCATGTTTGTACTCAGCAGCCCCCTTCCAGATAATGGCCAGTCGTGGCCACTCTGCTGATGTGCTGACTCTTTGCTCACAGTCTGGCCATGGAGCTTGCTGGGGTCAGCCTCGTCACCAAGAAGCAGGGAGGGGCTCACCTCTCCTGGAACCGGAGGTTGATGGACTGCTCTTGGATGAACATCTACAGTGCAATTTACAGTTTAAAACTGAAACTGTGGGTTCACCAACCTCCAGTTTCATGTTGTATCTGAAATGGTCCGTAACCTTGCTTCATGGCAATAAGAGGGAGTTGCTCTCCTGACTCATGGCCATAATGTTTAAAACAGTGGCTGACATGCCACTCAGTGATCTGTCTGCCTAGCAATGGAGCATTTGCACAATTGCGCAAGAGTGCCCGTGCCCAAGAGGGCCAGTGGAAATAATGTCCCTCTATCATGCAACTGTGTTTGTGCAATTATAGTGTCCTGAGCAAAAACTCTTTTGGTAGGCAGATGAAACATTATGTAGCTTGTTATCTTGTGTTGTGTTGTGTTGTGTTGTGTTGTGTTGTGTTATGCAATCTGGAAAGAATCCGTTATAAAATGTTTGGGGTTTTTTGTCTCATGTTAGGGAGGATCATAAGGATGGCAGCATTACATTGAATGTCTCAATAACATACTTTTTCATAGATCCCTTAACTACACATTTATACTGTGTATTTAATTATTTGTTAAGAAATCAAATATTTGCTTGAGTAACCAAAATGGTTTCTGTGGTAGACAAATAAGTGGTGAGGGAGCCACTTAATATTTCCCCCCAGTTAATTTTTGTGCTTTTATTTAAGGGAAGTGATAGAGGAAGAAAACGATGGTGCAAAATTTTCTCAGCAAGCAGTAGTTTGAGTATTGGGATTCTAATTCACTTAATTATTTTACCTTGATATTCTGTTCTTAAGGAAATTCAAAGTAACAAACAAAATCCATAATATAACAGTAGAATTTGACATAGATGTAAATAAAAATCAAGTAAAAACAATCAGAATTTCAGCATCAAAAACATGCCTCTACATAATAAATTGATGCAAGTAACAGAAACTTTCACTTGCCTCCTGCAAGAATATATGTTTGGGCTTGGTGGACACCATAGAAAGGAAATTCTGTGAAGCACCATAACTAGAGATGTGCACAGAACCAGCAACGGCTGGTTTGGCGGCTGCAGGTTACCTTTAAGCATTGGGGAGGGTGCTCTTACACCCCTGCTGCATTTTCCCTGCCAGCGGTCTGCTAAAAATGGTCCTGCATGGGGCGGCAGCGTACCTCCTTGCTGCCCTGGTGTGTGTTGGATCAGAAGTTACCAGTGCACATGTGTGTGCACGATGTGCGCATGCAACCCGGGAACTTCCTGTCTGATGCACAGCAGGGTGGCAAGGAAGTATGCTGCTGCCCTGCACGGGACTGTTTAAAGCACAGCACCGGCAGGGGAAACACAGCGGGGCGGGTAAAAAGTATCTTTTTATGGTTTTTTAACAAGATAACAGAAATAGAAAAGAAACATAGAAAAAAAGAAAGATAAAAGTAACTTTACAATTAACTTCACAGTCTTTTAATCCTTAAAGGAGCCCTGCCCCCACATTCAAATTGTTTGGAATGCTGGTTCCTGAACCAGTTCAGCATTCTAGGAATAGAATGCTGAACTGGTTCATCCACATCCCTAGCCAGGCATGGAGCCTGACTGCCAACAGCCCATGTGCGGCTGCGGCGGTGGCCCTGATCACCCAGCCACCCGCATCTGATGTCAGACGAGGGGGCGTGGTCTGGCTCCTGAACAGAGCCCCGCAGATCCGTTCGGGAGTGTGTGTCAGGCCAGCACTGCATTCACAGCACCGGCCATTTAACTCCCAAAGGGGCCGTGTGGCCCCCTTTGGGAGCTAGTCTGGGGCTGGCACTGCATTCCCAGAACAGCCAGGAGCAGCTTTTCCCTGCCTTAAGGCAAGGACGAGCCACTCCTGGCTGTGCTGCGGATGCAGCGCTGGCCATTTGACTCCTGAAGGGGCCGCACGGCCCCTTTGGGAGTTAGATTTGGGCTGGTGCTGCTTTTGCAGTGCAGCCAGGTGCAGCTCTTCCCTGCCTTGGTAGGGAAGAGCCACTCCTGGCTGCACCATGAATGCAGCAGACATTTAACTCCTGAATGGGGGCAGTGTGGCCCCTGCTCGGGAGCTAAACCAGCACCCCCGCATCTGACATCAGAAGTGGGGTGTGTGTGTTGGGGCCACAAGGCATGGCCTCTGCTTGGGCACAGTCCGGGACCTTTGAACCCATTGGCCCATTGGTGGCTCCACCCCTGTCCCTAACCAAAACTGAGAAGGCCTCACTGCAGAGGCTCACATACTCTCCTGGACGTAGACAGGGGCCTGTGTTAAAACAGACATTAAGGCTGTTCTCACAACACGACTGCCTGGGTTACTCCAGGTGGCTTGTGTCATCTGGAGTGCCGGGAGTAGAGAGCTCTTAGTGCCCCAGACCATACTAATCCCACTTTTTAACCCAACATTTAGCTGAGGTTAAACTCACTTGTAGTTCATTTAACCTCAGCAGGCAATCATCTGGGTGATCACTGCTAGGTTAAGAGGCTTTCCCCTGGCCCACCACCATTTCTGGCAGTGAGCTGGGATTGAAGGAACAGGCAAATCAAGCATGGTGGCTGCTCTATGGAGAGATGCCACCGCACTCATCGTGTGGGGCATCCTGGGATGCAGGAGGAGGCAAAGTTATTAGCAGGGGCATAATTACAGTTCTTTCATATTTTATACAATAAAAATCCAATCATTCGTCTCATGTAATTTTCTTGCATGTTCATTTAAAGTGGAGAAGGGAGGTGGGACCGTGGCTACTAAGGGTGATACATCCACTGCTGCACCTCCTAGAGGCCATGCATTCAGTTTTTTAAAGGACCATATTCTGGTACTCCTCACTAGCTGGAACACTAACTGAGCAGTGTTTTCGCTCATGGATAGAACACATATACAGAACTGTTCCCAAGAAAGGTGAACATATAATTGCCAGGTTGTGTGATCAGTGGGTGTGTTGGCATCATAGGGGAGGGTTAGTGGCAAGGTTTGGCTCCTCATCTACACATTTAGTAAATGGGTAGAAAATGATGTGTGAAGTGTGCTAATGTTATTGTTATTTGCATATCTATTTATTTAACAAATTCCTATGCTGCCCAAAAATTACATCTCTGGGCGGTTTACAATAAAAAGCTGTTGTTGTTGATGTTGCAGAGAAATTACTTATCCTTTATAGGCAATTGTACAGGAAGCAAATTTAACTGAGAAAGAAGAGTTTGATATTTATTACTAACTAAAACATAGGCTAGGAAAACAATAAAAAGATCTAGGCCACATTTGTACATAGTTTGGAAGTGTCATTGAAAAGTTCAGTGGACATTACGTCCAAATGCGGGAACTCAAGGTCCAAGATTGGGACTTCAGTCTAAACACTCTTGTTCAATAAAGTTTCATTGACTCAACTCAAGGTTTCCAGCAGCCTGCAGTATGTCTGAATTCAGAACTGCAGGCTGCTGGCCTTGGAATCAGAGATGAGGAAGAAGCTGTTCCTAGATCTCCGGCCTGATTGGCTGTGCAGCCTGTCCTTCTGTCAAGAAGGAAGCCCACAGAGCTAGCTCCCCTCCTCTCTGCAGACTCACTGACTGCAGAGAAGTAGCTCTTCTGAACATCCAAATTTGGACAGGGGAGCAAGGGGGATGGAACCAAGGGTCCAATGGACCCGTGGTTCCATGTTACATGAGAATGCAGCCTAACAGTCTCTTATGCAGAGACCAGGAGAACCTCTCAGTTTGAATTCTGATCAGCAAGTGAAGAGCAGAAAAACACTATGACTCCACAGTCCCGGCCAGTACATAGATACATTCAAATTAACGAAGCATGACATACAAATAACTGAGATAAGGATGGTATTCTCATGATCACTGGAAAGCGGTCTAAGGGAGTTTAGCCTGCTTTTCAGTCATTGTGAGAACCAGCAGACTCGTAGGCGGGCCTGGTGGTTCCCTGGCAGCTAGCCTGCCAAAGTAGCCCTCCCCTTAGCCCAGGTTAGTGGAGCGAGTGCTCCGCTAACCCAGGCTTCCTGATCGTGTATTGCCGTGGCACAGCTCATGCAGGGCATCCTGGAACTTCCGGGGGGCATGCGACCTCAATCCCCGCAGCCCCCACTCCGTGACAGAGCCATGACAGAGTCAGCAGTTGTGTGGGTGGCTGATCTGGCCACCCAGGCTGCTGCCTTGATCATCTGTGGGGAAAGCGGGCAAAGCCCATTCTCCCTTCAGAACCCCCTTTTGCAGATCTCACTGATCGTGAGGCTCGCCTTAATGACTATGGAAAAATCCCAATAGCTGTACCAGTACCAATGAATATGAGCAACATACACACACACTCTCACACACAATCAGGCTGAGGGGAAAAACACTTTGTGAAAAGATTAGCTTTATTTCTTAGAATATGGATCCTAACACTAGCCGCAAAGAACAGTTCTCATACACTTACTTGGGAGACTTCCTCCCTCATTTTAGAACTAAATAGGTTCCTGCAGGGAATCTTCATTTCCTTCCTGTTGAATGCATTAATCAGACTCCTGAAATAACCTGGACATCATTGTTGTGACTAAACTGCTGAATAACAGTCCAAAATGAAAACAACAAATGCCAAGAGCACATCTTTTGCAAAGCAAAATATGACTTCATTTAAGAGAATCTATTCCAATTATGCTTCCTAAAGTGTTTCCCTGTAGAAACAATTTCACCCACTTAAGAAAGCTCCTTTGCCATATTAAACTCATCCTTAACACATTATAGGGCATTTTCCCAAGGTCAGGTTAAGGAACTATCAGTGTTTGTGAAAGATACTCTTGTTTTTTCATCCTTTAATCAGTTGAACAAATAGTCAATCTACCACCTTTAAGCATGAGTAGAAGGTTATCTTTTCCCGCATTCAGCTCCTGAGTGATGGATTCCACCCCCCCCACCCGCTTTAAAGTGAGATATGAGATAAAAGGAATGGGGAAATAAGGTAAAGATGAAGCGTACAGAACTGCAAGAAAAATGTCAAAATAATCCTGTAAACAGCACAAAAAATGTTCCAAAAATGGTTTTCTCTGTTTTCCTGCCTCTGAAGCACAGGGGGTTCACATTCAAAATCTCATTGATTTTTGCACATAAAGAAACAAAGAGTATATTCTACTCATGTCATAATATGACTGTAGTCATCTTAGGTTCCATTGTACAAAGCTGTGCGCACACCAGAAATCCTTTCAATTCAATCCATATTTCAAGCCCCAGAATGACTCATTAGACTGTATGAAAGACTAATAGATTACTGTGGTTGTTAGGTTCAAAAGCTGTGTATTCATTTTGCTTTGTTATATTTAAGAGCATTTACCATTTACATCAGAGGTTACCCAGTTTTGTGGAGTGTGGGGTTTCTTGGAATTCTGTGAAAGAGATTCACAAGCACAAAATGGCTTCTGAGGACAGGAGCCCAGTCACAAAACGGCTCTTGAGGGTAGTGGGCAAGACCACACGCACAAAAAGGTTACTTTTGATGAACCCATGGTTTCAATTTCAAACCGTAAATTGCATCACAGACATACGTCCAATGTATGCATCACAGACATACATCCATACGTCCAGGAGAGGTCCGGCAACCTCCTGTTTCAGGAGAGGGAAGCCCTTCCCTATTCCTGGTACACCAAGGCAGATCCCAGCAAGCTCTGTAGTGTGGGCATTATCAGACAGTGGGCAAGGCATCAGCACATCACCACAGTGACTGCCATTGGCCACAATCTTAAAGAGAGTGTGCTGAACATGATTGTGACTTTTCAAAACAGTCTGCCCACCCACCCTCAGCATGGAAAGGGCATTTAAATCCCTTTACATGCCATACCATGCCATACCATGCCATGCCAGCACTTCATCTGTGCCACCCTTCTAAGAGCCACACAACAAAACTGTCCCACACAAGTACTATTTCTAGGGGGTGGATCTTGGGGTGGGCAATATTTCCCTGTTACTCAAGGAAGGGAAGGGAACATGATGACTTCCTAGGAGGGGATATGTATACGAGGGAGTGCAAACCATCCTGAGGGTTCTGACCTGCCATGAGCTAGGATGCTCTTGAGAGGGCTCACCCTCCATGCAAACCAAACCACACTCCTGCTTCCTTAGCAGCTTGCTGTTAGCAGACTAATGAGAGGGCCAGTCTACTGAGGAGGCCCAGGGGGTAGGGCACCCTTGGTCTTCTGTACGCTCATGAGTTGAGATAACTCAACGAAGGGGCCCCCACTTGCATGAGGCCCCCACTCTCTCTGGTTAGTGATAGAACGTTTGCACTAAAAAAAACCCTCCTCCCCTGGAAAGCCTTGCACAGACCCAAATGAGATTGTGAGAGCCTAGCCACGTGAAAAGACAGGGGCAACACCAGGTTCGGGGACAGATATGTACTCTCATTCAAAATTCCTGTGTTTCAGCCAGTGTTGTGCTGGATTCAGATCTGCCACTGCAGGGAATTGTGGGAGAGAGGAGCCCCAATTTTCAGTGATCGCAGGAGAGCAGGGTCGCCATTTTGGGGCACAAGCAAGGGTGAACATTTCCAAATGTGTGGAGGGGCTGGCAGAGGGCAGATTTTGACAGCTTCTTGGCAGCAGTCACCAAGACAGGGGTACTGTTGGTGAGGTACCTGTCCCTGCTGCTTGCTTATATAAAGCAACCTGGCTGGGCAGCATCTGCCATCTGGCCCCCATGACCTGCCACTGTCATGAGATATCAGTTTATGGGAGAAGGGGGATTGTCATCACACATTATTCACAATTCTGCCCACCCTGGTATCCACAGATGGTTCTTCTCATGATTTGTGAGGTGGTGTCCTCATGGCCTTACACTCTAATGAGTGATCAGCATCCATTGATCTCAGGATCAGCATTCTTTGCTATCACATATGAGGAATCCCTCCTCTTAGTGTTGGCAATGCTGTTTCTGCTGCACGGTTTTTCTTATTATTATGCCTAGAGACTGCACAGGTACCCCAAGGGGAAGGGGCTGGGTCTCGCTTCCCCAACATTTTTGTGCAAAAAAATAGAAATTGGCTGTTCAAGAATCCCTGGTTGGGGCTGCCTTTTCAGCCCAACCCTGGGTATCCCAGCCCTGTCATATGTTCCCATCCCGGCACTATAATGGGCTGCACTGCTTATGTTGCCACCTGGAGTGTTTGTAATTGTGAACATACATAATTGTCACTTCATTTTTTTGGGAGCAAACCACTTAATGCCCATCATGTCATTCCATTTCCCCTCCTGCTTGACAGGAGGGAGGAGCAAGGGACAGAGTGGGAAGAGGGAATGCACTCTGGCAACGTTGGGATGGGATGTGGCAGCATCTCTGTTGCCAGGCAACTTTTTTGGATTGGAGACAGGAGGGGTGGGGTGAGTGCTCAGAGATGTGGCCAGTGAGAAGTGTCACAGGCATGGGCGCAATCCTGGGCAGGTCTGCACCACTGTCTCTATGATTGTGGTTCCAAAAACTTCATGGAATTGCAGTTATGGTTCCATCTGTATTTGGGTGTAATGTTCCAGTGGCAAACCTTACTGCAAACCGAAGGTTCAAACTGGAGTTTAGCAATGCAAACCGATGTTCGTGTTCGGCTCAAAACCATGGTTGCACACATTTGTACTTAACAGAGTTCCAACCTCTGCCCCATTTAACTCCAGTTTCACATTATTTCCAAATTTGGCCATAGTGTTGTAGAACCAAGGTTCAAAGATTAGCTTATAATAATCTTAAGCTGTTGTAAATGGCAGGATTTGGGACTATAACACTATGGGGCTCTTCTCACGATCAGCAAAAATCGGGCTAGCAGAAGCTAGCCCAATTTTTGGTGACCGTAAGAACCACCGGTCTCGCAGCCGAGTCCGGTGGTTCTTGAGTGGGTAACCTGCTCGAGAACCCCTGCTAAAAAGCAGGTTTGTGGAGCGAGCGCTCCTGCAAACCTGCTTTTTGCAATTGTGAGTAGACCCCCGGCTGGGAGGCAAAAAGCCGCCTCTGGCTCAGGGGTCTCCCCAGTATGTCCTGCGCACTCGCGCAGAGAATACTGGGGCTTGCAGGGGCCATGCGGCCCCTGCTCCCCCCACCCCCCTCCGGCTCCGTCACGGAGCCGGGCATCGTGTGGGCGGCCGATCCGGCCTCCCAGGGCTCCCTGCCCGCTCGTGAGCAGGGAGAGCGGGCTTAGCCCGCTCTTCCCACTCACCAGGAAAACCCGGGTCTCACTGATCGTGAGACCTGGTCCACTATCTACCTGCCATCTCCCACCTTTGCTTTGCTTAACATCCAGAGTTGTTGAAGAGTTCTGGAGAACTTGAAAGCTTAGTTACGACTTTGTGTCATTTTGGTTAGCCCCCATAAAGGTTTTATCAGATTGTGACTTTTCTTCTTCTTATAGATTAACATCACTACTCATGATTTGTAGAACCACCGATCACATACAGGGTACCTTTCACGCCCCTCTGAGCACATGCAGCTTGCTACTACCTATCACCACATTAAGGAGAAGGGCTGATAGGACAGATAGTATTGCTTCTTCTCCACAGATTTGAAACCTTGCACATCTCTTTCTAGAAATTAAAAACAGTTCCCATCAGGGAAGTATTCCAGCTAACTAAAGAAAACAGGTTTCGTCTGCCCCCAATCAGGCCTGGTTTTTTTCAGCTCCCAGACAGAGGCTATTCACAAATGAAATCCTCACTCCCAATGTACATTACTCTCTCTCCATAGGCAAGAGAGGGTCTTTATTCTCTTAAACCATCTTGATGCACAGTTTCATTTGGGCCAGACCACAGCCAGTAGAAATGTGTTTCCAACATCAGGGTGGGAAAGAACCACTCTATCTTTTAGTTATGCTGCTTGAGAGTGGCAAAGGGGATGGATCTGAGGTCGGGAGATTCCATCTTCAATATCATTAAAGCAGATTGAAATGTTCATAGAATAGACTTGACCAAATTTTGTCACATGGAACAAGGGCTACCATATGTAAAAGACCCATACCTTTAAGAGATACACAGAAGAGGGAATTTCAGCAGGTGCAGCTTGTCGGGGGTGGGGGTGGGGAGAAAAGTGTCACCTGCTGAAATTCCTTCTACTGTGCATCTCTTAAAGGTACAGTAGACCTGTCCTCTTTCACATATGGCAACCCTACACAGGACACTATTGTTCACATGTAAGTACAAGCAATTTTATGCAGCCTTACTGTTATGTATATCTTTTGTAATAGCTTCCAGTAATAACTTTTTTGCATACCCGAAACTGATCTGTTACATTATGTTACCAAGAACATTCATTATTAAAATGCCAAAATTCTTGCAGCAGTCGTTTTACAGAAATACACTTCAAGAAGAGAAAATGGAAAGTGAAGAAAGATAATAGACATTATTGACATCATTCACGGACAGAGCAGACCCAACATCAAGCTGAACTCGGAAATGGAATATGAAATGTGCTTCTTGAATAAAAAGATATATAAATATTCACTTGAAATTGGATAATAAATGGCTTAAACTGCTGCAGAGTTTGCAATTCATTCAAAGCTGACTGCATTATACATTTTTGGAATGCAATTTCAATGTTACTCTAAAATCAAATACACTAATAGGAATGAGCTAAAAAGGATAGCAGCAAAGTTTAGTTTTAGTTGTAATTCGAACAAGCTGTCAGTATTTCTGTGGAAGTTTTTAAGCAGTTCACTCTGCTGCTCGCAGGATGAACACTTTTAAAAATGCAAATAGTAAAAAGTAGGCAATGAAATTATTGCTAAGATGAGTCACACTGATGAGTCACACTATCAGATGTAAGAGGATTGGAAAGACTGGAAAGTCACTCATACAAGTTTGGTAGTATTCCTCTGGGTTTTACAATCCAGTCACTCATGTTCACCCAAAAATAAGTCCTAGTGGCTCCAATGGCACTTAATTCTCAGTTAATGTCTATAGGAAAGATTGTCACTGTAGTCACTGATATATAGATGAGACTGGAGGTGACATCATCTTTAAATCATGGTTTCTGGTGGATCTTTCTCTAAATGAGTAATTCACTATAATGGCCAAAAAAGCTGAAAGTTGAGAGAAACCGTTAATGGCTGAGCAGAAATCAGAAAATGGTTGAGAGAAATTGTTAATGGCTGAGCCCAAGGTCCTAGTCCAACAATGATCATTGCACCACTCCAATGTGTGCTGATATTATTAGATTTGCTTAATCCATCACAAAAGTGCAGTCTGTGTTATAATCACTGCTGTCAAAGTTCTAATATGTGACTTGTCACATTTTGGTTGATTTAGGATCATATATCAAAAACATGGTTAGTTGTTCTTCTCGGCTTGTTGGTCTTGTAGGAAAAAGGGAGTCCTATCCAATCTATCAGAGCAGGAAAAGCGCACGGATCTCACAGGTCATTATTATCACCACCAAGGCAGTGGTGACAGGGACATTTCTAACTCTAGTCAGGGAGAAAAAGAGGTGCATCCCAGCAGGGCAAGGAGGGGAAAATAAAGAGCATGCCCCAGCTAGGCAAGGAAAAGCAGTGGCAGTGAATGAAAGGGTCCCTTTATTGTTGGTGGAGTGTTTACCCCAAAGTGCTTCTATACATGATCCAAGTTTAGTGTTTGAACCACATGAAAGCAGGGCCATTTGGATGATCAGTCCCTCCATGCGATAAAGGGACATTCTGGGAGAGTGTTCAGACATCCGTGGAGGATGTCACAATGTGTGTGCTCTTAGTGCATTCTCTTTCTAATCACATGGGGGTTGTAAAGTAGTGCCCAAACCTGACACAACAGCATGTACTATCCCAACAAATATTTGAAAAACAGTCTGAAGAAACTGAAAGCGAAAGGATCCTGCATATGTGCAATGGAGTCTTTCTGATGCATTGGCTCTACTTCAGAAATAAGATCAGATAGATAATGTTGAACAAAATCCTAGAGGATGTTTGGAAACATCGTTAGGAACAGTTTGTGCCTCCCCCTTTTTCTTCTCTGAAAGCTAGAACTGAGGCCATGGCATTAGTTCCTGAAGCCAATCTGCGCAGTTCTGAATTCTCTTTGATACAACCCCCTCCTCACTTCACAATTCCAACAAGCAGCCTCCTTAAGAAGTTTTGATGGAATGTATGAATACATCCAATATTTCTCCATATCTTCAAATTATGAAATATGCAGCTGCTGTGGGTATATCACGGGATATTTGTCAAGTGTTTTCAAATATCAGGAAAAAGGTTAACAGTAAAAATGTTGTCAGAGCTCATCACTTAATTATCTTTTACTGCACCTCAGAAAAGGGAATAAGGATAAGATATGCCCCAATGGCTTTGTAATGAGCTATTCATACCAGCTGGAACCTTTCATAACAGGGTCTTTCTGTTTTCAGTGCCATCCTCTGCAAAAATGCCCTGAAACCATTACCATTGGACTCCTCTTATTTTAACTTCTGTGAAAGTTCTTTCCTTGTAGGTGATCAGTCCCATCATTATATCTTGCACAATGGATATTTATTGCTGGGTAAAGAAAATATATCCAGAACACACACACACATGCATACGTGCGCACACACACGTGCACACACACGCACGCACACACACGCCATTTGCAATTCCAGATGGTGATTTCAGTGCAAGTTAGTGATTTTCCCATCACTTATTGACTTTTGTAACCATCACACAATGGGATACTTGTGGTTGCATCTATAGCAGGTTTGGGAAAGATAAGGTGATGCCTTAAGAGGTAAGGTTTGGGAAAGGTAAGGTGATGCTTTATGGTTCCTGTATTTGTCTGAAGAGATGGACACCATAATCATAATGGCAGGCATTTCTGTGACTGGCAGCCTGGATCTCTATGCCTCTTTATACTTTTGAGTGTGAGTCTTTGGGATATTATGTATACACGTTTTCTGAGCTTTTATATGGATACTGAGCTTCTGGTAATACTGCTGTCAGAAGTGAAAACATATAAAACCCAATTTTCAGTAATCCAACAAATATTTGACACTTAGGAATAATAATTAACTACCACCACCACCCACCCACAAAAACCTCTATTTGGTTTCAGCCAGTATCCAGAACTATGTGCTTCACTATTAAAAATATGTCCCAAGCAAGTATTGGAAGCACAGTTGGAACAGAGTAGATTTCTTAGTATTTCTTGATTCTGATAATAAAAATGGGCTTCCCACAGGTTTGCAGTGAAGAGAATAAGTAGGTCACCAAAGCTTTGTTCAGTGCCTCTTGCCAATATCAAACAATAGAATGTGGATTGAACAAGAGTGTGGTGTGTATGATTTGACCTTAAATGGGCTAAGAATGCATTGTGTGCAGCAATATGTTAAAGCTGGGATCTCGCCACTTATTTAAAAGTAAATGCTTCTGGAACACACAAGTGCACAGAAGTAAGAATGAACAAATCCAGTGTATCATTTTATTCTCTCATTTGCACATGTGTAATGAATGGATCGTATGATACTCTGAAGAAATACATTTTACAACACGTTCACTTCAAATAATTACTTACAAAGGAATAAACTAAGCTGAACAAAACAAAATACAATTAATATCAAACTGAGACCAACAGCAGGCCTATTGCCTATGGCAGAAGACAGATAATTTGTGATTGGATGGAGGCAGACCAATCCAGATCATAATTCCCAATCTAAATTCTGTCTGCTAAATAAATTAGTATGCCATCAATAACCGCAGATGTTTCCTTGGGGCTTTGCCTTTGCTCTCTGGCTCAATGCCACCAGCTAATTACATAGGAAAGGAGACCATAGACAAGAAAATAACCTGAAAATAAGGCCTAAAGCTGTAGTTAGTTGACTAATCTGTAATAAGAATCATTTATTATTATTGGGACCAAAGCAGCTGCTAAATTCAGAGAATTGGATCTAACACAAGGAGCTTTTTCCAGAGGAAAGAGTCCTTTCATGAAGGAAAGAGTACCTTTGGATCCATCTCAAAGTGCTATATTCCAGTGAATTTTAGAAAGCTAATAATCTATTACAGGCAGTCATATCATATGGACATGCAGTGGCTGAAGTGGCAGAAGTAATAGTTTGTTTCATAGGAATTATGGTAGAATCTTATCCCTGGCAAATGAAGCAGAGCTATTCAGCTTTATCTGCCCCCCAAGTTATTGTGCAGAACAAACCCATTAGTGTTTACTGAAATACATTGTATTCAATGACACTTGCTCCCAGGTGATCCTGTGCAAAATACGGAATTTAGCTAGGATTTTATCTGGAGTTGCCTGCTGGGATCATATTACAACCATTCTGAAGGAACTGCATTGGCTTCCAATTTGTTTCTGGGTCCAATTCAAGGTGCTGATTTTGATCTTTAAAGTCCTGAATGGTTTTGGCCCTAGATATCTGAAGAACCACCTGCTCCCAAGGGTTTCTGCCCACTTGACAAGATCATCAGAGGGGGCTCTGCTCCACATGTTGACAGTGAGAGAGGTTCGACAGTTGAGCACGAGGGACAGGGCCCTATCAGTCATTGCCCCCAGGCTTTGGAATGCTCTTCCGGCTGGCATCTGCTCTGCAGCCTCCATCACAGCTTTTAGAAAACAAGTTAAAACATGGCTCTTCACACAGACTTTTATATGAGAGTGCAGTTTTCACTGCTGCTGTTTTGTGTTTTTTGTGTTACCGTTGTATAAAGGTTTTTAAACTTTTAAATCAAGATATATTATTTTTATAATTAATATCTGTGCTTTCAATATGTATTTTAATTGTGCATTGTATTAATTATAAGGTAATTAATATAATTAATTATACTTTAGGATTATTTTAATGAAAAGTGGTGTATTCATTAATTTAATGAAAAGTGGTACATAGAGTTGCAAACTTTGAGAAATGTAGGGGCTGTTCACACAACCGCACACAAGAACGGGGGCAGGTGGCAGGGGGAGGCAGGGTTCAACTACCTTCCTCCAGATGACTGCTCACAGCCCTGAAGGTGTGCAAGCCACATGCCTACATGACCAGCACTGCTGGGAGCAGTGCAGATGAATCTCTGCGCTGCTCCTGGCCATATGGGAAAACAGAGGCTGGTACTCATTGTCCTGGCCTGGTGATGCACTGAGGGATTCCTCTAAGAGACGGATGCTCTAGGCACCCGTCTCTGTGTGTGGTTGGGCTGAAAGCAGCCCAGCCTGGTTTGCACATGAGCAACAAATCCGGGTTAAGGGAGTGCTCGCTATCTTAACCTCAGCTAGCAGCCAGACTAAAAAGCTGGGTGAGGTGGCGTTGGCCTTACTGGGATCAGGCCCAATCCCAGAAGTTCTAATGCTCAGCCTAACCCAGGCTGGGTGTTCCTAGCCTGGGTCAGGCTGCATGTGAGAACAGCCTCTTGGTGTCATGTACAGGCTGCAGAGGTTTGCACTAAAGGCAGTGCAAAAGACCCCAAAAAGGCTCAAGTGCTTTAATGCAGTATCATGGTTCTTTGCCAAGCAGTGAGTTATGGTTTTGAACTGGGTTCATGAGTTATGAATTTGAAACGGATCAGATACTTTGGGGCCTATCATAGCAAGAGCGCACTTTACAATTAACTGGAGTTACGATGCTTGATTGGACTATGTCCTTTAAATAAGCATGCACCTAGTTGCATGCTCGTGGCTGGCACACTAACTCAGTTTTCCAGGAATGTTTAGACCAATTCAGACATTATGCTATACAAATGTACAGAGGTCTTTACACTCATACATGTTTGTGTGAATGAATGTATCTGTGTCCATTTTAAAAGTGAACCTGGGTGCAGGCCCTTCAAATGCATGTTACAGATATAAAATGTACTTCTGTACCTGTGTTCAGCGTAACATGTGAATGACTGCACCTTTGTACAGATCTGTACCTGTATACACTGTACACTCATTGTACCAGTGTTGAGCATAATGTGTGAATTGGCTTCTTGTTTCACTTTGAAGCTGGGGCAATTACATAAAAGCTAAGAGAACCCTAGATGAGGGACCAGTTCAACTAAAAGAGAGCTTCTGCTTCAAGTAAAAGAAAGCAATTACAGATCTCTGGAGTTCCTGAGGTGGGAAAACCTATACTTTGATGTTTTATTGGGAGGGTTCAGGGATCAGAGTGGGCAAGTCAGTGTTACTTGAGTGGCTGTTGTGATTGGCATTGAATTCCGGTCAATTGCTTGCTGAAGGGGCAATTTAGCTTCATCTGAAAAGCAAGAATGCCGAGTACAGTCTCTTGCTTCCCTCCAAATAAACATGTATTCATTTACTTATTGATTTAATACATTTATATATTGCCTACTACAGAAGTCTCAAGGTGGTTTTACAAAAAATAAAATAAAAACGAAAACAAATCTAAACATTAAAACAGATATAAAATTCAAATTAAAGCAACCAATCAGTAAAATTCAACCAAAAACCTGTCTGAAGAGATGTATCTTCAGTGGTTTCCTAAAGGCCACGAGAGATAGAGCAGCTCTAATCTCAACAGGGAGTGAGTTCCACAGCCCCAGGGCAACTACAAAGAAGGCTTTTCTTTGATTCGCCACCAAGCTAACTGGCAGCACCCTCAGACAAAGCTCCTTTGACTATCTTCATAGGTGACGGGGTTAATAACAAAGACGGCATCCTCTTAAATATCCTGGGCCCAAGCTGTTAAGGGCTTTATAGGTAATAACCAGCACAAAAGAGCATACCTTCCCCACTTACTTAAGATGGAGATGAAATGGTACCATGATGCATGGAGCAGAACTATATTTATGTAAATTAGCTTGGAACATGAGTGGCAGTTAGAGAGTGACAGTTGGGAATTAGTGGTGGAGCGAGGAGGAGTGGATTTTGGGGTCTGGTGAGAAGTTGTCTCAAAAGGAGAACCTTTAGACACAAAGGATTAAAAACAGCCTGTGGCAAAGACTGGGTGAATGACAGTCTGTGATAAGGACTGGGGGGAAAGGACAGTTCTAGGAAGGAACTGGCTTAAAGTTTTAAGTAGGGATGAGCACGAACCTGTTCAGTGTTCTCTTCTTTGAATGCGGAACAGGTTTGCAACCCCCACGTTCAAATCAGTTTGAATGCGGGGGTGGGGTGGCTTTAAGGACAGGGGAGGGTGCACTCCCTAATGCCACCGCCGCTCTTTCCCCTTCGGCGCTTGGTGGATAAATAGCCCGGCCAGGCAGCAGCGTACCTCCTTGCCATCCTGTTGTTTTACTGACTGGAAGTGGCTGGAAGTGACCAGAAGTGCCATGTGCACATGTGTGCGGCGCGGGCAGGCAGGCACAGGCCACACACACTCACAACATGTGCGCACCCACCCACAACGTGTGCAAGCACGCTCGGCACTTCTGGTCACTTCCGGTCAATAAAACAACGGGGCAGCAAGGGGGTACGCTGACACTCCACTGGGCTATTTATGCACAGAGCTCTGGAGGTGGAAGTGTAGTGTGTGTGAGTGCGGTGGGGGGTAAATGCACCCTCCTCCATCCTTAAAGCCATGTCTACCCCACTATTGGCTCGAAGGGAGCCAGTTCTGCCCACATTCCTAGTTTTAAGTACTGAGTGAAACACAACCAAGCTCTGTAAAAAGAAACAACATCAATACTGGAACCAACCAATTAATAGTATACACAAACCTCAGAAAACATCTTTAATACAAGTTTATTCTTGTTTTTGTTTGAAACATCTCTGACTGAGTGATTCCTGTCAACAACCTGCCCCATGTCTGCAAAGTCACATTAATGGGATAAGAAACCCTAAGTGTTACAGAGGCTTCATAACAAACAAATGGTGGTGGCGGAGATACTGGTGAAGTGAACAAGCCTTAACGTTGAAAAACATCTGGAAATACATTTAACACACACAGCAGAATCAGACCCAAATGCCATAGGCCCACCCTCAAATCACAAGCTTCAGTTCACACACCAGTTGGCTTGGGTGGTTAGAAGCTAAATTCCTGAAATGGAGGGAACACTGGACTGTCAAACCTAATTTTTAATGTGCATTTACAGGCTCTGATGTGTACAGGAAGCTCTATAGAGTTTTCTCTTACATTGCCATTTATGGGCAGCTCCGGCTTGCAGAGAGTTCTGTGATCATATCAGAGCCCACATACTAGAACATTCATGTCCCTGGTATTCTTTTTATTCTATAGATATTTGTACAGATTACCATTTCAATTCGAGGATCTTATTGATTGATTGTTCTGTTCCTATAGTGCTTTTCATTAAAATAACCCAAATTTGTATTAAGATACAAATGGAAAGCACAGATATTAATTATAAAAATAATATATCTTGATGTAAAAGTTTAAAAACCTTTATACAACAGTAACACAAAAAACACAAAGCAGCAGCAGTAAAAACTGCACTCTCATATAAAAGCCTGTGTGAAGAGCCATATTTTTACTTGTTTTCTAAAAGCTGTGATGGAGGCTGAGGAGCAGATGCCAGCCAGAAGAGCATTCCCAAGTCTGGGGGCAATGACTGAGAAGGCCGAACCTCTCTCACATGCAGAGCAGAGCCCCCTCTGATGATTTTGTCAAGCGGGCAGAAACCCTTGGGAGCAAGCAGTCCTTCATATATCCAGGGCCCAAACCATTAAGCACTAAAGGTCAAAAACAACACCTTGAATTGGACCCAGAAACAAATTGGTAGCCAGTGCAATTCTTTCAGAATGGATGTAATATGTTCCCAGCAGACAACTCGGGATAAATCCTGGCTGTTGTTAGGGTTTCTAGCTGCAGTTTCTAAATATTCTTTAAGGGCAGCCCCATGTAGAGTGCATTACAGTAATCCAGCCATTACATGACTAAGGTGTGGGTAACTGTGGCCAGATCTGCCTTTTTGAGAAGGGAATCATGTACAATTCCCATTATTAATGTGCCTCAAGGCATCACAATCTAGTGGTTAAATATTAGAGATGAATACATTTCACATCTGAAACAAATTTGTTGTGTGTAGACATCAGTTTTGCAACAGCTGATTAAGTGAATGTTCAATGAATTACTAATAGTTCATTGGTATTCACTGCTGTTGCTTCTTTGCAAAAGGTTAGAGGCTGTTACAGGTCACTCACTACAACTGTGATCTGAAGGAACTTCCTTTTCATACCTGATGCATATGAAAGAATGCATTATTTGGTCAAGAAATTCAGCACCAGCATTAACCACTGCCCAAAAAATTAGTAGCATTACTACAACATATCTCTGTGACGGCAACAGGATGATGTCTTTCTCAACCACACAGATATTCAAGCAGGTCTTTTATTTTTCCTTGTTAAGTTCCATGGTACTGCATGTGTGTCACATGTTTTCTGATTCAAAAATGAATTAAGTAGAAATTTAACCATCCCTAAAAGTCCTAATGATGCCATTATTATTTTTTAAAAGCTATTTCATTACAGGGATTGAATTATGACTACTAAAAACAATTAAGAAAAACCTAGGAATTTCATGGTAGAATAAATGAACATAGGTTTCACAACATTAGCATAAGAATAGGCTTATTAGGTAAGAGAAATGGAATCTGTAATATATTCTGTCTCCAACTAGGTCCATTACCAAAAAGAAATTACTCTAATTTTGAGCGCATACAACATTGTAGTATCCCATTTCTCTACTGGGGGTAATCTATTTATTTTTGTAACCATCTTACTACTTTGAAGCTGCGGTGCTGCAGAATTTCTCTTAGTTTGCACCACAATTTGTGCAGATTTAGACCAGTTGAATTCTTATTAGGAATTATTTCACTTTAAATTACTTTCATGAAAGGAATAATGCATTCACTGATAAGTTGTGAGCTTGCTAACAGGATCCTGGCTGATTATCAGTTATGTGACTTTTGCAAAATGTTTACCCAATAAATGTTTCTGACAATAATTAAACAGATAATTTAAGATGAAGCTACGTATTTTAAGAACATTATCACACAGTGCCTGACATACTGCACAATGATATGCATACAGTGAAATGTAACATCCATGCAGTTGCGCAAGAATGCTGTTGCACAAGCACAGAAATTGCACACCTGGAGTTCTGTGACAGTAAAGCCAGTAAACATTGAAATCAATGCCACATGATCCATTTGTGCCATTTTGTGGCAGCCCACTAGCTTTGTCCTGGGGCAGGGTCATTCCATTTAGGGAATGCATGATGCCCCCTTAGCTAACCAGGGTCCACCCTGCTTGCATATGAAAGGGAGACTAGAAGTGTGAGCACTGTAAGATATTCCCCTTAGGGGATGGAGCCGCTCTAGGATGAGCATCTAGGTTCAAAGTTCCCTCCCTGGCATCTCCAAGGTAGGGCTGAGAGAGATTCCTGCCTGCAACCTTGGAGAAGCTGCTGCTAGTCTGTGAAGACCATACTGAGCAAAATGGACCTACGGTCTGACTTGGTATATGGCAGCTTCCTATGATATTGGCTCAGCCCAAGGAGCGGGTGGACTTGACGGTCATTACAGTCAACCCACTCCTTCCTGGGCACATTATCAGGAAGGGCTTTGAGCTGGGAGCTGTTTTGGGGAAACTCCTGAGCTTGATCCTACCTAGGAAGGGGGATGTGGTGGTAGTGGCGGCAATTGTGGCAGTGGCAGCCCACTTTTTTCAGGCAGAGATGGCCAGCTTTTCGTGGGCTGTGGTAGTGGTGACAGTAACCTCCTGTTGTGACATTTGGGGAGTGATGTTTTGGGCAGCATTCAGAACCTCTTGGGCACAAAAATGTTCTGGGGCACCTGGCACTGGTATGGGCCACAAGGCAATGGACAAGGAATGTACCCAAGCAGTGGCTTCCATGAATTGCATAGGGGCCTTGGTCCCTTTCAGGTGCTGGGTGGTGGAATGCTTTCGCCCACCATCCCCAAGCATTGGTGGGAAGCAGGTTGGCGAGTGATTGACTGACCAGATTAGGGCCTAGCATGCTTAACCCCCTACCCCAGCCTCTAGTCCTTCCTTGGCAGTGCATGACCTCCTCCAACTTCTTTTTCATATTCTATCCCTGGGATGGGGGGATTCTCCCTGGCCTATCCTACATGTTTCTTAAGAAGGCAAAAGGGAAGATTTCTGGATGCCCAGTTAAAAATCCTAGGGGGCCTGCCACTCCCCAACTCTTCCCCTCTGATGAAGTTGAAGATCTGGGTGATATTAGGGCCCTTATTGACAGAATGGAAGTGCTAGAGAAGGCCAAGAATGGCGGTGATAAGAGTGATGGTGCCGGATCTCCTCAGCTCTTGCCTGAGGGCTTCCCAGCAGCATCTGGTGGGCTACTGTGTGAAAGAGGATGCTGGACTAGATGGGCCTTGGGCCTGATACAGCAGTGCTGTTCTTATGTTATTGTCAAAAAGGCAGAAAGTGTACCAGGAGTACGGCTAGGGCAGAATGAATGCATTCTCTTTATATTAGGCTTACTGCTCTAGAATGGATGCATTTGGCCAAGATGGTGGAACCTCTGATGTGACTGAACTGGTTCCTGTGCCCTTCACTACCACCGGAGACACCAGTGCTAGGTGCTGTAGGTGAGAATATGACTGGAATTCTTAGTGATTGTCTTGGGGTTTGCCCTGCATACCTTCTCCCCTCCACCCTATTCCAGCTTGGGGATAAAGCCAATTTGGCCGCCTGGCACCCCCAGGCTTGGTCAAGACTGGGAGAGCCTGGGTTCCTAAGGATGGGGGCTATTCCTTATGGTACATGTAGTCAAATATGGCAGGGAAATGTGGTGCTATCCATTGCCTATGATAGAACTGAAACTACTACCCCATGGAGTTTACCCCTTCACCTCAGCATCCACCTGTGGGGTACAGTTTTGCCTTTGGGTTCTCAGCCAGCAATTAAATAAAAGATTTGGAGAGATGAATACATTGTTGTATTGTGCTTACTCTTTATGGAGCCAGAGCTGAAGCCCAAAGAAGGTGAGCAGCACCGAGTAGGAGGCCATTAAACACAAGCTGACAGAATGCACCTGGAACAATTGGTTGACCAAGTTTAATATATACATGTGGTCCTGCAGCTTGAGCTTTTGAAAGGTTCTGCTCTAGTTAAATATGTGGACCTGGTTGACCACACTTTTATGGATTTCAGTAGCACATCTTGGCTGTGCAATGACGAGAATGTTAGGATGAGGTTGGCACTGGATCCCTCCCCTCCATGGGCTGCTTATCATGTCCCCTTCCCACCCTATCCAAGGTGTCAGGGTGGACAGCAGGCACTTGTTGTGCAGGCCTCCTGATTCTGCTGGGAATGTCAGTGCAGGTGAGGCCAGTGGTGGATTCAACCCCACCTGGTCTGCTAGGAGTGTGGAGGGGTGTTGCTAAGTTAAAAGATGTTGAAAGGGCCATAAGGTAAGTTAATAGGAACATGGGTAGAGATGTGATACCAAAGGAGGATTTGTAGTTTCTCACCCCAGGATCATATTTTCCTTTCTGGAGTAGTTCTGGCCTGATAGGGTCTACCTCTCTGCCTCAGGGTGTGATATATGTTTGCCAGATCTGAGTCAGGGGCTTGTTTTTTGTTTTTTGTTTTTGGAGGAGTGGGAGGGTAAGATCAGGTAAGGCTAGCTGCCTCCTATGGCAGGGGGAATAGGTGATTTAAAATATTTTTCGGAGAAAGTCATTATTCTCTGTAGCCTTCCACTACGGCAATGAGGGTTGCACACAACTTTAGTAGGGGTTGCACTGGTGAACATCCTTGGGCTGCTTTAAATCAGGAGAGTGTTCAATCAGTCCTTAGGGGCTGTGCCACTCAAGGGCTCTTCATAACTTCAAAGGTTGTGGGGCTTGCAGTGTGAGTGTTAAGTCTATGAAAGTTTATTTCATAGTGTGAGTGTTAAGTCTATGAAAGTCTATTTCCCTGACCCTTTGGGTTGGAAAAGTGGAGTAGGAATCAGCATTGCCCTGATTCCAGACTCTGAGCCAGGATGTGTCACCCAATAACAAATAAAGCTGGTATAGGACTAATTGTCTAAACCCAGCCTATGTTAGGACTGCACAGCAGGGGATGGAGTTTCTCCCACAAAAATCCAGTTCATAAATTTGTTAATAAGGTTGTGGTCCTTTCTCCCAAATAATCTTGTTTGGTGTCTTTATCTGTGCCATTCCTTTGGGCATGGAGGCAATTGCTCTTGCAAAATAGTGCTCCTGAACAACTGCATAAACATTACATTCCACTGTGTGTGTAACATTGCACAGTATTTCAGCCAGGATAACCACATGTTAACAGGTATTGGAGAAAGGTAGTGTGCCAGGTTTGCTCTCTACCATTTTCCAGACTCCAGTAGAACACATCTGTTTCCAACCTTAATTCTTTTATCTCCTTCATATTCCTGACGTTATTCTCTTTTAAACAGACATGGAGTTTTTGCATACAAATTTCACTAGATGAAACAGATTCAAACAATGCTATCAAAGGGACACAGAGCAGCAAACTCAAAAGGTTTAAGTAATGCTGTGCAAGTGTGGGAGTACCTTGTGGTCATGAGGGCTTCCATGCTCAAAAGTACTGAAGTTAAACAAAACAAAAATCTACAAAGGGGATGGGGTTTTTTTTGGTGATAACTGCTGTGTTCATGAATGACATCTGATGTTGCATTGGTCCTGTGCTCATCTTGTGCTGTTGTAATATTTACTTGCTGTTCAATGGCTCTGAGAATCAGATCATTATTTCCAAGAGCGAAGATTACTACTGTTCATTGCTAAACCCAAATTTTACTATGCGAGTGCTAGACGGCTTCTAGTTGCACTTAGAATGCAACTTTTGGAATAATTTTGGAAATGAGGGTGGAGATTGAAAATAAATTCCCTCCATTTGAAAACACCCAAACTAGAGCTGTCACCAAACCATAAATTAGTTTCATGTGTTTGAATTGCTTACTTCAAAAGGAGAGGCAACCTCCCAATTCTTCCATGGCTCAGTTTTTTAATCTGATCTGGAGAAGAATTCTCATCTCATGCCTGCACCCCTCAATTCAGCTGTCCTCCCTTTTTTCTTGGGGTTCATTGGAAGTGGTGACAGTGTGCAGCAGCTTTATAAAAGGCACATTCCATGTTCAGGATCTTTAGGAAGGAGATTGAAAATAAATCTTGTAATGCCCTTATAAAATATATATGGTGTGGCCACATTTGGAGTACTGTATACAGTTTTGGTCATCGTATCTCAAAAAGGGCATTATAGAACTGGAAAAGGTGAAGAAACCAAGATGATCAGCCAAGGCTACATCTGGGACTTTTTAAGCGATTAAGGAGAGACATGATAGAGATCTATAAAACTATGCATAGTGCAGAAAGAGTGGATAGAGAGAAAATTTTCTCCCTCTCTCACAACACCAGAACCAGGGGTCATCATATGAAACTAATTGCTCAGAAATTTAAGAGCAACAAAAGGAAGTACTTGTTCACACAGTGAATAATTAATGGATGGAATTCTCTGCCACAGGATGTGGTGATGACCACTTTAAAGCCTTAAATGACCACTTAATTGGCTTTAAAAGGGCTGAGACAAATTTATGGAAGATAGGTCTATCAATGGTTCCTACTCTTGATACTATAGGCTACCTCCAGGCTCAGAGGCAGGATGCCTCTGAATACCAGTTGCATGGCAACAATAGCAAAAGACAGGGCATGTCTTCACCTCTTCCCTCTGGGCTTCCCTGATTCTTGGGTAATGCAATTTTTCTAAGGACCAGCAATGAATATATATACACAGTGATTGCTTTTGACCACTCTATTCTTTATTCTGTTTCTTTTCTTTTTACAGAAAAATATATTTAGTTTTCATTTTAAACTTGTCTTTAGAATTCTACATAATATGCTAAATAAGTATGCAAAGAACTACCTCTCCATCTATAACAATGAACACTTGCACCTTCCTATCATTTTAAATTTAAATTTTAAGTTTCCAGGAGTCCACAATCTTCCTTACTGCTATCACTCTTTTAGTTCAATACATTTTAATATTGTCTTCCAACTAATTAGCTGAATTATGTCACAAGAAATTCTACAGTGTTATTCGAGGAGAGTCTAATAAAGGATGACAGTGAAGAGGACATTTAAAATAAAGTATTGATCTTGTTCAACTGCAAACATTGACTAAAGACTCAGGACTTCACCAAGTAGATTGGATTGCAAACATTCTTCTATCCCATTAAAGACTTTTTTATTGGAATTCTTGTTGAAAGATAATATTGGAAAGCTTCCCAACATGTTTTAAGACATCTCTGCATTAATAGCTATTAATCATTCCTGATGGTATATATATGAACTTTCTTTTTCAGACTCAGCACTTTCTAATAGTTTATTCTGTTAGAAACTGGTCTTCAGCTACTTTTCCATAACCCTCTGTGATGATACCTTGATTTTTCTGTTATCTCCCATTTGTAACAAAACAGGGCTTTGCCAGCTGTAGCTAATTATTTTCTTGTTCAAGAAATACAGCCAGTATGTAAAATAAACTCCATATAGACCAATTCAATGCATTTATACCCAAAACTAAATCACACTGAAATAAGATTCTACATCCAGAGCATCTTCAAAACTAATCCAAAGTATATGGATATGCTAGGGCACAGTTAGTGAGCTGAATTTCAGGAACTGGAGGTGCCTATTTAGCATTTCCAAATTTGGCAGTTCTGAAAAGAACTGTGACAAAGGCTGCCTTCAGATGTAATGCGGAACCACATTTCCCCCCCTCCCATCTGAATTCGGACTTTCAAGAGAGCTCCCTCTCTGCAGTCTCACTGACTGCAGAGAAGAGGGGAAACTGACTGCCTGGGTTTCCTTCTTTACTGAAGGACAGCCCCGGCAGCCAATAGCAGCTGTGGTGAGGGAGGAGCTTTCTCCCTCAACTCCAGATGCAAAGCAACCAGACTGGGGTACCAGCATTTGGACATAATGCTGCACCGCAAAAATGGAGGTTCAGTAGGTGGACCTCACTACAAACCAAAGGTACAAATAACTGTATGGGGAGGGAAACCGTGGGTTCATGTTTCTGCAAAACTGCAGTTGCCCGCATTCGGATGTACTGAAAATGAAACCAGAGGTCCCTTCACCTTCACTGGAGGTCCCTACACATTGTTGTATTATGTGTGAATGTGGCCATTGTATCCATTACTGGCTCCTAAAGAGTTGGTGTAGCAGTACTAAGAATTAAGCATGTTAACAGGACTTCTGCTTTTCAAAATTCACCTCTACCATGACCTCAGAAAATGGCATTGGTTAAGCTGCTCCTTCTCAGTCTTAGTTCTCCAGCTACAATATGGAAATGATAACATTTGTTCATCTTATAGGGTTGTTGCAAAGATCACAACAATGTAATATATATGAAGTGTCTTCAATACTCAAAAAATGCTATGAAAATCTAAACTGATATACTGACTAATGAAGCGCACATGCAACAAATTCTCTGCCTGTGCTATGGGGGAGGACAATTTTTTATCAATTTCCCATTCCTTCAGTAGCTGATCTTTGTTGTGTGTAACCCACATGAACATATGTCCAGGCATCACAGTTGTATTTGTGCAGTTTCACTGCATGTATATGTGCTTAGTTAGTCTGGATGTTGGCTGCTAAGTATTACTGAGAATGAGGCAATGAACCCTTTCTCATGATCTATGAGAAAGGGCTTGAAGGGTCAGAAGAGGAAGCCTCAAAATGCTTACCTCCCCCACAGACGATCCTCCCTGTTTGTCTAGTCGTGGAGATCATGAGCCCAGATGTGCAGCTGCCTCCTTGGGCATCATGGAGGGTCATGGGCCAGGATACATCAACCCGGCCTCCAGAACTCCCATAATGCATTGCACAAGTGTGTGGTACGTTATGGGCATTCCCCTGGTATGGGCTGGGAGCCCTGCATTCTCCCAGCCCCAGCTGCAAGCAGCCGGTGCTGGCAGACAATTAAAAATGTGTCTAAGGGAGCGCTAGCTCCCTTAACCCCATTTAAGTGGGTGGCTGGCTTGGTGGGTTTGCCACTGAGACACCGCCAGGATCAAGCATGATCCTGGTGGTTCTCATGTATGGCCAAGACCAGGCTTGGTCTCATTAGCCCAGTTTTGCCTTCAGATTAGAATAGCCTTTGTGTCTGAATGGAACAGGTCCTGGAACCCATGTGAAATCCATACCCTCTAACTGAAAGCAGAGGAAACAACAATCTGATAGTGCCCTATTTTTAGTCTGTCACCTTTTTCTGAAGCACACCTTTGGTAGCACAGAGCTGCATACTGGCTATCCAAGGTATCAAACAAAAGAATTTCCTAACCTTCTGCCTGGGATATTTGTAACTAGAGATATTACAGACTGAATTTCTCTAAAAAGATCAAGGATAAACTACTGATATATATTCTGCTATCACACACTAACATTTGTTTAAAAAATTAAAACCATATCAAAACTTCTCATCCTATATAATAAAAGGCTTGAGTGTGATCCCGTGCGCCCGTGTCTTTTCCAGCAGTTCTGAGCATGCGCGGAGTGCATGCTCAGAACTGCCGAAAAAGATACGGCCGCCCAGACACGGGCGGCCATGTTTTTCAAAATTAAGGGACAGACCACTCAAGCCTTTTATTGAGGGCTAAAACGGCCCATGTAAATGGCCCCGCGGCCGCCGCCACCAACCAGCCGCCCGCCATCCCAGCTGTAATTTGCTCCAACCCCCCCCCCACGTTTAAGGGCCAAAACGGCCCAATAAAATGCCCCCACGGCTGTCGCCGCCAACCGCCCGCCCGCCCTCCCAGCTGCCGAGACCTCCTTACCCATGCCAGATCTCTGTAGCCCCGGGCCACGTCCTTCACTCGAACACATTAGCTATTTAGAGAAGGAGAGAGGAGATCGCATGCAGAGCTCCTCTCTCTTTAAAGCCTTTTCCCTAACTGGCGCTATGGATGCAAAGGACGCAATAGCCGTCCTTTGTGCCCAAAGCGCCAGTACGGGAAGATGCTTTAAGGAGTGAGGAGCTCTGCATGCGAGCTCCTCTCTCCTTCACTAAATAGCTAATGTGTTCGAGTGAAGGACGAGGCCCGGGGCAGAAGAGGACTTGGCAGCTGGGAGGGTGGGCGGTTGGTCAGCGGCGACAACTGCGGGGGCATTTTCATGGGCCGTTTTGGCCCTTAAACGTGTGTGGGGGGGGGGTTGGAGCAAATAACAGCTGGGAGGGCGGGTGGCCGGTCGGCGGCGGTGGCCACGGGGCCTTTTTAATGGGCCGTTTTGGCCCTTAATCTGGAGCAACATGAAAGGAGGACTCAGCCAGCTGGGAGGGCGGGCTGCCAGCACACACAGTTACACAAGCACAAACCACGTTCCCTCCAAGCCCAGCTCATGGAGCAGACTGCAGCCGCCATTTCCACACCCTTTCCCCGGCCAACCAATCACATACAGAGAAATTAACCCCCCCCCTTCCAACCAAGGGCGGGCGGGAAAACAGGCTGCATAAATAACGGCCGCGCGCAGCAGCCGAGTTGACTAACGGTCTCCGCTTCTTCACCGTTAGAGCAGATTATTCCGAGAGCTAAACACGTCGCTTATTTCTGTCACTTCATTGTCCAAATTTACCCAGAACATCCAGGAGTGGATTTGTATTAGTGAATTTCACCCAAATTCAGCCAGGAGTCTAAACTCCCTGAGGGGAGTCAGCACACCAACTGGCAGGGAAGCCCTCAGAACCAGAGAAAGTGCTTTTCCACTCACAGTGGAATAACCTTTGAGATGAAGAATGCATAAAGGGGGGGGGGGAAGGCTAGCGCCCGTTATTATAACGGGCTTAAAAATACTAGTATATTATAAAACATAACCATCATATAACAAAGACTATGATTTGATATGAAGAGTGGTTATATGTTATATAATGGTTATGTTTTATAATATAAGTTTTGATATGGTTTTAATAATTTTAAAAAAGGCTAGATTGATATAGTAATTATTCCGAATATTTATCAGTAGTTTATCCTTGAACTTTTTAGAGAATTGTTATTTTTATAGGATCAAAGTCTTATTCCTTTCTTTGTTGTTTGTTTATTTAGCAGGGGTATAGCAAGTGGCCCTATCCACCGCCAGCACAGCATCTCTCCAGTGGCTGCTGCTGGTATCTATCATTTTTCTTTTTCAGATTGTGAGCTCTTTGGGGTCAGGAAGCCATTTTATTTATTTATTTATATCTATTTAAACTGGTTTGGGAACTTGTGTTGAAAAGTGGTATATAAATATTTGTTGCATTTGTTGTATACTACAGACTGAACCCTGTAACACGCATATATTTTACTAAAGGCAGGGACCCTCCTTAGAGCTGACCTCTAATGCAGTGATCTGTCACCTGACTATGCTATGTACAAATTTGCCAGATCTTTCAAACAGTGACTCCAAGGACCATATCAGAATTAGCCTTATAAATCTTTCTTCATATAAATTCCCAGGAAATAAAAGTTGGCAGCTTATACATGTCTGCTTTTAGTAAGATCTATGACAAATTGCCTTAATGCCAGACTATTGTTGATAAAGTAATTATTAGGCTCATAATAGCTGAATGTTTGAAAACAATTAATTAAGTCACAAATCCATAAAACATAACTAATTATACTTAGCATCTTTTATGACTGTTCTAATGACTAGATTTATTATGGTGGATAGAATTTTAGTTGCTTCAACATCTTGTTATATATGCAAGCTGTTGACGCATTATTATGATTCTTATGGCACGTATAGAGAGACTTCTTATGAACAATGAAAATGTGAAATTATAGTTTAAAAACCCTTCTAACATTCTACCCCATTAAAAGGACAAATAAAAATATGCATTATTATTCTATACAATTTTCTAAATTGTAAATTGGTTTCTATGAATTTGAATAACTATCATATTGAGATGAAATGCAATGAGTTCACAGATAAAAAGTTAATCAGACATTTATAGATTTACAATCACAGACACATTTGCCAGGCAAATGTCTGGCAGCTAAGAAAGCCAGCTAGTAATCTACATTAAATATTTGGCAGTTCACTAGGGGAAATCACTGGCAGCAGCTGCATCGCAATCAAAGGGAGAGGGGAATGCCTGTCCTTACCTTTAGGAATTGGTAGGTTGTGGTAGATGCCACAGGCAGCTCTGTGAAAGTGCATCATTGTTGAGTAGATAGTTGTCCCAGTGCAGCGTAGGCTGCTGACACCAACAGAGGTGACTTTCCAATCAGGAACATGTGCTCACATGTTACTGGCAGCACCATCCCCTGCCACCACCCAACAGCTAAAAGTATGAACAGGAGTTCCTCTACATCTTTGATTGCTCACAGATAATCTCACTGGCCACCAGTGTGGCACAGAGGTAGCTGGTGAGGTCTGCCACAGGAGGGGTGGTGAGGGTGGCTGGATATAACTGTAAGGAAAAGCAAACTTACCCACTGCCATCATCTGGCATCCTACAGGAACTAGTGGTGGCTTACCTAGCATCCTGTGGGAAGGGTACCCTGCCCCTGCTGCTCAGCTAGTGTCTGCGCATGTGCAACAGCCATTTGAGGGGTCAGCAGGGCAAAACGTGCTGTGCTTATCTTCAAATGGCCACTGGGCATGCACGGAAGCTATCTGAGTGGCAGGGCAAGGCACCTCACCTCAAGATGCTGGGTCAACTGCCAATGGTTCCCATAGGATGCCAGGTGCTGGTGTTGGGTAAGTTTGGCTGCTACTGCTGTGACTCTGACTAGCAATGGTTCTGCATGGTCTCAGTTAGAGGTCTTTCCCATTCCTGGCTATCAGAAGATGCTAGATGCTGGACTTGAAACATTTTGTATACAAAGCATGAGTTCAGGGGTGGTTGCCTCAAGCAGAGGATTTCTGGAGTGCCAGGCAGAGCAATAAGATCCCCCTGCTACCCCCTTGGGCCTCAAACAACAGAGAAAAAAGAGGTGCATGGGGGAAGGTAGCATTTTGTGCTCTGCTGCAGGTGTGTTGAGATTTTGGTATACAACTGAGTGAACTCTCCTGTCTAACTGCATAGGCTAATCCATGTTTTGGCACTATAGGCAGAGGTGTTCTTACCCCTGGACTTCCAGGCAGAAGTCCAGGTCCTCCACAGCCCCTGGGGCCCCCCAAATCCACTTTAGTATGTTCCAGGTGGTGTGGTTTCCTGGCTGAGCATGATGATGCTTAATTGGCAGGGGAGGGGGAGCCTCCAAAGTCCTTTAGGTCCAGGCTCAAAAATTACCCGGGTGCACCTCTGGCTATAGGTAATAGCTAGTCTAAGCTGAAACTCCCTATCTGGTTTTGCTTTTGTGATTATAATAAAGAAAAACCTTCTTGACCTGAAACGCAAAAACTTGGCTTTCATTTTAGCCAAGTTACAACTGGCACACTACTTTCAAAGAAGCACACATGTTGTTCAGTTGCCTGTGTCATTTTTCTTTCTAACTTTCATAGGCCTCATTCACACATAACATGAAACCACAGTTAAATAGGGTCAGAGGTTGGAATTTGTGAACTCTTAATGTGTGGAACTGCAGTTTCCCTTGCCAAACTCAATTCTGAATCTTCAGTTTCTAGTGAGTTTTGCCGACCCGATCTTAGGTAGCATTACATGCAAACGCAGACTGCAGTTTTGTGCTATTTCTGGGACTGTAATCATAGTAGGGGTGGCCCAGACTCACTCAGGGTAGTGCCAGCTTCATGCCTGCCGCGCTTTTCGCTGGCCACCTCTCCAAGTACTTTCCCCATCCCCCCTGTCACCGATCTACTCAAGCCATTGCCTGACAACAGGGACACCACCACGTTCCATTCCAAACTTGTAAGACTGTGAAATGGAAAAGTCACATGGGGTATGCCCTCTTCTGACTTTGTCCCTTGTTCCCCTTGCCAGCAATAAGGAGAGAAAAGGGATGAGAAGGCAAGACAGGCATGATGTACTTCGCTTTCAGAAAATGAAAGGATGAAGTATGTTCACAAGCACATGCAGTCACTGAGCAACCTGAATAGATCAAGGCAAAAGGTAACAAATAGCAGGGCAGCAATACCCGGTGCCGGCTTTAAAAGACAGCCCCACCCAGGAATTATTGAATGGCTTGGCTCTATTTTTTTGTACAATGAAGTTCATAAGAGCATAAGAACAGCCCTGCTGGATCAGGCCCAAGGCCCATCTAGTCCAGCATCCTGTTTCATACGGTGGCCCACCAGATGCCGCTGGAAGCCACAGGCAGGAGTTGAGGGCATGCCCTCTCTCCTGCTGTTACTTCCCTGCAACCGGTACTCAGAGGCATCCTGCCTCTGAGGCTGGAGGTTACCTTTAGCTCTCTAATTAGTAGCCAATGATAGACCTCTTCTCCATGAAATCATCTAAACCCTTCTTAAAGCCATCCAGGTTGCTGGCTGTCACCACATCTCATGGCAGAGAATTCCACAAGTGGATTATACTTTGTGTGAAAAAGTACTTCTGTTTGTTGGTCCTAGATTTCCTGGCAATCAATTTCATGGGATGACCCCTGGTTCTAGTGTTATGTGAGAGGGAGAAGAATTTCTCTCTATCCACTTTCTCCACACCATGCATGATTTTATAGACCTCTATCATGTCTCCTCACAGTCATCTTTTTTCTAAACTAAAAAGCCCCTGGTGTTGTAGCCTTGCCTCATAAGGAAGGTGCTCTAGGCCCCTGTTCATCTTGGTCTTCTGTACCTTTTCCAGTTCTACAATGTCCTTTTTTAGATGTGGTGACCAGAATTGTACACAGTACTCCAGGTGTGGCCGCACCATAGTTATGTATAAGGGCATTATAATATTAGCAGTTTTATTTTCAATGCCCTTCCTAATAATGCCTAGCATGGAATTGGCCTTTTTCACAGCTCCCACACATTGAGTTGATACTTTCAACAAGCTGTCCACAACAACCCCAAGATCCCTCTCCTGGTCAGTCACTGACAACTTAGATTCCATCAGCGTATACTTGAAGTTGGGGTTTTTCGTCCCAATGTGCATCAGTCTTTAAACTTGCCAACACTGAACATTTGCATTTGCTACTTTGTCGCCCACTCACCCAGTTTGGAAAGATCCTTTTGGAGCTCCTCACAATCCGTTTTGGATTTCACTACCTGGAAGAGTTTGGTATCATCTGCAAATTTGGCCATCTCGCTGCTGTTCGGGAAGCGGGGCCCAAGTCATCCCCTTGGGTTAATGCATGCAGTTTCTAGGCTTGTCCATGAAAAGAATGCCCAGAAGGATCAGTATTGCTTTTAGTGACAAGGCATTCCTCCTCTTTGATGATGATGGATGCTGCTGCTTCTGAGCAGACTGCTCTCTCATGAGAGCGCAGTCCGACAGAGGACTGAAGGTTATTGAGCCTAAGTTCCTTCCCAGTTATCTGGCTCTCTCATAAGAGGGCTAATCCCCAGGTGGCAAGCCAACACAGGGGAAGGAGTATGGTTTGGTCTCCATGGAATACTTTGTCAGGGTGAGCCATCACAAGAGCATCCTTGATCACAGTGGGCCAGACCCCAGGATCCTTCCCCCCCCCCATATAATATCCCCTCCTAGGAAGTCATCATGTTCCCTTCCCGGGGTAACAGAATAAAAGTGCCCTTCAGCATCCCCCCGCTGCCAGAAAATATGCGAGACTGTTTTGTTGTTGAGCTTTTACAAGGGTGATGGTGAACTCACCATTAGAAGAAGGGCTTGCATGGCATTTAAAGGGATTTAAATGCCCTTTCCCTGCCAAGGGCGGGTGGACCATTCTGAAAAGGCACGACTGCGCTTGACATAGCCCCTGATCATGGCTAATGGCTACCACGCTGAAGATGTTAAAATGCCTTGCCTACAATTTTTGCCTGGTGACAAAAGCATTATGAAGCTTGTTGGCATGTGGCCTCAGTGGATCAGGAAGAGAGAGGGGCTCCCCTGTAGGGGAAGAGTGGCAGTTCAGTCCCCAGATAGCAAAGCAAAACCAGTTTGGTGAGAAAGCAGCAAAGCAAGAGTTCTTGAGACAGTTCTTTAGTATTGAAGAACTACAAGGATTTATTTAAAGAAAAGGTTGCACACAAATGTGAAAAAGCCTGCAGCCTTTTCCAGCTGTAGCTCATGGCTGAAGAGAGAGACCAAGACAAACAGCCATCACTGGAGAGACAATATGGAGACTAACCCTGGAAGAACAAAGTGGGGAGGAATCCAGCATGACCATGACCCTAAAACCATGACCCTCACTCCCCCAAATGTCACTATGAGTCATTGCAGCCGAGAGCTGATGCTGCCAGGGTCCTAGCTCCAACATCCCCTGCTCTGAAACTGGAGGTTGCCAGGCTGTGGTTGGATGAATGTCTCCGATGCAATTCATGGTTAGAAAAATTAACCATGGGTTCAGTTAATTTTTGGTTTCACGTTATGTGCAAATGTGGCCTTAGGATAGAATTGGCTCACTACAGAATGATAAATAAGTTACTACTTGATAACTACTGAGCGCTACAAAAAGATAAGATGTGAAGGAAGGCTAGAAGTTGAAGAAGGTTGCAACCTTCTGCTAGAGGTTGCAAAAGGCCACATAACTTCTAAATGGGTGCTGCAATAGAAGAATAAAGTTCAGTGAAGTAATACTTAATATATGCAAACATCATGTTGGGACAAAAATTAGCTTTTGAAAAATAGGTATTTAAAATAACATTTTTGGGAAATATCCTAACTAAAGTATCCCAATGCAATCAATGAAATAAAAGCTCCTACTACTTCTATGGATTCCCTGGTTTTTGGTTTTGCTGCATGAAACAAGTATTTCATAGAGCATACACCTGGACTGAATTGAATTGGTAGTTTGTCTAATATTTTTTATTATTATTATTATTATTATTATTATTATTATTATTATTATTATTAATTCAGTTTCTATACTGCCCTTCCAAAAATGGCTCAGGACAATTTACACAGAGAAATAATAAATAAATAAGATGGCTCCCTGTCCCCAAAGGGCTCACATTCTAAAAAAAGAAACACAAGATAGACACCAGCAACAGTCACTGGAGGTACTGTGCTGGGGGTAGATAGGGCCAGTTACTCTCCCCCTGCTAAATAAAGAGAATCACCACATTAAAAGGTGCCTCTTTGCCCAGTTAGCAGGGGATTAGAACAACTGAGGATAGTTTCAGATACTCTAAACCAGTGTGGGGAAGCAGAGGTGAAGGAGGCATGCCCAGTTAGCCTCTGCTAACTGGGCAAAGAGGCACTTTTAATGTCGTGGTTCTCTTTATTTATCAGGGGGAGAGTAACTGGCCTTATCCACCTGCACCACAATACCTTCAGTGACTGTTCCTGGTTTCTATCTTATATTTACTTTTAGATTGTGAGCCCTTTGGGGACAGGGATCCATCTTATTTATTTATTATTTCTCTATGTAAACTGCTTTGGAAACCTTTGTTGAAAAGTGGTATATAAATAGTTGTTGTTGTTATTGTCTTTGCTCTTCCTTTGTATCTGTAGGATGCCAGGAGTTTTGAACTGGGAAATATGAAAGTAGGTTTCATATGTGTGTCACCCAAACATCTTACAGAGAGATGGAGTGCAAAACCTTGATCTTGCTGTTACACACACAAAGACATATGGACAGACAGACAGACGAACACACACACACACACACACCCTCAGCAGTGGTCAAAAGCAAACTTCAGCCAACTAGTCCAGGAAGTACTCCATGATCTGGAGTATCAATAGGGTCCTTGCTGTAGAACAGTTTCTCTGGAACTGGCTCTCCAAGCTGAGATTCTCACTCTGAAAGAAGGTGCAAAGTTATGAACAGACTTGCCTTGCTTTCAGACTCAACCTTCAGCCACTCTCAAACCATTTCATCTGCCTCTGCCCCTTTGATTTCTGTTTGCCCGAGCTAGATCCTGATCTACCACTCATTTCAGACAACACCATCTCTCTCTGGAACATAAGAAGCTGCCTCATATTAAAACTATTAATCAGGAGTGTGGGGAGGCTGGGGGTGGCCCATGTGCAGTTGCTGCCACAGCCCCCTGACCCCACCACCTGCGTCTGATGTCAGACACAGGGGCCCAGCTAGCCATGCCCCCACGTCTGACATCAGATGTGGGGGAGTGGTCTTGCTCCCAAATGGGGCTGCACAGCACTCTTTGGAAGGGATATTGGCCCACGCTGCCAATGGGAGGGATATTGGCCCACGCAGCTCCATTTGGGAGGGAGATCAATCAGCCCCACTGCATTGGCAGTGAGACCAGGAGTGGTTCTTCCTGCCTGCCTTTAAGGCAGGGAGAGTCGCTCTGGCCTGTGCTTCATTGGCAGTGCAGACTGATTTTGGTTCTAAATGGGGCCACAGAGCCCCATTTGGAACCGAAATAATGCCCCCCACATCTGACATCAGACATGAGGGGCGTGTCTGGGGCCACGCTCGTGGCCCCTGATTGGTGGCGGCCTGGGTTCTTTGAACACATGGCTCTACCCCACTATTAATCCATTAACTCAGTATGGTCTAAAATGACTGGGAATGGCTCTCCGGTTTTCAAACAGGGGCCTATTCCAGCCCTAATTGGAGGTGCCAAGAACTGAATCCTCTTCTGTATGCAAACAAATTGTGGCACCTCCCTAAGACCCTCTGGAGGGTCTTCTACCTGATTGCTGGTTTGTTTGACCACACTGGACTTAGACACCTCATTTGACACAGCATTTGAACATTTTGAGCCCATACTCCACTGTGCCCTGACAGAATTCCTAAGGATGACCCCATCTGTTATCTTCATATCTACAGCACATGCATTTTCCCATAGTGGAAGGTGTGTGGGAGGAAAGAGCCACATAGTCTAAATAAATGTGGGAAAAGGAAGCAAAAAACATGTTGGAGTATAGGTCTGTTATAAATGTAGGGTATTGTTTTGTGCGTATTTAATGAGCTTTTTTACTTCAACTTTAAAAATAATTACTTTTCTCTCTAAAAGATCAAAATATATGATAGAATCTTCACTTGGATGTGCTTTAGAAACTGGAAGAATATCATGCTTTTACTAGTGGTTTCATAGTTTTGCATAACATAGAAACCCAAACTTGTACTTTGCATGGCATCATAGATGAAGTTGAAAATAAAATATCAAGCTGAGCAGAACATTCTGTAATAAGTGGAAGCATTTAAATATTTCAGGGGACATATACAATTAAAACTAATTTAATAAGATTATGGCCTTCTGGACAAAATTCAGTGTGATATTTTCTTCTCCCTGTAGACAACCTGAAGAATTCCCTACCAGATTATGTGGTGATTAATCACTAGTTTAGATTAGGGATGTGCATGAACTTCGGTCCATGCACAGGTTCAGATATGAACCAGTTCGTGCCAGTTTGGTTGAATCACGAACCAGTTCAGCGGTTAAAGGCGGCATGGAGGGGGGAGAGCGGCACCTTTAAAAGTGAGTAGAGCAGTTCCTTACCTGTGGACTACTGATCCTTGCAGCTTCTTGCTTCTGTGGTGCTCTCACCAATACTCACATGTGGTGGCAGCACAGCACTGGCATGCGCATGACCTCTGCACATGTGCAGAAGCCATTTGCATGGTCAAATACACCATGCTGACCACGCAAATGGCTTCCATATGCACGGAGGCCATATATGTCTGGGACTGCACCGCCAGCACTTGTGGGTTGGCTGTCAAACTGCTAAACTGGTTTGTGGTTCGGCCCAATTGACATGAACTGATTCACAGAACCACGAGGTACGTGCACATCCCTAGTTTAAATAGTTTTAGAAATAACTAAACAAACATATTGCTATTAAAAGCCAATAGCCGTGAGAGCTAAATGGAACATCCACATGTAGGGGCAGTGTAGCTTTGCATACCTGATGCAGAGGACAAAGAACTACAGAAAGCTGTTGCCTCTATAGCCTCCTTCTGAGCTTCCCATCTATCTTGCCACTTTTAGAAACGTAAATCCTATTCATCATGTTGCACATGTGTTCAGGTGTCTATGCACCTGACAACCTTGATGGTTTATTTTGCTGGGCTTCCATATGTATTATTCTTGTAGTGGCCTGTGACGATAATAAAGTATTGATTGATTGATTGATTGATTGATTGATTGATTGATTGACTGATTGATGGCTTCCTGGAAGGGAATATGTATATGTGGGAGGCCAAAGAATCCTGGGGTCTGGTCCACTGTGACTAATGATGCTCTTGTGATGGCAGACCCTGGCAAAGCAATCCAGGAACACTCAAGCACACTCCTTCCCCATGTCTTCCCAATGGGAAGAGAGCTGGTCTTGTGGTAGCAGGCATGACTTGTCCCCTTAAGCTAAGCAGGATCCACTCTGGTTGCATACAAAAGGGAGACTAGAAGTGTGAGCGCTGTAAGATATTCCCCTTAGGGGATGGAGCCTCTTTGGGAAGAGCATCTAGGCTCCAAGTTCCTTCCCTGGCATCTCCAAGATAGGGCTGAGAGAGATTCTTGCCTGCAACCTTGGAGAAGCCACTGCCAGTCTGTGAAGACAATACTGAGCAAGATGGATGTATGGTCTGACTCAGTATATGGCAGCTTCCTATGTTCCTATGTGTCAGCATGCTAAGCAAAGATTAGCCCTCTCATGAGAGAGCCAGTCCACTGGGAAGGACAAGAAGCTCAGTAAGCTTCGGTCCTTCATTGGACTGTACTCTCATGAGACAGGCCATCCAAATCAAAGGGCCTCCACTTGTGTGGGCCTCCTGTTCTCTCTGCTAAATAATAGTGTTGGTCTGGATGTGTCCTTGGCCTGTATTAGGGGATCAGTTGGAGGAACCTGGGTCAGGCCTCAGAGAAAGGGGAGGAGTTTAGTAGCACCCGAGTCCTCCTCCTTGGCAGTTCTGTCCTAGGGTGGCTTCTCACTGGGAAACAGCATCCCCCTCTATTGCTGTGGCTCTCATCACAGGCCGAGACATATTTAAAGGCAGCTTACACTCCAAACACCCAACCCCCAGCTTTCCTGTAGCCTCCCCCATGTGCTTTATTAGCCCCTTTAGTACAGCAGTTCCTCTTCATTCCCCCTTCTCTTCGCTCTTTGACACCACCCCCATCTTTAGGTATACAAACACCTCCGTCAGCCACGTCTCCCATCAGGGGATGCCGCTCAGCCTATCAGGCCACCCACACTGCTCTCGCCCAGCCCCAGGCCAACATCAGCTCCCCCTAGACTCCCACTCGGCAACCCCATGCCCTCCTTGTCATCACTGTTCCTGCGGTAAGTATGGGGTGTGGGCGAGCCAGCCAGATAATGCGAACTTGTACACCATGGCCTCCTCCTCTCAAGGCAACCCTTTCATACTACCAAGGTATAGTGGCCACTTCATGTGTCTGGGTGATACCGTGTGGGCAGACTCAGGAAACAGAGGGACTGGGGAGAGACCTTTGCTGTCATTCAAATGGTCAGGGTTTGGACCAGAGTTGTGGTGTATGCAGATTGGCCACTGCACGGAACCACGAGAGAGGGAAGTCTCAATTATCAGTGATCCCAGAAAAGTAGGGTTGCCATACCGGGCAAAACCGAACATGAAGATGTGCCAATGGACAACCGGACTGGCAGAGCGACTGTGTGTTCACTGAGTACAGATTGCACATACATTTAACATAATGTGTGATAGGTTTTAATGCTGGTCTGATCCAGAAGGGTTCAGTGGCTTAAGCTCTTTGTAGACAGACAATCATTTCCTTGTACTTATTCAATTTCTGGGATTATTCCACAAAACAGTAACATTTAGACATTGAGGATACACCACTCTACCTCCAAGTGTAAACCAGAATCTTTGACCAGAATATTACCCAAGCCAATTTCTGGGAATGTTTCCAAAAAAATCATATAAGGCCATTTTCTTTGGTGTCCAGAAATTAATTTTAATGAAAGTTTATTTGTTTAATTCTAGTAGCTGACATGATCAGCAGCCATTTCAGAGACCGAGGGAGGTGTGGAGATGCTGCTACGGACTCCTGAGCCATGTGAATGCTGCTGTTGACATGCAGCTGCAAAAGCAGCATCCCTGCAGTTTTACCCATTGTGCCAAATGATTCTGCTTTCATGCCTGCACATAATCATCAGCATATTCACTGCTTAGAAGTTCACAGCAGCATCCTTCCACCTCCCTCCATCTCTGTAATGGCTGCAGATCATGTGGGCCATTACATTTTTCTTGTGTTCTTTAATCACAGGCCATCTTGAGTCATAGGTATGGGAGTGGCCAACTATCTTAATTAAAAATACAGAACATTGTGAAAATAAAAAACACACGTTTCCTTTGGTAATATGTGTTCAATTTCTACCTTCCTTGCATTTTAGTAAAGCTGAATGTTTAAGACCTTGATGTGAGCAAACAGAAACTTTGTTCTACTTGGAATTGTTCCTACATTATGACCACTGGGTGCCACCATTGCTCCAGTGGAACAGCATATGTGTCACACAGAGATTAGAGAGATGCTTCAATTAGGTTTGCAAGCTCTGGTATTTTTATACTGATATGCTATCATTCTAAAACAGCCCCCAGAGAAGTGTGGTTAGTTCTTTGGGGACTAACACTTCTTCCCTCTCACTCAGAAAATATTCTTCATTGTGATTTTGGATTTACCAACATTTTGAACTGTAGTGGTAAAAGCACTTTACAGCTGTTATCTCATTCATCCTAACAATGACCCTGTGAAGTTATTATTTATATTTGACTCATCAAAAATTCAGGCTGGGAGAGATAGTGAATTGTTCACTCAACTTTGGTAAGCAGCGAATTGGAACCTAGATCTACCAGGTAGGCAATTGAAGTGCCTACATCATTAAAAGGGATGAAGAGCATTTGAAACTGTTTCAGAGGACAGTGAGGAAGGTGGTCAAGGGTCTGGAAAAAATGCTACTTGGGGGAAGGTTAAAGGAACTGGTTGTGTTTGGCCTGAAGGAAAGAAGACTAAGGGAAATATATGACATCACTCTTCATATACACTGTATACAGTATATACCTGAAGAGGTATTTGGAGGCTGTCACATTTGAAGTTTGCCAGATAGAAGAGGGCAAACACATATATGCTGTCCCAAAGGTCCAGATTAGTTTAGATGTGCTAACGTTACAGGAAGGTAGGTTTCAGCTGAACATTAGGAGAAACAACTGTATAACGAGAACAGCTTGACAAAGAAACCAGTAACTGGAGTGGTGGAGCATTCCTTGCTGGAGATATTCAAGCAGTCAGGACAGTTATCTGTTGGGCATCCTCTAGGTCTGGACTTCCTGCATTGAGCAATGGGTTAGCCTACAATGTACCCTCCAGTTCTATAATTCAATGAAAGCAAGCCTCTATGGGAGTACACTGCATCTCTCATGGAGGGATGCATTGTGTAAGAAGTCCCATCCAAGGTTTGCACAACACCAAATATCTTTAGTGCACAATACATAAAAGCATGTATGTATCTGAGACTATAGTTCATTGCTGATTTATGCATATTGTATTTCATCATGTATAGCAGTGTCACTCTGTTTACATGTTACATAAACCAACTCCACCCACTGACCTACTTTCCTAATGGTGATTATTCCAACAACCAACTCTCCGGTTCCAAAAGTCATTGATTTTTTAACAGGCCACTATAGGTGTTTGTTTGTGGGGTTTTTTTTTGGGGGGGGGATGGTTAAGAAGTAATGTATGGGGGGGTGGGCATTTGTAAAATAGAGCATGTACACACTTGCAGTATATCAGAACAACCCAGGGGCAAAAGCTGAGAGCCAGTAACAGCAAAAATTATGGAAGAAACAAAAAGTATAGATTCAGCAGAAAAATAGAACTGGCATAACTAGCCTCTACTGAAGTTACCTATTGAGAAAAGGATTCGTGATTGTGATAGAGTTATTTATCTATTTAATTCTCTAAGGTGTACCTGTGGCTAATCCTGTGTGTGGCAGCTCTTGTGAGAGTTTGGGAGCAGAAGCACCGCAGTGATTCAGCAGTGGGGATTCCATATGTAGATAGGGAGGAGGAGCCTGTGATGGTTAAGGTCAGTTGGAATGCAACTGTTACTGGTCAAAAGATGTTCTTGATTGTAGAGGGGAGGAATATATCTCTCTCTATATATAAAAGGATAGTGGGCAGGGCTCTGTGAAGAGAGGGATCGTGAGAGAGGAAAGAGCCCCTTCAGGAGAAGGAGGCTGCTGTTCTGTGAAGAGAAAGAGAGAAAGAGAAGGGAGGGGAAAAGAGAAAGAAATAAGGGCAAGGGACAGGCCCGAGCCTGTCAGTGGCCTGAGGGGAACAAGCGGCCATGGTGGCCCTTATTGGCAGCAAGGAAGGGCCCAGTCAACCACTGCTGCTGTTTGGGGCTACTGAGGTCATTTGCAGATGGAGGCAGGCAGGCAAGGGATGGTCCTGGCCTGTCAGCAGCCTGAGGGGAATGAGTGGCCATGGTGATGGCGGCAGTGAGGAAGGGCCTGGTCACCCACTACTGCTGCTGCTCCTGTGGGGAGGACCAGGAGTGGGACTTGGGTGAGGAGGTCTCTGGAGATAGGGGGCTGGAGCTTGGCCAGTAGGTACCAGCAACACTGCAGCAGTGACCAAGAGGGTGAGGGGGATGGAGTAAAGAGATGGAGGAGTAACCAAGAGGGGTGAGGGGGATGGAAGCAACCAGATGGAGGATGAGGAGCAGGAGTGTGGCTCAGGTGAGGGTGGAGAGATATCTGAGAGATATCTGAAGTAAGTGGGGCTGTGGCAGGGGGTGAGTACTAGCATACAGATGCTCTGTAGTTTATTTCTATCAAATTATACCACCCCAAACTTCCATCTCTGGGCAGTTTTCAGCAAGTTAGGCTTTTTAACCCCCCGCCCCCCGGGCCAGGCAGCTGCAGTTAGGAATCTTTTTAAAAAATGTATACAGAGGACCAAATTATCTTCTAGTGTTCCAAATCACCCGCAATTAAACCAATGAATTCAACATGAGAAACATATAATTGAATTGAATTCAAATGAAACATATTGTGGTGGAACCCAGGTTTATTTATTCTACTCTATTTCATTTAGTTTTTTAAAGGTAACCTTTAAAGCCCTAAATGACTTGATCTAGATAGCTTAATGGTTTTCTGTTTCCAGCAGAATCCACCCTCCTGACTAGGTTGGCTGGCAGGGCTCTATTGTACATGCTGATACCTTCTGAAGCCTGTTCATTAAGCATGCAAGATAGGGCCTTCTCAGGGATTGTTCCCAGACTGTGGATTTCTCAGATCAGATCCATATGGCAGAGGAGAGTAAAGACCACTTTTTAAATCCAGGCCTTTGGTTCTCCGTTCCCGATAGTGCAGGACTTAACACTACCAGGGGCAAAACATAATAGGGCAAAGGGACAGTTGTCTGGGGGCCAACTGCCTTGGGGGGCACCCAGAGGCAAGTCACATGACTGGCTCCCCCAGCAGCACACCCGCCCAGGCTTCCTTCAGTGGTATTCACCCTCCGAAATTGATGTGAGTGTTAAGACCTGGGGCTACCAAAACAGCATGTCTTTCTCTTGTACCATTAAATGACTTGCATTGTCCATGATTTACAAAACCTTAAAAAAAAATTAGGATGATGTTCTATTGTGGCACATAGGTGATAGATAGATAGATAGATAGATAGATATATTTATATTTACATTTACATTTATATTTATATTTATATTTATATTTATTTATTTTACTATGCCTTTTGTTACCATTATTCAGCCTCATTTAAGATTTCTTTATTTCATGAGCTGAGCTTCAGTGAGGGGGGGAGGCATTTTAAAATCTTGTCTCTGGGCCCACTCAAACCTTGCTATGCCCCTGGACACCACAAAGGAAGGCAAAAACCGACACAAGCATAGTCTCACTCATGCGTAGTGTTCTGCCTCTTAAATCTCATCCCAGAATGGCTACACTGTTTATATTAATAGTAATGCAACTGAAGTTTGTTATGAACCCTGTTGTTGTTCATACATAATTAAACCATAACAAGGCCCATTCTCTATGGAATACTAAGCATGATAGTTAGGAAGCCCTGTCTATACCCTCTCTTCTTTTTAGGGATCTCTGCAAGGGCTCTTTCTGGATGCTATTTGCATCCAGAATGTATGAAAATGGCACCTTTTTAACTCTTGCGTTATCCTTTGTGTCAGCTCATCAGATAGTTCCATCCTACAGATAATCAAATGTGCACCAAATCAGTGTTGTTTGATTTTCACATAAATAACATAAATAAAGGATATGCTGAGGTTACTGTTTCCTTTATTTAACCAAGAGCTAATGAAAACATATACTACTTTGTGTAAAACTGCTTAGAGATACAGTTGTCAGAGACCTTTGTTGCACAAACAGGGATGAAAAAGGTATGGCGCCCTCAGATAAGGGCTTGCAGCTACTGTTCAAACGAAGAGCTGTCAATTTCTTTATTGTCTGGAAGTCCAACCTGCTTGTCTTTTCTTTATCTTGTTTTTCAATTGCCTCTCAACAGTGGGACCCCAGAAAATAAGTGCATGCCATGAACCAGTTCTCCACATACTCTTCCTTCCACTAAGCATGAAAGGAAATTATTCTTCAAAAAGGAAGGCTGTGACATAGGACCATCATGTGCCAGTATCCCTCTTGGCTCTTTACAGAGCATGTTTGTTATATGCCTGTTAGCACTACAAAGGAACCCGGTTCTCTCACAGGACTCTGCAAATAATGTTGAGTGCAACAGCAAAAGAACATGTAGAGTAAGGGAGGGGGCCCCATCCACTATACTGAGCGAGCCAGCCTTGGAAGCCATAATCTCTTTCATTTGGGAGTTATCCCTGGCTCTGCTAGATATGGAAAATCTGCTTGGAAATAGGGATGTGTCAAAAACACAATTCAGCTTCTGAAAAATGGCACAATCCCTTTTAAATTGAGAGTTTACCCAGCCCCTTTAACATGGAGGAGAGCAGGTCCATCCCTGCTCCTCCTCTGCTCACCGCCACTTCTGTACTGACAGCACTCCCCCCAGCTAACAGCACATACCAACAGCGCTCTCCTCTGCAGCCTGTGCTGGTGTCACATGCAGACTGCTGAGGGAGAGCACCGCCGGTGCGCACCGATAGCTAGAGGGAGCGCCGCCAGTACGGAAGTGAGGGAGAGCCAAGGAGGAGCTGGGATGGACCTGCACTCCTCCATGTTAAAGAGGCTGGGTAAGCCCTCAATTTTAAAGGGATTGTGCCATGATTTGGAAGCCGAATTGTGTTTTGAGCACATCCCTACTTGGAAACCATGCTATCCTCAGATTGAGGTCATCTGAGGAGGTCCGTCTCCAGTTACCGCCAACTCTTTTGGTGGTCACACAGAGACGGGCCTTCTCAGCTGCTGCCCTGAGATTATGGAATGGGCTTCCTGCTGAGTTATGATCCTCCCCATCTCAGGCTATTTTTAAAAAAACATTTGAAAACCATTTTTTTTACCCAAGCCTTCTCAGGTTTTTAAAATACTGTTTGTTAATTTTATGCTTTTTAAATTATTGTATTGTTTTAACTCTTATACATGTTTTAATTGTTGTTAGCCACACAGAGATGTAAGTTTGGGTGGGGTATACATTAAATAAATAAATAAATCTCCTAGGCCTTGATTTGCTGTCACTATAGCCATGGCCATCCCCACCTCCACCCAGTAATGCATCAAGAATAACACACAATGTCACCACATTGATTCCTTTCCTGCTGCATTAAAGAGTGAGATCAGAGAAGGAAAAGTGGTGACTTTAAATGCTGCTGCTGTGGGCAGTCAATTTCTTCAAAAAAGCCAGATTTTGACTGAAGGTAAGCTGGGCCCCCAGATGTATGCATTGAGCTAACATTGATTTATCTATTAGTGTGATCCAGGCCACCATGGAGGTCAAATCAACAATTCAATCATTATTGGGTTTGGGTCGATCCCAGTCCTTATCCCTATAATGACAGTTGTGCACAGCCCTACTATTTTCTCACTGATGTAGATAGTGCTTAATAGAGTGAATTTCACTTCTTGGTCATTGTTAGCAGTTATAGTATCCTGGATATCCACATATGACACAGCATCAATATGGTGGCCACTGGGCCTCTGGCCATCCTACTATGGTCGCCACATTATTACTATGTAGGCCTTGCTTGACACAATCTGGTGATAACTTCATAGGGGTGAAGTGGAGGGCTTTCTCTGTATCCTGTCACCAGTGTCCATAATGGGTGGCCTCAGGAACCCAAAGATCCTTTTAATAACCTGTGATTGTGTCTGCCACTGGGCTACAGCTCTTTGCTCCATTTATTGTTGTTGGGCAGCCAATTGTTAATTGTTCTAAGTAATGGTTGCTTCTGCAAGTGTCGTTGCTGCCATTTACATAGCCACCCTGATCTGTCTTCCAATGCCTAGGCCTCTTAGGCATTGCACCTTGCACACCAGTGCCTGTTTTCTGTACCACTCTGATCTGAAACTGTTTTTCTGCTTTCAAGGGGCCCTATAATGAGGCACCAGACCTAGCAGGACAACTACTGAGGAGATGCTGTTTACTGTGTATAGATACAAGAAAACAGTAAAGGGTAAAACGGGGGGGTAGCAGCAATTCTCAAAAGCAACAAACAAGATGAGGCAAATTTCAAAAGACACTAATAGCCCCTGCCTGTTATTGATCCCCACCAGAAAGATTGCGGCTGATACATTTTGAGTATAATACACTTCTTCAGCAGACAATATGAAAAAGATGTCAATAATATATAACCAGACAGTGTATCACAGCTTTTAAGGTTCTAAAAAAAGTATACCAAAAGCATTTTCATTTTAAAGTCATGCAGACAGAACGCACAATAATTCTAGCACAAAAATCCTACATGCAAATATATTTATTTGAAATCAAATCTTTAAAATAGCCCCCTATCTTGCACCTCAAAGGTTTACGCATCCACCATCTTGAATCAGGGTGGATGACATCATCACAAACCACACTGTTGAATCTCTGTGTAAACCGCCCTGAGCCATTTTTGGAAGAGCGGTATAGAAAGCGAATAAATAATAAATAAATATCTTAAAAGTTGAATTTACTAATTAAACAGCTTGCTTGTCTTTCCATAGAATATGACTCAGAGAAAGCTGAATAAAATATAATTAGAATAAGTGCACCTTTTATCTTTCCTATCTATTCATCTGTGTTTAAAGACATGTTGCTTTTATTCATTCCTAGAGAGAAATATAATCCATATTAAAGAAATTTATTTATGTATTTATTGAATTTATATACCGCCTAACAAGAAAATCTCTAGGCAGTATACAGAATTAAAATGTAATATAAGGCCCTCCTAAAAACAAGGAGACAGAGATGCTCTTATTTTAGTAGGGAGCGAGTCCCAAAGCCCTGGGGCAGCCAGAGAGAAGGCCCAGTCCCAAATTGCCTCCAAACAGGTTGGTGGCAACCATAACTGGACCTCTCCTGATGATCTTAAATAGGCGACAGCGTTCATGACAGAGAAGGTGCTCTCTTAAGTACCCTGGACCTAAGCTATTCAGGGCTTTATAAGTAATAACCAATACTTTGTATTTTGTTTGGAAACATAGCAGCAGCCAATGCAGTTCTTTTAGAATCAGTGTTATGTGGTCCCTTTGGGTAAACCAAGAGAACAGTCTGGCTGTCGCATTCTGAACCAATTGTAGTTTCCAAACTATGTACAAAGGGAGCCCCATGTAGAGAGCATTACAGTAGTCAAGCCTAGAGGTTACCAGCATATGCACCATCGTTTTAAGGTCATTTGTCTCCAGAAAGGGACGCATCTGGTATATCAGCCAAAGCTGATAAAAAGCACTCCTGGCCACAGCCTCAACCTGAGAGACCAAGGAGAGTTTGGGATCCCGGAGCACTCCCAGACTATGAACCTGATCTTTTAGGGGGAGTGTAACCCCATCCAGAACAGACAGATCTAAGCCATCTCTCAGATCCCGGATCCCTACAGACAGTACCTCCATCTTGTTTGGATTCAACTGCAGCCTGTTATCCCTTATCCCTCATCCAGCCCAATATCACCTCCAGGCAGGCACTTAGGGGGGTCATGCCATTTCATGATGAAGTTGGTATGGAGAAATAGATCTGGGTGTCATCAGCATATTGATAGCATCCCAGACCAAACTTCCTGACGATCTGTAATGACACAGGATTTTGGAGAAATGTTGCTGTTCATCAGGGATATTAATGTAAAGTTCTAAAAGCTGTGTGTCAAACTACGAACATGTGGCTGACATACTGAGCAAGGGAATGTTGGCAGAAATAATGGGTGTCGCACTGAGTCAGCAGCAGTGCTTTCATGCATATGGTGGGGGGCAGACAGTGCTCAAGTCGCCAGCATTCCCCTGAGTAGTATGTCAGCCATTTATACTTAGTAAGATCTTCCTGTCTCATGCAAAAAAATCCCCCCTTTCAAAGAATACTTTACAAAAGGGCAGTTAAATTATGAGCCTAATATAGTTTCCTGAAGTTTCACGCAATTGTCTATATTAGGCTCATAATTTGGCTATTAGGCTCATAAATTAATTTAATGGTAAGGATGTTTTTATTCATTAGACATTAGAAAGGAAAGGAATCAAATCTAATATTTACCAAAATAGAGGTTCTACTGGATTCTCAGTAGTGTGGGTTCAGGGGCACAGGACAGTGTGCTCAAGCTCCCAGCCACATTGCACCATCCTTACAGTGTCACATTCCAGATCACATCTTGCAACTCCCCTTTTTTTATTTTCTGTGACTTCTTTGAAAACCAAGATCATCCTATTTGTTGAAAAACTATTTCTTTTTTAACAAAGCATTCAATTCATGTGAACTCTCCATTGTGAAAGTTTAGCTCAAAGAACAAGTCTTATAGCCAAGTTTTAAATGGTTGGAAAACAGAGTTTAAAATTAAAATGCTGAATCAGCCTATAGGAATCCTACCAGTCCTGCTGTAATGGCTTTCCCCTATAGCACAATGAACCATATGGGTTTGGGTTCTTATAGTAGTTGTTGAGGCATCACTTTCTACTCACAAGTTTATTCTTCAGTTAATGGTTTAGCACCATAGGTAGCAAAAACCCGAGACTACACTTTAATCACAACGGTGATTAAAACTTTAATTAGCAATTTGAAACAGATCCAGTGTTTAGTTAAGGATCCATGTAGCACAGACAAGTACAGCTAGCTTTTGCACACTCACCTTGCTTAAGCCATAGTTCTAAGCAGACAGCAGCATCCCATGTTTTTTAATTTGCTACGGCATCACTCTGACTTGGATTAGAAAATATGCAATAGTATTATTGCAACTTCCTTCCCAAGAATGCCATGTTACGTGTGGCATCATTATTAGACATAATTCCATTTAATGTCTGGAGAGACAGCAGTGAGATGCCACAGCTGGAAAAAGTCCTAAATGGAAAAAGGTATGCTGCAGTGGACCTGAATGTAGTTACCTAGGAAGCCGCTTAATCAGGCCATTGATCCATTAAGCTCACTTAGCCCTGCTAACTGAGCTAAGAGGCAGATTTTAGGGCTAGTTCAGATAAACAATGCCCCCTGCTCAACATAATGTTGGGGTCATGGTGAGAAGGTGTCCAACCCAATGTCACTGAAGGACATGCTGATATGAACTCAGCACATCCTTTAATTGTGTGTGTGGAGTGTTCATTGACCCCTCTACATGTGCTACAACCGGAGGTGAACCTAGGTAATTTTGGAGCCTGGACCTAAAGACCTTGGAACCCACCCACCCCTGCTGGAGGCCCCACTACCGCTGCAACTTAAGCATCATCACCCTACACACACACACACACACACACACACACACACACACACACACACACAGTGACACACAGTATTTTTACCACTTGGGTTCTTGAGGGCACAAATAGCAACTGAACTCACAAGGATATTGCAACTATGCATTCGCAGAAACATTTCAACATGCAACGTAAGTTATTCCCATCCTACATATTTCTTTCCCCACTCCCCGCTCTGTCTCTAAAGCAGAGCTCATGCTCATCTGCCCAGTGCAGCACAGTCCAGGGGCACAATACTGCAATCAAACCTCCTGGGACAGACTAAAGAGGATTTGGAGGCCCCCAGGGGGTGTGGAGGCCCCCAGGAGGTGTGGAAGCCCTGGGTTTGGCCCAGAAGTTCAGGGGTAAAAGCACCTCTGGCTACAAAGCCCTGTTTAAACAGGCAATTCTGATGAACACCCCTCACATGGAATTAAAGAACATGTTGAGATCACATTGGCAGGTCCTTCATTGATATCAGGGCAGGCACATTCTCACCACTGCCGACATTTTCTCATCTGAAGCAGCCTTAAAGTGGCGATTTTCTTTTATTTTGCAGGGGGCGAGCATTTGTCCCTATCCTACGCTAGCACAGCATCCCTGTAGTAGTTGTTTCTGGTGTCCGCCTTATGTCTCTTTTTAAGTTGTGAGCCTTTTGGGACAGGGAACCACCTTATTTATTTATTGTTCTATGTAAACCACTCAGAACTTATGTTGAAAAGAGGTATATAAATATGTGTAGTACTTGCACTGCCTGGCAGCCACTTTCCAAGTGGGGGCCTTTTCCAGCCCTTTTTGGAGATGCCAGGGACTGAACCTGGGACCTGGAACATGCAAACCATGTGCTCTATCACTGACGTATAGCCCTGTCTTTAGCTAAAGATCCACCCCACATGAACTTTCTCAGCAACTGAGGTCATTTGCAGAGGCTTTTCTTGGTATGCTTCTGTCTTCTTTGATTAGGGAAGTAAGATTTTTTAAAAAACATGAGATTAGGGCTCAATTTTTTTTACCTAGATGTGTTCTCGTAGCTCATCACTTTTATCTTTCAGGTACCATGCAAAAGCTGTCCTGTTCACTTAAACTTTTAACAGTGGTTTGAATCCCTTATTTTATCTGGTCTTTTTATCTGCTGTTTTATTATGTGTTGTTTTGCTGCTTTTATTACACTGTCGCCTGCCGCTTCATTTTATGATTTTAATTAATAATTTTTATAGTTTTAAATAGATCTTATAGACCTTGAGGGGTTTTTTTAAAGTTAAAAGACAGATATACACTTCTTAAATATAGAACATAAATATTATTACTGCCTGCGCTTGAGGCAGTAATGACATTAAAGCACTGCTTCCAAAACTCTGCAAGAAACAATACTCCTTTATTTAGCACTACTCAGACCTTATCTGGAATACCCCATTCATTTCTGAGGATCATTGTTCAAGAAGGCTGTTGTGATGCTCAAAAAAAGGGGACAGTCCAAAATGTCTTGCTGTTTGACCACTCCATCAAACCAATTCCTTGTGCAATTTTGTGGGGCAGACTTGATTCTGGCCACAATGGAAGTGAGATGTGGCATCCATGTCAGTGCAACAGGACTCAGAATGAAAGCCAGTTGGAGGGCGTGACAGCAGCTATCTAACCTATCTACTCCCTCTGTTAGACCCTCTTGAACTGGCAGCTGAGCACCTACCCTCTCACCTATTTCACACTATGGGACTAGCCAGTTGCCTTGGGTGAAGTAAGGACTTTTAAAAAATCACCATTATAATTGTCCTTTAATGGTTGGGAATTTCTTCACCAAACTCACACTGAACTTTATGGACTGCTTGCTTTTTAGTTATGGGGGCTGTAAGTAGTCTCTCCTGGCCATAATGACACATGAATGAAGGTTCAGGGGGATCTCTGTATTGCAACCGCAGTGTACAGCCGGTGGCACTATGAGAGTGACGGAAGTTTTCCATTAGAACTGAATCCTAGGGCTTTGGGACCTAGGGAGGTCTGAGAACAGCACTCCACAGCGTGGTGTAGTGGACTGGGAAGATCTGAGTTCAAATCCCCATTCAGCCATGAAACTTACTGGGTGACTTTGGGCCAGTCATGCATCTCTCAGCCTAGCCTACCTCACAGGGGTTTTGTGAAGATAAACTTAACCATGTCCACCACTTTGGGTTCCTTGGAAGAAGAGCAGGATATATTTTTAAATATATATATAATAAAAATAAAAATAGGGCAATGCTTGCCTCTCATAGTTCTGAGGCTCAGGGGGAGGGGTGATTCATGCAAAACCTCCCTCAGCACAGTCAACTGTATGGCTTTGAATATGCTGGAGAAGTTAGGAGACTGTTACTGGTCTCCAAGCCCAAAAACCATGAAGCCAGGTAGGAGAGGGAGGTTGTAACCTTCCATCACTCTGCCTCAACCCTGGGATCTGTCTGTATTTTATTTATTTATCATCATCATCATCATCATTAATCTTTATGTACCGCTTTTCAATAAAAAGGTTCAGAAAACAGTTGTATCCACATGTTAATTCTCGTATCGCAGACTGTTGTTACAAGCTGATTTATAAAATACATATTATGCAATCTGGGCATAATTTACGATCAATAAAATGCATCCCAAGATCCATTGCAATATTGCAAGGGATGCTGGGGCACTGAATAGAATGCTGCTTCATTCGCGCTACTGCAATACAATAAGTGTGCCACTGAATCTTTTCTGGGATGAAATTTATTCGGAGAACAGCTCCATGGATGATAAAGGATCTCAAAATCTTATGAAAAAACACTGGAGGAACTAGGTATGTTTAGTGTGCAGAACATTAAGTGTGCAGGGTATGATAGTAGTTTTGAAATATTTAATAGAAAAAAGGAGGGATTGTATCTTTTCTGTCTGCATTCCGAGGACCCATAGGAAGTATGGACTTAGGACAGGCTTGTGAACTCTCCTCTGGGGGGTGGGGGGCGGCTTCTTTAAGGTAAACGGAGCCGGTGCTCCATGCCTCCCAGCAGCCCCTGCGGCCAGAAATCGCCTCCACCACTCACCTGGCCGCTGGCGGGGGCTGGCCTCTGCGGGAGCCAGGTGAGTGGCAGAGGCGATTCCCCACCGCGGGGGCTGCTGGGCAGCAAGGAGCACCGGCTCTGTTTACCTTAAAGAAGCCGCCCTCTGCCCCCCCCCCCCGGAGGCACGTTAATGAGTTGTGCCTGACTTAGGATACATAGGAAGCAATGACAGCAACTGAGCTATAGTTTAAACATTAAGACAGCCAGGTGTGTGTGTGACTCATGTCACCTTCTTCCTTATCTGTTTGCTGGTTTTGGAGAACTAAAGCTCTGCCTGTCGGTTCCAATCCTGGATTGCTTTCACATTAGATACCTTTAGAATGGCTGAGGCAATGGATTGGATGTTAACCTTTTGTGCGGCAGCACTCTATCGCTAAGAGCTGGTTCTGTGAATGGAAGGAGAGCTGTGCTTTTGGGAGGTTCCCTTTCAGTCTCAGTCAGGAGTTGCTTGGACCTGATATTCTTGTTGGAACAAATTCCCAACTCCCATCCAATTCTTGTCTCTGTACCTAAAGCTTGGATAGTGTTCCACTTCTTTCTGTGTTTTGTACCTTCTGTTGGTCTTGCCCTCCAGGGTCTTGATTCCAGATCAGACTTTGTCTGCCTTGTAGGTTCAAAGTCTCACTTTCTGCCCTTTGAACTTCAGGACCTCCCCAATGACCTGCCAGCTCTGCTTTGATTTGTAGGTACAGTATGGTGGCTCAGATTTTCTTGCTCAATAATCTTTTCATGAATCTGCAAAATTCTTACCAAACCTTGTGAGACATAGAATCAAGTTATTCCCACACAATCCTCTAACCACTGTTAAGTGTCCCTTCTAAAGTTAGGATATATACTTGGGAAGGAAAATCTTCTGTGAGTCTTGCTAAAGAAAATGAAAATTGTATAACTACAAGCACTATCAAATTAAATATTTGTTCCAACAGTCATTTTCTGCAAAAATTAATCAGTTTCAATAATACACACCTAAAGAAACTAAAGGTTCTAAGACAGATTGGTAGTTAAACCTTGGAATGATCAATCATGTCGAGATATGAAAGCAATTTCATTCCTTTAAAATGAAGAGAATATATGATTTAAAATGTCATGTTTCGGATAAATGAGCCAGATCAGCCATTCAAAATGAGCTCTATTATTTAGGAAGGATTTGCAGAAACACTGAAAATGCCACTTTTATACAATACCAAGTGGGTGCTCAGTATTCCACAGATTTAAATTGCCTCATTTAAAAGGTACAAACACCTGAGTTGTGATTTAAACCAAATGAACTCGGCACAATGGCAGCTCTACAAATGAAGAACGAGCTTCACTGCCTAAGCCAGCACAAATGTCAGGAGAACCTGTCCTAGTCTGCCTAATTGAATGACTTCAATTTCAGGGAACAGAAAGAATTGAGAGAACAGACTCATAAAACTACACCTATTGATTCCCACTGTCAGTTCAAGCCAATGGGGCTCTGCTAATATCCTCCACCAGAGCCTGATCATAACATTTCTCAAGAATAGTTGCGTCACAAAGTCCACTTGATTTCAGAAGGGCCACAAGGTGCAGAGTTTTGCAGGTAGGGCTGACATTCTCTACAATGCTCAGACAATGGAAGAAACATTGGAAGAGTATCTTCCTTCTTCAGCAGCCCTGAGTGGGCAGAGGGGGAAGAGGACACAATTTTTGATGCTCTCTTCTGCCTCCCAAAGGACTATTCACTTGCAGGAATGTATACCTGAGGGCTGTGTGACCCTCGGGGCCATATTCTTGCAAGTGAACAGCCCTTTTGGAAGGAGGAGAGAGCAGCAAAAATCACACTCCCTCCCCCTCTGCCCATGCTGGATGCAACTTCTTTGTGTTCCCACTGGGCTTCTTCCATTGTTAGTCAACTGAAGGGAATGTCCACCAATGTCCTGCATTGCTGAGGAAGTTGCCAATAATATAATACCCTTGCTTATATTAATACTCCATTTACATAGAAGTGTGGGCTGTTTTTGAAGTTATACCACGAGTAGAACTTCCGTATTGGAAAGCATCAGGCAATAGATATAGCTGTGCTTTTTAAATATAGGAATGATGGATACCTGAGGTCTAGTTTCCAAAAACAGCAGATGGAGTGGTAAACCTAATGCATGTGAGGAACCAGTATAGTCTGCTAGTGAGAGCTAACATGATGGAATACTCCCCCATTAAAAACAACAGCAGCAGCAACAACAACAACTCTCTACATAGAAAGCAAGCATGGGAGAAGAGTAGACTGGAACTCTATTTCCTGGAATTATTTTTTTAAATGTACAGGTGAAACTCGGAAAATTAGAATATCGTGCAAAAGTCCATTAATTTCAGTAATGCAAATTAAAAGGTGAAACTGATATATGAGACAGACGCATTACATGCAAAGCGAGATAAGTCAAGCCTTAATTTGTTATCATTGTGATGATCATGCCGTACAGCTCATGAAAACCCCAAATCCACAATCTCAGATAATTAGAATATTACATGGAACCAATAAGACAAGGATTGAAGAATAGAACAATATCGGACCTCTGAAAAGTATACAGTGTACTGTGCTTGATTGGCCAGCAAACTCACCTGACCTGACCCCATAGAGAATCTATGGGGCATTGCCAAGAGAAGGATGAGAGACATGAGACCAAACAATGCAGAATTGCTGAAGGCCGCTAATGAAGCATCCTGGTCTTCCATAATACCTCATCAGTGCCACAGGCTGATAGCATCCATGCCACGCCGCATTGAGGCAGTAATTGCTGCAAAAGGGGCCCAAACCAAGTACTGAATACATATGCATGCTTATACTTTTCAGAGGTCCGATATTGTTCTATTCTACAATCCTTGTCTTCTTGGTTCCATGTAATATTCTAATTTTCTGGGATTGTGGATTTGGGGTTTTCATGAGCTGTACGCCATGATCATCACAATGATAACAAATTAAGGCTTGACTTATCTCGCTTTGCATGTAATGCGTCTGTCTCATATATCAGTTTCACCTTTTAATTTGCATTACTGAAATTAATGGACTTTTGCACGATATTCTAATTTTCCGAGTTTCACCTGTAGGTGATGGTAGGGTGTTTTTTTTGTGTTTTTTTTTTTGAGGGGATGCTTTTTTGAGGAGCACTCTCAATCACATTAGTCTCAACTGCAGTCAATAGACACAGGTTTGTCTCTAAATCTGCTCTTTGTGAAAAACAAGAAAAAATTTCATTTTTCTATGATATTTTACTGATTTTAAAGGAGAATCCACGTATCTCAAATAACTGCAATAGCTTCTCAAAGGTTTCAGGCAGAAGTCTTCCCCAGGCCTACTTGGAGAGGCCAGGGATTGAATCTGGGACCTTCTGCATGCAGAGGAGATGCTCTGCCACTGAAGTATGGCCTCTTCCCAAAGGAGGCACACATAAGTCTCCCATCCAGGCACTGACCATCCAAGACCTGCTTAGCTTCAGCAAGGTGGCTGTATCGTATGCCTTTAGACCACGCTCTGGGACCCACATTTTTTAGACTTACTTATTTTGTTCTTTCTAATGTCAAAGGGCTTATGAGCATGAGCATAGACAAAACCAAGTCCAGGAATAGCCAGTGCAATTTTTCCCAAACTGCTTGTTTCGAAAATCCTGTAATAGTGAACTAAGCTTTAGTTCATTCATCTTCTGGGTCCCATGCGGCCCAACTCAATTTTCTTCTTGTAATTATCTAACACACACTGGGTCTACTTCAGAAAAGCACAAAAGGAGGTAAAAAGATCTCCCAGAGAACACTATGCATATAAAACAGCAGGTTCTCGGGATCACAGAAGGTATTCTTAAAGACTAACAGCACATTCACTCTAAGCTTGTCTCTGAGCTGTAAATTTGCTGTTGTTTCTTGGGGCTGGTCTGTCTCCACCCATGACTAACTGGATCGAATTTCAATAGTTCTGTGCAGCTGTGTTCACCCTCTAAGGGTGGCATTCCAAGTTACAACGAAATGGGAGCAGTGTAACTCATCTGTATGTGGAATGTTTATGAGATGAAACAAATTCCACAACACACTGGTTTCACTGCTCCATTTCTTTGAAGCTTGAAATGCTGTCCTTAGAGGATGAACACATGTGAACACCAGAACAATGAGAAGATGATGCCTGAATCAGTTCCATTGCTGCTTTTGCCACTTTCTTGTAATGAGTGGATTGCTTCAACTTCAGACTTGTTCATACTAACTCTGGATCATCCAGAGTTTGCAGCAGGTTCAAAGGATGATTTAAAAAAACAAAAACAAAAAACCCACATGTAAAGTGATAGAGCTGCTGTTGCCATGTAGTGTAATTCTATACAGCTGTGGCTGCATGTGATATTACATAAGGTTTGTGTATACCTCCACTGACATTTTACAAATATTCTGGAGCTGAACTTAACATTGCCTTATAGAACATGTTATTGAGCATAAGCATCAATTTAGTAAATAGTAAGGTTGTGCATACAACTGTTTCTGGAGTGGGGGGGGGGCAGGGGAAAGGCAGGGTTTATTATTTATTTATTAATCACATTTATAAACCACCCCATCCAGAGGCTCTGGGCGTTGTACAACAACAAGGGTTGAAACTACCTTCCCCCAGATGGGCTTAACTGTGCTGTTCGGTGTGCCATTGCACACCCATATGATCCGCGGTGCTTCTGGCAGTGAAGATTGCTGCAGACTGGGAAAACAAGTCCTGGCCTTCAAGTATCCCACAATACACTGTGCAATGTGCATGGTGCATGGGGGAATCCCCTGGGAGCTGGGAGCTCTAGGCACCCTATTCTGTGTTTGCTCAGGCGACATGCAGCCCGAGCATACACACAACCTCAGACTTGGGGAAATGGGCACGCTTGTGTCCTTTAACCCAGGTAAAAGCCCAGGTCAAAAACTCAGGCTATAAGGCGAGGCAGCATCAGGATCAGCTTCAAACCCGGTGCTGCACACACGCAGCCCTACTCAGGTAGGACTGCCCTAACATAGGTACGTAGGGCTGTTTGTTTGCACAACCTCTGTTATTTTAATCATATCCCAAGTCTTAGAAATGCCGGTTCATCTCACATGTTAATTATCTTCTTCACATTTCCATTATTTCTTGCTTCACTGCATTTTATAACTTAAAAAAAAAAAACCAATTAAGACAAAGGTAAGGTATACATATATGTATTTATGATATACATTTGTAATTGTAATATGTCACAGTAATTCAAATACATAAACATTGTTTGTTGTTGTCTCTGTCTCATTTTCACATTAGATAATGTGGCCCTACCTGGGCTTGTGCAGCCCTACCTGGTAGGGCTGCTTACGTGGAGTACCAGGGTCGCACCCAATCCTAGCATTGCCCCGCCAGGTAGCCCAAGGTTTTCCCCTGGGCTATTACCAAGGTAGAAAGGTGCAAGTGTGCCCTTCTACCTCGGTACCAGTCATGTGTGTGCTTGGGGTGCCTGCAGCTGGAGCAGCCACAGAGCTGGGCACCTAGAGCGCCCGGCTCTGGGGAAATCTCCCAATGCACCATACACTTCATGCAGTGCATTGAGGGATATCTGGAGGCTGGCTGTATTCCCTCAGCCACCACTTGCCTCAGCAACAATTGTGTAAAGAGGATCAGCATGGTTGTGTTAGGCAAGGTAGGTATAATCCTGACTTCCCCTCAGCCCTCTCTAGCCCCGGGGTTTTGGTCACATGAACCAGCTTAATAAAATGTGTCCATTTATCACTGTTGAATCTTTGCTTCCTTTTGCTCAAGTGCAATTTGTTAATTTGGCTATAATAACATACTTGTTTGATTTATTTCTTTATTCTTAAGGAAGGACTTGTGCTAACCTCCAATATTTTATATTGCTTATTATAGCAGCTCTATTTATATAACAAATGAATGTATTATACTGTATCTAACACATATAAGTAAGTGGGTAAGTTAGCTTTTTCTGGTAGAAGTAATAGCATGGATAATGGAAACCAGCACTTGACTCCTATAAGACTTTCAAGGTAGTGGTTCTGGAACAGGGTGCAGTGATTGTCTGTAAGTCAGCTTAACCTGACATTTCAAGCTCACAGCCCTCATTCATGATCTCGTTACTTTTTCTATCGTCACTACAAACATTTCTGTTTGGGGAAATCAGCATACAACAAACAGAATGCTTTTTCTTTTCTTTTTTGCCAAAGTGCAGACATGATATATGGCAGAACTGTCAAGTGAGATGCATTTTTATTTGGATATTTAGACACATGATTGATACCATAGGACTTAGCTACGTTATGAACTTACTGCACGTCAACAGTGAGTTGAATCTGATTTAATAAGCTACTGTTTTGTAGCACTTTTACTGAAAATATTTGAGAACTATGCTAACCACTATTATAAGTTGCAGGTGTCTGGAAGAAGTTGCAGAGCAAGGAAGTGTTCTAGGTGCAATGTAACAGGATACAACATTGATCTCCAAAGAGGGATACCAGAGATAATTCTGCATTCATGAGGCACAATCAGTCAGAGTAAATCACACTGACATCGCCTACTGATTTAAGGATTGTATGCTCACTTAAGAATAGCGGCCAAGGTCCACACTGGCTGGAGCAGGGATGCCACCTGAAGTGGCACTGGCCACACCCCTGTTGTTGGCCATACTCCTGACATCATAGTCAGGGGAAGAGAGCAAGAGAGAAAGCATTCAGCTCCACTCTCCCCATTGTCTCCCTCATATTATCTGCAGCCTCCCACTATTCTTCGCAGCCAGAAGCCGGTGGTAGTGAAGAAGAAGTGGACTCGGACTACCAAGACCACATAAAGAGTTCCCATCTCCCTATCTCATACTATCTGCAGCCTCCCACATGCACCTCCTGGCTACTTTTAACCTTCTGGGCAGTCAAGCTGTTAAACTGGAGATCAGCAGGGAGCTGATCTGCAGTTAAAAAGCTTCACTGCCCGGAAGGTTAGAGGCAACTGGTGCTGCAGATCACATGAGGGAAGTGACAGAGAGAGTGGAATTGTCTGCTTCCTCTCTTGTTACATACACACACACCCCTTATGACGAATACGAGGAATATATATATGCTGCTTTTCAGCAAAAGTTCCCAAAGTGCTTTACACAGATTTAAATAAATAAATAAATAAATAAATAAATAAATAAATAAATAAAATGGCTCCCTGCCCCCAAAGAGCTCACAATCTAAAAAGAAGAAACACAAGAGAGCAACAGCCCCTAAAGGGATGCTGTGCTGAGGTTGGATAGGGCTCAGATGGATAGATCCATCTGCTAAATAAATAGAATTACCACCAGGGATGTAGCTATAATTGAGCAGATGGGTTCAAAGAACCCAGGCCCCCAAGCGCCAACGGGCCCCAAAGCTGCACCCCTCCCTATTTTCTTCATTATCTTCCTCACTTTGAGAGGCCGCCAGAGAGAGGGGCGAACACAGACCCCCCCCCCAGCAATGCCCCTGATTACCACTTTTTAAAAGGTGCCTCTTTGCTTAATTAGCAGGCAGTCCTAACCCTTCCATCAACTGGTGTCATCTGGGCGCTTTCCAGACTAGCTGCTGAAACAGCAGCAAAATGCCTCTGTTTGTGCAAGTCGCATTGAAAATGTAAACATCAGTGGGAGCAGTCTCGGAGCAACTAACAACCAAAAAAACGAGCAACTTTTTCACGCTGGATATACAACGTCCTAGCTCTATATCTCAGTGATTAAATTTGAGACAAGGCATTGGCAATGTGAACGGCACCTTGCTGTCCACGTAGGGACTGCAGTGTTACAATGCAGGAAGTATGGAAGCACACTTCCGAGATATGACGTGACCCCATTGCAGGCTCTAATTTGGAAAGTGCCCTGCAGCCCTGGCCGCCTAATCTTCTAGGCAGCCAGGCTTTTTAACAGCAGATCAGTTCCCTGGGAGAATCACATGAGGGAGGCAGGGCTGGCACAGTGCCCTGGTGGTTGCAGGAGGGGGCTGGTCCAGTCAATAGGGGAGGAGGGAAGGGAAGAACTCTAGAGCACGTGTGTTGGCAGCAGTAGCAGAACCAGAGAGGTTCCTGCAGGCGGAGGGGGTGGGTTGGGATGCAAATGCTTGCTCCCCAGGGCACAGGCACTACCTGAGGCCACCACCTTATCTAATCATATATGAGAGCCACTCCTGGCCAGGGTTATTCTGCATTGTCCAAAGTAGTTTCCCTTTTTTCTGCTGCCTTTTCATTTAATTTAGGCTCACAGTTTAGACTCGCTGTTGGCCTTTAAGAGAGCCCTAAAGACTTACTTGTTTGGCCTGGCCTTCCAAGGTTTTTAAATTGTTTTACAGTATTTTAAATTGGTTTTAAATTGCATTAAATTGTTTTTATACTGTATTAAGTAATCTGTTTTAAATGATGTTTGTTTTTATGTTTTTTAAACTAGTTATACATCAACCAGAGCTGCTGGATGGGGCAGTTTATAAATGTAATAAATACATAAATAGAGAAATAAATAAATAGATAAATAAATAAATAATCCCCCCCCCGAGAGGATGAACAATTTTAAATAGACGAATCCTAATAAAAATTTCATATTTTCACCTAATAAAATATTTCCTGCTCTCAGCTTTATTCATGACATTTACTGCATACTGAAGGTGATATGATAAGGAAAGCTGATTTTCCATCAGAGGCTTCTAGTTTTAGTTTGCTTTGAGCAATTATATAAAAATTTTGTGTAGCATTTCTCATGAATTTTTTGTGCAATTGTAATAGAGTATCACAACAGGTTATAAAGAGCCAGTTCCTCAAATAAAAAGACACATAACCAGACAAGCACTCAGGTATTTAAACAGACACAGCAGAACTGTGTTTTGAATGAAACCTGAAGAACAACAAAGGGCCTTCTATGTCAAAACAGCGAGGAAGGGTGGGGAGAGATTAAAAGGGTGGTTGCTGGATTCTGAAGGTATTTTAGCCTTTGACTTTAGTGAAAAATGAATGTCAAATCTAATGAAACAAAGAGATCTGAAAGGGCCTAATGAAGACACTTTTATAAGACAGGAAACAAAGATGTTTTTGCTCTATAGGGGATGACAGTAATTTCACTTTTCACTGAAAATCACAGTGTGCTACAGCAAAATAAAAATAGTAATGCCCTATCCACATATCTAATCCCAATTCCTATGATGGCACAATTCCAGAAATGTCAGGGCTATCTGAGATCCCTCTTATAACGTGACATCATACCCTTCTTGCTTCCGTTAATTCAGTTTACCTCCCACAATAATTACTTTTGAAAAGTTTTGTTTCCTTCGCTCAATAGCAACGGCTACTATTTGAGATCTTAACCCAAACCCAGACGCATGATTCTTCAAACAGATGCTTCAAATGGTGTTCCCTTGCCAGTTCATTCATCTGTTCCATCTATGTTATACTTTGCTTAAAGCCTGAAAAAGTATCAAAATCTGCAGAGGCAGTTCTCCCAGGAAGTGAACTGAGGAATTCAACCCAAGCAGACCATTTCTGGAGCACTCCTGGAGCAGCAAGATGTCCCCTGCTGCCACCCACCTCTCTCTTCTGCCTGCTGCCATTGGAGTACCTTTCTGCCCAGGGGCACAGGGTAAAAGTGATCAAAGGAGCTGTACTGATGAGGACTAGCTAGTAAGGGTGTGCACAGAATCGGCTGGCCCAGTTCGGTTCGAGTCTGGACTGGACCCGAACAGGAACAGGCCAGTTTGGTCTGGCACCCACTCGAACCCCCCCCCCCCAATTCGGTCCGGTCTGAGGGTTTCACGAACATTTAAAAAAAAATTCACTTACCCCCTCGGGGGGAGTTGTTGGAGGTGGCAGGGTGTGTGTGTGTGTGTGTGTGTCCGTGGAGGTTCGCATTTGGCCTCCCTTTTTGCTGCCACCAGCTGTTTGGCTGGCTCTTCGGCTAGTTCGGGCCTTCCCCCTCAGTGCGGTGGCAATTTTGGAGGCCACTGCACCTGCACAATTGGCCTCTGTGTGACCCAGTGAGGCCGGTGGGGGGAGGGGGACCCCGTCACCTCCAACAACTCCTCCAAAGGGGGTAAGTTAAAAATGGTTTTTTAATTTTTTTAAAAAATTAAATAAATAAATTGTGAACCCCTCAAGCAGTCAGGGGGTGTTCGGTCCAGGGTTGGACCGAACAGGGGACGGTTCGGTTTGACGCCGAACCATTGAACCGAACAGGTTCAATGTTGAACAGGTTCAACGTTCAACCTGTTTGCACATCCCTACTGGCTAGCTGGCTATGCTATATGTGTGAAAATTATAGGGGTCTCTCCTTCTATTGCTTCTTGGGAGAGGAATGGAAAAGGAGCTGAATGTTGCAGAGGGGGCCACTGGAGCTGCCCAGACTCAGTCTCCTTTATGTTGTGAGGAAACATTCATGGGAACCTGTTTCAGTTTGCAGGCTGATATACTGCACAAAGGAACACAAGCGACTAGAGCACTACTAGTGTCCCTGTGCATGTGTACGCACTACCAATGGGGCTGTGCTGCAGGCAGCAGTGCTCTGTCATAAAGATCCATATATGCAGTTGTGTGTTGCAATGCCCATTGGATATCTGGGCATCTCATTGAACAACTTGGATTTTTATGACAGGTTGCTGTTGTCCTGCAGTACAGCCACATCAGCAGTGATTACACAGCTCAAACTTCTGCACCTTGGCCAAGCCCCTTTCCTGGGTAGAAGCTTCTCCTCCTATGCTTCTCCTCCTATGTCAAGCCAGCCTGCACCCCAGCTTCATGCATCTTTCCTGGCTTAAGGTTCAAGACTTGTCCCCTGACCTCCAGGTGGACAGAGGGAGGAGGTTGCCCCACTTCAAGGCCCCTTTCTGGGCAGAGGTGGTATGGTAAAGCAGGCAGTTTCATCAAGGCAGTTTCATTTCACCCAAGTGGATGGAGTCACCGAGCTACCACTGGTTCCAAAAACTCTGTCCTTCTATAAGTCTCCTGGCACAGATCCAGGTGTGGGTAAGGCTTCCCTGAGAGCCTGTCAGAGATCAGGTTGAATCCAAAGGAGTGGCCAGGGCTGTGGAACTCCTTCCTGGGTAAAGTAATCAAATTCATCCCCACTAGAAGCTACACAAACACTTAGTTGACCCCTTTTCCATGAACACTTCCTGCCTTAAGGTTCAAGGTTTCCCCATGGCTTCCAGGAGGACAGAGGGAGGTGACTCACCCCAGCTTCAAGCCCCCTTCCTGAGCTTAATGCTTGGAGAAACAAGGAGAGGTAGACCTGGCCTCCAGGGGGGAAACAAGGGGAGGTTGACCAGGTTTCCTGCCCCTTGGGCAAGTCTCTTTCCTGGGTAGAAGCCCCATGCTTCTCCTCCTGCATCAAGTCAACCTGTACCCCAGCTTCAGGCACTTTAACGGGGCTTAATGTTTGGGGAACCAAGGGGAGGTAGACCTGGCAACAAGGTTCCCCACTCGTCAGCCCTTTTCCATGCACCTCCCTTAGCTTAAGTTTCAAGGTTTGTCCCTTCACTTCCAGGAGGACACAGGGAGGTGGTCCACCCCTTCCCAGGTCTCTTTCCTGGCTTAAGGTTCAGGGTTTGCCACCCCCACCCCAGACTTCCAAGAAGACAGGGGGAATTGGTCACACACCCACTTCCAGGCCCCTTTCTGGATTCAAGGTTCAGACTTGGTCCCCTGACTTCCAAAGACAGAGAGGGAGGTGCCTCTCCTCTTTCCAGCCCCCCTTTCTGGGATTAACAGTCAGTTTTTGTCCCCTGACTTCCAGGCCAGACATCCTGCTTGTACAGGCAAACTTCCTTGTAATGTGGAGGAAATGTGGAGGTAACGAGCCAAGCCACATGCAGGGCATGGTGCCTTGTCTCCAGCTGCTTCTTACTTAAGCCTGAGTGTTCTAAAGTGTTCTGAGTGTCTGAGTGAACAGAAGCCTTCAGAAAGCTGCCATCTCTTTTGGCTCCAGCGAGGATCCTCTTCATGATCCTCCAGCCTTCAGACTGGTTTGCACCAGGGGTGGGAGGGTGCTGCAGGGCTGGCTGGGAAAGGCAGTGGAGGGGGGGGCTGGGGGTTGGTTTAAGGGTCTGGCTCTTGCTTTAATTCCAGGCTCTTGGTTCAAGAGACAGGGTCCTCGAGCCAGTGAATAGGTTGCCTAGAAACCATACTCTTTCCAGATCTCACTTTTATTTATTATTATTTATTAAATTTATTAAATTTTGCTGCGGCTTCTTCCACAGCTCTATCCTGAATGGTCTCCCTGACTGTACAGCCCAGCCTGCTACAACTGTCGGCACCCTGCCTATCCTCCTGCCAAGCTGAGCTTTTCTCCAGACAACCAAAAGATATCAAGCAGGGTGAGTGGTGACCAAGCCTTCATCGTGTCGATGTGGATTCCTGGCAACCACAAAGCCCTGTGGTTTTCTTTGGTAGAATACAGGAGGGGTTTGCCATTGCCATCTCCCGCACAGTATGAGATGATGCCTTTCAGCATCTTCCTATATTGCTGCTGCCCAATACTGGTGCTTCCCATAGCTTGGGAAACATACCAGCGGGGATTCAAGTTCTGGCTTGCATTTCTTTCAAGTCATTTCTTTCATAGGCATTTCAAGTCATTTCTTTCATAGGCTGGGATATTTCTGGGAGTCAGTTGCTTGCTTCTGGCACTCTGGGGCAGCCCTGGAGGTGCCTGGTTCAATCTCTCTCCTTTCCCCCCCTCTCCCCACCCTGCAGGGAGCTCCATGGCAGCAAGAAGAGACAGCTGCACTACTGCCTTTAAAACTTAAAGCTGTGGAAACAGTGGAATGCAGCAACAACCATGCAGCAGGCTGAGAATTTGGGTGAATGAGGCAAATGTGTTGGACATTCTCTGCGGTGAGAGAATCCCTTTCTCATTATAGCAGAGTGCACAGAGGCACAACACAGCGGATTTAGTTGGGCATGCGTGTATGCTGAGAGTAAAGTAACTTGGAGCCAATTCATAGTTTCAAATCAATATAAAAGGCATTTATTAAGGAACTCCATTCTAGATAGGAAAGTGAGGAGTTAGGATCTCTAATCTATCTATCAAGCTGGATGCAGATGGATTCTGCATCTTCTCTGCACATATGGTGCAGGGAGAGAGGCTTGCCATGTTGCAAGGTAGAAAGGCAGGTAGGGAAGAGTGGAAGAGGAAGTTGATCCCTAAGAGTAGCAATCTACATATCAAAGGGATAGCATCAGAGCAGTGGAGAAGTGATGACCAATGTCTTGACCTTCTAGCCCTCTGACTTACTAATCTGTCCTCCACTGTCTGAGACAAAGAGACAGCGCAAAGTCCTTTAACTTCCAACAAAATGTATGCCTCTGGAAAAACAGAAGATCTACCTTCAGTCTCAAAGTCTCCTTTCGCAGGATCTGGGGTGTGGCCGCAGGGCTTAGCACCCAGAACTGGAAAGGCAACTGCTCCAGTATGTTCTGGATAGAAAATCCCAAGGGTATGCTGTCAGCACTGGGGAAATCCACTCAAAACCAATTCAGCTTTCTCTTAGGGTGGATCCCCTCAGCACAATCAAGGCCTCTGCAAAACTCTATGTGGCGGCATAAGCTGTTCATCCAAAGGCGCACCTCAGTAGCTCAACATCTGCTGCAGGACTTTGATCATCAGCTATACCAATATCAGTGGTTCGTATTGCAGCTCTGTAAGCAACATGGGTACTCTACTGGACAAATCACAAATGCTGACCAGATTCCACTGAGTTTCAAACTTCCTCACAGGCAAACCAACCATTTCAAGGAAAAGGGAGAAAACTCTCACACTGATGCTGAGGGGCACTTGGCAACGGTGAGAAGTTGCCTCTGTACATCATGTTTAAAAGAAAGTCACTGCCAAAGAATGTGAGGTGGTCTGTGGGATGATAATACGTGCACATGAACAGGGACGGATGGATCAACATTTAAGCAAGGACTGGCTTAGATCTATCTGGTGGGGGTGGGTGGGTGGCACTAGGAGATGCAGAATGCTGGTACTGGACACATTCAGGTGCCACAGAACACCATCCGTAAAATCAATCCTCTCCGAGAACCAGGCTGACGTTGTAATCATCCCAGCAGATATGATCAGCCAGTTGCATGTCATGGATGTGAGCTGCCATCAGCCCTTCAAGCAACTATTGCAGAAGAAATAGGTGGAGTGGATGTACTCTGGGCTTAGCGAACTCACTGCATCAAGCTATCTGAAGAAGCCAGACCTTAATGTTATTGTCCAGTGGATCAAAAAGACATGGGAGGCAATAGATCCTTACGTTATACAGCAAGGGTTCTAGAAATGTTGCCTAACAAATGGGATGGGAGACTCCTTGGACAATATTTAAATCCACCGATTCAGAGACTGAATTTGAAGGGTTTGATGAAGAAGATGGTGACTGGAACCTTGGAGAGTCATCCAGCCATGAACCCACCATCCCTCCTCTCTGTCAGCTCTGAGCCCAGCAGCTGTCCCGCACTCCTCCAAGGACAAGCAGGTTAGTAAATAAAGTTGTTGATGTTACCTACTCTGTTTTCTTCCACCAAGTGCTTACTCCTTTTCACAGAAGTCATGGAAACATAGGAAGCTGCCTCATGTCCATCTAAGTGTGTATTATGTATGTGGGCATATTAGAATCAGAAAAAGATGGTAGATAAATACATGGGCCTTGCAGAAGATCCTGGTGATAAGCAGGTGAAGAAGAAAGCACATCATTCCCAGATGTAAAACTTATGATGTGGTCCTAGGTAAATGGAGAGGGATAGGGTAGGGAGATAGCTAGCTGCTGCTGCTTCAGGTTGAATGACATCATAACTCTCCCTCTCACCCAATGTCTGTCACTAAGTCCAATATCTTTTCTAAGTATCCACTGTGCAACATGGTGTTGCTGAACCCTGCACCATGTTGCTAACTGAAGTGGGCAGCAGCCCAACACATGGTTGCCAAAAAAATGTGAAATGAGAATAATCTGTTTACAGTGACTGGGCCCAGAAAATCTTGTTTGCACTTCTGGGTAGAGTACAGGAGGCACTTTATAGAGCATCTGCTGAAGTCAATGGAAAAGGCCATTCAGTATGGAAGGCACACTATAGAGCAGGGTTGCTCAACCTAGGGCCCCCAGCTGTTTTTGGACAACAACTCCCATAATCCCCAGTCACAGTGGCCAATAGCTAGGGATTATGGGAATTGTAGGCCAACATCTTCAGGAGGGCCGAAGTTGAGCAGCCCTGCTATAGAGTGACTCCTATCTACTGCTATTTCCTTAGAGAACAGCAAATGCTCTGTGAAGCACCTCCTGTATTCCACTACCCCTTCATTATTTCCCCCTCTGCTTCTTTCTTTGTGTTATGGCAGCAGCCCACAAAGGAGGTAGGAGGGTGTATGCCAAGGCAAGGCAAAGTGACAAATGTTGCAGAGGGGAAGGAGAATATGGACATTTGTGTTACCATGCACACCTACAAAAGCAGCAGCAGCTGTTGTAACCATCACAAACAAAAAGGAGGTGCATGCACAGGAGAGCCAGCATTTGATACCCTGCCTCAGGTGTGCCAAGTTCACAGGCTGTTACTGATGTTGAGATGTGGGCCGAATGGCTGCAATTTTCAACTGGTGACCATGTGAAATGGTAATGAGATTGCTTTCCCATGTACCCCAAAATGAATACACTGTGCCACTTCAAAATTATTTAAAATGGCAGATAGCCTTTCTGTATATATCCACCAATGAAGATGCTACGAAGTAACCTCACTCGCGTCAGAATATTGTTTCTCTCTTTAAGCAAATTCCTGATTATAGAACCAATATCCTATTGCATTTTTATTTGTTTCCAGAATGTTGGTATTCTGTGACAGGGTAGAGCTGCCAAGAGCAAGAGCTTAAAAAAGAAAGAAAGAAAAAAGAACAAGTGTGGGACTGCAATCAGAATCTAAACCCACATCACTGGATCATTCACATTCAGCAGCTGGCTTCAGGTTTATTGGTAAAGAGATAAAAAGAACCTCAAACAGCAATACCAGAAAACACAAAAACCACATTCATGCTCTGAGTAAGAATTGGCTCTGCCTTCAGCTTTTCTAAAATGGAAAGCAAAAAGAGAGAAGAAAGAAACATTCCTCAGCTTGAGAGGCCTCACTTACTATGTATATATTTGCCACCAGCATACTGTTTTTCTAAATGCAAACATTTAAATGTTTGCTGCCTTCAAGTTTCAGACTCAAAAGTCTACATTACATTGCTCAAAATAATCACATTATTCTTCTGCTTCCTTGTCTGGCATTTGATTTTGACTAAAGCCCAGTGTATATTATGTACCCATTTTGTTGGCCAGCTCCAGAGACTGATAGATCCATGCGGGTTTTTGCCAGCTCTGGGAAAATTTCCTGCTGGCACAACTGGCAATGCAGCAATCTTGCTGAAGCTCTGAATTTCTGGAACATGGAGATTGCTCAAGTGGTAGCCATAATAGCCTCTAAATATCTTCTCATTATAGATATCATTATAGATATAGATATAGATATAGATCTTCTCATTCAGCATTTGAGCATAGACAGAGAAAAACTGAGGGTGAGTCTAATTAAGCACAGACAAGAGCCGGTTGTATGGCCTACTCTGGAAATGTTGATGATGAAGAAAAAACACTTCCCCAACACCAGTGCATCTCCATTGTGCTTTCCTGTGAAGCTTTTTAAAGTAGTACAATATAGGGGCTTTAACATCTTGGCTCCTAAGATGGTAATATAAAGCCATTGGTAAACTGCTGCAATTCAGTTGCATTTTGCAGATAAAATCACCTACATCCATTCTGAGGGCCTCCATATTAAGTTCAGAACATATACAGGATATTCTTAGTAGCTCCAACTGGGTACAGTTTCTTGGAAGATAGAAAATGGCAGATTGTGACCTGGAGGCAGAGATGTCAGACTCCTATTTCCTGGCTTGAAAATACAAGTCTTTGAAGACTCATAATGCTTGTTTCTACTCTTTCTTTCTCGCTGATCTAATGAATCCCTTATTTTCACTCACCCAGTCAAACAAAATCATCCAAGACCACATACCCCCTTCTCCCAATCCATTTACTTCACTGCTGTAGCAAGCAATGAATTGAGGTATCTCCATTTCTCTCCCAGTGCCTGGCAAATGCATACACTGTGCCAGGTGCAGGGGCGTATCTAGAGTAGGGCAGGCAGGGCACATGCCCCAGCTGCCACTTGAAGGGAGCTCCATTTTCTAAAATTTAAAAAAAAATTGTAAATGGCTGCTGAAAACAAAATGGCCACCGCGCATGCTCAAATGGTCTCTGTGAGGCCCTAGGCCATGTCAGGATCTGCAGAGGCCATTTGAGCATGCACAGTGGCCATTTTGTTTCCAGCGGCCATTTTTAAAAAAATAAAAATAAAAATGGCCACCGCACATGCTCAAATGGTCCCTGTGAGGCCCTAGAGGCCAGCAGGGGGAGGGGTAACCTTTGCAGAAACCCCCCCATGGCCTTTAGGAAGCCCCCCGAAGAGGCTACAGGTTAAAAAAAATTAATATAATATAAGTTACTGTACACATATTTAGTTTGGCACTATGTACAGAGAATCCGGGCTTGTGGATACTGAGCTGAAGCTTATGAGCTAGGATTGTATTCATTTGCTCTTACTTTGCTTCTTGTGATAAATGAGTTAAATGTGATGTCTTAATAATATAACTATTAATGGTGAATTTATCTTTGAATCAGTGTGAAATCCTTAGTATTAAGGCCCACTAGGAGTTTCTTGCTCTCTTTCTCTCATTTTAACTTTCTTTCTGAAATATTAGAATATATTCCAAGCAGTGACACAGTTTACTCTGCATATCCTTTAATTATTTTCAGAGTATCTGGGAAAAGACAAATTCTCCATTGATTTTTAAAACTTATGTAATAGTGATACAACAATGCATAGTAGAAAATTAGAGAGACACTTCTGTTTAGTTTTCCAAGTATACCTCCACATAGTTTTTGGGTATTTCATGAGCCCCAGCATACTGAAATTTGTAGTTTTCCAGCATTTTTTGGTCTGGCTACGTCCACTGCTAAATAGTTTTTGAAAGATTAAAAGATTAACAAGCTGGACTTGTATTTTTCAGCTGTTATTATGGTAAAGTTATCTGAAAGATGGGTGTCAGATGTTTGGACAGGGGGTGCAATTTCAGGGCTTGCCCTAGGCACTATTTTCCCTAGATACGCCTCTGGCCAGGTGCAAGTGGATTTGGGAAATATAGATTTCCAAAGGACTGAGAGCTGGGCAGGAAGTGGTTAGGGGGCTGGATAGATGGTATAGGTATGAAGAGTAGACCTTTCTGCATGCTGATTATGGTTGTAATTGGAGCTTCTGGTTAGGAACTAAATTTGAATTGGATTGGATTAGGCCATGCTATTGCCTGTTCCCCCCCGCCTTCGTTAAATGGGGGTAATAAGGGGAAATTGACTTAATTTGGACCAATCTGATTTAAGTCTGGTACATCTTGCCCATCACTAACTGGAGTTTACTGGCTTTTCAGACTACAGTACTTATTATCTGATGATTTTTCTGTTCAGATGAATAGCCTACCTAGAATTCTGGGAAACCAAAGTTAAGTGTTAGAGACAAACATATTTATTGTTTTGCTGCACAGCTAAAAAAATCTTCCTACTTCAGGAAGAGGAGCAGAACCACTGAACTCAGAATACCTCTTGTCACAGCCCAGTCTCAACTAGTCCCATGATTTTAAGCCTCACCACGGCTACCAGGTAGACTTTTATATTTTTCTCAGGCTGTGTTTACTAAAACAGTCATCCAAACCTCTGTCACATTCCGAGTTAGGCAGTGTGGTAAGGTCTCTAAGTGTGGGGTGGGCAAAACAGACAGAAGCTTAGAGGTTGTAAGTTCAAAACAAGTGAAACTTTAAAACAGTTCAGTTCAAAACAGTCGGAGTTTAAAAAAACATTAGTACAAAAAACCCAGCAGCGATATGTGCATAGAGGAACAAATACAATGAGAGAAAGGGGCATCCAATCTAACCTGCACCTAATACTGTGCCTTAACCCAGAGTCCTTACCAAGAGTTCTCTTACAACCACCTCTCTCAATCAGCTTCTGCATCAAGGCTTGTCTACTCCCTTGCTCATCCACAGGCCTTACAATACAATATATTTATTATGGTACTTGAGTCCAGATTCCAGCATTATATACAAAGTTGACATTCAATGCAGTTGGTACAGTCTGTCAGATATCACAGTTGCATCATCCACAGGCCTTGCTCTTTCTCTCCAATACTGGTGGGTTCAGTTCCAATCTGTTCCTTAAGCTGCTTGAAGTGACTCAGTTCAATAGAGTTTTCAGCTTGATTCTCCCAGTAATTTTTCAGCTCTATTTTCTGCAGCTCTTCAGTGATTTTCAGCTCTAGCAACTCTTCTTAACTCAGCTCTTCTCTCCTGGCTCTCCAAAACCAATCCAAACCCATCCGTATTTATATATGTAAATCCACCATTCTTATGGACTTCTCAAATCAGAACAAAAACCAGACATTTTTTTCCAGTTTCTAGACAGAACAGTTTAACAGAAACTCTGAACATTTGACCTTAGAACACAATACACAGAGGGAACTAGGAAGCCATTTTACAGCATGACAAACTTAGACAAAATGCAGGATTAGGCTCATCTTTCACATCTCTATTTCCTCCTTCGTGATCACTCTTAGACAAGCTCTGCAATGGCATTTATGTGGAAGCAGGGAACACCAGTGCTCCTAAGCATGCTAAAACTCTAATGCCACCTCTTAGAATTGCTGCTTCAGTTCCATGTTTCACAGAAATGAATAAAGAACAATAGCACTAGTCCAGAAGATCTGGAGATATATTTCATAGGCAAATGCAGCAAAACTGCTGATAATGATCCAGCCAACCAAATACATTATAAATATATGGACATCAAGTATTACATACACTTAGATTTTAATTTCCAGAGCTGTCAGCTGTACTGATTTTATCATATATCTGAGGGTTATTTGAATTTCGACACACACGAGATTTGTGCACATAGGTATTATTCCACAACAGGCAAAGAAATAAACTAGATTTAACTGAATCCAAAGGGCTGTGAATAGTGTTCCACATGATAATTGGTGGCAGACTTTTAGCTTCTTCCTAGATGCAGTGCACTGTGCAAATCCTCATAGAAGGAAGGCCTTCTGGTATAGCACCAGATGTGCAAAGGACTGTTGCCTGGAGCAAAATATTTGTCACCCTGGTGCATGTACAGGAGTGCTTTGTGCATACGTAGATGATATCTGGACCATGGCTCTCATGATTTGCAAAGTCTGTCCTAACATTTTGGCTATAGTTTATCTCCTTTCCTAGCTGTAGAATGATTTATACAATTAAATATGTTGGTACCTCTTCTCACACTATCAATTCTTACCTTCTAGATGTGACTATGATCTGTTACTGCAATTACTAGAAAAGAAAAGAAAAGAAAAGAAAAGACAGAGGACTGAATTATTCCCACTTCCATTGTAAGGCGGACATCACAACACCACCAATTCAAGTACATTTCCTGATAGGTATCTTATTAAATAGTCCCACCTGAATTGCAATAGCTGTATACCCCATGGAAAGAGAAACAGACATCTTTTAAAACTGAAGGAGAAAAAACCCTATGAGACTCGTGAAAGGACAGCTTGTCCTTTAAGCAACATATTTTTGGAAGCTGCTCCCAGAAGGCACTCTATCTTCAGGTTCCTAATAAGACATCCTTAACAAAAAGAAAACTCCTTAACCATAAACACTGATAGAGAACAATGTTATCAGATATCCTGCCAGTTAAACAATTTGAAATGCTACGTGCGTAAATCTTCCAGAACATGCAGTATGTCTCTCTCTCTTTTATTCACTGTAGCTTGGACTGTGTACAGACAACATTTCTGAGATGTTGTTCTGAGAAGCAGCATGGTCATGCTATCATTGGCCATTTCGCATTTTGTTTTTGTACATCCTTCCATGATCTCAGGACAAATCAATTTTATAGGATTCTGTAGGGCTTCAAGCTGCACCTGGGAAATGCCAAACTCATTTCTTTGCAGCAGGGCAGTAATTGATGCATGTATGGCAATTATGGGCCATTGTTTAATAGCATGACAATAATCCCATGAATAACAAAGTGTTCCCCTACCTTCTATTGACCTCATGACTGGATCTTTAAATGACTCCTTAAATGTCTGAGCACAATTTCAAGAATTAAAAAAAAATCCTTTTTCTATTTAAAGAGTATGCACTTCTCTTCTCCAGCACATTCAAAATCATTTTCTTTTTTGCAAATTCCCTTAGGAGTGAAAATGGCCCGTTAATCTGTTTGCCATCTGTTCTAGTGAGTTTCACCATTTCATTGATTTGTGTGGGACTAGATGAAGCATCTGCAGTTTGGAATTATACAAAGGCTTCTCTCCTACAGCAAAGCTCCCTCCTCCTCCTCTATATCTGTATGGTTCTCAAGCTACAGTGACTGTATCATGACTGTTGCCACAGCAGTAGTAACGGAAAGTCACTCTCTATAGACAGGAATTATCCCAAATGTAGATCTACATAGTAAATAAAATGTAAGAACCCTGCTGAATCAGACCAAAGTTCCACTGAGTCCAGGATCCTCCTTCCTAGAGTAGAAGGTGCTTTGGGGAAATTCCCAGCTGCTGTTCCCCATTAAATCATTAGCCATGATTTCTGTCTCCATGAGTTTGCATAATTCCTTTGTAAGGCTATCTATAAGAAAATGCATTACATTGATTAGTGACTAATTATGAGGGGTTCACAAAAAGCTTGCTTTGCATATTGATACAAGTATCTATACAAGAGAACAGAGGCGTAACTAGGGAAAACGGCGCCCGGGGCAAGCACTGAAATTGCCCCCCCCCCGCCGCGTCCCCCCCGCCGCCGCCCCAACATACATCTGACTGACACACATGTTTCAGAAAACTTTTATTTTAAAAATTTAAAAAATTACAAAAATTACCAAAAATTTCAACATGCACTACATACTTAGGTTTTTCCTCACAACAACCCTGTGAAGTTGGCTTGTATCTCAAACATCAGAATTATGATGCAATGATTATGATTATGATGCCCCTCCCTCACGCCCTGGTTCTGTTCCTGACTTTCCCTTGTGAGTGACTGTATTTTAACAAAACGAAAACCAAGGACTCCAAAGTAATTCTAGGGACTAGGGTGATAGTGCTAAAGACTCCTTATTCTCCCGCTGTTAAAGAAAGACTCCCCTTTTCCAAAACCGCGTGCTATTTACACCAGAAAAGGTTTCAAATGGAGGGGGAAGCATTTATGCATTTATGCTTTGTTTTATGTTACGATTTCAAAGTTAGAAAAACTATAAAAGGGCCATTTTAGAGAAGATATGCACTACCTTATTTGCAAATCCTGCTTTTTTGAGATTCTCTGCAATTGAATAAAGCGATAATATACACCTTTGCTATTTAAATTGGTTGGAGAGTATTTATGACAATAAAAAATGAAATGGCATTTCATATGCAACATTGGTTGCCTAAGACCACTCAGATTTAGCTAATCTTCATCACATTGACAAAAAGAGCAATTAAAATTAAAATCCATGACTAAAACCAAACCACTTTGGGGTTGTTTTTAATGAAAGGTGGTATATAAATTTAAATGTTTAGAAGTATATACTTTCATCCCCTGCCCAACCTACAATTAATTCCAGCTTATTTTCAAAGGGCTTCAAGTTTTATTTACAAATTGCTTGGCAGCACCAATGTTTAAGTAATCGCTAATTGCTCCTAATGATAGTTTTACTTATTGTTAAATTTATATACCACCTTTCATTAAAACATTCTCTGTTCATCTGATTTTCAGTCTGGTTAATTAAATTGGTGGAGGTTTAGACTTTCCTGATGGGCTGAAACAGCTAATCCATTTTGATGATGACATATAATTAAATTAGCTTGCATTACATAGTGAAAAAGTCCAGGAAGGGAGAGATGGGGGGATGTGGAACCCAAGGTTCCACATCCCCCCATCTCCCCCTCCCTGAACCTTTTCAGTTAAAACGTGGTTAGATTATAGGGGAGGAAGGACTTGAATGAGCAAAAAGGGGAACTGGTTCGGGCGTTCAGGAAGTTGTTCAGAAGAGGGAGTTGTTCAGGAAGTTTGCTCTGGTGCGTGTTCTCCTCTCGACACATGCGCGACTGGTGGCGGGGCGTGCCGGGGAGTGAGAGTCAGTTACCAGCACAAGTAACACTGTTTTGAAGTAGTTTCTCTCAAGAAATGGACACAGCTGGTGTATCAGCCGAAGCTGATAGAAAGCACCTCTGACCACCTCCTCAACCTGGGACACCAGGAGAGGTGTGGATCCAGAAGCACCCCCAGACTGCGTACCTGTTCCTTCTGGGGAAGTGTGACTCCAGCCAGTACCGGCAGATCAAAATTGTCTCCCAAGTTCCAACCCTGCACAATAAGTATGTCTGTGTTATCTTGATTCAGTTTCAGTTTGTTACCCCTCATCCAGCCCATCACCGCCTTCAGGCAGAAGTTTAGGGAGGTAATGAAGCTATTCTTACGACCAGCAAAAATTGGGCTAGGAGAGCCTGGTGGTTTACAAGCGGGTAACCCACTTAATTGCCCCTGCCTTTAGCCAAGGTTAGCGGAGCGAGCGTTCTGCTAATCCTGTCTTTGTGCTCATGTGTTGCCATGGTGCAGCTCCATGCCATGGGAACTCACGAGTAGACCCCCAACCTGGAGGCTAAAAAGCAACCTCCCGGCTCAGGGGTCTCTCCAGTATGCCCTGTGTGCTTGCGCACAGCATGCTGGAGCTTCCAGGGGGCATTCGGCCCCCGATCCCCTCAGCCCGACTCCATAACAAATCTGGCAGTTTTCTGGGCAGCCGCTGTTGCTGCCCAGGGCTGCTTCCTTGCTTATCTGTGGGGAGAGCAGGCTTAGCCCATTCTCCCCGCAAACCCTCTGGAGACAGGTCTCACCAATCATGAGACCCATTTCTATGCCTTCTTCTAATAATGTTGACATGGAGAAATAGAGTTGGGTGTCATCAGCATACAGATAACACCTTGCACCAAATCTCCTGATGATCTCTCCCAGTGTAGATGTTAAAAAGCATTTGAGACAGTATAGAGCCCTGGGGACACCATATAAGTGTTCAGATTTTGAAGAGCAACAATCTCCAAAGGATCTGGAATCTGTCTGAAAGGTAGGAGTGGAGCCACCCCCAGGTCTCTCAGGCGCTCCAGAAGGACACTATGGCCGATAGTATAAAAGTCTCCAAGAGATTCAAAAGGACCAACAGTCACACTTCCTCTGTCAATTCCCAATTGGAGATCATCCATCAGGCTGACCAAGACAGTCTCCACCCTATAGCCTACCTGAAAACCAGTTTGTAATGTGACTAGATAATCAGTTTCCTCCAAGACTGCCTGGATCTAGGAAGACATCACACTCTCAGTTACCTTGCCTAACCATGGAAGGCTGGAGACAGGCCTATAGTTGGTTAACTCTGCGGGAACCAATGCAGGTTTCTTCAGATGAGGTCTAATCCCAGGGTAAAAGTCCTGCATAATTATGAGCCTTTGTGTTTAAAGACAAAAAGATATACAAATAGCCTGTTCTGTTCACATGGACACATGCCACCATTCCAGATGACAACAGGGATTAGAGGAAGCAGAGAAGGCAAGGATCAGTGATAAGAAATCTAATAATTCTACTGTGACTACATGCATTTTCTTTGTTATATTTCCATTATTATATTGAAGTCTGTAGCCTTTAAAAGAAAGATGCAGTTTCAATAGATTCTATACCTTTATGAATTACATTTCCCATGTTTGCGATTGAATAACAACTAGAAGTTTGGATATTGTACTTGAAATAGTTTGTAGATGTCCAAGAAACAATATGGAGCTCACTGTTAAAGAGTGGAACGATAAGACAGAGGGCACCAGTGACAACTCTGAAGAAGGAAATATTGTTGTGACTGTTAAGCAAATCTGTAAGTGAATGCTTCAAGTAGGAAAACATGTTTGAATCTGGAATCATGTATTGTAGGCGCCAGGAACAGAATTTTGCAAAGCCATTTTGTAGGGATGTGCAAGCTTCTCCTGGATCAGCTTAAACAGACTCAGAAATTAACTAAGTTATTCTTCCCCAGAATCAGAAATAACTTTGTTCATCATCCAATCAATCAATCAATCAATCTTTTTATAGTCATAAAGTGAAGGTGTGCTGTCGAGACAGTATCGACTCCTGGCAACCACAAAGCCCTGTGGTTTTCTTTGGTAGAATACAGGAGGGGTTTGTCATTGCCTCCTCCCACGCAGTATGAAATGATGCCTTTCAGCATCTTCCTGTATTGTTGCTGCCCGATATAGGTGTTTCCCATAGTCTGAGAAACATACCAGCGGGGATTTAAACCGGCAACCTCTTGATCCCTAGGCAAGTTACTTCCCTGCTGCACCATTATGGTCATAGACCAGCATAAAATAAAAGGGGTGGTTAAATATTAAAAGTAAAAGTAGATATTAAAAGCCTAAATACAAGAATATAATGAAAGACTATGATAAAAGACTATAAGAATCAGAAGTAAAATTTAAAATAAAACTATGTCTGTCTAAGACAGAACAAGACTGCAAATTAAATGACCCTTTATTTATTTATTTAAAATGATTGAGATCTAAGAATTGCAGTTAGCAGTAGTTAATAATGGTAAAAAGTGAGTACACATAGTAGTAAAGGCATCATAAAAACATCATTTAAAAGGCATAAAAGAGAGAAACAAGAATGCATTAAAAAGCTATATAAAAACATGGAGGCATATAAAACCAGTAAAAAATTGGTATAATTTTTTAATAAAAGGCATCATAAAAACATCATTTTTTTTAAAAAGCATTAAAGAGAGAAGCAAGAATGGCAGAGCCACATCTCACGCACTCTCCACCGCCAGCATCGCCCTCCCAGCCACTCCCCCAGCCACCCTCCAGGTGGGGAAGCGAAGGCGGGAATTCCACTCGGCCCACCTTTTCACGCTGCATGGGGCCACTCCCAGCCACCATACCATGGGGTGGGGGGAGAGAAGGCGGGCGGCATTTAATCCCTCGCAGAGGATGCAGTGGAAGTAGAAGAGGCAGTGGCAGCAGCAGTTTGTTGCTATTACTGCTGCTACCACCACTTCCTCGCCTCTGGAAGTGATGCAGCGTGCATCTGTGACCAGTGGCAGATATTTGAATAAGAAGATAATTCAGTCTACCACATGACTGATATCTTTTTGCACTGAGACAGCTTCAGTCTCTCTGACTCTTTTCTCAGATCCTTTTCTTTGCCTTGAATTCTTAAGCCACACTAATCTATTTGATTCGTCATTATAATCATACCATTCTCTGTTCTCTTCCCTTCCTAGATTCCCTCTTTCTTCACAATATCAAACAGTTTCTATTGACTTTCAAATATTTGTGTTCTGAGCATGAGATTGAACTAAGACCTCTAGGTCCTGTGCAACTCTAAAATTCTATTATCTATGTATTCTTGTTTCTTTCTTCGTCACTTTTCACTCATTTCAGCCCTCTGACACCTTTGTCCTCTGTTAACACATATCTACACCCTGCATTCCCTAAGAGTGCACTTTCTCCCTTACTGTTTCCTACCATTTAATTTAGCTTCCTAACCATATATCTCCTGACTCCATCTGGCTCCTTCTATTGTCATATTTCAGGCTGTTTAAAAACTCTGCACTCGGTCTTTCTCTAGGACCTGACAGTGTTACCATTTTGCTGGTCCTGTAGATTTATAATTGTTTTACAATTACAATTACATTTTGTACTTGTGTGCCTCTTTGAAGAGGCATTTTCCAATGCAAGCACTGCCATAACATGCACAATGGTAAGTAATAGTTGAACAGCCCTGTTGCCCAGCAATGTGGGCATGTTTTTTATATGCTCACAGTGGTGCAGGCAGTTCAGAAACACCCATTTCTGAAGGAGATGTTAGCTACTGAATTTTTAACTGCTGTATGAACTCAAATGATACAACAGAAAGGCAAACATCTTCTTCCTTATGAACCCCACCGCCCACTGAGATCAACAGGAGAGGTCCGTCTGCAATTGCCACCAGCTCATCTTGTGGCTACTCAGGGTTGGGCCTTCTCCATTGCTGCCCCGAGACTTTGGAATTTGCTCCCTAGTGAAATAAGAGCCTCCCCATCTCTGATAATTTTAAAAAAGCTTTTAAAGACACATCTGTTCACCCAGGCTTTTAACTGATACTGTTTTGATTGTTAATGTTGTTCTAGAATATTGTTTTAAAATTTTTAAATTGTTGTGTTTTAAATTTCTTGTTTCTGTTTTTAACTGATGTTTTAATGTTGTTTTTATCTTGTTGTAAACCACCCAGAGATGTAAGTTTGTGGCAGTATAAAAATATGTTAAACAAACAATCAATCAAACAAACAAACAAACAACCTCTAGATCCCACTCCCACAGCAACTGGGCTGCAGCCAGAGTTAGTGGTGGGAAGCAGAGTTTCCTCTAACAGGGATCCCCAGATATTGTTGACTACAACTCCCATGATCCCCAAGAAAAAGCCATTGCAGGTGGGAATTCTGGGAGTTGTAGTCAACAACATCTGGGAATCCCTGTTAGAGGGAACACTGGTGGGAAGTGGGCTTTATCTAAGCTGTGATTACTGTCTAAATTTTGGATGAGAAATAGATGAAAGAGTTGAGAAGTCACTGAAACATGAATGCACCATTTGATAATAACAAAGTGAAAACAAAACGTAGAACAACAAATATTCTTAGAAGTAGAAATGGACAGTTTTCACAATGGATGGAAGTAAGAAGTGGGGTCCCTCAAGGATCTATACTCAGACCAGCGCTCTTTAACTTTTTCATAAATGATTTAGAAGTTGGGGTAAACAGTGAAGTGGCCAAATTTGCAGATGACACCAAACTATTTAAGATAGTGAAATTCACAATAGATTATGAGGAGCTTCAAAAGGATATCTCCAAATGGGGAGAGTGGGTGGCAAATGTGATTCAATGTAAGCAAGTATAAAGTGATGCATTTTGGGGCAAAAAACCTCAACTTCACTAATGGGGTCTGAGTTGTTGGTGACTGATCAGGAGAGAGCTCTTGGGATTATTATTATTATTATTATTATTATTATTATTACATTTATATCCCGCTCTTCCTCCAAGGAGCCCAGAGCTGTGTACTACATACTTGAGTTTCTCCTCACAACAACCCTGTGAAGTAGGTTAGACTGAGAGAGAAGTGACTGGCCCAGAGTCACCCAGCAATTATCGTGGCTGAATGGGGATTTGAACTCAGGTCTCCCCGGTCCTATTCCAGCACTCTAACCACTATACCACGCTGGCTCTCATGGTGGACATTATGGTGGACAGCTCGCTGAAAGTTTCAACTCAATGTGTGGCAGCTGTGGAAAAGGCCAATTCCATGCTAGGGATCATTAGGAAGGGCACTGAAAATAAAAATACTAATATTATAATGACCTTATACAAATCTATGGTGTGGCCACATTTAGAGTACTGTGTGTACTCTGGTCACCATATCTTAAGAAGGACATTGTGGAACTGGAAAAGGTGCAGAAGAGGGCAACTAAGATGGTCAGGAGACTGGAACACCTTTCCTATGTGGCAAGGCTACAGCATCTGGGACTCCAGGAATTCCTGGAAGGCCAGAAATTTTTGGACCAACAAAAGGAATTACTTTTTCCACACAGTGTGTAATTGATCTATGGAATTCTCTGCCACAGGATGTGGTGATGGCCACTAGCTTAGATGGCTTTAAAAGGAACTTAGACAAATTCATGGAGAACAGGTCTATCAATAGTTACTAGTCTGAGAGCTATAGGCAACCTCCAGTCTCAGGCATGATGCCTCCAAATACCAGTTGCAGGTGAGCAACAGCAAGAGAGAGGGCATGCCCTCACATCTTGCCTGTGGATGTCTAAGAGGCATCTGGTGGGTCACTGTGAAACAGGATGCTGGACTGGATGGACCTTGGGCCTGGTCCATCAGGACTGTTCCTCTGTTCTATATTCTCAGAAACAGATGAGCTTTTTCAAAATGCTCATAATTACTAAACTGATTCATAATCAAGGAAAGGCAGGTTTACCCATCACTAGTTACTATATTTGAACATTCACATTAAATAGTCACAAGGAAGGAAAAACAATTTATGTTGATGTGAATGTAACAATTGTAAATCAACACGAGGTTAGCAAATTTACCACAGCACAATTGTACCTCACATTTTTTGATAATGCAATTGATGTTCTGATTTCTACTAGAAAGCAGAACATCAATTGCATTATCAAGAAAAATAGCATTATCAAGAAATTTTCTAGTGCATTCTAAAATGCTGATGTTCCTTAAGAAAAATCTGTGATTTGCTTTGCTTGCTGGTAAATTAAAATAATTAAATTTTTCTGGTGTAGAAAAAGCTGATGAATAAATTTGCTGATAAGAAAATTGAGATGGGGTGCAATAAAGAGACACACGCAAGAGGTTTATAGGAAATACATGGCCGAAACATTGTTAAAATTAACCAACAATAGCAAGCAATGGCTGACAGCCAGACTAAGTTATTCACAAGTAAGGTAAAGTGTGCCATCGAGACAGTGTTGACTCCTGGTGACCACAGAGCCCTGTGGTTGTCTTTGGTAGAATACAGGAGGGGTTTACCATTGCATTCTCCCATGAAGTATGAGATGATGCCTTTCAGCATCTTCCTATATCACTGCTGCCTGATATAGATGTTGCCCATAGTCTAGGAAACATACGAGCGGGGATTTGAACCGGCAACCTCTGGCTTGGTAGTCAAGCTATCTCCCTGCTGCGCCATTAGGTGGCACTGTTCACAAGTAGTCCCCTTGAAATCAATGGAATGAGTTAGTCATGACTCATTTGTAACATTAACTTTAATAAACGAGTCACTCTGTAGGCCCACCTTTGTGGCCTAAGGACTCAAAAATTCAACTTTCGTATGTGTGTTAGCCTATATGGCTATTCAGTTAGTACGTGGCCAGAAAATTTTAGTATTAGCTTGATTGCAAGAGACTTGTTTACTACAGAGGAAGCAGCTTTTGGTCACAAGCTTAGAAATGTAATAGTCAGAAGAAACTTGCTTAACAAAAGAGGAAGTTTGCCAGGGTGTGGGTTTACTGGTAGTTGGAATGAAATCTGAAGATGCAGAAAAAATGATGAGACCAGAGCCTGTGCCATATATGGGCAGAAGAGAGCAAACAGAAGCATGTAGGAGCCATTGCGTGACTTGCAGGGTCCAGTGCAGTCCAGCCAGTTCTGACAAGTTCAGTCCTGATGACAACCAATCCAGTTGAGGAGCCAATCCTGAGATCTAGGAAGACCCATGCCTCCAGCTACCCACTCCTCTAGCTACCAACCACCGAAAAGGAATAAAAGGCAGTGGACTCAGGTGTTTGGGGTTCCAGCCTACCATCATATCCCTAGAGTGTCCGTGGCACACCTATACTATGAACCACACTTTGGCAAAGAACCAAAGCCTGCTAGCTGGTGGTTGGTTGGCAACTCTGGCCAAGCTGACTACCAAGCTGACCACCCAATAAGTATATAACATAACACTTGTTGTGTATCTGTCATGGCTCAGACTTCTGACTCAGAAGAGTCAGAGTAGGAACAGGAGGATTTGCCTGCTAGTGAGGGCTCAGAGGCACAGCAACAGGATTTGACCAGGAGAACAGACTCTGGAGCTGAGGAATCAGAACAGCTGCCAGACATGAATCCTGATCAGGAGCAGGCTGATCAGGAGGAGGCTGGGATTTCACCTGTCTTGAGAAGACATCTCAAGAGGAAAGTTCAGTGGGAGACACACAGGTGTAGGAGATCACAAGAGAGGAAGCAGAAGTGCTGACTCACAGAAGCCTGATTGGCTGCTGGTTCTCTTGAGCCATATATCAAGCAGTCTGTGATTTCTACCAATGCTGTTAGCAATTTTGCTGACTGTAGACTGTGTTCTATTTTGAATTCTCAACTCTTCTGAGTTCTAGTTTGCCCTTGTTCTGTTCTTTCCTGATCTGTGTTCTTGTTCTGTTAATTCCTTGCTCTGGTGTCCTTTGTTCTTTTTCATTCCTTGCTCTGTTTTCTTTTCAGTTATTACTCAGTTATTGTTAGAGGGTGGTACCTAGTTCAGTTCAGGGGACTTGATTCATTTACTATTTTCTTTGTCAGCCTTTCGTTTTCCTTCATGCAGCTTCGCTGCTACTTTCTGTTAACTCACAGGTTGAGTACTGACGCGGGTTGTAAATCCTGTTGGGTTAGCTGCACTAACAGATTTATGACAGTATCATAGAGCTGTAAAAATATTAAGAAATGCATAATTGGGGATTTGGTTTAATACAACTTTATCACCCAAGGGGGAGATAGTTGGAAGCCTGCTGTTGAACCATGCCCTATTCTAGAACAAACCCCTGATACTATGGATTGTAGACAACTCTACACCTGCTGTCCCTGGTGCTGGTATCTCAGCCACCTGGTGAGTGTGAGTGATCAGTGTGGGAAAAGCCACATATGTCATGGTTGGCTGTGGCTTACAGGTATCCATGGCTGACTGCTCAGCTAACTTGCTTGCAGTGCATATAATGAAAATTATGCTCATATTGAAAACAAATCCAGTTTCTTTCAAGTAATTGAGGGATCAATGAATCTAGTTAAAGTGTAGCAAGCCACTGAAAAGTGTTAATGTCTGTTTCATAATTAGGAGGTCCATGCAAAAACAGACACTTGAGTTCAGTTGTGGTGATTAATTATTGAAGACAGAAAGCAAACCAAAGCAGCAAAATTAGGTTTTTTAAATTGGTATAAGCAATCTCTTGGGGAAAATAATTTCAGGTGCAGAAAAATCCATCACAAGATGGAGATGTTCCAGTAAACAGTGTTTTGTTTTCAGACATCCCTTTCACCAGGTACTACAGTATGATCAATTTGTTCCAGAACAGAATAGATGTAGTAATGCTTCCCTCCCCCTCTCCAAATGGTTTCAAGTTAAATAAGTAAATTAATTACAATTTCTGCATGTCATAAGCATGTGGGATGTAGATTCATAAACAAATTGCTAGTAAAATTACAGAATACACCACTATCAAACAAAATCTCCTGATTGAATTATGGTATGGTAAAAAGTGAATTGTTTTCATTTATTTTTAGAAGGCAGAGAGTAGGAGTAGCAGTATCCTTATGTCATGGAGGCACACATGAACTGGAATATCTTCCTTTCGCATCAAGATATGTATACTTTGACTCATTAGCCCAAACTCTGAAACCCCTCCCTGATGTTGTTACATGATCAGTCAGTGTCAGAAAGTGGTACAGTAAAAAGACATTTGTGTTTTTTGGTCCAGCTCTGAGACAACATTGATTTATCTGTAAGAATAACATTAACTGGATAGCAGCATGATGAATTGAAACGAACTGTATCATCATGACCAAGTGACTTTTTAATTCTTTTCAAATAAGAAAGACAACTCTTAGTTCATTTTTTTACTTGACTTGATTCAATACTCGCACTATCACAGCAAAAACCAGATACAAAAATAATTCACAGAACAGCAAAGAAGCCTTGTTATATTAGTATGCTGCAATGTATTCGTTATATTAGGGTATTGTATTAGTATGTTGCAACATAAATTTCCCATGGTACCATTAAGGCCATTTCATAGTAGCATGAACTTTCATAGGCAAGAGGGGGAACAGCAAGAAAGTTAGTCTAAGGTTCTTACTTCCCTGCCTGGCCTGGTGTAACTGCTCGCACCACTGCTCGCCATCCTGTAGTGCAGCCCAATCGCTGCCACATCTGTCTTTAAGCAGGCTACCCACGTGGCTGGGGTGCAGTTTTGGCCTCCATGTATGCATCTGTGGAGGCTAGAACCACACACGGTTGCACGGGCAGCCTGCCTAAAGATGGATGTGGTGGCAATTGGGCTGCACTAGGGGGCGGCAAGTGGCAGCACCAGCAGCCACACCGGGAAGAACCTTAGACTACCTTACTCACCACTCCCCCACCCTGTTGTGAGCCAAGCCTGGTCTGTACACTAGATATGCTCTGGAGCTAGCATATGAAATTAGGCTTGTTTCACCAGTATCACAAAGTGACCAGTGCTTTATACAGTGACCATGTATAGTCTGGGAATGAAAGTAGAAAGACCAAGACACTCTCAAACAATTCAATGGGCTTTATTGAGTATACAAGAGCAATGGCATCACCCTAACTGAGCAGAAAACAGAACAATCAATCAGAACTACTAGTAATATTTCAATTATAGCTAGTAATAACATCAACCCAGTGCTCCTATCCCATGTGTGTGGATGCATGTAAGGTCAATATTAAATCTTCCTAAGACCTAACACAATTGAGAGATAGATGGAAAGAGGGAGCAGGGAGGTAAGGAAGGCACAGGAATGGGGTGGTTGGGAATCAGGAGTTAGTAGAGGGAGGAGGAAGGGGAAAGGGGGGAAGGGAAGTGAAAACCAAGGCCGTAGAAGCAGCATATTTACCAGGATCTGACGTGGGGCAGCAAGTGTACACAGCTTGGACACGAGGTAGGGGTGTGCATGGTCCGGAGCAGTCTGGACCAGCACCGAAGGGGGGCCCTCCTTTTAGGGCGGGGAGGGCTTGCTTACCCCTCCCGCCTCTTTGCCCCCACCAGAGGCCTTATTTCACAGAGTAATGGGGGCACTGGAAACCAGCCGCCCCCGCCCCCGCCGCCGCGAGCAGATTAAGGCAAACACTACCGCTACCACTGCCGCCGTCGCCCGCCAGCCCTCCCTCCCTCCCTCCCTCCCAGCCGCCCGCCCGCCTGAGTCCTCACCCGATGCTGTTTTAAACAAAGAGAGGAGCTACCGAACAGAGCTCCTTTCGCTATGAAGTCCTGGAGGCTACTGAGAATTTGTGCGCGCGCATGCGCGCACCGCAAAGGATGCCAATTGCCGGAGGCCCAGTCTACCGGCCGGGAAAAGGACCCGAATCAGCCAGGTCCGAACCGGTCCGGCAGTTCGGTGGCTTTTAGAATGGCCTCCGGACCGGTTCGGACACACCCCTAACACGAGGCTTGGGAACGATGAGGCTTCAGATGGAAAAAGCTGGTGCTGGATTTCACAGACAGAGTTAGCCCTTGATTATTCACCTCGTGGCAAGAATCACTGAGCAGTCTCTTGTCTGCAGGTTCCAGGCCTCTGCTAGCTCCGCAACTAGACAGCAGGCACTTGGGATGCACACATGAGCAAAGATCTGCTGGTTAGGCAAAGCTTCCTGAATCTCTGTCCAGTGAGTTCCCTTCTTATAGTTGTTCCATCATTTGATCTCCATAGAGTCTATTCAAAATATCATCATCCTCCCTGGACAAAAGGTGTCAATTGCTGTTATCCTCTAAATCCTGTCTTCTAATTATTGATCAGTTAAGGATATTAGGTCGGTCCAGAGTAAACAGGATCTGGGTTCCATATCATATTAACAGTTCTTGGGAAGAATATTATTTTTATTTATTTATTTTATTTATTTTTGCATTTATATACCACCTTTCGTTAAAAAGATAACCCCAAGGCAGTTTACAAAAGTTAAAAACATACAATAAAAAGACAATAAAAACATCATGTTAAAAGTATAAAAACATATAAAAACAGGCATAAAAACAATACAACAAATACAAAAAATAAAAACACAGAGAAGCCGCAGTAGAAAATGATCATGTAAAAGCCTGGGTAAAAAGCCAAGTCTTTAAAAGCTTTCTAAAAGCCGTGATGGAGTCCGAGGAACAAATGGCCACTGGGAGAGCATTCCAGAGTCTGGGGGCAGCAACAGAGAAGGCCCTGGCCCGAGTGCACGACAGCCGGGCCTCCCTCATTGTCGGCACCTGGAGCAGGGCCCCCTCAGATGTCCTTGTCAAGCGGGCAGCAACCCTTGGGAGCAGGCGGTCCCTCAAATACCCCGGGCCCAAACCGTTTAGAGCTTTAAAGGTCAAAACCAGCACCTTGAATTGGACCCGGAAACAAACCGGCAGCCAGTGCAGCTCTTTCAAAATGGGGGTGATATGTTCCCAATGGGCAGCTCCGGATAAAATCCTCGCTGCTGCGTTTTGCACTAGCTGCAGTTTCTGGATATTCTTCAAGGGCAGCCCCACGTAGAGCACGTTACAGTAATCCAGCTGCGACGTGACTAAGGCGTGGGTAACCGTGGCCAGATCTGCCTTCTCGAGAAAGGGACGCAGCTGGCGCACCAGCCGAAGCCGTGCAAAGGCACCCCTGGCCACAGCCTCCACCTGAGCTTCCAAAAGCAGAGCCGGGTCCAGTAGTACCCCCAAGCTGCGTACTTGCTCCTTCAAGGGGAGTGCATCCCCATACAGAACCAGTAGAATCTCCTCATCCCGATTGGCTCTCCTACTGACCAACAGTACCTCCATCTTATCCGGATTAAATTTCAGTTTGTTAGCCCACATCCAACCCATCACGGCCTCCAGCCCCCGATTCAGGACATCCACCGCCTCCCTAGGATCAGATGACAAGGAGAGATAGAGCTGAGTGTCATCCGCATATTGCTGACAACTCAGTCCAAATCTCCGGATGACCTCTCCCAGCAGCTTCATGTAGATGTTAAACAGCATGGGGGACAAGACCGATCTGCTCGGCCCCGTGGCCACAGGCCAACGGCCACGGGGCCGAGCAGTAGTCCCCCAGCACCACCTTCTAAACCCTCCCCTCAAGAAAGGACCGAAACCACTGCAACGCAGTGCCTCCAATTCCCATGCTCGAGAGGCGGCCCAGAAGGATACCATGGTCGATGGTATCGAACGCCGCCTAGAGGTCCAGCAGAACCAACAGGGACGCACTCCCCCTGTCTAGTTCCCAGCGTAGGTCATCCACTAGAGCGACCATGGCAGTCTCAGTCCCATATCCGGGGCAGAAGCCAGATTGAAAAGGGTCCAGATAATCCATATCATCCAAGACCCTCTGCAGCTGGGACGCCACCACACGCTCTATCACCTTGCCCAAAAAGGGGAGGTTAGACACAGGTCTATAGTTGTCCAGGTTGGAGGGATCAAGGAGGGCTTTTTAAATAGAGGTCTTACCACCGCCTCCTTGAGGCACGATGGCATCCTGCCCTCCCTTAATGAAGCATTAACGATCACCTCCAACCATCTACCTGTCCCCTCCCTGGCAGCTGTTATTAGCCATGAAGGGCAAGGGTCAAGAGCGCACGAAGTCGCCCGCACACTGCCCAGGATCTTGTCCACATCCTCAGGCCGCACCAACTGAAAAGAATCCAACACAACGGGACCAGATGGTACCAAAGGCACGTCTGCCGGAACTGCCAAAACTCTGGAGTCCAGGTCAGCACGGATGCAAGCGACTTTATCTGCAAAGCGACAGGCAAACCAATCACAAAGAGCTGTAGATGGCTCCTCCCCCATTGTCTGGGGGGATGTGTGGAGCAAGGTTTTCACCACACGAAACAGCTCTGTTTGTCTGCACTGAGCAGATGCAATGGAGGTGGAGAAAAAGCATTTCTTCGCCGCCCCCACCGCCACGGAGTAGTCCCTAAAATGGTCTCTAGCCTGTGTTCGGTCGGATTTGTGATGACTCTTCCTCCAGCGTCGCTCCAGCCGTCGTCTGAGTTGCTTCATCGCCCTAAGCTCCTAGGAAAACCAAGGAGCAGAACGGGCTCCACCAAGCCGGAGAGGGCGCATGGGGGCAACCGTGTCAACAGCCCGGGCCATCTCTCCATTCCAGAGATAAACCAAGGCCTCGACAGGGTCACCAGCTCTGGACACTGGAAACTCCCCGAGGGCCGTCTGAAATCCAAGTGGATCCATAAGCCTCCGGGGGCGGACCATCTTAATTGGCCCACCACCCCTGCAGAGGGTAGACGGAGTAGTCAAACTAAACCCCACCAGGTGATGATCTGTTCATGACAAGGGAGTGGTCTCAAATTCCCCCACCTCCAGATCATTTATTTCCCAGTCAGCAAAAACCAGATCCAGAGTGTGTCCTGCCACGTGCGTAGGGCCCGATACCAATTGAGCCAGGCCCATGGTTGCCATGGAGGCCATGAAATCCTGAGCCGCACCCACTAGGGGGGCCTCAGCATGGACATTGAAATCCCCCAAGACAATAAGCCTGGGGGAACCCAAGGCCACCTCCAAGACCACCCCTGCCAGCTCAGGTAGGGAGACTGAAGTGCAGCGGGGTGGTCGGTACACCAGCAGAACCCCCAGCCTATCTCGGAGGCCCACCCTCAAGGACAAACACTCAAAATTCTGATATTGCCTGACCGGGCACCTGGAAATGGGGAGGGTCTCTCGAAAGATGACCGCAACGCCTCCTCCCCGACCCTCGAGGCGGGGCTGCTGCACGATCTGGAAACCTGGAGGACAAAGCTGAGAGAGACCAACCCTGCCCAGCGCATCCAACCAGGTCTCCATCACGCATACCAGGTCAGCACGCTCATCCACAATCAAATCATGGATGAGAGATGTTTTTGCGTTAACTGACCTGGCATTCAGCAGCAGCACCCTAATCCTCGAAGGAGTGTTCACAGAGCTCCCTGGGGTCAGAGGGTTGGGAGAAGGGCCGGAAAAAGGAACAGGCCTCAATTGCCTGGACCATTTTCCCCTGTAATGGCCTGCCCAACTCCCACCGCCATATCTCCCTCTGCCCGCTACCCGTGATATTGCTGCCCCCACTCCAGACCCACTTTTTCGCTCTCCCAGACACATCCCCCCAGACTAACCCACCACAGCTTCTTGGCTTAATTTTAAACCAAGACCAGACTTATACAGTCCCTGCTGACTTCTTGCTTGGAGGTAGACGGATCTTCAAGGCAGGAGGAAAAGGTCTTCAGGGCCCCAGGCAGCTCGACCCATGACTGAGAGCCACAAGGACGAGAGCCCTTGTGCCCTTGCCCTTTGGCTCACGCCAAGAGGCTCACGCCCCTGGCCCAGCCCCAGCTTTAAAGCAGCAGAGGCTGAGGGTAGATGGCACACACCTGGAGAAAAGGTGGGGCAGAAGCCCAAACACAGTCACTGCCTTGCCCAAGATGTTCCCTCTTCCCACTCAGCGGAAGGTCAGCCCAGCGGCTGACCTATTCTATTCTATTGACATTCCCAAAGCAAATCTGCATCTCTGTGCTTGCAAATACGTAGGCATCTTCTCTTGTCCCCAGACTTTCTGGCTCCTGGTCTTCAAGAATGTTAGAAGTCAAAGGTGTTAAGAAAGAAGAAGCAAGGCTGTATGTGTGAATGATCAATTAAATCATTTTCTTTTGTTTCTCTGGAGTGTAATTCTAAAAACAGCAAAAGGATATAAACAATGCTTCTAAATCTACATTTCAAATTTCTCCTCAGAGAAAAGACAGGATTATCCCCTGTCTTTTCAAGGCAATTCACTGTATAGCAAAGCAAAGACCAATGACTATTGTAAACTTTCTGTAAGAGGAAATGTAAGCTCAGCTCCCAGCTTCCCCCAGAGACATTACCTGAGAACAAGTTCCAGACAATTTTAGGAGTTTAATCCTTTTACGCCATTGAACTCCTGTTGCAAGGAGTTCAGTGGTGCTGGCAAAGATACAGATCTCAGCCCGGCTGGCTGGACTATGAGTTCTGGTCTAACATGAATGATCTGGACAACAACATATCCAAATTGCTAGTGTGTGCAAATCTTCCTAACATTCATCTGAAAGGCATTTCACAGTGATAGCATTTGGATATGTGTGAGACAGAAAACATTCCTGGCCATTGTGTGTCTTGATTACACATTTAACAAACATTGAGAAACAATGCTGGTTTGCCCCTACCTTCACAAAGTAATTACCATTTGTCCCAATGGGGAGCCATGAGACCTGGGTGTCATGTACTGGTCAGTTAATCTGAGTTCAGCCATTAAGTGATTTCTTAATAAAGTGGAATCAGACACAGGCATGGATTTCACAGAATTTTGGATTGGTAACTCTGGGTCTAATGTGGTAGTCAGGTTGGCCACAACAAATACCCTTCAATGGATTCCCCCTCCCAACCCCTTTATGTGTAAAGGGGAATCCTCACTGAATTCCCCTTTACCATTATTGCCACTTGAACCACCAAAGTGGTTCAGCCAAATGGACTGCACTAATTCAGGGGAACGCTATTTGGTTGAAATTTGATGCAAATTTGATGCTAATTTGAACCAAACCGTGTTTTGTGGTTTGTGCACACCCCTAGCTGCCATAACCATGGTTTCATGAAGTCTCTGGAATCATAATAATAGAGAGAGTGGCCCAAAGCCACCCAAGATTATGACCACTTCAGGCCTGTGGTGCTTCTCATTGGCCACCTCTCTGAGCACTTGCCTGGTCCCGTTTCCAATCTAATAAAGCAGTTGCTTGGCTGAAGGGATGCTGCCACATTCTATCCCAAGCTTCCAAACCAGAAAAACAGGAAAGTCACACAGGGGTTAGGGGTTTAGGTAGCCTCATCTGGGAATTCTTTAATGTCTCTGCTCTATTTCTGCACAATGATGTTGAGGAAGTGGAGCCCAGCCCCTTCCCCTAGGGTGAATATGTTCCATTCATAGGCTTACTCATAAGAAGGGCCGGGCAGCCGGATCAGCATTGCTAACAGTGACAAGGGAGATTCCTCTTCTGTGATGACAAAGGGTGCTGTTCCTGAGCAGATCGCTCTCTCATGAGAGTGGAAGGCCATGGGGATACCCCTTCACAACTCATGAGAAGAACCATCTGTGGGGACAGGGGAGACAGGTAGAATCACTAATAATGTGTGGTGACATCTTTTCTCCCACTTAGCACTTTCTCATGAGTGTGTCAGTCCATGGAGACACACATGTGAGCCGAATGGCAGATGCCACCCAGCCTCTTTGCTCCACAAACTGGGGCTCCTGTCTCCCATGATTCCCCACAGGGACAGATCTACATTGATGTGTTGTGTTGTGTGTGAGCATCAAGGTAGGAGGTTTGCCTTCTCTTCTGCTCCCCACTGTTTGGTCATTAGAATGACCTTATTGTGTGTTGCGGCTTATGTTATGCTGATGAGAGCAGAGTGTAGTTCCCATTGGTGCAGCAGGGCCATAGAATGTAGCTGCCCACATTGGGAATAACTCTAATTGAACTCAGAGGGTTACTTCAGAATATACATTAGAGGTGTGCATTTTGGAATTTTCTTGTTTCGATTTGTATCCGAACCGAAACATCCCCGTTTTGTTTTGTACCCAAATTTTCTGAATCCGAATCAGCCCTGTTTTGTTTTGTAGCCAAATTTTCCAAATCTGAATCTGAATCGATTTGGATTTTTAAAAAGGGTCCCAGGGCAAAAAGAATGGGTGGTGGTGGTAGTGTCCAATGGGTGTAAGCTACCACCCAAATTTCAAAGGAATTAGGAAAAGGGCTTATTTTCTTTGTGAATTTTATTTAAGTTTACACATCTTTAAGAATTTTCCCATAGGGAATAACGGGGATTCCAGTAAATGTATCCCTTCAAATCAAGGGGAAAGGGATGACCCAGAGCAGAGTGTGGTGGGTGGTAGTGCCCAATGGGGGCAAGGAAACTTCCAGAATTATTTCAAAGGAATTGGGCAAAGGGCTGATCTTTTGTGATTTATTGGTTTACGTGTCTTTAAGATTTCTCCCATGGGGAATAATGGAGGTTTCAGCAGCCCCATAATTCCACTTGGGGGGCACTGGGGTTGCCCAGAGCGAGGGGTTGTGTAGTGCACATAGGGTGCCAACCACCCCCACACCCACAAGCCTGTGGGGTACTGGGTTTTGTTGTTTCTGAGGTATTCATTGTAGATTCTCTGGTAGCATATGAGATTTTCAGTGAAAATCAAGAATCCACTCTCATATGCTACCAGAGAATCTATACTCAGATCACCACAGAAACAGCAGAACCCAGCACCCCATAGGTTAGCAACCCTTCCCCTGGCCAATGTGGGGTCAGTAAAGAGTGGGAAGAAGCAAAAGAGCCAATGGGGAACAAGGAGGGAATTGTCAGCAGGTCAGCCTATGATGTAGGTCACTGATCAGAAGGCTGGAAGGGTGGGAAATTCAAAGAGATGTCAAACACAAAATGGGGACTGACTCAGAGATCACCACAAAATGGAGGTCCGAAACAACAAAACTTCCACTCATTGGACACTATAACACCCACCCACTCTTTTGACCACATGACCCATTTTTTAATCTGAATTCATTCAGATTCTGGTTCGGATTAATTCAGATACAAAACAAAACTGGGGTGATTCGGAAGACTTAATTTTGGACAAAATACAAAATGTGGTTGATTTGGATTTGGTACAAATTGAAACAGAAAAAATACAAAACACACAACCCTAGTAGACAATACTCAGTACAGTAGACAATACTGTGGTGGATGGACTAATGGTCTGATTCAGTACAAAGCAGCTTACAAGTGGATTCTGCTAGAGTCATGAGGCCATTCACACAATCAAAACCTGGGTGCAACCTAGTTTTTGGAGCTGCGTGTGCTCCCAATTTCCAGTTGTGTGGAAGCAAGGGAGGAGGAAAACCTCAGTAGAAGTGACTGTGTGGAAGCAAGGGAGGAAGAGAACATGGGAAGCTTTCTCTCCTACCTTGCTTCCACACAATCACTTTTACCAAAGTTTCCCTCTAATCTTGTTTCCGCACAAATCAGTTGGGAGCACACACAGCTCCCTAACCCAGGTTGAACACAGTTTTTGTTTGTGTGAATGGCCTCCATCTTTAGCTGGAAGATCTTTCAGCTACAGATGGCCTGACAGAATCCAATGTGCGGCCTTTGTGAGGCTACCTACTTGGATACAACTGTATTGCCTCATAGGTCTTTGGCTGACCTACTGCACAAGAATACATCACCCTCTTAATGTTGCATTTTCACATTTTGTGTACGTTGCTCAGGTTGTGCAAACACAGCGTCACTATGCAGATGTATTCTTGTGCAGAATGCCAGTCAGGCATTGCAGAACTATGCTCACTAGTGAACTATGGCTGGCTTCCCATTGCCAATATGGGCCACCTCAAAATGAAGCAGTATTTAAAATGCCCAGACTTGCTGGAAAGTGTAGCAAATTTCATTTTCATCATTAAATATCTGAACCTTCTGAACTGGGATTTCATTGGGTGACCAAGACACCAAGATCCAGCTGTGAGAAAACACTTGGCTGCTGAGAATTCGATAAAAGTCCTGCAGTATTGTCTAAAGGAAAAAACGGGTCAGGCTTATAGCACAGCACATTCTCAGCCTAGCACTTGTCAGCATTTTACTTACATTGATTTAATTCTGTCCATTATTTATGGTTCCTATTGAATACTCTTCACATGTTTACTCTCCAAGTTCTGACTTAGTATTAATTTTTAATCACTGCCTTGAAAAGCATTCGTAATTGTCCCCTTCTAATGTTGTCAATGGCTGAACTGAGCTACTATAGATCAGATATTATTCAGGAGGCAAGGACTGGATTTACATTGTTTTACAGCAGATCAGTGCAAACCTGGATCAGAAATTAAAGGTTACAGGCAGCACAGCAGCCTGTGGAGCTGACCCAGTTTCCATACTTATGAGGGATTCCCCCCCCCTTTGTCTCTAGCAGTAATATGCATAAAGTAAGTGTTTTTATCCTCTTATATTAAAATCTATAGAACAGTTTAACACAATGATTTCCATTTCAATAGATTCTGTTATGAGGATTAATATTCCACCATTCCTGCAACATAATCTTAATAGAGGCTGCAATGTAATCTTAACAGAGGCTAGTCAGAGATTTTGAACATTGTTGCCATTGAATGAATTTGAGAACTGCAGGATAAATGGCATGTTGATTACATAAGGCCTTGTTCACCTTATTTTAGTGAAGTGCATTTATGTCAGCATGACTAAATTAATCAGATTACAAAATTGAGATCTATCCATAACTCACTGGCTGACATATAGAGCAAGGATGCACCAGTGCAGCCAGAGAACACCCCAACAGAACTTCCCAAATAACTGCAACAGTGCAATAGGGAAACAGCAATTTTTAACACTGCTCCCTTCCCCAGGAAGCCTTCTGTGCTGCCTGAAAAGATATTCCGAGGGTTTTACAGCCCTCAGGGGCATATTCTCAGGTAGCATAGAGGGCTTTCTGGGAAGCAAGAGGGTTGTTATTTCCCAGCTGTATTGGTGCAGTTAGTTGGGAAGCTATGTTAGGCTATTCTCTTACTACACCAGTGGATCCTTGTTCTGTATGTCAGGCAGTGCATCCAGGTTTCTGACAGCGATCCTTATTAATATACTACTTTGGGATCAATACAGGGTCAGTAGAAACCACAATACTAAGAACTTTCTTGCTGGATCAGAGCAAACGTAATCTTGTCCAGCATTGTGTTTTCAATGCAGCCAGTCATATGCCTTTGGTGCTCGCAAGCAGGACATGAAGATGACCTTCTTCCCTTTTGCTTGTCTCCAGCATCTGATGATCAGAGATATACCGCCTTTGGACATGGAAGTTCTGTTCGGCTATAATAATTAATATCCATCTCAGGTGCATATTGGTAATGGACGAACGTCACTTCACATAAGATTAAGAGCGCGTCTTAGACTGAGAATTCTAGCAGTAAGCAATATAGTAATTTATCTTGGGCAGAAGAATCCTGACACTGTGGTGTAGTGTTTAGTGTGTTCAGACTGGGACTGGTGGTGACCTGGGTGAAATCCTCACATAACCATGAAGCTCCCTGAGAGTCCTAGAGCAGTCATTATGCAGCCTACTTTACAGGCTTCTCGTTAGGATAAGACGGTGTAGGGAGACACATGTGCACTGTATTGAACTCCTTGTAGAAAGAACAGAATAAAAATGTAATGAATAAAAATATAATAAATAAATAAAAACAAAAACTTTGAAACGGGATCACAGCATGACAGCAGGACAGTCTGCTTCATCAGCCAGTTATTGTTGGCCATGCCCATCTTGTCTGAATTACACACGGGCAACAAAGTGTTAGGTGAACCAGCCCCAAAGAAATCACACAAACAGTTGAGTTTATACAACCAGAGCAGAGAGCATGCATTAAATTGTAGCAGGTACAAGAACACCATCTTTGTGTGCAATACATTGGACCATTTAAAGGAAATGTTTTCCCTTCGGCACAGTGAGTGAAGAAAATAATATTAGACACCACACAAATAAATGATCCAGCCCTGTGACAGTGTCTTTCCCATAGTCCCACTAAGAGTGAGAATGAGCACTCCATCTGAGTATACTCCTGTGCTTCTTTGCACTTAAAAATGAAGTTTCCTTGCCAAGCACCTCATTTGGTCAATAACCTCAGAGCAATTTAGCATTGCCTTTCCTCTGCACTCCCAGCACTTGAAGTAACTATGTACTCTGTCAGTGATGGAAGAGATGTTTCAAGATAGGCAAGTTCATCTTGGTTATTTCCTCAAGGTACCTGCTTTGCTGATTTGTTAATGTCTGTTGCCCTTAGCAATTTCATGCTTGGGCTATCACATACATTTATTATATTACTGAAGCAAAGATAATAGTAATAAAACAATCTTTTGCAAAGTTCCAAGCATATTGTTCAGGATTCACTTCTTGTCCCTAGCACTAATATTTGTGTAGCACTTTTTATCTAGAGATGTTATGCATATGCCCACTGATGGTGAAGCATGCTATTCTTGTTTCACAAATAGGGACTTGCAACATACAGATGTGAAGTGACTTCCCTTGTGCCTTCTAGCTTGGGGAAATGAAGAAAAGAAGTTAAAATATGTTACAACGCTTTCCCTTAGATAACTTCAACAACTTCAGTGGGCTGTGGTGGGCCAGCCAAATCCAATATTTTCAGGGTGCATGCTTACAATTGTGTTATTTAAACACACACACACACACACACACACACTTCAACAAAAAAGCCCCCATGGGGACTTCAGTACTCCTGAGACCCCAGCCATGGCTCCCCCTCTACTTATTCATGTCGCTGCACTCCTGACCTCCACACTGATGTCAGCTCAGTCATGTCTTTCAGATAATTCTAAACCCCCAAAGTCAGCATCCTACATCCTTCTCAGTAAACCGAACCCTCAGGTAATGGCTAACCATCCCCAAACCCATTGTTCTCTGCCAGACACTACCCCAAGTAACCATCAACCCAGAGAAGTCCCTTTTCAGCATGTAGGCCTCTCCGCACAAAGCATGTTCCACCCTATAAAATAGCTAGCAAAAACCCCTCTCACAGCCTCTGGGATTCACCTGGGAGGTTGGATTCACCTCTGCTCCCCATCATCTCTTTCTCCATCCCTTCTGGCAAGGATCTGGGTTCCCCTCCCTTCACGTCAGATAGGTACTATAGGGAATTCCCTCTCTTCCTCTATTTTCCTTTCCCCTCAATTCAACTGCTGATTCACAGCAACCCCCAGTGATTAGTATACGCTGGTCCTGCTGACGTCCATCTCCCACAAATGTTGGGTTGTGATTGGGGTTCAGTCCTTGTGTTCCAACTTCCATCAGAGAATTAGCAGCCACTCTCCCATGAAGTGCAGGAAGCAGTTTCCTTTCTTTCCCCCTAACTTCTTTCCCTGTCATCGCAAGCAGACTGGATCAAACACTCTCCCACCTCCATTTAAGTCAACTATTTATCTTACAGCAGAGGTAAAACATTGAGCCCAGACACATTTCCACTAGAGTGTCCAAGTGATATGGGAATTCCCTCATTAGTATTAGAGTTGAGCCTCCCATTGTGTATTCAATAAAGAAACATTTTTATTTGGAATTAAACCTGTGGTTATGAGTTTCTTGGGAAACTGCCTGCTTTATATCCACACTTAAAGGTCCTGCAAGTGGGGTAAGAGTTCCCATGTAAGAGTTCTCCATGTCTTCCTGCCAAGAGTCAGAATTATCATTTGCTTTATATCATCTGGCATTTCCCCTCACAAATGATATAATTAAAAGGGGAATTAATATCAACATTTCCACTCTGTTTTGAGAATATTGCCAGGTGAAACTTCTGAACATTGACATTACATGTTAATGTTAAAATAAAATTAAAAGAAGTTTGATGAGATGAGTAAAATTTCTCTGGAAATGGAGGTTCTAACTTTTCTGTTATCTTAGTGGGGACTGAGTGAAGGTTTCCGCCCCCACCTTGCTTTGCTTAAATAATACCTTAGAAAAGAAACACTTTAATATTTAACACTTTTCTGAAAATATTTCCGAAAGAATGAAGAAAGACAACTTCAACAAATTTAAATTAAGTTTTTTCGGGTTATCCAGTAGAAAAATCTCATCTCTCTTCTTGTTTGTTTTTTATTAAATTCTGCTGTATTTTTCTTCTTCTTCTCAGGGACTTTGTCAACCAATTTTTAATATTGCCTAAGGAATATCCACTGCTCTCAATATATATTGCCAGTCCATTTTAGACTGGAGTAAAGGAACTCCTTCAGGAAAGACCAGGCTTTGGAGAAAGCTGCAACTGTTGATTGACTTTAATAGCTTATTCTTCTCTGGCATGCTTTACATGATATAACAGTGTTAATATTGGTATAGTGTCTTCTCTTTTCACATGGGAAGGGGATCTGGAATTAGTGCGCATGAAGAGTTCCCTTGGCTAAACAGGGTCTGCCACGATTTGTATTTGCATGGGTGACCACATGTGAACACTGCTATAAGATATTAGAGGATGGGGCCATAGATAGGGACATATGAAGCTGCCATATACCAAGTCAGACCACTGGTCTATCTAGCTCAGTATTGTCTGTACAGCTGCTTCTTCAAGGTTGCAGGCAGGAGTCTCTCTCAGCCCTATCTTGGAAATGCCAGGGAGGGAACTTGGAACCTTCTGCATGCAAGCATGCAGATGCTCTTCCCAAAGCAGTCCCATCCCATTACAATGCTCACACGATGAGGCAATTCTCATGAGTGAGCAAAACTGCTGGAAAAATGGGCTTGTTTTTCTCGCTTATATGTAGCAACGGGAGCCATACAGCTCCCGGCGGCAAGCCTGCTTATGAAGCTGCTGCTTAATCCAGGTTTGGGGCACAAGCGTGCCCAAAAAATGGGTTTATGGATTGTGTTACTGCTGAGGCTGCTTGCAGCTGCGGCAGGCACACTCAGGGAAGGGAAAGAGGGAATCCCAGGCATGCAACACACACTTACTAGGGCTTCCCTTAACCCAACCCCTGGAGCTGCCAGGTAAGCTGCTGCCGGGCGCGAGAGCACCAGAACCAAACCGCCGCTTGTCTGGGCTGGCGATCTGCCCAAGGAGGGTGCATGACTGTCTGCGGAGAAAGCAGGGTGAGCCCACTCTTCCTACATAACCCCTTTTGGCTCTACAGACTGATTGCGTGTAGAGCCTTATTGTATCTCATTCAAATGAAAACCAGGGCAGACCCTGCTTAGCAAAGGGGACAATTCATGCTTGCTACTACAAGACCAGCTCTTCTTCATCTTCAGTGGGAGAGCATCTGCTTGCATGCAGAAGGTCCCAGGTTCAATCTTTGGTATCTCCAAGATAGGGCTGAGAGAGATTCCTGCCTGAAATCTTAGAGAGCTATTGCCAACCTGTGTAGACAATACTGAGCTAGATGGATCAAAGGTCTGACTTGGAATAAGGCAGCTTCTTGTGTTCCAAATGATATTAGAAGGATAACAAAGAAGATAGTGAAGTCATTTGCACAATCAAAATGTGTTCTACTCGGGTTTGGGAGCTGTGTGTGCTCCCGATTTTCGGTTGTGTGGAAGCAAGGTAGGAGTAAAACCTGAGTAGCTTTTCCTTTTACTTTGCTTCCTCACAATCAACTCTACACAGGTTTTCCTCCTACCTTGCTTCTACACAACCAAAAATTGGGAGCACCCAAAACCTGGGTAGAACACAGGGGTTTTCTTCTTCTTCACAATTTAGAGTACGTTTATTGAAGTTTAAGTTTTTTTTTTAAAACGGAAAAGGTTACTTCTCTGAGAGTATACATGATTACACACAGAATCTTATCCAGCATAAACAAAACTCCTCTATATGCAAGATACAAATGGTAATTGTATATTTTTATATATATGTGTGTGTATATAATTATATAATAGGAAATGTTAACATAGGATTCAGTCTTACCATCAGTAAAATTACAAATCTAACAGTTAAACAAAGTACAGAAAGGAGAGCCGAAACGAGCAACAACAAAAAGGAACAAGGCAGGAACATATACATGAGTATTACGGTTAATTCAGGCAGAGCAAAACTTCCACTACAGGGGTCCCATCTGTACCTAAAAACTCAAAGATATTAATAAAAATATTATTAATTAATATTATATCAATAAAAGCTTATGATTAGCCAGGAGATAAAATAGAAATAAAAATTAAAACCCCGCAAAAAGTAGAACCTTATCACTTCATATTTGGCTCTCCTCCCTAGGTGACACTACTCCACAAAAAAGTCTATGACAACGTAAGAATGCAAAGAAAACATTTCAACTCTCAACTGTAACAATCTCATTGAAACCAAAAGGTCAAAATAAGTCTGGAGTCCAGTGTATAAAAGGATATAGATCTATCTAGTATATAAAGGGGTTGGGAAAATAATTTTGAACCTCTCTTCTAACTCCCCGAAGTATCTAAATATTAGAATGGTAAAGAAAAGATTGCTCATAGAGAGAGAAGATGCCGGCTTCACAGAAACATAATATTTGGATGTAATTTTTTGTTTCCAATAGCACAGAGCTATGATGGAGTTCCCAGCACTTACATGCCAATTATATAACAGGTAGAACATAGTTTTTGATTATGTGAATGACCTCACTATCTTCTATGTCAGTTCCATGTGAGTGGAGGATCCCCACAGAAGATGGATTGGTTTCTGCTAGAAGATCAGCATTCCTTGAGGTAAGGCATTTCCCAGAGTCACCAATGTGAAAATCAGTAGAATTATGTTCTCTAATGTCTCTTTGTAAAACCACCACCTATCACCAAATAAACAAGCATTAGAAAATTCTAAATTATTTCATTGATTACAAAATGTGGTTATTGTAAGGTTATTTCTGTGATGGTTACTTTTAAAAATGTTTTTGCACTGCCTGTTAAACATTCTTCTCAAGACTGTCAGAGTACACAAATTCTTCTGGGATATAGCTGACTGAACATAGTTTTTAAGCTCCATCAACCAAACAGCTCAGGTTCAAAAGGGTGGATGGTCTGCTTAAAACTGTTTATGAAATTTGGATGTTTCCACCTATAGGGTTGACAGAGTTGACATTTCCCAGGAATAATTGTTGGAAACTTGCTCTGTCTTCTAAATCTTTTGGAATCTCCATATTTCTCCCATGCAACAACTTCCCTTTTTTTATTTACAGCAGTCCTATTTGCTATATCAGTTCCACATGGAGAAACTGAAACACCTGATAATTTGTCCAAGATACAACATCACTGAAGGTGATAATTTAAAGTATCCATTGAGATATTAACAAAAATTGGCACCACCCTTGAGTGACCAGATCCACTGATGAAGCTGAAGGCATTGTCCTACTTCAAGGTCATTTACAAAAGACACACCCTATGTCTCTTCAAATGCATATGAAGGTTGTATGTGTATACATTTTACAATGGCTCACATTCTGCTACCTGTCGATCAAGGACATATTTTTGAAGCAAAAAAGTACTTTTGCAGGGAGGAGAAAGCAGTGAAAATCACTCTGCCCTCTCCTTCTGCCCACATTTGCCTGCTTGGCAACACACTGGCTGAGATTCAGTACAGTGGCTGCATTCACACGTAACATGAAACTGGAGATTTCTTCACCTTCAGTTTTGTAAACTGTACATCTGAATGCAGACAACTAGAGTTTAGCCCCCTCCAAAAAAGAGCACCCAGTTTCCCTCCCCAGACTCCAATGTGTACCTTCAGTTAGTTCTAAGTTTCACCGCCTTCAACTCTGGTTTGGTGGTGCCATCGTTACAACTGAATGCAGGCACCAGTTTTCTCCTTCTACAACCGGAATGGAGGGAAGAAACTCCTCCCTCACTCCAGCTGCTATTGGCTGCTGGGACTGTCCTTCACTAAAGAACTGCAGAAAGGGAGTTCTCCATTTCATCTGAATGTGGATGGGAGAGTGGGTGGAGGAGGGACATGGAACTGTGGGTCCATTGGAATCACGGTTCCGCATTATGTCCGAAGGCTCCAAACTTGCAGGTGAATGTACGATCAGGGATACTACAATTGTTTGCTACATTTTTGTTCTACTCATCTTCCAGGAAACTCAGGGTGGCATACATGGTCACCCCCATTTTATCCTCACAACAAACCTGTACAGATTAAGCAAGAGAGAGTGACTGGGGCAGTGAGTTTGATGGCTGAATGAGGATTTGGTTGGTATCCCAAGTCCTAGTCCAGGGGTAGGCAACCTTTGGGGCAATTTATTATGGGGATGATGGGAGTTGTAGTTCAGCAACAGCAGGACTGCCAAGTTTGCCTGCCTCTAATCTAACACACCAGTAATGACACTAGATCCCCTGTGCAGTTGGAGCTCCTGATTACATGGACACAAGAAAGGAAACAGGGTCCACGGAATGGAAAAACAAGAGCAATGAAAAGAAACCTGTGGACAAAAGAAATAATGAATGCAATAAAGAATAATGTATATGTATATTATAACAAAATAAAAAACCAGCTATAAACACACATTATAGCACACAACCACATCAGTAACATACAAGTGAACATAGATAAACATAAGGCCATATGAAATTGCAAAATGCAGTAACAAAATACACAAAACCATATGTGCAGGTGTCCAAATGGAGTCCAAAATGTCCTCAAATGATGCAAACTTTCAAACGGAACAGACAACATGCGCTGAGGTGGCTGATAACAGCGGACAAAGGAGCCGAGTGATGCCAGGAGGAAAGCCAAGACAGCTGGCCTGGGATAATAGCTGTTTCGCCGAAAGGCTTCATCAGAGGCAATTTTCCATAAATAAAGATAAAAGTGAAAAACCCATGGCTGTGCAGACAGACAGATTTATCAAGGCATGTTGGTGTCCACAAATACTTTCAGGCTTTAACATGCCTTGATAAATCCGCTGTTATCAGCCACCTCAGTGCATGTTGTCTGTTCTGTTTGAAAGTTTGCATCATCAGCTGAATTCCAGGCACTTATGACATCTTCCTGAGCCCTTCCAGTCCCTTCCTCTGGATTTGAGTATTCACCATTTGTTTTGTATGTTCTTTTTACATTTCTACATTTGAGGACATTTTGGACTCCATTTGGACACCTGCACATATGGTTTTGTGTATTTTGTTACTGCATTTTGCAATTTCATATGGCCTTACTATGTTCACTTGTATGTTACCGATGTGGTTGTGTGCTATAATGTGTGTTTATAGCTGGTTTTTCATTTTGTTATAATATACATATACATTATTCTTTATTGCATTCATTATTTCTTTTGTCCATGGGTTTCTTTTCATTGCTCTTGTTTTTCCTGATTACATGGAAGCAGAAAGCCCCTACATACATACAGTGGCACACATTTGTGGACTCCTTTTATGCTTTCAATTGAACACACAAAGATGGGGGCATGGACCGTGATCTTATTCCCTTCCCTTTTCCAAACACAGTATGATTGTTCACACAAACAAAATCCCTGGTGGCTAGGGAGGGCTGGGGTGAAGGCAGGAGTATACCTGCCTCCCCCCACATGATCTCCTTGTTCCTGTCGCTGTGCTGTGCACCCGCACACATGATTGCCACTGCAGCAAGTGGTGCAGCCTTCCGGAGGCCGGGGAAACTCTGCCTGGCCTCCAGAAATTCCACAATGCACCATGCAAGGAGCATGGTGCATTGAGGGATTCCCGCGTGAGCTGGACACTCTAGATGCCCAGTTTTGTGTCTGCTTGGGCTGCATGCTGCCTGAGGATTCACACGACCCTACCGAAGTAAAGAGTTGGGTAAAAAAACCAGGCTATCCAGGAGGGCAGAGCTGGCATCGAGGGCAATCTTGGCGCTTCACACGAGCAGCCCTACCCAGGCATGGCTGTCCAAGGCTGAGTAGGGCTGCTTGTGTAAACAGCCTGAGTGAGTGCATGAAGGAAACAATGGAAAAGGGCTTCTCTGAAAACATGAGCCTTGAAAATATCTCAGTGTTTCTGTCCCTAACAGTACCCTCAATCTGCATGTAAATGCAGTTGCTACTAAACCACAGTTTCAGTTTAAATAATTTAGAAAGCAAAAGCTTATTTTTTTTAAGAAAAAAAAATTGTTCTTATTTTCCTTTTCCCCATGAGCCTGAAATTGAAGGTGGTTCTGAAGCCAGCCAAATATTGTGGTTTTCTAATGGAAGTAGTAATAGTTTAAATGAGGGAAACTTAGTTTGAGATAAATGTTTCATGAATCAGTCAATGATTCAACCTGCAGCCTCATCATTTTTCATCTGATGAGCTGTTTGTTCCCTTTCATAAGTTCTACATCAAATGCAATTATCACTTAATCAATCTTGAGCTACATAAAGTGTGTAATGAAAAACAGGATCAATTAGAAAGTTAGATCACTTCATCAATATGGCATTAAATAGATTATTTTTAACACTGATCTACTTTCTTTCATGTTGGTACTTTATATGTATAATGCAAAGCTGAGGTCAATCCTTAATTATTCAAGAACTATTTTTTATTTTTATCAAAACAGAATTTCTAAACACCCAAATCAGGTCGTTAGTGATAACGCCAAATCAAACACCACATTACATGAATAAATTTAAATATAATTCACTGCTTTTTATTTTGTTGTGATGTTTACACTAAATATTTGCTTCAACATGTAGCAACGACCCTGCCCCCAACAATGCTCACCTTCTTTATCTAGACTCTCATCCCTATAATTGGATAAATGTGAGATACCAAAAACTGCCAAGCAGACCATTAAGAAGGAACAGGAATATTAATTACCTATTAATTAATTAATTGAAAAGTAGCATCTGCTTTTGCAAAATGTAATTTCAAGCAAATATTATAATGCTGAGTAGGATGGAACTCACTCTCTTGGGAAAAGAGAGTTTTAGACTGATATGGTGGCCTTTAAAATTACTAAAAATATCAGTAATTATTTAGTTAATGCTTTCTGAAATTGATACTACACTGCATAGTGTGCTTTTATATGCTGTGACAAATATGATAATTCATCATAGTTTGGAATCCACCATTAACATTAAAAAGGGCTCTTCATTTCAGATTGCTATTTTTTTAAATTAAACACAGACCTATTTGTAAGAAAACGAACCTGCAAATAATCTGCAGGAAATTGTTATGATTTTCATAACAATAATATAAATAACACAGAGTTACTTAGGTCAACCAAGCTTCTTAATAGAAGTAGTCAAAGTCTTCTATTAAAGAAACTGAAAATCAGTACATGTCTTATCTTATGGACCAGTGAAATACCGGTAAGATTATGATCCCATGGCATGGTTTCAACAGTGATATGGACTGGAAATGTCACTGCAGATTTATTCTGTTCTATATAGCAATAGCAATAGCACTTACATTTATATACCGCTCTATAGCCAGAGCTCTCTAAGCGGTTTACAATGATTTTAGCATATTGCCCCCAACATTCTGGGTACTCATTTTACTGACCTCGGAAGGATGGAAGGCTGAGTCAACCTTGAGTCCCTGGTCAGGATCAAACTTGTAACCTTTGGGTTACAGGGCAGCAGTTTTTACCACTGCACCACCAGGGGCTCTTATATATTCTAGCTATATATTCTAGCTGGACACCTCAGCATAGCTGGGACTATTAAAGCAGGGACCTATTTAAAAGGGCTTTTTCAGAGTAAAATTCAGAACTGCATGATGGTATGTAAGTATAATACCTGTGCACGACATGCACCACTAGAACTACCTGTGCATTTTTCACTAAAGGACATATGATCTCAGTATGTCCTTTAATCGTTTGTGAGGTACCCTTATCACCTCTAAATGCACTACAATACCATATTTAAACCCTGAAACACAGTGGTGGTGATAATGAGTGGACTGTTTTCTTTTCTTTAAAACCTTTTAAAAACTTTAAATGAATTATATCCTGCCTTCACTTTATAGTGGCTATTTGAACAACTTAAGACACTGCTGCAGCAATGTTTAAGCACTGGTAGTATTTCCAGAGGCCAGCTGCTGCTGGCCACACACACACACCTTTAAAAAAATTCATGATGTTCCAGTGCTTCATGATGTTGTATTGTTTTCAGCTGCTGCTGGCCACCCCACTTTTTAAGCCCCCTTTTAAAAAGTGTTGTTGTTTTTTAAACAGGGGGTGGCCAGCAGCAACTGGAAACAATACAATATCATGAAGCACTGGAACATCATGACACACTGGAAATGATACAACATCATGAAGCAGTGCCAGTCCCTGTTGCATTTGCTGCTCGTGGTGGGGAAGCAGTTGGCAGGAGCCAGCAATAGAAAGGTTAGCAGCACTTAAAGTGCTGCTGCATAAAATAGTTTTAAAGAAGAGTAAAGGTGTCCCACTATTACCAACACCACCAAGTTGCAATAAGCAGCTCTACTCCTGAAACCCTTCAAGGTCACCTTCCTCCCTTGAATCTCATTTGAAATTTCACACACACACCATGGGGAAAAAAATAAAATAAAATAATAATAATAATAATAATAATAATAATAATAATTATTATTATTATTATTATTATTTCTTGTTTACACAGTCAGACAGGTGTTATTGACTGGTTTGTTTTATCCAGACATCGAGTCCTTCCCAAGGACCTGGGATGGCTGAATTTTATCATCAATACTATTGGTTATTATAGATATCGTCGCAAAATATAGGCTGTTCCCAGTAAAGCTGCTTTTTGTAATTGGCTGGTGGTGATTTCTGTGGCCCCTATGGTGTTGAGGTGCTCTTCAAGGTCTTTTGGAACTGCACCCAGGGCGCCAATTACCACTGGGGTTATTTTGGTCTTTTTCTGCCACAGCCTTTCAATTTCAATTTGTAGATCTTTGGATTTCGTGATTTTTTTCTATTTCTTTTTCTTCTATTCTGCTATTATTATTATTATTATTATTATTATTATTATTATTATTATTATTATTATTATTACATTTATATCCCGTTCTTCCTCCAAGGAGCCCAGAGCGGTGTACTACATACTTGAGTTTATCTTTCACAACAACCCTGTGAAGTAGGTTAGGCTGAGAGAGAAGTAGTACCAAATGGCCATCAATTTTTCACCTGAAAATAAGGAGTTGAAAAGAGGAGACCGGCTCAGCTAAAGTGCCAAGCACTCTTAGAAAAGCAGCAATCATATTGATCAGCTATTGAGTGGGAAAAGGAATCAACTAAATCCAGCCCCTGACTCTTCTTCATGAACAGATTATCGGTACTCAACTAAATCCAGCCCCCAACCCTACATATTAGTATTCCTGATTTCTAATATGGCTTCAAATACACAGTCACGGTTAGGACCAAATGTACAGCACCCATTTGTATTCACAGTTTGTCATGCAACAAAGGATGTGCACACGGAAAGCTTCTTCTACACATCCTAGCCAATCTAAGCATATAGGTTCAAGTCATACTCCCAGTAAGAAGAACCTTCACTAACAGAAATTGGCTACCTGAACTTGAGATTTATTTTAGATTTTACTGTTACTTTGGATCTCAGGTTACTATAACAAGAATAATTAGGCAGGGAAAGGATAACAGTAAAGAAAACTATTATTTACGAAGGGAGAGTAGCAGAGCAAAAAGGAAAAAGCAGATTCACAGAAGCAATTTAAGTTGGAAAATTGCTCACACTGAGAGCATGCAGCCTGTCTCTGAAGCAGAGGGTCTTATATCCTGATTGTCTTGCCTCAATAAGCACTCAAGGTTCTTTTTGGAAGCTGCTCCCAGAGTGTGCATGTAGTAAAAATGCTCTACTAACCAAACAAGGACTCAAGAAGGCTCTTGAGTTTTTCTTTACTTGCGGGAAGCCTGAGAAATTTGAAGAAAAGCAAAGAAGAGTACTGGAATTTGCAAGATATTGCAATGTAAATGTTACATGTTTTATGTGTGTCTAGTGTGGTATTGCTCAAGTTCATGTGTGTAAATGCCTAAGTGCTATGGGCATTTTTTTCTGTGGGATCCTTTGTTTTGCTTTTACTTGTGTTTCTACTGAGTCTTGTTTAAGAAAGGTACCTTTCCTCAAAGAAATGCTTACTTTTTGAGCTCAACTCTGATTTTGATGCAAAGAAATTCATGTGACATGTCAGTACCCATACTGATAAGTTTTTGAATACATTCTTCCTTCCCTTTTTGTTAGATTCACGCCACACATTGGACACACTGCCCTTCCTCCCCACCAAAGGGTTTTTCTGTGTACCAGATTGTACTGAACTGCTAAAGCTTGTATTTCCACTGATTTCTTGTGTTACCCTTATGATGCAAAGCATAATTACCCTTTGGGGGAAGGGGTTGCTGTTATTTTGTATTTCTTTTGATCCTGTATTGTGTTGATAGAAATCACTTTAAAACTGAGGTGATAGTTAAAGCACCAGAGGCATCCAAATACAGTAACTCTAACAACCCAGTGGATTAAGGACCCCACTGGGCTGAGAGGGGGCATGTTACAACCCATAACATGTTCTTTATATCAGAAACAAGAATCAAAAATTTTCAAGCCTCACTACCAGAAATTCTCTGGTAATAGGCATGCTGAACTATTAGTGAGCTGACAACTCAGGGAATTATCTATCCAAAGGGTGCATTGTTAGCATAGTAAACATTTAGCTGGACTTCCCTTAAGGAAGATATCATGTTGTTGCATTAACGTATACCTTATGTTGATCCTCCTGGCTGGCTTAGAATAGGGTACATTCCTAGATTGAGATATGCCTGTCACATATGTTATTGAAACTGCTTTTCTTCATTATGTTTAGTTTGCAACACATTAAGGCTCTACACACGATCTGTGTATAAAGCCAAAAGGGATTCTGCAGGGAGAGCAGGTCCGCTCTCCCCACAGATGATCAGGGAAACTCCTCCTTTGGTGGATTACCTGCCCAGATGAGTGATGGCCATGCTCTGATGCTCCTGTGCCCAGCCATGGCCCATCTGGCAGCTCTGGGGGTTGGCGAAGGGAAGTGCTGCTACATGGCGCCCCATGCCCTGGAGCCCCAGTAATGTACCATGCAAGTGCACAGTGCATTCCTGGGGTCCCCCTCCCCAAATGTGTCCGCCGTGGCTGCAACCAGTTGCTGCAGACACACGAACAAAAAATGGGATTAAAGGTATATTTGCTCTGTTAACCTCATTCAAGGGGGAGAGCATTTAGGTGGGCTTGCTGCTGGGAGCCACACAGCTCCCATTCTTCACACAAGCAGCAGAAACTGGGTTGACCTCCCTTAGCCCGGTTTCTGCTGCTCGTGATAATCGCCTCAATATGTAAAGCTGGCAACCAATTGTTTTAGGCTGCTATCTCCTAAACTATCCATGTCCCTTTCTCCCTCTCCCAGACTTTAATCAGGAAAGGAGCTATAATCCTCAAGGAGTATTGCTATTGTTTGCAGAGTTTGATTGTTACCTGAACTGAGAAGTTTGCAGCAAATGACAAGCAGAGACAGTTCCTTTCTGATAAAATTTATCAGTTGGTTTCCCCTTGAAATGAAGATGCATTTTGTCATGAGAACCAGGTGTTTGTAGTTTAGCTACATGTATGGAGATTCCAGATGGATCTTGCATTGCACCAAATACTTATGTTCAGATCAAAGGATCGAATGAGTATAAAGACAGGGGAACAGCAGGCATGAATTCAGCAATCATTTGCTGAAACTCCCTGACTCTGTGAGGCTATCCAGCCAAACAGAAGTCCTACCAGATGTGGCTTGTTAGCAATCCCCTCTGCATAGCAGGGAATTCGAGCAAGTTGTGATCTGCATTCAGTTCTGAAAGAGGATCTCCAAGACACACCATCTGCCTGCCTAAGCTGCTGCCTGACCATTCCCAAGCTACCCTAGCAATGCTCACAGTCTGACATCACCTAGAATTGGTAAAGATGATCTCTGCAACCTCTCCAAGCTTCTTGATCTCCATCCAACTGCTCTCTCCCTTCTTCTCTCTCCTGACAGCCCAGCCTGCCTGAGCTTCCATCCCCCTTGCCTCCTCCTTCCTCCCTAAGCCTCCTCTGTGTTTCTGTCTCTTCCCTCCCATTCCTTAGATTGTTTGGGAGGATAATGGCTGCTAGCTGTAACACTGATTCTTTAACATGCATTAAAACACTTGAGAGAGCTATCATGCATAAACTAGGATGGTTTTAGAATATGACTTTCCTTATTAGTTCAATAAAGCTTTAAAATTGAATAAAATCATAGGATTGGTATTTTGTTGTCTCTCCGCCAGTTTTGATCTGTAATTCCCATACTAGAATCAAGGTGGCGTGCAGCCAAGCTCCTTTTCTCTCCTGAGTAGCTCCTGGGCAAACAAAGAGCATAAAAGTGACTTTGGGACACAAGACCTCAAGATCTGAAAAACAACTTGGGTAGACATCTGGAATCTTCGCCTGGTAATACAGATAATGACATCACTAGTGATCTATATATGCATTTTATGCACAAGTCATGCACCTATATTTTAAAAACTGTTTATTTACATCTACATTTGGCAAATAAAAATGTACAAGACACATTGGACAGGGTCTCACAATCAGTGAAACCCGGTTTGGGGCAGCGAGTAGGAAGAGCGGACTAAGACAGCTTTCCCCACTCACAAGCGGGCAGGGAGCCCTGGGCAGCCGGATCGGCCGCCCACACGATGGCCAGCTCTGTGATGGAGCCAGCAGGGGGTGGGGGAAGCGGGGGCCATGCGGGGCATACTGGGGAGTATACTGTGGGCACCGCGTGAGCGCGCAGGGCATACTGAGGAGACCCCCGGCTGGGGGTCTACTTGTGAGTAGGCACGTCGTGAAGGCGCGCCGTGGCTACTCATGATCCTAAAAAGCAGGTTTTCTGGAGCACTCACTCCGCAAACCTACTTTTTAGCAGGAGTTCTCAAGCGGGTTACCTGCTCAAGAGCCACCGGGCTCAGCTGCGAGCCCGGTGGTTCTTACGGTCAACAAAAATCGGGCTAGCCTCTGCTAGCCCGTTTTTTGTTGATCGTGAGAATCGCCCCATTGAATATTTATTACACAATGTAATACATCATCTTCTAATTATTTTATTTAGGTATCATAATGAGTAAAATATGACTGAGACTTAAGGACTAACACTTGCATGGAGCATGAATATAGAGGATGAAATTGAATAGTTAATGAAACATTAGTGAAAATTATACACTTTGAACAAATGTGTAATATGCAAAAGATATTGCTCCTGCTAAGACCTGTTCCCTTTTACTATAAATAGTAAAAGGGAGTATAAGCATGTTATTGATAAGGAGAGGAAAGCTAGTCTTGTGGTAGCAAGCATGATATGTCCCCTTAGCTAAGCAGGGCTGACCTTGCTTAGCTAAGGTTGTATATGACAACCTGGCCGGCTCTGGTTGTATATGAATGGGAGACTTGATGTGTGAGCACTGTAAGATCTTCCTCTCAGGGGATGGAGCCACTCTGGGAAGAGCATCTAGGTTCCAAGTTCCCTCCCTGGCCTCTGCAAGATAGGGCTGAGAGAGATTCCTGCCTACAACCTTGGAGAAGCTGCTGCCAGTCTGTGTAGACAATACCTAGCTAGATGGACCTATAGTCTGATTCAGTATATGGCAGCTTCCTATGTTCCTAAGATGTTGCCATTACACAAGTGGACATAGTTGCCAAATAACATGGAGTTACTTCAGATGAACCACAACCTTCAGCTGTCCCTTCACATGATAACATGGGTCCATGGTGAAAATGCACCTGCCCCATCACTCAAGGACATGCTGACATGCTCACAGTACCTCCTTTAATCATGTGTGATTATCCGAATCACCCCTGTACACATGCTAGAAAACGTTGTTTAAACAGGGGTTTCTAGCACATGCAGAGGGATGATTCCAATGATCACTTCTCACACGCGATGAAAGGATTTAGCACAATCACATCAGCATGTCCTTGAGTAACACTGGGGTGGGGACATTTGCCTCATGAACCAAGTGTTATCATGTAGGGGTGTGCACAAACCCAAAACCATAGTTCGGCTAGAATTTGGATCAAATTCGAACTGAACTGTATGTTGCTGAACTAGTTCAGCCAATTGGTTCAGACTGGCCAGTCCAGTCTCTTTGACTGAACTGGTTAGGCAGTTCTGGTGTGGCTATACTAGTAAAGGGGAATCTGCTGAGGATTCCCCTTTACATATAATGGGGTGGGGTCCTGGGAAGCTGTAAAGGGTGTTGGTGGGGCAGACAGAGAGGTAATTAAAGTATCTTACCTGGCTGGTGTGGCTGCCAGCACCACTGCTCACCTCCTTGGTGCAGCCCATAGCTCAAGTATGCACAGCAATGCTTCCTTCAGCAAGCTGCCCACACAGTGTCCACATGGTTCCAGTCTCTGCAGATGCATGGAGGCATGCTCTTGGGCTATGGGCTGTGCCGGGGGTGGGGGAGAGTGACAGTTCTCAGTTATAGCCATTGCACAGGCCAGGTAAGACACTTAAACTACATCTCTCATTGAACCAATTGCACTGCCCCCCCAGGCACCCATTCGATGCTGAACCAGTCCGCCCGAACTGGGATTGGTTTGGTTCGATTGCAGATCTTACCACTCCCAGTTTAGTTCACAATCAAGCCACTGAACCAGCCCAGTTTGAGATGAACCGGTTTGGCATCAAACGGTTTGTGCACATCCCTATTACCATGTGTAGGGCATCTGGCTGATGTTTACCTAAAATGGCCCTAAAAGATACTGGTAAATACAGAATTCATGTTCCATTTAATCAATGATAATTGCTAAGAAACAAATGTTTCAAGTTGGGGAAAGAGAAAAGGGTCAGTAGAAAAGCTGCTGTTTTGCATGCAGTGAGTCGCAGATTCAATCCCTGGGGTCTCCAGGTAGGGCTGAGAAATACCCATTTGAAATCACAGAGGGCCTCTGCCAGTCAGTGTAGACAATACAGAGCTAGAAGGACTAAAGGTCTGACTCAACTGAAGGCATCTGTCTATGTAAAGAAGAAATTGGTAGCCCAACCAGAAGCATGATAGCCCACCATGGAATCTTATAGCCATTTGCACAAATAGCACACATTTTCACAAGTATCATATACCACCCAGTATCACGTGGTATTAAGCTAATGACAGTAAATAAACTGCACTGGCCTAGCACCATCTGAAATGTCTTAATACTCTCTGACATAGTTTGGAAGTATGGGGGAAATGTTACTGCACTCTGAGGTATATTGTTAAATAATGGAATGAAAAGCAACCATCTACATTCTGCTGTATCAAAACCCTTTATGCTTCATTCAAAATTCCTTTGTTTTCTCCTTGAAATAATTTTCACATTTGCTTTTAGATTTCACTTGACAAAAATCCTTGATGGCAACATCAGATGCTCAGAACCTATCCTACATTTATAAAACTCTATTTTTGCATCTTTCAAATCTCCTTGGAGGTTTTGCTTTAGCAGAAACTTTTAAATTTGCCTTCATATTTTTCTTTAATGCTACTTAAAATATTTCTAAAAGAATAATAGGGACTTCAGGATTGCTCATTAACTTGCTTTGGAATTGTGGGCATTATGTGATAACTTGGCAGGGAAGTTAAAAGAGAAACATCAGTTTTACCCCACTTTAATCAGCTGAGTTCCAGAGGCTATTCCCACAATCCCTGGAAAGTGAGCTAAGGGAGCTTAGCCTGCTTTCCAGGGATGATGGGAACCACCGAGCTCGCAGGTGAGCCTGGTGCTCTCAAGACAGCTAGCCCACCTAATCCCCCCTCTCCTTAAATGAGGTTAATGGAGTGAGTGCTCCATTAACCTAATTTTTTTGCTCTTGTGTCGCTGCGGGCTCGGGGGTCTCTACAGTATGCCCCATGCACTCTTGCAGGGCATCCTGCAACTTGGGGGGCTGTGTGGCTGCCAATCCCTGCAGCCTCCACCAGCTCCATGACGGAGCTGGCAGCTGTGAGGGCGGCCGATCTGGCTGCCAGCTACAAGCGGCTGCTTGTCTGCGGGAAGAGTGAGCTAAGCTTGCTCTCCCTGCAAGCCCAACAGAAGCACTTCTCACCAATTGTGAGAAGAGCTTCCCAATCTTCTGTTGTTTTCCAAACAGAATAATTAATATAAGAAAAAATACGAAGTACAGAGTTACCAGATGTGGTATTTAGATACTGGCTTCATTCAGACACAATGCAAAACTGGAGATAAACAGGGCAGCGGTTGGAATTCTGTTATGTCTGAATGGGTGCAACCGCTGTTTCGTGGTAAAAGCAACCAGCAATACGCCTCTCCAAACTCCAGTTTGAATGTTTGATTTGTAGTAAGTTTTGCCACCCGAACTGGAGGCTTTTCGGGGGCAGCATTACATCCTAGCACAGATGTCATAACTGTGGTTTCATGCTGTTTCTAGAACCGCAGTCATTGAGAGGGCAGGATGGCAGTGCCCGAACCACAGTTTGAGTACCATCTGGGAGCAGGGAGCAGGAACATTAAGAAAGAGGAGAGCAGGACCTTACTTGCTCTCTGCTGCCCCATGCCACCCTGCTTCCTGCTGGGGTGGTGCTCAGCCCAAGTTCCTTAAACAGAAGGAATTAAGAAGTGGGGTTCCCCAGGGATCCACACTGGGGCCGGTGCTTTTAAATTTATTTATAAATGATCTAGAAGTTAGGGTAAACAACAAGGTGGCCAAAATAGTTGACACCAAACTATTTAGGGTAGTGAAATCCAAAGAGATTAAGAGGAGCTCCAAAAGGATCCAAAACTGAGAGAGTGGACAACAAAATGGCAAATGTGGTTCAATGCTGGCAAGTATAAAATGATGCATATTGGGGCAAAAAACCCCAACTTCACATAAATGCTGATGGGCTCTAAGCTGTCGGTGACTGACAAGGAATAGGATCTTGGGGTCGTGGTGGACAGCTCATTGAAAGTGTTGACTCAATGTGCGGCAGCTGTGAAAAAGGCAAATTCCATGCTTGAAATCATTAGGAAGGGGACTGAAAATAAAATACTAATATTATAATGCCCTTATACAAAACTATGGTGCAGCCACATTTGGAGTACTGCATGCAGTTCTGGTCACCATTTTGCAATTCTGATCACCAGAAGGACATTGTAGAACTGGAAAAGGTGTGGAAGAGGGCAACCAAGATGATCAGGGCCTAGAGCACCTTCCTTATGAGGCAAGAATACAACACCTGGGGCTTTTTAGTTGAGAAAAAGGGGAGACAGGATAGGGGTATGTCTAAATAGACCTTTGTCATGCATGGTGTAGAGAAAGATATTTTTTTTCTCCTTCTCACATACAGTAACACTAGAAAGAGGGGGCATGCCCCCTTGGAGATCGTGGCCAATCACTACCACCCTGGGGATGTGCCAACGCCTTACCCACATTCTGGAGACACAAGCACTACAGAGCTTGCTGGGATGCAGTCTCAGTGGACCAGGAAGAGGAAGGGTCTCCCATGCCCTGAAAACGGAGGTTGCAAGAACACGGTTGGATAAATGTCTGCGATGTAATTCATGGTTAGAAAATTTAATCATGGGTTCAGCAACCTCTGGTTCCATGTTACGTGCAAATGCAGCCACATTTTGAACATGTACTGCTAATGATCTCAAAATATTCTCACTTGAAACTTAACCATGCCAGTTAGTCATCAAAAAGATGTGGAGGAGGGGGAAATCCCAATAAACAAACAGTGAGGTCATCCACACAGGGAAAAACTGTGTTCTACCCAGGTTTGGGAGCTGTGTGTGCTCTCAATTTTCAGTTGTGTGGAAGCAAGGTGGGAGGAAAAGTTACTCAGGTTTTCCTCCTACCTTGCTTCCACACAATCACTTCTCCCTCCTGTCACCTAGTTGTTTGTACCCACACAACCAAAAATTGGAAGCTCCCAAACCAGAGAACACAATTTTCTCTTGTGTGAATGACTTCAGTTTGTGGACACCATAGCTATGGCACAGTTATTCATTTTAAACTTCAAACAGAATCCATTTAAAATATGCATGTGCATTTATAACAGAAATTATTCAGTTGCTTGGTAGTATAATACTCCTCCTAAATACAATTACGAATTGTAGTCAGTTTTGCATACATCCCATATATTGGTTTAAGATATATCTATCTATCTTCCATTGATGAAACTGCAAAAGCTTTTTACTTTTAGGTTTTAATATGACGGGATTGGGGTTTGGGATTCTGATCTATCAATTGCTTCATAAAATTAGTATGGATCTAGAGAACATTCACTGTTTTAGAATGAAATATTCCTCTACAGATTCAAAATGACAGCAGCTTCTGTTTCAGCTCACAGGATCTCTGCCAATAAATGCTTATTCATCTGAAGATTCAGCAATATTATCAGGAACATTTCAAAGACAGACAAATACTTGTAGGAAAATAAAAGCTGCTTCTTAAAATAGAGAACAATTTGCATTAGATTTGGCATGTCAAGGAAATTATGACAAATCATTTTTGCTCAAAGCTGTAAAGTGTGATTAAGTGATGTGAACAACAGGTTGCAGTATTACTCTAATTACTTTCCCTTGGGTTGTATAAGAAATTGTCAAAGTGTAGCACGTGATGCTGGTTGTTTACAAGGCTAAATCAAACTGTTGTTACCAAAACTTCAAGGAGAGATTTCTAAAGCTAATGTCTAAATTTGAGTGTATGTGAATTCAAGGACACCTTGATATCTCTGGGATATTTTGTCCCCATAGTCAGCTCCTTTGATTACTAGTAAAGATAGCACTTGATTACATCTAAGTGTATGCTAACTGTGGTGTTTTTGGTTAATCCAATCCTTGGTCCAGGCCAGCTTTTGAATAGCGTTTTAGTTATTTGTATTCCAGTAGAGGCGAGCTAACAGTCAGCAGCAAGAGTACTGAAAAACAGTCTGCACTTGCCTCTCTGTCCATAATATCTATTTCATTAAATTATTACTATTCCTGACTCCACTCCACTGCATCAATTCTCCATGAAAATTATTACTCAGCAACCTTCACTTTCCATGATATCCGTAATGGAAAGAGTGACCTAATTCCACATATACAGAATCTGACACAGGACAGTTTCTCCCTAAACACACTAAGGTTCTCAAGATGTCTTTATATTGTTAGCTACATCATGCTCCTTAGGTTACCTCCTTGTGTGTTAGCTACTGTACCCAAGGAGAGAGGCATAGCACCATATGGCCAGGTCATAAGACATATTAGTTGCTTTTTTTAAAGGATTGCACAGGATAATGTGCTAACCTAGAAGTTTATTGCAAAATCTGGCATGACAAATGAAGGTCAGAAACACTTGTGCAACAGCAGGTAGGCCGGCAGTTAAATGAAACGGAGGCCTTCAGTTATTGCAGGGGTTATGTTCTCCACTACCACTGTGATAACTGAAACCTTGAGCCTGGGAATGACGGGGTTAGGTTGCTCAGTACATGGGGGAGGAGTGCTAAAAATGGGGGAACAGAAAGAGGAGTACAACAATGTACCTTAGCACACCATTTCCTCCAGTAATGGCCCCAACAACCCCCCCTCCCTGAATCCTCTGACATCCACCAAAAAATTCTCCAAATTCTAGGAGGGAAAAGAGTCCCAACATGGCTCCATGCTGCCTTCAAAAGTGCTTTCAGGCTAGAAATGCCACTGGAAATGCCACCAGAAGTGTGAAACCTGTGCACAGGAATCACGAATAGCCAAAAATTCACCCCCACGATAATGGAAACGAGGTATATATAGCCCATCTGCAAAGAGTCAAAACTGTGAATGGAGAACCCATGATAACTGAGAGTCTCTTGTAAATATGCACAACGTTTTAAGCTTATATGCATGAAAATGTGCATTCCTTACTCATTACATCTTGGGAGTGGTTGTAGGGATGGTCCAGTTCTACACTGCTTACAGGCCCTACACAAAGAGAGCCTCAGATAACTCAAAAGAGCTCTATTTTCCCTTTGCCACTCTCAAAGCCTTTGTAGGCAGCACATTATAGCAAATGGATACATTCTAATGGCCTGCATGGTAGCAAATGGGAGGCTTATGTTCTGCTGCAGCTCTTGCTCTGTCTGACCTTTCCTCTTTTGGCAATGGGCCAGTTCAGATGAACACTGTCCTGCACACAGGATAACTTCAGGGCTGCACTGAGAACATGCCTGCCCTTACATGACCAGCAGATATACTGACATGCTCTTGGCATATTTTTTAAATCATGTGAGAGGGGTGTCCACTCCAAAACCCTGCTTAAACAGGGTTTGGGGATATGTGCAGAGGAGTGATTTAGATGAACCCTCCTCTCACATGATTCAGGGACATTCTGACAGTGCATCGGCATGTTCACTGTTTATGTCAGGGCAAGCGCTTTTTCGGTGTGACCCTGACATTACTGTGTGTGCAGGGCTGAATTTGTCTGAACTGACCCCATGCGTGTCCAAATGAGAGAAAGAGATATGTGTCCAAATGAGAGAAAGAGATTATAGGGACGAGACAGACTGCAATGCTGATGGGTGGAAGGGGAAATAGTCTCTTAAGCCTTACAGGAATTCTGCATATATGAGTCTTCAACCTGGATTTGTCCACTCTATATATAATGCTATAGTGAACAATCATTAATTAAAAAAAATTAAACTTAAGGCAATTAAAAAAAATTCTGCCCAACATCCAGACTAAAAATTACTGGTGTTGCTAATGCTGCACTGGTGCTATGGGGGACAGGCAATTTTAATCAATCACCTCTTCCCTCTGAAGCCCACTATTACCCCTGCAAATATCTGCCTGAGGGCTGTGTGACTTTTGAAACATATGTTCAGGAGTTACAATCCCCCATAACACCAGTGCAATGTTGCTACATGAGTGCTTCATTTGAGTATTGACCACCAATTAGATAATAAGTGATTAGCTAAACTCCTGAGAATAAGTACAGTTACACCCTCATCCAAGTTCCTTCTTATATGCCCTCTTGGCTTGTGCATTTCGATTCGGCCAAAAAACGTTTTGTGTCTGAACATATATTTATTTATTTACTACCCATGGTCAGCTTACAAATCAACTAGAAATGGTAGAATAAAAGGAATCCTACAAGAGGTTAACAGTTGCTAGAAAGTAATAAACATCAATCACATACAGTACCAATCAAAGACTTAACTAGCAATTGCTAACAATAAAATATAAATACAAACTAAAAATTCAGAAAGAACATACGCATGAAATAAAAAAACTGACGTAACCACATAGCATTAGAACAAAACTTCACCACCTTATATGTAATAGATAGAGATTGATCTGCCAGAAGATAAGAAACACAAAAATCTTCTGAGCATCCTGGAAAGGGTGCCAGACAAGGAGATATGAGGGAGCGGCTTAACTCTGTAAAACAGGCAACGGAGCAATACATGTTGGATGGTTTCAATCTCCTTATAACCACAAGGGCAGATTCTAACTTCCCTAGGTATACTCGTTATTCTCCCCGCCAGGATAGCCGACGGGAGCATGTCATACCTTGCTCTAAAGCAGGCGTGCACAACTCAAATGAGCTGGTGGGCCGAAACTGACCGTGACATGGCTCATGGGGGCCGAGGTCAATTTTTAGGGTGCTGATTATTAAAGTAACACTTAATATCAATCAATCAATTAATTAAATCAAATTAAAGTGAAATTAATTAAAATGAATTTTATCAAAAATTAACTTTTGAAGTTCTGGCAGGCCAAGATTAATTTAAATTAAATTAAAATAAATTGAATTAAAAATTCTAATAAAATAAATACAGTGCAATCTGTACAAAATACATAACAATAAAATGCATTCTTCTTCCTTTCCACCTCTGCCAAAATGGGGCAGTCTTGGTGTGTGTGTGTGTGTGTGTGTGTGTGTGTGTGTGTGTGTGAGAGAGAGAGAGAGAGAGAGAGAGAGAGAGAGAGAGAGAGAGAATGAATGGAGCAGTCTTGGAGAGAGGGAGAGAGAGAGAGAGAGAGAGAGAGAGAGAGAGAGAGAGAGAGAAGGAATGGAGCAGTCTTGGAGAGAGAGTGAGAGAGAATGAAAGAGAGAATGAATCGAGCTGTCTTGGAGAGAGAGAGAGAGAGAGAGAGAGAATGGAGCAGTCTTGGTGTGTGAGAGAGAGAATGAAGGAATGGAGCAGTCTTAGAGAGAGAGAGAGAGAGAGAGAATGAATGGAGCAGTCTTGGAGAGAGAGAGAGAGAGAGAGAGAGAGAAGGAATGAAGGAATGGGGCAGTCTTGGAGAGAGAGAGAGAGAGAGAGAGAGAGAGAGAGAGAGAGAGAATGAATCGAGCAGTCTTGGAGTGACTGAGTGACTGAGTGAGTGAAAGAGAGAGAAAGAGAAAGAGAGAATGAAGGAATGAAGGAATGGAGCAGTCTTGGAGAGAGCGAGAGAGAGAGAGAGAGAATGAATCGAGCAGTCTTGGAGAGAGAGGGGCTGGGAGGGAGAGAGAATGGAGCAGTCTTGGTGAAAGAGACAGAGAGAAAGAGAGAGAGAGAGAGAGAGAGAGAGAGAGAGAGAGAGAATATGAATGAATGGCTCAGTCTTAGTGAGAGAGAGAGTCCATTCCCCATCGTTCCGGAGGTCCCTGTCCTTGTCCCGCCACTGACAGCTTTCCCTCCCCATCCCTCGGCAATGCTTTCTCTCCCGCCGGGCTCCCTTTCCCTGCCATTTTCGCCCGCCCCCTCTGCCAGGGCCTGCTGCTGCTGGACTCCCTCATGGGGCCACTGTTCACCACTGCCTCCTACCTCATCACTGCCACCATTTGTCTCGCCTCTGCCTCCCCCCAAATTCCAGCCGCCGTGCGGCCAAGAAGATGGCTGCGGGGGTGCGTGTGTCCTTCCCTAACCTCCCCCATGGCAGCGGCCGAGTCTGGAACAAGTTCCACTGAACTCCATGCATGGGGCTGAACTCTGAATAAACATGTGGCGCATGGGGTTGTATAGTGCCTTGTGCACATGCGTGAATTACGACAGTTGCTGGGGTGCACTGATGAAAGAGGGAAAACTTAAGGGACAACTCACTTAATTTTGGCGTGGGGAGAAAAAACACTTTTGAGGGGAGACCTTTTAGGTGTGGCAGTTCAGTAACATGAGGGTGGAACTTCTCATATGCTTGGGGCGGGGGACTGTGCTGGACAGTTCCCCGCTCCCCCAAAAAAGTCCTAATAGAAATGCTTGTAGGTTCGGTGTTTGCACCCAATGTTCTAAAAAACAATTATATTGCTCCTTCAAGCATTGTGGGGCAGGGGTTATAGGGCATAGGAATGCACCATAGAACGCTTTGACGTGCACAAAGAGCCCTTGACAGCCCTCTTTCCAGCTCACGTTTCTCTCTCTCCCATCTGTGAGTATGATCTGCGCCCTCTTTCCACAAAGCCCGCCCAGCTCCTTGCACAGCTCGGAAGCGTCAAGTAAACACATGGTGGCACAGGGCTTTCCTGCCTCTTTCACACCCCTGCCAAGTTGTTTGGGAAGTTCGGAGTGAAGCAGACGAGGCATCAAAGGGCCTCAGAGTGAAACAGGATGCCCCTGCAACTCCTCCTCTTCCTCCATCCCTCCAAGGAATCTTGTGCCACACAATAGGTTTTGGAAACAAAGACCGGCTGGGCTGGAGCTTCGCTGCTTCTCATGCAACTGGCAGGACGGCATCACTGCCACCCGCAGGGGTGTGTTAAGTTTGTAAAACCAAGGTGGTGGCGCAGGAGGGCAAAGGGAGCGCGTTAACTCCCCATGTGCAGTTAAGAGACTTAACTGTGCGCAGGCATGCCTCGCAGTTGGGATTTGGGAAGCGACGCTGAGCCAAAAACAGGCCCGCGTATCACTCTGATTTCTGACGCTGTGCGCCTCCACCGCCACCATGGGGGAGGTAAGGAAGAACACCCGCGCCCCCACAGCCATCTCCACGGCCGCTCGGCAGCTGGAATTTGGGGGGATTTTTTTTTAAGCAGCAGGGGGAGCCCTAGAGGCCAGGAAAAAAGGCCCCATGGGCCGCATGTTGTGCAGGCCTGCTCTAAAGAAAGCCCTCAGATAGCGTGGGTTCTCTAGGGTATACAGATAAGTAGTGGGACCCCTTTCAGCAATGCATAAACCCAGCCTCCTTCTCGAACATTCAGGGATCATGGAAAGCTCATGTTGATTTTCAGTATCCAGGATTCTCTGCTTCAGAGCCTGTAGAGTTTAGCTAATAAGTGATTAGCTAAACGCCTGAGAATAAGTACTGTTACACCTTCACCCAATTGTCATTGTTCATTCTTATATGCCCTCTTTAGGCTTGTGCATTTTGATTTGGCAAAAAAATGTTTTGTGTCCGAAAATGGCATTTTTTGATGTTTTGTACATAAATAGAATTGAGAATATTAGAAACAATTTTTTTTGTAATCGAATCGAAATGACCCTATTACGGACCTGAATGTTTTGTTCTTCGGGAAAACTTTGAATATCCTTTTCAGCATTGCATGAAAATTGTCCTTTTGGTCTCTCCACTCCAGCTACTCAGTGTTTGTTAAAAGGATTAGCAGAAGATATGATATGCAAAAAGCGCACACAGCTTCCCTGAGGCCAGTTTCCTTTGGTATGAATGATTTAGTTAAGAATGTGTTGTATTGTAATGCAATTGACTCTGCGCTGCTTGCTTTGATAATGTTGAAGAAGTTGCAAGGGAGGGGGGGTTGAAGGAGGGAGTTTGGTTCAATTCATTCAACAAGTTAGTTAGTTACTCAGTTGCCAATCTCTGCCTTTCTGCCTCATGAGAGAGAGAGAGAGAGAGAGAGAGAGAGAGAGAGAGAGAGAGAGAGAGAGAACTAGTTCACATTGCATGTCTCAATTAAAGATTCCATGATGCCATGTAGCCTTGTTGCCAGGCTGAGCCCAGCCTGTAATGGCTGGCTATGCCAGCCTGGGGAAATGGATTAATCTGCTGCATTGCTTTTATGTTCCAGAAAGACTTTTTTAAAACCCCTTCCTGCGTGACTGTGCCTGCTGTGTCTGTCTGTGCCAGCCACCAGTGCCTTAGACTGAGTGAGTGGGGAGGTTTGGAGGGAGGTTTGGGGTTGCAATTGAATTTAAAAAGTTGTGTGTTGTTGATTAGTTTAGAAGAAATTTAAACAGGTGTTCTGTTTGGGAGGGATCCCCTTCCCCATACTAGTTAAGGGTAAAGGTAGCCTTGTAATTTTTTTAAAAAAATTCTGTCTTTCCCCCCTAGTTAATTGTATCTATTCTGTGATGGGCATCCTGGTGGCGCTCTCTCTCTCTCTCTCTCTCTCTCTCTCTCTCTCTCTCTCTCTCTCTCTCCTTCTTTGCAATGAAGATTGGGTCATATTGTGACTTCTAGCATCATCACCATTTTTATCCCAACTAGATCAAATAGGTTGTGTGGTGCCACAACCTATAAGTCAAAGAATGTGCCAAAAGTTGTGTGTAATTGTTGTCAGGATCATCACTCTTCTACTTGAGTATGTGGGAGGGGGGCCAAACCTGGCTGTTCCACTGGCAGAATGTTACTGTTGTTTGCACCCTTCATTACTTAACCTGCTTTTATGGCTGGGTGCCACAGATGTAGCTGTGTCTCTGTTGCTTTTGGACAAAAAATGCTTGTGGGAGGGAGGGCAGGGTGCTAAGGAGAGGAGAGCTGGTCTTGTGGTAGCAAGCATGACTTGTCCACTTAGCTAAGCAGGGTCCTCGCTAGTTGCATATGAATGGGAGACTAGAAGTGTGAGCACTGTAAGATATTCCCCTCAGGGGATGGAGCCGCTCTGGGAAGAGCAGAAGGCTCCAAGTTCCCTCCCTGGAATCTCCAAGATAGGGCTGAGAGAGATTCCTGTCTGCAACCTTGGAGAAGCTGCTGCCAGTCTGTGAAGACATTACTGAACTAGATAAACCAATGGTCTGACTCAGTATATGGCAGCTTCCTATGTTCCTATGTGCTGTTGTTGGCCCTAGGGCCTAGTCTGCTGCCTCTGTGTGATCTTGCTTTGGAAACCTGGTTCCCAGCAAAGCTCTGATGTTGATGTGTGCTGTTATGTCCTTTGGGGCAGATTCAGGGCAGAAAGGGGCCTTTGAGGTGGAAGAGTGGGTCAGGTGGTAGTGCCCCCATGGGTGTCTGCCACCATGCAGATTTCAAAGGCATTGGGCAAAGGGCTGATTTTTTTGTGATTTGTTGAAGTTTGAGTGTCTTAAGCTTTTCCCCCATAGGGAAGAATGGAGGTTTCAGCAGCCCCATAACTGCACTTGGGGAGTGCTGGGGTGGCCTAGAGTGAGTGGTGGTGTAGTACACAGAAGGTGCCAACCAGCCCCATGGGTTGCTAAACCATTGGAGTACTGGGTTTTGTTGTTTCTGAGGTGCTGAGCGTAGATACTCTGGTAACATATGATATTTTCAATGACAAATCATGAATTCACTCTCATATTCACTCTCTACCCCTGCTAACTGGGCAAAGAGGCACCTTTTTAACATGTTGATTCTCTTTATTTAGCAGGGGGAGAGTAACTGGCCCTATCCACCCCCAGCACAGTACCTCCAGTGACTGTTGCTGGTGTCTATCTTATGTTTCTTTTTAGATTGTGAGGCCTTTGGGCACAGGGATCCATCTTATTTATTTATTATTTCTCTATGTAAACAGCTCTCAACCATTTTGGAAGGGCGGTATAGAAACCGAATTCATCATCATCATCATCATCATCATCCCTCTGCCTGATTCCTTTGAAATAATTCTGGCAGCTTCCTTGCCCCCACTGGGCACTATCACCCCCCCGCACTCTGCTCTGGGCCACCCCTCCCCCATCCTGACATGAAGCTATACTTTTGCTGAAACCTCCATTATTCCCTATAGGAAAAATCTTAAACTTCAAAAATTCACCAAAAATCAGCCCTTTGCCAAATTCCTCTGAAATTTGGGTGGTAGCTTCCACCCATTGGGCACTACCACCCCCACTCACTAGTTTTTCCCCATGGCCATTTTTTTAAATCCAAAACATTTCAGATTTGGATTTTGCAATTTTGAACAAAGAACAAAATTGGGATGTTTCGGATTGGCTGATTTTGAACAAAGAACAAAATGGGGGTGTTTCGGATATGGGCCAAAACCAAAACATTTTTTTAAAATGCACAACCCTAGCCCTCTTCAATGTTTCTGTCTTAACCTATACACCAAAGTGCAAAACTATATACCATTGATGTTTGGTATAAAAGAAAGGGTCAAAACTTTCATGTATAACATCCTCATCTATTTTTCATAGTCTATAACAGCAAATATTGCAAATGTTATTTCATTTTGAGTCCTTATTTGAAAAATGTAATCCACCAAATTGAATTAATCTAGAACTGTTCCCTGTGTAGAGTCTGTAAAATTTCCCTTGCAAAGCACTCCTACGGAATCAGCTGGAAAATTAGTGAACTATTATTCTGTAATGCTTAGTTCTGTTTATTGAAATGCAGAAGTAAAAACAGGTTTGTTAAAATGCAACACAGCCAATTTCTTATGCCAGAGACATCCTCTGACAAAGCTAATCATTTCCACTGCTATATATAACTCAATCTGGAAGACTAAAATAACAGATTAATCATCAACAGCCTTCTCACACAGCGATTGGACAGTCTCAATAGCTCAAGCCCCACCTGAGTTATTCCACTGATGTGGAGATCACCATACAGGAAAAGGACTTCCATACTGTGTCAGTAAATTACCAAATTACCGAATTATAAATCCATCTAGGGACAGCAGCTAGGGTTGTTTGCATCACATCAACAAAACCCTTCTCCAGCCAACTCACCATCAATCTGTCACACAGCCAGACAACCCTCACTCATGCCACGTCTCTCAGAGGTGATTTAATAATCAGACATTTGGATGCATTTCATTTTTTTCTCATCTTCTTTTTTAACAGTGAATATAGAATAAGTATTCTGAGCTGAAAGGAAATCACAAAGTTTAGTCTTTAAATTCATCAGTAAGATGTTATTGCTGTGGTTGTCAGTGTGGACAGGGAAGATGGGTGGAGCGTGTGTTTTTGAGAACTGTTTTTGGAATATATTTCAAAATACAATTCAATTTATCATTCCTAACAATTCTGGCTGGTTCATGACAGCTTCAGCTTTCCTGTAAATCCCAGCTATATTATCCTAGAACATAGATACTAGTGATGGGCAATCAGCCTCAAAATTGGGTCTCTAACCACCCATAAATAGTCCCCCAACACAACACCCTTTCCCCTGTTCATCAGCTCGCAAGTGTTTCCCCCATCACACTTTCTTTTCTTGTGCTGAAGCAGGAGAATGGAGGGATGTCTCTCTCCCCCTCCCATCTCTGATTCCCACATACTGCAATATCTGCATGCCAGATGCAAGAAGCATTGGAAAATGTAACTATTTCAGTACTACTAATTAACATCTGAATAGAACATTTGGGTTGTAATGTTTGTCTTGCACTGGACGTGAACATTACAAACAGCCAGATTCAATTTCTAGTTTCCAGATTTGATTTCTGGAATAATGTTTGGTGGGATCACTGATATTTACCATCCTCTGCATCAAGTTTACTTTGAAAACTCTGTACCTACTCACTGTTCATTTTCAATATATGTTGTTTAATTTCTTGCTGTTATGTGTGAGTAATACATTGAATATTAAATTGTTAAGGAATCTTACTAGGCTACTTCTAAATAGCCAAGAAATCAGTTCAACAAATCTGGATCAGCTGTTTACTAGAAACACAAATGTGCTGACCTCCTTGCTAAAATATTTAACTTATCCCTGCAATCAGGCTCTGTACTAGAGGACTGGAAAGTAGCAAATGTAACACCAATTTTCAAAAAGGGATCCATCGGCAATCCGGGAAATTACAGGCTGGTTAGCTTAACATCCATTCCAGGCAAATTGATGGAAAGCATACTCAAGGATAAAATTGAATTGAAAGCACATAGAAGAACAGGCCCTCCTGGAAGAGAACCAGCATGGCTTCTGCAAAGGTAAATCTTGCCACAAAAACCTTTTGGATTTCTTTGAGAGTGTCACCAAGTGTGTAGATCAAGGTGATCCAATTGACATAGTATACCTGGACTTCCAAAAAGCTTTTGACAATATTCCTCATTAAAGACCCTTGAGAAAACTTAGCAGTCATGGGATAAGGGGACAAGTACATGTGTGGATTGCTAACTGGTTGAAAGACAGGAAACAGAGGGTAGGTATAAACTGAGAGTTTTCACAATGGAGGGAAGTCAGAAGTGAGGTCCCCCAGGGATCTGTATTGGGACTGATGCTTTTTAATTTATTCATAAATGATCTAGAAGTAGGGGTAAGCAGTGAGGTGGCCAAATTTGCAGATGATACCAAACTCTTTCGGGTAGTAAAATCCAAAACTGGTTGTGAGGAGCTCTAAAAGGATCTCTCCAAACTGGGTGAGTGGGCGACAAATTGGCAAATGCACTTCAGTGTTGACAAGTGTAAAGTGATGCACACTGGGATGAAAACCCCCAACTTCAAATATACGCTGATGGGATCTCAGCTGTTGGTGATTGACCAGGACAGGGATCTTGGGGTCGTGGTAGATAGCTTGTTAAAAGTGGCGACCCAATGTGCAACAGCTGTGAAAAAGGCCAATTCCATGCTAGGGATCATTAGGAAGGGGATTGAAAATAAAACTGCTCATATTATAATGCCCTTATATAAAACTATTGTGCGGCCACACCTGGAGTACTGTGTACAATTCTGGTCACCACATCTAAAAAAGGACATTCTAGAAGTGGAAAAGGTGCAGAAGGGGGCAACCAAGATGATCAGGGACCTAGAGCACCTTCCTTATGAGGCAAGGCTACAACACCTGGGGCTATTTAGTTTAGTTTAGTTTTAGTTTAGAAAAATATGACTGCAGGGAGACATGATAGAGGTCTATGAAATCATGCATGGTGTGGAGAAAGTGGATAGAGAGAAATTCTTCTCCCTCTTCCCGCTCACTGCAACAAACCGGGTCTCACGGATCATGAGACCTGGTCCAGTGTGTTTTTGTCACTCCTAAGGTCCACATAAGTGTCAGTTCTTCAACTGACACTCATGTGGACTTTAGGAGTGATGAAAAAATGTTGCCTTTCATATTTTCATATTGCTTTTCTCTGTGTGTTTGCCTTCTGTGTGGTGGAAGGATAAAAGGATAAAGAATAAAAGGCCTGATAGTGGGGGAAGTATAAAAGGCAATGACCAAGTGAAGAAGACAAGATGGACTGTTCCTTGTGGGACAGAGAAGTTCACAAGAAACTAGTCTTAAAGGAAAATATACTATTCAGGCAGAATTAAGTATATTTAAGTATTTTAGATATTAATGGAAATGAATCGGGAGTACCTACAGCCCTCATATATAAGGATGAAAATTTGGGCAGTAGGGTTTATAATAGGGGTGAGACTCTGAGAAGTTAGCATGTTGAGTGTTCTGGGTCAATTTTGCAGGTTTCTCCTTTAGGGATTTTACACTTGGTCTGTTGTAAGAACTGAGTTAAAATGTTTTATATAGTTGTCAAAAGTTTTGTTTTACATTGTTTTCAACCCTAGCAAGGTGCAATTCTACTGAATGATGTCCCATTGATAATAACGGATTGAACTCTTTATTTGGAATAACAAGGCTACCATCTGAATTTGTGCTGAATACTCACTTTGCTGTTTTTGTATATCCAGCAGTATGAAAAGAAAGCTGTAATATTCACAGCCTGAACAAGAGGCTTAGCAGCTTCTTCATTTTGAAGTTTCTTACAGGTCTGTTTATTAAAAAGGCATATACTGCTAAATGAAAAATGTGTACATTCACAGAGGCTTGCATAATAGGATTTGGGTGGAAATGAAGCCAGTATAAATATCTTAGTTCAGTATGTATATATGTAGCCAAAAATGTACAAATATTCTTTACAAGCATTTCTAAGTAAAGAAATATAGATGAAGCATACTATAGGGGATTCAGGCTTTTTAAGTACTCTTGTTGCATATCACAATACTAAGGATGAAAAATTATTTCTTGTTAGTGTTACACTTGCAGTCCTTAGAGCTATTTCCATCAAGTATCAAAGGCTATCTGATCATCCATATAAGTATCGAAAGCTGGATGTTGGTTTGTAAAATGAGCTTTTAGGTACCTGGTTTGGAACAGAATAGTGGATTTTCAGAGTAGGAGTGAACATTATCCAAAGGGGAAAGGGGGGAAAGCAAGATAAAATAAAATGTGATAAAATAAAAAAATGATCCTGACTTTGTCCTCTTTGTAGATCTGGCTTGCCATGAAGTTAGAAGAACATTCCCTATTGTCATAACATAATTGTTACGTATCAGCACATAGAAAGTTGTATATTTAATCTAATGGCTGACATGATGTGCAGTGGTACAGAGCTGCTATGCACAGTGCTTGGGACTCCTGTGGACGCATAAAGCTGTACCAGCACTGTAGAGAACAGGCAGTTGAGAAATCAGCAGTACTGAAGTTTTTCCAATTTACAACAATGATTGTGCAACCACCATTCTTTACAGCGTTGGAAACGCCTTATGAGTCTACAGCAGCCCCAATGTAATGCAGAGCAGCTCCGTACCACTGCACACCATCTCAATCAATTTTTAATTAATTTTTTAAAAAATCTAAATGCTGCCAAGCATGGTGTTTTATGTTATGACGGTCAGGGGCGTAGCTAGGGGAGAGGGGGCCCGTGTCCGCCCCTCTCCCCAGCAGCCCCTCAGAGTCAGGGAGATAATGAAGAAAATAGGGAGGGAGGGGTAGAGCTGCGAGGCCCAGGTTCTTTGTGTTGAGAATTCTCTCTAGTAAGAGATACCCTTCTATTACAGCAGAATGCACAGAGGCAAAACACAGTGGAGTCTGCCCAGGCATTAGGGATGTGCATTTCGTTTTGGATACAAAACGTTTTGTGCACAAAACAGGCCATTTTGGCTGTTGTGCAGCCAAAACAAAACATCCAATGCTCAAAACAGAAAATTTTGTAGCCGAAACAAAACGTCCCTGTTTCGGATACAAAACCTTTTGTTGTTTCGGTTGTTTTGGCTGAAACATTTTGCGATCACGAAAAGTCTTTCTCCTTCAGTCTCCATTTTGAATTTTGACATCTGTTTGAATTTCCAGCCCTTCCAGCCTTCAGATTGGCCAGCAAAAGTATGGGTTGATCTGCTGGCAATTGCCTCTTTATTCCTTTTAAGGAAATTTGAGGATAAAATTTACCCTCATTGGACAGTAGGGCAGTGTGCATTTACCCTCATTGCCCAGTGGGGCAGTGTGCATTTCATTGTTGTTGTTTCACACTGTTGTGTGTAGATCAATTGCATTTCTAGGGGGGTTGTGGATGTGCATGACCTTTGGAAATCTGCCTGGTTCTTTGCAAAGCTCTGCTGTTGCTGATGTGTGATGTTGATGTTATTTGGGGTGGATTTGGGGCAGAAAGGGGGCTTTGGGAGCAGAAGAGTGGGTCAGGTGGTAGTGCCCCAATATGTGCCTGCTGCCACCCAGATTCCAAAGGAATGGGGGAAAGGGCTGATTTTTAAAGACTGTCTGAAGTTGACATGTCTTTGGGGCAGATTTAAGGCAGAAAGGGGGCCTGAGGGGCAAAATAGTGGGTTGGGTGGCAGTGCTCCAAGGGGTGCCTGTCACAACCCAGATTCCAAAGGAATAGGGCAAAGGGCTGATTTCTTAGGAATTGTTGAAGTTTATGCTTCTTTAAGGTTTTTCCCCATAGGGAATAATGGAGGTTTCTGCAGACCCATTACTTCACCTGGAGGGCACTGGGGTGGCCTGGAGCGAGTGGTGGTGTAGTGCACATAGGGTGCCAACCACCCACATGGGTTGCTAACCCATGGGGTGCTGGGTTCTGCTGTTTCCGAGGTCAGAAGACCTCAGAAAGGTGTACATACTCCAGTAGCATATGAGATTTTCTACAACAAACAATGAATCCACTCTCATATTCTATCGGAGAATCTACACTCAAAACATCTCAGAAAAAACAGAACCCAGTACCCCATGGGTTAGCAACCCATGGGGGTGGTTGGCACCCTATGTGCTCTACACCACCACTCGCTCTGGGCCACCCCGGTGCCCCCCCAGTGCAGTTATGGGGCTGCTGAAATCTCCACCATTCCCTATGGGGAAGAACTTTAAAGATGAGTAAACTCCATTAAATCTTTAAAAATCAGCCCTCTGCCCAATTCCTTTGAAATAATTCTGGCAGCTTCCTTGCCCCCCTTGGGCACTACCACGCACCCTACTCGGTTCTGGGACACCCCTTTCCCCCCATCATGAAGCTATACTTTTGTTGAAACCTCCATTCTTCCCTATGGGAAAAACCTTAAACTTCAAAAATTCACCAAAAACCAGCCCTTTGCCCAATTCCTCTGAAATCTGGGTAGTATTTACCACCCATTGGCCACTACCACCCCACCACCCACTAGTTTTGACCTGGGGCCATTTTTTTAAATCCAAAATGTTTCAGATTTGGATTTTGTAATTTCGAACAAACAACGAAATTGGGGTGTTTCAGATTGGCTGCTTTTGAGCAAAGAACAAAATGGGGGTGTTTCAGATTTGGGCCAAAAACAAAACGCACAACCCTACCAGGCATGCGTGTTTGCTGAGAGAAAAAGAAACTTGGAGCCAGTTCATAGTTTCTAATCAATATGAGGAGTCTTTATTGGAGAGCTCCATTCTAGATAGGAAAGTGGAGAGTCTCTAATCAATCTATCTATCTGGATGCAGAGAAATGCTGTCTGCATCTCTGCACACATGGTGCAGAGAGAGAGGCGAGCATGTGTGATAGAGGGAAGAAAATTGTAAACTGCCCTGAGCCATTTCAGAAGGGCGGTATATAGATCAAATAAATAAATAAATAAATAAGAAAGAGAGAGGCAAGCAGGCAGGAAGTCCCTGAGAGTAGCAATTTACATATCAAATGGATAGTGTCAAAGCAGTAGAGAGAAGGGATGACCAATGTCTTGACCCCCCCAAGCCCTCTGACTCACTTAATCTGCCCCCCTCTGTCACTGAGGCATGAGGCAGCACAGAGGCCTTCACTACCGACACTTTGAACCCTTCCGATCAATAATAACTACACCCCTGATGCTGGTGTTTGTTAATAGAAACATATATTGAGGGTATTCTCACAATCAGTGGAAAGCGGGCTAAGGGAGCTTAACCCGCTTCCCACGGATCGTGGGAACCACTGGGCTTGTTTCTCCAAAGCAGGTCACGCGCTTAACTCCCCCTCCCCTTAGCCCAGGTCAGCAGAATGAGCGCTCCGCTAACCTGGGTTTTTTGGTTGTATATTGCCACGGTGTGGCTATGCGCCACAGCAACACACAAGGAGACCCCTTCTGGGAGGCCGAAACAAGTCTCCCGGTCCTGGGGTTCTCTCCAAGATGGCCTGTGCTCTCACGCGGGGCATCCTGGAACTCCTGAGGGCCGCACAGCCCCTGATCCCCGCAGCCCCCGCTCCGTGACAGAGCCGGCAGTTGTATGGGTGGCCAATCCGGCTGCCCAGGGCTGAAATTGTAATCATCTGCGGGGTGAGCGGGCTAAGCCTCTTCTCCCCGCAAACACTTTTGAGGCGGGTCTCACTGATTGTGAGACTCGCCTCCATAAGTGCTCTGTACGTGGCTGCCTGGAACAATGCAATGCTAGGGAACTCAGCAGATAACTGAAAGTCAGAGCAGTAACTATTTTGAAATTAGTAGTACTAAAATTTTAACAATATTAACTTAAGTTGGTTTGTTCCACACTTCAGACTCCTGTGATGTCATTTTATAAAAACTGATTATACCAGGGCACTGCAATATTTAAGGCATCAGTTCTGTGCTAGCCTACTACAGTTACATCACGTCTGTTGTCTCCTGTATCTGAATCTTGACTCCTAGTCTGCAATTTATGTTGCTATACTGATTCCTAGGTGTATTAGCAGGCTTCCTGAGCCTCTTTGGATCCTCAGCTCTCAAGCCCACATGCCTCCTGATGCTTGGTGAATATGTTTCGAGTTAGAACTCATTGCTGCAGTTCTATTTGTGCTCAGATCTCTTACCTTCTCTTGTCTTTATGTCTTCTGCCCCACTGCTTCCTATTCCTGCATTAGTCTGCTTCAGCAGACCTTTGCAAAGCTATAGTTTCCAGCTATATTTGCAGCCCAGCACATCATGAAGCAGCTAGTAGTTACTGAATTAGGGAAAGGGAAAGAGATGTTCCCTTTCCCCCATCCACCACTTGCTGTTGCTGAAAGACCAGGCCAGTAAGAGGAGTAACAAGGAAGGAGCCTGGGATTTGGAGGTTCATGGGATAGGTGGTGAGTTTAAATCTGAATTCAGATTTCCAATATTTTGGAAAATAGATTTCTGGGCCAATCTGATATTACTTTTAATTATTATTATTATTATTATTATTTTACATTTATATTCTGCTCTGCCTCCAAGGAGCCCAGAACATAGTTAAGTTTCTCCCTACAACAACCTTGTGAAGTATGTTAGACTGAGAGAGAAGTGACTGGCCCAGAGTCACCCATCAACTATCAAGGCTGAATGGGGATTTGAACTCAGGCCTCCCCGGTCCTAGCTATCACGACTTTCTAATACATGTCTTTCCAGCTCTATTCCATTCACACTGTTCTGTCAATTTCTTCCTAAGCCTTCTTTTACACTCCCACCCCAGCCTCCATGCCCTGGTGGCCATGCCAATCTTGGAAAGAAGGAAGAGCCATGCTGCAGATACTGCCACTCTTGGAAGGAGCATGAATAGTGATGGTAGGGCCAGATGCAGTAGGAGTCACATGGTCTCATGTCTAAATTAGACAGTAAATCTAAGGGTTTAAGACATGAAAAAGAGCAGAAGGATTATGTAAGCTAGAGGCTGTTTATGGTAAGAAAGTGAATGCCATTTCCCCTAAATTCTTCAGCATGATTAATAAACTTTACAGGAAATGTATTTATTGCATGTGTGTGATGTCATCACAGTGAAGGTTCAATCTAGTCATTGAACAGACATCTCATTGTTCCCATGAATCTTCACTCAGAACCCGCCTGCTGCTTGTTCACCCACAATTCAGAATTTGCCATCTGATTTAAAGCCTTCTAAGCACAAATTATTATTCTTTCATAAGATTCCACTGTAGCTCTAGCAAATCTTTATTCATTGTAATGTTAACTACTGTCACTAAAGACAAATATAATGATATCTGGTAATAACTTCACCCAGCCTTCATGCCACTGAATACATAGCTTAATTATGCAAAATGAATAATTGTTTTAGGCTACTACTTCTAGAAAGAATGAAGACGTGGGAAGAAATCTTCTGAAGTTCAGTAGAAAACAAATACAAATGATAATTGCTTCGCCTTCATAAAATGTTTCATTATTGTATATCAAGTTACAAGGATTAGTTTGTTCCCATAGATTGCATGACATACTTTAGAGCATGTGAGTTATCACTGGTTTTAAAATGGAATCAGTTGTCATGATTCATTAGTTTCTTACCCTTATATAAGTGCCACTTTTCAAATTCTTCATAGCTAAAATAGAGAAGTGGAAGAGTTCCCCCCCTTGCCTAATTTGCATATTCATTTGAAGAAAGATATGCACCGTACATGTCTATTAAGGCCATAGAAGCAAGTCTGGCAGAAATATATTTTTACCCAAGATCACATTTGCAAGTCAGTGCAAAGTTAATTAGAATCAATGGAGAAACAAAATAAAACCCTTGAGGGCCAGACTTTTCTAAAGCTCTTGGGTGCAAGTTATTTTCTCAGAGACATAATTTCAAAGAACGAGGAAGTCATGAAATGGGGCTTTGAAGATCTTTTTGCGAGGCACACAACAATCAGCCAATAGGACACCCAGAGGGTAACTGATTGCCAAGACAATTATGATATGGAAGTTCAGCTTTCATGATTAATTAAGGAAAAAATGAATGGATGAGAAAACAAATGATTTATAGCATAACCTGACAGCATGAAATTTTGCAGTAGGATTTTTGTGTGACAATTTATATAGAGAAGAAAGAAAGAAAAAAGTCTCATGTGAGGACACTGGGATTAGGATACTTATTTATTTATTTATTTATTTATTTATTTGATTTTTATACAGCCCTTCCAAAAAGGCTCAGGGCGGTTGACAATTAAAACAGAAACCATTAAAACCAACAACAATTAAAACCGAAATATAAACACCAAATAACAATTGAAACATCTTAAAAAACAATTAAACAATCAAAACAATTAAACCCCTAAAAACCAGGTTAGAACATTAAAACAATTAAAACTAATTAAAAACCTGGAAGGCCAGGCCAAACAGATAGGTTCTAAGGGCTCTCTTGAAGGTCAATAAAGAATTAAGATTGTGGATTTCTGCTGGGAGTGCATTCCACAGCCCAGGAGCAGCTACAGAGAAGGCCTGCCTCTGAGGCCACCAAACGAACTGGTGGTAACTGGTGACGGACCTCCTCAGATGACCTTAACATGCGGTGGGGATCATGTAGAAGAAGGTGGTCTCGGAGGGGGTGTGATCCCAAGTTGTAGGCAGGTGGCCTGAGTCTCAGGTGTAATTAAATGCTTTTTTCTACAGGTTTTGATCTTTAAACCAATGTCCTCAGACTGAAACTTTAGCCCTACTGTGCCCATAAGACAGTGAGGCGATTCTCAGGACCAGCCGAAAGTGGGTTAAGGGAGCCCATCCTGGTTCCGGCTGGTTATGAGACCCACCAGCAGCATGGTGGCCCACCACTTAACCCGAGTTTCAGGCTCAGGAACACCTGAAAACTGGGTTAAATGCTCGTGTTGCCATGGTGTGGCTCCGTGCTGCGGCAACTCATGAATAGCCCCACAGTGGGGAGGCATCAGGAGGCTCCCCAGTAGTGTGGGGCATTCTGAGACATAGAAATAGTAGTGTGGGGCATTCCGAGACATAGGAACATACGAACATAGGAAGCTGACATATACCAAGTCAGACCATTGGTCTATCTAGCTCAGTATTGTCTACACAGACTGGCAGCGGCTTCTCCAAGGTTGCAGGCAGGAATCTCTCTCAGCCCTATCTTGGAGATGCCAGGGAAGGAACTTGGAGCCTAGATGCTCTTCCAAGAGCAGCTCCATCCCCTAAGGGGAATATCTTACAGTGCTCACACTTCTAGTCTCCCTTTCGTATGCAACCAGGGCAGATCCTGCTTAGCTTAAGGGGACAAGTCATGCTTGCTACCACAAGACCAGCTCTCTTCCCTGATGACCTTAACACTTCCGGGGGCTGGGAGGCCCTCGAACCCCACCGCCCCAACTGGCTCCATAACAGAGTTGGTAATTGTCGGGACGGCCGATCCAGCTAAGGGGTGTGCACGGTCCGGAGTCCCCCCTGGTCAGGCAAGGGGGAACTGTTACTTTAAGCAGGGTGTGTGTGTGGTAGTACTTACCCCCCTGCCACTCTTCCCTCTCCGGTGCTGGTCCTTTTAAAAATCTTCTTGGGGTGGCAGAGTTCCTCCCTGCCGCCCCTGCCCCCGTCGTTGTTCCTTAAGGCTAAAAGAGACTAGAGCTAGCGACGGGGGCAGGGGCGGCAGGGAGGAACTCTGCCGCCCCAAGAAGATTTTTTAAAGGACCAGTGCCGGAGGGGGAAGAGCGGCGGGGGGGGGGTAAGTACTACCACCACCACCCCGCTTAAAGTAACAGTCCCCCGCCCATCCGAACCTCTGGACCACCGGACTTCCGAACCGGTCCGGAAGGCTTTAACAGTCTCCCCGAACCGAACCATGCACCCCACTAATCCAGCTGCCTAGGGCGGGCTAGGAGATCATCAGTGGGGAGAGTAGGCCAAGCCCGCTCTGCCCACAAAACACCTTTAGGCTCTCCACACTGCTCATGTGGAGGGCCTTCATGTGTGGCTTCGATTTCTAAGATCTCCACTTCCCCACCTCGATTTCTAAGATCTGCACTGCTCGTGTGATGCTGCCACGGCATCACATGAGCAGTTAATCTACTTTTTGGGTGTTCCTGCACCCGAAACCCAGGTTAAGCGGCAGGCTACTTAAGAGGGCCACCACCACTGGGAGCTGCACGGCTCCTGCTAGTTTACACGCACAGTGGAAACTAGGCTAAGGGAGCCCAGCCTGGTTTTCACTGCATGTGAGAACAGCTTCATTGTCTTTGCTGTGCTAGAGTAAAACACAATGGCATGAATGGCAAAGAACAACCTGTATGTAAATGGGCGTGCAAGGATGGTATCTGTTAGGTCAGAGGGACTTGGTAAACTATTCAGTAGTTTTAATGAGAGCACCTCTGAGTTCCTATTGCCCACTTAGCTTTTTTATGATGGGGAAGGGAGTTGTCCTAACAGTGCCTTATCTGACTTTTCCTGCTGAGGTGATTAATGTTAGCTTGTTTGAGGCAGTTCCAGAGGAGGGGAAATAAAGGGTCAATATTTGAACAGAGAGACTTTGAAAGTGAAGTTAACTCACAAAATTGCTTAAGTCTTATACTTTGGTACTACATTACTTTTCATGGGACGAGTATTTTCATGCACATCTAATGTGCATTCCTATCTACATTCTACCCTCACTAGTCAATGGCATAAGATGACTGGATTTAGACAAGAGTGTAGCTTCTGTGCTACTTCCCTTCATTTTAATGGAGGAAAATTTTCCAGGGAATGTTGCCCATTATATTTTTAGAAAATCTGGGAAAAGGAGTATCTAAAAATTTCAATTTGACAGAAACACATGTAGTTCACAACAAACACAATCATCAAACCCAAGCAATGTTCTGCTTCCCCTGGAAACCTGTTTTCAATGTAAAGTTAAAAACAGAAGGAAGAGGAGAAAAGGCACAGTAAGCTAAAGTAGTTGCCATTCCCTCAGCCCTAATGAACTACAGCCAGAAAGTCACATCAGTGACATTTAGCAATTTAGGCTGCAGCTTGCCCCTAACTGGTATTTTATGGTGGTAGCAGATGTGATAATGTCAGAGGCACTTGAGGTGGCCAGGGTATCTCTGACATGCACTTTACCAGCCCCTCTGCCACCTAGCTGTGCAATTTAGAATAACTGCAATTCGAGAAATCTTTGCTGCCTTTTTTGTGAAGGAGGATTCTCTGCTTTGGTATCTTAGCCAAGTTTTTCTCAGCTTTCCTGAGCAGTAAGGATAGCACAATTTCCCATTACAATTTGCTCTCTTATTGAAAATATGTTCTGCAATTATGATGATTTTAATTGTAAACTGCCCAAAGATGCAAGTCTGGGGCAGTATAAAAATATGTTAAACAAACAGTTAATAACTGAAAAGCTGTACTACAAACAATGGACAAAATTGGAAAATGGAAGAGGTGAGGAAATATTCAGAAATGCCTGATAATATTATAGGTTGTTAATTGACAAAAATAGAATATTATAAATGTTAATAGATGAACAATCATAATCTCTCATAGCAGGACATATCAGACAATGCATCCTGACAGAAAAGCATCTTTAAGCTCCCTCTGGGCAATGTAACTATAACCAACATAAAGCATTTCCACTTTATACAAAAATAAGTCATCCACAGTTATTCATGTTCCTTGCTCTTCATAATAGCCTAGTGTGTGGCTAAATGAGAGTATAGAAATGAACATGGAAAATATTTGCTTTGGTTCCTCTAATATCCCTTAAACTACAGGGGATGGGAAATCCACCTCATGCTATCTTCCTCTTTTCTCTAGGGGCCTTTTGAGCAACAGACCACCTGGTGACCACTTGCAAGCTCAAAATAATTAGCCTCCAATTATCAACAAGGAAATTGTCACCTATTCCATCTGCAAATCCCTGGCACTTTTACCTTCTCCAATTAATGGAGTTTACACTCATTTGACTCATCTCCTACTGGTTTGAAGGAAAAGAGGAAACCTTCCAGCTAAGGAATGGCTGCTGTCTACCAATGTTTACATTCTGAATCACCCTACTGAGATGTTTTTGGCATGTACATTGCAATTGGTGGCTTCAAGGTGATTATATGACCAAGGGATAAGATAAAATCATTATTCACTTATGTCTGTTTACAAGGTACACTGATGTAAACTGATGTAAATGAAGGTGAAAAAAATAACAGAATTATAGAACTAAAAATAACTAAAAGACCAGCAGATCCATACCTCTTCATACAGGGAAGGGCTTTGCCTCCACACCAATGAAGATACAAGGCAAGGTTTCTTAGAGGAAAGGGTGACTAATGTATTAATTCAAATCCAATCAATACTGCAGCGAAAATTAGGGATGGGCACAGAACAGGCAGTTCCGCAGGTTTGAGGCAGCAGGGGTCTCCCTTTAAGAGCGGGGGGTGCACTTATCCCTCCTGCTGCTTTCCCCCTGCCAGCATCAGGTTTTTTAGAAGCCCATCAGGGAGGCAGCATACCTCTCTGCTGCCCAGTTGCCCTCGTCTTCTGGATATGACCGGAGATCGCTGATATGCCTGCGTGGTCATATTCGGAAGATGAGGGCAGCGGGCCGGCAGTGAAGTACGCTACCAACCCGAAGGGCTTTTTTAAAAAACTGACACCGGCGGGGGGGGAGCGGTGGGAGGGTTAAATGCACCCTCCCCACCGCTCTTAAAGGGAGACCCCTGCCACCTTCGAACCAGCAGAACCACCTGTTCCATGCACATCCCTAGTGAAAATGGGCTCTCCACCTTGCTACAGTGCAAACACTAATTGCTTCTGAAACAAGATGCCATCCCTGTAACTAACTCTTGTTGGGTGATTACATCCAGTTCCCAGCTAGAAGCAGCCTCTCAGCCCTAAGGCTGAGTACTGCTCTTTTAGCCAGCCTATATAGGATCAAGGTGGCAGCAAGAAGCATCACTGCCCGCCCACCCCCTCAAGCCACACAACCTTTAAATGTGATGATGCCCCAATTACTAGAGAAGAGAGAAATCCCAGGCCAATTACTCTGTGCCCTGAAGCCTCTAGAGAATGCCTAGAACTCCACTTCACATAAAACCATGCATCTTATGATGCTAACCAATAAGTTGTGCCTAACCAACTCATACTGTACCTTCCGTTATGACGAAGAAACCTAGCTAGCTGCAAATAATCGTATGAGGTAGGCCAAAACAAAACAAACAAACAAACAAACAAACAAACAAACAAACAACACCTCCATGATTGGCCAGTTTGATTAGGAGCCAAACATCCTACCTGGTCCCCCCAAAGACAACAAGCTGAAACCCAAAGTGTTCTCCAGGGAAGGAGGGAGATAGGGATGCCTCTCAAATGCTGACTGCTGGTTTGGGCAAAAAAAAGCACCATCAACTTTCAGACTCTGCCCAGCCAAGCCCTCCACCAATTAAATAACCTCACCAGTCTCATGCTTTATCAAAGGCTAGGTGGCGCAAAATTGCTATGGACCCAGCCAGTGCACCCAGTCTGTGCAGCATCATTGTTTAAATATGTTTTAGCTCAACATTTTAATGTGTCATTTTTATAATCTTGTTTATAATCTTATTGTGAGCCGCCTTGGGATTTTCTTAATGAAAGGCGGGGTATAAATTTAACAATAAATACAATAAATAAATTCTATACACACAGGTGCAGCATCATTCTGTACAAATGTTCTTTCAAATCAACACACGTTCTTACCCGTCAACACTTACAAAGCAGACAATAATTTTGGCACAAGGAAAGATCCAGTGAACTGCAGAAAGGTATTTTTCTGTACTCCTATTCCTCGCAGAATATTCCTTTCCCTTATCATCTGTGTTCCATTTTCCTGTGCCGCCTATGAGACATGCTCAAGTGTCATTGCGAGATTATATATATATATATATAATAGGAATAGGAGTACAGAAAAATACCTTATATATATATATATAATCTCGCAATGACACTTGAGCATGTCTCATAGGTGGCACAGGAAAATGGAACACAGATGATAAGGGAAAGGAATATTCTGCGAGGAATAGGAGTACAGAAAAATACCTTTCTGCATATATATATATATATATATATATATATATATATATATATATGATTTTTCCAGGGTTTGTTTTCCCTGAGTTCCTTGGGAAATCCCTCTCATCTTCAATATTCCTGTCACCGCTTATGCAATGAGTCTTAAAGTTTGTTTTGTTTTGTTCTAAAAGAAGAAAATCCATTGAATGAATATCGATTAGAAAAGAGACTCTGGGAGCTGTAATCTTTGTTATGAACCAGTTTATGAGACATTAGTCAGATGGATAAGGATGAACAGACTAAAGTTGAATCAAGAAAATCAGAGGTGATCATGTGGGATGTTTTTTGGCCTTGGAGATTATGATTCCCTTATATGAACAAGTATGTAGGCTTCCAGTGCTTTCTGATCCAGCTTACCTTTTTATAAGGTCCTTTCCTTTTATAAGTTGTAGTTGTGAGGAGTGCTTCTTATCAGCTTTTTTATCAAGTAGGTTCCAGCCTTCCTGGACAGATCTTGCTACTCCACAGGAACATAGGAAGCTGCCTTATACTGAGTCAGACCACCGGTCCATCTAGCTCAGTATTGTCTACACAGACTGGCAGCGGATTCTACAAGGTTGCAGGCAGGGATCTCTCTCATCCCAAGGTTGCCAGGGAGGGAACTTGGAATCTTCTGCTCTTTCCAGAGCAGCCCCATTCCCTAAGGGGAATATCTTACAGTTCTCACATGTAGTCCCCGATTCAAATGCAACCAGGATAGACCCTGCTTAGCAAAGGGGACAATTCATGCTTGCTACCACAAGACCAGCTCTCCTCATTCCACAAGATCAGCTCTCCTCATTGTAGTCTCATTTCTTTGTAGCCTCCAAGTTTGACTGCTGCAACCACTGGAGTAACTAGGTTGGAGGCTGTCCGGGCGTGAATGAAATCCAAAGTGCAGTCCCTCTCTCACTGCTTGCCCCCTTGCTGCTCTTTCCTTGCTGCTCATCCACTGCCTTCCGTTTGCTTACCCCCAACCTCCTATGCTCACCACTCACCACTTGCTGTCTTCAACCCGCCAGGCTGCACTCATCCCAACTGCCAGCAAGGACAGCCCTGTTTAAAGGGGCTACCTGATCTCACTGGAATGAGGGCCACAACAGTGCAGAGCTGGGGCGAGCACAACCCCCAGTGGTGGCAGTGTGGTGGTGGGCAAAAAGGTGGGGGTAAGCACCCTAGGGGGATGGGGAAGGTAGCAAGTCTGGCAGCCCCAGGGCACCCATGGGCACCCATGGTCTAGGTGCACCTCATGCCCTCATTCAGTGGTGGCGATGTTACTGACTGTGACATGTGCAATGTGGAGCTGCACTTGAAGACGACTTGGAATCTTCAGTGGGTACAGAATCTTGCTTCCTGTATCCTTCTGGGTTAGAACATTCAGTTTCTGCTATATCAAATGGCACAGAATGCAAGTATGCTTCTGGGCCCAATTCAAGATGGGGGTTTGAACGCAGGCCCGTAAATGTGATAGAATAGGTATGCAACTGGTTTCAAAAGTGTTGTTTTGCTAAGAAAAATAGATTTAGTTTTCTAGCCACCAGGAACTTGTTATTTGAATTTGGTATTATTTCTGTCTCTTCAGCACTTCCCATATCATCTTTCTAAGTCCTACAAAACATATTAAGGGTAGGAAATCTCATTATATGAATTTTGTTTTTCTTTTCCAACTGTTGCAGAAAGGCTCTCTTAGCAGCCATAAAGCAAAATACTTTTGTTTTCAGACTGAATCCCTTGTGGACTGGCCGCTCAGTTATATGGAGAGGTCTTATCTATAGCTTTGCAAAGCCCCTGAAGGCTCGCACATAAAAATAACAGGTCTGCCCTGGTGAATTAATACAAAGATGAGGTTCAGGCTATATACTCATATAAAAGATTTAGCTTACGAATGACCCAAATCTATGCTTTCCTGAGCTCGGAGAAGATACAACAGGAGACACACTGGGTCACATGTTGAGGCTATTCCCATGACCAGCCAAAACCGGGATAAGGGAGCCCAGCCCAGTTTTGGCTGGTCATGTGTTGCAACGGGAACCGTGCGGCTGCCGGCAGCCAGCCCTCTTAAATCCCCCCCCCCGTTAAATGAGGTTAGTGGAGTACATGCTCCGCTTACCCTATTTTCCTGGTTGTATACCACTGTGCCATGACTCCACACCACAGTGGCTCATGACAGGGAGGCCACAACAAGCCTCCCAAATGCCCCGTGCATTTGCACAGGGCATTCTGGTACTTCCGGGGGCCGGGAGGCCCCTAATCCCCACTGCCCCAACCGGCTGCATGACAGATCCGGTAATCATGTGGGTTGCTGATCTGGCCACCCAGGGTGAGCTGCTTGCTCGTGTGCAGGTACAGCGGGTCAAGCCCGCTCTCCCTGAAAACCCCCTTATGGCGCTTCACACTGCTCGTGTGAAGTGCCTCGTGGTGTAGGCTTATGCCGGCATTTCCCATCAGCCCATATAGACGTGGCTGACTGAGGAAGCACTGGCGGTCTTGTGCAAGAACACACGTGTCCAGATACTTAAAGGTACACACCAGCATTTCGGAAGCACAACTCACATTAGAGCTGTTCTCACAATCAGTGAGAAGAACTCGAGGTCTGTCTGCGGGGAAGAAGGGTTAAGTTTAAATCTGTGCAAAATGTGGGCCAGTGTCTCGGAATGTGTGGGCAAGCACTAGGAGTAAGGCATATCAGCAGGGCAGCTGCTAACATCAGTATATGCACCTCTCTGCACTGGTGAAACTGAATCTGGCTTTGGAGCCACCCATGGTCCTAGCACAGAATACTGTCTTCTTAGTGCCGACACATATCTGCACAAGTATAAAGCTGCAAGTAAGAGGAACTAAAGATATTTGTGTTGTATTCAGGCAATTTCCCCTTAGGGGCAATCAGACTCTACTTCCTCTCTTTCCTAAAACAATGATAAATTCTGCTTCAGACCTGGGTTAGAAGCCCTGTCAGGAAATTGTATGTTTAACTCTGTAAACAAACTGTTTACTGCTTGGGTTACTGCCGTGTTAACCCTTCCAACAGCTGTGTGGAGCCTGAATTAGAATAATTATGATCTACGACTATACCTGTGAAGAGCTTAAAAAAAAAAAAAACCACCTGGAAGATGTTGTAGAAGACACATAAAAATACAGACTTTGCACAAGGGTTTCCAAACTAATTTAGACAGAGATAAAATTAAAACTGAAGGAGAAACTCCCAAAGAAGTGGGCACTGTTTAGCTGAAATACAAATGACCCATAAGGTTTGTTTTGTTTTTGAGAGGAAGAGAATCAATTGAATGAATACTGGCTGGTAAAGAGTCCCATAGATAAGGCGCAATGAGTGAAAAAACACAAAGATGTGAAATCGAGAAGAGATACCAAACAACAAAGAACCAGAAGAATGCAAAGACTGAGAACACAGAGACAGATAAGCAGGGATACATATGAAGGTAAGAGATAGCATCTTAAACTGAATGTGAAAATTGAATTGAAAAATTGAATGTGGAAAGGAAAGTATATACAGAAAATATATCCAACTATGCAGACATGATAGAGATGTATAAAATTATGCATCGAGTTGAGAGAGTGAACAAAGAGAAATTTTTCTCCCTCTCTCACAACACTAGAACCAAGGGTTATCCCATGAAACTGATTGTTAAGAAATTTAGGACCAACAAAGGAAGTACTTTTTCACACAGTGCATAATCAACCTAAAGAATTCTCTTCCACAAGATGTGGTGACAGCCAACAGCCTGGATGGTTTTAAGAGGGGTTTAGATAACTTCATGGAGGACAGGTCTATCAATGGTGACTAGTCTGAGGGCAATACCTCCAGCCTTGGAGGCAAGATGCCTCTAAATTCCAGTTGCAGGGAGTAGCAGTAGGAGAGAGGGCATGCCCTCAACTCTTGCCTGTGGGCTTCCCACAGGCATCTGGTGGGTCACTGTATGAAGCAGGATGCTGGACTAGATGCGCCTTGGGCCTCATCCAGCAGGGCTTTTCTTATGTTATTATGAAAAGCAATCAATTTCATAGATATCTGGGCTGCTTCCTTTTTAAAATGTCAAATAACATGCTAAATGTTATAACTGCAATTGGCAATTAAAATGTACTACAGAGGCTGTAGAGTATAGGTTCTGAGGAAGGGAAGGTCATTGAAACTCCCCCCTTACACACACTAATACCAGTGCAGAGTTAGTGCAGATTAGGTAGGCCTTGGGCCTGATCCAGGAGGGCTGTGTTCTTATGAAGAGAAATCAAAAGCAGAAAAACAGGATCATTTATGCATGTAGAAAATGGTAGGCAGATTGCAGAATACAGAATAATAAGAAAAACGGTGTATTCTAACCCCCGCAAAGGGAATCTGCAGCTAATCTCCTCTAGGTGGTGGTTGTGTCAGGCATTCAGGTCCAAGAGGAATTATGTGAGGCAAGAAAAATGGGGGCACAGGTTGATTGCTTCTCTTATCAACAGGTTGCCCCAAGTGTAACAGAGCTACCAGGCCAAAATATCGGCACAAATGCTATATGGGGTAAAGTTCTGTTCCACCTGTAATTTCAAACCTATGGAAGTGGTCCAGTCTAGATTCCTTCTTGCAATATTTCAGGTGCCTAGATGTGTCTTGAATGCTATCCTATGCCTAGAAGCAGCTCTACCCAAAGCTGAGGCCCAGGGGTGGCCTCAACTATTGACTCAAATTTATTTATTTATTACATTTATTACATTTCTGCCATCAGGGCCTTGCCACCCTGGTACTGAAAGATGAGTTCCACACTAACTTTTGTAAGAGCCTCTGTGCCAAATTGGTTAGATATGACTTCTCTCAACAATATTTTTTATTGGGATATGATGTTGCCAATGAAATTATTAAACAACAAATAGTGGATACTAGCTGGCCTAGGCACAGAGCATCTGCACCTCTAGTTCTCCCTCGTTCTTGGCCCCCCTCCCTCATTCTCAGCCCCTCGTTCTCAGCCCTCCCCCCTCCAATGTTTTTTCTCTCTGGCCAGCCACTTTTTCCAGCTGGCTGCCTCCCCCACCACCACTCCCCCTCATCACCGCCACTTTCTCTTCTCCCCACCACTGCCGCTTTCTCTCCCCCGCCCCCGCTGTTCTGTCTGCTGGCCTTATGTTTCCCACCACAATCTCTTTTCTCTCCCCCTCCCTTTGCTCACAAACTCTCATGAGAGCTGCCCACATGGGATTAGCAATGGGTACACCTAAGAATTATATATATATATTAGTGGAGAAGCAAGCTGATCTAAGGGGTTCTTTTTGCCCCTAGTAGTATTCCAGGCAGTTTCTCAAAGGACCCTCAGCTAGTGGCGTATCTCACAAATCTGACCACTCTAAATCAGAGGAGAGCTTTCTTGCTGGTGCAGCCTTCTGCCATTTTGGACTGCAGATTTAAGAAAATACTGCTCAGGAATCAACTACGGCCATGCGGTTCAGGCAATATTGAAACCATTTTACCTGTTCTTCTATATTGCTCATATTATAGGGATATTTGTATTGCCTGGATTGAACCACTTTCTAAAAATATGCCAGGTTGATTGGAAGAATACTATATCTCCTTGCTCCTGGCAGACCAGTATATAGCCATTACAGCTGGGGTAGCAAGATTCCATGCGGCAACTTGTAAACTGAGATGGGAGCAAATGACTAATTGTATATGCAACCATTGTATGCGATGATGTTTTATTACCCGCCTCTGTTGTTTTGATCTTAATTTATTTTGAGTTTTACTTTTATCTTTACTTGCTGACTGCTGGTCACTGACCGTAATAAAAATTCATTCATTCAGATTCAGAGCTTTAAAAGAAGGTAGTTACATGGGATTGCTTTCTGGAATTATCTGACTACACAGACCAGGAGAATTCTGGGCTCTGTGGTCCTAGTGTTCCAGTTCAAACTACAGTACTAGTCAGGTATTATACAAACTTGGGACACTGTCCTCACATACAGCATCCGGAGAACATGCTTCATCAGCGGCACTGGCTCTCATTCTGTTTCTGGGCCCAATTCAAAATGCTGGTTTTAACCTTTGAAGCCCTAAATGGCTTGGGACCAGGTTACCTGAGAGAGCTCCTTGTCATATGTCCCTACCCGTACCTTAAGATCTTCTTCAGAGACCCTCCTCTTGGTGCCCCTGCCAAACGAGGTGAGGCAGGTGGCTATCAGGGAGAGGACCTTTTTGATGGTTGCACCCTGTTTATGGAATAGCCTCCCCAATGAGGTTCGCCTGGCTTCATCACTTTTTTCTTTTAGATGCCAGGTAAAGACCATTTTGTTCACACAGGCTTTTTAAATTCAGGTGTTTAAATTTGGATTTTCAGATTTTTTCAGATTTTTAACAGATTTCAAAATGATTTTTAAAATTTGTTTTGTATTGTATTTTGTATTTCCCTTTCCCTTTTTTTTTACTCCTATGATTTAATGTACTATGTGTTTTTATTGTATGTTTTAATCCTCTGTTGTGAACCTCCCAGAGAAGAGTTGTTATGGGGTGGCTAACAAATATAGTTTATTAATTTATATTATATATTATATTTATTTATTTATTTACACAGTCAGACAGGTGTTATTGACTGGTTTGTTTTATCCAGACATTGAGTCCTTCCCAAGGACCTGGGATGGCTGAATTTTATTATCAATGTTGTTGCTGTTATTATAGATATCGTCACAGATTTATTATTATTATTATTATTATTATTATTATTATTATTATTATAGCTGTTCCTGCTGTGACATGTGTGAAAGCCTTGCTCCCACTTTCCACACTTATACAAACACTGTACTTGTCAAGAGAATCCCCTCATCATCAGAGCACTGGGACATCATGGGGAGGATCTCTCTATGAGTATAGCTTCCATCATTACAGGCAAACCCTGTAAACATGGAGAGCAGGGGGTGAAGTTTTCATGCATGTCACTGCAGTGGGCAGAGCTTTCAGGTTCATTCTTGAACATGAGCACAGTGTCCCCATTTTGTATAACAAATGAACAGGATTTGTTTGCAGTTCCCTTCTCTTGAGCTCTATGGCAGTTTATTTGCAAATTGGCTAAGGACTGTGACTGACCTCTCTAAGGTATAGAACTTTGGTGTTCAATTGTTGCCAGTTATGTATTTTGCAAATGTGCGTGATCCTAACCTCAGGTCATATTGGCTTATTAAAAGAAATCATTTTTAAATTTCTCATCATTGTTTCTTTGTTTATAAAGAATATGAGGTCGTTCACATAACCAGCTGGCTGGACAGTGGGCAGAGGCTGGTGAAACTTACCTCTCCCCCACGACAATGGCTGTAAAATTGCTGGGAGTGTGAACTGTGCTCCCAGACAATCTGCACTGCATGCCCTAGCATGGAACTCCAGAGATCCCACAACACACTGTGCAACACACACACAATGCATTGGGAGATTCCCCCAGGAGATGGGCGCTCAAAACGCCCATCTCTGTGTCTGCTGAGGCTAAACATAGCTCCAGCAAACACATGATTCCAGAGTCCAAGTTAAGGGCTTGCTTGAGCCTATAACCCTAGATAAGAGCTAGGTTTCAAAGCGAGGCTAGGCAGCACTGCCCCACCATGATTGGGCCAAATCTTGGTGGTTCTCATGCACTGCCTAAACCAGGCTGGACTTCCCTAGCTTGGATTAGATTGTACGTGAGAATAGCCTCATTGTGTGCCTCTTCTACTTAATACCAGAACAATCCATGAGATTTGTTTATTATCAATGTAATTCATAGTTTTTCAATATTGTGATGTTTACATATAAAACATCATCAGAAAATCCTGAGAAAAGTATTTCCTCTGTTTGTTTTCACCATCACTCTATTTGGGGTTTTCTTATAAGTTTATAGTGTGTTGCTGCAACCTTCAAAGAATATACATGGGAGTACTTAACATGACAGCTTATGTTTCTTACATTATTGTATTAGGCTTGTCTCATCTGGTTTATTAAGCAAAGGCTGTAATTGTAAACCTCTTATTTAGAAATAGGTTCCTTTAAATCAAAGGGACTGATTTTAAAGTAGGCATGCTTAGGAACAGTGTTAATCCTGAATACATGCAAATATCGTATCCAACTTGTCCTATGGTAAAACTCAGCAGCATTTTACTGAGTTAAAATGTATCTGCATCCATGGACATCATAACAGTACCAAAGAAACTTTCTGTGTAAGATGAGTGTTGAAGTTTTTCACTCACGATCCCAAAAGGGTAGAAATTGCGAAGTAAGGTGGTCACATTACCTTCCATGTAATGTAATTTTATATAGATACATAAATTTAGTTCACTGTCCCCGAAGAGCTCACAATCTAGAAAGAAATACAAGGCAGGCAACAGTCACTAGAGGAACGCTGTCTTGGGGCTGAATAGGGATGGTTGCTCTCCCCCTTGAAAATATTGTTTAGAACACCACTTGGAAAGGTGCCTTTTGCCCAGTGGCAATGGATTTAGGCTCTATGCACTTACCCTTTGCTTTGTTTTTTCAACTCAGCATTGGGCTAGGATAAATTTTACAACTTACCTCTTGTCACAATTTCATCAATAATATAATATTCACACCCAAGTTATTGTTTCATAACATCTTCATTCACAGTTGCAATCACTCCAAAAGAATGTGTCTGTGACCATCAATGTCTTCCTTTGAAAAATTAGAAATGCATACCAAGACATCTCTGATGCCATTTTATCAGGTTGAATATTTTATAAACTACATGGCTATAAAACTGGCAGTATGGGAATGTGGTGGTACATTACCTCCCATCTTCACTATAACTTGTATGTGACACTGGCATCTCCCTTCCGTGAACATGTCCTTCAGCCCAATATTCTACTCCACAGTGTATTATCACCTTCCAACTGAACAGGTGTCTTGTACAAGAAAGAGGTTGATAGAAATAGCTCTGGACAAATTACAGCTCTGAAGCGAAAAATTAATGAAATCGTTTATAAAAATAGCTTGCATATTTTAGAGATGCCATGAATCCCATCATAGAAGAGAAGATAATATGTATGTCCCTTGTAAATGAGCATCATACAGAGTGCTCATTTCTCTTTTCCTACTCATAAAGAAGATAAGGACATTAGGGTGGATTTAGATGACTGCTAACACATCTCAAAGTCACTGTAAATTATGCTTTCAGTTTCCACATGGGCAAGATTTGAATGTTAATAAGGCAACCTAATTAAAACCTACAGCTAGTAGAAGCAGATAATAGTTCCATGAGAAACATACAAGGTAGCATACCCACATATCAACCACATATATTCACCAACCACCCAATCAAAATCTGACAAAATAAAAATCCTACGGTGTTATTTCCCAAAGATACTAATTCTTGGGTTTTAATGTATAGTCAGAAGAAAGATTTCAGTACTGAGAGATAGCAACTTGGTATGGGCCACATGTGGGAAATAATCTGCAAAGAGAATTAACACATTTGAAGTGGTTGACAACCTCAGGGCTTTGTGGTCTCCAGGAGTCGACACCAACTCAATAATACACTTTACTTTTCTTTGTTGAAGAGCCCTCATGTGGAAGCTGCTTGTTCATCAGATCTGACATAGGTTGGACTCTAGTTCATTTTTGTTTTCAGGACCAAAAAGTGCACCATTTATTTATTGTCACCTTAAACTTTGTTCTAAGGTTAGGGAAATTGACTCGATGAATCTGAAATAGATTTGCCTTGCTCCAGTATGTATTATCTATCTACTAATTTAGCAGTCAACTGGATTTCCATATCTCTCCACCATACAGCAGAAGGATCTGGAGCTCCAAGGAAGTACATCTATTGTATATGGTTAGTCATAATTGCTGTGGTAAAATCATAAGAAACCTGCTGGATCAGACTGAAGGTCTAGCTAGTGCAGCATCCTGTTTCTCACAGTGGCTAACCAGACGCTTTGGAGAAGCTCACAAGCTGGACCTGAACCCAAAAGCTCTTTCCCACTATTGCTTTCCCAACAACATATTCCCTCTGAATGTAGAGATTATATATCGCCATCAGGATCAATAGCGCTTGAAGTAGATAGGCCTTTCCCCTATGAATGTGTCAAAATATCTTTTAAAGCTATCTATGCTAATGGCTGTCACCACATCCCGTGAAAGTAAATTCCGGAAATTAATTATGTGTGGTACAAATAAGTTCTTCCGTTTGTCTGTCCTGAATCTGCTGCCAGCCTGTTTCATTGGATGACCCTGAATACTGCAGCTAATTAAACTTTTGCCTCATAGGGTGATCAGATATGGGAGGTAGTTTCACTATAACCAGTTATGTATAATTAGTAAAATGATTTAACTATATTAGGTTTCTTTCCAAATACCTTTATTATACAGCCGCTGTATCATTAAGGCAGCAATGTTTTTTCCAGAGCTCCCATTAAAAAGGCTGAACATTCTATTCATTATACAATCAAAACAATTTGTTCCATCATTACAATATTCGATTGGAGAATCTACAAGCTGTGGGATAAATCTGTCAAATTTCAGAAAACCATTCAATGGAAAATGACTGTGGGCTAGTTTGGGCTATAATGTCTGCTGGCCCACCCATCACACAATTAAAAGCAAGAATGGATACATCCTGCTTCCAGCATGTAATTCCACTTTGCATACTCATGTGAAGAGAGAAATGTCTGAACTGCTCCTAATTCTGAATACTATTTTAAAATAGTATTTTAACCAGGTAATTAGGTATAGGGATGTGCATGAATTGATTTTTTTAAAAATTGATTTGCGCCCAAATTGAATCACCCCTGATTTGTTTTGTGTCTGAATCTGTCCCCCTAAATCACCCCAGATTCTATTTGGGTTTGATTTGATTTATTTGGATTTGGATCAGTCTGGCCCACTTCTAAAGGCCCTAGCAGCACCAAATTTGGGTGCTTGGTAGGTCCCCATGGGTGCCACCACCCAACCACATGTCAAGGCAGTGGGGCACTTGGTTGATATTTAATGAGTTTCTTTATTTTTTACTGATTTTGTATATTTCTGCCACAGGAAATAATGGGGATTCGAAGTTGCCCTATCCTAACCCTAACATGGATCCCCAGCTTTATTTATTTATTTATTAAAAAGAGCTACGTTCTAGCCCTTGTAGAAGTGGAGTTATGGAGCAAAATATGTGGTCACTATTTTTCAAGTGTTTGGATTCTTTGGTGTATCATTGCTTTTCCTCATAATCAATCCCTATGAGGATTCATTGCACACCTTCATTTCTTCTGTTCATGTTGACTGTCATTGGACAGTACCAACTGTCAACTGCCATGTGACAACTACATCCACACACACCAGTATTCCCTCTAACAGAAAATTCCAGCTGTTTTTCACTATAACTCCCAGCACCCTTAGCCAAAGCCCACTGCAGCTAGAGATTCTGAGAGCTGTAGTCATCAACATCTGGGATTCCCTCTTACAGGGAACACTGCCCCCCACCTGCAAGGCAGTGGGGTGGGTACTCAGTTTATTTTTTAGTAATATTGAAATGTTTAGATTCTTTGGTGTCTAATAACTTCCCTTCCTCATAATGAATCCCTATGAGGATTCATTTTATGCCTTCATTTCTTCTGTTCATTTTGACTGTTTTTGGACAGCGCCAACTGTCAACTGCCATGTGTCAAATACACTCCCTACCACCACCACACACACACTGGAGTACTCTTTATTTTTTAGGGATTTATGAAGTGTTTAGATTCTTCGGTGGCTTCATTGCACACCTTCATTTCTTCTGATCATTTTGACCCCACTGCTTTGCAGATGGGGGTGGAGAATTAGTTGTGGTTGCTAAGAGCCGACTTGATGGCACTTAATCAACCAATCAATGTGCCAACTACCCCACAAACTGCAAGTCACTAGGTACTCAGTATATATTTTAGGAATTTTTGAGGTGTTACACACTCTTTGGTGTGTAATTAATCCTTGTAGGGATTAATTATGAGGAAAGTTATTAGACACCTAAAGACTTAAAAAAATTCCTAGAACATAAACTGAGTAGTACCCCACTGCCTTGAGGGTAGGGATGTGCAAAAACGGTCCGGGGGTTTGGGGTTTGGGGGTTTGATCTGAGGTTCGGAGTCGGGGGGGAAATGGCTGCTGCACATGTGTAAATGGTCTCCGCGAGGCCCTGTGCCATGCCAGACCTCACAGAGGCCATTTGTGCATGCAAGGCAGCCTGCAAAATGGCTACCATGCCAATTTATGGAGGCCCGAATGGGCAAAAAAATAACAATGTGGCGGGCCATGGCCGTGATTTTAGAGGCTGGCAGGGGGGCAGAGGAACATTCATGGATTCCCCCCATGGCCCATAGGAAGCCCCCGAAGGGGAAGAAGGCAATAAAATTAATTATTTTTTTTAAAAAAAATTGCAGACCCCCCTGGACCGAACCGGACTGCAGGGGTTCGAAGGGGTGCCAGACCGAACTGGCTCGGTCAGGTTCGAGTCCGGTCTGGTTCCTTGCACACCCCTACTTGACAGTGGCAGCGGGGTGTGGTTGACATATGGCAGTTGACAGCTGACATTGTCCAGAGACAGTCAAAATGAATAGAAGAAATGAAGATGTGTAATGAATCCTCATAAGGATTCATTGAGTGAAAGTTATTATACACCAAAGAATCCAAACACTTGAAAAATAGTGACCACACATTTTGATCCATAACTCCACTTGTACAAGGGCTAGAACTTAGGGGTTTGTTGTTGTTTTTAAATGGAAGCTGGGAATCTGTGGAAATTAATAGGAGGAATCAGATTCTCAAAGAGATTCAAATTGATTCTGGTGTGATTCAGTTTGGACCCGATCTAGCCAATGGACCACAGGGGCAATTTGTTCTGTTTCCAAATCACCCAAATCAGCTAGATTTGGGTGCAAATCTATTTGTACCCAACTTGATCTACACATCCCTAATTAGGTATGTTCCCTTCATTATTTATTTATTTGTTAGTTCTCTGTGTAAACCACCCTGAGCCTTTTTTGGAAGGGCGGTATAGAAATCAAATTAATAAATAATAAATTTTAACTGTATGGTGGTTGGTGCAGGTTCTGGTGAACTTCGGTCAAGATCCCGATGCATGGAGGACTGTTTCACACATGCAGCAGAGTGGAGATTTTCACCAATCCTTCCTGCTGCCTGAGGCCTCTGTGCCACTGAAATTATGCCCCTGAAGGTTGTAGGATCTTCAGAGATATATTTTCAGGAGGTACAGAGGGAAGGGTAGCTAGAATCGCCCTTCCCCCATTGTGCCCAAAACGCAAAATGTACTTTACTCATCCTTACTCTCGATGTTGGAAAAAATTATAAAAACCAATCGTTCATTATCACAGGTTTTTAAAAGTTACATAGGAAGCTGCTTTTGTCCTGAGTCAGACCATTGGTTAGAACATAGGAACAGCCCTGTTGGATCAGGCCCAAGGCCCATCTAGTCCAGCATCCTATTTCTCACAGTGGCCCACCAGATGCTCCTGGGAAGCCCACAAGCAAGAACTGAGGGCATGCCCTCTCTCCTGCTGTTATTCCCCTGCAACTGGTATTCAGAGGCATCCTGCCTGTGAGGCTGGAGGCGGCCTATAGCCCTCCGACTAGTCGCCGCTCATAAACCTCTCCTCCATGAAGTTATACAACCCCCTCTTAAAAGCCATCCAAACTAATAGCCAACACCACACCTTGTGGCAGAGAATTCCACAAGTTGATTATAAGTTGTTTGAAAAAGTACTTCTGTTTGTTGGTCCTAGATTTCCTGGCAATCAATTTCATGGGCTGACCCCTGGTTCTAGTATTATATGAAAGGGAGAAAAATTTCTCTCTATCCACTTCCTCCACACCAGGCATGATTTTATAGACCTCTATCATGTCTCCCCACACATAGAAGGAGTGGGGCTGTTCTCTTCAGCTTTTGAGCACAGAACAACAATGAATGAGTTGAAATTGCCAGGAAGCATATTCAGACTAGACATTAGGAAGAATCTCCTGACTGTAAGAGCTATTTGTCTGCCTCATGCAGTGGTGCGTTCTCTTTTTCAGGACGTTTTCAAACAGAGGCTATAGCAGTTTTCTGTTCCCAGCAGGGCCTGCAGTAGAAAACCTCAAAGGTCCCTTCCAACTCTAAAATTCTCTGGCTAACATAAAGCACAAGAAACTGCAGATCCAAGAGAGAGGCATGCACGCTACAAGGTACTCTACAGCATCCACGCTGCTTGTGGAGGTGGGGCTCCTTTGTGCCTACTAAGCATTGCATCAGTGCAATTGTGACACTATTCCCATCATTCCCAATGGGAGTAGTGTAGCAACTGCACTGACAAAATGCTTAGTAGGCACAGAGTAGCCCTGCCTCTGCAAGCAGCGCAGGTGTGCTGTGGTGTGCCTTGTAGTAGCAGTGGCACTAGTCTCTTGGATCTGTGGTTTCTTGTGTGGGATGTCAGCCTCTGATTCTCAGCATATCACTGTAGGGCAGACAGCAGCAATATCTTGATACTACACTCCCCCCCCCCCCAATATAAACCAGCAAAAATAGAAATTCAAGCTATATTTTGATTGCACTAACATGTTCATAAATGTGGGATCACTGACTGGTAAAGCAACTCGGGTCTCAGAGCATGGTCTAAGGGCACACAATATAACCAGCTTCCTGAAGCTGAGCAGGTTTTGATTTGGTCAGTGTACAGATGGGAGACCTGTATATGTGGCCTTGTGAGATAGGGATGTAGCTCAGTGGTTAGGGTATCCACTTTGCATGCAGAAAATCCCAAATTCAATCTCTGGCATCTCCTAGCATCTAGGAAAGACTTCTGCCTGAGACCCTGGAGAAGCCACCACTGGTCAGTGTAGGCCAGGTCTGCTCAACTTAGCTCCCCGCAGCGGTTTTTGGACTACAACTCCCATAATCCCCAGCCACCGTGGCCAGTAGCCAGGATTATGGGAATTGTAGACCAACATCTGCAGGAGGGCTGAAACTGAGCAGCCCTGGTGTAGGCTGTACTGAGCTGGAGTATACCCTGTCCTCTCACACAAGGGATACTCCTCAGGGGAGTGGGGGCCTCCTTGTAGTGGGCAATTCAATCATTAGAGGTATAGAGAGATGGGATTGTGACCCACATATTGACCACACGGTAATTTACCTGCCTAGTGCGAAGATTGCAGACATCACGTGCAACGTCTAGATAAGCTGTTAGGTAGTGCTGGGGAGGATCCAGCTGTCACGGTGCACGTTGGCACCAACGATGTGGGGAAATGTAATCAGGAGCTCCTGGAAGTCAAATTTAGGCTAATAGGTTGCATATTGAACTCCAGCACCCCTAAGGTAGCATTCTCAGAAATGCTACCTGCTCCACATGCAGGTTCAACAAGACAGGCTGATCTGAGGGGTCTTAATGTGTGGATGAGATGTGGGTGCCGGTTTAGATTTGTAAGGCACTGGGATACATTTTGGGGCAAGCAAGGCCTGGACAAAAGGGATGGGCTGCACTTGAACCAAGATGGAACCAGACTGCTGGCACTTAAAATTAAAAAGCTTGCAGAGCAGCTTTTAAAATGACGCCTGGGGAAGAGCCGGCATGAGCTGGACAGTATCTGGTTTGGCAAATGCCATTCTTTAAAGTGCAAGGGTGTAAAAGATTCAGATAAAGGAGAAGGGGACAGAGCAAAATCACATAAAGAGCAGACAGAAGGCTGTGCTAGCTGGTCAAATAGATCAAAGAGCCAAAAGCAAGATAGCATACACCAGATAAGAGATTCAGCATATAGGTACTTATATGCCAGTGCCAGAAGCCTCCAAGCCAAGATGGGTGAGCTGGAATGCTTGGTAGTTAACGAAGAAACAGATATAGTGGGCATAACAGAAACTTGGTGGAACAGTGAGAACCAGTGGGACTCTGTTATCTCTGGATATAAACTTTATAGAAAGGACAGGGAAGGGTGCCTTGGAGATGGAGTAGCACTGTATGTTAAAGAAGGGATAGAATCTAACAAGCTAGAAAACCTAGGATGTATGGAGTCCTCTCTAGAAATCCCGTGGGTGACAGTACAAGGCCTGAAAGGAAATGTGCTACCGGGAATGCGCACACTCTATCGCCCTCCAGATCAAAACTCTGACAGTGACTGGGAGTTGCAGAAGGAAATCAGGGAGGCGTCAAGGAGAGGCAGGGCAGTAATAATGGGTGACTTCAATTACCCATACATAGATCAGGTAAATTCACAGTCAGGTAATGACAAAAGGGGTCAAATTTCTAGATACGCTGAATGACTGTGCCCTAGAACAGTTGGTCATGGAACCAACCATAGAGAAAGGGACCTCTCTGGGAGGCATGGCTTCTTCAAAGGTAAATCTTGCCTCACAAAACTTTTGGAGTTCTTTGAGAGTGTCAACAATAGTGTAGATAAAGGTAATCCAGTTGACATAGTATACCTGGACTTCCAAAAAGCTTTCAACAAAGTTCCTCATCAAAGACTCCTGAGAAAACTTAGCAGTCATGGGATAAGGGGACAAGTACATGTGTGGATTGCTAACTGGTTGAAAGACAGGAAACAGAGGGTAGGGATAAATGGAGAGTTTTCAAAATGGATGGAAGTAAGAAATGGGGTCACCCAGGGATCTGTACTGGGACTGGTGCTTTTTAATTTATTCATAAATGATCTAAAAGTAGGGTTAAGCAATGAGGTGGCCAAATTTGCAGATGATACCAAACTCTTTCGGGTACTGAAATCCAAAACAGATTGTGAGGAGCTCCAAAGGATCTCTCCAAACTGGGTGAGTGGGCGACAAAATGGCAAATGCGGTTCAATGCTGCATTTCAAATAAATTTGTGAAAGGGATGATTTTCATTTTTGCCCTGAATTTTGTGTGTCTTTATGCTTTCCCCCCTTAGGGAATAATGGGGGATTTCAGCAGCCCCATAACTCCATTTGGGGGGCACCAAAGACCGAGTTCAACCCTGGTGCCTCCCAAGTGGAGTTATGGGGCTGCTGAAATTCCCCATTGTTCCCTATGGGGAAAAAGCTTTAAGGTGTGCAAATTAAAAAAAAAAATTAAAGATCACCCCTTTCACCAATTATCACCCCATTTCATGAATCTGGGCAACTGAGCACAGGGGTAATTTGTTCTGTCCACAAATCACCCAGATTTGGGTGCAGCTCATTTTGTACCTGAATCGATTCACACACTCCTACACCATAATATGTATGATTCTACAACTGTTTATTATATTATGCCACAGAAATTAAGGCAAGCTCTTTAGTTTACAAGTTGCATGCCTTTTGATGTATGAGTGATTTTGTATGTTTAACCTCCTCACATTTCTCCCAAACTCCATGCTTCAGAGATCATCACAGAAATGAATTCCAAGGCAAAAAAGAAAAAGAAAAATATGCTGTTAAAGAATAAAATTTATAAATCAATAATCAAGCCCTCATATGTGTGTGCATACATAGACACACACCCTGGATTTCAATTCCCTTAGAAGACTGTTGTTCATGAGGGTGAAAATAAAGTTAGATCAGAAAAAGGAGACACATAAGGGGACACAATGAAGCAGATTCTCAAGTTTGTCTGCAGTTTCAAACTTCAGTTAGCAGCTTGACAGTAGAAAACTGCCACTCTCCTCTCCTTCCAATCTCTCATTCCCTATCCCTTCTCAGATATCCCCATCTCAATCACTTCATAACTCTCTCCTGCAGAATCCAGTTTATTCTCAAGATCTTCTTTCTCTCCTTCACCAAGGGCTGGTCCATATGAACATGGCCCTCTACATGCAATCATACTGAGAACACACCCACCACAATGCCATTAAAGGACTTGCTGACACGTTCATGGCATGTCTTTTAATCACATGCAAGGGGTGATAATCAGAATCGCCCCCCTATATATGCTGCAAAACCCTGATTAGTGAATGCATCTGATTCTAATTACTACCCTTCACAGACAATTAAAGGACGTGCTGAGAATGTGACAGCACATCTACTGACTGTGGGGCAGGCATGTTTCTGGTGCAGTCCCAACATGAATGATCACAAGTCTCTCCTCAGAAATCTCTCTCAGTCTCTTGACTACAGCAGTCCTCTAAAACCAAAAGAATACAAATCACTCTTCATCCAACAATGGGCTATGCACACACAAAGTTACATAAACACATTGAGCCGGGTCTCACGATCAGGGTTAAGCCTGCTCTCCCCGCACACGAACAGCCCTGGGTGGCCAGATTGGCTGCCCACACGATTGCCGGCTCCATGACGGAGCCGGCGGGGGCTGGAGAGTTTGGGGGCCAAACGGCCACCGGAAGCTCCAGTATGCCCTGCGCAAGCACGCAGGGCATACTGGAGAGACCCCTGGAGCCAGGAGGCAGCTTTTCGCCTTCCCTTCAGAGGTCTTTTAGTGAGTAGCTGCAGCGTTAAGCCACGCTGCAGCTACTCACGATCAGAAAAACTGGGTTTGCAGAGCACTCGCTCCGCAAATCCAGTTTAAGGGGAGGGGTACTTAGGCGGGTTAACCGCCGGGAGGCAACCAGGCTCGGTTGCGAGCCCGGTGGCTCCCGCAATCATCCGAAATTGGGCTAGGCTCCCCTAGCCCGATTTTGGGTGATCATGGGAATAGCCTCAACATCTTTTCTCTGAAACCAAAAATTCACTAATACTATAATCAATATTTCAGTCATATAATTTCTTACATTAAACAAACAAACAAAAGCATGGAACAATATTTCTCTTCTACATTGTGAGTGCTTTATATAAGCACATTTAGAAAAAAACATCATTTAGAGCAAAATCCTGATTATCTCTGGCTCTCCTTGCAAACTCATCAATCATTTTAACAGAGTTCACTAATTTTCCCCTCCACAATAGTAACTAATACAGAGACTATAAATTCTAGGGGATTTGATAATGATCTCCAAGATGTGTACTTGCATTTATAGGAGAATGAGGCACTCAAGGAATATTATCATGTTCAGCATCTGTGGTTTATAATAGAACAAATACCTATATGGTTTAGTCTTCAAAGCATGTACTATCATGTAATCTAGGACTAATGAATAATTGGTTTCAGAACTGCAACATTATTTCATTTAAAATCCAATCATTTAAACTTATTTATACATATATTGGCCAACAACCCAACTAATGAAGCACTGGTGCAGCAAATGCACAGCATACGCTTGGGGGGAGAGGTTAAAATATATCCCCAAATGTTGCATGACTGTCAGGGACATATTTTTGGTAGTCATGTTTGGCTTCAGAAGGAAGGGGAAACTGACGGAAATTGTCCCTCTCCTGTAGCACACATGAAGCATTGCTACACACATACTTCATTAATTTGGATTTTGACTATTCTCTTTAATGTAAGATTTTAAACCACTGAGAAATATATATCTCAATGCTCCTTTAGGCTATTTTCAACATGCACCACAGGGACCCAACAGTGTATGTTTTCCAGACTTCAAAAAAAGAAGTAAAGACAATTAAAAAGAGAATGTAAGTCATGAAACTTGTTTCTGTGGTGTGCAAGACTCCTTTAAGTCCTTCAACAGCAAGTGCAAAACCAGGGAGGAAGTCCTGCTGCCCCACTATCAATCACTCCCTTTCACAAATGATCACAGTTATGGTGCCATTTGTCAGAAAGGGCAGTACTGTAAGCATGATTGCAGCGAATCTATGAGCTGAATCCTGGATCCAAACAATGAACAGCGTCATAGCCATGATAATCAGCATTAGGAGATGATTGGCAGTGGGGTAGTAGGACTTCTTCCCTGCTTTTGCCTGTTGTAACCATGAGCACCTGGGGTCCTCATAACCTCTCAAGAGGGCTTGTTTTCAGCATAAGAACAGCCCTGCTGGATCAGGCACAAGGCCCATCTAGTCCAGCATCTTGTTTCAGACAGTGGCCCACAAGATGCCTCTGGGGAGCACATAGGCAAGAGGTATGTGCATGCATTTTCTCCTGTTGTAGCTCCCCTGCAACGGGTATTGCATATACCACAGGGACCCAATACTGTATGTTTTCTAGACTCCAACAATTCTATTCAGAAGCAAAACCATATACATATATTTTTTTGTTTGGTTCTTGGATATGGTTTTGTTTCTGAGGAGAATTGTTGGAGTCTGTTGGGTCTCTCCGGTATATGTCAAAAATAGTCTAAAGGGACTCCCACTTGCTACTGGAGGATTTAGAGAAGCCTTGCACACCACATAACGAAACTTTACATCCTACACTCCCTCCTTACTTGTCTTTACTTCTTCTTTTTTCAGTTTTATGACTGTCTCTTTCATTTTTGTTTTGAAACTATTATCCTAGACACTTTGGAAACACTTAAAGTCACATCCCTTGACCCCTTAGGTTTATGAGCTCCCACCCTTCCTATCTCCTCCGCTCTTGTGCTCATTTTCTATGTCCTTTCCATTTTAGTGCTAATCATAGGTAGCCCACTTGTAGTATCTGATAGGTTAATGCTATTTGAGAAGAGTAGGCATGATTTTAAGTAGGGTGTGTTTTCCCAGTTGGGGTCAAGTTTGAACTGGACCAATCAAACCAGCCACCAGGTCAGCTTGAATTTAAACGAGGGTCAAACCTGTTTGAAATGGTTCTGACACAGGGAATAATGGGAATTTGGACTGGCCCATTATTCCCTACGGGTAGTGTCTAGGGACACCAAAAAGAGTTGGTCAGTATGTCATGATGGGTGCTACCTACCACCCAACCCGCAAAGCAATCAGGCAATTGGGTCATTTTAAAGGAATTTTAATTTTTCCCCAGGTTCTTCAGCAGGTCAAGGGTTGACCTACTGACCCCTGAAATTTTTTGAAAAAGAGATTAAAAATAATCAGACCCCTCTTGCTGCTCTTGCCCCCCCCCCCACAGCATCAGCCCTCCCTCTGAACATCCTGCTATGAGACCTACCCTGCATCCCCCTAGGTATCCCTTCCCCCAAACTAGACCCAATCCAACAAGAAAAACTACTACATACCAAAGCACCTACAATACTGAACCAGAACCTAGTACCCAACAAAAAAAACCTATCACAACCGCAACAAAAAAGCAGTAAAACCTGATCAATCCAACAACAGCACCAGAGCACACAAAAACATATGAACACCCCACCCCCCAAATCTAAAAAGAATCACCAAACAACAAATCTAACTTTCTAGAACTAACCAAGAAATAGAAAGACATTTAAAATGTGTTTGGAGGGTCAAACACAGGCAGGTCAGGCAGCGGGAATGGAAGGCAGGCAGGTCAGGCAGCGGAGGCCAGCAAGTCAGGCAGTGGAAAAGTGCATGGGCCACATGGCAGCAAGTCAGGGGTCCAACAGGCAGGTGAGGTGGGTGGGTCATGTGGTGGAATGTGGGGTCCAACAGGCAGGCAAGGCTGATGAGACAGGAGATGGCAGCAAGTGGGGGTCCAACAGGCAGGTGGAGGTCCAATCAGGCAGGAGGAGGTCCATTCAGGCAGCTGGGGAGCAAAGCAAAGAACCAGGGGTTGGGGAGGCAGGGGGATCCACACAGGAGCAGATTAAGATGCAGAACAATCCTCTAAAATGCAGCAGACTCCAAAATCCATCAGCAGCTGGTCCTGGAACACAGCCAAAGGCCTCCCTGAAAAGCAGAAGAGTAAAGCCAGGCAAGCACAGCCTGGCTTAAATACATTTTGACACCACCTCCTTTTTGCCTCTCCCCCCACCCCAGCCAATGACGGGGAGTTACTCTGATTTTAATGACAACAAGACAAGTAGAGCAAAGGAGATCACTAGTCAACCATCCATTCAGCTGTGTGGTAGAGAACACCATGACCATACCAGCTGTATGGTAGAGAACATCCTGCATAGCTCAGGAGTAAGTTTCCCCAAATTCAATTGGACTTAGTAATATTCTTAGGATTGTAGCTTTTGTCAAATTCTGTGAATGTGGAATTCACCCTGGGGGTGGTTTCAGGCTATGCAAGAGAAAATGGTGCGTGCCTGTATGAGAGTGTCTCTGTGTTTGTGTCTGTGTGATGAATATCTTTGCATTTCCTCTTTTCATGCATCCAGTGTACTGCTCTTCCATATCTACCTAACTAAAGGATACCTAATTGAGACATCTTTTTTTTTTTTTGCAAGGGTAATGAATACATAGCTACTTTGAATATTATTACATAAGCTTGAAAAACGAACTCTAGTGATGAGAAAAGATTGAAAAAAGGAGGCAAATAAATTTAGTCAGTTCAGGCCAAATGAATCAAAGCTATTCTCTAAAGAAGGCTTGTGCAAATGATTATTTGAGGATATAACAAAGTGCTTGATTATTTCCTTTCAACTGGAATTGCTTCATTCAGACCTACTGCTCAGGCTAATAAATTCACTGCTTTGGTGTGGGTCTGTTCTGATGAACTGCTGTTATGTGCAAGACCTTCTTTAATGATGTGGTTGGCTTGAGAAATTCCAGGAAACAAACATCTCTGAACTGCAATAATGCTTCATCTAATATTCAATTACCTATACGTCTTTCATGTGTTCCCTTTGGTGTGGCATCTAACTCAAATACATTGTTCATTGTCCCCTAAATAAATTACGTGCTCCTCAGACTGCCCTACAACTTGGTCCTCACATGAGCTGTGTGTATATTTAGCAGAACAGACTGCTCGAAAGATATTCAACAGCTATGTTTGGGCTTCTTGTCTCACTCATTGCCTTGCAAAGTAATTATGCAACTATCTTACTGTGGTTTTTATTTATTCATAAACACCTCAAGATTTCAGTTTCAGGGCATGCAGCAGGAAAAACACACACATATGAGCCAGCTTTGAGGTAGTGCAACCACCCCCACTGAAACTGAGCAGCTAGCAATAGATAAGAAAAATTGTTCCTTGTTTTGCCTTGACTGTTTATTGCGGAAAGGAACACAATAAATTGGGCTGCAGACAACCAATCACCATGGGATTTAGCTGTGCTCACAGAAGACAGTTGCTGAACTGTGCGTAAGGAATTTAACACATTTTTCTATTTTGGCAAAAAAAATAAGTAAGCTGAGATGAGATGGCAAAGAAGGCAAAGACAGACTCATGTGAAAATACATGTCCCCACCCCCCGTAATACCAAGACTGTAGGAGGCAGGCAGGTAGGACTCTTGGGGCTCCACAGTGATCAATGATCACTCTACATTTATAAAACCTATTCCTCCCAAAGTCCATGCTCCAAAGACCAATACAGAAATGAATTTGGAGGCAAATTAGGAAAAATATGAACTGTTTAAAACACTAATATTTATAAATCAAATTGAACAAAGTTCTACACATAAGATAGATATATGTATTGTGCCACATTCAGACTAAGTTATTCCTGACTAAATCCCATTGAAATTAATGGGACTTAAGTTAGTAATGACTACTAACTTGTCTCACTGATTTCAGTGGTGCTTAGCCATTGCTAACTAGTCTGGATGTTGTTATATACATATACTTACACGCACGCACACACACATATTTCAAAAACTGGATCCCAAATCACTCAAAAGATTGTGAGTGTAGAAGTAAGCCACTAGGGATTTGCACAAAACGAATTTTGTGTTTTGTTTTGAGCTCGAAACAAAATGCAGATGGCTGAGACATTTCATAGAAACAGTGATCAAACCAGTTGTTTTGATGGAACAAAACTCAAAACTCAGGTATTCTGATATTATTTCCAAAATTTGACCTGATATCCCTGAAACCATATCAGATAATTTCAATCCGATATAGACTTCCATATATCAGTTCATAATTATTTCCAATAGCTCTGATATGAGAGATATTGGGCCATTTACGATATCAGAAATCTGATATTGTCCAGTCTTTCCTCAGGCGACAAGATAACTGAGGTTGACGATAGTACAGCAGCTCAAGAACATGAAACTAATTTAAGAAAATTCTTCTCCCATAATCAAACAAAAGAAACTCACAGGACATTATTTTTTTAATTTAGTTACCAAATTTCTATACCGCCCAAAACTTACGTCTCTGGGCAGTTTACAATAAAAATACAATTTAAATATTAAAACAATTAAAACTTAAGACAAGGTTAAAAATATTAAAATAGTAAGTCTAATTAAAAGCCTGGGTAAACAGATGTGTCTTGACTGACTTTTAATAGATTGCCAGAGATGGGGAGACTCTTATTTCAACAGGGAGCGCATTCCAAAGGCTCGGGGCAGCAAGGGGGAAGGCTTGTATCTGAGTAGCCACCAGACAAGCAACTGTAGATGATCCTCTCCAAATGATCTTAATAGCCGGTGGGAATCATGGCGAAGAAGATGTTCTCTTTAATACCCAGGGCCTAAGTCATTTAGGGCTTTATAGGTTATAACCAGCACCTTGTATTTTGCCCAGAAACTTATTGGTAGTCAGTGTAGTTCTTTCAATACGGGGTAATATGACCTCTCCGAGATGACCCAGAGACCAACCTGGCTACTGCATTGAGTGCCAACTGCCGTTTCCAGATTATGTACATAGGCAGCCCCACACAGAGCACACTGCAGTAATCAAGTCTGGAGGTTACCAGCATATATGTACCGCTGTTCTGAGGTAATTTATCTCAAGAAATGGATGTAGCTGGCGTATCAGTTGAAACTGATAGAAACCTCTGGCCACCGCCTCAACATGGGGCACCAGAGAGAGGTTGGGATCCAGAAGTACTCCCAGACTGAATACCTGTTTCTTCTGGGGAAGTGTGATCCCATCCAGAACAGGCAGATCAAAATCATCTCCAAAGTTCCGACCTCACACAATAAGTAACTCCATCTTATCAGGATTAAGCCTCAGTTTGTTATCCCTCATCCAGCCCATTACTGTCTCCAGGAAGGCATTTAGGGTGATGATGTCGTTAACATGGATAAACAGAGTTGGGTGTCATCAGCATACTGATAACACTCAGCACCAAATCCCTTGATGATCTCTCCCAGCAGTTCCATATAGATGTTAAACAACATTGGACACCATACAAACGTTCAGATTTTGAAGAACAGTCTCCAGGGAACACCATCAGGAACCTGCCTGAGAGGAAGGAGCAGAACCACTGCAAAGTAGTGCCTCCCACCCCCAACCCCTTCAGATGCTCCAGAAGGATACTATGGCCGATAGTATCGAAAGCCACCGAGAGATCCAAAAGGACAAACAGAGACCCACTATCTCTGTCAATTCCCAATTGGAGATCATCCATCAGGCCGATGATCTCCGGCCCATAGCCCACCCGAAAGCCAGTCTGAAATGGGTGTAGATAATCAGTTTCCTCCAAGATTGCCTGGAACTGAGAGACTACCACTCTCTCAGTCACCTTGCCCAACCAAGGAATGTTGGAGACAGACCTATAGCTGCTTAACTCTGAGGGATCTAACACAGGCTTATTTAGAAGAGGTTTAATAATTGCCTCCTTAAGGCAAGGAGGCATCCTGTGCTTCCTCAGAGAAGCACTTATAATCTCTAAAAGGCCTTCTACAACAACCCCCCTGCTGGATAGTATAAATCATGTAAGGTGAGGATCAGGAGAACAGGTAGTAGGCTGCAGCATTCCAAGCAGCTTGTCCACATCCTCAGGAGTCACAAACTGGAAATGATCCAGCCTAACCACACAAGAGGAGTCACTGGACACCTCCGCATCAGACACTGCAGTAATTGTCGGCTCTGAGTAAGTCAACCTGAATACAATATATTTTATCCATTTAAAAAACTCATTAAAAATGTCACAGTGGGTAACTGAAGGGTCCAAATTCTGATTCAGGGGAGGAGGGGCACATACTAGCCTTCTAACAACCCTAGATAACTCCGCTGGATGTGAACTTGAGGATGCAATACATACATTAAAAAATTTTCTTCTTTGCCAAATGTTTTGCCTGAGCATAGATCTTCAAATGAGCTCCAGGTTGTAATATGTCGGATTCGAGTTGAATCTTTCTCCACTTGCACTCCAGTCTACCTTGCCGCTTCAGCCCCTGTAGATCTTCTGTATACCAAGGGGCCAATTTCAAAGTGGGTTGGAGAGGATGCTTAGGAGCGATTATGTCTACTGCTCTGGTGAGCTTGTTGTTCCAGTTCTCCATCAGGGCATTAACAGGATCACCGGCAGAGCCAACACTAAATCCCCCCAAAGCTAGTTGGAATCCTATTGGATCCAATAACCTTCTCGGGCATGTGAACTAAAACTAATAACTAAAAAAAACCAGGGTTTTCTTATCAAATCACCAAGTTTAACAAACTAAAAATTAACAAATCACCAAGGCCAGATGGCATCCACTCAAGAGTTCTGAAGGAACTCAAATGTGAAATTGCTGATCTCCTAGCAAAAGTATGTAACTTGTCCCTACAGTCAGGCTCTGTACCAGAGGACTGGAAAGTAGCCAATGTGACTTCAGTTTTCAAGAAGGGATCCAGGGGGGATCTGGGAAATTACAGGCTGGCTTTGGTGCTGGGTGAATTGATGGAAAGCATACTTAAGGACAAAATTGTTAAACACATAGAAGAATGGGCCTTGCTTAAGGAGAACCAGCACGGCTTCCACAAGGGCAAGTCTTGCCTAACTAGCCTTTTGGAGTTCTTTGAGTGTCAACAGGCATGTTGATAAAGTGATCCGGTTGACATAGTATCAAGGGCAGAGGGAAGCCAGCAGCAGCCTGGATCCAGCCTGCTGCCGCAGCCCCTAACCCTGCCCCCTGTGTCTGATGTCAGACACTAAGCCCCGCCCCTACACCTGAAGTCATATGCAGCGGGCGTAGCTTTGCTTGCAAACGGGGCCACACAGCCCTGTTTGCAAGCACAATCCCCGGGCAGTGCTGCATTCGCAGTGCAGCCAGAGCAGCTCTCCCTGCCTAAAAGGCAGGGAGAGTCACTCCTGGCCACACTGCAAATACGGCGCTCCAAAAGGATCTCTCCAAACTGGGTGAGTGGGCAACAAAATGGCAAATGTGCTTCAATGTAAGCAAATGTTAAAAGATGCATATTGGGGCACCCCCCCCAACTTTACATATATGATGACGGGATCTGAGCCGTCAGTGACTGACCAAGAGAGAGATCCTGGGGTCGTGGTGGACAGCTCATTGAAAGTGTCGTCTCATTGTACAGCAGCTGTGAAAAAGGCCAATCCCATGCTAGGGATCATTAGGAAGAGCACTGAAAATAAGAATGCGGACCTTGTTATCTGTGGATTCCATATCTGCAGATTCACTTATCTGCGGTTGGGAAAAAGACAACACGACCCGGGCATATGTGGGGTGGTGGGGGAACATATCTAGCTTGCATATCCATGGGTCGGAGGTGGTCAGAAATTATTTGTTATTATTATTTATTTATTATTATTTATTTGTTTGATTTATATACCGCCCTTCCAAAATGGCTTAGGGTAAAAACAATAAAAATAAGATAACAATTAAAATCAGAAATATAAAAATAAAATAAAACAAATTAAACAATTCAACAGCTAAAAAAAACCCCCTGGAGATTCAGGGCAACCATTTAAAACAATTTTAAAACAGTTTTTCAATATTAAGAAGGATATACAAATCTATGATGCGGCAACATTATACAGATCTATGATGCAGCAACATTTGGAGTATGACATACAGTTCTGGTCACCATTTCTTAAGAAGGATATTGCAAAACTGGAAAAGGTGCAGAAGAGAGCAACCAAGATGACTGGGGCAACTTCCTTATGAAGCAAGGCTGGGGTTCTTTAGTTTGTAAAAGAGGTGACTACTGGGAAACATGATCGAGGTATATAAAATTATGCATGGAGCAGAGGGAGTGGACAGAGAGAATTTTTTTCTCCCTCTCTCCCAACACTAGAAGCAGGGGCCATGCCATGAAACTGAAGGTCAGGAAATTTGGGACCGACAACAGGAAGTACTTTTTCACACAGTGCACAATTAATCTATGGAATTCTCTGCCACAGCATGTGGTGATGGCCACTAGCTTGGATGGCCTTAAAAGGGACTAATTCATGGAGGACAGGTCTATCAATGGCTACTAGTCTGGTGGCTATAGGCCACCTCCAATCTCAGAGGCAAGATGCCTCTGAATATCAGTTGCAGAGGAGCAACGGCAGGAGAGAGAGCATGCCTTCACCTATTGCTTGTGGGCTTCCCAGAGGCATCTGGTGGGCCACTGTGTGAGACAGGATACTGGACTAGATGGGCCTTGAGCCAGATCCAGCAGGGCTGTTATGTGAAACACAGAATCACTCCTTAATAACTTAAAAGGCTGCACAGAGTTACAGTAGAACTGTTGTGGTCATGGGTAAGAAGCCTTTGAGATTAATCAGCTGGATGGGCAACAAAGGAATGGATCTTATCTTTGATCACTAGCACATTGAGAGGCACTAGAAGAGAGAGGTATTGAGAAAGCAAGAAGGATGGTACAAGTACACCTCCTTAATGTGTCCTGTGTGCATAATTGTGAGGGTTGATTCATACACATAACCTTAAAATTGAGAGAGAGAGAGAGAGAGAGAGAGAGAGAGAGAGGATGCAGCTGTAGCCAGTCCTGCAACTGCCATCCCCAGCCCTGCTCTCTGTCTCCCAAGCCCCACGAGCTGGAGTCACCAGAATGAGAGAGAAGCTTGGACTGACTCTGAGCTACAGAAGCAGTTGAGTGGTCTAGTTCAGGGGTGCAAAACTTCAGCTTCAACCCTCCTACAAATGTTGGACTACAGCTCCCAGCATACCTGCCCTTTGGCCACTGTGGCTGGGGATTATGAAAGCTGTAGTCCAAAAACAGTTGGACAGCTGAAGTTGTGCAGCCCTGGGATAGCCAAGCATGGTTTCTATTGGCTGAGCTTAGTTTCAAGAAGCAGTTCAAGAACCAATCTGCAGAAGATTCTCATAGAGGAGATGGAAACCCAGCTTCACTTCCCACATATCCCAAGAACATGTAGCACAGTTACATACTACACATTCAGTAAAGCTGATGTCAAGGAACATAACATTTGAAATAAACTTGACAGTTATCTATCAGGAAAAAGTATGTTAAAAACTTGAACTATTTCACTGAACTATTTCAGAAGGAACTAGTTTGTCATACTCTTTTCCTAGCTGCATAGCCATTATTTTGCATTCATCTATACAGAAATATATACATTACTAGCTGAGCTGGACGCAGAGCACCCCCGGCCCAGCTTCTTTCCCCCCTGCCCACCCACAGTTTCTGGTTGGCAGGCTGGCTGGAAAGCCGGCCCACAACCTCCTCCGGGTCGCCAGCCAGTTCTTGGTGGCCAGGCCAACCTGCTGCTCCCAGTGGCTGGTCAGCCACCTGCTGGCGGGAGCAGCCTGCTTCTCCGCCCACCCACGTGCCCACGGTTTCTGGCTGGTGGGCTGGCCAGAAAACTGGTCCATCACCTCCTCCTCCCACCCTCCCGCCCATTCCTGGGAGCTGGGCTGGCCCACTGCTGCCTGCTCCCGCCGGCCTGGCCTGCTGTTGCCTGCTTCCAACAGCCAGCCAGCCACTGGCAGCTGGCATCCAAATTTTCTCCCATCCCCATCGCTAATGGGTAGCTGCTTACGAACTCTTGCGAGAGCTGCCACGCATGGCATTAGCGATGGGTACTCCTAGGAGAAATAAATATATAGATAGTATACATTCTGTATAAATATATACAGATCTCTCTCTCTCTCTCTCCTAGGAGTACCCTAGGAGGGTATATATCATATATAGGAGGGTATAGATCAGTGTGTGTGTGTGTGTGTGTGTGTGTGTGTGTGTGTGTGTGTGCGCATATATATATATACACACACACACACACACACACACAGATCTATATAGGAATATATACATTCTGTTCATCCTAGAAATACAAAGGGCCAAAGTATAAGAGTTTAAAGATAGGGAAGTCAATGAGGTAATTCTCATGATTGCTGAGAGAAGGTGGGTGGGGAAGGCGGCAAAGAGCTTACCTTCCCTGCAGATGGTCCAAGGCTTGGTGGTGGAAGTGCGCTCCGTGCTCCCACACGAGCAGTCCTACTCCATGAAGCATGGAGCAGGGTGGAGGTATCCAGGGCTGGAACATTGTTCTGACCTCCAGGCATCCCACAATGCAACTTGTAAAGGGCGCATTGCATTGGGCGATCCCCCCCATCAAAAGGGCGCTCTATGCACCTGTCTCTGTGTCTCCTTGGGCTGAACTCCTCAGCAACTGCAAGTGCACCTTTAACCTCGGCTAACAGCCATATTGTTTAAGAGGTTTAGATGGCCGGGAAGCATCAGGATCTTCAGGGATCTCGCCGCTTCTCATGACCAGCCTAAACAAGGCTGGGCTGCCCCAGGCTAGGTTAGGCTGGTTATGAGAACAACCTCAATGAGTTTTTTGCAAACTTAAAGGCTAAAAGCCCATTGGGCACTGCTCAGGTACCTATCTGGGAGGTCATTTTCACACTACACTTCCGTTTCAGATGAAATACAGGTGAAACTTGGAAAATTAGAATATCATGCAAAAGTCCATTAATTTCAGTAATGCATATTAAAAAGGTGAAACTGATATATGAGACAGACGCATTACATGCAAAGCGAGATAAGTCAAGCCTTAATTTGTTATAATTGTGATGATCATGGCGTACAGCTCATGAAAACCCGAAATCCACAATCTCAGAAAATTAGAATATTACATGGAACCAAGAAGACAAGGATTGAAGAATAGAACAATATTGGACCTCTGAAAAGTATACAGTGTACTGTGCTTGATTGGCCAGCAAACTCGCCTGACCTGACCCCATAGAGAATCTATGGGGCATTGCTGAGAGAAGGATGAGAGACATGAGACCAAACAATGCAGAATTGCTGAAGGCCGCTAATGAAGCATCCTGGTCTTCCATAATACCTCATCAGTGCCACAGGCTGATAGCATCCATGCCACGCCGCATTGAGGCAGTAATTACTGCAAAAGGGGCCCAAACCAAGTACTGGATACATATGCATGCTTATACTTTTCAGAGGTCCGATATTGTTCTATTCTTCAATCCTTGTCTTCTTGGTTCCATGTAATATTCTAATTTTCTGAGATTGTGGATTTGGGGTTTTCATGAGCTGTATGCCATGATCATCACAATTATAACAAATTAAGGCTTGACTTATCTCGCTTTGCATGTAATGCGTCTGTCTCATATATCAGTTTCACCTTTTAATTTGCATTACTGAAATTAATGGACTTTTACACGATATTCTAATTTTCCGAGTTTCACCTGTATACTGCAAACATACATAGCTTTGCATGAACAAAATCAGGAATGTTCCTTTAGAAAGTATTTCGAGAACAAACTTAGCAAATTCCAACAATGGAAATTATTGCCTCTGTTATATTCCTTTGAAGGGTTGCTACACCACAGAGTTAGCTTCAGGGATTTTCATTATATATTTCATGTACAGTGCAATATTTTCTTTTGGTTTCCGTGGAATGTCTGGAACAAATAAAATAAAAGACAAGGGCTGAGACTTTAATTTGCTACGAGATCTTTATTCTGAAGGGTTTACCCTCAGATCTCAGCTTGCAAGTTAGCTTTAGTAAAAAAGAAAAAAAAAAGAATATGAGAAAATATAATTGCTTTTTCTCCAGTAGCTTAGTTCTGCATTTTCTCTTTTTTAAAAAAAATACTTGGTTTCTTCACACTTCAGACTTGTTTGTGGAAAGCAGACTGAATATGTCGCAGCAGTCCCCATCTGCCTTTGGCTTTCCCTCGCGCATCTGGTGTCACCACCTAGTAGAAAACAAAATGCAATCCACAGTGGGGTTTAGTCATATAAATAGTGAGTGCAGGAGGCAGATGTCTCAGGAGACTGATTAGGAAATAAGGTATTGGAATGCTCAAATGAGGCAATATCATGTTTCCTGCTGAAGCTATTAGTAAATACATCTAAGAATAGATTAGAAAAAACGCATGATGTGTTTGGCCCTACCAGTCTTAAGGATGTCTTATTTGCTTCTATTCTCAGAGATCCATCTCCCAATGAATTTTCTCTTCTATAACTATCCTGCACAGTACTTGATCACAGAGTTCCAGAAAAACTAGAGACTTCTGAGGAGGGCTGTTTTATTCCAAGAGTATACATGAAATCTCAGCCACAGGATTTTTCTTTATCCCATAAAGATACATATATACACACATAAATGTATGTGTAAGCGTGTAAGTGAGTGAGTGCGTACAAAATATATTTATATTAGCACATTGCTACACAGCAGACTAGCCACCTAATGGCACAGCGGGGAAATGACTTGATTAGCAAGCTAGAGGTTGCCGGTTTGAATCCCCGCTGGTATGTTTCCCAGACTATGGGAAACACCTATATCGGGCAGCAGTGATATAGGAAGATGCTGAAAGGCATAATCTCATAGTGCATGGGAGATGGCAATGGTAAACCCCTCCTGTATTCTACCAAAGACAACCACAGGGCTCTGTGGGCACCAGGAGTTGACACTAACTAGACGGCACACTTTACTTTACTTTACACAGCAAACTAGGCACTTTAGAGAGGTGGAAGAGACCTCTGTCCTTCCTTCTCATCATGCCAACATTGCTTGCCAACATTGGCCATGACAGCAAGGTAAGTTGGACATAAAGGAAAAGGGGGGGGGATTGGGGGCATCACATGTGGGATGGGGATGGAAGGGGGCTGGGAAGTGGGAAATGGCTGAAGAGCCTGCAGCAGCGGGTGAGAAGGAAGCCAAATTAGGCTTTGGCTTGAAAATTCCCAGTTCTTGGGAAGCAATTTGGCTTGTTTCTGAGCCAAAGCCAATGTGAATCATTAGGAGGCTATTCACACAATGGGAGAAAATCGGGCTAGTGGAGGATAGCCCGATTTCCTCCCATCGTGAGAACCACCGGGCTTGGCTGCAAGCGTGGTGGTTCTTAAGTGAGTCACCCGCTTAAATAACCCTCCCATAAGCCCAGGTTATCCGAGCAAGTGCTCTGCTAACCCCGGCTTTTTGATCGTGAGTTGCTGCGGCGCACCTCTGTGCCGCAGCAACTCACGAGTAGACCCCTGACTGGGAGGCTTAAAAGCAGCCTCCCGGCTTGGGGGTCTCTCCAGCGCAGGGCATGCTGGAGCTTCTGGGGGCCATGCAGCCCCTGATCCCCCCAGCCCCACCGGCTCCATAATGGAGCTGGCAGTTGTGTGGGTTGCCAGTTCGGCCACCTGGAGCAGACTGCTGGGTCATCTGTGGGGAGTGCTAACCCTGCCAAGGCGGTTCCCACTGCTTGTGGTAACCGCCTCTAGGAGATTTTCATCTCTAGTGGTTATTTCATTTTTTTTTAAAAACCCACTTAAGTGGAAGAAGACGGAGAAAAGCAATTGCCCAACCTCCACAACTAAGCTTGCCTTATATAAAGAGAACTGAGAACTATACCATCATTTCAAGTGGTACCACTTATTTCAGCTACGTCACTTAAATGTTACTTTCAAAAATACACAGAAAGGAAAAGAGAAATGCGGCTTTCTCTCTCATTTAAAAGGGAAGGCACCCAGCTGCTACACACATCTTATAAATTCCTGTGACATTTTTATTTCTTATTCCTATACTTATTTTTTAAAAAATGTTACATTATGTTCAATATCAGAGGTAATAAAAAGATTAAAGAGACACTATCAGAACTTCCAGTTCCAACCTGAAAGCTATCATTGGTAGGACTCCTCATGCTTCAGATTTGGGTGTTGCTCTATCCCAACATCTTTGTGAAAATTCCTTATGCCTGGGATTGGCAGTTGGAGTCGCAATCGATGCAAGAAAATATTAGTAACGGCTCTAGTGGGACTTCAGCCCCTTGGAATGGAAATGGTAAATCTTTGATAACTCAATTTTTAAGCAAAAAAGCCAGCTGCCTATTGCTGTTGCTGAAGGTAGGTTGAAAAGCAATCAATTTCAAAGATATCTGGATTGCTTCCTTTTTAAAGTATCAAATAACGTCCGGAATGTTCTAGCTGTAAGAACAGCTGGCAATAAAAATGTACTACAGAGGCTGCAGAGTATAGCTTCTGGGGAAGGGAAGGTCATTGAAAATTTTCCCCTTACATACACTAACACTAGTGCAGAGAATTAGTCTAGAACTCATCAGAAGCACTGGTGCTTCTCCTGCTGCACTAGGCCATTAATTAGTATGGCCTACTAATAGGCCATACAGCAGGTGGGATATGAAGGACTTGCTTGAGGATATTTCATCTCTAGTTCCTTTTTCCTCTTTTCAGCTGAGACACTCCATACAATGTCTAGCTCTAGTATCACAGTTCATTAGGTCTCTCTCGCGCACACACACAAACACTGCTGAGCATGTTTTGCTTCCAGGTGCAAGTATGGTTACCTTTTGTCCCTAATCCCAAATTTCCTGGTTAAGCTTCCTATTGCTGTTTTGAAGGAAATACATGTGCATAGGCTTAGAGTCCTAGATCAATACCTAAGAATTCTCCTCTTGCTCCATAGCTGCTCTCCTGGAAAATTTTTCAGTTTGATTAGCCCTCCTCCGGAAGCCAAAACACACCCTTTATCAGGGAAATGGAAAGGGGCTAGGGAAGAGTCTGCCAAGACTTAGTCAGTTTATAGGAAAGAGCATGTGCCAATAGGTTTATTGGGAACAGCAAAACTACAGGAGCTTACAGGTCTGATGTTTGTCCCCAGACCCTAGCCCAAGAAGACACAGACACCAAGTGTTGGGTATAAAAAGGGCCACAACTTTATTATCATCAATTAATTAATTGAGTAGCAGACATCAGGAGGGAAACACTCCACCCCACCTGATAGTGTGGGCTTAACAAAGACCAGGTTCAGACTTCACAGTCCTATCCTGCATCCTAAGTGGGTGACATACTCTGACTCTGGAAAGAAGCAGGTAAGAACCCATTCCTGTCCCTTCATAGTCAACCTCACAGGGGTTTAGACACTTTTAGGCCTTCACATCTCCCGGACCGCTGAGCCCTAGGATTTGTGAAGTTCTGAAGCCAGTTTCATGGCCCACTAGCATCCCTGGGCCGCTAAAACCACAAGGGAGCGATAGACCAATCAACCTGTTAAACTGTCCCAGGGGGCTCACCGATGTTAAATCTCAATTGTCTGACAACCCAGCACACACTGTCCCTGCCCAGCTGTGACCAAAAGCTAATTAGCTGACAAATAGGTCAGCAGAACAGAGTAGGTGGGGAAAAACCCAACACAGGCCAAGCTGTTGGAAGCCAAAAATTCCTACTCGGCCCCCAAAAGGACAACCAGCAAAATTCTGTTCTGCACCTAGGGAACGGAGGGAGGGGAAAGCCTGCCACTGACTGTTAGTTTGGGGCGAGGAGCAGCAATAGCAGCTATTCAAGCCCCACCGCCCTGAGAGACCCTTATCCAACGGGCAGTCTTCTGGGGCTTGTGCTAGGTGGGGCTGGGACATATCACTCACCCTGCAGCACAAGGCCTTGGGCGGGGCATTCTTTCTCTATGAAAATATTGCCTGATTGGTGCTATAAGCATTACTAAAGAAACAGGCAGTGCTTCCTTGCTTATCTCTGCAATTAATATTGGTGTTAATATAAATGAATTTCATTAGAAATTTGCAGTAAAACCTCCCAGTAAACTTGTGGTAAGCCTGCTGTGTGTAAAAGTCCCAGGTAAGGCTTGGAAAGTATCCTGCCTGAATGAAACCTTGGAGAGCCGCAGTCAGTCAGTATAGATAACACTGAGCTAGATGGACCAATGGCCAGACTCAGTATTTACCTCGATAAAAGACAACTCTGAATTTAAGATAACCCCCTTAAAAAGTAGATGTTAAATACAGCGTATACCTGGACATTTACTTACATATACCTGTGCATTTACTTGAAAGGAACAGAACTATGAATTTATGATGACCTCCTGATTTCTAATATCAAAAAACTTTTTTAAAACCTAGTCTTGCTTTCAGGTAAATACAGTATGAGGCAGCTTCCTATGTTCCACAAGCACCTTGGCTAATGTGACATAGTCTTTGGAATGTTTAGACCTCTGTAAATACTGCAGAAAAACACATCCATTAGGAATGATGTCAGTTTAGGAGATTTAATTGTCTCACTGGGGACCTCTTTGATGTGCAAAACTAAATACATGTCTTAAAGCTTTAAATAAAGTTGAGGTCAGCGATGTCCTTTTTAGCGAAACCAACAAAGAGTCGTGTAGGACCTTAAAGATCAACAGATTTATTGTGGACGGATGAAGAGGGCTCTAATTCAATATAGTTGATGTCACAATAAAGCTGCACCTTTTAAGGTGTCACAAGACTCTTTCTTTTAATTCTGAAAACATTTAAAAACAGTTGAATGACATCTGGAATAAAAGGGTTCTACTGAGCATGAAGAGCTGCTGGTCTCCTACAAATAGATCCTTGAGGAGTGTGGAGAGGACTACAGTTGGGATTTGGCAGTTGGTCTTCTGAGGGAGCTCTGGCAGAGATCTCTGAGGAGAAAAGCCTTCGGAGAACTGTGATTGTGCAGAGCCCTTGGGGCCTGTTTCAGTGTTACTAGTCTTTAAATGCACTCCTCACATGATCCACATTATCTACTACATTACATTAAGATTGTTCATATTACCAAAATCCCTGTTGGCTAGGGAGGGCTGAGGGAAAGGCAGAGTATACCTATCTTCCACCACACACAGAGAAGCTATTCTGATGATCAGTGGAAAGTGGGCTAAGGGTGCTTAGCCTGCTCCTGATCGTCAGACTCACCGGACTCACAGCTGAGCCCAGTTCCATCACAGCAGGTCACCCGCTTAAGTAGCCCTCTCCTAAGTGCAGGTTAGCGGAGCGAGCGCTCTGCTAACCCGGGCTTTCTGATCGTGAGTTGCTGCAGCACGGCTCAGCACTGTGGCAACTCACAAGTAGACCCCCTGACTGGGAGGCTGAAAAGAAGGGTCTCTATAGCATGTCCTGTGTGTCCACGCAAGGCATGCTGGAGCTTCTGGGGGCTGCGCGGCCCCCAAACTCCCCAGCCCCCGCTGGCTTTGTGATGGAGCCGGCAGTCATGTGGGCGGCCAGTTTGGCCACCCAGAGCAGACTGCTGCTTGTGTGCAGGGAGAGTGGATTTTACCTGCTCTCCCCACAATCCCCCTAGAGGCTCTTCTTATTAATCATGAGAAGAGTCTCACAATCTTTTTTAGCCACTTTCTGTGCCACTGGACACATAATTGCCGCTGTGGTGAGTGGCACGGCATTCTGGTAGTCAGGAAAATGCTGCCCAGCCTCGAGAAATCCCACATATGTTTACGTATGTAGTAGAACCATTTTCCACTTCTGTTGCCACTAAAATTTTTTTTAAAAACCCTTAAATCACCATGGATTGTTTCCAAAGAAATGTAGTGTTAGCCAATGGACTAAGAACCATTGGCTGACATTCTACTCAGACTTATGAGGGTGGAGCAAGAGTTGCTAAACTAACTGCGGATGAGGCTTGGCTCACCGTGCAGCATGGGGTAGGGATGTGCACAAAACCCACCAAGCCAGTTCAGTTTGAATCCAGACCTCATTCAAACTGACCCAGCCTGTCTCAGTTTTAGCACCAGTCAAACCGGAACTGGTCTGGACCGGGCTGAACCTGGCCCGTTTTGACTGCTGAACCAGTTTGAACCAGTTCAGAGCTCTACAAACCACACCATCGTGAAAATCGTCTGTGCCCATGAGTGGAAGTCACTAAAATGAGCTCTATGCATGCGCAGAGGGTCAAACTGGGTCGGAGAAGGTCTAAACTGGGCTGCCGCCCAGGATACTCTGGGGGAAACCAACAGGGGTGGGGGGAGCTTCTGCCCCCCCCCCATGGCCTCTGGGACTAACTCACTCAACACCCCCTATAGGTTTAGGGAAGCTTCTCTTCCCAGTAATGCTCAAAACTGGCTCAGTTCGAAATGTGCCTGGTTTGATCCTGAATCTGCTGAGCCAAGCTGGTTCAACATTGAGCCTGGCTCAAACCGACTTAGTTCGCATACCTCTAGCAAGGGGGAGGGAAAAATAGACTTTATTATGGTCATTGACCAGTATGGGAGGAGAAGCAATTTTTTGCTTCTCTCCCCTCATCTTAAAAGCTGCACAGCAGAGGCGGCTGGTGAGGGGCCACTGCGGGGCAGTGGCGGTGAGATGTACCTTTAAAATTAATTACCATTGTTACAGCTCACACCGGGAAGCATTGGAACACCACGCTGACCATGCAATTGGCTGCCGCACATGCATACAGGCCAGATGAGCGCTGTCAATGGGGCAGCTGCATGAGATGCCGGGCAGGGCACCACTGCTCATGGGGGCTACCAGGTGTGAGCAGTAGCAATGGTAATGACTTTGAAAGGTACCTCTTGCCACCGCCCTGGCACCACCCTCACCAGCAGCCTCTGCTGCACAGCCCTCACAGACATATTCCTGGATGTGAAAAGGGCTTTTGTCCTGTCCCACACCCCTCACGCACTGCACCTGCAAGGCAAACTTTGTTTAAAAGTTAGCTTGTTAGGTTCTTGAGAGGATGAAGCTCTTGCTCTGCCCTCATAAGGTCACACAGAATGCCACCTATTGAAATCAATATTTATGTGTTTATATTTATTTATATGTATATCCTGTCCTTCATCCTAAGACCCTAGTTATTGTAACTAACTTATGTCCCATTAAGTTCAATTGAATTTAATCACAATCAGATATAGATTAGATATAAATAACCAGATTAGATATTTGTTGAAACGTTTGTTGAGAAGAGGTATATAAGTAGTAGTAGTAGTAGTAGTAGTAGTAGATAGAACCCTGTGGTTGATGTGATGAGGACAGAAAGAGCAGTTGAAAAAATTAGTCATGGAGAAATGTAGTTTATCTAAGACTGTGGTATTGCATTTCTATGGCAAATAAATATATTAGATTTGGGGGGAAGTATGAAGGAGAGGGGCTATACTGTACCTTACACACTTCACTCCACTGGCCTGCTCCATTGCGGTTGACAGCCCGAACTTTAAAGAGATATTCTGTACTAGGTGACAGATTATGTATTTCTAGATTCTGTTGTAAAATCTCAGTCAGTACTCCTACTAACTGTATCTGGACAATATTTTCAGATGTGACATCAATTACTTCATAATAAGCCACATCAAAGCTGTCTACTTCTTCTGTAGGACACGTCCAGTAAATCTAGGAAGTACATAAATATACATAGCATTGGACATATTTTTGTTTTATATTTTAATGAGCTTAAGGGCATTCATAATTCAAGCTAGACTTTTCAAAATTTCACTAGGGTAGTGCCTCGACAAAGTTTTTATACAAGAAGCCCATTATTTGGGGGGTGTCCTATTTTTTTTGCGGTGGGTCCTATCTCCCATTCTGGAGAAGATAGGAGGAGATAATGATTTATTTCAGTTCCATTTGGGCCCTGCTGTTTGGCCAACCTGAGGCTCTCCAGATGGGCTACAACTCTCATTATCCCCAGTTTCAATGGTCAACAAAAGGTGGAGAGCCTCAGATTGGCCACCCCATTGTATGGGATCAGGATGCAAGAAAGGTTTTATATTTTTTTTATTTATTTGATTTGTATACCGCCCTTCCAAAATGGCTCAAAATGGCTACTGCCCTTCCAAAATGGCTCACAATTAAAATAATCACTAAAACAGTAAAGAGCTAAAACAAATTAAAAAACAACATAACAATTAACACTTTAAAAACATTTTAAAACAACAATTAAACAATTATAGTGATTAAAATCCCCAAATCGGGTTTTTAATTTTAAAATAAACCAGATATTAAAACCCCCAGAATTTAGGAAGCTGATAAAGCTTGGGTGAAAAGATGGGTTTTCAGGTGTTTTTTGAAAATTGCCAGAGATGGGGAAGATCGTATCTCAGCAGGGAGCGCATTCCACAATCTCGGGGCAGCGACCGAGAAGGCCCATCTCTGCGTAGCCACCCAAAGTGTTAGTGGTAACTGGAGACGGACCTCCTCAGATGACCTCAATGGGCGGTGGGGCTCATAATGAAGAAGACACTCTCTTAGATACCCAGGGCCTAAGCCATTCAGGGCTTTGTAAGTTATAACTAGCACTTTTTATTTTCCCCGGGAACCTATTGGCAGCCAGTGTAACTCCATCAGTAAAGGAGTAACATGGTCTCTCTGAGATGACCCAGACACCAACCTGGCTGCCACGTTCTGAACCAATTGAAGTTTCCGGACTACGTACAAAGGCAGCCCCACATATAGCGCATTACAAAAGTCAAGTCTGGAGGTCACCAACAGATGTACCACTGTTTTGAGGTCATTGATCTCGAGAAACGGGCGCAGCTGGCGTATCAGCTGCAGCTGATAGAAAGCACCCCTGGCCACCACCTCAACCTGAGAAACCAGGGAGAGGTGTGAATCCAGAAGTACTAAGCATTCCAGAAGTACTAAACAGTTATAATAAGTACAATCCAGAAGTACTAAACAGTTATAAACATCCTTACCTTAGCAACAGTTGGATACACAAGTGTTTGGTAAATAACAACAAGGCCAGGAACTGCAGAAGAGTCTTCAAATGCTTCTTGATTCCTAGAGGTTTGTGTTGCTTTTTCATCTTCTGTTTCTGATGCTGCATCCCAAAATGCGTACATTCCATGATCTCTAACATTAGGAGGAGGTAATGATTTGGATTTATACGATAATTCATTTTCCATCAGGTCTGAATCATACACTGTAGTCAAAGATGTTAAAGACTGACTTCGAGTCATTCGTAATGGGTCTTCAAGGCGTGTGCTGGAAAGCTGCCCAGGGAACATTACGTCAGAACTGGATAGGTATGGGTATTTGTTTTTATCAGCTAGTTTCATTGAAAGTGATGGGAAAATGCTTCTTAAGTTATCTGAAATTTCCTCAAAGTCAACTTTAAGATGCTTGATAGGATCTTCTGTGAGGTATGGGCTAGGTTGGTAAATATTAGCAATTACATCTTCTATTTCATTTATCAAAGAATTTGCAGACTGCAGGAATGCAATTTGGCTTTTTTCCTTTAAAGCTTCCTTCGAATACTGAATGAGGCTGTCCATCTGAGCAATTCTGTTTGAAGTGTATTCTGCAAACTCTACAAGCCCCCTCTGTTTTTGAAGCTCAAGGTTTTCCACTGCCTCCATCATTTCTTTCTCTCGTTCTTGCAGTATGCTCCGTAACCTGAGGAAACCAATCCTGATCTCCCTCCTTTTTGATTCTTTGTAAGATTTAAAATTGTTTTTTAATACCAGGACTTCCATTAGATCATTATCAACTGCATATCGAACTGAAAACACAAAGTTCAGGATAATAATAATATCAGTATAATTTTGAATTATAATCTACTAATTCACAAAATACAGAAGAGGTTAAAATCGGCATTTGATTAACGTAGGCTACTATTATGATTAGAGGCCCTCTAAATATCCAAAGTAGGGATCCCCAACTGAAGGTGTGTCTATTCCTTTTCACTTCAAGAAAATGTATCATGTTCTGACATCCCCTTGATCATTACAAATATAATTTCATACATTGCGAACTACTCTTGGGGCTGGTTCAAACATAATGTGGAACCTCAGTTTATCTAAAAGTAATCTAGCTTACTTTTATCATTCAAACCCACACCATGGCACTAATCATGGTTTACTTATTGCTATCGAACCATGATTTGAATATTAGTTTTGAAGTTGGCTTGTGTACTGAAATTAAGCTTAACCTTAGTTCAGTGTTATGGCTGAACTCACCCTCAAATTAAACCATAGTTTGTTTCTTGGGCTTTTTGCTCCAAGGAATACCACTCTGACAGAGATGCCACCCCAGAGCACAATGCAGCCATTCTAGGTTGCAAGCACCTTTCATATTAGTCATGCCAGTTCAAAACCTCTCTAGTCTGCCAAGCAACCTCTTAGCTCATCTCTCCATTTCTTTGCTTAGAAACAAAATCGCTGAATAACAAGGATAACTCTTTCCTTTTAAATTCAGAGGGTTTTTAGCGGGACAATTAAAGACCACTGTCCAACAAGAACATGCAAACAAATGCAGATGGATCATGCCATTGTGGTTTTTACCCTGAAGCAAAATGTCACAGAAGGCTCATCAATTAAATATTCTGCTGATTTAAGTTAGGAACAACCCCCATTTTAAACTCACCCCCACTCTCATTCCATCTCTTCACTGAAGGGGATTCAGCCCCACTTCTGTCAAAACGGCTGTCAATTCTCTCTGCTCTAATAAGAATTTAAAGTGTTAAATTTTCAGTGTTAATAACTACTGGCTGGCCCTACAGTAGCTGAGAGATTAGCCCACAATGGTCAGCCTAATCATTGGCTGATGGGAGCAAATTGTAGAAGATTGTCTCTTGATACCTAGGAAGCTCCCTTGAATTTTCTGAAGGAGATAATGAACACGGCTCAGAGAAGCAGAAGCTGACACCCCCAGCTAAGGATGGGTACATAGGAAGCTGCCATATACTGAGTCAGACCAATGGTCTATCTTGCTCAGTATTGTCTTCACAGACTGGAAGCGGCTTCTCCAAAGTTGCAGGCAGGAATCTCTCTCAGCTCTATCTTGGAGAAGCCAGAGAAGGAACATGAAACCTTCTGCTCTTCCCAGAGCGGCTTCATCCGCGGAGGGGAATATCTTACAGTGCTCACACTTCTAGTCTCCCATTCATATGCAACCGGTGCAGACCCTGCTTAGCTAAGGGGATGAGATGTGAGGGGTGCAGTGTGTGTGTGAGTGAGTGAGTGTTTGTGTGTGTGAGAGAGTGAGAGTGAGAGAGAGAATTTGTAAGGAAGACCACACCAATATACGAATATTTCAGCAGTCAGGAACAATCATTATAGCTCCATAGTATCCTAAATGGTCCTCTGACAAAATCTACAGTAAATAGTATATGTTTGCTTGCTATTCACCCAGGGAGCTCAGGAGCTAGGGATGGTGAGAAATCCCCCAAAGCAGAATTCACAGAAATTCCAAGATTCCTCCAAAGGGGGGAAAATTGGAATTTGAACAGAATTTCAGGATTCCTCCCAGGAAGAAGAGGAAATTTTTCTTGGAGGAGTTAATTGGTTTCCCCACCTCCCTAGATCCTCAAAATGTATTGTTACAACAACCTGGCAAAATAGATTAGACGGAGAAACAGTGACTTAATCCCAAACCTCGCAATGAGCTTCAGGTCTTAATGGGTATTTTAGATGACATTTCACCGAGCCACACTGCAGGATAACTTCTTGTCCTGTGGTCAGACGAATGGTTTCTTTCTCTACTCAGATATTATTTGGCCTTAGATAAAGCACTGCCTTATGGTACTGATGAGATATATATCAAGCCATCTAATAACAGATTAAGGAGGGGGGAAATGAAAGCAAACATGAACCTTTTTTAAACTTTGCAATAGCAGTAAACAGTGCAGCAGACTCTGTTGAGCATGCTGATGCCAACAGAACTGTATCATGATCTCTGTGCTGTGCATCACAACAAAATTCACAAAGTAGTTCATGGTCATCAAGGCAGTATTTAGAGAGCATTGCATCAGTGTGGATCAAACAGTTTCTTTCTTCCCAGAATTCTTCACTGACTTTGGTATACATATGGTTTTGAGTGGAGATATCTTGATGAAACGACCTCAAGCAAATATTACAGTAATTCAGTTGACATGTCATACATCTTTTGGTAGCCTTGCGCCGCTCAATACAAACTTGGCAATAGATTGGCACATGGGTTTTGTCAAACCTCCACCTCAGGAAACCAGCCCGGCGCATATACTTCCTAGCCAATCGAGCTCTTAGGTAATTGATCCTCAGCTGTATTTTGTTAGCAAGTGGGAGGCAATGTGCTTTGCTGCATATTGGGCATGTGATGATGAAGAAGTTCTCTGTAATCTCAGCATGAATTTGGCTCTTCACTATACATCGATCACATAGGCAGTGATTGCATGGCAGCATAAATGGATGGAGAAAGAGTCGTTTACACATGGGGCAAATAAGCTGGTCCAGAAAAGCATGTCCTGATGCATCTTTAGTCAGTGAAATGATAGATGTGTCACTTTTATTTCTGCTTCCTGCTGCAACAAATCTATTGCTGGAAACAAAAACAAATTTAAAAAAAACTTCTAAATGATAGCTAATCATGCCAGTGAAGCTCAAAATAAAAACTCATCCCACTTGTAATACATGGATGCCTTGTGAAGCAAGTGGCTTCTGCCTCCCAAATTCTTATCTACCTCCAACTGAAGTCAAGAGTACTTTCTTCCTTCCCTATCAGACAGGAAGAGTGGATGAGTGAGAGCACTGGTACCAGCTTCTTCTCTTTGCCGCTACATTGCTAAACTAATAAAGAGGAGAAGCCAGCATCAGCTCTCTACTCACCTCCATTCTTGCTGTCTCTTCTCTCCAAGCATCAAATCTGAGAGAAAGAGGGAGCTGGTGTTAGTGCAGCAGAGGCGAGGCCAACCAGTAAACAGCCAGCAGCAGTGATGCACCCCAGCAGGTGCAGTCAGGGTGAGGGGAAAGAGGGGTGGGCAGTGTTTGGGCCAGTGCAGGAGCTGGAGGTGGGATTAGCCGGGGGTGCAGGATAGCGCACTGCTGTTTGCCTCAAGCAATGAACAGGAACAAGCTGGATTCATTGAGAGATCTTTGAACAACTGGTAGAGAGGACCTGGGAATCATGCTGCGAGTGACATTCACACAGTGAATCCTTTTTCAGGATCAGTGAGAAAGGGCTCCAATCTTCAGGGGAGGAAGCCTTAAAATGCTTTCCTCCATGTCAGACAATCGAGGGCTCCTTCCTGGGTGGGTGATTTGCCCGCCAAGACGATTGCTGGCTACTGCCAGCAACTTGGAAAGTTGGGGGCTGGGATGTGTCTATAACGCATCATGAGCGTGGTGCATTATAGGGATCCTGCTGGCATTGTCTGGAAGGCTACTTGCATGTAGGTGCTGTGTGGAGCCACATGGCACAGACACACAAGCACTAAGCCTGAAACCCGGGTTAAGCAGCAGGCTCCCTAAGTGGGTTTCCCACCACACCGCTGCCAGGAGCCATGTGGCTCCTGGCAGTTCTCATGCACCAGCAGAACTGGGCTGGGCTTCCTTAGCCCGGTTTTGCCTCCATGTGTATAGCCCCAGTATGTTCAACACTCGTACAATCTGTTGACAAGTACAGTTATTCATATTATGAATATCTAAAGTTGAATGCAGGTACAGTAGTACACTTCCTATCTGTAGCCTGTATTTGAAAGGGCCTGTTCATTCACTTTTAAAATTAACACAAAACCATGGACATATGTCCAGACACCAGAACACAGGTATAACACATTGCCTAAATAAGGCTATTGGCACATAATCAGCTATTGGCTTAAGGTGCAATTTTTAATGACTGGGTTAATTTCGGTAATCCTCTCAGATAAGCACTTGTCCAAATGGAAATCTGAAATTGCAAAGACGTTACTTTCATATAATCTGCTATCAGAACTCCACATTTCTTTAGGATACGAGCAAGCCAAACAAATATTTCTTCAGCAGCTGGATGATATGGAATACCAAAACGAAGTTAATAGAATACCCAGAATATGAAGGTTTGGGCTGTAAACTTTGTATGGGGACCTGCGAAATACCTAACAATGCTTACTTTTCCTAGGCTGAGGAAGGAGTTCTTTATGACTAGACATAGGGGCTATTCTCACAATCAGCAAAAATCGGGCTAGGAGAGCCTAGCCCGATTTTTGTTGATTGTGTAAACCACCGGGCTTGCAGGCGAGCCCAGTGGTTTACGAGCAGGTAACCCACTCAAGTAACCCTCCCTAAAGCCCAGGTTTGCGGAGAGAGTGCTCCTCAAACTCGGGATTTCTGATCGTGAGTAGCCATGGTGCGGCTCCGTGCCATGGCTACTCACGAGGAGACCCCTGGAGGGGAGGCGAAAAGCTGCCTCCTGGTTCTGGGGGTCTCGCCAGCATGCCCTGCGCACTCGCGCAAGGCATGCTTGAGCTTGCGGGGGCCAATCAGCCCCCACTCCTCCCAGTCCCCCGCTGGCTCTGTCATGGAGCTGGCAATCATGTGGGCGGCCAATACGGCCACCCAGGTCTCCTGCAGTGATCGTCTGCGGGGAGAGCAGCCTTAGCCCGCTCTCCCCGCAGTATCGGCAAAAGCCGGCCTCACTCAGGGGCGTAACTACCATTAGGCAAGGGGAGGCAGTCGTCTTGGGGCCTCACTGCCTCAAGGGGCCCCCCAGAGGCACATCACATGACTCCCCACCCACCCATGTTACACCCCCTATGAATTATGTTGAGTCTCTTGGAGATCGGCAGGAGCAGAGAGTAAAACAACTAGATTCAATGTGAACTGGATATTCACTGTATTCATAATGGGGATGTGAGTGTAAGTGCACTATATATTGTAAAGTGTGTTTGTGTGTGTATATCAGCGAGGGGCCCATTTTAAAACTTTGTCTCTGGGCCCCCTCCAACCTTGTTATGCCCCTGGTCTCACTGATTGTGAGACCCGCCTCATAATGTTCTCCCTTCTGCACTCCTGCAGGATAGATAATCCCAAATTCCAATAGTGGAGCGGACTTGACCATGGGTCAGATATAGAAAAGATACAGCATAGGAACATCGGAATATAAGCATCTGCCATATACTGAGTCAGACCATTCATCTATCTAGCTCAGTATTGTCTTCACAGACTGGCAGCGGCTTCTCCAAGGTTGCAGGCAGGAATCTCTCTCAGTCCTATCTTGGAGAAGCCAGGGAAGGAAGTTGAAACTTTCTGCTCTTCCAAGAGCGGCTCTATCCCCTGAGAGGAATATCTTGCAGCGCTCACACTTCTAGTCTCCCTTTCATATGCAACCAGGGCAGACCCTGCTTAGCTAAGGGGACAAGTCATGCTTGCTACCACAAGACCAGCTCTCCTCTGTTTTGCTGTATTGTCCCTTCTATAAGGAGTCCCATACAATATATATCACTCCCCAAATGTTGAGGTATCCGGGTAGTCTGGAGGGGTTTTCTATCACATTACTACTTTCAGATACAAATCAATCTACAACCTGTTTGGTAGCTAGGTTTTGTGTAGCAGCGGTGAAAATATGACAACAATTGACTCATTCATGATCCAGTTGGATGTGATACTTCTGTGTTTGCTGCTGTTCTTAACTTTTGCCTTGATCTTTGATTGTAAATAAAGATTTGATTGGATTGAATAAGGCTATTGTGAGAATTTGAAAGGCATCCAGCTTTTGAATTAAACTTAGAAACAAACATGCTGTTCTCCTTTTGGAAGAAAAATAGCCAGAAAAGTTGGTCCATCATTAATAAAGGATGTTTAATGTTGATTGGGTGTGGGGAAGGGCAGATGTAGATTAAAATGTTTACTGATCTGTAAACAATTCCAGTGTAGCCACCACAGCTATAATTTTCAGAGCACTGACTGGGAGACTATTAAGTAGAAGATCTGGAGATAGGCATCCTAGTTTAACAATGTTGTACGTCTCTCTACACTTGATATATTTTACCTTATGCTGTTGCCAAAAACTGTAGTTGCTGACCTCATAAATATAAGTTCCTTCTGCCACTTAACATTCTCACATCAAGTTCAAATGTTGGTTATGAACATTGAGTTGATGGAGGAAACTGACTTCCTCGAGCTGACATTGGAGGGTCCAGATGGCATAAATATGTGTAAGTTCTGGCTCAAACCAGGAGCGCATGATCTCCGGGAACTTCTGGTTCCCTTCTATTTCCTTTCTGTGGATCGTCTGAACCTGCTAAAAGTATTAAATGCAAATGAGATGTTTTTGACTACTTCTCTGTACTTTTTGCAGTCCAGTGAGGTAAAATAAATGGAAACAAGGGAGTGGGAAGAGAGAAGATTAGCTGGCTGTCTGGCTGTTAAAAGGAAAGAAAAACCAGTCATGGTGGTGTTTTAATTGAAGTTTGCAAGGGAGGATGTGGAGGGGTTGGAAAGTGAGAGAAACTGCACTTAGTCACATTTTGCAAAAGTAATAAATTTCTTCCTCCTTTTTTGTCAACTAGCTATCAGAGGAAGGTATATTATTATTACAGATGATCAGAAGTGCACTTAGGTAATTTTGGAGCCTGAACCTAAAGGCCTTTGACCCCCCTCCCCACCCCCAATTGCAAGTTAAGCATCATTTTTAACCCATAGGCTCTTGAGGGCAGAAACCACACCATTCAGGACAGGCCAACGACAATTTGGGGGCTTTGACCCCGAAGTCCAGGGGTAAGAGCGTCTCTGTAGATATTTATTTAAAAATATTTATATACTACTCAACTAAAATGTCCTCAGAGCTTACGTAGAAAAAGATATAAGATTGTACCCAGAGGGTTCAAATGAATGAGGAGAAACATCAAATGTAAAGGACTCTTTAAACAATCTCTTTAAAAAAAACTTGTTCATCCAAGCTTTTAAGTAGATTAGTGGAATCGTGAATTTGTTTTTTAAACCATTTTTAATGTTCTAATTCTTTTAATTTTATGTTATATTTGTTGTAAATCACCCAGAGACATGCATTTGGGGCACTATGCAAATACACTAAATGAATGAGCAAACAAACAAATGCCTCTGGGATGAACTTTATTTCTGGCCTGATGTGTTTTGACAAGGCCTTTATCAGAGGCTCTTGTTCCAATATCTCACAGTGCTTAGACGAGGCCACCGAAATGATTTCTACTGTTCCTTGCAGCTATGCTTTGGTATTAGAAATTAGGTACAAGGGACAGTAGATGTTCCTGGCCCTAAGTGGTTTAGTGCCAGGGTATCTAAGCGACTGTCTCTAATCAGTATTATAGTCCTGCCTGTCTGCTACAGTCAGTTGAGGAAGTGCTTCAAGAATTCCATCACAGCCGAAATACAGCTAGCAGGAACAAGAGATAGGGACTTCTCAGCAATGGCAATTCTCAGCAATGACTTCTCAGCAATGTCAGATAGTGAAACTCCATGCCCAGGGAAGTGCAATTGTCATCTTGTTTGTTACATAGGAACATAGGAAGCTGTCATATACCAATTAGGACCATTGGTCTATCTAGCTCAGTATTCGCTTCTCAGACTGGCAGTGGCTTGTCCAAGGTTGCAGGCAGGAATCCCTCTCAGCCCTATTTTGGAGAAGCCAGGGAGGGTATGTGGAACCTAGATGCTCTTCCCAGAGTGGCATCCCCTGAGGGAATATCTTGCGGTGCTCACACATCAAGTCTCCCATTCAAATGCAAGCAGGGCAGACCGTGCTTAGCTAAGGGGACAAGTCATGCTTGCTACCACAAGACCAGCTCTCCTCTCCATAGATACTCTCTGTTTAGTTTTGTTAGCCTACTTTCATAAGAACAGCCCTGCAGGATCAGGCTCAAGGCCCTTCTAGTCCAGCATCCTGTTTCACAAAGTGCTCCACCAGATGCCTCTGAGAAGCCCACAGGCAAGAGCTGATGACATGCCCTCTCTCCTGCTGTTACTCCACTGGAACTGGTATTCAGATGCATCCTGTCTCTGAGGCTGGAGGTGGCCTATAGCCCTCTGAGTAGTCGCCGCTCATAAACCTTTCCTCCATTAAGTTATCCAAACCCCTTTTAAAGCCATCCAAACTAGTAGCCAACACCTCATCTTCTGGCAGAAAATTCCACAAGTAGATTATGCGTTGTATGAAAAAGTGCTTCCGTTAGCTGGACCTAAATTTGTTGGCAACCAGTTTCATGGGATGACCCCTGATTCTAGTGTTATGTGTGTGAGAGAGAAATTTATTTCTATCCACTTTGTCTACATCATGCATGATTTTGTAGACCTCTATCATGTCTCCCCGCAGTCGTCTTTTTTCTAAACTAAATACCCCAGGTGTTGTAGCATTGCCTCATAAGAAAGCTGCTCAAGGCCCCTGATCATCTTGGTTGCCCTCTTCTGCACCTTTTCCACTTCTACAATGTCCTTTTTTAGGTGTGGTGCCCAGAATTGTACACAGTACTCCAAGTGTGGCCGCACCATAGTTTTGTATAAGGGCATTATGATATTAGCAGTTTTACTTTCAATCCCCTTCCTAATGATCCTTAGCATGGAATTGGCCTTTTTCACAGATGCCGCACATTGAGTTGACACTTTCAACAAGCTGTCCACCATGACCCCAAGATCCCTCTCCTGGTCAGTCACCGACAGCTCAGATCCCATCAGCATATACCTGAAGTTGGAGTATTTCATCCCAATGTGCATCACTTTACACTTGCCAACATTGAACTGCATTTGCCATTTTGTCGCCCACTCACCCAGTTTGGAGAGATCCTTTTGGAGCTCCTCACAATCCATTTTGGATTTCACTACCCAAAAGAGTTTGGTATAATTTCAAATTTGGCCACCTCACTGCTTACCCCTACTTCTAGATCATTTATGAATAAATTTAAAAGCAACGGTCCCAGAACAGATTCCTAGGAAACCCCACTTCTTACTTCCCTCCATTGTGAAAACTCTCCATTTATACCTACCCTCCCTCTGTTTCCTGTCCTTCAACCAGTTAGCAATCCACATATGTACTTGTCCCCTTATCCCATGACTGCTAGGTTTTCTCAGGAATCTTTGATGAGGAACTTTGTCGAAAGCTTTTTGGCAGTCCATGTATACTATGTCAATTGGATCACCTTTATCCACACACTTGCTGACGCTCTCAAAGAACTCCAAAGGGTTTGTGAGGTAAGATTTCCCATTGCAGAAGCCATGCTGGTTCTCTCCCAGTAGGGCCTGTTCTTCTAGGCCCTTTACATTTTTATCCTTGAGGATGCTTTCCATCAGTTTGCCTGGAACAGATGTTAAGCTAACCCGCTTGTAATTTCCCAGATCACCCCTGGATTCCTCTTTGAAAATTGGTGTTACATTTGCTACTTTCCAGTCCTCCGGTACAGAGCCTGATTGTAGGGATAAGGTATATATTTCAGCAAGGAGGTGGGCAATTTCACATTTGAATTCTTTGAGGACTCTTGGATGTATGCCATCCGGACCTGACGATCTGCTAGTTTTCAGTTTTTCCGGACAGTTTAGAACATCATCTCTTGCCCCTTCTATATGATTCCGTTCTTTAGCCTCCATCTCTGAAAAGCCTGGTTCAGGAACAGGTATATACTCAGTATCCTTTGCCATCAAGACGGATGCAAAGAACTCATTTAGCTTCTCTGCAACCTCCATATCCTCTTTAATAATCCCTTTCACTCCCTTGTTGTCTAATGGTCCAACCGCTTCCCTGGCAGGTTTCCTGTATCTGATGTATTTAAAGAAGCTTGTGTTATTCCCCTTGATGCTTTTAGCAAAATGTTCCTCATACTTCCTTTTTGCCTCCCTTATTGCCACCTTGCATTTCGTTCGTCAGAGTTTTTGTTCTTTTCTTTTCTCTTCATTTAGACAGGCCTTCCAATTTCAGAAGGAAATCTTCCCTTTTATGGCTTCCTTGACTTTTCCTGTTAGCCATACTGGCATCCTCCTGGTCTTAGTCGTACCTTTCCTCCTTTTTTGTATACAATCTAACTGGGCTTCTAGTATTGCGGTTTTGAATAAACTCCATGCATTCTGGAGCGAAGTGACTCTCCTGATTTTCCATTTCAGTTTTCTTTTCACCATACTCCTCATTTGGGAGAAGTTTCCTCTTCTGAAATTCAAAATGTCCATGTTAGATTTCCTTGGTGATTCTCTCCCTGTATGTATGCTGAATTTGATCACACTATGGTCAGTGTTCCCTAAAGGGTCGATGACACTAACATCATGCACCAGTTCCTGGGTGCCATTCTGCCACTCATGATTAAGTCAAAAGTCACCTTCTCTCTGGTTGTTTCCAAAACCTACTAATCTAGGGCACAATCATTCAGCGTATCTAGAAATTTAACCTATTTTTCCCCCCCAGTAGGCTTTTTCAAGTTGGCTTATGAGATCACCAGGCATTCTGTGTGTGTGTCCATCTGTGTGCCCATTTGTGTGTGTCCCCCATCAACTTGCAACGCCTGGACCAATATGAACCAAATTGGGTACAATTGTAGGGACATATAGGGACACCTCAGTGGCCTAGTTTGTTATGATGTCATCCACCCCAATCCAAGATGGTGGACCCGTAAACTTTTGAGGCGCAAGCAGGCTAAGTTGTGGACTGTGTAACCGATTTGAACCAAATTGGCTACAGTAGTAGTGAGTGACACACAGGGACACCTCAATGGTGTAGTTTGTGATGATGTCATCCACCCTGATTCAAGATGCCAGACATATAAACATTTGAGGAGCAAGTGGGCTAACTTGTAAACTGCTTAACCAATTTGAAACAAATTTGGTACTGCTGTAGGGACACATAGGGAGACCTCAATGGTGTAGTTTGTGATGATGTCATCCTCCCCAACCCAAGATGGTGGCCACGTGAATGTCTGAAGTGCAAGTGGGCTAATTTGTGGACTGTCTAAACCATTTGAACCAAATTGGGTACAGTTGCAGTGAGTAGTACATAAGGACACCACAATGGCATAGTTTATGATGATGATCCACACTGATGATCCACACTGATCCACACTGATGATCCACACTGATGATCCACACATTATGATGATGATCCACACTGATCAGGGGCGTATCTAGGGGTAGGGCAGGCAGGGCACGTGCCCTGGGCGCCACTTGAAGGGGGGCACATTTTGTAAAATCAACCTTTTTTAAAAAAAAATGGCTGCCAAAAACAAAATGGCTACCGTGCATGCTCAAATGGCCTCTGTGAGGCCCTAGGTCATGCCAAGCCTTGCAGAGGCCATTTGAGCATGCGCGGTGGCCATTTTGTTTTCAGTGGCCATTTTTAAAAAAAGATTTTTAAAAATGGCCACTGCACATGCTCAAATGGTCCCTGCGAGGCCCTAGAGGCCAGTGGGGGGAGGAGGAACCTTTGCAAACCCCCCAGCCTTTAGGAAGCCCCCCGAAGGGGCTACAAGTAAAAAAATAATAATTTATAATATAAGTCACTGTACACATATTCAGATTGGCACTATGTACAGAGAATCAGGGCTTCTGAATACTGAGCTGATGCTTATGAGCTAGGATTGTATTCATTTGCTCTTACTTTGCTTCTTGTGATAAGTGAGTTAAATGTGATGTCTTAATAATATGGCTATTAATGGTGAATTTGTCTTTGAATCAGTGTGAAATCCTTAATATTAAGGCCCACTGGGAGTTTCTTGCTCTCTTTCTCTCATTTTAACTGTCTTTCTGAAAGACTAGAATATATTCCAAGCAGTGACACAGTTTACTCTGCATATCCTTTAATTACTTACAGAGTATCTGGGAAAAGTCAAATTCTCCATTTATTTTTAAAACTTATGTAATGGTGATGCTACAATACATAGTAGAGAATTAGACAGGAACTTCTGTTTAGTTTTCCAAGTACACCTCCACATAGTATTTGGGTATTTCATGAGCCCCAGCATACTGAAATTTGTAGTTTTCCAGCATTTTTTGATCTGGCTAAGTCCACTGCTAAAATAGTTTTTGAAAGATTAAAAGATTAACGAGCCTGACTTGTATTTTTCAGCTGATATTATGGAAAAGTTATCTGAAAGATGGGTGTCAGATGCTTGGACAGGGGGCGCAATTTCAGTGTTTGCCCTAGGTGCTATTTTCCCTAGATACGCCTCTGACACTGATCCAAGATGACGGATGTTTGTGATGCAAGTGGGCTAACTTGTGAACCACCTAACTGATTTGAACCAAATTTGCTACAGCTGTAGGGACACATAGGGATTCCCAGTTCAAGATGGTGGATGCATAAACTTTTGAGGCATAAGTCGGCTGACTTGTGAACCACTTAACTGATTTGAACCAAATTTGCTACAACTGTATGAACACACAGGGATAGCCCAATGATGTAGTTTTTTGATGATGTCATCCACTCTGATCCAAGATGGTGGATGTGTGAACTTTTGAGGAGCAAGTGCACTAACTTGAGGACTAACTGATTTGAACCAAATTTACTACAGTTGTAGGGAGTGACACATAGGGACACATCAATTGTGTTGTTTGTAATGATGCCATCCACCCTGATCCAAGATGGCAGACATGTAAACATTTGAGGCGCAAGAAATCTAACTTGTGGACCTCGATTTGAACCAAATTTAATCCAGTTGTAGAGACAGTGAAAGGAAAGTAGGCAGATTAGTTCTTACTAGAACAATGTGTTATTTAGATAGGCATTGAATTTCTCTGCTGTATAGTTGGTTCTGTTGGGTTGCTGTAGTTTCCTGCAACCTAGTTTTGTTCTGCATTAGTGACGTAATGCTTTTGGATGGGCTGGTGGTTTGTTCTTACTCTCTCTTTTTTAGTTCTTTAAACTGTCTTGGCCTTTTTTATGAGATAGTTATTTTACTGTATTGTTAATATAGGTTGTTTTTAATCATTGTAAGCCACCTCAAGCTGTTCTAGGAACTGCAATGTATATTTACATAACACTGGGATATGTTTAGTAAATAGATATAACATTTGATGAAATGATACTGCAGGAAGGAAAGAAGGATGGAATCTATAAAACTCTAGCATGAGCTGGTCAGGAACATTGCCATTGAATACTCTCATACTATATTGTGAACTGCCAAGGGACCTTTTTGCATGGGGCGATATATAAATGTGCTAAATAAATAATAAATGAACACCAGAATCTGGCAAAAAAATCAGATCAGCACCTGTTGCATGACATATCACAAGCATAATTCTGACTTACTCATTCTATGACACATCATCCAAAACTATATGAAAGGACCCAAAGTCAAATAAAAATTATTCTTTTTCATCCAGTTTGTACTCTAATATACATTAGTTTCTCCACAGCTTTCCCCCCACATAGTATACTTCCTGCAGCCTTTCCATAATGGAAGGAATATATTTTACATTTTCAGTCCCAACTTCATATATATGCTGATGGGGTCTGAGCTGTCAGTGACCGACCAGGAGAGGGATTTTGGGGTGGACAGCTCATTGAAAGTATCAACTCAATGTGCAGCAGCTGTGAAAAAGGCCAATTCATGCTTGGAGTCATTAGGAAGGGGATTGAAAATAAAACTGCTAATATTATAATGCCCTTATACAAAAATACACAGTACTGTACACAATTTTTGGAGTACTGTGTTCAATTCTGGTCACCATATCTCAGAATGGACATTATAGAACTGGAGAAGGTGCTTAAGAGTTGAAAGAAATTTTTCTCCCTCTCTCATAATACTAGAACTAGGGATCATCCCATGAAACCTATTGCTAACAAATTTAGGACTGACAAAAGGAAGTACGTTTTCACATAGCACATAATTTAACTATGTAATTTTTTGCCACAAGATGTGGTGACAGCCACCAGCCTGGATGGCTTTAAGAATGGTTTAGATAAATTCATGGAGAACAGGTCTATCAATGGCTACTAGTCTGCAGGCTGTAGGCCACCTCCAGTCTCAGAGGCAAGATGCCTTTAAATACCAGTTGCAGAGGAGTAACAGCAGGAGAGAGGGCAGGCCCTCAGCTCTTGCCTGTGGGCATCCCAGAGGCATCTGGTGGGCCACTATGTGGAACAGGATGCTGGACTAGATAGCCTTTTGACTGATCCAGCAAGGCTGTTCTTATGTAACCAATCCCTGCAATTACCTACATTTGTTCTTATCATATTTTAATAATAATCAGACCCTTTAGTTGTGTTAAAAATATCTTGAAAAATGTTTTACATCCTGGCTTGGGGTCCACTGCATTTTCTGTCTCAGCTAAAGAAATAATTAGCATTTCCCTCTTATTAGATTTTTAATTTGGGTTTCTTTCCTTTACTAAACGGTTTTTCCATGCACAGACATTTATGCCCTACCAGTCTTCCAGCCTTCCTTATCTTCTTATACTTCTATAGTCTCAGCTGCTGATATAAGCAATGAACTGTGTGAAAGGAAGTATAGGATTCATAGCTTGGTGGTAAAGCACATGCAGAAAATCCCAAATTCAACCCATGGCATCTCTAGGTAGGGCTGGGAAAGACCTTTGATACCCTGGAGAACTGTTGACATTATAGATCTTGAAGGGGAAACATTCTGAAATGGAAGGCAGCTTTCCATATTCATAGCAGCAGTTATACTGAGTTATCATTTAAAATAAAGCATGCTTTGATGGCACTTACGGATCTCCATATGGATGTCGAAGCCTGTAAGGCATAAAGGGTGTGAATGTGCAGCATCTGCATTCATAGCACTGGCACTCTGTATTCTCAGGTGAACAACAGCAGCACTTGCAGTATGGGTTGTTGGCACAGGAGCAACAGCAACAGCGACAATTGGGGTTTTCTGAGCATGAGCAGTGACAGCACTGGCATTGTCTAGTTTCATTACGTGGACAGTAGCAACAATCACAGTTCTGTTCATCTTCGCAAAGGAACCTCCAACACAAGTTGCATTCTTTGCTGCATCGCTTCTCAATGAACCTTCCAAATCCTGAGCAACAAGGAGAACGGCAGCAAGGACACCAATTGCACCAATGACAATCTGGGCAAGTTGTAGTTGCCAGGCAACATGCACATTCCACACTCATTTTCTACGAAGATTCTTAAAAATTTTCTCTTTCTCCTGGAAACCTTCACTTGCTTTTTATGTATACACAGCACCTGTCCCATAGCTTATTCTGTGCTGTGAAAAGTTCTGACTACTTAGGAAATAGTAATGACATCACAATGGGTTTTGCCAGTGAGGACAGGAGGGTTCTTCACATAGGAAAGTGGTATGGCAATTGCATCATGAAACATGTCACAATGAGTAAAACATTGGCACTTTGGATTTTTGCACTGATATTGGGACATTGCCAAAGCACACAGGAGCTCTCTAATTCAATAAGGATTGTGGTATTGTTCTGGGATCCAACAGATTCTGTTTATCTTAATGGGCTGCTAGATGTCACAAATATATCATAAGAAATTTTAATTCCAAGTACTTTTCTTTTTCTCACAACTCTTGCCTTTGGTTAAAAATGCACACATTGCTGGTTATTAATTGTTATCAGTATTATGTTAGAATAATAATAATTAACCCATAAAAACAAGTTCATACCACTAGACCTTTTAGTTAATTTACTGAAATAGTCTACAAAGATTAAAGTCTCAATGCAGCTGCTAAGTCTTCCAGATGTCTTCTTCACTATAGGGTCATTCTGGAAATATGTCGATTCTTGTGTTGTTATTAAAATACCTTAATCACAAGGAGTGGTCAACTCAAACTCCATTCTGAGACCTCAGATCTCTTTTTAAAACAGATGTTCTGGAAGATCTCTGTTTTTGGAGTTTTCTCTACCAGATGGCCTTCTGCCCTCCTTCTTTTAGTTATTCCATTAAGCACTGCTAAGTATTTTTAAATGCCAGAGACATTTTTCTCTTCCCTATGTAAGACTTGTGTAAATAGCCGTCTTCTTTTAAAACTAGATGTGATGGTTCATCAGATTATATCTTTTCTAGGTGAATCACCTTCGGGCAATTAGAAAGATAGGAGTTCTCCTGTTTGTTAGTTCTCAGTTGTGGAAGGGCTTTCTCAATGGTGTGCTTCCCTCTCTAGGGAAGCCCAGCAGACTTATGAGAAGAACTCTTTCTCTCTATCCTTTGCATTGAGTCTCCTTTGTTCTCAGAAGAAAAGGATGTGCCTACAACAATTTTTCTTCTCTAGATGACTTGAACCTTTAAATTCTGTTTCCCCTACTACTAAGAACTGAGGCCTACCAACATCCTGGAGCCAGAAGTTGCATTAGTCTGTTGCAACAAAAACCACAGAGTCTTGCAGCACCTTAATGACAAACAAATTTATTTCAGCATAAGCTTTCATGGGGCTAAAGAAAATGGGAAATTGTGAAAGCTAACTTGGCAAAGAGGCACTTTTTAATGTGGTGATTCTCTTTATTTAGCAGGGGGAGAGTAACTGGCCCTATCTACCCCCAGCACAGTAGGGTTGTGCATTTTGTTTTTCCCCGTTTTGTTTTTGGCCCGAATCCGTTTTGTTCTTTGTTCGAAATCAGCCAATCCAAAACACCCCAATTTTGTTCTTTGTTTGAAATTGCAAAATCCGAATCTGAAACATTTTGGAATTTGAAAAATGACCCGGGGGGGAAACTAGTGGGTGTGGGTGGTAGTGCCCAATGGGTGGAAACTACCACCCAAATTTCAGAGGAATTGGGCAAAGGGCTGATTTTTGGTGATTTTTTGAAGTATAGGATTTTTCCCATAGGGAAGAATGGAGGTTTCAGCAAAAGTATAGTTTCATGTTGGGGGGAAAGGGGTGGCCCAGAGCAGAGTAGGGTGGGTGGTAGTGCCCAGTGGGGGCAAGGAAGCTGCCAGAAGTATTTCAAAGGAATTGGGCAGAGGGCTGATTTTTAAAGATGTAATGGAGTTTGTGTGTCTGTAAAGTTCTTCCCCATAGGGGAAGACCTCCATAATTCCTGCTCCATAACTGCACTTGGGGGGCACCAGGGTGGCCCAGAGCAAGTGGTGGTGTAGAGCACATAGGGTGCCAATCACCCCCATGGGTTGCTAACCCATGGGGTACTGGGTTCTGTTGTTTCTGAGATGTTTGAGTGTAGATTCAGATTCTCTGGTAGCATGTGAGAGTGGATTCATGGTTTGTCATTGAAAATCTCATATGGTACCAGAGAATCTATACTCAGAACACCTCAAAAACAACAGAACCCCATGGGTCAGCAACCCATGGGGGTGGTTGGCACCCTGTGTACACTATACCACCACTCGCTCCTGGCTACCCCAGTGCCCCCAAGATGGAGTTATGCGTCTTCTGAAACCTCCTTTATTCCTGGGGGGGGGGGACCTTAAAGAAGTGTAAACCTCAACAATTCCTAAGAAATCAGCCCTTTGCCCTATTCCTTTGGAATAGGGCAAGTGGCAGGCACCCCTTGGGGCACTGCCACCCAACCCACTGTTTTTCCCCTCAGGCCCCCTTTCCGCCCCGAATCTGCCCCAAAGACATTTCAACTTCAGAAATTCTTTTAAAATTAGCCCTTTTCCCAATTCCTTTGGAATCTGGGCGGCAGCAGGCACCCATTGGGGCATTACCACCTGAACCACTCTTCTTCCCCCAAAGCCCCCTTTCTGTCCCGAATCCACCCCAAATAACATCAACATCACACATTAACAACAGCAGAGCTTTGGAAAAAATCAGGCACATTTCCAAAGGTCATGCACATCCACATCCCTCCCACTCAAAATGCAATTGATCTAATCACAACAGTGTGAAACAACAACAATGAAATGCACACTGCCCCACTGGCCAATGAGGGTAAATGCACACTGCCCCACTAGACAATGAGGGTAAAATTTACCCTTAAATTTGCTTAAAAGGAATAAGGAGGCAATTGCCAGCAGATCAGCCCATGCTTTCGCTGGCCAATCTGCGGGCTGGAAGGGCTGGAAATTCAAACAGATTTCAAAACTCAACATGGAGACTGAAGGAGAAAGACTTTTTGCAATTGCAAAATGGAGTTCCAAAACAGCCGAAACAACAAAACGTTTTGTATCCGAAACAGGGACATTTTGTTTTGGCTACAAAATTTTCTGTTTTGAGCATTGGGTGTTTTGTTTTGGCTACAAAGCAGCCGAAACGGCCTGTTTTGTGCACAAAACGTTTTGTTTTCGAAACGAAACGCACATCCCTACAGCACAGTACTTCCAGTGACTGTTGCTGGTGTGAATCTCGTGTTTCTTTTTAGATTGTGAGCCCTTTGGGGACAGGGTTCCATCTTATTTGTTTGTTATTTCTTTGTGTAAACCGCTCTGAGCCATTTTTGGAAGGGCGGTATAGAAATAGAATGAATGAATGAATGAATGAAAGGTGAAGTCAAAGAGCTGTGGGATGGAGGAGGATCATCAGTCTCCATTATTATGTGAAGAAAAATGTAAGAGAAGTAAGCACAGTAATAATTCACAGCAGCAGTAGCAGTGGATAAAGCAGTATTCACGGCTGAGCTAAATTAATTACTAGAAGTATTGAAGTAGGACAATGGCTTCCTATTAGAGCCTGAACAGGTAGACCCAGATCTGTAAATAACAGCTATGGGATGCAAGAGTAACAGTGGATTTATTGTGAAATTAAATGAATGAGGTAGGTACAATGTTAATTAACATTTGCAATAAGGGCATCTTGAAGTTATTATTATTAAAATAAATAAGGGCATCTTGAGGTAATTAATTGTTAAAATGCAATAAGCATTTTCAGTCTTCCTGGCAGAACTTCTTGTTCCAGGACAAGTAAGGGCCTCTACTGAGGCACGGTTCTGGGAGGGACACAGACCACAGAGAGCTCTGAGGGAAAAGGGATCAACAATACAATACAATACAATGAATATTTGTATTGTATCAGGACTTCAGATATCTGTTCTATATATTTATCTATTGCATTTATTTTAAGGGGGGGGGGGAGAAACTTTGTGCCATCAAGCCAGTGTTGACTCCTGGTGACCACAGATTCCTGTGGCTTTCTTGGTAGAATATAGGAGTGGTTTACTATTGCCTTCTTCCACACAGTATGAGATGATACCTTTCAGCACCTTCCCGTATCACTGCTGCCCAATATAGGAGTTCCCCATATTCTGTAAACACACCAGTGGGGATTTGAACCAACAACCTCCTATTCTCTAGGCAGGTTGCTTCCCCGCTGCGCCATTAGGAGGCACTCATTGTACTTATATACCACCCCATACACAAATCTCTGGGCAGTTTACAGATTAAAAACACAAAGAGCAATTAAAACATCGGGGCCATTCACATGTCAGGGCGGGCGGGTGGGGCGAGGTTGCTCCAAATCACCTCCCATTCCCAGACGATCGCTGAAATGTTTCTGGGAGCAATAGGAAACAATCGGGATTTGAGGTTGCCATATCCTAACCCTAAAATGGATCCCCAACTTTCATTTATGTATTTTTAAAAAGCTAAGCTCTAGCACTTGTAGAAGTGGAGTTATGGAGCAAAATGTGCAGTCATTATTTTTCAAGTGTTTGGATTCTTTGGTGCATAATAACTTTTCCTCATAATGAATCTCTATGAGGATTCATTGCACACCTTCATTTCTTCTGTTCATCTTGACTGTCACTGGACAGTGCCAACTGTCAACTCCCATGTGCCAGCTACACCCCTCCCCCGCAAGGCAGTGGTGTACTCATTTTAATTTTTAGGAATATTGAAATGTTTAGATTCTTTGGTGTCTAATAACTTTTCCTCATAATGAATCCCTATGATGATTCATTATACGCTTGTTTCTTCTGTTCATTTTGACTACCATTGGGCAGTGCCAACTGTCAACTGCCATGTGTCAATGACACCTCCCCCCCCACACACACACACTGGGGTACTCAGTTTATTTTTTTGGTATTTTTGAAGTGTTTAGATACTTTGGTGTCTTCATTACACATCTTCATTTCTTAAGTTCATTTTGATCCCACTGCTTTGCAGGTGGGGATGGGGAATTAGTGGTATCCCATGTCCTAACTACCCCACAACTCACAAGCCACTGGGTACTCAGTTTATATTTTAGGAATTTTTGAGGTGTTTAGACACTTTAGTGTGTAATGAATCCTCATAGAGATTCATTATGAGGAAAGGTTATTAGACACCAAAGAGCCAAAACACTTGGGAAAAAAATCATCCTCTATAATAAAAGCCTTGGGTGTGCGCCCGTGTCTCTGCGCCTGTGTCTTCCTCGGCCGCATGCCCAGAACGGAGCACATGCCCAGAACGTCCGAGGAAGATACGGCTGCAGGCACCAGGCAGTCATGTTGGCTGGATGGCCGGCCCGGCCACGGGAAGGCCGGAAGCGGCGGCCACGGGAATGGAGGGGCTGCAGGGAGGGCAGAGGCGGCAGTGGCAGGCGGCACTCGGCGGCGGAACTCTCTGCCCGCCCAACCACAGCGACGGCGGCACTCTCGGCTCAGCCACCCAGCCGCCCGCGGTGCCGGCGGCACTCTCGGGCCCGGCCGCCTGCCCGCCCGCGGCGGTGGCGGCACTCTTTGCGGCGGAACTCTCCGCCTGGCCGCCCACAGCGATGGCGGCACTCTCGGCCCGGCCACCCAGCTGCCCGCGGCGGCACTCTCGGGCCCGCCCGTGGAGGCGGCGGCACTCTTCTTGCGCCCGTGAAGGCAACGGGCCTAATGACAATGTGGGAGGGAACCGGGCAGCGGGACTTTCCTGATCGCCGCACGGGAGGAGGAGCGGCGGCGGCCTGGTGTAGACTAAAGAAGCAGGCTTACACAAGGGAGAAAATACTCTGCCATTGGTGCTCTGAACATTCATTGATATCTTTTGGAATTTAAGCATGCATGTATAACACTTCAGGAGTGGGGGGGACACAGATGCATTTACTGGCAATAACTTAATCAGCAATGGTGAAGGTGTAGAACGGTTTAGCATTCAAGCCTTTCTTCTATCCTAAACTGATTGTCTTTGCTTTACCTCTTCATTCTCTGAATATACTATTCCCGACCCAAGAATGTTTAGCTAAATACACATATATGCTTCCCACCACAACACACAGACACAGAGAGGGGAGGGGCAAGAGAGAGGGGGGGAGAGGGGCAAGAGGGAGTGGGGCAGGGGGGAGGGGGAGGGGCAAGAGGGAGTGGGGGAAGAGGAAGGGCAAGAGGGAGGGGGAGGGGCAAGGGCAAGAGGGAGTGGGTCAGGGGGGAGGGGAAAGGGCAAGAAGGAGTGGGTCAGGGGGTAGGAGGAAGGGCAAGAGGGAGTGGGGCAGGGGGGAGGGAGAAGGGCAAGAGGGAGTGGGGCAGGGGGGAGGGGAAGGGCAAGAGGGAGTAGGGGGAAGGGGGAAGGGCAAGAGGGGGAGGGGTAAGGGCAAGAGGGAGTGGGTCAGGGGAGGGGTAAGGGAAGGGCAAGAGGGAGTGGGGCGGTGGGAGGGCAGGAGGGACTGGGACAGGAGGCTGACAGGGATGGTGCGGTGTCCTTCTCCTCCTTCCACAACCCAACTAGCGCCAGTTATTTTAACAGGCTTAAAAATACTAGTAGAACATAAACTGAGTAGTACCCCACTGCCTTGCGGGTGAGAGTGGGTGTAGTTGGCACATGGCAGTTGACAGTTGGCACTGTCGAAAAGACAGTCAAAATGAATAGAAGAAATGAAGGTGTGTAATAAATCCTCATAGGGATTCATTGAAGGAAACTTATTATACACCAAAGAATCCAAACCCTTGAAAAATAGTGACCACACATTTTGCTCCAAAACTCCACTTCTACAAGGGCTAGAGTTTAGTAGTTGTTGTTTTTTTTTTTCATGAAAGCTGGGAATCTTGGGGAATTAATAGGAGGGATCTGAATCTTGAATCGATTTGAATTGAATCAGGCATGATTCAATTTGTACCTGAATCTAGCCAATGAACCACAGGGGTGATTTGTTTTGTCTCCAAATCACCCAAATCATCTAGATTCGGGTACAAATCGATTTGTACCCGAATCAATTTGCAAATCCCTAAAAATGGGGTTAGTGGAGAGAGTGCTCCGCTAACCTCATTTTAGGGGAGGGGTCCTTAGACAGGCTAGCCGCCATTGAACCACCGGGCTCAACCGTTAGCCCGTTGATTCTCCCTTAGCCCAGTTTCTCTCCATGAGAATAGCCTCATGGAATATTCTCCATGAGAATAGCCTCATTGTATGTGACAACCTGTATATTTACATTCTGTGATGTAAATCACATTACAAGAAGTAGAGGTGATATTCTGTTTGATATAACAGATTTTATTCATAACTGAGCTTCCAAATGTGGTGATATCTTTAAATAATCAAACAGAATACAGTGGTATGACACTGGATTGGCAATAGGAGGTTTAAGACCTGCTCTTTCAAGTAGCTTCCACAGGTTAGGGACTGGAAAAAGGCAATCACAGGTGGGTGACTGATAGCTTTCTTGTTTCAAATTTGCAGTAGTGGGGTACCTGTCCTTGATTGCTTGGTGACAGAGGTTGTAGCAATCAGCCCTCCCTTACCCTAAAGAGTGGACCGGGAGTGAACCCTGTCCTGACTGTCAGGCTAGGGAACAGCCACTCAGCACACGGTGGGCAGGACCTAGAGGGTCTTGCAGCAGGAAGAGAAGCATGTCTTTGTTCTCAGAAGGAGCTAGGAGGAAGATGAGAGAGGACGGGGAGCAGGCTTATTGAGCACCAGAAATGAAATCTTGCTGCCTCATGTTTAACAGCCAGCCTGGAGAATTCTCTCATGAAAGGATATCTGCAGATCCTTGAGAGACAGGAGTGCAGAAAGCTTGAATTCTCTCCTGGAGTTTGGGGTGAGTTCAAGGGGAAAAGGAGCCAAGGTCTTTGGGGTTTGGAAAGGTTTAGACAGAGAACAGCGTGTTAGCTCATGTTAGTTTTCTTTCTTTTTGTGCTTTGCAAATCCTTACAACTGGTTTATTGAGTTTGATCTGTAATGTAACAAACTAAGAAGCACTAGCCCCTTTCTATCCATCCAGGGGTGCTGCAAAAGTCTCTGTAACCTTTAAAGGTGCTTTTAAAGGCTCCTATATCCCCTGTTCCTTGCAACAGGAGGGCTTTTTAAAAGTATTATTGTAACCACTGAATAGCTTTACCTGTAACTAATAGCTGAGAGAGCCTCAGACTGAAGCAGTCTGTAGTATTTAGAATAAAGTTTTTTCTCTTTTTGTTCTTAGTATTCTACCTGCCTCTGAGTTGATTTTTAACTCAGAAAAGGGGTTTTTACTCTGGTGCAAACAGCTCTCAAGTTTGATTGCTCAGCAACTCACTACCAAGTGTTCACTACCCAGTGGAGGGGTGTTTTTGTAATTTTCCATTAATAATGAGAAGGAGAGTTTCCTGAAATTTAGCCCACACCAGGGAGGGATTAAACCTGTTTTAAAAGTGGGCATGGTGGCAGCAAGTACCAAAGGAATAGTTTAAGTTTTATAGGAACAGCCTTTGTTGAGCAAACATGGGGGGAATGATGCAGCATTTTTCTTCCCCTCATGTGGGCTTGCTCTGAGACAAAGGCTGGGCTTAAATGCACAACAGAGGAGAAGCAACGTGAAAGACAACCACAAATGGAATTCATTCCTAAACAATGATCTTGGATTTAAAATTGTTTATGAGTTTCTCTTGACAGAACCAATGCCCAGTTGATGTTTCGGTCAATAATATGAGGATTGTAGAAGCTGTTATTTAGTTTTGGGGTGAAAAGCAATGTCCTCATTGCAGATGCTCTTAATCCTTAGCGCAATACTATAGATGATGATCTTGTTTTTAATGTGTTTTGGATGGCAGCTTTTATAGTTTAAATAAAGATGAGCATCCATGGGCTTGCAATACAAGTCAGTTGGGTTCTTCTGTGGTTTGATCGTGAGGAGAACATTGAGAAAAGTAATTGGTGGATTTTCAGTGGTATTGTTACTTGTAACCATAATGGAGGGGTGAATGTTATGAATGTAGTTTGTGAATTTTTTTCCAAGGCTTCTTTTTCCCTCAGTCCAAATAATGACAATATCATCAATGTAACGCCACCATACTAAAGATTTGCATATAGAGTTTTTGAGGATGGGTTCTTTCAGTTTGTCTAAGAATAAATTAGCATGTTCAGGAGCCATATGTGTACCCATAGCTGTACACTGTAATTGTATATAATGTTTGCCATTAAAGGTGAAGTTGTTACAGGTGGGGACCAATGATGCCAGGTTGATGATTACTTCAGTTGATGGCTCTTTAGTAATCCTGTTACTTACAACATATTTTAATTCATTAATACCACTATTGCGTGGAATATCGGTATAAAGAGAAGTATCATCAAATGTAAACAGGATAGTCAAATTAGTGTTAAGGCTTTCTATCGTAAGAAAGAAATCATTAGTATCTTGGATGTATGATAGAAGTTTATGTACAAGGTGTGGAAGATGTGACTCTATATAAAATGAGATTATTTCTATTGCTGTGTTATTGCATGGCACAATGAGTCACCCTAGGTTATTGGCTTTATGGATAACATATAGTGTGTGTGTGTGTGTGTGTGTGTGTGTGTGTGTGTGTGTGTGTGTGTAAGGGGGGGGGGCTCGCCTTCTTGTTATAGACTTCAATAACATTACAAGATAGGTTGTTGCAGAAAAATGACCTCATAAAAATGAAGTCCATAACATGACCTGAGGTGGGGAACACATTCATTCTGACATGCCACATATAGCTGTGTGTAACTAGACTAAAACAAAAAACAGGAAGTCAGTGAAGCTGTGTACACAAGCAGCCCAACTCTGGCTAGGGCAGCCCAATCTGGGTCAAGCTGCTCGTGTGGAGCACTAGGATCCCAGCTGATCCTGGCACTGCCTCCACAGCAAGCCGGGCTTTTTACCCCACCCTTTAATCAGGGTTAGAGGGTGCCAGCATGCCATGAACCCCAGGGCTGGGGTCATGTGTATGCTCAGGCAGCATGTAGCCTGAGCACACACAGAGTCAAGCCCCTAAGCGCTCGACTCACATGGGATTCCCCCAATGCACTGCACTAGTCACACAATGCATTGTGGGATACCTGAAGGCCAGGACTCATTTTCCTGGCTTCCAGGATGCTGAACAGCTCGTGTCAGCACCCATCGTGTATGTGCATGAGCCATGTGGATTGCGCAAATGATGGATTGCCTGGTGGGGAGGTAGGTTCAATCCTGCCTTCCCCCTCCACCCACCCTTCCCACCACAGAAATGGCTGTGTGAATGACTTCAATATATTAATGAATCTCCATATAGATGCACATTATGAATCTGCACAATTTTCCCTCCTGTCTCATGACGGACACTTCTATACAATCTCACTTTTGTGCTGTTCGCACAATCTCCTCTTCAGTTCGTTCCAACGGCCTGCTGTGATGAGCTCGGATGGAAACTGAGATGGACTAGTGTTGATTAACATTGCTATTTCTCTTTAACTGATATTGAAAGATTAAATCATTCTGGCTGCCAAAGACAATGTATTAGCAGCAGCTGCAGAAAGAACAGCAGCTTTTAAGACTATTTCCAGGGCTGCTGCCTTATCCTGATGGGGTTTAATGCACAGCTGCCATTTCTGTCCTGGGTACACCTGCAGCCAGATTGTGGACTTGTTTCACCTGCTACCTGGAGTTCATTATTGAAGAATAATGAATACATTTTTATCTATGATCAGTCTTGGTTTCTATATGTTACGTGGATTATTCTCAGTACAAGCCATAGATGAAAGAAAATATGTAAAGTAAACCTGTACAAAAACAATTATAAATGAATATTATTAAACTTAACAGAAAGATATAATTTACCACCCATTGGTATCTGGGTGAGGTATTTAATTCAGTTTTATCTGCCTACTCATCCTGTTAATCCCCTCCCCCATTTACAGTCTTGTGTGTTCTGTTTCTCTGCAATAAGTCCCTTCTGTGTGATTTAATTTTCCAAATATTCTCTGTGCAATTTGCAAAACAAAGTTTAGAACTCATTGAAAAATAAATTACTAGGAACCAGCATCATAGCAAGGACACCAGTGGCTCTTGTCCAGGCTGCCGCCACTGGCCCCTACCTCCCCAGGCACGCCCCCTGCATCTGATGTCAGATGTAGGGTGTGTGACAATGATAGCAAACAGGGCTGCTCATTTTTGAGAGGTTTCAGCCAGTGCTGAGCTCCCAGCCTGACCGGGAATGCCTCTCCCTGCCTTTGCAAGCAGGGAGAAGCCACCCCATCCACGCTGAGAGCCCAGTGATAGACAAATTTTACTTCAAAATGGGGCATGCAGCCCCATTTGCTATCATTGCCAAGCCCCCTGTGTTTGACATCAGATGCAGGGGTGTGGCAGAGGTCTGGCTCGGGTGCTAGGCATGGCCCCTGACATATGGCAGCCTGGGTTCTTCGAACCCGTTCACATAATCGGCGCTATGCCCCTGCTTGCGTCTTGAAACATTACCTCTATGAATTTGTCAGTAGGGCAACTTGAGTAAGACTACAGTTACCTTCTCCACCCACCCATGAAAAAAGTTGCCCAGGTTGTTCCAGGAGCACTCCTGTTCTCTCAGGCTTTTAACTGAAATTAATTTTAAACTTTTGTTTGTTTTTAATCTTATGAGGTTGTTTTTACTTTTTATTCTGTGAAATTTTAACTGTTTTTACTGGGTTTTTTGTGTTTTAAATTATGTACACCACCTAGAGATGACTTTATCAGGCTGTATAAAAATATTATAGATACCCAAGGCCTATCTGGTCCAGCATCCTATTTCACACAGTGGTCCACCAGATGCCTCTGGGAAGGCCACAGGCAAGCTCTGAGCAGTGTTCCCTCTAACTTTTTTCATCAGTGAGCGGAATGAGTTTTGTTTTGGGCAGCAGTATCAAGGCAGTGTGCACACATGTGCATTATTATTAGGGATGTGCAAATTGATTTGGGTACAAATCAATTTGTACCCCAATAGCAATAGCACTTACATTTATATACCGCTCTATAGCCGGAGCTCTCTAAGCGGTTTACAATGATTTAGCATATTGCCCCCAACATTCTGGGTACTCATTTTACCAACCTCGGAAGGATGGAAGGCTGAGTCAACCTTGAGCCCCTGGTCAGGATCAAACTTGTAACCTTCTGGTTACAGAGCAGCAGTTTTACCACTGCGCCACCAGGGGCTCAAATCTAGCTGATTCGGGTGATTGGAGACAAAACAAATCACCCCTGTGGGCCATTGGCTAGATTTGGATCCAAATCGAATCGTGCCTGATTCGATTCAAATCGATTTGAGATTTGGATCGCTCCTATTAATTTCCCCAGCTTCCCCAGCATTTTTTTAAAAAGCTAAGCTCTAGCCCTAGAAATGGAGTTATGGAGCAAAACGTGTGGTCACTATTTTTCAAGTGTTTGGATACTTTGGTGTATAATAACTTTCCCTCAATGAATCCCTCTGAGGATTCATTACACACCTTCATTTCTTCTATTCATTTTGACTGTCTTTTGGACAGTGGAAGATAGGAAGCTGCCATATACTGAGTCCGACCATTTGTCTATTTAGCTCAGTATTGTCTTCACAGACTGGCAGCGGCTTCCCTAAGGTTGCAGGCAGGAATCTCTCCCAGCTCTACCTTGGAAATGCCAGGGAAAGAACTTGGAACCTTCTGATGCTCTTCCCAGAGCGGCTTCATCTCCTGAGGGGAATATCTTGCAGTGCTCACAGTTCTAGTATCCCATTCATTTGTGAGCAGGGCAGGCCCTGCTTAGCTAAGGGGACAAGTCATGCTTGCTACCACAAGACCAGCTGTCCTCCCATGACAGTGCCAACTGTCAACTGTCAGGTGCCAGCTACACCCCCCACCCACATGCAAGGCAGTGGGGTACTACTCAGTTTATGTTCTATGATTTTTTTTCAAGTGTTTAGGCTCTTTGGTGTCTAATAACCTTTCCTCATCATTAATCCCTATGAGGATTCACTACAAGCCGAAGAGTCTAAACACCTCAAAAATTTCTTATAAAATAAGCTGAGTACCCAGTGGCTTGTGCGTTGTGGGGTAGTTGGAACATGGGATGCCACTAATTCCCCACCCCCACATTCAAAGCAGTGGGGTCAAAATGAACATAAGAAATGATGATGTGTAATGAAGACACCAAAGTATCTAAACACTTCAAAAATACCTTAAAAAAAATGAGTGCCTCAGTGTCTGTGGGTGGGGGCAGGGGTTGAGTTGACACATGGCAGTTGACAGTTGGCACTGTCCAGTGATAGTCAAAATGAACAGAAGAAATGAAGGCATAAAATGAATCCTCATAGGAATTCATTATGAGGAAAAGTTATTAGGCACAAAAGAACATAAATATTTCAATATTCCTAAAAATTAAAATGAGTACCCCACTGCCTTGCAGGGGGTGGGGTGGGGTGTAGTTGGCACATGGGAGTTGACAGTTGGCACTCTCCAGTGACAGTCAAAATGAACAGAAGAAATAAAGGTGTGCAATGAATCCTCATAGGGTTTAGGGATGTGCAAACCAGTTCGACATTGAGCCAATTCAACATCGAGCCGGTTCAGTTCAACAGTTCAGGGTCAAACTGAACCACCCCGTTTGGTCCGATCTCGGACCAAACACACCCCAAATGTTCAGGGCGGTTGTGGACCATAATAATAATAATAATAATAATAATTTTTTACCTTTTCCCACTCGGGGGAGTTCCTGGAGGCAGGGGGTGTCCGCGGAGGTTCCCAATTCCCCTGCCAGCTTTCTATATTTCTATATATCTGAACACGTGAAAAATAATGTGTGCACATTTTGCTCCATAATTCCACTTCTACAAGGACTAGAGCTTAGCTTTTTTTTTTTTTTTAATGAAAGCTGGAGATCTGTGTTAGGGTTAGGATATGGTGATATTGAATCCCCATTATTTCCTATGGTGGAAATGTTCAAAATCAGAAAAAAAACTAAAATAATTCATTAAAAATGAACCAAGTGTCCCACTGCCTTGAAATTTGGGTTGTAGATGGCACCCATGGGGCCCTACCTACCACCCAATTGTGGTGCCACTAGGACCTTGTTAAGTGGTCCAAATTGATCCAAATCTGAATTGAATGAAAGCAAATGCAAATCGAATCTGGGGTGATATGGGGGGATAGATTTGAACACAAAACAAATCAGGGGTGATTGTTTTGGGCACAAATTGAATCAAAAATCAATTTGTGCACATCCCTAATTATTATATGCCACTATAGATATCACACACACACACACACACACACACAAACCATAAATATGGAAGGAAATAAGTATTTTACATTTCTACTCTATTTTATTACAAAGTATAATACAAACTAGGCGATACTTCAACAGTTATTGGAAGTGGCAATACCTCAAAATTCAAATTAGTGTGGTAGAAATAGTATTATCACACTGCAGATAGTAGAAATATGAAGTGGTGCTGAAAGGTTCTAGGCCCGACCAAGAAGTGAATGACCTAGAGTCATGAAATTTACATGCTATTCCACATATTCACCCCAACGTTCAACACATCATTTCTCATCTTTCAAAAAAAAATTGATGTCAAGTCACTGAAATAGTGCTCTGCTGCTGCTATCACCTCCGAATCATTTGAAAATTTCCTCCTTTTCAAATTCTTTTAAAGGTTTGGAAACAGGAAATAGTGAGATGGAGCAAGATCTGGTGAGTAGAGTGGATGATCTATGCATTCAAACCCCAAATTCCTCGAAACATCCATCGTCTTGCCAGCCTTGTGAGCAAGTGCATTGTCCTGCAAAAAGAGAACACCTTCCGTATTATTTTATCACACTGCAGATTTTTGACTTGCAGCACTGAAGCTGCATTCCTGCTGTGCACCTCTGACTGCAGCAGCATTCATGCGCTCTGGCCATCCCACCATCATTGATTGATTTATTATGCTGCCATTCTCAGATCCTCAGTGTAAGGCCTTTAAAAGTTAAAATCACAATTATTTTTGAATTATGCTTGGGAATAGATTGGGGAGTGTTGCCCTTTATGTTCCAAGGTTTGCTCCAATGCTTGTTCCCAGACTCCCAGTTGGTATTAACCCTGATTTACATCTGATTTCTCCACGCCCCATCCCCGCCTTTCCCCCATTGCCTGAGAGATACTACAGTTGTTATTTCCTTGGCTGCTTCTCTCATTATCAAAGTTGTTTACCAAATCAAAATGGTGGAAAATGTCAGGAAACCAGTTTAGCTTCACAGCCAATTTCCAAAAATAGGGCAGACAGGTGTAAAGGAATACATCTCTATCTTCAAACAACATTTTGCATACCGATGTTTTTCATTTCATGTTAAAAAAACAAACATAGATGAAGAATTCTAAAGTCCTCACCAGATTCCCCTTTACCAGAAGAGTTCTGAGCCTTGTTTCAACTCTTGTCTGGTTCAGTTCGAAGGCTGGTCCAGTTTAACCCCAAACCCATGGAGCTGAGCCGAGCTCGCACACCCCTACTCTCACTGTCAGTGACTGACAAGGCAAGGGATCTTGGGGGCATGATGGAAAGTGTCAGCTCAATCTGCTGTAGCTGTTAAAAAGGTCAGTTCCATGCTTGGAATCATTGGGAAGGGGGTTGAAAACTGCTAATATTATAATGCCCTTATGCAAAACTATGGTGAGGCCACATTTGGAGTACTGTCTACAGTTCTGGTCACGATATCTTAAGAAGGACATTGTAGAACTGGAAAAGTTGCAGGAGAGGGCAACCAAGATTATCAGGGGCCTAGAGCACCTTCCTTACAAGGCAAGGCGACAATACCTGAGGCATTAGGCATTAGGTTTAGAAAAAAGGTGACTGAGGAGAAACATGACAGGAGTCTAGAAAATCATGCATGGTGTGGAGAAAGTTGATAGAGAAATTTTTTTCTCCCTCTTGCATAACACTAGAACCAGGGGTCATCCCATGAAACTGATTACCAAAATGTTTAGGACCGACAAAAGGAAGTACTTTTTCACACAATGCATAATTAACCTTTGGAGTCCTCTGCTATAAGATGTGGTGACAACCTACAGCCTGAATGGCTTTAAGAGGGGTTTAGATAAATTCATGGAGAACAGGTCTATCAATGGCTACTAGTCTGATGGCTATAGGCCACCTTCAGCCTCAGAGGTCTCTAAATACCAGTTGCAGGGGAGTAACCCCAGGAGAGAGGGCATGCCTTTAGTGCCACCATTACCTCTAAGCTGCGCGCTGTGTGTGCACACACACCCTACAAGCTGCCTGCACAGCAATCCCAAAAGGCCACTCACTCGCCCTTTTGCCGGTGCTGGCTGCTACTCCCCCGATCCTCCCCAAAAGTGCTGCTTTCTTTGCAGCTACTGCCCCCCGCGCCCACCCCTGGATTTGAGTGGATTAGTGTCATCTGCAAATTTGCTCACCTCACTGATTACCGCAACTTCTAGGTCATTTATTAATAAATTAAAAAGCACCAGTCCCAGTGCAGATCCATGGGGGACCCCACTTCTCTCCATTTAGAGAATTGTCCATTTATACTCACCTTCTGTTTCCTGTCCTTCAACCAGTTAACAATCTATACATGAACCTCTCCACTTATCCCATGACTGCTAAGTTTTCTCAAGAGTCCTTGATAAGGAATTTTTTTGAAAGCTTTTTTGAAGTCCAGATATACTATGTCAATTGGATAACCTCTATCAACACACCTGTTGCCAATTGATTAGTAATGTAACTTTCATGTCATTCTTGTTGCTATAATTAACAGAAAGAAGTAGGTGGGATGGGAACAATATTTCTGTATTGTGTTTGAGTTAATACTGGAGTTTCTGATCTTCACATTTAAAACCTAAATACTTGAAAACAAAAGGACCCCCAGTCCCCTGGTGGTTCATCTCCAGGTGCTACCAGTTCACCTGTAGAAGCTTGGAATCAGGCATTTGAGTAGTCATCATTAGGTTGTGGAACACGCTCCCCCTGGGTATAAGAAAGTTATTTTTAGATATCTTCAAGAGAGCAATAAAGACCCATCTCTTCAGCTTGGCTTTTGATGATATTTATGTATTTTTATTGGTGTTTAAAAGAGTTGTATGTTGATATTTTTAAATGGTTTTATTTTCTATTTTATGCTAATAGTTTAAACAGTTTTATTTTTATTGTGAACCGCCCTTAGCCATTTTTAGATGGGCAGGACATAAATGAAACTAACTTGAATGAATGAATGAATGAAGTCCTAAGGGAGGACATTCTTCAGCAATAGAATTTAAAGTGATCAACTGGTACTTTAAAAAGTGATTTTAAAAAAAAAGTGTACTGAAGTAACCGGAGCCTAAGTGTTATGCCGGAACAGTCAACCCTGACAAAGAGGTCCTCTATAAGATTACCCTTGCTAGCTGGGGGAAAGGGCACCTCTTAAAATAGCGACTCTTATATTTAGAAGGGAGAGAACAACTGTCTCTCCTGCTGCTCATCACAGACTTGCTAACATGGGCTGCATGGTCCCCTGCTAACTGAGTCCCGAGGCACCTTATTAAAGTGGTGATTCTCTTTATTGAGCAAGGGGAGAGCAACTGGCCCTATCCATCCCCAGCAAAGCATCCCTCCAGTGGCTGTCGATGGTGTCTATCTTATGTTTCTTTTTTAGATTGTGAGCCCTTTGGGGACAGGGAGTCATGTTATTTATGTATATCTATGTAAACTGCTTTGGGAACTTTGGCTGAAAAGTGGGATATGAATATTCATCATATTCGTGTTCATAGCATACCTCCCAGTGTCTGTTGCTACTGTCTCCCTTGTGTTCCTTTTAAAGTTTGTAAACTATTTTGGGAAAGGAAAACAACTTTTCATTTCTATGCTATGTAAACTATTTCAACTGCGTTGTGAACTTTTCTTTGTTAAAAAGCAGTATATAATATGCTTAATAATAAAAACATAATATTATTGCCTGTAAAAGGCTGGTGCTTGATGTGTCCATGCAATTGCCATACTTGTATTCTACTGCTTACTTCATTATCATTAAATTAATCATTAAAGAAATTAATATTTCTTTAATGATTTCTGAGTTTCTACTGTTCCAGAAATAGACTACTTAAATAACTAAAATTCAAGTTAAAATCTCTTCTTAAAACTTATGGTATTGTACAGTGATACCTTTAATATAAAATCTCTGTTGATCAGCCAGATAGAGGAAACCAAAAAAGCAGAATTCAATTCTGGAGTGTTTTCTCCCAGAAGGACAGATGGAGGAAGGCATTTGGCTGCTGAAGTGTTTAGGTTGCTATACCAACTAGATGTTTTATTTACTGTCATTTTGATAGTTATAACACCCAATTCTTCACTCTATCAGGGTTGAACATTTGCTGCAGAATGCAGCACAAAGTCATTTTTATATTCATTCTCACATTTAAAAATGTAATTCAGGAGCGCCTCATTGATAACTAGTAGCAAATTCTAAACAATGGCTGACACCTTGACTAAATTTACTAGAAGACATCCTACTAAAATTTTGTAGTCCTTTAGAGTAACTCCTGAGCAGTTAGACTAAGTAATTTAGTCCAGATGTCAGCTACTGAATCTAATTTAGAAACACACATTTTCTAAAAGTCCTATTTATTTTTACAGTAACAGCAACTAAATCTTTCAGAAGACAGAGGATGCCTTTAGGGTGACAATCCGAGACAACCAAAGCCTAAGCAAAAGGAGACACATGCATGAAGCTGAAGCTGCGTTAAAAGTTTTTATTGTGGCCAAACGTCCAACTGAATAGAAAAGTACATTTATGTATTTTATTTTATTTATTATTTAACATATTTTTATACCACCCAAAACTTGCATCCCTGGGTGGTTTACAATTAGATTTGCAAGAAGTAGTTTGTCTATTCAGCCAAATAATCAGCTGCAATATAAAATGTTGGCTGACATGCTGCACAACCTTATGAGGTTGGAGCAAGAATTCCATCCTTGCAAGGAACAATTTAACTAACAGCCTATGAGGCTTCTCTCCCCTCCCCGCAAGGGATGGAGCTCTTGCCCTGCCCATGTAAGGCTGCACGGCATGTCAGCTGTTGAAAACATATCTGGTTGTTTATGCACCTCTCCACTATTTATGTTTTGTAGGAGTGCAAAAACAATTTAATGTTAGTAGAAAATGATCATATTGACTTTATTTCTGATGGTTGTATGAAGGATGACTATCTCTACAAAGACATACACCAATGTCTTAAAAGCAGTTAAGCTCATACCTGTCAGCTTTTAAAGCACTTCATTTTGAAAATCTTTCTCTAATGATGATCCAAAAAGCTTCAAGTATAAGCAGAAAGCCCTTCTCATTCATGCATACAGCGTGGTTGCCAATATTTTTCTTCCAGCTACCTTCCTTTGCACTGGTGTAGGTGGTCTCCTAATCTTTAGAGGCAGCTTTTGAGGGCAAAAAGGGAAAACAGAGGGTTCATATGTAGAACATATAGCACGGTACATTGGATCTCAGCCACTATCTTTTTAATATAACCACCACTCGGTTCTATGCACATACTGTATTTCTGAAAGTATGTTGACAGCTTAATGAGACTCTAACTAGTAACTTTAAATAGGTTTTCCATCTTGTGTAGTTTAACATTTCCATCATAAACACATTGCAAATAACCACACATCTCACCTGCATTGTTTTTATGTGGGAATGGTCTTGTTAATGTGCTCTCACATGAGAAGCTCTGATATGTAGGATGTTAGGAAATACTTTGCATGCCATTGAGCCCTTGAAATGATGAATATAATATCAATGCCAGATCAAAGGTCCATTCTAAAAAGCAGATATCCATGACTTGGTCATTAATAATGCTCAAGCCTGGCATGTGTTCCTGTGCCTTGACTGCAGGAGCGTAACTATAATAGGGCAAGGGGAGACAGTTGTCTGGGGGCCCACTGCCTTGGAGGGGGCCCCCAGAGGCAAGTCACATGACTGACTCCCCCAGCCACGCACCTGCCCGGGCTTCCTTCCGTTGTATTCATCCTCCAAAACTGATGTTAGTGTTAAGACCTGGAGCTACCAGAACAGTATGTCTTTCTCTAGTACCATTGCATCGTCCACAATAACTTGCATCGTCCACAATAACTTAAGATGTCTTTACTTCATGAGCTGAGCTTCAGTGGGGGGGGGGGGGCATTTTAAAATCTTGTCTCTGGGCCCACTCCAACCTTGTTACGCCCCTGCTTGACTGGATATCAAAATGACAGTATTGACACCAATGGTTCTAGCTGAGTGCAGCATCAGTCTAGGGAGACTGGAAGATGCACTTAAGGAGGGGAAACCGATTGTCAAATATGCATAATCTCCTAGGAAAGCCACTATCAGTGCAGGTGTACCAAAATCTGATGATATGTAGATTTTTTTTTGGTCCGATACAATAACTAAACTTACTTGTTAGGATTCCCTATCCTTTATCTCCATTTTTTCAGCAAGAGAAAAATAGACAAAGAATGTGATGTTTGCAAAATGGTAGGCAAAAAATATCTATTAGATATCATTACTAGCTACCATCTCAAACTGTGCAAATTTAGATGAAATCTACCTTATGGAGACAAAGATTATATGATCATAATATAATCAAATTATGAACAGAAAAGTAACCGCCATTTTAACCTATGTGATATATGCCTGTTATGGAGAAGACTCTAAACTAGAATTGACCATTCTGGTTGGCTTCTGCATAAGTCACTTACACCTTGGTATTCTTCCCTTGAAAAATGCTTCATTACTACAAATTATCATTGTTTATAGCTGAATGGCTTGCCTGCTGTTACAGAAAATATGTTGTTCACAATGAAAATATACATAATGCAAGGAGGAATTGTTGGAAACTGCTCTGCAAATGAACAACCATATGTCACAGATCATGTATTCATATTTTGGGAAGGAGCTGTCATCATAATTAGTGCTGGCTTGTGTATTCAGTAGCACTCGATTGCCAGTGAACAAAACAAGATGGTCCAGAAATGCAAAATGTTTTAAACAATGGAGAACTATGGTATTTTACCAAAAGCATTGTGCATGACCCTAGTCTTTCATCCTGAGTCAGGAACTTAGCAAGAATCTTCAAGATTCAGGAACCCATTTGTAAAATGGAACCATAACACTACACTGTCCTTCAGAATGGCACTAATCTAATGGCACTTTCAATTACTAAGTAGCTGAGACACATTTAACATGAAATAAGCATGGAGAAATGAACTTAAAAATTTCTTGGAAATACAGAGGCATTTTCATTGACTTGAGACCTGAGCTGGATTTAGTGAGACCATAACAATCACATCATGTTAAAGATATGATGCAAATGTTATTGGAATTATGCATCTCTAAGGTATTTTCTTTTAAAATAAGCAATAGTGTTGGCTGACATGATGCACAGCCCTCCATCACTAGAGGGAGAGCTGTGGAGGGCAGCAGGTCCACAAGAGGCCATCAGTGTTCTTGGGCTGAAGACTTCTTTCCACCGTGCAGCAAGCATGGAGGGGGAGGAGAGAGGGATTTTTGCATCACTTACCCCTCCAAAAGCCCTTTACATATATAAATTTGTTTCTGAGGATCATTCAGCCTTCCAGAGATGGAGAGCTGCACATCATAAGAACAGCCCTTCTGGATCAGGCCCAAGGCCTATTCAGTCAAGCATCCTGTTTCACACAGTGGCCCACCAGCCAGTGTCATTATTGTGCCATGTGTAAACTAGTGGCTAAGAGACCGAGCTGTGAATGAGGACCTCCCTATTTTGAATCTCATCGTATCTGCCATTAATTCAATAAGTTGCCTTAGGCAGACCACTTCCATTCGTTCACAACTTTCATCTGCCATAAGGGGATAATATTTGCTTACCTTGCAGGGTTTTTTGCAAGGACTGCAACAAGATAAAATATAAGAAGTGCTTGAAAACTCTATACAAATTGCAATTATTAGTATTGACCACTCTCATTTTGGGAATCAAGGTGACAGTTTATGCAGATCAGAATGGGAGGATAACTCTGAAATAAACAAATCAGAGATACATTTGTTTTTTATGGACCTTGTGCATTTTGCTCAGTAGTAGGCCTATTCATATGGCCATAGGCAGGCGCGTAACAATGATAGGGCAAGGGGAGACAATTGTCTGGGGGCCCCACTGCCTGGAGGGGCACCCCAGAGGCACCTCATGTGACTCCCCATTGCCCCCTGCCCAGCCCCATAGCCTCTCAGCCACTTGCCCTCTTCGCCGTCTCTCCTGCTTGTTCTGCTGGCCCGCAATCGATGCAGCGGGCAAGCTGCAAAGAGCTCCTTTTCTCCCGCCTCTCAGCTGATCGGCGGGTGGGCGGGGCTTCCATGGAGGCCTCCGTGTAGGCCGCAGTGAAGCCTGAACTCGAGTAGGGCCCAAGCCAGCCAGGAAGGAGGAGGCAGCCAGAGTGTTCTCTGCAGCAGAAGACCCCTTGCTGCCCTGCTTAACCCAGACCAGCATTTGCCAGGTAGAGTGTGAACTCCTTTTTGTGGTTACCTTTCCCACCGCCCCCCCCCCAATATATAGGGATCTGCTTGCCATAGGGCTTGGATATGGGGGGGGGGAGGGACCGAGAAGTCTCTGAATATTTATTTTGAAACAGCTTGGAAAATTTGCTGACTTAAAAAAAACTATCTAAAAAGTCCTATAAGTGGCTTGTTTCATGGCAGAAAATTGCAAAAACTTCTGGAACAGTATTTTATTAATTTTATTTATTCATTCATTCATTTATAAATGCACTTATGTTCAAGTTGTTTTGCAACCCAGAAGGTCTGAGTGAGAACTGTGAAGCATGTGTGGTGCTTTTATTTTATTTTTCTTGTGTGTGAACTGCTCCCCAATAACTTGCAGGGACTTCAGGGTAAATCTGGCCAACATGTGAATGCAGCACCTCCATTCCAGAGGAGATGTGTCTTAAAGGGCTTTAAAAGCCTCCTGTGAAAAACCTCCTGCAATCAAACATTTATTAATTCTGGTGTTATTATTAGATCTTGAATTTGTTGGTTACATTTTTCGACCTCTTTCACCCAGCCTTCTTTTTTATTATAATCTATTGGATTGTCCCATAATTTCCCCCAGAATTGCACTGTTTCTTCTTTATTGGGTGTTTCTATGATTCTTGCAGTTTCTCCTTCTGTGCTTTGGTAGAAACGTCTCTGATTCAACTGGAATGGGAGATTCTGCCTGTGTTGTGTAATTCTGGCTTCATATCTGCTAATCTTCTTTGACACTGCTGTTATTTGCTGCTTTATTATTTCCAGGACTTCTCTAATTTTCCTTGAATCTAGGTGGTATTTTTGGATCAGATACTGTTTGTTGTTTTCATTCTTCAGCTTCTTGTCTTTCATATCTTTTAATTTACTAGCATCTGATGTAAGCCTAGATACTTTATTTTCTAATCTAATCTTCCATTTAGATGATGTACTACTTTCTTTTTTTACATGTCCTTATATCCGAGCTCTTGTGTTGTTATTGTTGCTGCACTGTACATTAGTTGGTTTGTTTCTTGCAAATTAATGGTTGTTATTTCTGCAAGTGCAGCATTGACATCTTTTAATGCCTGAGTAAGTTGTATTTTGGCAACTGTTTTTAGAGCTGGAAGTTGAACCCTTGTGGTTGTTTGGTTCATGTGCTCAGTTATGTTTTGCTTTAGTTCTTGTTGCTTTTCTGTTAAATGGCATTTGGGTTTTTGAGGTGAAGGCAAAGGGGAGGTTGCCTGGTTTTGATTTTGAAACAGTTTAGCAACAGTGGCATCCTCTATTTCCAACACCTCCTCCACCTGCACATGAGCAACTGCTTCAGTTGGTGGTAATTCTTCTTCCATATCTTGAGCCTGTGTTGCTCTTTCCAGTTCTTCCAGCTCAACTCCTGTGAATACTTTATTTCTTATTATGAATCTTCTCTGGTCTGCTAGCCTTTGTTCTGTTATTTCTGTATCTGGATGCTTCTCTTTCCAAATTTGGTACATTCTTTTTAAATAACCTCTTCTAGTTGGACTAGACTTGTAATAGCAGATCATTATTTCCTTGTTGGCGTTTTTTGTATATTTTTTTCCAGTTAAGTGACTTTTCTTCCAGTAACTTTGCTGTCTTCAGCCCTGGTTGCTCAACTGAAGATCCTGAGTCCTGTTGCCCACTTGCCACCAGATGTCCAGGGACTCCAGCACCTGGCGCGGTCCTTGTTGACCCAGGTGATGACTGATCTGGTATATATTTATTAAAGTTACGTCTCACCATATTGTTGATGGGAGAGGCACTCTGGGGGATTATCATCATCATCATCATCATCATTACATTTATATTCTGCTCTTCCTCCAAGGAGCCCAGAGTGGTGTACTACATCCTTAAGTTTCTCCTCACAACAACCCTGTGAAGTAGGTTAGGCTGAGAGAGACGTGACTCGCCCCAAGTCACCCAGTAAGTATCATGGCTGAACGGGGATTTGAACTCAGGTCTCCCTGGTCTTAGTCCAGCACTCCAACCACTACACCACTCTGGCTCCATATAAATGTCTGTACACATGTACATGTTTTTGTTCAAGTTATTGTCCATGCATTCACCTTTAAAATGAACCTGGATACAGCCCGGCCTTAAATGCAGATAGTGTACTGCTGTACATGTATCGGACATAACATGTGAATAACTGATATGTACATGTACACGTGTATACAGATTGTACATGCCATGAACATAATGTGTGCATGCAGCTTACTCGCATTATCACAAATGGTGTGAAACCACAATCACAGTACATCCTGCAAAGACTATAGCTCTCAGGGGCACTGCACACTCTTTCTGATGTGCTGAGGACTCAGCCAGTCAGGTCACTTACAACAACAGGAGGGAGAGAGTGAAAAGTACACAAATACCTCCTCCTCCTGTAGCAGGGCAAGAGGGCTGTAGGGAAAAGAAGGAGATCCCCACACTCACCATTGGTTAAATGCTGCTCATGAGCACTGCTGCTGGAAGAAATATACACATTTGTAGAGCATTTTTCCTGGGAAGGAGGCAGGCTTTTTTTAACTTTGAGCTCAGATTTGAGCCTTGGGTTCTATGGAAGTGTGCTCCTCCATGGGGATGGGCACTCTATCAAGTCTCTAAAATTTGTATCCAAAGCCAAGCTGGAGAACTGACATCTCTAAGGTAGCTGGGGAACAAGATGCTTAGGAAAAGCTGAACAAAAGGAGTGGTGCTATACAGCAAGTGAAGTGGTTCAGACTACACAGTACACCACAGTAATGGTACAGCACAGCAGGAGCCAATTTAGTCTAGGAAATAGAGTTTTAAAGGTGGACCTGAGTTCAAAATCCAAAGACAGGCATAAGCTAATGAACTCACAGTATGGTCTTGGACAAGCCACTCTTCAGTTCCCCATCTGTAAAATGGGAATAATGATCTACATTGTATTTAAATACATTCTATTTATTTTGGGTTCAATGAGATAAGAGCTCCAAATCGTTTTTCACACATGCTAGAGAAATTAAGTATTTCAGTAATTAGTCACTAAATTATAATATAAGGACATTTCTTGAAAACAGTATCAATCCAGTCTATGGATTTATCTCATCTCTTTAGAAGATAGCCACCCTTGAGGTAAATTTAAAATCTACATCTGCCTTTGTCATCTACAACCACAGTATTTTAAAAAAATCTCTTCCCAAAGTTGTATCTTTTATTCCAAGAAAAAAGAAGGTAACTAACTAATCTAGACTGCTCAGAAAAATCTGTACTATGTAATGAAACAGAAATGTTATCTTTATTCAATACATTTTGTATTAATCCACTTGTTATATTTGATTTAGTCTGGAAAAATGGGCCTACAAGATTTTAGTAATTATAGCCAGAAGTTGTCACAGAAAAGATGAGATGTGAGACACAAAGGTTGGGGAAACGTTTTGATTTTTAAAAATAATACAAATCTAACAGAGCAACGTTATCTGGAGTTGAACTGTAAGAGAGATAGTACAAAATTATCCTGTAACTGCAGAACACAATGCTATGCCAGCAGAGAAATACTGAATTGGCAGAACTATACCTGTGTGCTGTTGACAGACTACTATCAGCATAACACTTATGCTGATGGGCTCCTCTAGCACATGGGAAAACTGAGTGGCTCTGTTGGGCATAGAAAGGCATGGGAAATAGGGAAGTTGGTCAGAACCATAGATATCAGTCCTACATCCAACAATTGCATAAAAGAAGGTATAAGTCAAAACATTCCTACTGGTGTTCCATAGCCTCAGACTTGTCCCCCTCTTCCCCACCAATTAATATCCTAATTCATGAGCCAATCACAGCACTATATGAGAGATAGATATAGGGGACAAATAAAACATATCAAGATATAACGTGTGGGGATACATTAGTTTGCCAGCATGTATAAGGAACTAAAGTCCTATGCAGATGTTACCAAAGTATAGAATATGTATCTTGGTACAGCCACCATGACCACAATAGAATATGTTCATCTTGATTAGTCAGACAGCTGCAGTTATGAGAAAAGCACCACCTGTTGGATTCTTGATTTTTATGCTGCTTCCAGTGGTACCCTGTGAGACAAAAGAGGTGGCAATCCCTACGTCCATCTATCCCCAGGAACCCCAGGCTTCCCAACCAATAAGTCCAACCCAATTCAGAGCCACCCACTGGAAGTTACCTCGTGCATTTAACAATCAGTACCAGAACAGTGAATCTACATATAGCCTGTGATGCACATATGCAGGTCACATTGCTAGCACCATACTTTGTCATCTGCATTCCACAAGATGACACATGAGATTTAGAGCAGAGAAAGGTCTTGATACCATAAAAGGGAGAACAAAGGAAGAGCAAGAAAGGAGAAGTGCTACCTGCCCATCAACAGTGTTCTCTCTAATTTTTTCCATCTCTGTGTGGAATGAGCTTTGTTCTGAGCGGCAGTATCAAGGCAGTGTGTGTGCATAGGCATTCAGAGTGGGATCTTCCTGATTAAACCTGAGCAAATCTAAAATTAACTGAGCGGACATAAAAAAATCAGTGAGTGTGCACACATGTGCACGCCTTAGAGGGAACAGTGCCCGTCAGGTAATTCTAGGAAAGACACAGCTACAAAAATAAAACCTAAATGAGGAGCATAGGACAGAAATGGAGTGTGGGGCAGTGGATGGACATGGAGATGGATGGATTACTTTTCCTTCCTTTGTTCCTTCCTGGAGTATGTTATCTTCGCATTCTCAGTTGTAGAGTGGTGTGGGAGTTCCTATAGCATTTGTGTCTCAGATCCTGAAGCAGAATACCTTTGTAACTAAGTGCCCTGTCATATTTAACATCTCCATCACCAAGTTATCACTTGTATGCACCTTAAAACCTTCTCATTGATATAAGAACCCAGGGGACATACATACTTATGTAGTTCAGCTTTTGTTGCTCAAACGTCTGCCATCAGAATCAGGAATTAGGAAGAATATAAATGCTGTATTATTTATTATTATTTATTTGATTTCTATACCGCCCTTCCAAAAATGGCTCAGGGTGGTTTACACAGAGAAATAATAAATAAATAAGATGGATCCCTGTCCCCAAAGGGCTCACATTCTAAAAAGAAACATAAGATAGACACCAGCAAGAGTTACTGGAGGTACTGTGCTGGGGGGTGGATAGGGCCAGTTACTCTCCCCCTGCTAAATAAAGAGAATTACCACATTAAAAGGTGCCTCTTTGCCAAGTTAGCAGAGGTATTAACGGAGAGATACTGGAATGTTGGGGGAGTCTCTTCCCTGCATCTATCTACTAGAGATGACTACATTTTCAGAATCTCTCAAAGTCCATCTAGCGGCTAGCCCATGGCTGGCATAGCAGCCCTGCCAGATTAAAAATTCAACTTAGCAGAAATTGACATGTTCCTCTCCATGTAGTGTTCCCTGTAACAGATTCCTAGATGTTGTTGACTGCAGCTCCCATAATCTCCAGCCAAAGGCCATTGCAGCTAGGCATGATGGGAGTTGTAGTTAACATCTGGGAACAACACTTAGTACAAAGGGCACTTAGTAGAAAGGTATTTTGCTTCAGGATCTGAGACACAAATATTGTAGGAACTCCCATGCCACTCTACAACTGAGAATGCAAAGACAACATACTCCAGGAAGGAAGGAAGGAAGGAAGGAAGGAAGGAAGGAATATCTTCCATCCATCTCCATGTCTCTGTCCTTGTTACTCTCAAAAACATTCTGGAGCTCTTCTCATGATCAGTGAGTAGAGCTCAGTGGAGGTCTGCAGGGAGAGCGGGTTGGACTCACTCTTCCTGTAGACAACCAAGCTTTCTTCCCTGGGCGGGCGGTTCGCCTGCCGAGATGACTGACTGTGCTCCCGGTAGCTCCTGACTACCACACATCGCCCTGCCCCTCCCCTAGGAGGTCCAATAATACACCATGTGAGTGCACAGTGCATTATGAGGACTCCCACTCCCCCCACCCCGCCCGGGTGTGCCAGCCGCAGCTGTGACACACAATTACAAAAATGAGGTTAAAGGAGTGTTTGCTCCCTCAACCTCATATAAGAGGGTGGCTAACCTCACTTAGGCAGGTTTGCCGCCGTGTAGCCGCTGGGATTGGGTCCCAATCCCAGTGGTTCACACAAGCGTGCAAAACTGGGCTGGGCTCCCTTAGCCCGGTTTTGCATATCAGTGTGAATAGCATCTATGTCATTTGGCAAGAGGAATTTTCCCGTGGCTGGCATGCTTCCTCTTACATCTTCCTAGTGTTTTTGCATAGCTGCCTTTAAGCGAGCATTATTGGTGCAGGCATGATACAGTGGTGCAGGCTGTGATCCACAATGCCGTTCCGGTTGTCATATGGATTTCCTTTTTTGCCCCTATGACACAAAAGGATGCTGCTCTGTGGAATGAGACGCTCAGAAGACTAGTCCTATCCCTTTTCCCATCTAAAAGAATTGTAGCAGTCAGGACCCACAAAAGTAGGCTTGGTTTGCTTTGTGGTAGCCACACAAAAGTAGGCTTTGCTTTATGGTTATCAGTTTGTATCATCCAGGGTTGAAAATCCAACCTCTTTTTCCATGGCATTGTTCTTTCCCACTATTTATTTATTATTTTATATACCACCTGACTCCAAAGGCTCTAGGCAGTTCAGAAAAATAAATACAACAAAAACAAATAAGAAAAACTTTAAAACAATTTAAAACAGTCAGAGATTACTAAACGCCAGGCTAAAAAAATGTGTCTTAAGGGCTCTTTTAAAGGCCGGCAAAGATATTAAACCATGAACATCTATAGGGAGTGCATTCCATAGCCCAGGAGCAACTACAGAGAAGGCCTGTTCCCGAGTCACCGCCAGATGAACTCGCGGCATCTGGAAACGGATCTCTCTTGATCCTTAATGTGTGGTTAGGATCATGCAAAAGAGGCGCTCTCCCAGGTAACTAGGTTCGCTTTGGTATTTCCACCTGTACCATCTTGCTGTGGTATACATTCTACCTTGTAGATCCTTTGCAAGATGCTTATTCTCCTCACTCAGAAATCAATTAAAAATGCATTTTGTGCAGGCTTGTCATAATTATCTGGGTGGAGTCACTGGCAACCTGGCAGGACACAAAGCTTTCTCCTAGGATGTCTACCTGCATAGCTCCTCATTGCTGAGCTTTGGGAGGTCTGGTCGAGTAGCCTGCCTGAACATCCTGTGGAAGGGGAATGTAGCCTACGATGATCTCATCATGGCACTCACATTGTCAACTCCAGTTCATTATCACTTTCTATGTGGGGGCATCATCAGTTTAGCAGTTTTCTACACCCCAGAAACATAGAAGAAAAAGTGTGAGTATTTACTGTGGGTCTCCACTTGTAGTTTGATAATTGCAGACTGAACACGCATCTGCTCAGCCCACCATTTACAAGCATCCCTATGTGGCAATGAGACAACAGGATAAAACTCCAGCCTTTTGTTAAAATACCTGCGTTCATCTTCCCAAGCATCAAGTAATCAACAGCTGCATCCAAGATTGCCAACGGAGCCAGTTTAATGCTTATCAGTTAGCTCCACCGGCAGGGCCGGATTAAGCTAGTGTGGGGCCTGTAGCATATTTTATTTATTTATTTATTGAGCACATTTTTATACCACCCTAACCCAAGGTCTCAGGGTGGTTCACAACAAACAAATACTATTTAAAACAAATAATATACAATCAAAAGTTTTATAAGTTAAAAAGCTAAAAAGCTAAAAGTTAAAAAGCTAAAAAGCTTGGGTAAAAAGATAAGTCTTTAGATCCCTTTTAAAAGCCACTAGAGATGGGGAGACTCTTATTCCCACGGGAAGTGCGTTCCAAAGTCTTGGGGCAACAACAGAGAAGGCCCGTCCCTGGGTGGCCACCAAACGACATGAAGGTAGCCACAGACGAGCCTCCCCTGATGAACGTAGTGGACGATGGGGATCATGCAGAAGAAGACGCTCTCTTAAGTACCGTGGGCCTAAGCTGTTTAGAGCTTTATAGGTTATAACCAGCACTTTGTATTTTGCCCGGAAACTTATCGGCAGCCAGTGCAACTCCTGTAATATAGGAGTAATATGGTCTCTTTGAGATGACCCGGAGACCAACGACTACGTACAAAGGCAGCCCCACATAGATCGCATTGCAGTAATCAAGTCTGGAGGTTACCAGCAAGTGTACTACTGTTTTGAGATCATGAACCTCAAGAAACGGACGCAGCTGGCGTATCAACCGAAGCTGATAGAAAGCGCTTCTGGCCACTGCCTCAACCTGGGAAACCAGGGAGAGGTGTGGATCCAGAAGCACTCCCAGACTGCATACCTGTTCCTTCTGAGGAAATGTGACCCCATCTAGAACAGGTAGATCAATATCGCTTCCCGAGTGATGACCGCACACAATAAGTACCTCCGTCTTGTCTGGATTCAGTCTCAGTTTGTTATCCCTCATCCATCCCATTACTGCTTCCAAGCAGGCATTCAGGGAGGATATGCCTTCTCCTGATATGTTATAAAGGGGTCCTAATTTTTTAAAAAATGCACATAAATATTAAAACGTAAATTATTTACTTGCATAGTAAAGTAATTCAATTTTTTCATTTGCTATATTTTGGAGTATGGGAGACCAAGCCACAAACTCACACTTACTACAACAACAGTGAACATCTACAGTATATACCATTTTTCAATCAACATTCTCAAAGTGGTTTACATAGAAAAATAAAGAGTGGATAGATGCTTCTCTGTCTCCAAAGGGCTCACCCTCTAAAAAGAAAAATGTGGTAGGCACCAGCAACAGCCACTGGACAAATAAATGCTGTGCTGGGCCTTCTCTTAAAACGCACATTTAACAGGAAAGGGAGATTTTATCTAACATGGACCATATAAAACTGGTAAAGTTTTAACTTTAATTCCCAGTTGGAAGCTGGGCATGCGGGGCCCTCAAAAATGTGGGGCCCGTAGCAAATGCTACATTTGCTACTACGTTAATCCACCTCTGTCCACTGGCAGGGAAGAACTGTCTATTCTGCTCACTATCAATTCCCTATCAAATTTCTTTGTGTTGTCTGAAGCTTATTTATGAAGAGTTGTTTTCTATTCTATAACCTGTTTGCTAACTTGTTTCTTGAATATTGATAGCAGCTTACTTTTCACCAGACTGAGTTTTAAATATATGCTGTATAGACAAGGAGAGAGGCTGGAAAAGGCTTCAAATCATAAGTCAACTCTGGGGTAGGAAAATGATGATATACGCAATTGTCTGAAATATTTACTGGCTGTTTTGACCAAGTCCGCTAATTCACTGCTACAGCAATGCCTGAATGCCTTGGCAGAGTGCTATAAAATTCATATAGTCACTTTCATGAATAAACCACCTTGAATATATTAAAGCTAACCTGTGGCTTGTTAAGCAAGAGTCCAAGGATATGTTAGCAGTTTCTCCTCATTACTTTTTAGCATTTCCTTTACCCATAATAAAACTTGCATCTGGCTGAAGATGAGCTACTAACTGATTGACATCAGGGGGAAGCTGCACTACAATCCAGAGGAAAAACATCTCAAAAGTAAAATGAACAGAGCAACATGTTATCGAGAAAACTCCTGCCATTTTCCGTGAAATGGCCCTGTGTATATTCCCGTAATCTCTGATGGATGCAACTAAAAGAACTACATATGCAAAGTTGCTCCAGTCTATCTATCTGTTTAGAAAAGGTATGTTTTGCAGTGCTCCTGGGACTCTACTATTTCGTAAAGCAGGTGTGTGGGCGGGGGTGGGGGTGCTACATGACTGAATACTCACATTTTAAAAGCCGCTACCACTTTTCTGCCTGCGGAAAGCTAGCATGTCAGGGAGTTACAAAGGAGCATTCAATACTGTGTGATTTATTGTGCTGTCCTTCCCACTAGAGTGCAGCTTCTGTACAGAGTACTGCGTTAGTAATGCAGACATTAACAAGATATCCCTCCTTCCCTATAGGTTTGCCATTTTATGGATATTTTACATGAGCCTCCTGGTGTTGGATGTGCAAGCATAGAATGGTTGCTTCTTAACCTGCCTCTTCCCTTCCTCTCATATCTTTATCATCTCCTCCACTGTTGAAATGTAGACTGTAAGTTGTGGGGGCAAAGCTGTTATCCTTTGCTTATCTTAGGCTGCAATCTTAAATAAACTATCTAGATAATAAGCACCATTGAACACAGAGGGATTTATTTTTTGAGTAAATAAATGTAATATTGGGCTGCATATCTATAAGGTGCAGTGGAAAGTGATGGTGGTATATAAATAAAAATAATTTAGAAACTTTAAAAAATATATAAAAGGGAGATTGAGAAGGTTCAATGCATATTTACTTCAGATATGCACTACAGTTTACAATATGAAGCTGCCTTATTCCAAATCAAACCATTGGTCCATTTAACTCAGTATTGACAACAGTGATTGTCAGGGGCTCTCCAGAGTTCCAGGCAGGGGTATTTTCTCACTCCTACCTGGAGATGTCAGAAATTTAACCTGGGACCTTCTGCAAAATATGGTAAAGCAATGGCCCTACCATGGGCCCACTCATTCTGAATATGCTTAAAAGATTCTGCTGCAGTTCTGGTGAACTAGTAGCAATTGTGTTTTATGTGTTAACATTTTGTATAAGGAAGAAAGACAGGTGTTCAGCCCGGTGGTGTATGCTCTCCCAGCAGGGAGGGAATAGTTATTATTAACATAACAGAGTCAAAAATGCACAGAGCAGTAAAAACCATTTTTGCAACAAATGAGTTCATAATATTCAATAACAGCTGGTTATGAAAACACCAAAGGGCAAAAAGAAAAAAGGAAGAACTCTTCTCATATTTGCATTTGGAGTTTTCAATGAAATAAGTGGAAATACCATGTAAATGTCTTTGGAAGCCCTGTCTTAGCCTAGAGTGAAATTTTAAAAATGAATAAACTTTTGCTATATGACCTATTGCATTTAAATCCTTGAAAAAAACCTCACAGGATCTATCACCAGTACAAGTTAACAAGCAACTTCAATACCTATAAGATGAGGTGAGAACTAAGCTTGCCAGAATCAAACTAGCATGGATTTCCAGAGGATAAAGGATAGTATGACTGGACACAGATGTGGCAGGACTCCCTGAAGAAGGTCTTGAGATAAAAATAATAATTGTTACTGAGTCTGTACACTGTAATAATTGTCTGTACACCCCCTTGGCATCCCTGCAGAGGTGCCCAATCTAGCCTGGCCTGCATTTAAGAGAGTCCAGGAATGAAACAGTATTCACCATATAAGAGAAACTGAGGGAGTCAGGGGAGAAGTATAGCCATCACATCCCACCATTATGAGAATCCACACTGGGCACCCTGACACTCCAGACCAGGATTCCTACATGGGGGCTCTGGAGAATTCCTAAGACCCCACAACTGGGATGCACAACTCAAATGCCTCAGTGGGCTGGAACCAACTATGACTTGGTGTGTAGGGGCTGAGGTCGATTTTAAGTGCATTAGATATCTTAAGTGCATTAGATATTATATTATGCCACCTAATGGCGCAGCGGTGAAATGACTTGGCTAGCAAGCCAGAGGTTGCTGTTTCGAATTCCTGCTGGTATGTTTCTCAGACTATAGGAAACACTTATATTGGGCAGCAGTGGTATAGGAAGATGATGAAAAGGCATAATTTCATACTGCAGGGGAGATGGCAACAGTAAACCTCTCCTGTCTTCTACCAAAGAAAATCAGAGGGCTCTTTGGTAACCAGGAGTTGACACCGACTTGCACACTTTAACTAGATAGAACATTAAATTTATTATTAAAGCAATATTTATATAGATACAGGATAGTTTTAAGAATGACAAAAATGGATAGAAGTAGGGCTGCTTGTGCAGGGCTGCTTCCGCCACTTTCCCACAGTACAGCACTTGCTGCAATGTACTTGTACATTTATTTGCAAACATTTTCCCACCTTTGCATTCATATTCACTTATTACTGTTTAGAACAGGGGTGCACCACCCAAATGGCCCACTGGGCCAAAAACAACTGTGTTTTGGTGTGTAGTGGACTGTGGTGAATTTTAAAATTAAAAATAAATTAAAATTAATCAAGAATTAATTAATTAATTCAGATAGAATAAAATTAATTTTTAAAAATTATTTTAATAACGAATACATTTAATTCTTTGTTTTTTAATTTGATTTTTTTTAATAGCTAGGGGAAGGTGGGCTTGTGTTTTGCCCCCCTCCCTGGCAGCCCCCACCTTCCTGCCATTGGCAATCCTGCTGCCCCTCAGCCACCACTCTGCCAGCAACCTCCCCAGGTGGTGGAACTGCTGCAGGGCAAAAGTGCTCCTGCCGCCATCATCTGACTAGTAAAATTTTTGTCTGACAGGTGAACTGAGCCAACTTGTCTCTTGACTCCTGCTCCTAGGGATATGCATGGAACTGATTTGGCCAGTTCAGTTCAAATTTGAACCAACCCAACCCTGGTCCAGGTTTGGGCTCAGCTGAAACAGGTCCGGTCCAGCCATCAAACTGGGCCAAACCAGTTTGCGGGCCGGCTTGGTAGGTATCCTTATAAAGGGGAATCTGTCAAGGATAAAGTGAATCTGTCAAGAATGCGGGGGGGGGGGCGGGGCACTGAGAGAAAAGGTACTTTTTAACCTTTAAAAATTCAGGTGGCAGGGGGGAGACATCAGTGATGGGGGCTTCTCCAAACCCCCCCCCCCCGGTCTCCTGTTTTGGGCCTCTGCACATACGCAGAGGGCATTTTTGTGACCTTGGTGCATGCATGCAAGTAATGAAAATGGCCTCTGCATGTGCGCAGAGGCCCGAACCAGGCTGCAGCCAGCCCGGGATATCATTTGGGAAGGGGGTTGGAGGAGCCCCACTGCTGATGTTTCTGCTGCCATTGCCAGAAATTTAAAGGTAAAAAGTAGGTTGAAACCTCCATAACCCTCTGTCTCTAGCACTTGTTCCCAGCGAACTCTCCATGGTACCTTCAGCTTAGCTCCTAGATTTGCCTCCCACAGTAGAGTTGGCAGCTGCTCTCCTCCACAAACAAGCAACCCACTCCACCTCTTTTCAATTTCCTTCAGTTACTCTCTTTGCAACATTTAACTTTTCCTTTCCTCTCCTTCTGCTTTGTGCTTGGCAGCTCTTCTGACCAGTCTCTCCCTCCTCCACTATCTGAATTTACTCAGATCATCTTTATTCTTGTCTCTCGTTTTTCTCCACGAGTTTTTTGGGCAAACCCTTCCTTCTCTCGTCACCCAAACTTGTTTGGGAGCCCTTCATTCCCATCCTCGGTCCCCTGCTGTTTTTTTTTTTTTAAACATGTTCTTCCTTCCTCTTTTACCCAAACTCACTCTGGTCCCTTCTCTCACCTCTTCTGCCTCTCTCTCAGTTATTTGGATCAGCTTCTCCTTCTCTCTTCATCCAGACTTGCTCAGGTGCCTATTGTGTTCTCTCCCAGTTCCCTCCTGGTTCTTCTAACCACCCTTTCCTTTTTCCTCTCCCCAAACTTCTTGTGAACATTTTTCTCTCCTTCCCCTCTCATGCCCAGTTCTGGTACCAACCCCTCTCTCTCTGGCCTCTATTGGATCCTTTTACTAACCACTTCCACTAAGCAAATCACCCTTTGTTGCTTCCCTTCCGCATCTCCAACAATAGTAGGCTCTCATTCAGTAACAGCATAAATATTAAAGCCCAGACACGTGAACATCTTAAGAGTCTGTGTAATGTGGCAACCTCCTCATTGACATCGTGGTCAAGCCTCTTCATTGTATTTAATAACATATACTTTAATTTAGACTTTTAACCCTGTGGTTGTGACTTTCTAGGAAACTGCCTGTTTTATAAACTAGCCTATAAGATCCTGGGAGGGACGCCACAGCACACACACCCCCCCCCCGTAACATCATAATTTTATTTGTTAGTTGCTCCATAACAAATTGTTCTCTGGGCAGCTCTTGGCATTCTTATAGATAGCCTCTTGGGTTTAAACAACAGAATTGGTTCCTGGAACCAAAGGAAAGATTCTGAGCCAGTTTGGATAATAAGTAAGAGCTAGCCCCACCCACCACTCTTCCTTCCGATGTGTCTTCTCCCTTTTAAACACTGGGGTGGAGGGAGAAGTATCATTGAGCCACCCCTTCACACATGGTCTAAATAGCAGTATACTACAATCTATATATTTAATTCTCCTAAATGTACCCATCGCTAATCCCATGTGTGATGGGATAGCGACAGGGACAGGAGACAATGGTGGCAGCGGCGGGCTGGCCTGGCCCTGGCCTGGCTGCTGGAGTCAGAGGCAGTGGTGGCGGGCTGGCCTGGCCCGGCTGCTGGGAGGAGGGGGTGGGTGGAGGGGGTGGGCCGGCTTTGTGCCCGGCCCACAAGCCAGCAAGTGGGGGGGGGAGAGGAAGCTAGCCGGCCCGCCAGAAAGCAGGGGGGAGGCAGAGAGCAGCCAGTTGGCTGGCCAGCCAGAAAGCCGGGCATGCCGGCATGGTGGTGGTGGGGGAACAGCAGTGGTGGGTGGGCTGGCCGGAGGCACAGATGCTCTGCGCCTGGCCCACTAGTTTAGTTTAAAACACTAATTTGTTCCTAGAATCGGAGCAAAGATTCTGGGCTGGTACTAAACACTAGTGTTATCAGTAACTCTGGCTGACATGCTATGCAATCTTAGGTGAGGTGGTGCAAGAACTTTGTCTTCTCCAAGAACTTAACTAACTGCACATGAGGCTTGCTTTGCAGAGCTGGCGGGTAGAGGAGGAAGCGATTTTTGCTTTTGTCCCCTCCCACAAAAGCCCTTTTAGCATACAGGAATGTGCCCATATGGGCTATGCAAACTTCACGGACATAATCCTGGATACAAAAATGGCTTTTACCGGGAGGGGGCAGAGAAGTGGAAATTGCTTCCCCCTCCACCCGTGCAGCACTGTGAAGCAAGCCTTACCCTGTTATTTAAGTCCTGGATGCTTAATGATCTCAGAATTGGTGCACTCTCTGGCAACCTCTAGACTCGATTACTGCAATGAGCACTACATGGGGTTGCCTTTGCAAGTAATTCAGAAACCTCAGTTGGTCCAAATGCAGCAGCTAAAGTAAATTTGTCTCCAGGGTTTCTTGGAGGGACCATATGCCTCCTTTAAAACAATTGCATTGGCTGCTAATAGGTTTCTGGGCAAAATACAAAGTGCTGGTAATTACTTTTAAAGCCCTAAATGGCTTAGGACTGGGTTACCTAGGAGAGTGCCTTCTTCTGTATGATCCCACCGCACATTTAAAGTCATCAAGAGAGGTTCGTCTCCATATGCTGCCAGCCCATCTGGCAGTGACACGGGAGCGGACCTTTTCTGAAGTTACTCCTGGGATGCGGAATACGCCCCCTATAGACATTCATGGTTTAACATCTTTATCAGCCTTTAAAAGAGGCCCTTAAGACATTTTTTTTAGCATGGCTTTTAGTAATCTTTGGATGTTTTAAATTGTTGTTTTAACCATTTGTTTTATTTTGTTTTTATTGTATTCATCTTTGGCAGCGTCTTATCTTTGCCGCACAGGCTAAAAACGTGTCTATGTTCTGGTCTCTGGTATCATTTTCTTCTAAATTTAGACCTTCCCCGCCATCTTTTTATATACCTGTTAGAGAATGGACTGAATATTTCCACGCTCTATATGCTAGAGAGGGAGCAACTACAACATTTTTACAAATAGAACAGGAACTGGACCCTAATTTATTACCTGAGTGGACTCCAGTAACATGTACAGAGATTGCTTCAATAGTGAATCAGTTTAAAACTGGTAAGGCCCCCGGTTCAGATAATTTGCCGGTTGAGGCCATCAAGAATAACATGGACTGGTGGCTGCCGGTATTAGCTTCTTTGTTTACAACTATTGACCAGACAACCTCGCCCCCTAGTGAATGGGGATTGGCAATTGTAATTCCTATATACAAGAGAGGCCAAAGACATTTACCATCTAACTATCGCCCTATCAGCCTTCCTAATGTTATTGGCAAAATGTATGCATTTCACCTACTTAATAAACTCCAGGACTGGATGGACAAAGAGCAGGTGCTGGTTGATGAGCAGGCAGGCTTTAGGGCCAATCATTCTACTATTGAGCATGCTTTAGTCTTACAACATCTAGCGGAGAAATATTCTAATCTATCCCGTTCCACTCTTTTTGCTGCCTTTGTGGATTTTAAATCGGCATTTGACTCCATATCCAGAGATAAATTATGGGAAAGGTTGTTTAATTCCTCTATTGATTGACGTTTGCTACTTCTAATTTATAAACTCCATAAGAATTTATGTCTGAAGGTCCGATGCAGCTCAGCTGGAATCCTCACTAAGGAAATCCCTACCTTTCGAGGAGTGAGGCAAGGCTGTATACTTGCTGCAGCTCTTTTCAATTATTATATTAACCCCATTGTGGATATTATCACTAATCCATCTTTCCATCCACCTAAATTGGCCAATAGACAGGTTAATATTCTGCTTTATGCAGATGATGCAGTGATTTTACCTCGGACTCCTGTTGGTCTCCGTAGAGCGCTTTGCTCTCTGGCTAATTTTTGCCATGAATACGCTCTGGAAATTAATTATAGCAAGACCAAAATTCTGGCCTTTGCTAAACACCCAAAGACCTTGAACTGGTCTCTGGCTGGACACAAACTAGAACAGGTTAAGACCTTTAAATATCTAGGGGTTGTTTTCCAGGCCTCTACAAAACGCCAAGCACATCTGCAATATGTTACCCAAAATGCACGTAAATCGGCATTGGCCATCCAATCATATTTCCATCAAGATGGGGCTCAATTTGTACCAGCTGCCCTTAAGCTATTTACAGCTAAAGCCTGCTCTCAGTTGCTCTATGGGTCGCAGTTGGGTCCGTATGCTAACTGCACACCTCTATAGGTAGTTCAGACAAAGTTCTTGAGATCTATTTTACAGATCCCTAGATGTGTTCCCAATGTAATATTGAGGGTTGAAACTGGTATGCCTAAGATGGAAGCCCAGATGTGGTTTTCCATTCTCAGCTTCTGGTTAAGATTGTCTTTCTTTTCTACAGGCCTTGCTCACCTAATTTTTATTGATAAATTTAATTCTAGTTGGAAGCAGTCAATATCTCGCCAAATAAGTTTATATGGCTTTAGTCTGGATGGTTTATTAGAAATGGTTTTTTTCCACGCAAGACTGATATTAAAGCAGCTGATCTATGACATGGAAATGCAGACTGATCGATCTTTAATCTCTAAAGAAGTTTTCCTAGGTCTACAAATGTATAATATCAAACCTGCGAATTACCTGGGTAAGATCACCATTACTAAGTATCGCAGGATGTTCACACTGGCCAGATTTAATGTGCTACCTTCAGCTGAACTAGAAGGTAAATTCAGAGGGATACCAAAAGAGCAGAGACTGTGCCCTTGTGGCTCTGGAGAACAGGAGTCTATCTTTCACATTTTACTCCGCTGTCTCTTTTATAGGGACTTTCGAACTTGTTATATTTCCTCATTACTGACTGATTTCCCAGGACATACAGATGCATTTTACGTCAACTATCTGCTCTCAGATCAGAAGGAGGAAGTAACATTTAAAGTTGCTAAGTTTTGTGAGGCAGCTAAGAATGCTAGACGACAGATGGTAAACCAGATTATGCAAACGGGAAACTGCTGATTAGGATGAGTCCATGTTCCTGATTATATTATGTATATATTATTACTATATCATGTGTATTATTATGTATGTTTTAAATTTTGGTCTATGACTGTAAATAAACATGATTGATTGATTGATTGTATTCATCTTTGTGGAGTCAGGTGGTATATTAAATAGATAGATAGATAGATAGATAGATAGATAGGGTAATTTCTTGTGAGAATGGAGCTCTTGCTCTGCCCTTCGAAAGCTGCACAGCATGAATCTAACATTAGATTTATATCGTATGTGAGGGGTGGTTTGAATGAACCAGGAGCAAGGAAAGGGTGTAGTGTGAAGGGAAGTGCTTCTGATCTTAATTTATTACAGCCTTCATGTGAGGCTATTTGGAATGTATTGCCTGAACCAGTCCACTGAGAATATTCTGCAAATATTCAAGAGAGAAATAACTGCAATCGGGGTAAGACACTTAAGGGTCCAAACCAGAATCTCCACAGGCCAGGCACCAATATAATAATTTTAATGAAATCCCACCTGGCACTGTTCCACATTAGAGGAACCGTCTGAACAGTATGAATGGTCTGCCCTCCAATGTGATTATAGAGAAATGGAAGAGCACACCAAGTATAACGGGGCAGACACGCATGTACACACTGCTCCTCACTTAAGTGACTGGTTGCAGCCGTGGAGCCAGCCAAACAGCGGCCTGGGTCTGGCCCCGCTCGGTGGCCACCTCCACATATGCCCATGCACTTGACATCACATGCACGGGGGTGTGGCTCGGGCGCCAGAGAAGCCCAGAGGGAATCCCCCCCCTGGGCTACCAAGAGCCTGAGCAAACTCTCTATCTGTTATTTCAGGCAGTTCCAGCTGCCCGAGAGGACTTTTTGAGAAAGGGGAAAACATCCTATCGGGCAGTCGGCGCTGACTGAAATGACAAGCTGAGAGCTCGCTCAGGTTCTTGGCAGCCCGAGCCATGCCCATTTGCATGCGGCATCATGCACAAAGGGGGCGTGGCCTGGGCTGCCTGATAGGACCAGCTGCCTGATAAGACATTTTCCTCTTTCTCTCCCTCCAGAGAGGGAGAGTAAGGGAAAAACTTCCTATTGGGCAGTTGGCGCTGCCTGAAATAACCAACGGAGAGTTTGCCCAGGCTCTTGACAGCTCAGGCGAGGGAGGGAGAGCTCGCTCTGGGCTCCTCTTGAGCTCAAGCCACGGGGCTTCAGTGGCCCTTTTCATTGGCGGCCCAGGTTCTTTGAACATGTTGGCTCCATGGTGGCTACGTTCCTGACTAGTTGGATGGTATAGTGTGAACTATGCACCAAGGTGTGTTCAAGCCAGTTCTACCTGTTAGAATGCAGACAGCAGCCCGATTCAGACATTGTGCTGTACAAGTGTACAGATGTCTGAGAGCCAGCGTGTTGTAGTGGCTAGAGTGCTGGACTAGGACCGGGGAGACCCAAGCTCAAATCCCCATTCAGCCATGAAACTAGCTGGGTGACTCTGGGCCAGTCACTTCTCTCTCAGCCTAACCTACTTCACAGGGTTGTTGTGAAAGAGAAACTTAAGTATGTAGTACATCGCTCTGGGCTCCTTGGAGGAAGAGTGGGATATAAATGTTTAAAAAAATGTAAAAATAATAGTAATAATAATAATGTGTTTGAGTGAATGACTGTACCTGTGTTCATTTTAAAAGTGAACCTGGATACAGGCCCTTCAAATACATGGTACAGATCGGAAGTGCACATCTGTACCTGCATGCAGCATAACATGTGAATGAAAGAACTGTACCTGTGTTAATTGTACGCTCGTACAAATGCTGAACATAATGTGTGAATGGGCCTCTTCTTACTGAGCCTGGAAGTTGGATTATCCGAGAAAGCCATTTCACTGCCTATAGTACAGTTCCAAGGCCTGCTGCAGTCCCTGTCTCTAGGCATCTTGTCAATGAGAGAAGCCACTGGGTTGCCTGTTGGTGACACTAGACTCTTCCTCGGCCTTACTTCTGCTCCCTGATGTTGTTTCCCACAGCAATAAAATGGTTGGTTCTCTGGCCCATCCAGCACCATTTTACGTCTCTGCATCTCAAAAATAAGTACTTTATGTTTAAGAAATTTTTTTTTAAACTTTATGTTACAGCTTTGAAAGTCTTGCCTGTAAAATGGTATACAAACCTAAACAAGTAAATAAAAAAAACATGATGGCACTGGGTTTGACTCCTGGTCTGGGCCAGCTCACACTGTTTAACACCTGCAATGTATTTTCTCCCCATTGTTTAAATGACAAACAATTCGTGATAGCTAAGGAAGCGGTTAAGTTCTTGCTCTTAAAGGAAATGCAGAGTCTACTCACTTTTTGTGGGCCCCAAAAGGTAGTTAGTTATTGGAGACAAAGCAAAAACAGACTGAATAGGAAAGAGAAAGTAAATACCGGAACAATCTAAAGAGTGGAGTCTTTTGTTCCATCCCATATGCTGAACGCTTAATATTTAAGCCTATAAGTCCTGTTCATACATTACTACAGAAGATATTACAGATGTCTGTAATATACTCTCTTGATCTGACCTGCATTCAGGTTTTAACACCTGCACTCCGAAGGCCTGCTTCAAAGCCCACCTACTCAATTAGCCGGTCCAAATTTGTCAATGTTGCAAATTTCCTATTATCTGAGTAAGACAAAAGTTGCAGAGAAAATTCTGCCTCCCAAGAATGTGTGTTTTTAAAATGGCTTGTCCTATGAGGACTAGGCCTTCCTTGAAAAGGCTGTCCTTCAAATTTCATACGGAGATGCGAATATGCAGATTCATACCAGGCCTGTATTCAAACATCTTCTCTTGGAATGTGGGGTTACGGGGGAGGCGGCTAATCTGGAGTTTGTATTTACAGGCTTACCTCAGGCTCCTTAAAAGCAAGACTAATTTGGAGACTCAGAGGAGAACGTGAGATATTTGCTTTAAATTACTTATTTTTAGAAGCTAGTTAAAGCCTAGAAAACATCTAGGCAGAGCATACCAGTGTCCTGCTAAGTTCCTCTGCAAAGCCAAAGTAAAACCCTGGTGGAGAAGAAGGCACGTTCATATTGCATTCATACCATAGGCTTGTAGTACCTAAACCCACAGGCACTGAATTAGCATGTCTGGGGAATATTTTTCCCTCCTCGGCAAGGTACAAGGAAAGACAGGAGTTCCTATTCTTTCTGACTCAGACCCTATTTTATATTAAAAAATGGTGGGGTGTTTGTGTTAGCATTTAGTATTAAGGGTTTTTAGACAAAATACAACATGTCTGTAATGCATGTAGTGCAGCAGAGCAAAAGGCTTCTGCACTTGCATGCCAGATCTGATGGAAGGAGTGTAAAGAAACAATAGCAATAGAGTTATCTTTTCTGAAATGTGAAGGTGCTTTGTGCAGGGGGACAGTGTTGTATGCTATCCAGTAATATTTGCAATTTGTTTGTTTGGACATTTGTCCTGGGGAGGATCATGTAGAGAGTGTGGAGGTGGAGTCAGACGTAGAAAGAGGAGTTGCTGCTGAATAAACCTTTAGTAAATCTACAAAAGATTCCCTTGTGTGTATGAGGAGAGCAGCTATAGATCAGACAGATTTTGGCTGGAAATGCCAAAATGTTTTGTTCCTGCCTTTAACTTGGAATATCAATACTGTACTAACACTGCAGGGTGGTTGTAAGCCACTCTCACAGCACTGCCTTCCCAGATTCCAGTATGAGCATAATTTACTGTATTGGAATAGACCTGGACATTTTTTTAAAAAGTTTTTTTTTAAAAAAAATAAAAATAAAAATAAAACCTGTTTTGGAAGGATCACAAACTCCTGTTTCTGCAGATGCTTTTTCTGGGTGAGGAGAGACAGACAATGATTCGCGGCCTATGCTAAAATCCTAAAGCTGTTGTTTTATATGGGTAGCTCTCACTTTTGAAAGAAAGAAAGAAAGAAAGAAAGAAAGAAAGAAAGAAAGAAAGAAGGAACCAGTATTGTGACTATAGCAATTTTCTTTTATCTGTATGGGATAAAAAGATATAAGGTACATTGTCAGGGCTGTATTTCCATTTCAGTCTTAGCTCTGCCTTCTCATACTGACTAGAGGAATTGAAGTCGGGAATTGATTCATCTCAGTGAACAAACTGGCAGAATGTCATCTTCCCATTTTGGGTCCTTTCTCAATTTCCAAAGCTTCTAGAGCTTTGTTTTGTTTTGGGGTTTTTTAAATGAAAAATTAATAATTTGGGCCACCTAATGGACAGAAAGGACATCACGCGGCATACCCAGAATATTAGAAAAAACCTAGCCATCTGGCTAATAGGGAAACCTTACTCCCTCTCCTTTCTCCCTCTTCCCTCATGGGGCTAGATGCCCTTTCTGACCCCCGAATGGATATGGCCATGAGCCATATAAACATATTAAAGCAGAGAGCCAGCTCTGTAAAGTAATATCACCAGGGGAGAGTGAAGGCTGGTGCTTCTTCTCTCTCCATCCCCCCCCCGCCCAAAAAAACTACCTTTTTGGTTCAATTCACTACTCAGTAATAAGCTAACATAACTAAAATCTTTGCAGACTGAACTGAATAGGAGGGGTGGTGCTGAGGGATACTGGAAATGTCCGGTGCCCAGTAGTGGCACACCCAGATCATTTGGGAGCCCAGACCTGAAGGGCTTCGGAGCCTGCCCCCCCCCCGTGTCAAGATGGTGTGTGTGGGGGGTGTTAAGGAGAAAGCCCCCCCCCGCACACTTTTTAAAAGAGATGCACTAGCTGTGGGGCAGGTGGGGGGCAGGAAGGGGAGATTTCCCCTTTAAGGAGATGTTTACCCAGGGGGAGGGTGGGATGGGGCACAGCGGTGGCAGTTGCAGGGAGGCTGGGTGGCAAGGAGGGGAGGGTTCCCGCTGTTACCCTCTACCCCTGCTAACTTGGCAAAGAGGCACCTTTTAACGTGGTGATTCTCTTTATTTAGCAGGGGGAGAGTAACTGGCCCTCTCTACCCCAGCACAGTACCTCCAGTGACTGTTGCTGGCGTCTATCTTGTGTTTCTTTTTAGATTGTGAGCCCTTCGGGGACAGGGAGCCATCTTATTTATTTGTTATTTCTCTGTGTAAACCACCCTGAGCCATTTTTGGAAGGGCGGTATAGAAATCGAATGAATGAATGAAAGAATGAATGTTCCCCCTGTTGCCCTCCCGGATGGGAGGTGGCGAGCTCTGCCAAGCTCCACTCCCTCCTCCCAAGTGACGGCCACTCGCTTCACTGATTCCTCCAGCCCCACCCTCCCCACAGCTAGTCCCGCTGCCATGTAGCAGTGCTTTTAAAGGTGCACTGGAACCGCCTGGTGGGGCAAGTGCAGGGGCAGTGAAGCGGCAGTGCAGTGGCTGCAGGAGGCTCCTCCTCCCCCAGCAGAGGCGTAACTAGGGAAAACAGCGCCCGGGGCAAGCACTGAAATGGCGCCCCCCCGCCCCCCCAACATACTACATTATACTTAGGTTTTTCCTCACAAGTGCCCGCTGCCGCCGCCAAGCCAGGCCACTGACTGGCTGCCAGGCGCCAGCAAAGCAATGGGGGGGGGGCGCAGGCGGCGCGGAAGGGACCGCTCGTGGGGGAGGGGGCGCCTATGCTTTCCCTTGACTGCTGCAGCGCTGCTTCACTGAGCAGGAAACATTTGTATTAACAAAAAATTTAAAAAAAAATTAAAAATTTTTTTTTGTCATGGCGGCGCCCCCCACGTGACCAGAAAAGATGGCGCCCGGGGCACGTGCCCCCCCTGCCCCCCCTATAGTTACGCCTCTGTCCCCCAGAACTAGTTGGCCATGGGCCAGAGCTTCAAGGTCTGGGGGTAAGAGTGCCTCTGGTGCCCATAAAAAAATGGGAGAGACCTACCTTATTGCATACTCTCTTGAATAATCTTCCCCAAATGGGTGCCACCAACCTCGTGAGAGGTCTAGAAGGTTGGCAGCAGTGACCTCCAGTGGCGGAGCCTGACTGCCAGTGGCCTGTGTGTGGCCGTGGCGGCGGCCCCGCTCACCCCACCCCCTGCATCTGACATCATATGCGGGGGCTAGCCACGCACTCCTAGCATCTGGGAGTGAAAAAGTGTGTTATGAGAACAATCATATACTTGGGGATACTGGTGAAAGTAGAGTTCTGTGTACCACCAGTATTCTAGATCTGACTATGAGTCACAGGGTGTAGTATTATTCAGATGAATGACTTCAGAATGAGTCTTAATAACCTGTAACTACAGATCTGTAATCACATTCCCTCCACCCTCCAGTAACATTCTTACTTTTCTGAAAACTTTTTCCTTAACACCGCCAGGAAATCATTAATGCACCTTTATTTTTGTAAACACTATTAATTATATGCAGAGGTTCACATCTTGTAAAAATGTTTTAATTAGTTTTACCTTGCAGGCTGGAACATCTGCTACTCATTCACCAGAGGGAAGACATTTCTTTTATTTAAGCAGATCACATCCTCATAAATACCCCATCTATCTCATGCTATCCGGGACCATCCTTAGTATTCAACTAAGAGTCTGGAAGGAAGACATTACTGCCAATAACACTTAATGCCTTGTAGTGCTGCAACATGAAAGAAAGTAGTATCCTTCTGAAACACACACAATTAACATCTTTTAGCTTCAGAAAATTTTTAACATGTTTTATGTAATCTAAACTCATTAACTATGATTAGCCACCTAGGGTAGGTATACAAGCAGGGCAACAGGACAACGTTTATCTACTTTTTGCCTAGTATCTGGGAGTGAAAAACTATACCTCTGAAAATGGAAGTTGGCACTGTGGCTAACAGGGATAATAACAATTGCTATCTTTCATGGAAAAAATACAAATATCTCTGTCTGTATACAAATACATCTATAATATACATCTGTCTGTATGCAAATAAATTGTATACATCTGTATACAAATATATAGTTGACCATCTATATAATTTCTGACAAATTATTCAGGAAGGCGGGTGAGGTTGCAGAAATCCATGTTTGTGATTCCTTGGCACAGCACACCCTCTAACTCCTGCTAATTGGACAAAGAGATACCTTTGAATGTGGTGACTCTCATACTTATCAGCCTGGCATAGCATCTCTCCCAGTGGCTGTTGTCGGCATTTCCTTTGGATTTCTTTTTAAATTGGGACGGGGAGCCATCCTTTTATTTCTTTTGCTATGTAAATTGCTTTTATAATTGTTCCAGTTGAAAATATATTTATTTGTTTGTTTGTTTTCTAAATAGGTGAGAGGGCTTAAGGGCAGGTGGGGGGAAGGCAGCAGAAGCTCGCCTTCCCTGCAGATGATCTCTGGAGAGCACGAGGACAATCCCGGGCAGTGCAGCAGTGCAGGGGTTGGGATGCATCATCAGAGGTGCAGGGGTTGGGAGCCCCACAGTGTCTCAGTGCTGGCTGTATGCAACTGGTGCTGAAATGAGCAGTTAGGATCAAGAGCAAGAGCGCACCCTTAACTTTAGCTAACTGGTGGACTTCTTTGGCGGGTTTGCCACTGAGGCACTGCCAGGATCTGCACGGATCCTGGCCCTTCTCAAGGGCAGCCAAAAGCCCAGCCCTGGCTGCTCGTGACTACAGTCTCTCTGTTTAAACATTAGCAGGGCCTCTTTCAGTATTTACAAGGAGAAGCTAAAAGAGATTTGAGTTATGAGATCATGTGACATTTAGGCATAAAGTGACAAAGAGCCCCTGGTGCCGCAGTGGTAAAACTGCCGCCCTGTAACCAAAAGGTTACAAGTTCAATCCTGACCAGGGGCTCAAGGTTGACTCAGCCTTCCAGCCTTCCGAGGTCGGTAAAATGAGTACCCAGAATGTTGGGGGCAATATGCTAAATCATTGTAAACCGCTTAGAGAGCTCTGGCTATAGAGCGGTATATAAATGTAAGTGCTATTGCTATATTTATTTATTTATTTATTTATTTATTTATTTATATTATTTATATTTATATTTTCAACAGAAGTTCTCAAAACAGGTTACATAGAAAAATAAAATAAATAAATAAGATAAATAAAGCTGATTACATAACCACTAGTTCTCCCTGTGTCAGGACTGCCTTTTGTCTCTACTGCAGTCATGGAGTATTTCAGCTCCATTACAGTGTACATCATGTCAGCCACTGTAGTTAAAAAAAAACACCCATGCACTTTAAGAAAAACAATACATAATACAGAAACACATAAATTCTATACCAATACATAAAGTCCATACAAATGAAATAATTTTCAGTTGAGAATTATTTCATTTGTATGGACTTTATGTACTGGTTGACTGTATTTTCCTGGTATTAAAGACAGTTTTCTGGGTCTAGTGGACACATCTTTAGCATTGATACAAAAGGTTATTCAGATTATTAGTAGCTGCTTATTACTAATTGTTCACAGGGAAAACCAGAACTGAGTTTTAAAAATGCCTTATCTAGTGTGCTCCTTTGAAAGCACAATGCTGAATTTTTGAACATAAATTGACCCATTTTTGCTGAAGAAAACTACTTTTATCATCCTTCCCCAGACTTATTTATGCCTATGAAAATTTCATAGTCCTCTAGACCTGTCAGTGCTAACTTGGAACCTTTTTTTAAATTTATTTTTTTTAAGGAGAAATATCTCACAATTGTGAGTGGCTCATCGTCTGGGAATATAGCTGTTAATGAAGTCTCCAGTGATAATCTCAGAAGTAAACAAGCCAGACATATGAGAGAATTTCCATTCTTATTCAGGCGCTTGCATTTACAAGACTAATGCTCCATATAGGACATATTTATTCAACCATATTAATGGCTATAATCCACCATGCAGATTTTAAGGTTTACAGATGAAATGTTTATATGGAGATATCATTAGTTGTGCTGCATTAATTATTTTTTTGGGGAAATAGTAAGTAGCAAATAAAAATTGTTTTAGCCTTAATGTTACCATCACACTAAGAAAATGTAGGATATTTTCCTAGGCTACCCAGATGTGAAGAGCAACAGCTGATGAGAAAGTTCATTATATGAAACCACCGCTGACAGCTATACGGGCATCAGTAGGTGGGGAAGAGCTTTCATCCTTATTTCAAGTATGAGAAAATGATGGTGCAGTCAAAAGGTATATCTTCAGCACCATGCAAGCACATGACTGCTGTCATCAGTTCTGGCTGCCAGCTGTGGACTAACTGGTCAACAGACATGCCTTTGCATGGTGTTTACTGATTGTTTACTGAGGCTCCACTATTGCCTTTTAGTGCATAAAGGAAGGAAATCCCCTTTCCTCTTCAATACATGCAGTGGCTGTTGGTTTTAAACTTGCCTACTGCATCCCTGGTCAGTACTGATATGATGTAGTAAGATTCTGAGATATTACAAGGGCTCACCCAGTTACATCCAGCCTCCAAAACAGACAGGGATGAACTCACCTCCTCAACTCAGTCATATAGCAATAGCTAGCAATAGCACATAGAGTGCCGGTCTCATGGGGGAATCCCCAATGAAATGTGCATGCCATGTGCTGCATTGAAGGATGCCTGGAGGCCAGAAGAACAAGTTCCAGCCCCGGATCCCTCTGCCCTGCTCTGGGCTTCACAGAGCTGCACAGAGCAGGGCTGTCCGTTTGGGTGTGTGGGAGGAGTGCTGATGAGAGAAAGTTCGGTCATCTGGGGGGAAGGTAGAATAAGTGCAGTCTCCTCCACCCCCATGCCCTCCCAGGACAATCGTGTGACTCACCTCATAGTATTTTAGAGATGGAGGGCATCTTAGAGGTCTTCTGTCAAACACCCTGCTTAGTGCAGGGAACTGCTACAGCATCTCAGACAGAGGCCTGCCCAGCCTCCGTTTGAAAACCTCCTGTGAAGGAGTATCTTCCATTGTACAATGCATTGCACAATGCAGAATAAAGATTCTCTTTATTTAGCAGGGGGAGAGTAACTGGCCCTATTCACCCCCAGCACAGGACCTCCAGTGGTTGTTGCTGGTGTCTATCTTGTGTTTCTTTTAGATTGTGAGCCCTTTAGGGACAGAGATCCATCTTATTTATTTGTTATTTCTCTGTGTAAACCTGGTTTACTAAACCACCATGAGCGGTTTGATGAGTATTGATGATAAAATTCAGCCATCCCAGGTCCTAGGGAAGGACTCGATGTCTGTATAAAACAAACCAGTCAATAACACCTGTCTGACTGTGTAAACAAGAAATAATAATAAATAAAGTGGTTGCACTTCGAGGGCTTGTTGATAAATGCTGCGAGCCCTCTTGCAACTCACCCAGTCCCCAATGTGCATGCTGTTGCGCCAGAGTCCTTAGAGTTTGGAGCACTCCAGAAGCGCTCTGCAATCGGAAACACATGGCTGAGGGCTCTGGCACAACAGCGCTCATGCATGGAGATATGGAGAGTTGCATGAGGGTTCCTGGTGACTCCCCACAGAACCTCAAGCATACCAACTTCATTAAATGGGATGTCAGTCAGAGTTAAGTACAACAGAGTTAAGCACAACCTTCAAACCCCATTCTGACTAGATGGCCCAAAAGGATACTACAAAGTTTTAAACCTTAGTGTTCTCTGAATTACTAGATTCCATTGTGAAAGATAATCTTAGCCCTTCACATATAGGTGACATAAACTAGGCCCAGGCACTGCACAAAGAGGTTATGGGAGCTTAAATAAAAGCTATTTTCATATCAGTTTAGCATTCCCGCCAGTGCCAGTGTGAATATTCTTCAGTTTAATCCCAGTTTACATCAATTTAGATAATGTCAATTCTTTATTGACCACCGATAGATCAAGGTCTTACCATTTCAACATTTCATAGCTCATTTAAAAACAAAACCAAAAATTCTTAAATTGGTGCAAGATTCATACTTAGTAAAAGTTTGCATCAGCAAGAATTTTCCATTTCTCAGCTGTCAGGAAATTTTAGTATAGTGGACCAAAAGTAGATATGTCCTTATCTACAAACCAAATGCTTTATTGCTGTGCTCCTGCAACTTTAATAGGATTATCTCCATAACAAATATTTATTAGATCAAAATATCCATTTTAAAAAGTTTATATTTATTCCTAATGGTACAACAATATAGTCATTAACCCTTTAAAGGCTCAAAATTGCAAAACAGAAAGAAAAATCATGGTATTCCCCTCTTCCCTTGGATGTTTTATTTTAATTCATGTAAAAGATTTTATGTAAAGAATTGTTTCATACATAACAACCTAATGTTATGTATGTAAATATTTTAACTAACTACTAGCTCAATAAATAATAATGAAATTCTTTTAGTGTTACAGAACTATATTGCATTCCTTAATGTAATTACACTGATAATATTACAAAACCATTTTGCAAAGAAATAAAAATTAAAGGGGAAATAGAGAGGAAGGCAGAATTATTTAAGCCTTTAGCTATACTGAAGCAAAATACCAAGGATATTGTAGTTTGCATTTTCATGTGATAAGGGTTTCTGGTATAATAAAATAAATTGTATTTCTAATTATTTGCTTAGACTTTATTAAGCTGAGCAGAACAAGGGATTGTTCATAGTTATTTAAAATGATTTAGTGTTCATATTTTTATAATTAAAAAAATATTTGACACATACAATATAAACAGAATTGCAATCTGGTGCTGCACCTGTCAAAAATAAAGCTGAATGAAATAATTAAGCAATGCAGACTCCTTTTTAGTTTAGTGTTGTGTTTGTCAATTGTGTTGGATTTGAGAGTCAAAAGGGCAACTGGGCTTTAAATACACCTTCTGCCCAAGCTTCAACAATTTTCTGTACAAAGTTGACTTATGAAATGATGTGTATATTGTCCCACTATGTGGAAGGGGGAGATAGGTACAGGACTGGAATTTAAATGGTAATACCAAAAATGTGGGGAAGGTACCCAATTGAAGATGTTTTGTCACAGTACCAGTATTTTATTCGCCCAGCATGTTTCAGAATAATCTTTTGTTATACTGCTGTCTGGGGGGAAATTACTGTATACAAAATAATAAAAATATACAATCATAGTCATTTCCTAAATATAACAACACTAAATATAACAAAACCACCATGGAATGACTTGCTGCAGGAACATGAACTACAAACTGATAAAAAGCAGTACAATCAATTTTGAAAAATAAACTAAAATATCAAGTTTTTTATAGCTGTGCTTTAAAAAAAATGATTGTACTACTTTTTATCAGTTTGTTGTTCATGTTGCCGTTCATGCCCACAGCAAGGCATTCCATGGTGTTGTGCATATAAATGTGTGTTGTGGTCATGGGAGATACAGATTCATCTCTGTGAAACATGTAATTTGGGCCTTAGATGCCAGAATGTATCTCAAAAGATGCCACAATTACAGTGTAGAATAATAGGTTTCTTATTAAATTGCAATAACTGCCTAATTAATGGTTTGGATGCTTTCTTACCTTACTGCAATTGTAATATCAGCCAACAGCATAATCAATGCATTATCTTTGTAACTGCATCTGACAATCATAGGCAGTATTGGTATCAGTACTGCACATTGCAAACTAATTGCATGTTGTAGGCTAATCATTTCTAGTCAAACTAAATGCTACAATGGGATATCTTTTTTTAAAAAAAATAAGTCTATACCAATAACAATGCGGGGAGTTGATTTGTCGAGCAAAAGGGGTGCACAGGTGAGGGGAAAGTAACTTCTGACATCAAGCATTTATTTTTCTGTAGCCAATTCTCCTAGAATTGTTTGTCCCAGCTGAGCTAAGCTGATGAGAAAAGTGCCTGGAGAAACAGACTGTGGGGATGTGAATCATAGGTTGGAAAGTTTTTAGCATTTTCAAACCCCTGAACCACTTTTTCTATAAAACTTGAACCTCCCATCTCCCTCTCCCACAGTTGTTCTTTTTCTCCTCCATGTCAACCCCCCGCAAAAGCCCCCAACACCTGTCTTTCATCCAGAATAGCACTATGTTATTCATCCAGAATAGCACTATGTTACACAGTGCTGCCAGAGTCATCGCCCTTACTCCCCGAGGGAAATGTTGTTAGGGTGGAAGAGGGGGAGGTGAGACGGACACTGAAGGAAATAAATACGAGGAAGGCTATGGGCCCTGACGGAGTGGTTGGTAGGGTGCTGAGAGACTGCTCGGAACAATTGGCTGAAATTTTTATGAAGATTTTTAATCGATCTCTGGCCCAAGCTACTGTTCCACCTTGCCTGAAATCCTCTACCATTATACCTCTACCCAAAAAATCTAACATAGACAGTCTGAATGACTTTCGTCCTGTGGCGCTTACACCCATTATAATGAAATGTTTTGAGAAACTGGTGCGAAATCGTATTATGGCTTGTCTGCCAGTTGGACTTGACTCTGGTCAATTTGCATATAAGAAGAAGAGATCCACGGAGGATGCTGTGGCTATGGCCCTACACACCGTCCTGACCCACCTGGAGAAACAAGGGAGCTATGCAAGATTGCTTTTTGTAGACTTTAGCTCTGCATTTAATACTATTCTTCCATATAGATTGGTGCCCAAATTATTAGGTCTGGGGCTTCCACCGTGCTTATGTAGGTGTATATTAGACTTTTTATTAGATCGTTCTCAACGGGTTAGGATGGGTTCTCATGTCTCAGCGGATCTCAGTATAAATACGGGGACACCGCAGGGGTGCGTGTTGAGTCCACTTTTGTACACGCTTTACACATATGACTGTGTTCTAGGGGTGTGTCCGAACCGGAGGCTTCTTCCCGGTGGGTAGACCGGGCCTCCAGCAAAAGCTCTATAGGATAAAGAGCTCTAGCGCGCGTGCGCACGCGCCCAAGGCCCCGGTTGGGCCGGAGGCTTCGATAAGAGAGGAGCTCTGTTCGCGAGCTCCTCTCTAAGTTCTTATAACTTGGTGAGCACTCGTGGGGGGGGTGGCGGGTGGCGGGTGGGGGGGCGGCAGGGCGGCAGTAGCCTTTCCTTGTAGGCAGTAGCCTTTTTTTCTCTAATCTGCTCACGGGGGGGCACGGCGGAAGCGGCGGCGGCTGGGGCGGCTGGTTTCCAGCGCCCCAGTTTTACAGTAGATTACGGCCACTGGCGGGGGCAAAGAGGCGCGGGAGGGGTAAACAAGCCCTCCCCGCCCTAAAAGATAGGCTCCCCTTTGGTGCTGGTCCGGACTGCTCCGGACCATGCACATCACTACTGTGTTCCCAACTACCCCAGTAATAAGATCATTAAGTCTGCAGACGACACAACTGTGATTGGTCTGATTACTGCTGGAGAAGGGGAGTCGGCCTATAGGAAGGAAGTGGAGCGGCTGACAGAGTGGTGTGGGGAGAATAACTTATTCCTCAATTTAAAAAAACCAAAGGAGATCACTGTGGATTTTAGGAAATGCAATTTGGACATTCAGCCACTCATTATTGAAGGGATTTGTGTGGAACGGGTTTCGATGTTTAGATTTCTGGGAATGGAGTTGAGAGATGATCTGACATGGGGAGCAAACACCAAAGATTTGGTGAAGAGGGCACAGCGGAGATTATACTTCTTGAGGATTCTCAGGAAGAATAGTCTTTCAAATAATCTACTGCTGATGTTCTATCGCTGTACCATAGAGAGTGTGTTAACCTATGGAATCTGTGTGTGGTTTGGGAGTTGCACAGTCAGGGAAAGAGCATTGCTGTCCAAGGTTGTTAAGACTGCGGAGAGAATTATTGGGTGTACTCTTCCCACTTTAGACCAAATTTATGCCACCAGGAGTTTTAACAAAGTGGTAGAGATAGTGCAGGATCCCACGCACCCTGGAAATGATCTCTTTCAGCTTCTGCCTCCGAGAAGGAGGTACAGGGTCATAAAAGCCAGGACCAGCCGCTTGAGAAATAGTTTCTATCCAAAAGCGGTGTTAGCTCTGAATGCAGCAAAATACAGTTTCTGATGAGGTTTTTGTTTTCAGTTTTTTAGAGTTAGAGCAATGGGTATATTGGGATATAGAGCAATGGGTATATTGGGGGGTAATATTGGGATATATTTAGTTATTTCTTGTTAGGTCCTGTAGAGGTTGTTGTAGATTCTTTCAATCTCGTTGTTCTGTATGGGACAATGACAATAAAGACTTATCGTATGTTTCCCCTCTTCTCTCTGAAGCCCACGGTGCATCATGAAAGTATGCCCCTGAGGCACATATTAGTGTGACACGCAGTGGGCTTCAGGTATATGGCGAGTTTGTAAAACATTCCCCTCATTTGTGTAAACAGTGCAACAGTAGTCTGGAACTCAGCACTGCTGCACGAGTGCAGTGCTAGTCTGGATGTCAGCCCTTGTTTCCTTCAGCACCACAACAAGGGCATTCATGCATGTTAAGCTTACCACTGTCAGGCACAAGATGCACTAGACTGAGGGCAGAATGATTTGAAGGACCACCTTCTCCCTTAAGAATCTCATTGCAGATTGTATTCATCATCAGAGGTCTTACTTTGCATTCCATGATGGTGGAAATCCTACAGTGTTGGAAATTGAGATGCATGATAGTGGTTGGTTCAGATTTTACTGATACAGATAAGGTTGTGAGCATGCTATTAGCAGGCACACCTCCTTCCCAATATGCTGCTCCTTAATTGTGTATGAATTGGCTTGTCTGAACCTCTCCTCTGTATGTAGACTGTGTGTAGAACTGAGGTTTGGATGAACTGTGTGATTAAGGAATGGCACCCTAAGTGAGAGACACATGTGCTCATAGCACATTCATATGTTTTTTCCCCCTGAGTAGGAGATCCTCAGGATGGGTAGTGAACTGAGCATGCTCGAGACAGAACTGGACCACGTGACTTGTTTGTGGGCGTAGCCTCCTCCGTCCTAACCCCAGTTACAATTCTGTCTTGCTCGGGATAGGACGTTTTAGGAGAGAGCTCATGCAGTTAAGCCTTTGCTTCAGTTTGCTTTATTTATTCTCCTTAATGACCAGCCTCTGGCTATTGAGGGAAACAGGAGTCACAACTCTTTGGTCTGTGCCTGCCTGGTGGTTTCCCTCCCCCTCCCCCCCCTCTCCTCTTGGCCCTGCAAGGGTGGGGAAGGGAGCTGCCTCTATTTGGAGCCAGCAAACAAACAATCAGATAAGATTTCCTACTCAAGTTAATCCTTTTAGCTTGCATTCGGCTTGATTGGCTACTTACTAAAGTATTTGCATTTGTTTGGAGGGGTCCTGGTCAGAAGAACTCTTTCAGGGCTCAGGCTTCACAGCTGCACGTGTTTTCTCAGCTCTTGTTGTTGCCACGCCTTAGTCCAGCATGACTGCTTCAGATTCCCCCTGCAGCCTCAGGCTCAGACAATGGGGACAGGGACCTTGGGGGGGCACTTAGCCAAAACCCCCAAGAGGTCCTGGCGCAGTGGACGCCAAGAAATAGAGGCGCCAGCCTGAGTGAGTCCTTCCAAAGTACTTTTAAGGGAGCGCCTGTTGATTCAGGTGGCCAGCTGGAAATCAAAAGCGAAAGCAACCAAATGGCGCCAAGTGGAAGGCTGAATCAAACAAGCCCCTTCGCTTTGAGGGAGATGACCAGAGCCCGGTGGGCACTATCCTGGCGTCTCATCCTCCGGCCATTGGGGCTTCAGCGTTTGAGGGGGAACCGGCTGGTCCGCGCATTCCCTCCACGCTGCATGATGGATTGATCACACGCTCCCTGCCTTCGCTTTGAGGGAGATGACCAGAGCCCGGTGGGCACTATCCTGGCATCTCATCCTCCGGCCATTGGGGCCTCAGCGTTTGAGGGGGAACCGGCTGGTCCGCGCATTCCCTCCACGCTGCATGATGGATTGCTCACACACTCCCCGCACAGCCTCAGCAGTCACCGCTGTAAGTATAGACCTTTTCTCACCCAGGATTCTCAATGGCTGTGTGAGTTTTTTCAGAGCAGTGGGAGGAAAGTGGTCTTGTGGCAGCAGTCATGAATTTTTCCCCTTTGCTAAGCAGGGTCCACCATGGTTTGCATTTGAATGGGAGACTGAGCGCTGTAAGATATAAAAGTTTTCCACTGAGCCACCTACAGCCTCGCTTGCTACTCCCCTGGCATGGCCCTTACCAGTTCTGTGGGGGCCTCACCCCTTAGACGCAGGGACACGCGTGACTCCCAAGTTGTTTCCACCCTCGCTTGAACCCAGCCCATGGCTCGGGTTTTTTCTTCTGTATGAGCGTGGTTGGTGTATGCCCAGATTTTTTGCCATGCAAAACCAAGAGAAGGCGCAGGGATTCTTTCCCCTCTTCCTCCCACCCTCGCTGGTGGAACAGGAGTTGTTAACACCCCATGCTTCCTAGTGGAGCCAGTGTGGTGTAATGGTTAGAGTGCTGGACTAGGACCGGGCAGACCCAAGTTCAAATACCCATTCAGCCATGATTCTAGCTGGGTGACTCTCGGCCAGTCACTTCTCGCTCAGCCTGGCCTACCTCACAGGGTTGTTGTGAGAGAGGAATTTAAGTATGTAGTACATCGCTCTGGGCTCCTTGGAAGAAGAGCGAGATATAAATGTAATAATAATAAGGCGGCCTTCCGGTCTCACACCAGGTCAACTTGCACCATTCCCCTTTTCCCTTCCCCCCAGTCACCTCAAGTGGTGCAGCAGGGAAATGCTTGATTAACAAGCAGAAGGGTGCCAGCTCAAATCCCCGCGGGTAGCTATACAGTTACCAGTGATTTACGAAGAGCCTGAAAGGCATCACCTCGTACCCTCCCCTTCTCCAAAGTCCAGGGAGGCCTACAGCCCAGTTACCACCTGACCATCAGTCAGAAAAAGGGGCTCCTTGCAATCTCTGCCTCTGGACCCTACTGGGCCATTGGAGCCAGACAAGGAGGAAGGGGAATTATCAGGGGGGGATGTGATGCTGCCCATTTCTAACTCTGCCAGACTTTTTCCCTTAGCAGAACTCGGAAGGCTTTCCTGTCTAAGGCGCAGCGCACAATCAGTGCTGTTTCCCCGTCGGAAACTGCAGAGCCGTCTTCGCCCATTGACTAACAAGTTTTCCCTACAGAACTCGGAAGGTTTTACTGTCTAAGGCGCAGCGCACAATCAGTGTGGTCTCCCCGTCGGAAACTGCAGAGCCGTCTTCGCCCCTGGACTAACAAGTTTTCCCTGCAGCTGATCTGGTAACATCCATAGTTACGTTCCCCCCTCTATTTCGCAGGGTGATGTGCGTGGAGTGGCAGCGCTCTGCCTCAGCCAAACCGATGGTTGACCTCCCCAAGCAACATTTCTAGTCCCAGGGGACCCCTCAAAACCTTTGGCCATGCCTAAGGTTGTCCCTTCCGGGGGCTCAATTAGTCTCCTACACACATAGGACAGGGACCTCTCTAGCCCCAGGACGACAGGCACTGACACTCCCTTCTCTTGAAGGTCCGAGACGCATTCAGCCACGTCCCTCAAGTTATGCACCACCAACCCCATCTTGCTCGAACGTTCGACTCTGGACCAAGGCACTGTTCAAGATGGTCCCTCCCGACCGGCCTAAGGTTTCACCAGGGCATTAACTAAATGAACAAGACTGCTGCTCTTAGAGCCAAGTCTAGCTTAGATTGTACACAGTCGAGCCATAGCAGTGGGCGTGGCTGTATACAGGTCACCTTGGCTTAAGACCTGAAATGCTGACAATTATTCTATGTTTCCTTTGATTACTGCTCCATTTGTGGGAGCTACCCCTTTTGGTCCCACTTAGACCCAGTTTTTGGTCAAAACATGGGATAAGAGTAGGCTATGTCTTCTCCGCACAGAGAGCCCAATGGGTCCCCCGTAGTTGGTCCAGTTCCCTATCAACCTTACAGGCAACACTACTTCACACCGATTCCAGCGTTACAGCTGTCTGCCGGGAGGCTGAGTGCGCGGACTTAGTGGCCAAGGGCCACAAAGATGCTTTTCTGTCAGAAGGTTCAGTTTTCGTAATAGTGTATTATATAGGAAAGCATAACAGGATGGTATTGGAGTTCTAAACTTAATGGCCTACTATGAAGCCTCGCATCTTAGGGATATTTTGTGGTTAATAGTAGACCTGGAAAAGTTCTGGGTGAAGATGAAGGTTCCCGAGGAACATCTTGGTAATTTCAACAACCAGTTATTGATATTTGAATTTATTAAGAGTTCTAAATCTGTTACAAATCCACCTTAAGTGCCACCTTTAAGATCTGGGGGATTTGGCATAAAAATTTTGCCCTCCCATATTTCCCTTGTTAACCATTTGTAGTCATCCCAAATTTCCAACTTTTGACTCTCCCTCCCGATTACTTGATGTCTGGGAGGTGTCACACAATAGATTAAAGGATTTTTATTATTTTGATACGCCAGTTGATTAGAACCATTTTGGCAGAAGTTTATGAATACGCATTGCTCTTGGTTAAATTTTCTTCAGTTTCACTCCTCTATTTTACATCCTGATATAGTTAAGCAAGCTAATAGGAGTTTGACTATGTTTGTGGAATTAATATTAAAGGCTTCAGAAGACTCTTAAGGGCCTGATTTCTAGATTATAGGAGATTTTAATAAGCCAATCATCTGATCCATTAACTGGCCTTAAGTTGGCTTGGGAAAATGACCTACAGCAAACTATTAGCGACTTACTGTGGAAAGGAATACCAAAATGGAAGCTGGTGTTTTCTACCTCTTCCTGAATTAGAGAGTATTTTGTTAAGCTCTCTCTCAGGTGGTATTTAACCCCTTCTAGAGCAGCCCACATCAATCAGAGTCGGTCCCCATGATGTTGGAATGGCTGTTGTGATAGGGGTACATACTTCCGTTTATGCTGGTCTTGTTTTGCTTTTGGGCAGAGTTGCCTCTATTACATATATTTTCGGAAGTTAATTTGACATTATCACCTAAGGAGCTTATAGTTTTTATGTTAACTGAGGCTGGATTTTCCATTGCACTACGTTGGAAGCATAAAACTATGTTGTTGACTTCTTGGCACCAGTCTTTGTGGCACATTACCATATCTGGGGAAAATTGACTCATATTATTCATCTTCGAACAGATCAAGCTATTTCCCCTGATTTTTCTTTAGGATCTGGTCAGTTTTATTCTGTTCACAAATCAAGATAATTGTAATTATTCTCCTCCATCTAATTACTTACATATCTGGAAGGATGGTTAATGGATGTTTTTATGTATCAGTCTTACTATTATGTGTATGTATTGTCTGAAAGAAAGAAAGAAAGAAAGAAAGAAAGAAAGAAAGAAAGAAAGAAAGAAAGAAAGAAAGAAAGAAAGAAACTACAGGTCTAAGACATCATTCTGGCTTCAGACACCAATCAACCAATCGAATATATCAAGCCTCCTGGCTCGCCTTCCGCAGAGGGTTGATCTCACAAAGAGAGATCCACTCCCCACGGGGGTGCCTAAGGTCCTCACTTTTCTCCAGGCTGGCCTAGACCTTCCTCTGCAACCAAGCGCCCTGAGGCACCAAGCCTCCTCACTAGCCTCGGTTTTGCCATTTTTTCTTGGGCCAACCGAACCTGCGCCCACTCTCATACAAATTCCTGGGGGAGCGACACACCTATCTCCTATCTAGTCAGGCGTTCTTTGCCTGGAACTTCAACTGAGTTCCTAAACGCTCTCACGAAGGACTCCTTTGAGCCCATTGCTACCAGTCCACTGAAGCTCTTGTTTTATAAGGCCCTCTTACTGGTAGCTATTACCTTGGCTCAAGGGTTTCTGAGCTAGGTACCCTCTTGGCACAGAAGGTATATTGCACCTTCCCGCTAGATGCAGTACACCATGGCCTGAACACCACCTCCCTCCCAAAATGTCAATTCTCACTTTCATAGATCCAGAGTTGACATTCTTCCTTCATTCTGCCTTTCCCCTGTCCAGCCAGGGGAATGATTGTAGCACAAGTCTGATGGGCCCAGGGCTTGGCATTCATCGCACCTTCATTCACGTTCATCGCGTTCATTCACAAGTCCAACATCCTCTGTCTTTTTCCGTCTCTCCTCTTTGGGGAACAGAGTTTCTAAGGGCACCTCGACTGGCAGGATCGGATCATGCATTCGCCTGGCCTACTCGGATCTCAACATTCGATTGATGGCGTGATCGACCAGAGGCACAGCTACCTTTGCGGCCTTTTTTCAGCCCGTCCCACTATCGGGGATCTGCAGGGCAGCAGCACTTGGCCTTCCGCTGCTCCATTCCCCTAGGCACTATAAGGTTCTGACCACTCAGCGGCACAGGCAGCCTTGGGGTGCATGGTGCTTTGACAAGGGGTTTGAATACATCCTTCCCATCCCAGGGATTAGTGTCTTCAGCTTGGGCACGTCCCATCCTGAGGATCTCCTACTCAGGGGAAAAAGGAACATTGGTCTTACCGTGAAGGGTTCTTTTTCCCTGTAGTAGGAGATCCTCAGCCCCACCCGGATGTATTTTTGGGAGGTAGAGATGCACAGATGGTTAACGGGGCCAACTGAAGGATGGGCCTGATTGGGGACGGAGGCAGCCCCTCAGGGGTAGACTCCTAGGCTGTTTTTTGCACTTGTCTGTCTTATTCTCTAACCTTTCGTCCGAGTTCTTCCCACTTTTTTCTTTACCTACAGCTTACAGAGTACTTACACAGAGCTCTCTCCACTCGACATACCACCTCGCTCAGCAGCCCTGGAACTGGGGTTAGGACGGAGGAGGCTACGCCCACAAACAAGTCACGTGGTCCAGTTCTGTCTCGAGCATGCTCAGTTCACTACCCATCCTGAGGATCTCCTACTACAGGGGAAAAGAACCCTTCACGGTAAGACCAATGTTCCTATCTCATGAGGCAGGCTTATTGGGCCACATATCATCCAATGCAGCTGACTTTTTAATGGAAGTTCCCAGATTGCCAGGAAATTTGGGACTGACAAAAGAAAGTATTTTTTCACACAGTGCATAATTAATCTGGAGTTCTTTGCCATGGGATGTGGCTTGGATGTCTTTAAAAGGATGGCTTAGCCAACTTCACAAAGAACAGTTCTGTCAATGGCTACTTGTCTGATGGCTATAGACCACCTCCAGCCTCAGAGGCAAAATGCCTCAATATACCAGTTGCAAGGGAACAACATCAGGAGAGAGGGCATACCTTGTTGAGGGCTTCCAGGTGTCCTACACACAGGTCCCCAGTTAATGGAAGATAATGTCATTCATCATTTTCCTGTCCCCTGGAAGAAATGAACTAGATGGGAGCAGGGTCTGGAAATGCTGAGTATGATGATGTTGTGTCATGTGTTTCTTTTCCTAGATGTTTCTGGGGAGATGGATAGGGAAGATGTAGTTTGGCAGCAGCCATCCATCTCCTGTAGTGTCTAGTTGGGCCCTAAGGCCCATGGCAGAGCTGTGATCATAAAGCACTATGCCAGAGCTAGTGACTTTTATGTTACTATTCCCTCAGGAGAAATGAACAAATATTTCAGTGACAACAGCTGCAAGTATTGTGGAGGCAGAAGTAAGAGTGCTCACAGCTCTCATGTAGAATACCTCAAAAATGTTTTTCAACTAAGGTATCTGTCAGAAAAGTCCAGGGCCATTAATACTTCCACTGAAACATAGTGGATTCATATAGCACAGTTCTCAAGGAATGCAATCAACTGAGAGAACTATACATGTGAACGGATGTTGTTCCCTCACCTACCTTTTCTGTCACTCACACCTAGATTTCAGGTACCTCTAGGGTGAAGGTGAGAAAAATAATTATGCCAGATCAGCACTGACTGATCAGCACTGATCATTTGTGCAACTGTAAAAAAAACACCCCAAAACCCTTCTATAGGATTTTTAAGGCTTTGTTATTAGCAGAATTGTAGTGGCAAAGCACTGACACATTAGCATTAACATAAACCACTTAATTCTCAGTAGCTTGGTACTGTGATCCAAAAGTAACAGAATCTTCTTATATGATAGGTAAGCATGTCTCCATGAAGCATCATTTGTATCAAGTGTAAATGATAAATGCTTTTAAAGGCTTCTAATTTCACCTAGTATGACAAAAGCAATGCTGCAAGGTTTGCACATCATGAGCTTAGATGTTATAGAACTTCCATTGAATTTGGGAGTGCACTGATCCATGTGCAGTAGATGTCATAGCACTGAGAGGCATGATCCTAGGTTCATCTTCCATTGAATAAATGGCATGGGTATATTCACAGCCACTTATTTATTTAAAATATTTATACACTGCCTTTCAGTTTCCATAAGAGACCACTCCCTGCCATAAGTGGTTTTCCCACATGTCAAATCAATAAAGCAATTAGCCAAAATATGCCTGATGTTATATAAACATCTTTGACCAATCCCTCAGAATTTGCTGAGGGAAGACAAATGTCTAAACAGCCACTTATTTCAAAACTTGCCAACCACTGCCATTTGTTGTGTGTTGAACTCAACATGTTATGAAGAAAGGGACCTTTGAAGAGAAGTGCCATTTTCATTTGGTGTTTTTAATTGAAGTGGGTGAGGATACTGGCTTACATACTGCTCAGCACCCCACCAATAGAAGTGTGGGGCATGTGCACTGGCTCTGTGTACTTCCCAACTGTATCCTTGCTGCTACCAAGCTCATGGAGCCTCCATGGCTCCTATGAATTGTGTCACCACTGCAGCAACACTTCTCCAGTTATTCTCAATGAGAGTAGCATTGCTGCAATAGAGACACCATTCTTAGGAGCCACGGAGGCTCTGTGAGATTGGTAGCACTGAGGATGTGGTTTTGGCGCACATAGAGCCAGTGTGCACACCCCGCTCTTGCATTGGCAGGACACTGCACAGTATGTAATGCAATGCCTACCAGTTCACAAGAGTAGTTCCAATTCTGCCATGCCACAGATAGCGAAAATCTCAGAGCATGTGGTGATGTATGAGTTAACTGTACTAATTTCTTGTTGTCTGGCATATAAGTAGGAAATCAGGACACCAACAATCCATTTCTGACATTTGTACCATCTTTTTATTCTGGCAAACAGGGTGTATATGCCACAGGCAAGGGAAGTGATAGTCTGTATTTGCTCAGGTTGAGTTTGTGACATTCCTTTCCTTCCTCAAAGAATGGATCTTGAGAAATGTTTATGGAACACCACTAGACTAGAATATTCCTGGGCAGCTATTCTGTAATTTTGATTTCATGGTTTTATATTCATATGGCTTCATTTCTGAATTTATGAAATGTGAATTGCTGTTCCTGAAGCACATTGATAGTTTAAAATTTTTGTTATGAAGTCATGCATGGAAATGTTTATCTTTTAACACCTGCATGCATCTGTTGAACTAAAGAAAATCACCCACAGGAGACAGTTTATATTAAACATATCTAATGGGCCAATCTAAGGGACAGCAGTGGGCTTCATGATGTGCAGTGCTCTGCAGACACTAAGGGCACACTGGGGCTGCTGCGCAAGTTCAAAGGCAGCCCCACAGTGTAGCAAAGGGCTACTGTATAATGCCTTTAAAGCACTCTCGGGAAGTAGTGCAGTGGCCATTTCCGTTGTTTCTATGCCCTTAGGAGTGCTGTGCATGATGTAGCCCACTGTGTTCAGTTTCAAAGCAACTGAGTTCAGAATGGCTGATGACTCTACATGTTTGAATCTATCTCGCATAATAGATACAATAAGAAATCTATATTATTTATTTATTTACACAGACAGGTGTTATTGACTGGTTTGTTTTATCCAGACGTCAAGTCCTTCCCAAGGACCTGGGATGGCTGAATTTTATTGTCAGTGTTGTTGCTGTTGTTATAGATATCGTCGCAGAATATAGGCTGTTCCCAGTAAAGTTGCTTTTTGTAATTGGCTGATGGTGATTTCTGTGGCCCCTATGGTGTTGCGGTGCTCTTCAAGTTGTTTTGGAATTGCACTTAGGGTGCCGATTACCATTGGGGTTATTTTGGTCTTTTTCTGCCACAGCCTTTCAATTTCAATTTGTAGATCTTTGTATTTTGCGATTTTCTCTATTTCTTTTTCTTCTATTCTGCTATCCCCTGGTATTGCTATGTCGATTATTTTGACTTGTTTTTCTTCTTCTCAACTACAGTTATATTTGGTGTATTGTGTGGCAGATGTTTGTCTGTTTGTAGTCGGAAGTCCCATAATATTTTTGCATCTTCATTTTCTACAATTTTTTCAATTTTATGGACCCACCAATTTATTATTATTATTATTATTATTTTACACAGTCAGACAGGTGTTATTGACTGGTTTGTTTTATCCAGACATCGAGTCCTTCCCAAGGACCTGGGATGCCAGAATTTTATTGTCAGTGTTGTTGCTGTTGTTATAGATATCGTTGCAGAATATAGGCTGTTCCCAGTAAAGCTGCTTTTTGTAATTTGCTGGTGGTGATTTCTGTGGCCCCTATGGTGTTGAGGTGCTCTTCAAGGTCTTTTGGAACTGCATCCAGGGCACCAATTACCACTGGGATTGTTTTGGTCTTTTTCTGCCACAGCCTTTCAATTTCAGTTTGTAGATCTTTGTATTTGGTGATTTTTTCCTATTTCTTTTTCTTCTATTCTGCTATCCCCTGGTACTGCTATGCTGATTATTTTGACTTGTTTTTCTTTCTTCGCGACTACAGTTTTATCTGGTGTATTGTGTAGCAGATGTTTGTCTGTTTGTAGTCAGAAGTCCCATAATATTTTTACATCTTCATTTTCTTCAACTTTTTCAATTTTATGGTCCCACCAATTTCTGGCTACAGGTAGCTTGTATTTTTTGCAGATGTTCCAGTGTATCATCCCTGCTACTTTGTCATGCCTTTGTTTGTAGTCAGTCTGTGCGATCTTTTTACAACAGCTGATTAGGTGGTCCATGGTTTCATCTGCTTCTTTACAAAGGCTGCATTTAATGTTTGTTGTTGATTTTTTGACTTTTGCTCTTATTGCATTTGTTCTTAGTGCCTGTTCTTGTGCAGCCAGTATTAAACCCTCTGTTTCTTTCTTCAAGCTGCCATTCTTAAGCCATTGCCAGGTCTTGGTGATGTCTGATTTTCCACTTATATTGTGCAAATATTGACCATGCAGTGGCTTATTTTTCCATTTTCCTGCTCGGTTCTTGACTTGTTCTTTCTTGTAGGCCTGCTTTGTTTCATTGGTGTTGAATAGTTTCGCATTATTGACCATTTGAAGTGCATCTTCTTCACTGTCCTTTATATATTCTGCAAGGCCTCCTTTCTCCTCCTCTACTGTTTGATGGACTTGTAGCATTCCTCTTCCTCCTGAGCTGCGAGGGAGGTATAGCCTATCGACATCACTGCGGGGGTGCAGAGCATGATTGATGGTCATGATTTTCCTGGTCTTATGATCTAGCGTCTCTAGCTCTGCCTGGGTCCAGTCTATTATTCCTGCAGTGTATCTAATAACAGGCATAGCCCAGGTGTTTATGGCTTGTATGGTGTTCCCGCCATTGAGTTTGGACTTGAGGATTTTTCTAACTCTCCTGATGTATTCATTTCCTATTTTTCTTTTAGCTTCAGTGTGTGCTATGTTATCAGCCTGGAGAATGCCTAAGTATTTGTAATGTTCTTTCTCTTCCAGGTTCTTGATCTTGCTTCCATTGGGCAGTTCTATTCCTTCTGTTTTTCTTATTTTCCCTCCCTTCATTATTAATGCAGCACACTTGTCTAGTCCAAACTCCATTGCTATATCGCTACTGAATATACGGACAGTGTTTAGCAGTGATTCGATTTCTGACTGGGACTTTCCATACAACTTCAGATCGTCCATGTACAACAGATGGTTTATTTTACTTGATGTTTTTTAGATGTTTGGTATCCGAGGCCTGTTTTGTTTAGTATTTGTAAAAGTGGGGTCATGGCGATTACAAACAACAGAGGGGATAGTGAGTCCCCTTGGAAAATGCCTCTTCTAATGCTAACTTGTCCAAGTGTCTCGCCATTGATTGTTAACTGTGTACTCCACATGCTCATTGCTTTTTAAATAAATATCTGAATTTTTTGCTGACACCAGTTGTTTCTAAACATTTTCATATCCATGTGTGAGGCAATGAATCGAAGGCTTTCTTGTAGTCAATCCATGCAACACTTAGATTGGTTTTTCTTCTCTTGCCATTTTCTAAAATCATTTTGTCAATCAGCAGCTGGTCTTTTGTGCCTCTGGTGTTCGGGCAATTTCCTCTCTGTTCAACTGGAAGCTGTTTGTTAGTTAATAAGTGTTTCATCACTTCATCTGCTATTATTCCAGTTAATAATTTGAACATGGTTGGCAGACAGGTTATCGGTCTATAATTTCTTGGAACTGCACCTTTTGCTGGGTCTTTCATGATGAGATGAGTTTTCCCAGTTGTTAGCCATTGTTCAGTATCACCTCCTTGCAAAATGTGATTGAACTGTTTTGATAGTTGTTTATGAAGGCTTGTTAGGTGTTTAAGCCAAAAGCCATGCAGTTCATCGTCGCCTGGAGCAGTCTAATTTTTAATTTTCTTTGCTCTTTCACTTATTAATTCTGGTGTTATTATTAGATCTTGCATTTGTTGGTTACATTTTTTGACCTCTTTCATCCAGCCTGCTTTTTTATTATAATCTATTGGATTGTCCCATAATTTCCCCCAGAACTGCACTGTTTCTTCTTTATTTGGTGTTTCTACGTTTCTTGGAGTTTCTCCTTCTATGCTTTGGTAGAAACGTCTCTGATTCAACTGGAATTGGAGATTCTGCCTGTGTTGTGTAGTTCTGGCTTCATATCTGCTAATCTTCTTTGACACTGCTGTTATTTCCTGCTTTATTATTTCCAGGACTTCTCTAATTTTCCTTGAATCTAGGTGGTATTTTTGGATCAGATACTGTTTGGTGTTTTCATTCTTCAGCTTCTTGTCTTTCATATCTTTCAATTTAGTAGCATCTGATCTAAGCCTGGAGATTTTATATTCTAATCTAATCTTCCATTTAGGTGATGTACTACTTTCTTTTTTGACAGGTCCATTGATCTTATATCCGAGCTCCTGTGTTGTTATTGTTGCTGTACTGTACATTAGTTGGTTTGTTTCTTGCAAATTATTGTTTGTTATTTCTGCAAGTGCAGCTTTGACATCTTTTAATACCTGAGCAAGTTGTTTTTTGGCAACTGTTTTTAGAGCTGGAAGTCGAACCCTGGTGCTTGTTTGGTTCATGTGCTCAGTTATTTTTTGCTTTAGTTCTTGTTGCTTTTCTGTTAAATGGCATTTGTGTTTTTGAGGTGAAGGCAAAGGGGAGGTTGCCTGGTTTTGATTTTGAAACAGTTCAGCAACAGTGGCATTCTCTATTTCCAACAACTCCTCCACCTGTGCCTGAGCAACGGCTTCAGTTGGTGGTAATTCTTCTTCCATGTCTTGAGCCTGTGTTGCTCTTTTCAGTTCTTCCAGCTCAACTCCTGTGAATACTTTATTTCTTATTATGAATCTTCTCTGGTCTGCTAGCCTTTGTTCTGTTATTTCTGTATCTGGATGCTTTTCTTTCCAGATTTGGTACATTCTTTTTAAATAACCTCTTCTAGTTGGACTAGACTTGTAATAGCGGATCATTATTTCCTTGTTGGCATTTTTCGTCTATTTTTTTTAGTTAAGCGATGTTTCTTCCAGTAACTTTGCTGTCTTCAGCCCTGGTTGCTCAACTGAAGATCCTGAGTCCTGTTGCCCACTTGCCACCAGATGTCCAGGGACTCCAGCACCTGGCGCGGTCCTTGTTGGCCCGGGTGACTACCGATCCGGTATAGATTTATTAAAGTTACGTCTCACCATATTGTTGATGGGAGAGGCACTCTTTGTCTGGCTCCTCTGGTGAGACCTGTCCAGTATGGTTGGACCTCTGGCATAGCTCTCACCTTCCTCAGAGCACGCAAGCCCCACAACCACGCCAAGGTAGTGCCTCACTGGGGGATTATTATTATTATTATCATTATTATTAATAATAATTTAATGTGTATACTACCTGACTCCATAGGCTCTAGGCGGTTCCTACAATAGATACAATAGTTGCCTTGAAACCAAATATAGTAGGCTATGTGTTGTGTGGCATGAATGGTCTGTGTAAAAGACTTTCAGCCCTAGGTGAAACACATTTTGCAGTCTTGCTGCTCTCCAGCTTCTTCTTAAAGCTTTACAAATCACACCTAAAAAATACCCGAGATTAACTCTTCCTTCTTCATTTTCTGAACAGAAATGTAAAAAATATAACCTTCTAGTCCCACCAGGAAATTAGACTAATAATGAAAGGACCTATAATGGCTAACCTGCAACATTACTTGAAGTCAGCAACTGGTGGAGCTTCCAGTGACGTCCACAGCCCTTTAAACTGGCCATGGATTAGTATTATATTTGTATGACTATAAGTGTCAGAGATTGCATATAGAAGAAAGAAGAAATGCTATACTTGCAGAATAATAAGATGTGATAGAGCACTGTGGAGAGGATGATTGATTGAATGGAGAAAGACACAGAGACAGAAAGATGTAACATTCTGAGGATGGGGTAGACATGCAAAGAAAAACAGAATATATTGAAGAACGGAACAAAATAATTTAGAACAAGATTGTGTTGATAAGGATTTACATTTTGCTTTCTACACAGGCCTCTGCAAATATATGAAAGAGAGCCCATCACTCAGCTCCTAGATTTCAGTCACCTCTAGGGTGAAGGTGAGGGGGAAATAGTACAGAGAAATAATATAAAATGGAATGGAATTTGGAGGGAAGTGTGATATATTGAGAAAAAGGACATGAATTACTATCTGATATTATTCCATGGAGTAAATGCTCAAGCCTTTCAGCTTTGCTGCACTGGTTTGCAAACAGTTAAAGGAGATAAATATATTGGAGATTAGTGATGGGAACAAAATGCAGCTAAAGAATCAGTGTAGAATGTATTCTAATTAATGAAGTCAAAGAGGCTGTTCTCATGCCCAGCCTGGGTAGGGCTGTGCGTGAGAAATGCCAGGATTGGGCCTGATCCCACTGGGGAAGCACCATCTAGCCTGGCTTTTTAGCCTGGCTTTTAGCCTGGGCTAACAACATCAGTGCCCCATTAACTGAGGCTCCAGGATCATGTGCCTCCTCAGGCTACGTTCAGCTCAAGGAGACACAACAATGAGTGCCTAGAGCACCGGTCTCCCATGGGAATACCCCAGTGCATTGCGCTCTGTGTGCAGTGCACTGTAGGATACTTGGAGGCCAGGACACATTGTCCTGGCCTCTGGACATTGGTTTGTGTGGGAGTGTGGTCAGTGCTCCCAGCAGCGAACGTTCACTCATCTGGGGGGCGGGGGAGGTGAAGCCTTTCCCCCACCCGCCTGCTATGCTGCCCACCCGGTCGTGTGAATAGCTCCAAAGTATGTCATCGGTATCTTGGTCATCCTTCATAGATTTTCTTTTTTCCTTGTGAATTTTGGTAACAAGAAACCCTGATTAGATTTTAGACAATTTATGGATACACTGGCTTACATACCTACAAACATCCTGCCAATCCTATGAGGACATTGTCGCAAGAGTGCTGATGCAATTCATAGGTGCCACACATAGGTGCCTCTGTACTCGATAACAGTATAGACGAGGTTTGGGGATAGACAGAACCAGCATTTGTGCCCCATTCTTGGATTGGCAGGGTGCTTCATGGTATGTATGCCAGTTTTGGTATTGTGAATATTGTATATGGTGTGTGTGTGTGTGTGTGTGTGTGTGTGTGTGTGTGTGTGTGTAAGAAGGAACAAAGATTATCCAAAGCTATCTATATTATTTTCAGGTTGTGTCAAATGAAACACATATTAATCCTATGCAGTATAGAGGAGTGAAACCACATACAAATCTCTCCTCAGCTATAATTCAGTAATTGGCCTTAGGCAATTCATTGGGGACACTAGTACTGACATACCTAGCAGGAACTTAATATATTGTGTTTTCTGCTATTCATTTTAGTTCCATAAACAGCGTCAGGCGCAAAAATCTGCCATTCACATTCAATATGCATAATCTGGCAAAATGATGTAAGGACTTATAATGCATGTGGTATCAATTTGTATGACTGAGCAGAGGCAAATGTATTAGTGCAGTTAAGTAAGATCTACAAGCTCTAGTGGAGGACTTCTCAAACTGCAGTGATGCAATATATCAGAGCTTGTATTAATTGAAAAACATGATAAATAAGGAAGATACAGCGTAACTATTAACTGGTGCATAAAAACATCTTGCAAAAGAGTTTGCACAAATGGAAGAGTTTGTCTAAATTTGGGGTTGTGTTTTTGTTTTTGTTTTGCACAACACTCTTCCACTAAGTTGGAAACCGTCATTCTATATGCAGAAGCTTTTCTTTAGCATCATATCTGGATCATCTTTTCATAAGAACATTTTTTGGATCCAACTGTTTTCAGGTAATGGCACTTATGATATAAATAAATCAAATAAATATATAAATCAAATAAATAAATAAATGATGCATCTTTTCATTATTAGACCACTTCTGAAGAAACTAGTCTTGGATTCCTCAGAGCTGAGCAACTATAGGCCTGTCTCTACCATACCGTGATTGGGCAAAGTAATTGAGAGGGTGGTGGCCTCCCAACTCCAGGCAGTCTTGGATGAAACTGATTATCTAGACCCATTTCAGATTGGCTTTCAGGTGAGCTATGGGGTGGAGACTGCCTTGGTAAGCCTGATGGGTGAGCTCCATTTGGGAATTGACAGAGGAAGTGTGACACTGTTAGTCCTTTTAGAACCCTCAGCGGCTTTCAGTACTGTTGACCATAGTATCTTTCTGGAGTGTCTGAGGGGGTTGGAGGTGGGAGGCAGTGCTTTGCAGTGGTTCCACTCTTACCTCTCAGGCAAATTCCAGATGGTCTCCCTCGGGGACTGTTGTTCTTCAAAAACTGAACTTCAGTATGGTGTCCCTCAGGGCTCCATATTGTCTCTGATGTTAACATCCACATGAAACTGCTGGGAGAGATCATCAGGAAATTTGGTGCAGGGTGTTATCAGTATGCTGATGACACTCAAATCTTTTTCTTCATGTCAACATCATCAGGAGAAGGCATAACCTCCCTAAATGCCTGCCTGGAGGCAGTGATGGGCTCGCTGAAAGGTAACAAGCTGAGGCTGAATCCAGATAAGACGGAGGAACTTGGGATATGATTTTGATCTGCCAGTTCTGGATGGGGTCACACTTCCCCAGAAGGAACAGGTACTCAGTCTGGTGGTGTTTCTGGATATAAACCTCTCCCTGGTATCCCAGGTTGAGGCAGCAGCCAGAGGTGCCTTTTATCAGCTTTGGTTGATATGCCAGCTGCATCCGTTTCTTGAGATAAATTACCTCAGAACAGTAGTATATCTGCTGATAACCTCTAGGCTGGATTACTGCAATGTGCTCTATGTGGGGCTGCCTTTGTATGTAGTCCGGAAACTGCAGTTGGTCCACAATATGGCAGCCGGGTTGGTTTCTGGGTCATCTCAGAGAGACCATATCACTCCTATCTTAAAAGATCTACTCTGGTTGCCGAAAGGTTTCTGGTTATAACCTATAAAGCCCTAAACAGCTTGGACTCCGGGTATTTAAGAGAACACCTTCTTCGCTATGAACCACACCGCCTCATCTGCTGGCTACTCAGGGACAGGCCTTCTCCATTGCTGCCCTGAGGCTTTGGAACACACTTCCTGCTGAAATAAGAGCCTCCCCATCTCTTACAACTTTTAAAAAGGCAGTAAAGACTCATTTATTCAACCAGGCTTTTAATTAGATATTGTTTTAATTGTGTTTTTAATAGTTTTAATGTTTTAAATTTTGAATTGTTGTAATGTTTTAACCTTTTTATTTGTTGTTTATATTGTTTTGTTGTAAACTGCCCAGAGACTTGCGTTTTGGGTGGTATAAGAATGTGTTAAATAGATAGATAAATAAATATAAATAAATCTTGGGGGGGGGGGACAGAAATGCTTGAACAGAAGACAGTTCAAAGCTTAATGATGATTTTGAAAAGGGGGCAAAATCAGACAAAATACGAACAGTGAAGCTTTTATCACGATTAGTGAAAAGAGCTTCTGGCAGGTCTGCGAGGAGAGCAGGCTTACCCCACTCTCCCTGCAAATGATCAAACATGTAGCCCTGGATGGCTGGATTGCCGCCCACATGACCGCTGGCTCCGTCACGGAGCCAGTGGGAGCTGTGGGGATCAGGGGCCACGTGGCCTCCAGAAGTCCCAAGTTACCCCACATGAGCACATGAGGCATTGGGGGGGGGGGACCCCTGATACTGGGAGGCTGCTTGTAGGCTCCTGGCTAGAGGTCTATTTGTGTGTCACTGGGGGTCTACTCGTGTGTCACAGAAAGACGAGGTTAATGGAGTGCTCACTCTGTTAATCTTGTTTAAGGGAAGGGTGTTAGACAAGTTAGCCGCCTTGGGAGCACCCACGAGCCCGGTGGTTCCCTCAATCACTGGAAAGCAGGTTAAACTCCCTTATCCCACTTTCCAGTGATCATGGGAATAGCCTCAGTGACTGACATCCTAACTAACGAAGCATGTGCACTTTGAGGGAGTGCCATGGAAACCCTCACACAGCTTCTCCTTTTTCCTGCATGCATGCTGTTGCACAATTGCTCTGCAAGATCAGGAACACATTGCTGAAGGTCAGCAATGTGCTTCCAATCTTGCAGAGTTGTTCCAAAACATAAGTAACACTTGGAAGTTCATATTGACACAGTACTGTTATTTATTTCATGTCAGGGGTGGGGGAAGAAAAGAAATTACTGACAGTAGTGAAATTCAGCAACCAAACGGGGTTATATTATCTCGTCATGCATTTTGTGGAGATTCGAGTATAACAAATTTAAGAGGGGGGCAGGAATTAAAGACTAAACCAACCAGCATAGTGAACTCTGGTGTTAGGAGCAGGGGGTCCAACTGGGGCCTACCTTCAAGCATTCCCCAAATAGATAGATTAAGGCTGTGTCTATCCCAAATATTCCTACCAGAGACTCTTTGGTTAGAGGCATGACTGGAAATTAGGTGAATCAGTCATCCAATGAAAAGGGGGAAATTACTAGACATACTCTTCTTTAGATAAAAACAGGTTGCTCACCTGTAACTGATGATCTGGAAGAGATCCGTTGACATCCATAAGAGTGGGGTTCTGTGCCTGCACGGAGACAATATGGTAGCCATGCCGCAGCTTGTTGAGGCATCCTAGCCCCGCCCTCACGCGTGCAGCATGCTATTTAAGGGTGGCTAGACACCACATTCCTCAGTTCTTGGACGACCGCCATGGAGGACAACAATCCAGTTGAACTGGTGAGTTCATCAATGTTGACAGCTAAAACCAAGGGCAACAGCATGCACACAGGTATGCACATAGCAAAGCACTACTGCAGAGGGGTGGCTAGAGAGGGTCTTATGGATGTTGACAGACCTCTTCCAGATCATCAGTTACAGGAGAGCAACCTGTTTATCTGGAGCGAGATCTGTTGAGCTCCATAAGAGTGGGTGTTTATCAAGCTCCCAGTGGAGGAGGGTGCAGTAGTGCTATTGTAACACCCTTTTTAAAACACTTCTCTCGAAGCTTGCCTCTGCAGCAGAGCACACATCTATGGCATAGTGTTTTATGAAGGGCATCTTCGAGGACCATGTTGCTGCTTTACAGATGTCCATGTACGTCACTCCCTAGAGGTGTGCAGCTGAGGAAGCATATGCCCGAGTGGAATGGGCTTTGATGGCTTCCGGTGAGTCTTGTTCTGGAGCCTATAAGTGAGTATAATAAGCTTGACCAGCCACCTTGATAGTCGTTGTCTAGATATACTGGATCCCTTGGTAGCACTCTTGTAGGAAACAAAGAGGTGTGTAGAGGACCTAAAGCCTTTAGTGAGCGCCAGAAAGAATAAGAGTGCTCCATGCACATCTAGATAGTGCATAGAATGCTTTAAGAAGATGAAAGGTCCCTGAAGAAGGTAGGGAGAACGATGTCCTGGTTCAGGTGGGAATCAGATACCACTTTCAGTAGAAAGGAAGGGTCCAAGCTCATAAGAACTTTATCTGGATAGAATCTTGTGTATGGTGTATCGTTTCTAAGAGCTGTAAGCTCGCTTACTCACCTTGCTGTGGTGATTGCCACCAGGAAGGCTGTCTTTAGGGAGACCAGTCTTAAGGATGTTGTAGCCATTGGTTCGAAAGGTGCCTGAGTTAGTGATGAAAGTACTAGGGACAGCTTCCAGGGTTCTACTGGGGTCTTAATCGGTGGAAAGACATTAGCCAGACCCTTTAAAAAGGCCTTGCTCTGTGGATGAGAGAATAAGGTGCTGCCATCACACCCTGGATGTTTCAAAGAGAGGGCAGCTAAGTGAACCCTTAGGGAAACATTGGCCAAGACTTGCAACTTTAGCTTAGATAGATACAGAAGTATGTCCTGGACAGATGCCCGTCTAGGTAGAAATCCACAGTATTCCATGTTTGCTTTGAATTTGAGCCAGTTCCCCAGGTAATTATGCCTGGTAGAGGTTTCCTGGTTTTCGTTGATTAAGTAGAATTTGGTTTAGGAGTCTATCCACCAGGCGGTCAGATGAAGTGTGTTGATGTCTTGGTGGAAGATGTGCCCACTGTCCTAGGAGAGGAGGTCGGGCACTTGAGGCAGATGGTGGTACCGGATCCTTGATAGTTTGCATACCTGTGGAAACCAAGGTTGCCTTGGCCACCACAGTGGCACAAGGATGCCAGTCGTCAGTTCAGATAGGAAACAAGCTACCACCCTGGTAATTAGCTCTTGAGGAGGGAACATATAAGGCATTTCCCTTGACCAGTCTAGTTGAAAGGCATCTCCCATGGACTGGTGATTGTGTCCTGCTCTGGAGCAAAAGCGGATATATTTCGTGTTTGTGGCGGTCGCGAACAGGCTTACCGATGGTTGCATCCAGCGGTCGAACAGTATGAGAGCAGAAAAGCTCAAAGTGCTTGAAAAACAGCCAGTAATTCTAGAAAGTTGATATGTAGGCGACCTGGTTTGGGGTCCACTTCCCCTGAATTTGGTGACCTTCACAGTGAGTGCCCCAGCCCAGAAGGGAGACATCTGTTGTCATCCACATGGACGGTAATGGTGCTTGGAAAGGAACTCCTTCCAGGAGATTCCCGTGCTCTGACCACCACGACAGTGACCATAGTATTTGTGGTGGGAGCTCCAGGAGCTTCTGATGACTGTCCTTGACTGGGTGGAAAACTGACAGAAACCGTAATGGAAGTTTCCGCATCTTCAGCTGAGTGTATCAAATCACTGTGTTACAAGAGGCCATGAGGCCTAGTAGGTGTTGGATTGCCTGTGGCGGCTGTTGGGGCTGCTCCTGGAAGTGATTTATTAGCTCCCAGATGCAGAGGTATCACCCCTCTGGCAAGAATGCCTCTTGGCTTGTCATGTCCAATACAGCCCCTATGTATGTGCTAACTAGAACCAGGTCCAGATGGGATTTCTTCTGGTTGACCTGGATGCCTAGGTCCTGGAGGAGTGCCAACACATAGCAGATCTGCGAAAGTAACTTGCTTTTGTCCTTGGACGTCAGAAGCCAGTCGTATAGGTATGGGTAAATTGAAACACTGTGTGTCCTCAAATGGGCGATCACCACCACCATACATTTGGTGAAGACCCTCAGGGCGGTGGACAGCCTGAAGGGTAAGTCATTGTACTGGAACACTTGGTGGCCTATGGTGAACTACAGGTATTTTCGTCTGTCTCATGCTGATATGAAAGTATGTGTCTTTGAGATCCAGCATAGCCAGCCACTTCTCTCCATGGAGAAGTGGTACTATCTGTTGCAACACCATCATACAGAACTTCCTGACACCTATGAATTTGTTCAGGTGGCGTAGGTCCATAATGGGGTGTAAGCCCCCACCCTGCTTCGGAATCTGAAAATAGCAGGAGTAGATCCCATCCAGCCTGTCTGCCCACGGCAGACAGAGGGCAGAGTGATTGCCCTCTTCTCCAAGAGTTCTTTCACTTCATCCTGCAGGATGACAGATGGAGGGGTTAATCTCATTCCTGTAAACTGTGGGGTGGCTTTGAACACTATGGCATATCCTGAAGATATGATCTTCAGGACCCAGAGGTCCAATGTTATGTGGTGCTATGTGGGGGTATGGCTTGCCAATCTGATGGAAGGAGATGGAAGATATGGTTCGGTGCATTGATCCGTTCACGATGTCAGAGCCTCCACAGGCAGGAATGGGGAGAGGAGTTATGCCAGTGGGCGGACTTGAATTTCAAAGTTGCTTCTGAGTGTCTGACATCTTAGTAGCACGGGACTGTGATGTCTTGGCCTTGGAAGAATAATTGCACTTCTGATAGGATTATACTGTCATCTAAAATCCTGGCAATCTTGTTGCCAGAATGCGGGTCGTTGCTTGGTGTACGAAGAATGGCATCGTGGTGCATATGTAGAGGTCTTAGGTTGGGCAGTGAAGGTTTTGGCAGTGAATTTGGACTTTTTCATCTGCTCCATCATGCTGTCTGTAGACTCACTAAAGAGCCCAGAGCCATCAAACAAGAGTCCTTCAATCTTTTCCTTCATATCTGCTTGAAGGCTAGTAGACCTCAACCAGGCATGTCTACGTAATGCCACTGCTGCAGCCAGAGAGTGGGACTCTGACTCTGCCAGGTGTTTTACTATACTCAATTGCTGTCTGATCAGATCAGCTGAGCAGTTGAGAGTCTGCTGGAATTTCCTTTTAAAGTCCTCTGTAATCAAGGAATCCAGATCAGCTTGCAAATTCTCCCAGATGCTATGGGTATATTTGGCCATGCAAGCAGAATCTTTCACAACCTTAATAGACAAACACGAGGTCAAATAAATATTTTGCCCCAATAAATCCAGTTTCCCGCCTTCCTTTTCAGGCGGAATGGTATGTCGCTTCCTAGATTTGGAAGAGGACACACAGTCGATCACCAACGAATTGGGTGCTGGATGTTTAAACAAGTATTGTCTTTGTCTTGTATCCTATACAAGCTTCCCATATCTATCAACCCCAGATATATGGGGGTTGATGTATGGATCACTTCCATCCCAAGCACATATCGCTGTCCTAGAAATGGCTGGGAGCGTGGGTAGAGCCACAGGGGCAGTGCATTGAGTCTTTACCATAAAATTATATACTGGATGGTGGCCAACTCAGAGCATAAGTCCAGCCCCAACACCTCTGCCATTGCGAGAACATGCTTGTGGAACGACTTCATCTCCTCATTAGGAGAAACATAGGTCGGTGGGGCCACATCCGTAGAGGGCTCCACCAGGGTGTCTTCTCCCTCCGGGTCGGATTCGAAATCCGAAGAGCTGTAATGCTCGGAAGCTGAGCCACTGGGTGAAACTGGAACGGCCATCTGAGTTTCTGCAGAGGATAACTGCGCTGGGGGCAGCGACCTTGTCTGCATGGCAATTGAGCACATTGAAGGGGCTAAGGTTTGAACAGCCTGTTGGACTGTAGGTTGAGGGTATGTCTGTGAAGCCGTAGAGGTGTAAGAAGTTGTTGGTGGTAACACAGACACTGTCAAAGTTGAAGGAAGCAGGGTGTAAGTCTTCCATAGCTTTGGTCTGTCAGAGTAAGAGTATGGCACACCCGGTGAAGACGTTCCCAGAACAGGAGCTGAGTAATTGGCTGCAGACAGAGGGTCATGAGCAAATCCACAGGTGTGCCACAGAAGCGAACCATGTAAATGCTCAGCCAAGAGCATATTTGTGGAGTCACAATGGAAGGTGCTTCGGTCTCAGTTGGTAGATAATTGAAGGTGGTCATTGAAGGGGTGCTGGTGGAGTAATCCAAAATTAATAATATAGTGCACACTGCTGAAGGGTCAAGGCCAGTGTTTGCAGCAGTACTGGAATCATCATCATTAACCTTGAAGGTCGGCAGTTGAGTTTGTAGACTGAGAGACACATGCTTCGACATGGAGACAACTGGAGTGTGGAGAGTCAAAGTCGGCAGTATTGAGTGATGTGTCATCGGCATTGAAGGTACTGACGAGGAGACAGGGGTCAGTGCTGGCAACAGCGAACGTGTTCTCGGTACCGAGATCTCCAGCCTCGAAGGTCAGTCGGGTTGACATTGAGGAGTTGCTGTCAATACCTAATACTCCAGCGTTGGGTTGGTTGGGTTGATGTCAAGGAGTTGCTGTCGGTGCTGAGGAGTCGACACTGAGGGATGCCATCAGTGCCGAAAGAACTGGTGTTGATGGAGGCCGTTGAAGTTCAGTGGGGGACAGCGTACGGTCACCTGTCAAATCTATCAGCCAGAGATGCTTCTCAGGTGGCTTCGAAAGGAGTTCACCACTTGGTGAAGATCTCGATGTCGATTCGGTGTCATGGCCATGGCGGACGCTGCTGGAGGTCGAAGCATATTTTTGCTGCTTCAAGGTCAATATTGAAGGATTTAATGTGGTCGAGGTCAACATCAAAGACTGCAATGCCATGGCCGATGTCGAAGATTTCTGCTTGGCCGACGGTTTTGAGGCGGGTGTCTTCGATCCACGTTTATTCGAGGTTGATGGAGGCACCGAACTAGACGGCTTCGAGTGCCGTGTATCCAACACCAAGGCAGACTTTGGCGGTGTTGGAGAGGACGACGGGCATGGTGTCCCAGGTGCCGAGGGACTTAAGACGTCATCATAGATCGCTGCTCGGCGGTGAAGTGCCCTGTTTTTGCAAGTTCTTACAAGTCTGTTTTGAGAATGAGAGGCAAATCTTACAGGCCAATATGTTGTGCTCCTCTCCCAAGCAGATTAGGCACAAATCATGGAGATCCTTAGAGGGGAGTTTGGCTCTATACAGCCCACACACCTCTTAAAGGACTTCTTTTTCTCAACCATTCTGTGATGAAGGGGTAGTCAATTCCATTCCAAAGTCAATATGCCAAATCATGTTCCATCTGTAATGCTGAAAGTACTGTTCCCACCCACCCCCCATCTGTCTGAAACTGTCTGAATATTGTTGTGCTATAGTGAAGGTTAACCATCTAATGGTGCAGTGGGGAAATGACTTACCTAGCGAGCAAGAGGTTCAAATCCCCACTGATATGTTTCCCAGACTATGGAAAATGCCTATATTGGGCGGCAGCGATATAGGAAGGTGCTGAAAGACATCATCTCACACTGTGCAGGAGGAGGCAATGATAAGCCCCAAGAAAACCACATGGCCCTGTGGTCACTAGGAGTCGAAACCAACTCAAGGGCACACCTTTACCTTTATAGTGTACAGGGGCGTATCTAGGGTGGGGCAGGCAGGGCACGTGCCCCGGGCGCCACTTGAAGGGGGGTGCCATTTTTTTAAAATGAATTTTTTATTTAAAAAATGGCCGCTGGAATGGCCGCTGGAAAAAAAAAGGCCACCGTGCATGCTCAAATGGCCTCTGTGAGGCCCTAGGCCATGCAAGGCCTCACAGAGGCCAATTGAGCATGAGCAGTGGCCATTTTGTTTTTAAATGGCCACTGCACATGCTCAAATGGTCCCTGCAAGGCCCTCAGCCTGGGACCGGCTGCAGAGGTGAATTAAGAGGCCATAAGGGGGAGGGGATACCTTTGCAGACCCCCCATGGCCTTTAGGAAGCCCCCCAAAGGGGCTACAGGTATTTTTAAAATTTTAATATGTCACTGTACACATATTCAGTTTAGCGCTATGTACAGAGAATCAGGGCTTGTGAATACTGAGCTGAAGCTTATGAGCTAGGAATGCATTCATTTGCTCTTACTTTGCTTCTTGTGGTAAGTGAGTTAAATGTGATGTCTTAATAATATGGCTATTAATGGTGAGTTTGTCTCTGAATCAGTGTTAAATCCTTAGTATTAAGGCCCATGGGGAGGTTTTTGCTCTCTTTCTCTCATTTTAACTGTCTTTCTGAAATACTAGAATATATTCCAAGCAGTGATACAGTTTACTCTGCATATCCTTTAATTATTTTCAGAGTACCTGGGAAAAGTCAAATTCTCCATTTATTTTTAAAACTTATATAATAGTGATGCTACAATGCATAGTAGGGAATTATACAGGCACTTCTGTTTAGTTTTCCAAGTATACCTCCACATAGTATTTGGGTATTTCATGAGCCTCAGCATACTGAAATTTGTCGTTTTCCAGCATTTTTTGGTCTGGCTACGTCCACTGCTAAATAGTTTTTTAAATATTGAAAGATTAATGTGCTTGACTTGTATTTTTGAGCTGATATTATGGTAAAGTTATCTGAAAGATGGGTGTCAGATGTTTGGACAGGGGATGCAATTTCAGTGCTTGCCCTAGGCGCTATTTTCCCTAGATACACCTCTGATAGTGTAGGTTGCTTGCTAAACAATATTGAAACACTTGGTAGAGGAAAAGTACTGACCACTGAACCATGATCCAGGATTCTTATGTGATACCTACCCTTCCTTTTGTTATTTCCCTGACACCCCTCCCTGTCTTGACCCAGACAGAGGCACTGAGTTGCCTGCGCAAGTTACATGTTTATTTGAAGACAGAATTTTATGGAAAAGAGTCCCATGTAGGGGGAAGCCAGGAGTGGCCAGGAGTGCATATGCTGAATCTAAGGCAAATTGTTTACAGCACCAGGCTTGACTGACATGGAAAAATCCATCTGAAAGCTATAGGGGCAGATCTAAGAATCTGAACCCTATAAGAAAGGTTGTCTTCGGGCAATATGGCAGAGCTATAGGGAAAGCAATCCACCTTGTCTGGCTGTCTGTTTAACTATTGAGTATTGACAGAGGTCAGTTTGCATAGATAGAGCTTGCTAGTGCATAACACTGCCTAGATCAGGGGTCTAGCTATAATTGAGCAGATAGATTCAAAGAACATGGGGGCCCCAGCTCCTGAGGGCCCCCCAGCTCCACCCCTCCCTATTTTTTCTTTATCTACCTCATTCCAAGGGGCCACCGGGGAGAGGGGTTTACACGAGCCCCCTCTTCCCTAGCTACACCCCTGACATAGATGATATGCAGAGCAAGTATCCTATGACATCATCATCTGGCCCATATCTGAGATGCCTGCTTCCGACTCAGTGCCAGCCTGAGTGACTCGAACCAGAATTTTGTGCCTGACTACCAAGCCTAGATGGGTAATTATGCAGCTCCTTAGTGTTTCCTGGAGATTCTCCACTTGAAATCCCCCCCCCCTTCTCCCAGGCACTGATAACAGCCGCTGCTTGCCTGGCCTGTTTGTTCCCTGGGCTTCTCTCCATTCCCGGGTCACTACAACCCAACCCTTCCTCCCTTCCTCCCTGTGTTTGTCTGGGGTGTCTCCTTTCCTCCCCTTCTCCATAGAAACTGTGTTTTTGTTTGATTGATTCAGTAGGTTTACAAAACAAACCACATGCACGCAACATTAGAGAGGTAGTATTGTGTTTTGAACTTGATTTCTAAGTATTGTTTGTACATAGTATTGCCTTGACACTCCAGCTATGACTCCATTTTTATTTTTATTTTTACAATGAAGCTTACATTTCTTCAATAGTTATGGTGTGGTTTTCTTCCTCTCTCTATGACATCAATCTGTCCATGAGCCACGTTAGGAACTAGAATTGTGGGGGCTGCAGCACTGTTTTCCCCTTCACTCTGGTGCCTGTTGATTGAGCATGCACAGAGTGTGGGTGGACTCAATGTTGGTAGCCAACATTGGCAGAGTAAGATGAAATGTCTATCTGGGTGGAATAAAAGTTCAAACCTAATGTATGACAAAGTTACTAACACTGTCACAAAGGAGTGATTTATTGAAGGAAAAATAGCCTATTTTTGCTAGAGCCTGCTGACAAAATACAATAGCTAGGCATGTAACAAACAAGTCAATTGGAGAAAACACTTTTTGCACTGTATATTGTGAGCTGTTGACATCATGTCCTGTCCTTAGAAATGGAGCAGTGTGTAACAATTGACTGAATTTTGTAAATCAATCAGTCAGATAGTCAGATAAGATATGCTGAACCAACATAAAAACATAAGACCCTGTGGTTCAGATTAAAAGTCATCTGCTGCTGTTCTGTTTCTGACAGTGACCACCCAGATGCTTTCAGCAAGTCTACGATCAGGGCATGAAAGCAAGAGGGCTCCCCCATTGTTTGTCACTCCAACAAAGGTATTCAGAGGCAACACAGAGCTTTCATTTAACTATGCATGCATGATAGGTATTGATTGAGCTGTACTCCATGAATGTATCTTATCTTCCTTTTAAACTAAGTCAATAGCCATCATCAGATCTTGTAAAAGTGAACTCCACAAGTAAGTAAGTTTGTGAGCCAGGTCTCACGATCCGTGAGACCTGGTTCTGTAGGGTGAGCGGGGAGAGGGAGCCCTGGGCAGCCAGATCGTCCGCCCACACAATTTCCGGCTCCGTGACGGAGCCGGCGGGGGCTGGGGAGCTCGGGGGCTGCGCTGCCCCCTCAAGCCCCAGTATGCCCTGCGCGCTCACGCACAGGGCATACTGGGGAGACCCCCGAGCCGGGAGGCTGCTTTTAAGCCTCCCGGGCGGGGGTCTACTCGTGAGTAGGTGCGGCGCGAAGCCGCATCGCGGCTACTCACAATTCTAAAAACCAGGTTTGCGGATAGCTCACTCCGCAAACCTGTTTTTTTACCAGGGGTTCCCAAGCGGGTTACCCGCTCTGGAACCACCGGGCTCGTAGCCGAGCCTGGTGGTTCTCACGTATAGCAAAAATCAGGCTAGGCTCTCCTAGCCTGATTTTTGCTAATCGTGTGAATGCCCCCCCCCCCCGTGTTTGTATTTATATACTGTCCTTCGTTCTAAGATCTCAGGGCAACAAAATAAAAACAATAATAAAATTACAATAAAACAACCTTAGAATAGAACAAGCACAGCTACAATTTAAAAAGTGAGTAGGAGGGAAATCTACTAGCCAAAAGCCTGCATAAAAAGGACAGTTTCCCCCTAAAGGCTGGGAGAGAGGGAGCCATGTGGATCTCAGCTGTGAGCAAACTAAATTAAGTTAAAAAGTACTCCCCCCCCCTTTTTGTGTGTGTCTCTGTGGAACCCATTATTTCATTGGATGAGGCTTGATTTCTAGTAGGAAAGAGAGAGAATTTGCCCCCGCCCCCCGTGTCTACAAAGCTTGCATCATTTTATAAACCTGTGGCCATATTTTTCTAAACTAAAAATCCCCAAATGCTTTTCTTACAAGGAGAAGTTAAGATACTCCAGTACTTTTGGCTGCCCTTTTCTTCAACAATATATATATATATATATATATATATATATATATATATATATATATATATATATTTGAGACTGAATGATCAGTTGCAAGGAAGAAGAAAAAGGAGAAAAGGCGCAGACATCAATAACTAGACCACAACTTTATTGAAAGAATATGGCATACAAGAATCAGGTAAGAATCCCCAGTGTCAGGGGAGCTAATTCTAATGCCTCCAAAAGAACTGTTCAGGGAGATTGGCATGCCTTCCTGACACCATTAAGCTCATCTCTCAGCTCACTTGATGGGTCATAACACATGTCCCATGCAGGGAAAGGGAGATTTGAAGTAAGTTCCCACATGGACTACCAAAAAGCTCTACAGGCTGTACAGTACCCTGAATAGTAGTCAGACTTTTGAACTCTCCAGCCTTGCAAATCTTGATATCTCTCATCTCTGCCAAGATACTATGCCTGTTTTAAAACAGCTGTACTGGCTGCCGTTATGATTCTGGGCAAGATACAAAGTGCTGTTAAATACCTTTAAAGCCCTAAATGGTTTAGGACTGTAGTACCTGGGAGAGTGCCTTCTTCAGTATGATCCCCACCACACATTAAGGTCACCAGGAGAGGTCTGTCTCTGGTTGCCGTGGTAACTCAGGTCCAGGCCTTCTCTTTAGCTCTGTGCCTAGGCTCGGGAATGTGCTCCCTATGGATGCTAAGAAGCTTAAGAGTTTAAGCAGCATTTAAAAGAGCCTGGCTTTCTTATTAGCCTGGCCTTTAGTGATTACGGAAATGATTTTAAATGAATGAATGAATTTTAAATTGGTTTTAATTTTGTTTTAATGAGTTAATTATTTGTTTTTATCTGTTATATAGATATAGATATTTATTTGTTTTTATCTGTGTGTGTGTGTGTGTATGTATATGTATGTATATGTATATATAATAATTTGTATCACCTAGAGCCATCTGGGTGAGGTGGTATAAAAATCTAGGGATGTGCATGAAGCGTTTCATGCACATCAGGGGTGGCGGGGCGGAGAGTGGTCACTTTAACAGGAAGAAGGCAGGTCTAACCTGCCCTCCCATTGCTCTTCTGCCGCCCCCCGCCACCTCAGCATGGCACTGTTTGTATTAAGCAGCTGGGCTGTTTGTTTGAAAAAGCCACACTGCTGTGGCTGTATCAATTCCCTGTTCCCAGCAGCCTTTGGGCAGCGTCAGGAAGGAAATGGCATCTGAGCATGTGCGGACGCCACTTTGAGTGGTCTGCATGGTGTTGCAGACCACTCAGTATGGCATCCGCACATGCTCAGATACCATTTCTTTCCCGACACTGCCCAAAGGCTACTGGGAACAGGGAACCAATGCAAATGGAACAGTGTGGCTTTTTCAAACAGACAGCACTGCTGTTTAACACAAAAAGTGCTGTGCTGGGGTGGCGGGGAGAGGCAGAGGAGCAATGGAGGGGCAGGTTAAAGAGATCAGCTCGCTCCACCAAAATGATTCAGCAGGGACAGCTTGAAGCGTTTCAGCACTTCAAAATACAGGTGCTGAAATGCTTCGAGCACATCCCTATAAAAATCTAATAAATAAATTAAGATGGAATTTCAGGAACCTTCCTTCTTTAACATTATAGGCATTTTGCATGTTAGTGTTGGTTCACCTGCCAAAATTGTGGTGAACAATAAACAATTAGCCAAAGTCAAATTTAATCAAATGCGACCTTTCTCACAAGAAGAAACATTTCAGGGAAGTCAAAGATCATGCCAGTGCAACTGCTAATCAGGAATAGCATTCAACAAAAAAAATATTCTTAAGCCCTAAAAATAGCAATCAGCCCCATTTAGCAATCAGCCCCCATCCCCTCCTAACTGGGCAAGGAGGCACCTTTTACCGTGGTGATTCTCTTTATTTAGCAGGGTGGAAGTAACTGGCCCTATCCACCCCCAGCACAGGACCTCCAGTGACTGTTGCTGGTGTCTATCTTGTGTTTCTCTTTAGAATGTGAGCCCTTTAGGGACAGGGATCCATCCTATTTGTTTGTTATTTCTCTGTGTAAACCGCCCTGAGCCATTTTTGGAAGGGCGGTATAGAAATCGAATTACTATTATTATTATTATTATTATTATTAGGCAGAGGACCTAGCAGCAATAAGGTACAATGTTTGTTGGCTTTTTTCCATTCCAAGCAAGTTTCCTCTTCTCAACAGATTGATTTATATAATGTAATAGTGTTTTGTTTTCAATCCTAATTAATAATTTCTAACACAATTTGGCCCACATGTTACACAGTGTAACACAGGCATTTCTGAGCTGCTGCAGGCTTCTAAGGAGTGTGACATTTTGACCATCATTTCCTAATCTATAATACAGAATATTGCTTTTCGAAGACAAAGAGTTGACATTTTCATTGAAATATCCACCCTGGCTCCAAGATGTCTGCTGGTGAGTCACCACCTATTCAGATTTCATCAATGCATATGTCAAGTTAGAATGTTTTGCCTTCCTGTGCATTATTTTACACTTATACTGAGCCTAATTTGCCAGCTTGTTAAGCAGTAGCTCACTACAGTCTTGGGTGTTCATCACCCTGAATAATCTGGTCACTAGTCGCTTCACTCCAGTTTCCTAATCTGAACATTCGAATTCAGGGAAATGGAGTTTGCAGGAGAAAGTGATCCACAGTTTCCCTTACCAAACTCCACTTTGAGCCTTTGGTCAGAGTGGAGTTTTGCTGCCTCAAACTCCATTTCTGCAGTGCCAGCATTATATACAAATGCTGTCACCACAGTTTGGGTCCCATGGAACCGGAGTTGAGGGAGGAAGCTCCTCCTTCACTCTGTCCTGATTGGCTGTGGAACCTCCCCTCTCCATCCAAAACTCTGAGGCCAACCCCATCCTTTGGGCCAAAAGGCCCTGTGGAAGATCCCAGGCCATACAGGAGGATCACAGATAACCTAGATAGCCTATTGAGCTTTCACTGACTATGTCATAATTTATCACTACTGAAATGCAAGCTGTAGAACCTTTATCTTTCCTCCCCTTTTGCAAATCTAGAAAATTATGAATTGGTCTATTTCCTGTTTAAGTTTTATTTAATAGTAACAAAAGCTTGGACTCATTCATCTAATGTCGATGTTACCAGAAGTGTGGACATGAATGATGACCTCATGTGGACGGCCCTCAAATTTCCGGATATCTGTTAGCTGGAGATTTATAGCTGCTTTTTTCATGTATTTTATAATTTGTCAACACCAATAATTCCTTTTTATCTGAATTGAGGCTATAACATTGTAGTTGTCTGTGATAACAGTCTGTAGAAACAATCATATCCAGAAAAAAAATATTATTCAGCAGTGGTTGGACTCCATATAAACATGAGTGATTTCTAGGGACATTATGCTTTTAGGTTTAAATGCCTAGATATCACATACATGGACATCAGCTGTGAACAATGAATGCTTATATTATCCCATACTTTGTTACGACGACTGTTAGTAGCCATCAAGCCACCGTGTATGTTCGAAGAGAAATGGAAGTACTAATGTGGGTCTCATGGGAGCAGGCCCTTGGTAGGTGTGGTACGGGCCATAGCTCAATGGTAAACCTTTGCATGTAGCACATCCCTGGGTCAATCCCTGATGCCTCTTCATAGAAGTATTTCCAGCAATAAAGTCTGGGAAATACCTGTACCTATTGAGAGCTGCTGTATGTCAGAATATACAATGAGCAATTTCTTACTTATCTTACTCATCTTCCCCACAGATGAGCAATGTGGAGCTGCTGGGCATGAGAATTGTGCAATCAGACAGGCCATGGCTGCCATGGGCAGTACGGAGGTGCGGGAGGTTGGGACTCCTCATCCCAACCCAAAGAAATCCCACAGTGCACCATGCAAGTGCATGGTGCACTGTGGGGATCCCCCCTCCGGCCAGTGATGAGCAGGCAGCTGTCAGTGTTTCAGCAACAGCTGAAAGCAGCCAGTGCTGACACATGGTCAATTGAAGGGGGTTAAGGGAGCACTCACTTCTTAGCCTGGTTTGCCGCCGAGGTGCTGATGGGAAGCAAGGATTTGTGAAGTCCTGAAGAAGGTTTCATGGCAAATCATCCCTGGGCTGCACCCAAACCACAAGGGATCGATCGCCCAATTTACCCATTTAACTGTCCAAGGGTGCTCACCGATGTCACAGCCCTTTTCCCTTACCACTCAGCCTGCACTGTCCCTGCCACAGAGGGAGGTCAGCCGAGCTTGGCCTTCCTCCCCCACCCCCTCCAAGAGTTCGACAAACCAACGCCGCCGGGCAATTCCCAACAACTCACGCCCCTCTGGAGCAATGAAATGAAGACAGATTGGCCATGGCTTGTCAAACCAAGGATAGCCCAGTTCGCTTATCCAGCCAACACGCCCCAGGTACACCACCACATTCTTGGGAGGGACACTAGTTGCTCATTATACCACCAACACTGGAAGCAACGTACTCCATGCCATACTCTGACTACCCAACCAGCAATGCTGGCACAGTTTCCCAAACTGAGTTGGGTACACAGCAGCGAGGTGCTGGCTTGATTGCAAGCCCAGAGGCCATGGAATGGCAGCATAACAGAACACACGCAGGAGCCGCTGCTCCACCAGCACCTGCCAAAGGAACTGAAGGATTGCACCTCCGGCCGGCTGCCCAGCACATGCCAGCATGCTTTCCCAAACCGAGTTGGATGCACATTTGTTAGGAGCTGGTCAGATTGCAGGCCCCAAAGACCACATCATGGCCACAGATCGGAACCTGCACAGGAGCTGCTGCGCCACCAGCGCCTGCGAAAGGAACAGAAGGATTTTAACACCCAGCACCAAGCCAGGGAGTGCACCACCCAGCTTGATGTACTTATCACAGAAAATGCCCGGACCCAGCTGCCCCATATGCTTTGAATAGCAGCAGCATCAGGGCCCCTTGAAGGGCCGAGGGCAAGCTAAGGCAGAGAACAGGTTCATTCTGTTAATAAGAACCTTGCATAATGCTGCCATTAGCTGATATGCATCAGAGGCTGGCTGATGCCAGCCTGAAGGAGCCCCCCAAGATGGTGGCGGTAGCACAGCTTACCACTACGCCCCAAACTGGGTGTAAGGCATTACCTCAGCATAAGCAAGTGTGTTCTCCTAACCCTAACCTCTCTGATCAGCTGTTGACCAGCGCGGAAGCAACCACACTCCTCCCACTAGCAGGAAAGTCCTGGCAGGTCTGCACAAGCAAGAACCTTACCCTGGGGCGGATGTCTGAGATCAAGTTCACTCAAAATAAACCTAGCTAACACTGCTTGAAGCAGTCCCACCTCAGCAACGGGCCAAGCAGGGATTATAACCGTTGAATTCCTGCTCCCACCATTCCACCCTGTAGCCCTAATGACCACGAGGGGCATGGAGAATGGAGTTGGCTAGTTTAGGGGCTTCGAAAGTACTCAAGCATTCTTTGGGATTGCTTGCACTCTGCTTCTACCCCAAAATGCCTCCATCCCTCTCTCTGAGCACCATGCCTTTATGGGGCACTCTCTGCCCCGCCATGCAGCCAACATTTAGGTACAGCCCCTTTCCTATCATCGCGCACCTCTGAATACCATAGTGTAGCATACCTTACCTGAATCTCTATGCCAAACCTTTAAAAGCTGTTGCTCCCAAGAGCCGCTAACTGCCACAGCAATGGGAGTAGGTTGACCCTGCTATATAAGAAATTTTTCTATCCACAACAGCAGAAGCAGGTGAAGGCAGCCCATCCAAAAGAGTGCCAGCACTCCATGCCATGCCTCAGGGGCAGGGTGTATAGGCCATCAATCCAGAAGCCTCCCAATCTGAGACAGACATAGTATCCCTCCCAGTGCCAAAATGATATGTGGCAGGCAGATGTTACCTGCTCAGTCAAGAACGGTGCTAAGCACTGGCAGCGCTGATAACGGATGCAGCTTAATATTCACCTCCTCGCACCCCCTACCTGCATTCAGGCAATGTGAGGCATAGATGAGCTAATCTCGAAGTGTCTGACCTCTGTAGGTTGCTAACCTGCTTCCCACCCTTCATCAATGCCTTCCGTCCAACCATGCAGTTTATGTTGGGTCTAGACGGAATTAAAGGGACAATGGACGTAATGTCCCTGTGTCTGCATATTGTGCTGCTATAAAGCCAAATTTATTAAAAGGGAAGAAACCCTTAGTGATGCTTAGCTTAAAAGCAAGAACTCCATCACAAAGGCAAGAACGTCCATTACAAAATGGATGTGGTCCTTTTATTATGCATCACTTCATAGGACACCAAGCTGGGGCTGCATGTTTCCAATATATAACAACCCTTTTCAGCTCCTTATCCTAAGTGTATTATCCAATTAATTGCTGGGCTAAAACCAAACTAAGCTCTGGTTTATGGAAATGCATTAACGTAGGGATGTGAGCCTCCCCTCATGCTACGCGACAGGCAGTTTAAAGAAAGGATGCAATATATCAGCTGGATCAACCTTGGTGTAAGATAACCCTCTATGTCCACCACAATTTCTAACCTAACTGCCTGGGGAGTCACCGCACAGGGTGGAAAATAGCATTCATGTCACCTGAGCTGTATGGTGTAAGCTGCCCCAGTGCACCTGGGTCCCATACTCAGGGACCGGGGGAAGCCCAAGGGGGCGTGGGCCCATGGCGCCAGAAAACCTCGGGGATACTTGCCTAACCGGATGTGCTGGAGATGAGGCCATCCCCTCATTTGCCTATGTTAAGGCGTGGGCTCATCCGCACCACCAGTGGATCCATCGTAAGTGTTGTGGGTCCAGGCTCGTCTGTCTCAAAAGGCCGCCCTCACCTCCAGTCCAGTGTCCTGGTCCAGGTTTCTGCTACATGAATCAGAGCATACTGCAGGGGCATTGAGAGCAGAGATAGTGAATAAGGGGCTCCCTGTTGTTCTACCTGACTCTACTCTATGACTTCTGATATTTCTCCAGGTATTTCCAGGTGTGTCACACCCATTCCTTTCCTCCTAGAGAGCCCATGGAAACATCTCTCTCTCTCCCTCTCTCCCTACCTGTTCCCTATGTAGTTCTTTAGATTAGGATTAGCCTTTCCCATTCCAAATTTACTTCACCCCCAAATGCTTGGAATTTTGTTCCACAACGATCCCCATGTGTTTTCTCCAAGTATATGCAATAACTAGACTCCACCAACTGCCCTGTAACTGGAGCGTGTGCTCTTCCTTAGCTCTGCTGGTTACTACTGAGGGTAAAATCACAACCCCAGTCAGCCCAATGCCAGCCAAGACCCTGCCCTCCGTCCATTTGACACTAACTACAGTTGTAGTTCCAAGCGTGGAAACTGCCCCCTGTGGAGTCAGGCCCACCAGCCCACTATTGTCTGTACAGACTGCCCGTGCTATGCCTTTAGAGTGGCCAAGCGACTTGTCCCGATCACTCATTAACCTTCCCCTTGCATTCTGAAGCCTCCGAGTTATCCCTGTAGATATGATAGCCAGGCCTACCTCTGTGGAACTTGCCCCTTCTTTACAGGCAAAAGAATGCCTCTCATTTGCTAAAACCATTGTACTTTCGTTTCCAGCTCTCAAATTATTATTTTTTGTCCCCTCTTTAAGCTAACTTCCTCATAGAAACATAGGGAGCTGCCACATACTGAGTCAGACCATTGGTCTATCAAGTTCAGTATTGCTTTCCCAGACTGGCAGCAGCTTCCCCTAGGTTGCAGGTGGGAGTCTTCTCACTCCTATCTTGGAGATGCTGCCAGGACAGGAACTTGGAACCTACATGCTCCCCCCCAGAGTGGCTCCATCCCCCAGAGGGGAAATATCCTACAATACCCACCCTTCTAGTCTCTCACCCATATGCAACAAGGGCAGGCCCCACTCAATTAGCTGTAGCCAGAGGCACAAAACTGTGAGGCTAAGAGTGTAAAATCATTCTGTAACTGCCTGACCTGCAGCCTCACTTGTAAATGCAAACCAGGGTACACTCTGCCTAGCAAAAGGCTGCAATGCATGCCAGCTACTTCAGGGCCAGCTATCCTTCTGTACTTATCTTTGCTCTGATCCAGGGCACCCCTGGGCAGTGTGTGGGATTATGTATTACTGCACAACCACCCTGCAAAGCAGGCCACTTATCTAGTATTAGGAACAGCAATTGCAAACTCTGATACAACACTTACTCAACACACTAGCATTTTACATTGCACACCACTAACAATAACCCAAACCAAATTCTTCCACTTATTTATTTATTTATTTATCAAATTTATACCCCGCCCAGACTTACGTCTCTAGGCGGCTAACAACAATTAAAACACATATAAAAGTTAAAAGAGTCCAACATATAACTTGACTCTTAAGAATCAGCAAGTGCCCTCTGCTGCAAAATTAGGCCAAAAGAGACTTTGGTAAAGGTCTTCCCTTAGGAAACCTAATACCACGTGGAACATGAGCCCAGAAGCCTCTAAGACTCAGTCACAGTGTCTTAAGGCCCAAAGCCCCCAGTCAGGCAGCTTATCACCTGAGGAAAATTGTGGGGGGCACCCTCTGCAATCCCAAGGGGCCCCCAAACGCCCTAAGGCTAGGCCAGGCACACTCACCAGGAGGCTATCACCCCCTCTGGGCCTCCGTCCGCCTGCCTGCACCAAAGCAAAAGCCTATCCAGCCCACCACAGTGGCCTGCAAGCGAATGGGCCGAAGCTTCACACCGGGGCGCCGCCACGCCAATTGAAGGAGCTTCCTCAGAGCTCTGCCGCTGCTGCTGCTGCTGCTGAGTCACCGCCTCCTCCACGCTGCTGCCAAGCCTGTAGGCAGGCACGCTATCACGCCACAGGCTGCCTGGTAACTGGAGGAGCCGCACGAGTGAGCTCCTCTCTGGATGAAAGCAAACACTGGACTGAATATTTGGGGGAGGGAGCTGCTGGAGCAACCATGCTAGCCCCGCCCCATCAAGGCCCCCGGCCAATACGGCATCTTCTAGGGCCTGTGCTAGGGATGGGGCTGGGGCAAATCACCCTCCCTACAGCACAAGGCCTTGAGAGGGGCTTACTTGGAACTACTTTCCCACGGATTGATTGCACAGTTCCGCTGTAATATGTAAATGCCATCCACCTTCTGGCTAGAGACAATTACATGAGGGAATTTGATTCAGTTTTCCATGACCTGTGCTTTCTGTGTATGACAGTCCTCTGAAGTCTGTCAACCTCTGTGAGAAGTAACCATATAATCCACCCATTATGCATTGTATCTCTGTTTCCAATATTGCCAGTATGGTATGGAACCTGACCAAACAAAAGCATCAACCAAACCATACTGGTAACATACAAGTCACTCCTTTGAAAGAATCTCTTTATAAGCCATAGATCAAATAGGTTTTACTTTATTTTTTAGTTACTTACAACTTTGGAACAAAGTGCATGTTATGTACATCATTTTAGCTGATGTGTTTAAATTTTTAAATTTAAATTTTAAGTTTAAATTTTTTCTTTGCCATGTGGGGAAAGAGGCTGATCCACATTGGGACTGTGAAATGGGGAGAAGGGGCTTTAACCCTTGCCCCCCACATCCTGATCATCCTCTGTGGCTATGATTTGCCACATGAGGAAAGCTCTCACAGGCCTCAAAACAAGCCTTTGGAGCCTTCTTTTCTGCAGACCACAATCTAATGATGATGATAATAATAAATAATAATAAATTAATTATAAAATGTTAGCTGTCCCTTAACAAATTGTTCTCTGGGCAGCTTACAACACAACATTAAAACATGAGATAAAAACACACAACAGATTAAATCATAACAGACCAAAAAGGGGGAAGAAAATACAAAATACAATATAAAACAGTTTAAAAGACTTTTTTAAAAATCAGTTAAAATCAGATCAAAATTTAAAATAGCACTGTGCAATTAAGAATATCAGCTCTGATACCATGCTTAACAGTGGTGCCAGAGTTATAACCCCTGTCTGCACCTCCCAGCAAGGGTCTAGATGCTATCCTAGCCTGCCTTGTGCTGCCATTAACGTAGGAACATAGGTAGCTGCCTTCTACAGAGTCAGACAATTGTCCATCTAGTCTACACAGACTGACAGTGGCTTCTCCAAGGTTGCAGGCAGGAGTCTCTCTCAACCCTGTCTTGGAGATGCCAGTGAGGGAACTTGGAACCTTCTGCATGCAAGCATGCAGGTGACTGGCAAATGACTGACTGGCAAGCTTTCCTTATGTCAGCCACATCACAGCCACTGGTCGTGATTGAAGCAGGGGCTGACTTACATGGAATGACCCAGAGGTTCATTATACAATATAATGTTCATTTCAGTGAGAGCATCACTTGGTTTTGCAAGCCAAATTCAAATCTTGGTTACACATCTCGGTTTGATGTCCCAAGTGAAGCTCTGATTCCTGCCCTTGCACAGTTTTAGATGGCTATGACAAATCAGTTACCTACTTTTCAAGTAGGTTCCATGCTTCTGTGCTATACCCACTCATAATGTTAAGTTTTCTCTTCTGTATCATCCTGGATGTGTAACCTGTGTTTAGTAAAGTGAATCCTTTTTTGCTATTTGGCTTTGTCATGGCTTAATTAAAAATATAACTCAGAGTATTAGATGTTTTTCATTTAACTGAGAGCTATGTCATATGCTCCCAAATCCTAGGAAAACTCCTCAAATTTTATCTAACCAATTTCTCACTGATAATAGTACAAGATAGATTTTTTTAAAAAACAGAATAACTTGCTTTGTTGAATTATACCAAGGTTCACTTAATAAATAAAAACCACAAATTATTTTTACAATATACTTGTCACAGATTTCATATAGATAAAAGCTGCATAGCTGGATGAGATGATTCTCAATCACCAGGATTATTATGAACATACATTCTCTCTGAGAAACACAACTTAACAGGACCCAGGAAAGCTAGATTTTCTATTAGCTGAAATAAGATTATAATTTCTTGTGCAGATTTTAACATCCATCCTCAAAATGTTTTTAAGATTGGCCTCCATCCAAACAGTTATGGGACTAGGTTTGGTCTTTGTTTCTCAAACAGTACGTCCCCCATACTGAATTACAAATCTCCTTTGAAATTGAGGCAAAGTCCATATGTAGTTTGTTCTGACATGAGGGGCAAACATGTAGAAGCAAAAATTGCTATGTAGGAACAAAAATTTTCTAGCTTGCCATAAATATATTAGCAGCTTTATGTGGTTTCTTTTTGTAGTAGTAGTAGAAGAAGAAGAAGAAGAAGAAGACATGATGATGATTTGTAATTTGTACCAGTTAAACATTTCTAAACATACTAGCTGATCCGGTGCAGAACATCTGCGCCCCTAGTTCGCCGCCGCCTTCTCTCCCCACCCCATCCCTTTTTTGCCTGCCCATTCAACCTTCCTTCCCCACTTCTCTTCTCCCCTCACCTGCCCACAGCCGCCTTCTTCTTCTTGTTCCCCACCTGCCCCCTCCTGAACACTCATGTGTATAGCTCCAAAGAGTGTTGAATAAGACTAGTGGAATTTCTTAGGACAGGTTTCTTGCTCCCTAAGGTAGATATTACAGTTCAAATCAGTGCCTTGCAAACTCATGAAAATGGTGTTCAGAGTTCACTTTTAATACTGATTCCAATTCCTTTTAAAATAATGCCTTTGTTACCCATATCTAAATTGAAAATAATATTTTGTTATATTTATTTTGTCTGTCTGCTTTACTGGTGATAATCCCTGCATTTGTCTACTTTTATTTGCCAGTTTTAAAGGCAGAATCTATTGCATGTACCCAGTATTCTAACACAATAGGACCCAAGTTTATATGGGAAACTGTAAATGTTATTGGGATGGCTGGATACACACACACACACACGCACACACACATTCACAATATGTAAATTTAAGATTGGGCACTTTTATATTGCCCAAACATCATCATCATCATTATTGTCATCATTGTGGAGGAAATACTTGTTTTCTTTTTGTTATGGCTTGTTGTAAGAAAAGCACAAAACTTGAAGACACTCTGCTAAAAATACAGTTTATATTTTCACAAAATTGCAGTCTGCAATATTTGCAAAGACATCTCCTGCTTCTGTTAGGGGTTCATATTATTATTTTGGTTAAGCTTCCTGATTGCTTCATCTGTGTTTTTACGGTGTTTTCTTCAGGGGTCAAAACAAACCTTACATGCAAAGCACAGAGAAAATTGGCTGGAAATAAATCAGGACTTGCAACTGTTTGTAAAAGCGAAGTATTTTTATGATGAGGGAAGGCTAAAAAACTATTTGACAAATGCACAATATATCTCATAAAGAGCACAACTTTGTTTAAAAAAAAAGTGTCCAGAAGCAAATGTGTTTGCAGGCAGAATTGTTATCTTTCTCAAATTCATGTATTTGCTAGTCATTTAGGTGCCAATTTACTGAAAAGATGGCAGATGATGGTAGACCCCTGAGAAACTTATTCAAAAGTAGCTCGATTTTGTAAAATATATAAAATTATGGTTCAGGGGAGGCCTTTCTAATTATTTCTCCATATTTAAAATGCTTTCAAGATATTTTCATTGCTTTTTTCATTTGCTGCTCAGGGGCTCACAAAACTATACCTTCAGGAGTATGCTATATCCTAAATTATTTATTCTTTAATTAGCCATATATATATATATATATATATATATATATATATATATATATATATATATATATATATAGAAATCATTCTTTAGGATTAACATCTGGTGTGTGTGGGTTTTTTTTAAAAGTACTCTTGCTGAGGCCACTTTTCAATTTTGAATTTCAATAGTATGTATTTTGGTATCTGTCTGTCTATCTGGCCTCGATAGTAGACCATTGGGAGCTGTAAATTTACATCATTTACATATATTGATACCGAACAGCCAGCATACTCTCCATTGGATTATTTTCACTGCTGAAATAGAAGGTCTCAGCACACTTTTGACATCTGTTGGAGATGGCAAATCCTTATAAGATTCAGCTTTCAGGCAGAATGCTGCAGTGATCTGAGCCTGTCTTCACATTTCATTTGTATTATTCTTGATTAATTTCTTGATTATATTATCCCAGGCAGCACCTGGTATCTTAGCATCTAATGACCTGGTATCTAGTGATTATCTAATGGACTCTAGAATTTTCTGACTAGACATAGTAACATCCTTATTCTATTAAAATTGCCATAATTAAATGGTGTGATTTTAGTATGGGTATAGGGGAATGGCCTTCATATTTAATGGTTTTCTGGCATTGGCTTCCAATTGGCTTGCAATCTCTTTGGTTCTTGGTTGGCTTGTTGTCATTCAAAGCAAGTGTTGTCATGTATAACTGTGCCTTCATTGGCTGCAGGGAGCGGGAATACAAAAGGAAGAAATTTCAAAATATATTAAAAGGGACTGGAAGCAGAGAGAGAGCTCTTATAAAGAGCTCTTATATCCTCTCTTAAAGAGGATACATTAGGAAGGTAGGTAGGTAGGTGTGTTTTTGTGGAGTTCTCAACACTCAATATAATATGCTGCTATAGCTTTCTGGTTTTGCTGGATCTTAGATTGACAAAGGCAGGACTTGGGTGCCAGCCTTCCTTGAGTTGTGGTTTGTTTTGTTTATGAGATAGTGTTGTGGATGTATGGTGATACAAATTGCCTCCATGCATGCACAAAGGTCATTTAAATGGCCTCCACCATCCCATGTTGAGGAGATGGAGTGCTGGTGGGGCCTAGGGGAGCCACCGCTGGCCTGCTGCTGAGGAGCCACTGCCACTACTGTGGCACGTAAGGTGACCTCCTGTCCCTGCCCCCACCCTTTTCAACACCATTCAAGCATGCTGAATTGGGACAAATAGGTTCGATCCAGTCTGAGTGCAAAACCAAACCAGCTCACAGACTGATGGCTCAGTTAGAATTCAAACCAAACTACCTGGAGTGGTTCCCTGAACACCCCTAGCTTGGATGCCCAAATAGGCAATGCCATCATGCAATCTTTGTGTGCACACACATTTGCAACATTTGCTTTCTCTCTTTTGCAATCTATTTCATACAGTTGATCACCTTTCAAAATGTGAGCAGAAGACTAGCTGGGAGGCTGAGGTCTGCACTTTTAACAGCAGAAGTTCCCATTCCTGTTTTGGCTGGGAAGTTTGCAGAGCTGGCCGTCCTTCCCTCTGGCCTTGAGTAGCAGAGTACCATCACCTGCTGATCCTGTGCTGGCTGCTAGGGATGTGCACAAAACCAGTTTACCCGGTTCAGTTCAAATTCAAACCAGGTTTGAACCAGGAGGGGGAGGTTCAGTTTTGGTTTTGCTTGAACCCCCCCCCCGCCTGGTTTGGTTCAAATTCGAACCAGTTCAAACTGGTTTTAACTGGTTTTAACCTCCCAAAGTGGGTGGGGAAGTAGTCGTCACCCATGAGTGGTTACCAGCCAACCCCCAAAGCAATCAGACACTCGTACAATTTTTTAAATTTTTTATTTTTATTTTCCGCTCATAGGATATAATGAGACTCGAACCAGAACATCATTTTATACTGTGGAGCACCCATGTGTTCCAACTGCCACCAAAACCCTGAAGCAATCTCTCACTCCTATAATTTTTTAATGAATTTTTGAAATAGTTTTAATTATTTTTCTCATAGGGTATAATGGGACTCGAACCAGCCTATTATCCCCTATGTGGAGCACCTAGGGGCACAAAGGTGGGGTGGGTGGTAGGCACCCAGGCACCCACCCACCAGACCCCATAGCAATCGGACACTCCTCCGATTATTGGTGAATTCTTAAAGTATTTTTGAAATCTCCATAGGGAACAATGAGGATTCCAGCAAATTTATAGCTTCACAGCGGGGGGAAAGGGGTGGCCTAGAGTGGAGTCTGTTGAGTGGTAGTGCCCAAGGGGGGCAAGGAAGCTACCAGAATTATTTGAAAGGAATTGGGCAAAGGGCTGATTTTTAAGTGATTTTTGAAGTTTATGCTTGGGGGGTGCTGGGGTGGCCCAGAGTGAGTGGTGGTGTAGTGCACAGAGGGTGCCAACAACCCCCATGGTTTGATAACCCATGGGGTACTGGGTTTTGTTGTTTCTGAGGTGTTCTGAGTGTAGATTCTCTGGTAGCAAATGAGAGTGGATTCATGCTTTGTCATTGCCTTGGGGTTTGGTGGGTGGTAGGCACCCATGGGTGCCTACCATCCACACCACTTTTGTGCCCCTAGGTACTCCACATAGGGGATAATGGGCTGGTTTGAGTCCCATTATACCCTATGAGAAAAATAATTTTAAAATATTTCAAAAATTCATTTTAACAAATCGTAGGAGTGTCCTATTGCTTCGGTTTAGGTGGTAGTTGTCACCCATGGGTGCTCCACAATAGGGAATAATGGTCTGGTTCGAGTCCCATTATACCCTATGAGAAAAATTCAAAAAATTGTTAAAAAATATTGTACAAGTGTCCAATTGCTTTGGGGGTTGGATAGTAGGCACCCATGGGTGCCAACTATCACCCCACCCACTTTGGGAGGTTTGAACAAGTTTGAAATGGTTTGAACTGGTTCAAATCGAACTCCCCAGTTCAGTTCGAATTCAAACCGGCAGCTTGAACCTAATGGCTGGTTTGGTTCAAATTTGAACCACTGAACTGTACCGGTTCGAATTCGAACTGGTTTGCACATCCCTACTGGCAGCAGCCATGGCCCAAGTGCCCTAACGAGTTTCAGCTATGTGTGGACTGTTCCAGCTGCCAGGCTCCAGAAGCCCACATGAGAGGTGAGGTCTGGGGCCTCTTTGACTTAAATAGGGACCAGGGCTAGCTGGAGGTGCAGCCACTGGTGCAAGCTGCCTGCAGGTGGTTGCCGAAGCCAGCTGCCAAAAGAGGCTGCCCTTTGGTGGCGGCCTTCAGGGGTGGGACTGAGGGCTGGGGCCAACCTATTGTTTCGGGAAAGAGGAGTCCTGCTCACTTCATTGCTGCTTAGTCTTTAGTTAGGCTTGATACAGGTATGTGCCTTGGGTTGAACAGAGATGGGGAAGTGAGGGATGATCATGAGGTAGTTATACCAGTGATGGTGGGTAATTGACATAGATATGGCGTTGGTAGGCCAGTGGGTCATTATAGGGGGAGGGGATTTAGAAATTTAATTGGTATTGCCCCTTCCAGTAGGCCTACCACCTCTTTGACCTCGGAGAGCAATGCCAACTACTCAGAACCTCACCTTATTACTCCATAATGCCAGGTCAGTTCACAATAAATCTGAGGTAATGCATGACTTGATCATGGATGAAGGAGCTGACTTGGTATGTATCATGGAGACCTGGTCGGTAGAGGCTAGTGGTCCAGTTTGGTTCCAGCTTTTCCCAGAGGGTTACTCTATGGTGGAGCAGGTGAGAGGATGTGGATGGGGAGGTGGGGTAGCTGTGGTCTATAATAATACCATATCCCTTACTAGGATCTCTGTCAGGGATTTGGCTTATATTGAGTGTGTATACCTAAATCTAGGGACCAGGGATAAATTGGGACTTCTGCTGGTGTACCAATCACCCCGCTGCCCAGTGGAGTCCCTAATTGAGCTGATAGACCTGGTTGCTGAGTTGGCATTGGAGTGGCCCAGGTTGTTGTGGGTAGGGGACTTCAATTCTCATTTTGGGACCGGGTTGTTGGAACGGCTCAAGAGTTCATAGCATCTGTGACGACTGTGGGCCTATCCCAATTGGTCTCTAGACCGACACATGATGCTGGCTACAGACTCTATTTAGTCTTTTGCTCTGATCTGGGTGGTGTTCTGTGGGTGGGGACTCCTGTCATATCCCCTTTGTCATGGAAAAAGGGGATCACCATCTGGTTAAGGTAGAACTTACAGCCTTGGCCCACCTCTGCAGGGGTGAAGGACCTATTAGGTTGGTCTGCCCGAGGAGGTTATTGGATGTGATAGGATTCCAAGAAGCCTTGGAAGGGTTTAGGGCTGGGATTCTTAAACTTGGGTCCTCAGGTGTTATTGGACTTCAACTCCCATAATCCCCAGCCTCAGTGGCCTTTGGTTGGGGATTATGGGAGTTGAAGTCCAATAACACCTGAGGACCCAAGTTTGAGAATCACTGGTTTAGGGTTAGCTCTGCTAGTGATTCTGTTGATGTTCTGGTGCAAACATGGAATAATGAACTCACTAGAGCAGTAGACACAATCGCTCCTAAGCGTCCTCTCCAACCTGCTTTGAAGACAGCCCCATGGTATTCAGATGAGTTATGGGAGCTGAAGCGGCAAGGTAGACGACTAGTGCACGTGGAGGAAGATTCGGCACGAGTCTGATTGGGTACAACACAGAGCACATTTGAAGATCTATGCTCTGGCAGTATGGGCGGCAAAGAAGCAGTTCATTTCTGTCCTCATTGCTTCTGAAAACTCATGTCTAGCTGAGTTATCTAGGGTTGTGAGGGGGCTAGTATGTAGACCCTCCCCCTTGGATTTAAGCTTGGAACCATCAGTTACTTGCTGTGACATTTTTAATGACTTTTTTGCAGATAAAATTTTTCACATTCAAGCTGAACTGGATTCCATGGTTATTGCAGAGTCTACTGTGGAGGTGTCCAGCAACTCCTGTTATGGGATTAGATGGGATCATTTTCAGTTTGTGACTCCTGAGGAAGTAGACAAACTACTTTGGACTGTGCGCCCTACAACCTGTTCTCTTGATCCTTGCCCAGCTTGGTTTATCTCATCTGATAATTATATTATCAGAGAGGGTCTGGTAAATATTTATTTATTTAACGTATTTTATACAGCCTAAAATGTACGTCTCTGGGCAGTTTACAACAAAACAAAATAAATGACAACAGAAAAATTAAAACATTAGTTAAAACAAAATAAATAACAGAAAAATTAAAACAATCAGTACAAATAAATGGTGGCAAAAAAGTTAACACATTAGAACAATTTAAAACAATATTTTAAAACAATGTTAAAACTATCAAAACAGTATTTATTTATTTATCCATATATTTATACCGCCTGGTATGTACATCTCTAGGCGGTGTACAAAATTTTTAAAAACACAGATGAAAATACACAAGACACAATAAAAAAGTATAAAACAGTTATTAAAACAAATTATTAAAATTATTTAAAATAACTCTAATTAAAACTTGTGAGAACAGGAGAGTCTTGTGGGTCTTCCTGAAAACAAACAGAGAAGGAAATGCTCTTATTTCAGTAAGGAGCATATTCTAAATTCCAAAGCCCTGTGGCAGACACAGAGAAAGTCTGAGTCACCACCAAACAAGTCTGAGTCACCACCAAACACGAGTGGCAACAATTACCAGACCTCTCCAGAAGATCATAACAGGAGGCAGTGTTCATGACAAAGGCGATGCTCTCTTAAATAGCCTGGACCTAAGCCATTAATTAATTCAATTTAATTTAATTTAATTTAATTTAATTTAATTTAATTAATTTTAAGTCTGGGTGAGCAGATGCATCTTTAAATATTTTTTAAAAGTTGTCAGAGATGGGGAGGATCTTATTTGAACAGGGAGCACATTCTATAACTTTGCGGCATCAGCAGAGAGTAGCCATGAGTAGCCACAAGACGAGCCAGTGGCAACTCCAGATGGACCTCTCTTGATGATCTCAGTGGGCGGTGAGGTTCATGATGAAGAAGATGTTGTCTTAAATACCCAGGGCCCAAGCCATTTAGGGCTTTAGAGGTTATAACCAGCACCTTGTATTTTGCCCAGAAATGTATTTCTGTGGAATTTAGTCATACTCCTTTTCCTCTGTTGAGAATAATTCCATTGCTTTTTTATTGGAACATGCATTCCTTAAATGCAAGGTGTTTCCACATATAACTTTGCCTACCATCAGCCACTTTGTAGACTTGATTTTTAACCGATTCCTCCCTTTCTGTTTGCAAGAATTATGTGCTTGCAAATGCTCCTCCTGCAAAAAACTTATAATCACATTAGAAAGTTAACAATATTCTCATATGCTTTATATTTATTTATGTATTTATGTATTTATTTATTTTCTATACTGCCTAATATAGAAATATCTAAATTAAAGCATAATATAAAATATAAAACATTTAAAATTCATACAAACAGATAAAGATCACAATAGATAAAAACACATTAAATTTTAAATTTTAAATTTCAGTTAAAAGCCTGGGGAAACACATACATCTTCAGGGTCCTCCTAAAAGAAAACAGAGAAGGAGATGCTCTTATTTCAGCAGGGAGTTGTATTATTTGCTTAATACCTTTAGGCAAGGTATTAAGCAAAAATCCAATTTTTGCTGGTTCAGGCATATTTATCTCCTGTAGTTCCTTCAGTATTCCCAAAAATGAACATGTGTGCTCTTCTAACTCTCTCCCTCTTTGACTCTTTGATTACACAACTGCAGCATAAGAGAAACTTGACTATTCATGGTTCTTCCTTGAAAGACTTCTTTCAATTTCCCCACATCCCTCTTGTTGTATTTTGGTTTTCTATATGATAGATTAACCGATCACTTACAGTTAGAGATATGTGTCCCAAGGCTTTGTTTGCAGAATGCCATTTCTGCAGGGAGTGCATTCCATAGCCCAGGAGCAGCTAAAAAGAAGGCCTGCCTCTGAGTCGCCACCAGACATACCGGTGATAACTGGAGACAGACCTCCTCAGATGACCTTAACGTGCGGTGGGGATCATACAGAAGAAGGCGCTCTCTAAGGTAACCTGGACCTAAACCATTCATGGCTTTCAAGGTAATAACCAGCACTTTGTATTTTGCCTGGAAACATATCAGCAGCCAGTGCAACTGTTTCAAAACAGGCATAATATGGTCTCTCCGGGTTACCTTAGAGACCAATCTGGCTGCCGCATTTTGAACTTACTGAAGTTTCCGAACTACATACAAAGCCCCATGTAGAGCGCATTGCAATAGTCAAGCCTGGAGGTTACCAGCGGATGCCCCACTGTTTTGAGATCGTTCTCAGGAAGGAATGGACGCAACTGTTGAATCAGCCGAAGCTGATAGAAAGCACTCCTGGCCATAGCCTCCACCTGAGATACTAGGGTGAGGCCTGGGTCCAGGAATACTCCCAAGCGGCATACCTGCTCCTTCCAAGGGAGTGTAACCCCATCTAGCACAGGAAGATGTAACTCATCCCTGAGATTCTGAATCCCTACAATGCGTACCTCCATCTTGCTCGGATTAAGTTTCAATTTGTTATCCCTCATCCAGCCCATTACTGCCTGAAGGCAGGCATTTAGGGAATGAATGCCATTTCCTGATGATGCAGATGAAAAGCATATTGATAACACCCTGCACCAAATCTCCTGATGACGTCACCCAGCGGTTTCATGTAGATATTTAAAAGCATCGACTCCAACCCCAAGCCAATACATAGAGACATTAGGGATGTGCACGGACTGGTTCGGAGGCCATTCTACTGGCCTCCGGTCCGGACACGGGGCGGTTTGATTCGGAAGGGTTAGGGTGAGGAGGGGCTTTACTTACCCCTCCCACCTTTTCCGAAATCCGGCGACAGGATACCTCCTTGCCGCCCGCTTCAATCTCTGATTGGCTCCTCCGTGGTTAACAATCGTGCGGCAGTATACCTCCCTGCCGCCCCCTTAAAGCCCCGTGTCGCCCCCTTCAATCCCGCTCCGCTTACTCATTAGAAATGGGCGGTAGGACAACTCCCTGCCACCCCTTTCCCTGCCGGGCTGCAAAAGGTTTCTTAAAGCCTTGGGATTGAAGGGGGCGGCAGGGAGGTATCCTGCCGCCCGATTGTTAACCATGGAGGAGCCAATCAGAGATTGAAGCGGGCGGCAAGGAGGTATCCTGCCGCTGGATTTTTACACTAAATACGGCGCCGGAGTTGGGAAAATGTGGGAGGGGTAATTAAAGCCCCCCCCCCGCCCTTAATGGAACCACCCACCCCTGTGCCGGACCGCAGCTCCGCGGTTCCGTGCACACCCCTAAGAGACATTCACATAGAGAAGCCTGCCCCATACAAAGAACTGAGACAATGTCTATGGCAAAATCCCATCAGAAAAACCTCCTATCCTAGTTTGAGAGCTGTACACACTCCATCTTCTGATCATCTGTGAGTTAAAATCAAGGTCAGAGTGCAAGCAGTGATCATGTGCAAAGCAGCAGCTGGGTTAGAGGCTTTTCCTTCTGTCTTGTTAAAGATCTGTGTATATCTGCTGGATAGGAGGGAGCTCTGTTTGAAGGAAAACAGTATTTTTAAAATTTCTTCATGATTTTTCGGTTATATTTTTCCCTAGGAACTCTTTCAAAAGAAAAGAAAAAAGAATATGCAATCATTAAACTAGAATACCATATATTCTAGTTTAATAGAAATGTGCAGCAATGGGAAGGAGAATAGTGGAGGAATGTTGTTTACCCCTGTTGGATTACAAAAATGCAATTATAATTTGAATCCGGAAGTGCATGAATGTCTCTCATAGTGGCCATAATGGTATATGATGGCCTTCGCTGTTGCTGTCCTGAGACTCTGGAATGCGCTCCCTGCTGAAATAAGAATCTCCCCGTCTCTGACAACTTTTTAAAAGTCTAAAGATTTATTTTTTAACCCAAGCTTTTCAATTGGACTGTGGTTTTAAATTGTTTTAAGGTTTTGATTTTTAATCTGTTTTATGTTGTTGTAAACCGCCCAGAAACGGATGTTTGTGGACGGTATACTAATTTGAAAAATAAATGAATAATGAATAAATATATTTCCTAATTTCTTTTACATAAATTAAAGTTACTACACAAGTAGCACTTTGTATTTGGAAACATTAATTTGACTTTTTGCGAGAGGCTGAACATCTAGATCTGTGAAATTTTGTATCAAAGTCATAGACAGAATGATTGACCTTTCTGTGTTTTTATGCCTTATACTAGTCTTGACCAAAGATTTCATTGTTAGTGGATTTAACTTGCTAGGTTAACAATTCCTTGGGTTCTTAAATAGTAAGGATAATTCAGTAGAAATTAGAAAATGTCTGGCTGGTGATTTATTGAATAACTGTATTGCCTAATTATGAATGATTATACTGCTAATATATGTCAGTGGATAATGATTATCTTCTGAATAAAACTGTATATTAGAATGCAAAAATGACTGTTGCAATGATTGCTTCAAGTACTATAGATGTTTTCCCTTTTTTGTTTTTTTGTTCCCAGAGTACATAAAAGTGATTTGCTGGTAAATGTTGATGATAATAAATGAAGTAGAAATGCACCAGTCTCAGTTATATTTGCCTAGATATATATGGTTGAAAATGTTATTCATGTAATCAGTGTTATCTTGAAGACATTGGTTGACATTTTCCACAGCAGAATGTTGGTGTTGAATGTACAACAGCTGATTAGGTGGTCCACTGTTTCATCTGCTTCTTTACAAAGGCGGCACTTGCTGTTTGTTGTTGACTTTTCGACTTTTGCTCTTATTGCATTTGTTCTTAGTGCCTGTTCTTGTGCAGCCAGTATTAAACCCTCTGTTTCTTTCTTCGCCATTCTTAAGCCATTGCCAGGCCTTGGTGATGTCTGATTTTCCACTTATATTGTGCAAATATTGACCATGCAGTGGCTTATTTTTCCATTGTTCTGCTCGGTTCTTGACTTGTTCTTTCTTGTAGGCCTGCTTTGTTTCATTGGTGTCAAATAGTTTATCATTATTGACCATTTGAAGTGCATCTTCTTCACTGTCCTTTATATATTCTGCAAGGCCTCTTTTCTCCTCCTCTACTGTTTGATGGACTTGAAACATTCCTCTTCCACCTGAGCTGCGAGGTAGCCTATCTACATCACTGTGGGGGTGCAGAGCATGATTGATGGTCATTATTTTCCTGGTCTTACGATCTAGCGCAGGCATCCCCAAACTGCGGGCCCTCCAGATGTTGCTGAACTACAACTTCCAGCATACCCAGCCACAAAAAATTGTGTCTAGGGGTGCTGGGAGTTGTAGTTCAGCAACATCTGGAGGGCCGCAGTTTGGGGATGCCTCATCTAGCGTATCTAGCTCTGCCTGGGTGCAGTCTATTATTCCTGGAGTGTATCTGATAATAGGTATAGCCCAGGTGTTTATGGCGTGTATGGTGTTCCGGCCATAGAGTTTGGACTTAAGGATTTTTCTAACTCTCCTGATGTATTCACTTCCAATTTTTCTTTTAACTTCAGCATCTGCAATGTTATCAGCCTGGAGAATGCTCAAGTATTTGTAATGTTCTTTCTCTTCCAGGTTCTTGATCTTGCTTCCATTGGGCAGTTCTATTCCTTCTGTTTGTGTTATTTTTCCTCTCTTCATTATTAATGCAGCACACTTGTCTGGTCCAAACTCCATTGCTATATCGCTACTGAATATACGGACAGTGTTTAGCAGTTATTCGATTTCTAACTGGGACTTTCCATACAACTTCAGATTATCCATGTACAACAGATGGTTGATTTTACTTGATGTTTTAGATGTTTGGTATCCGAGGCCTGTTTTGTTTAGTATTTGTGAAAGTTGGGTCATGGCGATTACAAACAACAGAGGGGATAGTGAGTCCCCTTGGAAAATGCCTCTTCTAATGCTAACCTGTCCAAGTGCCTCGCCATTTTTTGTTAACTGTGTACTCCACATGCTCATTGCTTTTTTAATAAATATCTGAATGTTTTTGCTGACACCAGTTGTTTCTAAACATTTTCGTATCCATGTGTGAGGCAATGAATCGAAGGCTTTCTTGTAGTCAATCCATGCAACACTTAGATTGGTTTTTCTTCTCTTGCCATTTTCTAAAATCATTTGGTCAATCAGCAGCTGGTCTTTTGTGTCTCTGGTGTTTGGGCAATTTCCTTTCTGTTCAACTGGAAGCTGTTTGTTAGTTAATAAGTGTTTCATCACTTCATCTGCTATTATTCCAGTTAATAATTTGAACATTGTTGGCAGACAGGTTATTGGTCTATAATTACTTGGAACTGCACCTTTTGCTGGGTCTTCCATGATGAGATGAGTTTTCCCAGTTGTTAGCCATTGTTCAATATCACCTCCTTGCAAAATGTGATTGAACTGTTTTGACAGTTGTTTATGAAGACTTGTTAGGTGTTTAAGCCAAAAGCCATGCAGTTCATCGTCGCCTGGCGCAGTCCAATTTTTAATTTTCTTTACTCTTTCACTTATTAATTCTGGTGTTATTATTAGATCTTGCATTTGTTGGTTACATTTTTCAACCTCTTTCATCCAGCCTGCTTTTTCATTATAATCTATTGGATTGTCCCATAATTTCCCCCAGAATTGCACTGTTTCTTCTTTATTTGGTGTTTCTACGTTTCTTGGAGTTTCTCCTTCTATGCTTTGGTAGAAATGTCTCTGATTCATCTGGAATTGGAGATTCTGCCTGTGTTGTGTAATTCTGGCTTCATATCTGCTAATCTTCTTTGACACTGCTGTTATTTCCTGCTTTATTATTTCCAGGACTTCTCTAATTTTCCTTGAATCTAGGTGGCATTTTTGGATCAGATACTGTTTGGTGTTTTCATTCTTCATCTTCTTGTCTTTCATATCTTTCAATTTACTAGCATCTGATCTAAGCCTGGAGATTTTATTTTCTAATCTAATCTTCCATTTAGGTGATGTACTACATTATTTTTTTACATGTCCATTGATCTTATATCCGAGCTCCTGTGTTGTTATTGTTGCTGCACTGTACATTAGTTGGTTTGTTTCTTGCAAATTATTGGTTGTTTCTGCAAGTGTAGCATTGACATCTTTTAATACCTGAGCAAGTTGTTTTTTGGCAAATGTTTTTAGAGCTGGAAGTCGAACCCTGGTGCTTGTTTGGTTCATGTGCTCAGTTATGTTTTGCTTTAGTTTTTGTTGCTTTTCTGTTAAATGGCATTTGGGTTTTTGAGGTGAAGGCAAAGGGGAGGTTGCCTGGTTTTGATTTTGACAGTTCAGCAACAGTGGCATCCTCTATTTCCAACACCTCCTCCACCTGCGCCTGAGCAACTGCTTCAGTTGGTGGTAATTCTTCTTCCATATCTTGAGCCTGTGTTGCTCTTTGCAGTTCTTCCAGCTCAACTCCTGTGAATACTTTATTTCTTATTATGAATCTTCTCTGGTCTGCTAGCCTTTGTTCTGTTATTTCTGTATCTGGATGCTTTTCTTTCCAAATTTGGTACATTTTTTTAAAATAACCTCTTCTAGTTGGACTAGACTTGTAATAGCAGATCATTATTTCCATGTTGGCGTTTTTCGTATATTTTTTCCGGTTAAGCGATGTTTCTTCCAGTAACCTTGCAGTCTCCAGCCCTGATTGCTCAACTGAAGATCCTGAGTTCTGTTGCCCACATGCCACCAGATGTCCAGGGACTCCAGCACCTGGCGCGGACCTTGTTGACCTGGGCGACGACCGATCTGGTATAGATTTATTAAAGTTACGTCTCACCATATTGCTGATGGGAGAGGCACTCTTTGTCTGGCTCCTCTGGTGAGACCTGTCCAGTATGGTTGGACCTCTGGCATAGCTCTCACCTTCCTCAGAGCACACAAGCCCCACAACCACCCCAAGGTAGTGCCTCACTTATTATTATTATTTCTTGTTTACACAGTCAGACAGGTGTTATTGACTGGTTTGTTTTATCCAGACAGAGAGTCCTTCCCAAGGACCTGGGATGCCAGAATTTTATTGTCAATTGTTATAGATATTGTCGCAGAATATAGGCTGTTCCCAGTAAAGCTACTTTTTGTAATTGGCTGATGGTGATTTCTGTGGCCCCTATGGTGTTGAGGTGCTCTTCAAGGTCTTTTGGAACTGCACCCAGGGCGCCAATTACCACTGGGATTATTTTCATCTTTTTCTGCCACAGCCTTTCAATTTCAATTTGTAGATCTTTGTATTTGGTGATTTTTTCTATTTCTTTTTCTTCTATTCTGCTATCCCCTGGTATTGCTATGTCGATTATTTTAACTTGTTTTTCTTTCTTCTCGACTACAGTTATATCTGGTGTATTGTGTGGGAGATGTTTGTCTGTTTGTAGTCGGAATTCCCATAATATTTTTACATCTTCATTTTCTTCAACTTTTTCAATGTATTATTATTATTATCAATAGTTATTATTGATATTGATATTATATTATTGATATGAGGGGTGATTTAGATCTTCCTGTTCTGGATGGGGTTACACTCCCCCAGAAGGAGCAGGTGTGCAGCTTGGTAGTACTCCTGGACCCAGGTCTCACCTGGTATCTCAGGTGGAGGCCATGGCCAGGAGTGCTTTATATCAGCTTCAGCTTCTGGTGTATTGTGTGGGAGATGTTTGTCTGTTTGTAGTCGGAATTCCCATAATATTTTTACATCTTCATTTTCTTCAACTTTTTCAATGTATTATTATTATTATCAATAGTTATTATTGATATTGATATTATATTATTGATATGAGGGGTGATTTAGATCTTCCTGTTCTGGATGGGGTTACACTCCCCCAGAAGGAGCAGGTGTGCAGCTTGGTAGTACTCCTGGACCCAGGTCTCACCTGGTATCTCAGGTGGAGGCCATGGCCAGGAGTGCTTTATATCAGCTTCAGCTTCTGGTGTATTGTGTGGGAGATGTTTGTCTGTTTGTAGTCGGAATTCCCATAATATTTTTACATCTTCATTTTCTTCAACTTTTTCAATGTATTATTATTATTATCAATAGTTATTATTGATATTGATATTATATTATTGATATGAGGGGTGATTTAGATCTTCCTGTTCTGGATGGGGTTACACTCCCCCAGAAGGAGCAGGTGTGCAGCTTGGTAGTACTCCTGGACCCAGGTCTCACCTGGTATCTCAGGTGGAGGCCATGGCCAGGAGTGCTTTATATCAGCTTCAGCTGATTCGACAGCTGTGCCCATTCCTTGGAGAGGATGACCTCAGAACAGTGGCGTATCAGCTGGTAACCTCCCAGCTTGACTATTGCAATGCGCTCTGCATGGGGCTGCCTTTGTATGTATTCCGGAAGCTTCAGTTAGTTCAGAATGCGGCAGCCAGATTCGTCTCTGGGGCAACCCAGAGAGACCATATTATGCCTGTCTTGAAATAATTACACTGGCTGTCGATGTGTTTACAGGCAAAATACAAAGTGCTGGTTATTACCTTTAAAGCCCTGAACGGCTTGGGTCCGAGTTACCTGAGAGAGCGCCTTCTTTTACATGATCCCAACCACACGTTAAGGTCATCTGAGGAGGTCTGTCTCTAGTTACCCTTGTTTCATTTGGTGGCGACTCAGAAGCAGGCCTGCTCTGTGGCTGCTCCCGGGCTGTGGAATGCACTCCCAGCAGAAATTCGTAATCTTAATTCTTTACTGACCTTCAAGAGAGCCCTTAAAACCCATCTGTTTGGCCTTGGCTTTCAGGGATTTTAATTAGTTTTAATTGTTTTAATTGCTAACCTGGTTTTCAGGGTTTTAATTGTTATGATAGTTTAATTGTTTTTAAGATTTTTTTTTAATTTTTGTTATATCTCTGTTTTAATTGTTATTGGTTTTAATGGTTTCTGTTTTAATTGTAAACCGCCCTGAGCCATTTTGGAAGGACGGTATAAAATTGAATGAATGAATGAATGAATAAATAAATAAATAAATTTAAGTGCCTAATTCTCCAATCCTATAGGTATAACATGACTATACTTATGCCTGTAAAGCTACATAGATAATAATAAAAATGTAATAGCTGCATCTTATACAAGAAACATAGGCAAAGTGTTGTGGCCACCCTGACTACCACATTAGACCCAGAGTTACCAATCCAAAAGTATGTGAAATCCAGGCCTGTGTCTGATTCCACTTTATTAAGAAATCAATTAATGCCTGAACTCAGATGAACTGCCCAGTCCATGACACCCAGGTCTCATGACTTTCCTCTGGGACAGATGGTAATTGCTTTGTGAATGTAGTAGCAATCAAGCATTGTTTCTCAATGTTGGTGAAATGTGTAATCAAGAGACACAATGGCCAGGCTTGATTTCCTGTCTCACACGTATCCAAATGCTATCACTGCGCAAATGCCTTTACAGATGCATGTTAGGAGGATTTAATTTGCTCTCAGGTAATGCCTCTGGGGGAAGCTAGGGGTTGAGTTCGCATTTCCTCTTACAGAAAGTTTACACTAGTCATTGGTCATTGTTTTGCTATACAGTGAATTGCCTTGAAAACCCAGGGGATAATCCTGTCTTTTCTCTGAGGAGATATTTGCAATGTAGAATTAGGAGCATTGTTTATATCCTCTTGCTGTTTTTACAACTACACCTTAGGTAGATGCACACAAAAGAAAATGATTGAATTGCTCTTTCACACATATAGCCTTGATGCGTCTTTCCTAACCCCTTTGACTTTTAACATTCAGGCTCCAGAAAATCAGGGGACAAGAGAAGATGTCCATTTGCAAGGTCAGAGATGCAGATTTGCTTTGGGAATGTCAATAGAACAAAGTTCTTCCCAACAACTGTTTAATAGGAGATGGAACCCAGATCCTGTTTATCCTGGACTGACCTAATATCCTGAACTGATCAATAATCAGAAGACAGGATCTAGAGGGTAAAAGCAATTGACACATTTTGTGATCCAGGAAGGATGATGATATTTTGAATAGACTCTATGGAGATCAAATGATGGAACAACTATAAGACGGGAGCTCACCAGACAGAGAGTCAGCAAGCTTTGCCTAACCAGCAGATCTTTGCTCATGTGTGCATCCCAAGTGCCTGCTGTCTAGCTGTGTTGCTAATAGAGGCCTGAAACCTGCAGACAAGAGACTGCTCAGTGTTTCTTGCTGCTGGGCAAAGAATCAAGGGCTCACTCTGTCTGTGAAATCCATCACCAGCTTTTTTCATCTGAAGCCTCATTGTTGCCAAGCCTCTGATCCAAGCTGTGTATACTTGCTGCCCCACGTTGGATCTTGGTAAATATGGTGCATCTGCAGCCTTGGTTTCCACTTCCCTTCCCCCTTCCCCCCTTCCTCCTCTCTCTACTAACTCCTGATTCCCACCCATCCCATTCCTGTGCCTTCCTTACCTCCCTGCTCCCTCTTTCCATCTATAGTATCTCTCAATTGTGTTAGGTCTTAGGAAGATTCAATACTGACCTTATATGCATGCACACACATGTGATAGTTAGGAACGCTGGGTTGATGTTATTACTGGCTATAATTGAAATATTACTAGCAGTTCTGATTGGTTCTGTTTTCTGCTCAGGTAGGTTGATGCTGTTGCTCTTGTATACTCAATAAAGCCCATTGAATTGTTTGAGAGTGTCTTGGTCTTTCTACTTTCATTCCCAGACTATACATGGTCACTGTATAAAGCACTGGTCACTTTGTGACACTGGTGAAACGAGCCTAATTTCATATGCCAGCTCCGGAGCATATCTAGTGTACAAATCAGGCTTGGCTCACAACAAAAGCAATTCACTTATAAGTTGCTACTAGGTGAGGCCCGTCATTGACCAGGCAAAGTCATTCTGCATAGATTGCATTCAAAGGGGAATAAGAAAATATGCAATGTGCTTGCAAAAGAGAAGCAAAAGTAGAGTTTGACATTTGTAGGATTTAATATTCACATATTATTCATTTAATTGAATTATCACCATATATGGTAAATATTAATCATGGCAAAGTTGAATCCGAGAAAGAACTGTTTCTTTGGAGCATGATTTTGCTTTTTAATTACTGATCTGATTACTGAGTGTTAAAAATGGGTTGAGAACAATAACAGTTAAGATCTGCTGATTATATTCAGAATTTCTTATAATAATAATAATAATAATAATAATAATAATAATAATAATAATAATGAAACCTTTCCCCCAGCATATTCTGCTGTTAAAAGAAGCGCATTCAATTAATTTCAGTAGCAGGATTGCTCATGCAACGTTTAGTATCTGTAGGTAAATGAGAAGTATTCAAAATTTCATCTTAAATTTTAAAGAACCAAAAACTTCACCAAGCATATTTCAGTGTTAAAAGTACTTCATCCCACTAATTTCAGTGGCAGGGTTGCAAAGTTTGATATCAGTATGACTTTAAACATAAGTATGACTTTATGTTGCACAAAAACATTCTTCAAAATATATAATAGATTATACATTCTTTGAGCAGAGTTGTACCAATACAGCCGATCCTATGATAGCAAAACAACTTCCTATACCTTTTAATATTGCTTCTTGTCCACTTCTCTACCCATCTTTGTACTATTTAATGCGGCCATTCACATGACCAACCAGGTGGGTGGGCAGGTGGGTGGAAGGCTTCCCAAACCATGCCTTTCCCCTAGACGATCCTGGTAAGTCTGGAGGGAGCATGCTCTGTGCTCCCACACAATCAGCCTTCTCTGTGCAGAGCAGGCTGGGACTCCTCCCTGAAGCCCACAATGCACTGTGTGATACCCTCTGATTATTGTTTGCAGTTGTCTGTTTATTATTTCTGGTCAATGACCGAAATAAAGATATCTATCTATCTATCTATCTATGTGACCCCTATACTCATTGGGGAATTCTAGGTGCCCAACTCTGTGTGCGGCCAGGCTGGATGCAGCCTGTGCTTGGGATGTGCAAATGGGTTCGAATTCAAACCTGTTCAACATCGAACATGCCCAGTATGATATTGAACTACCCTCAAACTGAACCTGCCCCTGTTCGGACCGATCTCGGATTGAACAACTCCTGGTTCGAGTTCATGGGTTTGTATTCTTTTTTAAAGTTAAACTTTTTTTTACCGTAATAAAACTCACCACCTCCCACTCTTTGGGCTTCTCCATGTCCCGGGGGGTCTCCAGAGGTTCCCCCTCCCCTCACCAACCCCCTGTTTGCCACAAATACGCCCAGTTTGAGTTGTTTTCGGCCTGTTCTGCATCTTGCCTCCATGTTGGTAGCCATTTTGGAGGCTGCCTCCCATGCCCAATGGGCCTCTGCATGGCCTGGGTCATAAACTGGCCATATTTATGACAAACTGGAGGCTGGGGGGGGGGCGAGGGGACTCTGGAGATTCGCAAGTGGCTGCGGAGAAGCCTCCGGAGCAGGAGGTGGTGGGTTTTATTACTGTAAAAAAAAGTTTGAATTTTTTTAAAAAAATCCAAACCTGAACCAAACCAGGGGTTGTTCGGGGGTTCACAAAACCAAACATTCCCAGTTTATTTTGAGTCCAGTCTCAAGCCAAACCAGGCAACTCAGTTTTGTATACATCCGTAGCTTGCACACAAGCAGGTAGCCAGGGGTAAGGGAGCACTTGCTCCCTTAACCTCAGGTAACAGCTGGTCTAAAAAGCCGGGCTAGGCAGTGCTGGCCAGTTGGGATCGGGCCCGATCCCAGCGGTTCTCACCCTAGCCTGGGTTAGTCTGTGCATGAGAACAGCCTTGATGGCCATTCAGAAACCCAACAAGGTTGTACTGGAGAAGTAGCATTGCTGTATACACTTCTACCTGCATAACAATTTTTGCCTACTTTTGTAGAAGATAACTCAGCACATATTGAATGTTGCTCATATTTTCCTGCTATATCCCTTCCAGGCAATTGTTGATTTCCATTTGTAAGTGGGAACATGATCAGCACGATCCCAAAAAAATCAGTTCCATAAGTTACTATGACAACATGGGACTGAACACAGAAAAGTACTTTTTCCAGTGGCTGCGATTCTGACTCAGTAACATATAAATTGGATCTCTGCCAAACACATTATTATATCATTAACTAAATGACCTCTACAATGGTTGCTCTGTCATTAGCCTCCAATAACAGAATTCTGAGAAAGTTTGGAAGATAATATCACCCAAAAAATTAAGAATGTCAAGAGATTGCATTAAGCGGGAAGTAACATATTTTAGATAAAGCTAAAGAACAGATTAATTAGTGGTCCCCATTTGCTCACTTCACTTCAAGAAACTGATGACTATCTGATGAAGAAAATACTTTAACTATGACATTATTTATTCACTACAAAAACAATTAATTACATACAGCTTGGTCTTAATGGATTTTTCTCCTGCTGCCTTATCCAACCTGAGTAGAGATGTTAATTGTGCACATGCCATCCAGGAGATAATCAAGTCTTTTAAGATTCCTTGGGGTTAAGAGTGGACTCTTTTAACACTCTTAACCCCAAGGAATCTGATTTACTACCCGTGGTTTGACAAATATGAAAACTGACAATTATCTGCTGAACAGAGAGGGAGGATAAAAGGTGCTGTCTGTCATAACCCAACTTGTGCATCTGACTTTTGCCAACTATGTGGGAGAAATGAAAAGCCTTGTGAAATGCCAGTGCTGGTCACTGGCTTACTTTGTTCACATGCTCTTTTTCCTGAACCTCTGAAGTCACTCAGATTTGATAATGTACCTGCAAACATTCTTATCTCAACTGATGATTCCCCGCCCCGCTTAGTGGTTTAGTAGTGAGTTGGTTAATCCCACACAGTAACTCTCAGCCGTTCCCTGAGGCCTGAATTTTATGGAAGTCCCACAGACAATACAAGAACAATGATAATTTCTGGTGAAACAACTTCTACAGAAGCAACGCTGAAAGTGTTGACTCAATGTGTGGCAGCTGTGAAAAAGGCCAATTCCATGCTATGGATCATTAGGAAGGGGATTCAAAATAAAGCTGCTAATATTATAATGCCCTTATACAAAACTATGGTGCGGCCACACCTGGAGTACTGCGTACAGTTCTGGTCACCACATCTAAAAAAGGACATTGTAGATCTGGAAAAGGTGCAGAAGAGGGCAACCAAGATGATCAAGGGCCTAGAACACCTTCGTTATGAGGCAAGGCTACAACACCTGGGGCTAATTAGTTTAGAAAAAAAGATGACTGTGGGGAAACATGATAGAGGTCTATAAAATCATGCATGGTGTGGAGGAAGTGAATAGAGAGAAATTTTCTCTCTTTCACATAACACTAGAACCAGGGGTTCTAAACCATAAAATTGATTGCCAGAAAATTTAGGACCAACAAAAATAAGTACTTCTTCAGACAAATCATAATCAACTTGTGGAATTCTCTGCCACAAGATGTGGTGTTGGCTACTAGTTTGGATGGCTTTAAGAGGGGTTTGGATAACTTCATGGAGGAGAGGTCTATCAACGGCTACTAGTCGGAGGACTATAGGCCACCTCCAGCCTGAGAGGCAGGATGCCTCTGAGTACCAGTTGCAGGGGAGTAACAGCAGGAGAGAGAGGGCATGCCCTCAACTCCTGCCTGTAGACTTCCAGCGGCATCTGGTGGGCCACCATGTGAAACAGGATGCTGGACTAGATGGGCCTTGAGCCTGATCCAGCAGGGCTGTTCTTATGTTCTTATGTAACGTTCCTTTCCGAGAAGGGTTGCCATGGCTATTTCCCCTTATCCCTCATTCCTAATCCAAATTTGGATTCCCATCCATTAAGAATAATATAAAAGCCTTCCTAGGCTCTCAGTGTAGCGGCAAAAACTGTGCTTAGTTTCTAGTCTTAGCCCTAAGGCTAAAATAGTATGTTAGCTTCAGACTACGAAATAACACAAAAAATAGATCTTTCTCGGAATATAGGGTTTTTTGGGTTTATTTAAGGACCAGAATGGGAAATGGCTTGGTAGTTGGAAAACTTAGTGAATGTGAGTTTTGTGGAAATGCTGGCTGACATATTGCACAGCATCCCACGGGCATTGTCAGCAGGGTGGAGTGGCTACACACTCATAGCAGCAGTGTTCACACAGTTGTACAAGAGTGCTGCTGTGCAAAGGCTAAAGTTGTGAAACTGCAGTTGAGCAAAACTGGTGTTCATGCATGAATGGTATTGCTATGAGGATGCAGCAGCTCCTGTAGTGCTGACAATACCTGCAGGACCCTTTGCCTCATGTCAAAGGGTCCTGCAGGTATTGTTGTAGCTAGGCTGCTTCTTCCTAGGGTTTCTGCACTGCTCTTTTACTTTTTAACTGCTTTGTTATGAGCAAAAATCCAGAAGCTTTTCCAATATAAAGATGCAGCAGTGAGGAAAACATCTTTTCCAGGGAAAGCTGGAATCAAATGATACATTTAATTAACAGATCAGCCTTGCAAGCAGTGTAGATTTCAGACAAGTAAATATAGAAGAGATTCATGTCAATATTATACTGTAGGGAATGCCAGTGTGTCACATTTCTGTCAAAGAGAACACAGTGAGGCTGTTCTCATGAGCAGTCTAGCCCACGAGCTAGAGTGCTCATGTGGAGTGCCAGGATCTGCACCAATCCTGGCACTCCCACCCAGCCTAACCCCACTTCCAAGCATGACTCTTAGCCAAGGTTAAGGGAGCAAGTGCTCCTTTAACCTGGCTGCTGGGATCTGCTCAAGCTGCAAGCAGCCCAAAGAGACACATAGATGGGAAACTCAAGTAATTGTCTGATGGAGGATCACATCAATGCACCACACTCATGGTGTGGTCCCTAGCGCAGTTGCTAACACCCTGGCCCCAAGACGCAAACAATAAAGTGGCCAAATAACCCAAAAGGGTAGAAGCCGCCCACCCCAAGGAGTGTAGATGGACCAAATACCATGCCAGGCCAAGAAAAGACTGTTAAATAGTAAGCAGTAGAGAACAAAAGCCCTCAACAACCCCATCACCCTTACAGAACGGGAGATCTGAAAGTTCACCACCTGAACACCGCCTGGTTGTTGTACCAAAAGACTGTGGAGTTGCTAAACTCCTCTGCTCACAGGTGGACCACCACAACAATGGAGAACAACTCCAGGAAGGTGAGATCTCTTGTCACCCCAGTCTCTGACCACCAATTGGATCATTGGGCTTCTGCACCATCACCTCTGGAAGTACACATTGAAACCAAAGACCAAAAGGAAACCCCATTAAACTCTCTCATAAAAGTATCCCAAACTGCCAAATCAGCCTACATATTTTTAGAAATACATAGCCTGTGATTTGGCACCTTGATCCCGTACATGGCAACACACAGTCACCGAAAAAAGCTCGCCCAGGGGCCACAATGTGGGAGGAGAAATTAAGATGACCTAAACCCACTTGCATCTCTTTCAGAGTGGTCTTCCTGGCCCTCCCCAAAGCACTGGGGAGATCACGAAGGGCCCTAAGCTTCTCCTTGGGCAGGCAGCTGTAGCCAGCAACTGTATCAAGTTTGACACCCAGAAAGGTCAGGTGGGTGGACCCTCAGTCTTTCCCTTGGTGAGGGGAACCCCTAATTCCTGAGTCAAGCAGAAAAAACAACCCAGGAGTATGTGGCAATGGCCACTATCTCGGGAACCAATGAAAGGAAAGTCATCAAGAAAGTGTGCCATGTCATTACAGTCAGCCTTGCCTGCACCAGCCACTCGTGGAATGTGCTGAACACCTCAAAAGCAGCACATGAAATCAAGCACCCTATAGGGAGAGCCCTGTCCACTTAAAACTGCCCCTCAAAGGAGAAGCCCAGTAGGTCAAAGTCTCTTGGGTAGACAGGCAGCAGGTGGAAGGCTGAATTAATGTCACATTTTGCAAGAAGAGCCTCAGGGCCTCATCCCCGCACAACCCGCACAACCTCGTCAAATGAGGTATAGTGCACTGAACACAATTCCTCCAGAATACCATCATTCATGGAAGAGCCTTTGGGGTAAGACAGGAAAGCAGGTGACCCCCAGGAATAGTCCCATAGCCCTAAAAGGCGAATGCCTTGGGGAAGAAACAACTCCCATGGGGTATCCCCCTTCTGCCCCCATTGCTGCCCTGTGCCTGTAGCACCCCGCCAAACCTGCTCACTGGATCCATAGGAAGGCCACCAGGCCACCCTTGCATAGCAGTTGGGCCCCATAATCGGCTCCAGCCCCAACTAGCAAACGGCAGCAAAGACTATGGATACATCAGCCACAGCCCTGCAGTATAATTGGTCAAATCCCCCTCTGCCTCTCCTGAAGGGCCTGGTGTGTCCAGCGGTAGAACATCAGGAGTAGGTGGCAGCGGTGTAGGTGGAGCCACCAGGGTCTCAGGGGTTGGCACCACTGGTGGCAGTGGGTTGCAGCCTCCCATGTCAATTGGCACAGGTCCATGGTCTTGTCCTTCCTTCTCAAGTGCCACCAACCTATCAGATAGAGCTTGTAGCATCTCAGCACGCACAGCCCCTCTGTGCATTTCCTACCCTTGTTAGGCACCCCTGAAGGACATGCCCTGGATCTTGAGGGGCCTTTTTAGCATGCCTTAGCACACCCATTCTAACAATCAAAGCACGCAGCATGCCCGTGTCATCTTTATCCTCGGAAGAGGAAAGTTGAGGCCGAGGCCTTTGGGGATTTTTCATAGGGCGACCCCCTTTTTTGCCTGTAGCTTTCTTGGGCAGCATTCTCAAACCAGCGCAATTCAGGAGACAAACAAAAGGCACCAATGCACTACAGCCAAACAGAAAGCAACGAACTCCACACCAAACCAAAATGCCCCAAGTAATACCAGTAATTGCACCCCCCACTGCCCCCAAGTCAGAAGCAGACAGCCAAAGGCCACAACCCAGCTCCCCGTGCTATAAGCCTCACCCAAGGAACCCTGGACAGGAAAGAGTGGTGCAGCCCTTAGCCCCCCCTCCCACCCTCCAAAAAGCCCTAATAAAGCCCCATCAGCCCTTGGGCCAAAAGAAAAAAAAAATCCCTGCAATGTGACCGTGGGGCCTAAAATATGAGATCAGATGGGGGGTGCCAGAAGCCCCCCTAGACATAGGTAGAGCCTTGCTAGAAAATGAAGCCAATGGAATCCAAAGGCCACAATAAAGCGGGAGGGAGAAACGCTACACAAACTGCCAGTCCCCACCACTATGTCCCCCAAAATGACCAAAAAACCACTCTCCCAATTTCTTCCCCTTTCAAGGAAAACCACGCGTGGCCTCAATGAGGACCACACCACTCCACTGCCCAGTGGTCTGAAGGCTGCCTGTGCTGCTGCAAGGCCACACCCGCCTGACCAGATCAGCCCCTGCTTGGCCCAGCAGGCTGCTTCCACGCAGCAAAGGAGAAGAACCCAAATACACGCTCCCTCCTCGAAGCCACACTAAAGCAAACTGAGAGGGGAGTGGCATGCCCAGACCACGCTCTTCCTAAGACCGGCCCTTCTGACAAACTGCCCAGTAAGCTGCCTTGGCAGCTGGCCAAGAACTGGGGTGAGGCAAAGAGCCATCCCCCGGGATGAGGCATGGGGAAGGCACATTGTCCAAGTGTGCTCTAGCTCAACTTGCATTTGGAACACACTGCAGCGCTGCAGTGCACAAAATGCCTGTGGGACGCTGCGTTGTATGCCAGCCACCAAATAGATGTTGCATGTTCTAAGTGACAAAGTGGGAGTGCTCTTTTTGAGCACTTGGCCTGCCTTCTCCATTTGCAATTTCTATGTAACAGTCTGTCGACTATACACATAAGAATACACTTGGACTTGAATTTGGGTTCTTGGAAGTGGAATAGTAGTTCTGCTTTTTATAACTGAGCCAGCTAATGGCACAGTGGGGAAATGACTTGAGTCAGAGGTTGTCAGTTTGAATCCCCACTGGTATATTTCCCAGACTATGGGAAACACCTATATCGGGCAGCAGCGATATAGGAAGATGCTGAAAGGCATCATCTCATACTGCACGGGAGATGGCAATGGTAAACCCCTCCTGTATTCTACCAAAGGCAACCACAGGGCTCTGTGGTCTCCAGGAATTGAAACCAACTCAACAGCACACTTTACGTTTACCCTTTATAAAACTGAAATGCTTCCATGAGTCCTGGCCACCGTACCACATGTATTCCACAGGTTTTTGTAGCTGATGTATTTAAAACTGCAAAGGACCACGCTGTAATTATTCAAAAAGATAAATTATTGTGTCAGTGTCTTCTAAGATTTAAATTATACATTAATTGAGGATCCATAGAAAGGGAAATAGAGACTGAACACAAAATGCAAGCTACCATGTAGACTATCATTTAGATCTAATTTTCAGGAGCAAAAACTTCTTGAATGAATGGGTGGATTCCTAATTATGCCATAGTGATATTATAGTTAAATATATTAGAAGTTGTGCTAATGTAATGTTAGAATACATGATGAAGTCAGTATTACAGGGCATTATTCCAGTTATTCATGCAGATGCCAGTGCAAATAATTAAGATTAAGCTATAAGACCTTAACAGAGCTGGCCCTTCCATGAGCCCTGGAGAGGCAGTCACATCAGGTGGCAGGCACAGAGGAGCATGGGGAGGTGTTGGGCACCACGGTGGTCCCCCAATTCTACAGACACCACTGCATTTGCCTACATGCTCACTAGCCAGTCCACCTGCCACTACAGTCTCTCATTGCTCTGCTGTGACCCCCAACCTATTGTATTTTACTTTCCCTCCCTGCTCAATTTTAATTTTTTTTTTTTACATTTATATCCCACTCTTCCTCCGAGGAGCTCAGAGTGGTGTACATGGTTATTTTTATCCTCACAACAACCCTGTGAGGTACAGATCCACTCTGCAGAGTGGCCACTTGCTTACAACTCTTCCCTCCTCCTTTTAGGAAAGCGAGTGGAGGAACTGAGTGCTGGAGACATTCTAGCTAGCATGTCGCTTGCATTCAGCTCCTCCACTTTCTATACCAAAAGGAGGATGGTGATGTTCCTCACCTTCCTTATGAGGCAAGGCTAAAGCATCTGGGGGTTTTTAGTTTGGAAAAGAGGAGATAGCAGGGAGACATTATAGAGGTGTATAGAAGAATCAATGCATGGAGTAGAAAGAGTGGACAGAGAGCCATTTTTCTCCCTCTCTCACAGCACCAAAACCAAGCATCATCCCATGAAACTGATGGCCAGAAAATGTAGGACCAAGAAAAAGAGGTACTTTTTCACACAGCACATAATTAATCTATGGAATTTTCTGCCATGTAATGTGGTGATGGCCACAAGCTTCGATGGCTTTAAAAAGGGCTTAGACAGATTCATGGAGCACAGGTCTATCAATGGCTACTAGTCTGGTGGCTATAGGCCACCTCCAGCCTTAGAGGCAAGATGCCTCTAAATACCAGTTGCAGGGGAGCAACAGCAGGAGAGAGAGCATGCCCTCACCTGTGGGCTTTTCAGAGGCATCTGGTGGGCCACTGTGTGAAACAGGATGCTGGACTAGATAGGCCTTGGGCCTGATCCAGCAGGGCTGTTCTTATGTTATTATGATACCAAAGGAGCATCTCAATAAGAAACTGATGATTATGATGATATGGCTTAATACAGCCAATCAAATTTTGCATGTGATAATGTCACTAAGTGCAAACACAGCTCTTGCATTCTTAGCCTATTTTCCTTAAGGAAAGTAGGCTTATGAGGTCACCTGGCAGTGTGTGTGTGTGTGTGTGTACGCGCGCGCATCCCCCTATCTTCCAGAGATGCATAGATAGATGGTACATTTCCCAGCTCGTTATGCATAACAAATTGTCTGGTGAGGACTTAGTGGAGAAGTGGACCATAGAAACTAGCAACTTTTAATCTGTTACACATGAAGACATCCCAATCTTGAGATATGCAACCAAGTTCAGCTCCATTCACTAAATGCAGCACATCTGCATAACTTTACTTTTGCAAGGCAAAGTCCACACTAAGTGACTTAGTCCAGCTAGCAATGGACATCTTTGTTTTGCATAAACATCCTTGCCCTATAGGGAAGGAGAAGCCCCCTTGATAGATTTAATTCAAGCATCAGGGTATGGTTTTCAGTATATTTATCTGCCCTGACCCCATCACATGTTTTCAGTGTCATCACAGCACAGAGAGAGTCTTCACGTCATGTAGGGGAGTCTCCTTGGATTACAATATCTGGCAGTCTCAGACACTCAAGTTGCAGTCCTTTGCTGCTCATTCCTTTCTTGCTTTCCCCCCATCTGTCTACTGGTGAAGAGGCCACGTGCAAACAAACACATCAACAGCCCAAGGAAGGATAAGGTATAACTAATACCTTGCCCTTTTAAGCCTCCTCAGCCGCTGTTCTCTGCCTCATTCTTTGCTTAACTGGCACTCTTTAATACAAGCCTTCAGCCAGGCTCTAGTTTAACCAGTTGACTCTCCATTAGGACTTCAGCTAAATTGTTTCCAGCAAGACTCTCAGAATATTGTCCAAGATTTATTGCATTTGCCTAACCAAACTCTTTTTAACTCCTGTATCCCCATTTTATCCTTAATAAAGCTCTTAAACAGTTCTTCTGCCTCTTCATCTTTCCAAAACACCAAAACTTGCTTAAATTGATACTGAAGCCAAACTGCTCCCCAAGCCGAGCTAATTTCCCCACTTTAAGCCAAAAGCATAGTTGGAGTGTCTAGCCAGCATTCCAGAGCAGTTCTGCTAATGAGATGTGAAGATAATGTATCCTGTTTCAGGTGATGCCTTTCCACACTGCTCTGCTTTCAGTGGGATGAGCATTCCAATGTGATGCTTCAACTTGTTAATTAAGGCATGACCAGATTAGGCCCTGTTGTTATTGGCCATGGTGACAGCACCCTTGTGCCCCCTTGTGAACAATTTTATACCTTTTTTTGCAAAGGGGTGAGAACAAATTGCTAAAAGGATTGAATTGTTTTCTGCACGGGGAAAGTGAAATGTGCCTTCCCAATTAGGACCAGCACTGATGCAATAACATCTATAGGTTGCTACAGACACACAGTTGGAACAAATAGCATCTACTCTTTCAAGCATGTGAGATATAACAAGCTAGAGTGGAAGCACAAAACCCAAGCAAACTGGAAATACAATCCATTTGATCTAGAGGGAAATATCTTGATGGCCCCAAATATGGTGATTAATTAGACCACTCCCTTTGACTCTGGAGAAGGAGATAACATGCAAATTTAAATGTTGTGGTATAATTACAATCAGTGTGATATTATTCAAAAAGTGTCCATTTACGATATTGAGAAGCTCTCAAAGCCTGCTTGATGACATCAATGTGACACATTAAAAACAGCATTCCCTAGAGCCAGTCATGATTTTAAAATTTGCCTGCAAGCCAAGCCATTTGAGTCAGCCAATTACTCCATGTCATTCCAGTTTGTGTGTCAGTTCTGAATTCCCCAGATACTGGGCTGCTATTTTTTCAATCAGTTCATAAAGTGGGTTTGTGCAAGCCTTGAAAGAGAAGACTGAATATACTTATTTACCTCTCCAGAAATAGCTTCAGAATTTAAGTCTTTCACAACAGAGGAAGTAACCTCTGGAAAAGGCCAGTGTCAGCAGTCAGCCAGGTGGGGCACTGACTGCCAGCCTGGAGGCTTTCAAGGGCCTTCTGGGCTATTGATTTATCATTCATGTCGCCAAGCTATTGCAGTTCAGGCTGCATCAGAAAGGGAGCCGGAGTGTGCCATTGCCTGCTGCAGCACAAGACTTTTTCAAGAGCCAGACCTCATACATTGTTGTCCCACTGCCCTCCCACTCTCCAGGGCTATTCACATGAATATCAAAATGAAGGTAGAAGGCATGCAGCCCAGATTTACAGGCTCATGAGATCCCACACAAATCCCTCCAACCCAGCTCACTCAAATGTGGATAGCCTACATCCTGTACCTTGTTCTTTATCAAGGTAGGACAAAAATAGAAGCTGCCCTACCTAAGTGTGTTGATTGTGCGGGTGAGTTGGCCAGAAACATGTTTCTAGGTGACCCCGGGAGCGAGTGGTCATGTTTGTAATAGAGCACTGTGCCTATTTACAGGCTCACATCTGTAAATGTGCAGCTCTGCACAGTACACTCTATGGTTATTTGCTAGCAATGCCTTCAGTAGGGTTGGTCCCTCCTCCTGCCCCTTTGTGGCCAATGAGAGAACAGCTGATGATACATGCAATGCAGGCTACCAGTCTCCTTGCAGCACAGAACATGTTGAGAAGACCTTTTCTTCCTGCAACGGAAACTGGCTGCTGTGATCATCTGGGTGCTGCGTTTCTAGACCCAAACAGTCTGTTCATCTGGGGAGGGAACAGGGTAAGAGCTCTTTATACCCCCAAACCACCCCCTATGATAATGTGGAAGTCCCTTTCCTCTACCTGTTCAGGTGCTTGTTGGGCCAAGTCATCTGGACTTGCCTCTTTGAGCCTGCCTATCATCTTAGCTCTAGAGAAGAGGTTAGTCTTTTTCTTCCAGATATCTCCCACACTCCCTGATTGCTAATAGGGATGGCAAGAACCTCTCTACAGCTCCCAACCACAAGTATAAATCCTGACCATTGCCTTAGCACGGCATCCCAACTCCCTGCCAGCTTTGCCTTGTTCCCTCATGTGTCTGGCTTCTTGGTTGCTTGCTCTCTTCTGTCTGCCTCATCGGTGACATAAGGAGTTATATCTAGGAACAACACCCACACAAATCCTAAATGAGCTGCACACATTGTTACTGTGGGGTTGAGTGGGTCCCCTCTAGTGGCTGCGGTAGTAGCAGTGCCGACAACATGCTGCCACATTGGAATGCTGGCACTGGCACTCTGTGCAGTATGCATATTTTTGACCTGCTCAGTTGTGGTAGCAGTAGCAGCTTCCTGGCCAGTTACCAGTGTGTGAGGCTAGCCACTGCAATAGGGAACCCGGGACTTGATCTTACCTGTGCCAAAAGTTCAAGAAAGAATACTTTTTGGGGTATAAGTGGGGAGTCCAGGGATGGGTCCTTCCCTATTTCACCCCACCACCACCACTGCTACGATGAAATAGGGGCAAGAATTGAGAAAAAGCAGTTTTCATAAGCATTTCCTACCCACATATGACTCACTTACTTGAGAGTGAGCTCTACTGAACTCAGTGGCCAACATCCTGACTAATGAAGTGGGCACACTTTGAGAGACTGTGAATATTAGTATAGTTGAGTTCTGATGGGTTCGTGTGATTCTTATGGAATCATAGAGTTGAGTTCATACGATTCTTTTGGAATCATAATTCATAACTGTAAGGAACTTTATTTTGAACTTGCATTCAAGTGCCCACAACCGGTCATGGATATCTCTGTGTCTCACGTAGTTTGTCCTCCTCATAACAATTCCGTGAAGAAAGCTAGGCTGAGAGACAGCAACTTATTCAAGCCTTTTGAGTCAACCTCATGGCTAACAAGGGATTTGAATGTGTGCCTCTCATGTCTAAATTCAAATGCTTTTAAGTGTTCCACAGTTTATGTGAAATACTCTCTCAAGGCACTTGGCATGGCAAAGGCTGTCAGGGAATAGAACAAAAGCAAATCCAATTTGCTATGAACTCTTCAGCTAAACAGTGTAGGAATTAGTACTCAGCAATTGCACTAGCATGGATATAACAGCATCAGGAATAAAGATTGTTGAAAACTCAAAGTCATAGAAAGAAGAGATAAAATTAGATACATGATCGTAACAGTGAAATTGAGTTTTCTGTAAGGTGTTTTTCCCCCCTTCAGTGTAAGTGCTTGCAAAAGCAACTCACACACACACATACAACTTGAACTATGGAAAAGACCAGTGAATTACTGAAAAAACTCTTTGCCTGCAAATGTGTTCCTTTCCTGATTTCATTCTCTCTTGTAAATCGCAGGATGTTTATTCGATCACTCTTTACTTCCAGCTCAAGTACCTTATCACACAGAGTACCCAATGTTCTTTCAGGCTTGCTGAGATCATTTGGCTCTTGAGTTTCAAAATAAGAAGTGTCAAAAGAAAAAATATATACTATACACTAGGAGCAGAAATACAACAGCTTTTCAATAAGGATGAATATTTTGATGGAACAAAAGCAAAATGAGAATATCACTGAAAAATTGCTCAAAACGGTTTCCATTTTGGAAAAAAATGATAATTTATTTGAGGTAATATTAAAAGCTTTTATGTAACTGGTGCAACTTTTTAAAGATAATTTTGTCAAGAATCATAATTTTAAGGCAGCATGTCCCTTCCAACATAAATTGATAAACTGTTATACATCTCACAATATGAATGGCTATGGTTTTGATTTTAAAATCTATACAAGTCCATATTCTTTTTTAGACACTAGCTTTTTGAAGTGCAATGTATTCTATATACCTGTTTGGTAACACTGGCTACTAAACCCATACAAGCTGGATGGGGTTACACTTCCCCAGAAGGAACAGGTAAGCAGCTTGGGAGTGCTCATGGATCCAGGCCTCATCCTGGTATCCCAGGTGGAGGCTATAGCTAGGAGCGCTTTCCATCTGCTTCAGCTGATTCGACAGCTGTGATCATTCCTTGCTGAGAACGATCTCAAAACAGTGGTGCATCAGCTGGTAAACATCAGGCTTGACTATTGCAATGCACTCTACATGGGGCTGCCTTTGTATGTAGTTCAGTTAGTTCAAAATACAGCAGCCAGACTGGTCTCTGGGGTAACCCGGAGAGACCATATTATGCCTGTTTTAAAACAGTTGCACTGGCTGCCGATATGTTTCAGGACAAAATACAAAGTGCTGCTTATCTGTCTCCAGTTACCACCGGTATGTCTGATAGCGACTTGGAACTGGGCCTTCTCTGTAGCTGCTCCTGGCCTATGGAATGCATTCCTGACAGATATCTGCAGTTTAGGCTTGCTGTTGGCCTTTAAGAGAGCCCTGAAAACATATTTGTTTGGCCTGGCCTTCCAAGGCTTTGTAATTGTTTGGGGGTATTTTAATTGGTTTTAAATGGTTTTGAATTGTTTTTAAATTGTTTATATATTGTTTTAAGTAATGTGTTTTACATGGTGTTTGTTTTATGTCTTTTTAAACATGTTGTGCACCGCCCAGAGCCTTTGGATGGGCCGGTCTATTAAATAAACAAACAAATAAACAAATGCCTATATAGGAATAATAATTAACAACTTTTTATATAGGTGCCCCATAACAAACGTTCTCTGGAAAGAGACAAAAACCTCCCAATACAATTAAAACATCTGAATATGAAAAAAACAACAACATTGAAATATTAAAATTATCAACTTAAAAACTTAAAAACTTTTAAGTGTGAGTAAATAAAAAGGCCTTCACCTCGTGCATAAAATACCATAACAATTGTGCCAGGCGAATCTCATAGGGGAGGCTATTCTATAAACAGTGTGCCATCAGTGAAAAGACACTTTCCCTAGTGGCTACCCACCTCAACTCATTTGGTGGGAGCATTCTTATTATTCAGATATAAAGTGTTTGTTTGTGCGTATGTGTATGTATGTGCATACACACACACACATACAAAATATATCTTCTTTTAAAAAATTGCTGCTAGTGTTAATAGTTTCAAGTCCCATGCTGTGCCTTGTAATTCTGTTCTCTCCTAACCATTTCAGCAGCTCAGAAATTAATCATAAGGAATTCACTAGAAAGACTTATTAGAATTGTGAGTATGCATGTTAAGAAACAACAGAAGGATATTTCTATATATTTAAAGAGAGATGTTTCTTTTTCGGATTGGGGAATTCAGACAAAAATGAGTAACTAAAGGTATTGCTCTAGGTCTAGGCAAATTTCACCTGAAGGTAATTATGCACTTGTTACTATAAACATATAATAATACATAGATAAATGGTATGCACTGGTATATGTTGGATGGGTCAGGAACTCTTGCTTCTTAGCACATTTCCATAGAGAACAAAATTTGACCAGAAGAAAATGACATTTATGTAGCACTATTGATGAGTCAAGGAATGAGCGAACAGAAACTATTATGAAAAATATAATAAACTGAGAAATAGAATTGGTCTAAAGAGCAAGGATTTACTGTGCAAGAGGAAAGGCTATACTATAATACAAGATGGTATTAAAATCTAGGAAATGAAAGGCAGTATTTTAATAGAATGGATAGAGGCCGTTAATGCAATGAGCTTGAGAGCCTTGGTACCTGAAGAGATGCACATCAGAAGATATTGGTATTTGGGGCATTAGGGATCAACAGTTACAGGTACAATAAAATATAAATGGCTTGAGTCAAGTATGACACTAAAACAGATCATAAATCTTGCTCTCTCTCTCTGCTGACATGTGCAGGTGTGAGACAGGGATGAGAGAAGTGTCAGAAAGTTCCCCAGGTAAGTAGACTTCACTCAGTATGGAGTGCGGTTGGCATTTAAACAATGAAACACAGAGCAGCAAACCAGGAAATGGTCTTCTTTGCTTCAGTTGCTTATTTGCAAAAACCATCAAGAGAAATATGATTTTAAATCAATACTATGAAACTAAGGAAAAGACTCTCACTGTTTGCATATCTTCAGTATGAGATGTGCCAGTTCTACAAGAACATCTGGATCATCTATGACAGTTGGAACAATAGAAAATTGGAACAGAAGCCATTGTTTATAATTAAGGCTCCAAATTGATAGAGGATAGTGTGGGGAAGTGGGATTGTTTCTCCAACTTTTGTATGTGAAAAACTATGGCCACATTCGCACGTAACAGCAAACCACAGGTAAAAGAGAGGAGAGCTGGTCTTGTGGTAGCAAGCATGACTTGTCCCCTTAGCTAAGCAGGGTCTACCCTGGTTGCATTTGAATGGGAGACTACATGTGATCACTGTAAGATATTCCCCTTAGGGGATGGAGCTGCTCTGGGAAGAGCATCTAGGTTCCAAGTTCCCTCTCTGGCATCTCCAAGATAGGGCTGAGAGAGATTCCTGCCTGCAACCTTGGAGAAGCTGTTGCCAGTCTGTGTAGACAATACTGAGCTAGCTGGACCAATGATCTGACTCGGTATATGACAGCTTCCTATCTCGTATGTCCCTATGTTCCTAGATGAACCTGAGATTAAGTTTTTTAACAATGAATCACATTGCAGACGTTTATCCAACCATAGCCTGGCAACCTCTGGTTTCAGGACAGGGGAGCCACTGCTTCTTCCTGGTCCACTGAAGCCGCATCCCAGTAAGCTCCGTAGCACTTGCATTGCCAGACTATGGCCAAGGCACCAGAATGTCTGCAAGCGTGGCAGCCATTGGCTACAATCTTCAAGGGGGAGTGCTGAGCGTATTGGTGCCTTTTCAGAATGGACCCTCTGCCCTTGGCAGAGAAAGGTAATTTGATTAATTAATTAATTAATTAATTAATTAATTAATCTATTTATTTATTACATTTATACACTGCCCCATCCAAATGGCTCTGGGCGGTGCCATTTAAATTCCTTTAAATGGCATTTTAAGTCCTTCTCATGACAGCAATTGCACTGCTGCCCTCATAAGAGCCGCGCACCAAAACAATCTTGCACAAGCACAATTACTGGCACCAGAGGGAAGCTGAAGGGCACTATTTTTCTGTTACTCCAGGAAGGGATCGTGAAGACTTTGTAGGAGGAAATATGTATATGAGGGAGGGCAAAGGAGCAAAGGGTCTGGTCCACTGTGACTAAGGATGCTCTTGTGATGGCAGATCCTGGCAAAGCAGTCCAAGAACACCAATCAAAATCCCGCCCCTGTTGGCTTGCCACCCAGGGATTAGTCCTCTCATGAGAACACCGGTCCACTGGGGAGGACCAGAGGCTCAGTGAGCTTCAGGCTGCCATCGGACTGTGCTCTCATGAGGTGGGCCATCCAAATCAAGGGGACCCCACTTGTGTGGGAACCCATTCTCTCTGGTAAATGACAGAATTTGTACAACATGACCCCTCCCCTTCAGGCAACCCTTTCATACTTGCAAGGAGTAGTGGCCGCTCCATGTGTCCAGACTAGGGAAACACCAGGATTGGGAATAGATCTTTACTATCATACAGATTTCCCAGGTTTGGACTGGTGTTACGATGTATGAAGATCTGCTGCCACAGAGAATCATGGGAGGGGAGACCTGATTATCAGTGATCCCAGGAAAGCACGGTGGCCATACTGGGCAAAAATATACATGAATGCATGCTGATGGATGACCAGACTAGCAGAGGGATTGGTTGCATTGCTTCTTCATGGCACTTGCTAAGGCAGGGAAAGCTGTTGCTCTCTGTGTCAAGCAACCAGTCTTGTGTCAAGCAACCAGTCTGGGCAGTATGTCTCCATACATGTTTCTCTCTCATGAGAGAGTGGTCTGCTATGGAGCAGCATCCGTTGTTATCACACAAGAAGAAACTCTCCAGTGACTGGTGGGAATACTGCTCCTGCTGGATGGTTCTTCTCATGAGTAATGCCAGTGACTGCATGCTTTTACCCAAGGCAAAGGGACTAGGCCTCTCTTACCCAACTTTATTGTACTAAAAATAGAGCAGAGCCATTCAAAAATTCCTGGGTGGGGCTGCCTTTTAAAGCCAACCCCAAGTATTGCTGCCTTGCCATATGTAATCTTTGCAGTGATCTACTCAGGTTGCCCAATTTATGGTGCCACCGCCAGAGGCGTAACTATAGGGGGGGCAGGGGGGGCACGTGCCCCGGGCGCCATCTTTTCTGGTCACATGGGGGGGTGCCGCCATGACAAAAAATTGTTTTTCTAATTTTTTTTAAAAAAATTGTTAATACAAATGTTTCCTGCTCAGTGCAGCAGCGCTGCAGCAGTCAAGGGAGCGCATTAGCACCCCCTCCCCCACGAGCGGTCCCTTCCGCACCGCCCGCGCGCCCCTCCCCCCATTGCTTTGCTGGCACCTGGCGGCCAGTCAGTGGCCTGGCTTGGCGGCGGCGGGGGGCGATTGTGAGGAAAAACCCAAGTATAATGTAGTATGTTGGGGGCGCGGGGGGGGCGCCATTTCAGTGCTTGCCCCAGGCGCCGTTTTCCCTAGTTACGCCTCTGGCCACCGCACCTGCATGTGCTTGTGAACATACTTGTTTATCTATTCATTTTTGGAGACCAAAACACATGGTGCCCATCTTTCCATCCCATCCCCTTTCTCTTCTGATTGCCAGAGAGAGGAACAAGTGGAAAGCAGTCATCCCCCAATGTGACTTCTTCCTTTGACAGGTTTAGAAGCTTTGGATGGGACAATGCAGAATCCCTGTTGCTGTGTAACATCTTGAGGAGTGTGGAGACAGGGGGCAGGGCAAGTGCTCAGAGAATTGGCCAGTGAGAAGCATGGCAGGCATGGTGCAGCCATGTTCCTGGGTGGTTCTGGGCTACCCTTTCTATGATTTTGGTTCCAGAAACAGCATGAAATCCCAGTTATGGTGGCATCTGTGTTTGGACGTAACACCTTTAAACTTTAGACATAACACCTTTAACGCTGCCACCTTTAAACTTCAGGTTGGAGCAATGAAACTCACTACAAACTGAAGGTTCAAACTGGAGTTTTGTGAGGGAAACGGCTTTTACCACGAAACTGCGGTTTCATGCATCCATACGCACACAAATTCCAACCTCTGCCTCATTCAACTCTGGTTTGGCGTTACATGTGAATGGCGCCTATGCTAACAAAATGATTTCAAAAGCAACTCAGGTTGAGTACAGGCCCCATGCAAAAATGTCATATTTCAAGTAATTGTATTTGGGATTGCTGTATAAAGTAACAAAACATACAGTGATTAATGCAGATTAAGCTAATTGGACTAATTTGAAGTATGAAATCTGTGCATTTTGACCAGTAAACATCTGCCATAAACTGAATTCATTTCAGAGTGCACTACATTCAGAGCCTCATGAGCCCCAAGACAATTTACCACCTTGATATATGGGCTTCTCTCTGGCATAATTGATTAAAGTGCTTTTGACAAGTATACCTTTTGGGCTCAAAGAAGGGTTTTCAATCTTACCTTCCTGTTTTGATTTGATTTCAGAATTTGTGTGCTCTAACCTCATCATCAAGATTTGTTTTTAAAAACTGTGATAAATCATTCCTATCTCAAATCCATCAATACAATGAATGCAAAGTGAGAACATGGGCTATTCTCAAATGCCCTTTAAACCCTGGAGGTTTAATTTAAACCCTTTGGGGATATGTTTTGTATACTGGATTAAATGCTAAAACATGTGGAAGAAAAACAGCTAGAATATCCTTTTCTAGTACTCTGTAATACAATCTTATCCATGCCAGTAGCCTAAGATATATCCAATGTCCATGTAGACACTGGATATCTCACTGATGTTTCAATGCATTTGTGTGGCACAAGCAAGACATGTTCAGATAATACTGGGTTCTGAATCAAATAGATTTGGGTGATGCATATCTTTGGTGTAGCTGCACTTGGCATACTGTGTACAGTTCTCATTGCCACATCTGAAAACAGATATTATAATGCCGGGCAAGATGCAGAAAGGGGTCACCAAAATGATCAGAAGCCTAGAACACCTAGGCTAGACAAAAGGTGACTAAAGAGGGACATGATAGATGTTTATAAAACTATCCATGCTGTGGAGAGAGTGGACAGAGAAAAGTTGTAATCTATAACTCTAGAATCTGGGACCATCTAATGGAACTGTCAGGAGATTCAGTAAAGATGAAATGAAGTATTTCTTCACACCATGCGGAATGAATTTATGGAAATCACTGCCACAAGACAAAGGACAGTCTTCAGTCTAGGACACTGGGTATGAGGGAGTCATGTGGATCTCATCTGAGAGTAAATTCACAGAGGCTACCTCCAGGTTCAGGGACAGTATGTATTTGAATCTCAGTTGCCAACTGAGCACAGAGACACTTATTAAAGTGACGATTCAAATTAGCAGGGGAAGAGCAACCGGCCCTTTTTAACCACAGCACAGCATCACTCCAGTGGCGGTTGCTGGCATCAGCCTTCTGTTTCTTTTTAGATTGTGAGCCCTTTAGGGACAAGGACCATCTTAATTAATTATGTATTATTTATTTTTCTATGTAAACAGCTTTGAGAACTTGGGTTGAAGAGCAGTATATAAATATCTGTTGTAGTAGTACTAGTAGCTGGGAAGAAATAAAAGGAGAGAGCTTTTTGCCTTCATGTTTTGCATCTGGGCTTCCCAGAGACATCTGGTTGGTCACTGTGGGAACAGAATGCTGGACTAAGTGGACATTTGGTCTGAACCAGTAGGACCCTTCTTATATGTTAATTCAGGTTCTATTTTTTTAATTTTTTTTTTTAGGATTACAAGATATTTCTAAAGAGTTTGGCCACTGTGTATTTATCTTCCTAATATACCTTAACATTAACTGTTTGAAAGGGATGATTGCTTGAAAGGGATGATTGATTCAGATCATTGTGGAGATTTTCTATCCTGTTCTGGCAAAAGTTCCAGCGGATAGTAGTGCTAACTTTTGACCTTTTTGCATCACTTAACAACAGCTGATACCAAGGTCAAACCAGAATGAAAACAGACTAATAGCTGTCTTTAATGGGAATTGTTATGATAGGGCTGTAGAAAGAAACATAAGCAAGAAAAGACTATAGATCAGGAATTTTTAGCCTGGGATCTCCAGATGTTGTTGGGGTACAGCTCCCATTATCCCCAGCCATGGCCTTTGTTTTCCTCCTACCTTGCTTCCGGTACTATGGCATTTATGTCCTGGTCAATTGTGTCCCGGTCATTGGCATCCCTGGATGTTTGCTTCTGGTTTTTTTGCCTCCCTAACCCAACTGTAAGTAAACCCCATGTTATATATGTTAAGCCTCTTATCCCATCTAATCAATTAGCGTAATTGTAGGCACTAGAGGGGCACCTCGTTTGTGACTCAGCTACTTATAAACAAATCCCCACATGTGCTTGATATGATTAGAAAACAAAGGGTGGGGCTGTCTCGACCAACCAACTTCATTCTCCTTGTGAGTTACTCCTTGTGTAATAACAAAACAAATTAATGAATATAACCATGGTTCTTCTACTGCTGAAATTAGAGCCAAAGAATCGATTTCAGAGTTGAAAGAAAGCGTGATATCCTCACAAGAACCAACCAGACATCTCACTGGAACAACTTTGTCAAAACATGAAAAATTTCCAATGGCAGAAATGCCCTCTGTCTCAGCAATGGGGAGAAATGTTCATCGTTGGAGGCAGAAAGCACAAAATGCTCTGCCTATACCAAACCAAAGATGTAATTACGAAATACCAGCAGAATATTGTATTCTCACAGCAGGACAAAGGTTTCTTGCAATTGATACTGGCATAAATGATGAAAACAGAATGCTCATATTTGCTTCAGAAGAGGGTTTGGATGACTTGTCACAATTTCAGAATTGGGCAGCAGATGGCACTTTCAAAATTTGCCCACAAATCTATCAACTGTATTGCATCCATGTCCAAGATGGTGCATTCAGTATTCCCCGTATATTTGCTCTTCTACCCAATAAGACTAAGGAAACATATGATTGCCTATGCACACTTTTGTTGCAGATTCTCCAACAACTTAATCTCAAATCAGTGCGGATGGATTTTGAACTAGGATCAAGAAAGAGTATAGCTGAAACATTTCCTAATGCAGCAATAAGCTTGTGTATTTTCCATTTGTCAAAATTCATCTTTAAGAAAATACGTGACCTTGGTTTAAGATGACAATATAATGAAGACCAAGAATTAAATATTAAAAAATGATGTTTCTCTGCATTAGCTTTCCTTCCAGTAAATGATGTGGTAGCAGGCTTTTTGGATCTGAGTGAAGATCACGACTTACCTCCCAAATTCACCACATACTTTGAAGTATGGCCAAGCAAGAGGTAGATTGGCCAAGCAAGAGGTAGATATACATTGGCCAAGCAAGAGGTAGAAGTTGGCTCAGGATTACAGTGACGTTTTCCATTGAATCTTGGCATTTTCATGATCGGACAATGAATGACTTACCTAGATCTAACAATAGTTTAGAGGGGGAGAGATAATGCTATCCAAAATCCAGTTACTTGTCTACACCCCTCTGTTTGGAAATCAATTGATACGTTGAGGAAAGAGAAAGCTATGGCCACAAAGAAGAAAATTGACTACCAAACAGGGATTATTGTCCAGCCAAGAAATAAGAATATCAATAAGCGCCTTCGATCATTACTTGCATGTTACAATCTTGAGGACAAAATACGTTTCTTACGAGGGGTTGCCCACAACATGCATAATTTTAAAGGACTTATAAATTAATTTTGATGCATGCTACAATCTCTTTTTTAATTAATAAAATTGTTTTTATGAAATCTAATATGGAAATATTAGTTTCATTGTGGGTTAGGGAAGCAAATGTCCGGGACACAAAAAAACCTGGATGCAAACGTCCAGGGATGCCAATGACCGGGACGCAATTGTCCGGGACGCAATTGACCAGTATGCAACTGTCCTGTCACCCTTGCTTCCACACAACCAAAAATTGGGAACACATACAGCTCTCAAACCCAGGTAAAGCAGAGTTTTTGATTATGTGAATGACCTCTATGAGTGACAAATGTTCAGAGGTGTACTTAGCCATGGACCTTGCTGATTTGGTCTGTGGCCTCCTGTCTCTGGGGTGGCCTCTTAATGTCCTGGGTAGGCCTCTCCAGAGCCCTGATGCTGCCTACCCTTGCCCCACTGCTGCCCCCACTCACCCCACCTCTGCCCTGTGCCAGCTGCACTGCTGCCCCACCGCACAAGTTAATCCCCCCCGCCAATCACCGCAGCACGGCAGGGATGGTAGAAGAGACAGGGGTGGCTGGCATACACAGAGGCCCAAAAATGGTCTGATCTGTCATTTGCAAGCAGGTGGGCTCAAGAAAGGAGCTCTTGCTACTGCCTCCACCTCCCCCACCTTGGTCTCCCCTCGAGTGCCCAGATACCCTGCCACTGCCCCGCTGGTTGAATTTTTTTTTAAAAAGATTTAACTTGCCTCCAAGCCCCCCTCAAGTGGGTGGGGGCCCTCCAACGCCCTTCAGGTCCGGGCTCCAAAATCACCTAGGTATGCCCCTGCAAATATCCAGTTTGTGATGCACTCCTAGGATTTCAATGCTGCGCCTAATGATTTTAGCCATGAATCATAGTATGAAAGGAAAGAGATGTTTGTACAAGGACTTTATTTGGACGAAAGAAGGGAACACTACTAGATGCTGGTAAAAATAGCATTAGTTATGTAACAAGGTTGAAAGATTCTGTGAGAAACAATGCAGATGCTAAAATGAGCAGCACAAATAATAAAGGAATTTCCCCCCCTCGGGCCCACTTGAGAACAGTACAGAGGTGCCCACAGAGGATAGAGGGAATTCAAAGGAGTCTTTCATCCTTGACTTAAGGTGCCTAAGTCTTGTCCTGAGAAGTGGGAGTGGAGACTATTTATCTGGCTATAAAGTGAATCAAGAAAAGGCAACAGCTTACATTAACTACTGAGAATTGTGTGTGTTTGTGTGCACACATGTTACTAACCCCTTTTCCCTATTAGAAATTAGACACCAAGTCCTAATTTTGTTCATCTTGAAAGATCAAAGATTTCAAACCATGTTAACTATCAGTAGCATGGACTGTTACTAGAGGGGCTGGCTGACTTGTTGCAAGTGATGCGAATCGACTGCGCACCATGACAGGGATGTTGCAAACTTTTAATGCAGCCCTGACATGGCAGAGACCAAGCAGTTGTGCAATCAGTAGTACCACGGTTGCTTCCAGTGTCACGAATTGGAGTAACTTCAGTAGCACTGATTTCACAACTTCTCATTCACTGCAGAGTCCGGGCTGACTTAGCAGTCTGTAAAAGCCCTGATGCAGTTCGCAATGGTGCCGTGCCACTGCGTGTCATGTCAGCCTCTTTTCTAAACATTACTCAGTACGTTCTACTATTTCTCTGCTGCTGGATTCTTATCTTATTTGAGACAAAGTTTAACGGTGAGCCTTTACAACACCCAAGGGCAGAACAGCACAACCTTCTACATTTGATTAAGTCTGCACATAGCCAAAACATCTGAATAAATATTCAAATGTATGGATGATTGGGCAGAAGAAATAAACTGAACAACTTCTACTAGGAAAATACAGACAATATATAAAGGCTCTATAATGAGAGGTAAAATGTGCACTGAAAAGACATCTAGATATTTGTTACTATAGTTCTTATCAAAGATCCAATGAATGCACCAATCAGCAGTTTTGAAACAGAAATATGCTGCACATCCATAGGACATGAAGGCTGCCAGATGAATTAAAATCCAAGTTAGAAATCAAACATAGCTAAAGTGTCTTTTCAAAAACTGATGGGCTAAGGTGAATTTAGGAAAAGACTAGTCATGGTTAATGTTTGCTATAAATGAATGCATGTTATCCCTGCTAACTGTGAAAATATATAAATATACAATAGATCCTTCCTTCAGCTTCTACGGTAGGTATGGCTGCTGGCAGCCTGCTCACCCACACTACCAGGCAGTGAGCCTGGGTTTCGAATTCGGGCTACCTGGTAGAAGAGCTAACCTACATGGTGGAGGCTAGCACTGCCTTTCTGGGTTGGGCTGGTTGGATGGATCTCTTAACAGGTGGAAACTGGTTTTCTATATATTTTATTCTTGTGTATAAAGATGGGGCTTGCCATGCACTCTTAGTAAGAGCATGTCTTTTAATTAGCAGAAATACTGTTATCTCCAAGCTGGTAATAGAACATTTGTTCCAAATGATCTATGGCTTCTTTTCACAGTTATGTGAGATCTTGGGAAGGAAGGAGGTGATAAACAGAGATATCTTCTGCTATTTGGAGTGCTTGTATTGTTCACTTATATGCTAATGCTCGTTACACATCCTCATGTGTAATTTTTAACTTTCCAATGTGTGAGTGGCATATATTTAAAAAGTATAGGACTCTTATCTCAGCTACATCTCTGTTAATCTAAGACTTATGAAAATAAAAATTTAATAAGAACTCATTTGGATTATGAGGCTCTATCTAAATCAAGCATTTTCTTTCCCACAGAGGACAACCAAATGCCTCTGCAAGGCCACATCATATTAGGGCCCTATCAATGTTCAGTGAAGTAAAGACACTCCCAATAAGAATGCAAGAGGAGCCCTGCTGGATCAGGACCAAGGCATCCACAGTGTCCCACCAGATGCCCCTGGGAAGTCCACAAGCAGTTGATGAAGGCATATCCCATCTCCTGCTCTTTCCCCCCTGCAACTGCATCCCACCTCTGAACTTGAAGAGTGCTCATTTGTTCTGTGCAGATTTTCTTGGCATGTGAAACTAATTTCCATAATTTACAAAGAAAATAACGTTCTCAGTAAGCTCAAAGTCACAGGATGCTTTCAGAATGATCTAAAATTAATCTCCAACCATTTTCATTTCTATCACATGTGCATAACCTGGATAGTTGCTACAAATGGAAATTGGTCATGAGCTGAATATATTTACACCTCTGATGGTGTTGTGTGTATCTTGGTAGGCAGAATGCTTAACAGAAGTAATAGGGTACCTAAAAATCAGACACCTGTTGGAATTGAAGCACTATGCATTGTCTCTTGTCTCAATGACATAGGAGGACATACTAGTGAGTCAGAGGGCTAGAGAGGTCAAGACATTGGTCATCCTTTTCTCTACTGCTCTGACACTATCCTTTGATATGTAGATTGCTACTCTCAGGGACTGACTTCCTTCCTTCCTTCCTGTCACTTCCTCGCACCCCTCTCTTCCCTTCCTTCTACCTTGCAACATGCAAGCTCCTTTCCCCTGCACCATGTGTGCAGAGATGCAGAATCCATCTGCATCCCTCTAGATAGATAGATTAGAGATCTATCTCTTCACTTTACTATCTAGAATGGAATTCTATAATAAATACTCCTTATATTGATTTGAAACTATGAACTGGCTCCAAGTTACTTTACTCTCAGCATACACGCATGCCTAACCAAATTCCGCTGTGTTGTGCCTCTGTGCACTCTGCTATAATGAAAAAGGGTTTCTCTTACCAGAGAGAGAATTCCCAACAACACCTGACGTGGAAGAACCAATATTTCTTAATTCAAGATGTGTGGGAATTTAATGTGATCATTTATTGGTGAGGGAAAGGCACTCTGCACATATTCAAAGGCACAACCTTTTTTGTTACTACTTCATATGTTCTGGGAGTGAATCTTGTTTCAAATATAGATGGTGTAGAAGTAATCAGTAAAGAACCTGTATGCAAGTTAATGGCCGACATCCTGACTGAGGAAGCACGAGCTCTTCCTGTTGTGTAGCAAACTAACATAGCTCTGCTGTTTACATGGGTGGGGGGTGGCAAATCTCCCCTAGCCCCGGAGAGGCTTCCTGTGACCTGGGAGTAGGTCCCCAAGTTCTGCACGACCCTCAGAGGCCTACTCCTAGTGCATGGGCAAGGAAGATCAGTCGACATCACCATTCCACAAGCATGTGTGTTGCATTAGTTTAGGACACAGCAGCAGTACCTGTGCAGCACCAGAACTCATGCTTCCTTCGTCAGGATGTCAGCAATGAGAATTTATTAAAATTGCATTTTCCCAATCCATTAGAGGACTAGTTTGTGACTATCATAATTCAGATGATGAGTTCCTAGGGGACAAGTATTTTTTTCATTTCTTTTGCTATATAAACACCTTTGTGAACTGTTTGTTGAAAAACAGAATGTAAATGCATTCTAAAGAATAATATAATACCTTTCTCTTTTACAAAATTCAGACTAAACAGATTTATCTTACAGTTTCTATTATGCAAACCGAAAAACTAATATTGACTGAAATGAAAATATGTATTTATTTATTTATAGAGGCTGACGTATGTGAAATATTACTGTATGTACACTTTTCAATGTACTATTCATGGAGCTGTACAAGAGCACTTCTGTGCTTAAATGCAAGAATTGAGCAAATGCTAATTTTACAGCCATTGGAAATAAAAGCCATCAATTGCACAACAGCACATGTGCAATTCTTTTGTTTAGCACAATAGCATGCTTGCATGAACTACGAAAGAACTGCACAAACTATGAGGGCATGCACACAAGCAGCCCTTCCTGGACTTGCACAGCCCTACCCGGGTGGGGCTTTTCACATGAAGCAGCAGGATTGGGCCCGATCCCAATGCTGCCCTGCCAGGTAGCCCAAGATTTTTACCTGGGCTTATACTGCGGTAGAAGGGCGTGAGCATGCCCTTCTACTCCAGTACATGGTTTTGTGGCTGCTCGGGAATCTCCCAATGCATCATGCTCTTCACATGGTGCATTGTGGGATTTCTGGAGGCTTGGCTTCATTTTCTCGGCCTCCAGATGGCCATGCTGCTCCTGGCAGTGGGCTCAAGTGGGCATGCAAGCAGTGCAGCCGAAGAACAGCCAAAGATCATCTGTGGGGTGGAAGTGGGTGTAATCCTAGCTTCCCTCTCAGCCCTCCCTGCCCTGGGTTACAAGATCGTTTGTTTGACAAAGTATGTATTGTTAACAGATTTATGACATTCTTCACCAATACATCTATTACCAGGTTTGCTCTGAAGTATGGAAGTTACCCATGTTTGCATCGATTCTCTGACAATGTGAGTAATTTAACTCAATTTAGTGCAAATTTATATACAGCCAAATTATACATTGAGGTACCAGGAAAGCAGACCATGGATAGGATACACCCGTGTTAAAGAACTCAGAAGGGCGCCATAAAGTACACGCATATTTCTTGCAAAAAGAAACTTTTCTCTTTTATTGGAGAACAGTGATTTACAGTGAAAAGCTATGGTAAGCACCTCAGCAGATTTGCTGGCTATGCTCTTCCCTTAGGGCATTAATGTTCTTAGAATGGCATAGTGTTGCCCCTAATACTCTTTTACAGATTAGTGCTGAGGGACAGTGGATAGAGTTGGTAGGGAATGAGGATAGAGAGAAAGAAAGAGAGACACTGATCTATAGTTACCTATCCCAGGTCAGGGACATGGGTTCCAGGGGTTGCAGTTGCAGGCTTCCTTTGTGGAAGGATCTTGAGTCCTTGAGGTCATTCACACAAACAAAAACTTTGTTCTACCTGGGTTTGGGAGCTGTGTGTGCTCCCAATTTTCAGTTGTGTGGAAGCACTTGCTTCCATACAATCACTTCTACTCAGGTTTTCCTCTTACCTTATTTCCACGCAACTGAAAATTGGGAGCACACACAGCTCCCAAACCCAGGTAGAACACAGTTTTTGATTTTGGGAATGGCCTCCTTTTGTTATTGGGAACTGAGCAGGAAAAACTCTGTGTGACAAGCACTGTTCCCTCTATTGTGCACGTGTGCACACACCAACCCCTAGGTGCCCACACAGCAGTTTCTGGTTGGTGCGCAGTCTCTGCTGCTCCTGCCTACCACGGTCCAACTGCCCATCCTGGTCTTATGGTAAAAAGCATGACTTGTCCTCTTTGCCAAGCAAGGTCCACCCTGATTGCATATGAATGGGAGACTAGAAGTGTGAGCACTGCAAGATATTCCCCTCAGGGGATGAAGCCGCTCTGGGAAGAGCAGAAGTTTTCAAGTTCCCTCCCTGGCTTCTCCAAGATAGGGCTGAGAGAGATTCCTGCCTGCAACCTTGAACAAGCCACTGCCAGTCTGTGAAGACAATATTGAGCTAGGTAGACTAATGGTCTGACTCAGTATATGGCAGCTTCCTATGTTCCTATCCCCCCCACCCCGGCCGGGAAGCATTGCCCAGTTTCCCCCTCTCCCTGGCCGAGTCACCGCTGTGGCCTCCATGCCACTGCCTCCTCCTCCCCACCCCCGCAGCTGGGCCTCATCCTCCTCCAGTTCTGGTTGCAGATCTCGCAAGACTTCTGAGATCTGCAGACAGAGTCAGAGGAGAAGAGGGAAGAGGATGGGAGGTGGGTTTGGTTCCCCCTCCCCACGGAGAAACCAGAGCTGGGGGCAGGGGGAAGGTAATTTTTTTTAAACCCTCTTAGAAACTGAACAAATGCCGGACTTAATAATCTCAGACTTTTGTGTGTAGCTGCCATTAGTAATTACAATTACTGTTTCAAGCTTACACTGTGTGGCATACTACATTTTAAAAAAGCTTGCTAAGAAACATTTAGCTTTTCTTTTAGACAAAGAATCGTCCCAGGACCATTAATTTCACAACCTCTGAAGAGCCTTAATAACTGGGTTTTCTATGTTATCAGGTTGTACTGCCGGATGACAAGACACAAATCAATCAGAAATCCACATTTCCCAAGAAATGTGGGAAATTAATTCTGCCATTAAAATATCTCTTCTACATTAGCAACCGCAGGACACCTTATTCATTCTGTTCCAAAGCAATGCTGTTTCGAAGAAACTACTCACTCACAGCTTCAACTACCACTTCAAATGAAAGCAAATGTTTCACAATGGTATTTTGAAGGCTCTTGTTTCCAATACGGTTATGGCTGGCACACAGACGTCTCTAAAATAGCAGTCACTGCAATCAGTCACTGAAAGAAAGACAGATTACAACTGGCAATCTAAAAAACTAACTTCTATTGTATTTAAACAGAACCCACAACAGGCTTCACCAGTAGGACTGAAACTTTTAGAGTTTTACCCTCTTGGCTTGCTGACAGTACTGAAGGGGACTACACCAGGAAAAAATCTAAATGAATATTTTGCAGAGTTAGTACAAATCTAGAAACTGATATCACTCATGCATACACATTAAGGCATTACATGAGAGGGCAACTGCATTTTTAGTGTAAGGTTCATTCATGCCACATGAATGGGAGTGGGCTATAGTTAAGGGATAAAATGCGTACTTTGCATGCACAAGGCCACAATTTCAAATCCCAACATCTCCATGTATATATGTGAAAGATCTATCTATCTATCTATCTATCTATCTATCTATCTATCTATCTATCTATCTATCTATCTGTCTGTCTGTCTGTCTGTCTGTCTGTCTAAAACCCTGGAGTGTCACAGTCAGTGCAGACAAAACTAGAGAACCAATGATCCGACTCAGCATAAGGCAGCTACTTATGCTTCTAATGCAAGCACAACACACTGCCATGAAGATATCTACCCCTAAACTGGGGTACGAACATTGCTGTTGCCATTCTGAATGGTAGATTTGGAGACATTGCTTGCATGTTGGTTGGCCTTCCAGATATACTCTGCTCTATGGACAAGCCAGACAGTTCAGAATTTAGTCCGTCCCTCTCTCTCTGCTGAATGGCTACATCTTAAGATTGAAGAAATCTGCCCTCCTTATTTGCCCTCCTTGAAAGGGGAAGGACCTCTTCATATACTCAGAAACCCAGCCTGAGATGCCAGAACTAAAAAGAATACATAAAAAAGAAAGGTAACAAATCAGCAGATGCATGACATGGAACTGATCAAAAGTTATTGAAATGCATCAGATTAAGTAAGTTACAAAAGCACATGCTTTAAAAATAAATAGAACTTAAGACTCAAGACTCAATCTCACGTCTCCTTTTCTTGGAATTCAATTCTATCATTTCTCTTCACCTATACTGCATTAATTCTGGAGCACTTTCCAGTCCAGAATAAACTTTTATTTCCATCAGCTTCAGTATTCATGTGTCAAAAATACTCTCTCAAAACAAATGAGTATTTTTTTCAAGCTAAGGAATCTTGATCTTTATTTGTTGGACTACCAGTAAACACTATCAGTTAACTATTACTAGAGGGCTTTAGCTTAAAAATAAAATTTAAAAGCTCATTTGTAATCTGGAGAGAAGTATATGCATTATTATAATAAGAGCACTATGGATATATGAGGCACATATATAATATGCTTTATCATAAGAAGACCACCATGGATGTTTGTGGCACTTTGGAGCACAAGCACAAATTTCAAGTAATTAAAAAAACTGTGTGCCGTGATGATTAGTTATTAGTGGGGGGTGTTTGTGTGTGTGTGTGTGTGTGTGTGTGTGTGTGTGTGTGTGTGAGAGAGAGAGAGAGAGAGAGAGAGAGATTATGTACATGCACTGCCTTCATACTGCCACCCAGAATAAAACTCTTTCTGCTCACTGATTAGAAAAATTTGAGGGAACACTGGTGACAAGGCAGGCCAGTGTGCCAAGCAAGGAACAAGGTTTCACCACCCTGGTGCTAGGGATGTGCAGGAACCTGTTCAGAGGCCCTTTTATGGGCCTCTGAACAGGTTTGAACACTGGGCAGTTTGGAGAGTTCGAAGGCGGGGGATAACTTTAAGGGTGGGTGCACTCCCCCCCCATCAGATTTCCCCCGCCAGCACTCGCTGGGAAACTGGTCCGGTGAGGCAGCAGCATACCTCCCTGCTGCCCCGTCCGCTCCTCAGTCTGGAAGCTGACGTGAATGAGCGCTACTTCCTGTCACTTCCGGTCCAAGGAGCAGACAGGGTGGCAGGGAGGTACGCTGCTGCCCTGCCAGACTGGTTTTCCAGTGGACACTGGTGGGGGAAATGCAGTGGGGGTGGGTGGGTAAGTGTATCTCCCCCATCTTTGAACTGGCCCCCACCGGTTCCGTGCACATCCCTACTATCTGTATGTGTGTGTGTGTGTGTGTGTGTGTGTGTGTGTGTGTGTGTATTCCAAAGGATCTTATAGGGAAGGAAAACAAAAGGGGGAAATGCCCTAGTACAAGAGACAAACCTCTAAGTGTAATGGCAAAAAGCTGATATACCTTATATAAGCAAGCACATACAGTGGCTTTTATAACTTCAAAATAGCCTGAGGGCATGATATTGTCTATTGTTCTGTGGACAGGGAGATATTTAGACAAAAGTTGTGGAAGACAACTGGGCATTGTGCTCTCTTAGACATTTCTTTTAAAACAGGAGGCTGAACAGGCTTCCTCCAAAGGGAGGCAATCTGGAGGGAGAAGAAGGGCACTGATTTTCAGCATGACTCACTGTATTGAATCTAAGAGTCTTATCTGTGTGAGGGAATCTGTCCTTGGTTCCTTGACTTATTTGAGTGTTCGCTCATTAAGAAAGAGAAACTGCATTCCAATCTCAGTACTTTGACACTTGGTCTATTCTGGCAGTTTCTGTGTTTGGTCAGGGCAGTAGCTATCTGAGTGGCAATTCCTAGTCCCCATCCCCAATCACACTAATCACCTGAGGGCACATAAGAAAAGCCTGGCCAGAATGACCCATTTCCTTGAATCAGAGGAATGCACTCAGACAGAGGCTTCCTAATTATATGAAACAGTGATACAGCCGAGATTCAATCTTGGGGTGTACTGGGGACAGATGGGCATGGTAACTACCTAATGTTGAGTAAAGTACCAGCCAGATTTTTAAAAACCTAAAATAGAAGCTCAAAGCAGCTAAAAACTGAACTATAATAACCATGAAAACTAAAATTAACAAATTAAAATAAGCACACAATATTAAAAATACTAAAATACTAAAGCTGCAAAGCCAGGAGATTAAGAACACAGAGAGTAGGCCCCAGTTTATAAGAACTGAAATATTCCATTGATTCCTGAGAAGTGGACTGCAGTTCTTTTAAATTGTGAGGAAAAGAATAGGGGAAGCCTTGTGTACCTTTGGCCCCAGAAGAGAAGGCAGTTATTTCTGCCCTGTTCCATCTCCTCCAAGACTTCTAGTTTTTCTGATAAGCAAGAACTAAAGAGTTTCTCCTTCCTCTTCCTTGCCTCTCCATGCATCCCCATTTCCTGCCTTCCTTGCCGTGCTCAATAAGCAGGCTCTTATTCCAGGGGCGTAACTAGGTTGGAGTGGGCCCTGAGACAAGATTCTTAAATGGGCCCTCCCCACCGAGAAATTTTTTTTAATGACTTCAAAAGGAAGATCGGGTAGGCGCTGGGTGGGGGAGAGCCTCTGAGGGCCCCCCCCCAAGGGTGGACTCGCGGAGACAAACAAGAAGGAAATAGCGGGCGGCGCCAGAACAAGGAGGAGAATTTTTTTTTTACAACTTCAAAAGGATGTTCAGGTGGGGGAGAGCCTCTGAGGGGCCCCCCCAAGGCGGGAGGGCCCCTGAGACAACGGCCTCCCCCTGCCTAATTGTAGTTACACCCCTGTCTTATTCACGAAGAGTGCTATCTAATGGTCAAGAGAAGTGACCTATGGGAGGAGCCAATTGCCCACTACCTTCAACAGAACTCTAGCTTCCTGTGAATCCCTGCTTGGCTTGGCCTGCTACATTTTTCTTCCCCTACCCCATCACAGACCCTGGTCCATTGGCATGAGTGCAGTTTAATTATTTTATTTTACATTTTATATCCCACTCTTCCTCCAAGGAACCCAGAGCTGTGTACTACATACTTAAGTTTCTCCTTGTCACCGAGCAGGTATCATGGCTGAATGGGGATTCAGTTGCCATTGAACTCTCCAGGGACGTGAACAATAACACCTCTTTGCTCGTGTGAATTGCTCACATGAAAAATATAGTTAAATATATTTCTCAAGTGCATGGATCAGTTTATAAGCAGCATTATTTGCCTTTCTGATCAGAGCTGAATAATATCCCAATTTTTAATTTCAGTGTTGCTGTTGTCGCACTGTCCTCAAGTCCTCTGCACATTTCACCGGAAGTGTCGCTGTGTCCACCTCATTAGGATGAAGAAAAGTTGTTGAAATAAATTTATCTTACACTTGTCTATGTTGTGTGTGTTAACCTTGCTCCAAGAGATGTTGCCATGCATCTGCCAAACCACCTGTTTTCATATGTACCATTTAAAACATTACTCCGTGAAATAAATGTGTGTTTGTGTGAAGAGATCCAATAGAAAAAAGTACAGAGTTTTATTTTGTTTTGGCCTTCCTCTCCAGCAGTACCCGCCATTCATTCATTCATTCATTCATTCATTCATTCATTCATTCATTCTCTCTCTCTCTCTCTCTCTCTCTCTCTCTCTCTCTCTCACACACACACACACACAGCTCTCATGAGCAGCCTAGCCCAGGCTAGGGCAGCCTAGCCTGGGTGAGACTGCTTCTGTGGAGTGCCAGGGTCCATGAGGATCCTAGCACTCCTGCCAGCCTAGCCCCGCTCCTAAGCCTAGCTCTTAGCCAAGGTTAAAGGAGCAAGCCACCCCTTAGCCCAGCTGCCGGAATTCTGTGTCTCCTTGGGCTGCATGCACTTGTGGTGTGGTGCATTGTCGGATATCCGGGGGCCAGGATGCATTGCCCTGGCCTCCAGAGCTCTGCACTACATGGTGCAGTGTGGACCATCTGGGAGGATTCTCTGTGCTCCTGCAGCATTTATGTGATTGGGGTGAAGGTGAGTTGGAACATCCTCCCCCCCACCCACCTCTCCACTTGTGGTACAGTGCATTGTGGGATATCTGGAGGCCTGGATGCATTGCCCTGGCCTCCAGAGCTCTGCACTGTGTGGTTTAGCGTGGATCGTCTGGGAGGACGCTCTGCACTCCTACAGCATTTCTGTGATTCAGGGGGAGGTGAGTTGGTCATGTGGATGGACCCACACGCTATTTGGCTGTTGTTCGAACTGGATACAGTGTACCCAAGAACAGGAGTTCTTGGATACAGGAGTTCTTGGGTAACAGGCAAAGTTAGCCAGGTCCCTCAGCATTGACACACTTTGTAGCCACATTGCTCAATTATCCCTGGGTAGAAGGTTTTTATGCCGAGACAAATGATGACTCTGAGGAAAGATGGGGGCATGGCTAAGGAGCACATGGGGGTGGCATGGGAACACTAGACGGCACATCGCTGTGCTTGAATGATCTGTGCAAAGTGGCAGCTGGGTAGGCCCTATCCAGATTCTCTGCCCAGCCTTTTACCGAGGTAGGAGAAAAAACCATCCTGCCCAGCTGCTTCCCTGCATACAATCATTCTTCCCACCTCCTACCTTAAGGTTTGCAAGCACACAACTGTGAAAATTGGAAGTGTAAGTGGCTCTCCTACTCAGGCTGGGCATTTCTCCCACCCTGCCAGCGGTCGTGTGAACTAACCTATTATCTCTCTGCCTCCGATCCACATATACACACCTCAATATTCACAAACATTTTATATCTTTTTTTAATTTAAAAAGGCTTCATTCTTAAAATGACAGACAACAATTTTATTTTTTAAAATAAATCTTCCAAGAGGAAGATGAAAACAATAATCAAATTACTTTTGTTGTTTTTCATGCAATGAAACCACGAATCACATTTAGAAAACAAAAATGACCAAAAATTGCCCTTTTTTGTGAAATCCTAAAATCATATTTATTGGCCAATTCAGAGAAAGTGCCTGAGTGATCACAAAAAATGAATTTGTTTTTATACATGTACAGGCCAAGTTTTTAAAATACATGTCTATTTTCCATAGACTTTTGACGAATTATACAAGAAAAACCAGAATCTTTTACAATCTGAAATTCAGAATTTATTGTTCAAAGTGACAAGGTTTACATCACAAATTTGAGGGTAAGGAGGGCAAGGAAATAATCAAACTTATTCTCTCTACATAACAAATTTAGTTTTCAATCAATTTTATTATGTGATCATTTCTAACTGTACATTTTGTTAAAGATTTTTTTAAAAAATAACAATAAGCAAATCTATACTATAGTCATATTGAAAAAGCATTCTCTGTTCATATTCCCCTTCTGAATTGCATATACTCATTAAATTCCACATCCTGTATATATTATATAGATTCCCTCTTTTATAATTTCATTTAGCACTTACAACAAGATGCTTCCAGATGTAGCTTGATTGCCTCTCATGTACAGCAATATATTTAAATATAATGGACTAATAGTAATGAATGCTAAGTAGAGTGATTTTTAGACACATAAAAGGACACAGAACAGCCATACAAGAGATGTAAGATTCCTTTGCATCACATTTGTTTTGCCTATAATGTGACCAGGACTATTCAGTGATGAAGATGACACACAAGGTGAAACCTTCAGAAACTGAAAACGAAATGACAAAGGCTAGAATTATTGCTAATCAACATGAAGTAATGGGTCACTGTGGAAACAAATCTTACAAACTAAAAGTTTAATGGGAAAAATAACTACATGCTGCACTTTCCAACCTGGCAAAATAGCACTTTTACTGCCTAGTTAGTAAGAAATATGGTGAAATGGAATGGTTCCAGCCAATTACCACACAGGGAATACTGTATTTCAAAGTGTAGGCTTGTGCAAAATCCTGACTGCTGATTGGTCAATAGAAATGTCTACTAAATTATATAGCATTAGATCCAGGCATGTATTACACAAAGGAAAAAAACAAAACACTTCTGTTCATTTGGAGGGAGGCACAATTTCTTCAGATCCCTGCCATCAGTAACCTCCGGCACCATATTCCCAAGTGGGTCCTCAACCCTCATGATCAGTTTTAGGAGAAAGTACTAGTGGCTGTATGGAGAGAATAAGATTGGAAAGCCCTGTTCCACAAGTGAAATATTGTTTGAGGTGTTCAGGATCCAACATATTGGTACTTGTGTTTGCAACTCATAAAAGTCATGCACACAGCCATTGTTAGTGGGTGGGGAGGGTGCGGGCAAAAAGAAAGATCCAGCTTACCTTTCCCCCAGTAAGGGCCACATGTGGGACATGTGGTTTGCACACCCACATGATCAACATGTAGTTCTGGAGGCCGGGAAAATGAATCCCTAAATGCACCAAACCTCCAGGAATCCCTAAATTCCTGCAAGTAGCGCGGTGCATTTAGGGATTCCTCCATGAGTTGGGCGCTATAGGTGCCCAGATCTGTGTCTGCTCGGGCTGCGAGCAGCCTGAGCAAACACATGACCCCGAACCTGGAGTAATGGGCGCACTTGTGCCCTTTAACCCAAGTTAAAGCCTTGGGTTAAATTCCAGGCTTATGGAAGGATCAGCATCAATCCTGGTGCTTCACTCAGGCAGCCAAACCCAGGCAGGGCTGTCCAAGCCTGGGTTTGGCTGGTCATGTGAACAGCCTCATAGAATCATAGTTTTAGATGCCTTGCTCAACTGCAGCATCCCTGACAGATGGCTGTCCACTGTCTATTTAAAACCAGCAGAGAGCCCATGTTTGTTCCATGGTATGCATTGAATTCATTTATATTGCCTTCTTTGGAACTCAGACCAGCGTGCAAGCCTTCCCTGTCAGTCTCCCATCAAGTCAGTGAACAGACCCAGACCTACGTAGCTTCAGCACAGTTGCTGTTTCCTCTGTCTTCAGACATAGTCCTGGGACCCCTCCTTCCACACCTCACCAGGAGTTCCCATTTGCTTACCTTCATGTTGTTTCTGAGTTATTCAGACTGCCATCTTGGGTCATTTGCCCCTTACCAAATACCTTCATATCATTTCTTTATTGATTTCCTTTCTTGAGGAAATGTCTGCTGAGACTCTAGAGCCTTAGGATTGTGATATAGCAGACAATAGTCTTCTGTTTAACAGGTTATGTATAGAGCTGCCAGGTTATAATCAATAACTCATTTAAGTCATGATACCTGTATTTTCATCTCCTTCCCAATTCTCCCTTTATTTTCCTACTTTCTCCCTTCTCTTTATGTTGTCTTTCTTGCACAAGCTTCATTAATTTATTTTTCTATGAGGCCAAGTACCTAACAACAACAACAACAACAAAAATAATTACTTTAAAAGAATAGTAAGAATGTTCAGTCCCATTGATTTAAATGCAGTTTATGTGCAAGGCAATTTGCAATTCACAGATTTATGACTACTAACAATGGGCATGAAACAGTCCTTCAAACAGAGCATGGAGGGCAGAGTACAAAGGTCTCCTGGCAAGCAAATGAACTCCAGAATCTGGATAAGCAGTACCCCCAACATGCTTATCAAACCAGCTGGACTGACAAGAAGCCCTTTCCACTGTGCCCTGGCAAGGTAGGCAGATGCCTATAAAGCAAATTCCTTCTGCGCAACTCAGCAGGACAGCCACTGACTGTCCATCCAGTCCTTTGCAGATGAATATAATAAGGTGACATACTGAGTAAGACCATTAGTTCATGTAGGTCAATTTTGTCCATTTTCACCGGCAGGAGCTCTGCAGAGTTTTCAGACAGGAATATTTCTCAGTCCTACTAAAGCTGCCAGAGATTTAACCTTGAACCTCTTCCATGCAAAGCATGAGGCTGTTTTCATGCACAGGCAATACCGGGCTAACAAAGCCAAGCCTGGTTTTGCCTGCACATGAGAACTGGCCCAATCTTAGTAGTAAACCTGCCTCTGGAGCCACCCAGCCCAGTGCTCTCTTAAGCCTGTTTTCCGGATTATCTGCCAGCTGGCAAACTACTGGGATCCCAGTCAGCTTTGGAGAGGGGAGGGGAGCCCCATAATGCACTACACACACACACACACACACACACACACGTGGTGCATTATGGGAGCTCTGGGTGGGGCAGCACATCCCAGCACCACAACCCGGCTGTCAAGAGCAGCCGGTAATTGTCTGGGTGGACAATTCACCTACCCAACAAATGGAAGTGGGTAGTCTGCAAGGAAGTAAGCTTTTTAAGTCTTCCTCCCCGCTGATCCTGTAGTCTGTTCTCACTGATCATGAGAAAGGGCCCCATGTGTTCTACCACTGACTATGTTAACACTTGTCCTTCAACAGAATAATGTTGTAACACATGTGAATGCACAGGACATGCTAGAAGGAATGCTTAGAAAGGGGAGATGTGCTGGGAGGTGTTACTCCTATTTCTGGAGGTCATTGACACACTAGTCAGTGTTCCCAGAAGCTGGAAAACAGCTGGGTAGATCAGAAGTGCAGCACCTCCCAGGTCCTGCAACTGAACACAGGTTGCTGTATCTTCATGCAATTGAACTGGGCTGAAGCAGTTCAGTCTGGTTCAATCCAGTTCAGGATGATTGTAAAGGGGAATCTGGCAAGGATTCCACTTTACAAGCAAAATGGAGTTGAAAGAGTGGGTGGGGTTGGGCGACCTTTAGGAAGAGAGCTGGTCTTGTGGTAGCCAGCATGACTTGTCCCCTTAGCTAAGCAGGGTCCGCCCTGGTTGCATATGAAAGGGAGACTAGAAGTGTGAGCACTGTAAGATATTCCCCTTAGGGGATGGAGCCACTCTGGGAAGAGCATCTAGGCTCCAAGTTCCTTCCCTGGCTTCTCCAAGATAGGACTGAGAGAGATTCCTGCCTGCAACCTTGGAGAAGCCGCTGCCAGTCTGTGTAGACAATACTGAGCAAGATGGACCTATGGTCTGACTCAGTATATGGCAGCTTCCTATGTTCCTATGACAGGGCACCTTTCTTGTGGTGGCACAGCCTTGGTGGCAGCTCCTCAGCGGGAGTGGGGCGATGGCTCCTCTAGGCCCCGCCATTGCTCCCCCCCATCAGTGTGGGCTAGCAGGGGCCCAGTTCCAGCCTCCACTCATGCACGGAGGCCATTTGCATCGCCACATCACAGTGGATAAGGTGCTCTCTCATCCACCCCCACCTGCCCTTTCAACCCCCTTTACTTGTTAGGGATTCCCCTTTGCTTGTTAATCCTTAACAGATTCCCCTAACAAACATCCCAAACCAGCCTGAACCAGACCACACCTGAACTCAGACTGGTTTCCTTTTGGAACATTTTGGAATATTCAGTTTGAGGCAGTGAAAGCTTAATCCTGAGAAAGACTGAAACAAGCCCTACAAACTATATTCATATTACAATTAACCATGTTAATCAGTAAAACAGTGATAGATTAAACAGACTAATTGCATTTTTTTGTGCCTAAGGGCGCATACTGAAGATTTTATTATCAATTGATCTAACACTTAATGCTGGTTTCGTCCACTACTTATGAGTCAGTGGCTGATATGTTCCACTCTGTAATGTAGATGGTGCAGATTTGCCTATGCTATCGTAGGGCTCTAACACACATGTTGATGCTTCTGCACCTCCTGTACAGCTTACCGTTGGGCGATCACAGGACACACATGGCTTGCATTGGGAATAATGTGATTACACAAGGGTAAGCTGAACCAGATCAGTCCTCTTGTGCAGCAGCATTGTCCCGTGTGTTAGAGCCCCGCAGTGGGGTGAGCGGGTCTACACCATCCATATTATACTGTGGAACCTGTCAGCCAGTAATACCACTACACTGATTCTGAATATAAATCATGGCTTATTAAAGCATGTTAAATCATGGCTTAGGTCCGATTTTGGTACCACTTTGTTACTGAAAGAACTAATCTGGCCTACCCATAACTCAATTACTCTAATGAACCTCTGTCAAAATCAGGAACGTACCAAATTATGTACATAATTAAATATGAATTATAATTAATTAATTACTGGATTATGTACAAAATTAATTATTAATTATGTATTAGATGTTAAAATTAAGCTTATTTTATCTAAACGCCTGTTATTCTGTAAAACAGAACATACTTGCTTCTATAGTTGTATGATCTGCTGGCAGATAATGAGAGAGCATTATTTAGATTCAAAGACCCTAGCTTCACGTTTTCAAATATACTAAATTATATGCTCAGATAGAAGCAGAATTGAAGGTATTTTGAAATATCTGAAAATTAGACTGCCTTCCCCAAGCTGACTCCAATTAGTTACCACCTTCTGAATCACCTTGAATCAATGAAAGCTTGGTTAAATTGCACCTATTCAAGATTCATATGGCCCAGCAGCTATCTCTTTTGAAACGGTTCTATTCAACTCTCATACATTGTTCTGATATTTTATAATGCAATTGTGAAATTTAAATATTCTTTTGTCTGCCCTTATAATAAAAATACCCAGACAAGTACTAACATGCAACATATTGAAGCCATTCACACAGTCAAAAACTGTGTTCTACCCAGGCATCGTAGCTCTGTGTGCTCCCAATTTTTGCTTGTGTAGTCACAAGGTAGGAGGAAAACCTGGGTAGAAGTGATTGTGTAGAAGCAAGGTAGGAAGAAAAGCTACCCAGGTTTTCCTCCTGCTTCCACACAATCAAAAATTGGCAGCACACACAGTTCCCAAACCTGGGTAGGACACAGTTTTTGATTGTGTGAATGACAGCAATCTGTCTTTGCTGGAGTATTAGTAATACTTAAAGCACATTGCCATCATCAGTTTAACCAACTCCCATTTTTGTTGATTGCCAAGGCAATAATTTTTGTATTGGGAATGAATACATATCAAACAAAAATGGTTATTTTAGTTCAGAGCTCCCTTTTATATTTATGATTAACATATTTCTTAAAATGATTAACTACATATACCAGTATTGTGAGAGTACCACGTAAATTTGCACAGGCCTAACAGCTAATGCAATATTGAGAAAAGTCATCTAAAAAAAAAGTCTATTAATGTAATCCAGTGAGTTAATCTTTCTAGTTATTTGCTTTCTTTCACTCTGGATCTGAGTCTGTGGATCTAGCATAAGTCCTCAAAAATATTATATGTTATATGTTAATTACTTCCTGGTTTGGAAGTAATTAACTGTTCAAAGTTAAGCAATACCCTGAGGTTATTTTACATGTTACAGAAATTAGTAACTGTAGTGTTCCCTGTCAGGCATGCCTACTTGCCTTTTTACATTCAAGGGGACTTCCTTGAGGAATTTTAATCAGGGTGTCACAGTGACTTTTTCCAACCAATGTGGTATAGTGATGTGTACAATCTTTCTGTAATATGTGCTTCATCTAACCAGACTTCAGGGTCTTCTTATAGAATCATGGTCTCTTCTTTCTACTTGCTGTGTCATGCACTCAGCTTCCAATACACATAATGTATCTTTCCAGCATTGTCTAATCAATGTTGGGTCTTGTCTCTAAAACAAACAAACAAAAACCCTCAAAAGTTTAAAGCCCAAATACCAATGCTTGCTGTAGGTTTTAAGTGGGTGGTGATAACCAAGAGCAACTCTGCAGGGTTTCCCCATTTGTAGAACACCCTCCTGTAAATAACTTGCATGGCACAATCATTGATATCCTTTAGGCGACAAGTTGAAATGGTTTGTCCAGGCATTTAATAGCTGAGCTACATAAAAAGCAGGGTATCTCCCCCCCACCCACCCACACACTTCATTTATTGTTGTTTTTTTCCTTATTAGCAGTTATAATCCTTTTATAGTTATATATCAATTCTATTTTAAAGGTTTTAATTGGATTGTGAGCCATGATGGTGACCAGAAAGTGGGAAAACAGCATAAAATAAAATAAAATAAAATACTAGTAACAACATTTATTTAGCATTTGAAACCAAAAGGACAAACTACTACTAAAGTTCTTAAAAATGCTGGGACATTTGAGGAAGCCTAGTAGCCTGAGCTTCGGACTTACTAAGGCTGTTTTCATGAGCAGCATAGCCCAGCCTAGCCCTAGCCTATCTCCCGCCCATCCTAACCCCGCTTGTAAGCCTGCCTCCTAGCTGAGGTTTAGGGAGCAAGCCCTCTCTTAACCAGGCTGCCGGGATTGTGTCTATCCTCGGGCAGCAAGCAGCCCGAGGAGACAGAGACAAATGCCTAAAGCGCCCATCTGATGGGGATGCCATCAATGCACTGTGCTCATGGCACAGTGCATTGTGGGATATCTGGAGGCTGGGATGTGTCATCCTGATCTCTGGAGCTCCACAGCCAGCACTCCCAGCAGCATTTCTGTGACTGTCTGTGGGGAAGGTGAGTTGGGGCAGCCTTCCCCCCAACCACCTCACACACCCAGTCATGTGAATGGCCCCACTGTGTTATAGTAACCCACAAAGAGTGCTAGAAAGGTTCTATCAGATTCAATTTTATCCGAGAAAAAATTATTACACAGACATGATTAGTCTTGTCAAATGCAAAGTCAAAGAACTTGCCAGTCATGAAAAAAGCTATACATGTTTGCATTATAGTTGGAGATATACACTTACTTACTGTTCTTAGCAGCAAAAAACCCCTCCTTGTCTAGACTTAAGATACCTGTATTTATATAAGTTCACAATGTTAACAGCTACGTTATACCAATTCACTGTTGGAATATTCCACGACGACAGGGTTGATTTATAGCCTGATTGTATACAGAATTAGACATGCCTAAGCATGTTCCCTTCCAGTAGGTTTAGGCTCACCCATCTCTGCAGAGGAGTGGCCTTTTAGGCTCAAATAGTGCTATATTAAATGCTCTCAGTTCAGTCCCAGAATTCAGTGGTTTATGCTGCTTGTTTCATTTTTTCTTTTGCACACATAAGTTGGACATTAGAAGAAGCCATGAAGACCATACAGATTTAAAGATATATGAGAGAAATTATTTGAAATGTGCTGGTCTAGTAAGAATTGTAAAACTTGAAACCACTGGACTGCACCTAGGGTTGTCAGAGCATAAATTCAAAACTACAGAGAAGTATAAAGCAAGGGATTTAAAAGGAGCCCATTCTTACATCCGAATGGGGGCATATTCATTAACAAGTGGCATTCTTTAAATAAAGAACACTGAGCAACCCACAACTGTGCTACAGTATGTATAGGCATTAATAATGGTGACTTTCCTGAATATCCAGTCTTTAAAAACTGGAGAGAACTGATGAAAAGTACTACAAATGCAGAAACCGAAATCTTTGAACTATCTATCTATCTATCTGTCTATCTATCTATCTATCTATCTATCTATCTATCTATCTATCTATCTATCTAACATATTTTATACCGCCCAAAACTTATGTCTTTGGGCAGTTTATAGCAGAATATTGCTATGCCAGCCTTGAGCATTGTAAGAACTCATGAGACTCTGATGATTGGCTGGAATGGATGGTAGGGGGCAGACCTTAGTTGTTTATATGCATTTCCTTGCCATTATGCTTTATTGTCTTTGGGCAGCAGCTTCCTTCATACCTACACTGAGCCCAGAATTGGCTTCACTTCACTATTGGGGGCCTAGTAGAATCTTTTTCCTTACCAGCACATTGGGAATGATATTTTCACCCCTGCTTGCTTCACTCTGCTCCTCCTTTTTAAAGTCACAACTGGCACGTTCAGTGTGGTCAGGGAGTGGAGTAGGGCTGATTGTGTGAATAGTCTTGGGCAGGTTTGAGCAAGGGGTGTGGTTAATTGGTTCTTTGAGGCTTGGTGGCATGAGGGCTATGATTAGGATGCCTCTCTACTTTGAGAGCTCCACCATCCTCAGAGCCTGAATGGCTTGTGGCATGGGATGAGGCCTCTGAAATGGCCCTGACCCCTTGAAGTTGGCAAAAACAAGCAGGGATATATATATTGGTCTGATACTCTGCTCTGAGCCAGAATGTTTGAAGGTTTGAGGGATGGGTGCTATGGTCTGACCGCCAATCTAAATTTAGGTCCACAATACTAATGAGGGGAGAATTATGCTGTCACATTGGCTGACATGATATGTAATGTACCATGGGTATTTCTGGTACAGCCATTGGAAATAATGGCCATAGTGTTGCACAAGCAGAATTATGCAACTTTACATATCAGCACAGTATTGTTTTAGACACCTGCAGCATTGCAGGTAGTACAGAACCAGCTGCAGTATGCTGCACATCGTGTCAGCTGTTGATCTAGGAATGACCACAAAAATCATCCTCACAGGCCTTCCACTTGAGCAGCACCAGAAGCCAAGGTTACAAAACATAATATATTACCCATAATAGTGTTTGTTTGGAACAACATCTGCTATTTTCCTGTTGAACAAGAACAATTAGAGCTTCTGTCATTTTCTGTTTTCTTAAGTAATTCTGCAATGTTTCATCTTGCTAAATTTCCTTGGCAGAACATCTAATTAAGTATGGCAAAAGAACAGTGTTAGAGTTTGAGTCAACCTATATATGTATACTGTATTTCCATAGCCAGCTTCCATACTAGCATTGCACAGGTGCAAGTCATGTGACTCTGAGATATATATTTTTGTGACACACAGTGGGCTTCAGAGGGAAGGGGAGATGGAGAAAATTGCCACTCCCACCTGTTTGTGTGTGACAATACAACAATAGCCTGGAACTCAGCACTGCTGCACCTGCACAGTTCTAGTCTGGATCTTGGTCCCCCATAAGCAGGATTTGAAAGTATGCACAGAGAACAGTCCAGTTATTCATGGAGATATCCTAATAATATAACTCACTATAATTTCAAGTGTATTCATTTGCTTGCTTACAACTTCTACAAGAATAATTCTAACAACATAAAGGGAATTCCTTGCTCTGTGTTTAAGAAAACCTGGCTCATGAATATGACCTAACTGATTTTCTTGAGCATTCTTTTTAAAAATTCAGTAGTACTTCAAAAACCTTCAGTTTAAAATGAGAGTTAAGCTGCTTTACATTTTCAATCGTGCCCTAAAAATAATCGAAATTGCAAGTTAAGCTGCATATCTTAACTTCAGCACCATATAAACTGTAAAGACTTTGTACAGTCTGGTATATGATGAAGATGGCATTAGAAATGAGGTTCCATGCACCCACACTTTGCCTTGGTCTTTCAGTTGGACATAGGGCTTGGGACAGATGTATCCAGGCAGACATTTAACAGGTGCAGTTTCCCTAATTATTTCTTAGAGTTGCCCGTGATGAATTTCTGCCTGAGGCAAAGTGTGGGTGTATGAAGCCTCATTTCTAAAGCCACCAGACTACAAATTCTTTACAGTTTATATGGTGCGAAAGTTAAAACTAGCACCTCAGCTTGCAATTTCCATTCTTTTTAGGGTGCAAGTGAAAATGTAAAGCAGCTTAACTCATTTTAAACCAAAGGTTTTTGGATTACTAAATTTCCATGTGTTTAAAAAAGGAAAATATGATTAGATGGGGAAGAGCTAACCCAAATCACAAGGTAAAAGTTCTTTATGTTGAACACCAAAAACTTTGTAAAGCCTTCAACTAAGATAAAGTCACACTCTCCCCCCACCTGAAAAAAACACAAGTAAATGAAATTAATGGATTCATTAACAGTGACAGTGTGGCCCCACCTCATGATTATTCAGTAGTGATTAAGGACACAACAAGAAGCAGGTAATTTGTGTTCTCTTTAAATCTGTACTTAATTTTTTCCCTTTTTCTTTAAAACACACACACACTTAAAAATAACAAATGCTTTAACAACTGTGTCCAAAGCTACAGATTATCTTTCCAGAAATTTCCCATAAACCTCACAGTTATCCTGCTTGATTTAATTTCCTTCAGGATGGTGTTATCAGCAAAATAATTGAAAAGTTGTACATAAGTGAGTGACGCCATTCACTCACAGAGACACAGGCGTACACACAGAGGCACGCACGCAGACCCACAGAGAGAGAAACACACCCTCACCTGTTCTGACCTGCTCTTCCTCAGCCCAGGCCCCAGCAAGCCAGCGGTCCCTGCTGACTGCACCCACCCCCCTGGGCTCAGATGTCCTCCACACATGTGTGGAGTCCACACATGCACGGAGGCCATCTGAGCCCTGGGGGTGGAGGCCAGGGCAGCCGGCAGAGAATGGCGGCTTGCCGGGGTGAGGCACGCACCTGAACAGATGAGGGGGTGCATGCCGGAATGGAGCAGTGGGCAGGAGCATTCCCTGCCAGCTGCCCCACCCCAAGGGATCAGATGGCCCCTGTGCATGTGCGGACTCTGCACATGTGTGGAGGCCATATGAACTGTGGGGGTGGAGGAAAACTGAATTTCTGGGTCAGGGGCCGGGGTGAGGTGTGCACCCGAACAAGCAGCAGGCAAGAGTGGCAGAAGTGGGCAGCAGGTTCAGACAGCTGGAGGGGCAGAGTAGTGAGTCAGCTGCCATGTTTTTTGTGGGCAGCGCTATGGGCACTGTAACTTCAAACTTGCTACTGCACTGACTCTGTCATGCATTTTTATGCCTCTTAAAACCCAACTTTGAGGATCAATTGTAAAATAACAATAAATTGGGTTCCAGGTGGATATACAAAAGGCACTTTTCTGGTATGCAGACTAAAGGCTGAAACTATGCAAATGGACTACAAAATCATTCAAATAGCACTTCCTCTATTGGAAAGAATGTTGCCAAGCCCTTAAACCTCTGTTCAAAAGAGAAATTTTTTTTGACTGCTCTATCTGAACCATTTTTCAATGGATCTTCACCAAATTTGCAAAGGAAGTGTCTCTTCACACCTAGTGAATGTGTGCGGATGGCCAGGCAGATTGGACAAATGGTTTCATTTTTTTAAGCAATAGAATGTTCAGGTCTTATAATTGTGGAACACTGAAAATACTCTCCAGCTTAACTCTACTGGCACAATCATGCCAGTATAATACAAGATCAATTAGATTGATTAGATAGATATTGCATGTTTATACTGCCAAATGATAAAATCTCATGATGACTTACAATAAAAAATAATTAAGCATGCCCCCAAAATGTCAGACCTGTAAGATTGGATGTACGGTCTCTTTGATGCTATAAGGGGAGTGCTATTGAAATTTGAAACTGCACAAGAAAATCTCTGTATTTTGACTTCAGTGGGCTAATATTTCTAAACTTTCCTGAACTTGGATTTTAGGGGTAAGATGCTAAAGTTATAAATCTCATAAATATGAATGATGGAAACACATACATGCACATATTTGTAACTTGTGTTTGCCTTTGTTTTCCTTCAGCTTCTTTTATTGGCATTTTTACTCTTAATTAAAATCTTATTTCACATGAAGAATTGCTTATACAGCTTATATAAAACATATTAGGTTGCATGGTTTCTTGTTTAGTGATCCTGTGCCTTTCCAGGTGAATAAAACAGTGTGGTCCTCCTACTCAAAGAACCATAAGTGCATGACTCGGGCATTATGAAAAATTTAGCTGCCATATCCATCTTACATCAAACACTGAGGCTGTTCTCCTGAGCAGTCAAGGCTTAGCTAGGGCAGCTAAGCTTGGAGTTGGCTGCCTGTGGGAACCACCAAGAACTGACTGGCTCCCAGTGGCGCATCGGCAGAAAACCCACGTAGGGAGCAGCACACCTCTTAAACGAGGTCAAGGGAGTGAGTGCTCCCTTAACTCCGTTGAGCTGATTGTCTGTCAGCGATGGCTGCCAACATGTCCCAATCCCCACACCTCTGCGCTGCCCGTGGCACATGGTCCACGCACCCAGTAACTCCCCATTACTTGTCTGTGGGGAAAGCAAGCTTCTGCTGCCGTCCCCACCACCTGTCCTCGAGCCTTCTCACTCAGTCGTGAGAATGGGCTCATTTTCTCCCTCACATACAATGTCCTTCACTTTGCTATTTACTATATATTCAGAGTGCCTCTACCATTTTAGTGCTCATCTTATCTACCTACTCAACAAATAAGTTTCCTTCCTTGGTCAGTTTGGTTAGCTTCATACATTACATGGCTGGTGTGTTTCAGCTTCCCTATGGTTGCTCCCACAATGCTTTGCAAACCTTTAAATCACACAAGATGGATTGGAAGTCATGTTGGAAGTCACATCTACATCTGTGTGCCTAGCCCTAACCCTGAGTGACTCAAAGTTGTGGGAACTTCTTACGTGTCTCTTCATTTCATATGCAAGCCAGTGTGGGCTAATTGGTTATGAATGGGGGAGACCCGGGTTCAAATCTCAGGCTAAGCTATGAAGTTTACTGGGTGACCTTGGGCCTCTTAGTATCTCTTAGAGTAATTTACCTGATAGGATTATGAGGAAAAAGGGGAAAGGTCATGTATCCACTTTCCTTGGAGGAAGGAAGGAAGGAAGGAAGGAAGGAATTAAAAGTGGCAAATACTTTATTCTAATATTATCAGACATGGGGAGGGGCAGCCACACAATTCCACTAATATATGGACCAGACTTCAGAGCACCAGCAAATTCTTCACTCCTCATATCTACTAACCACCCACAACAGAAGTCTGCACAGGTTCTTCAGCATTTGCAAATAAGCAGTCAGTGACACAGGATCATATAGACTACTGCAGAAAAATGCCTATTAAATAAGTAGACATTCAATATCAATTATTCCTTTCCTATCACAAAATCATCCTAAAATCATGCAAAGACAAAGCAAACCCGAGAGACTGAATGTCTATAAGAAACTAAGCAGCATAATTATCAAAGGCTGGCTATAGTATGCCAACAGAGGAAGTCTTACAAGGTCTGAGATTTATTTTAAAATGAATATGAAAATGCTTGCCTTGGTGAAATGCTCTCACATTAAAATATCACATTTGCCACAATGGTAGATTTAAGGGGTTGGTCACTGCAGTATTCTGTCAAATTTCAAAGGCTCATAAAACAAGCAGGCTTTTTGTCTACTGTGCTACTGACAAAGGGAGTGGGGGGAAACCTAGTTATGTTTCATGTGACACACATCAAATGGCTACAACACCTTTATCCTTGTCCAAGGAATATTTGCCATCTGTTGCTGCTACAGAAGAATTTGAGAAAAATAGCACAGAGAACACTGGAGGGAGGGGGAGCAGCTCACAAAAGGTAGAGCAAACATTAATCACAAAAATTGGGGTGTTAATCATGTAGCAGACATGAAGATTTAGAGCACTTGGCTCCTTTCCCTCAAGCTACACTGCTGAAAAGTGGCTACATGAAAATTAAATTGTGCCATGAGCATTATATTGTCATTTTCAATAAAGAGACAACAAGTCATACACATATATAATTAATCTAATCAGCAACTACATATTGCAGAATGAAGAAATTTTCCAGGAGCCTGCAGATTACAAAGGCTGTATTATTGTACTGAGTAATGGAGAAAATGCTACATGTTCTGAAATACAGTGTCTGCTCTACAAACACCATCACCTGTTTAATCAGATCAAACGAAAGCACTCTTTTTAAGCCAAAGAATTTTATTTTATGAATTTCTACAGGGATCATTCTTGTAATCAGCTTGTGCCATACTTCCTGATAACAAGCACAGTCATCTCAATCATTGTTAGAATTACTTGTGGCAGAGTGGTATGAAAGATAAATGAAATTTACTTGGCACTTGAATACATTAAGATGGAATATGTGATATTAGTTGGTGAAATATCACATTTTGTATCTGTGCTAAAATACAGTAGTAGGTTTATTAGGCATTCCTTTCTCTTCTCAGACATCCTCTAATCATTGAGAAGCTACACTGAAGCACATCTTACAGCACAGGTCTTAAGAACATAAGAAAAGACATGCTGGATCAGGCCAAAGGCCCATCTAGTCCTGCATCCTGCTTCACACAGTGGCCCACAAGATACCTCTGGGAAGTCCACAGACAAGAGCTGAGGGCATGCCCACTCTCCTACTGCTATTCCCCTGCAACTGGTATTTAGAGCCATCACCTCTTAGGCTGGAGCTGGCCTATAGCCCTCAAATTATTATATTAGCCATTGATAGACCTACCCTCAATGAATTATCTAAACCTCTCTTATAGCCATCCAGGTTGGGAAATCATCACATCTTGTGGCAGAGAATTTCATAGGTTGATTATTGGTTGTGTGAAATAGTACTTCCTTTTGTTGGTCCTAAATTTCTTGGCAATCAATTTCATGGGATGGCCCCTGGTTCTAGTGTTATGCAATAGGGAGGGAAATTTCTCTCTATCCACTTTCTCCACACCATGCATGATTTTATCGACCTCTATCATGTCTCCCTTCAGTCATCTGTTTTCTGAACTAAAAAGCTCCAGGTCCTGAAGGCTTGCCTCATAAGGAAGATTCTCTAGGTCCCTTATCATCTTGGTTACCTTCTTCTGCACCTTTTCCAGTTCTACAATGTCCTTCTTAAGATATGGTGACCAGAACGGCATGCAATACTCCAAATGTGGCAGCACCATAGTTTTGTATAAGGGTATTATAATATTAGCATAGCAGTTTTATTTTCAAATCCCTTCCTAATGATTCTAAGCATGGAACTGAACTTTTTCACAGCTGCCACACACTGAGTCGACACTTTCAACAAGTTTTCTTAGGAATAATGCAGAAAAGTACGGGATCTTAAGCTCTGTTAATTATTAGAATTCTGATTCTCAACATTTCCCTACAGAACTGGGGCCACTTGGAAACTTGTGACTGTAGGTCTTGAACCTAGGGCTCCCAGGACCTGGTTAAGACATGAAGCCACAAGTCTCAATTAGCTAACACATCTCAACATGGAACCTAAGCCCAGCAAATAGTGCCACTCATGGAAGTCCATAATACCAAGCATTGACTGTGCCCTATACAAACATTTTCCACACAACTTTGTCCTGAGTACCCAAACAACTTGCTAGCATTTGTCCTACTCTATGCCTTACTACTTCTATAACCAGATCTCTGGTCTTTCTTTTGTTCCTAAATCCTACATTAATTATACCTGATAACACATACTTAAAGTTGACATTCTACCCTGCTATTCTACCTCAACATGATTACACCTAGAGGGCTTCCTTGCTTTTATATGACACCCAGATCTATGATTGATAGATACATGCATTCACAAAATCAATCCTTTTGTCTGAATATTGAGACATGCACTTATCACGCTGATGTCCCTCACTATGCATTCAAGTGCATACCCTAAAGGAATGTTTCTGCTAATGCATCCAAAGATTCCACCCAAAACAAAATTAGTTGGCATACTGAGCAAGAGTACATCAGCCTAGTAATGTTGCATCTGTGCATTTTGTGTAAGTTGTGCAAGCACAACATTTGCACAAACTGTGTTATGCAAAAAGAAGCCCGTTAGAAATAATGCTTACTCCTGTGTAACACAATTTGTGCAAATTTTGCATTCCCACAACTTACTCAATTTGTACAAACACAACACTACCAGACTGGCATACTCTTGTTTAGTGTGTCAGCCACTATGTCTTGTATGCATGATCACATCTCACAGACACACACACCAGCACAGGAAAAGTAGCAACTGCAGCATGGTAGGTGAATGTCTGAAGCCACTCTAAGATACATCCACGGAGGCTGAAACTGTACCCCCACCGTGTGTGTGGGTTGCTGGAGGGAGCGCTGCACACTTGGGCTGTGCCAGTGGGGCTTTGAGGAGTGGTGCCCGGCCAGTAAGAACTGTAATCTACTTTTAAAGTGATCTCTCACTGCCTCCCCCAGTCACCCTTTAAAATGGCTTTTCAAGGATTCCCCCATCCTTTTGCTTTTCAAGGATTCCCCCATCCTCACCAGATTCCCCTTTACAAGCATAGCCCCACAAACTGCTGAACTGGTTTGGTGGAGTGGAATGGACCAGAACGGTTGGTTGGACCAGCAGTTCGGTTTGAATTTAGTCCAAATTCTAATTAAACCACTAATTTCAGTTCGTGCACACCCCTATCCCAAATGCCAATGCTTTAACATTGTAAGCCAACAGCTTCCAGCCTTCTGGTATCTCAGTATTTTATTTATTGTTCTATTTATATGCCACCTTCCATAAAACATATCCGTTTCTGAATGTAAAGAAATATGTAGCATCATCTTCATTAAGAATAATGAAGATGATATTGGCTTTCTGACCAGTCAGTTGCACTCTCCAGATGGCTCTGATTTGGAGGGACTAAGGTATTCTGCTTCAGCAGTTCTGCATCTCAGGGTTCAGACATGCAGCTTTGTCACTGCCTGCACCATCCTTTGCCAACTGGCCCTATGCAAAATGAATAAAGACATTTAATAACTTGTGCTGCAATTTCCAAAATGCAACGTGCTAATTCTGTTGCTAGGTTGGAGATCACAAGGAAGCTGTTTTTTCCAAACAACTGCTAAAATATAGTGAAAAGAGGAATATGCTTAGTGCTTAACTCTAAATCTACTTTATATCTGAGAGGTGTTAATATATTGTCACAACAAAATATTTAGCTAAGGTTAATAAAATAAAATAAAACCCAAATTTAAAATACAACCACATTTAAAATACTACCTTTTAATGGCTTACTTTGAGAGGGGGAAATGGATATATTCTAATATAGAAATCATTTAACTTAGGCCATGTTCACAGGTTACCAGGAGACATACAAGTTCATTGGTTACCAGCCACAGGCACATGCACACACCCATTTCTCTACCGCTGCAATCTGTCATAGGTCTCTGACATTGGCATGGAAAATCTGTGAGCTCCTGGGGCTCAGAAAGCATCTGTAGAATAGAATAAGTTATACAAACTCATCATATTCAAAACATTGGGCAGCACAGTTGCCTTAAGATGGCAGATGCTAAGATCAATCCTCTTTAGCATCAAATATGGCAGACCTGTCTACAAACCTCAGTCCATTCATGGCTTCAATCTTTGGCTACTAGGAATCAGAATAGTGTCTAGTTATTTTTCCTTCCTGTGTATGAGCATTTATGCTCTTTACCAGGGACTTATTCCTGGAGAAAAGAAAATAGCAGATGCCTTCTCAGTCCAAACCCTCAAATCCTTAACCTGTGTTTTAAAGATTTGTATAGATTTTTTGATAAAGGGTAAGGAAATGGCACTCCTCAAATCTGAGGAGAGATATCCACTCCCTGCCTTCTATATACGTACAGCATCAAGTATTGCACTATTTGGCATTCATGTAACTGTAGAAACACAAAGAATATGAAGCGTAGAAATATAATATGACAAACCACACAGACTTTTAAATGGCTTTTGCACATTTAAATATAGTTGGTGGAGGTGGAGGTGGTGGTCCCAAACTATCCTATGTTAACATTTGTTTTTCAAACTTTACAAATTGTTCTTGCTTTGAGTTCTGTGTTTAATTATCTTGTGTTTTTGTGTTTTCCAAACTATGCTTTTTCTTGAAGTAAAGGATTTAAATGTAAATAATTTTGTTGAATTAAAGAATTTAAGTAAGGTTGATTTGGGGTTCAGTTGAGATCTAGTGAAATTGTTGTGTCTGTCCCACATATAACTTTGCTTGCTTGACTCCTAAAAGTATATGCTGTCACTGAATAGAATATCATAGTTCCAACTGCAATAATTAAATTAAATAATTAATAATTTTAAAAATACATGCAAAAAGGTAATTTTTCAGGTTTACATATTTCGTGTAGATCCATATGCACAATATTTGTAAATCTGAACTTTTGTATGGTGTCCCTCAGGGCTACGTATTGTCTCCGATGTTGTTTAACATCTACATGAAACCGCTGTGAGAGATCATCAGGAGATTTGGTGCAGGGTGCTATCAGTATGCTGATGACACCCAAATCTATTTCTCCGTGTCAGCATCATCGGGAGAGGGCATAACCTCTCTAAATGCCTGCCTGGAGTCGGGCTGGATGAGGGATAAAAAACTGAAACTGAATCCAGATAAGACGGAGGTACTCATTGTGCGGGACTGGAACTTGAGAGACAATTTTGATCTGCCTGTTCTGGATGGGGTCACACTTCCCCAGAAGGAACAGGTACGCAGTCTGGGGGTGCTTCTGGATCCAAGTCTCTCCTTGGTGTCCCAGGTTGAGACAGCAACCAGAAGTGCCTTCTATCAGCTTCGGCTGATACACAAGCTACATCTGTTTCTTCAGTTAGATGACCTCAAAACAATGGTACATCTGCTGGTAACCTCCAGAATGGATTACTGCAATGCGCTCTATCTGGGGCTGCCCTTGTACGTAGTCCGGAAACTACAATTGGTCCAGAATGCGGCAGCAGGCTGGTCTCTGGGTCATCCAGGTGAGACCATATTACTCCCGTAGTGAAGGAGTTACACTGGCTGCCAATATGTTTCCAGGCAAAATACAAGGTGTTGGTCATAATCTATAAAGCCCTAAACAGTTGGGCCCTGGGTTTTTAAGAGAATGTCTTCTTCGTTATAAACCCCACCGCCCATTGAGATCATCAGGAGAGGTCCATCTGCATTTGCCACCAGCTCGTCTGGTGGCTACTCATGGACGGACCTTCTCCATTGCTGCCCCGAGGCTTTGGAATGCACTCCCTAGTGAAATAAGAGCTTCCCCATGCCTGACATCTTTTAAAAAGTCTCTAAGGATGCATTTCTTCACCCAGACTTTTAACTGATATTGTTTTGATTGTTTTAATGTTTTTAGAATATTGTTTTAAAATTTTAAATTGTGTTTTAAATTTCTTGCTTTTAATTTTATTTTCTTTTTGTTTTTAATTAATGTTTTCCTTTTAATCTTGTTGTAAACCGCCCAGAGATGTAAATTTTGGGCGGTATAAAAATATGATAAATAAATAAAATATGATAAATAATTCTTTCCAATCAAGCCCAGTGATGATTCAGCATCACCACAACATACTGCAAGAACATAAAAATTCACAGTGCAGTTTATCCAGAAAAGATTTTCTGTGTGGCTCAGGAGCACATGTCATAGCCAAGTCACATTCCAGCTGAACCTATTGTTCACACAAAATAACATTGCTTCATCTGTGTGGCAGAGGGCACTAGAAAATCATTTCAAGCAAAGTTATCAAATTATGGGATTTTACATGGCGTAAATCAAGTTTCAGTAGGTGGACAGGATAAAGATTTTTGCCTGCAAGGTTTTACCAACATTAGCTGTGAAATGGATTATCCATTCCTACACACACACACACACACACACACTTTAAAATTTGACTAATCCCTCTGCAGGTTTACCACAAAGCAAAAAAGTAAAGGAAAAAGGGGGAGACAAGACCAAGAGAGCAAACAACTGTTCACCTTGGGAACAAATAGCACCTAAATCTTCGTCTGAAGACAGGATTTTTAACCAAACACAGTCAAATGAAACCCACAAGGTGTTTATATGTACCTGGACTCTCAGAAATGAATTTAAAAGTAAACTAAACTGTTTCCTCGATGGACTGATGAACAGGACTTTTGCATATTCATATTTAAAGATTACAGGGGTTTCATGGAAGTGTAGAAGTGATAAGGAATAGATGGCATCAGGTTGGTATTAATATGTGTGACACATTAATGATTGTACTCTGTGCTCTACCAGGTGCCATTATCCATACACTAGGAAAGAACAATCTGGAGCAATTTGATACAACTACATCAAATTCAGGCAATGCAATTCTATCATCTGTAGTCAATAGGGACTTAATTCCTGTCAGTTAATTTATAGATCCAAGATGGGGTTGAATCAGTAGGGTTGACTCAGAAATACATAGTATTGGTGTACAAAAGGAGCAATAGGACTAAGGGTTTCTAATAGGGTAGTGTTGAATCATCCCACTCCAGCTGGTCTTGTCTGGATGCATTCTGTTTCTCTCCCTTATTCACAATGGCTTCTTCCTCTTCTTCCTCTTCTTCCTCATCACTTTCATCTGACTCAGCACTGGTTGTATCTTCATCTTCATCTTCAACTTCATCTTCCTCATCACTTTCTTCTACACGGCGAGGCTCTTCATATTTCTATATTGTGCCAAAAAGGAAAGACAGGGGACATTCCTTACTTATCTTGTCTTTAAAAAAAAAAGAATAAACATTATTTACAGAGGGGTAACTATGTTAGTCTGTTGCAGCAAAATCAGTCTTGTGGCATCTTAAAGATCGACACATTAACTATAGCATAAGTTTTTGATGAACTATGATCCACTTTAGGGATGTGCATTCCCAGTCTTATCTGATTATTTCAAGCCTTTCCAGTCTTATATGACTGAATACGATTTTTTGGGAAACTGCCATGCAGCTTTTGTGTATGGCACTATAGAAATGCAATGGTCTTTCAAAGAACTCACTGTATGCATCACCACTGAAAATGCCAGATGCAGAATGTGTTTTTCCAAATGATATTTGACTGCTTACTTCCATAGGGTTGACAGTGATCGTCAGAGCTGAATCATCCCAATCCATTTCATTTTCTTTGCTGGTTTCATTTTCTTTTGAGCTGTGTTGGAAAGCTGAGTGAATTCTGTATACCCCCAAAGCTACGATGAAGACTAGGATACTGACACAGATTATAATGACAATAGTAGCCACACTTGGAAGTACTGAAATAAAATTAAAATAGGAAAATTGAACATAGCCTTCTATACACTATATCAACAGACAAACATGTATATTTTCTTTTCTTTTTCCACACAGTTATTTCCCATGGGATGATGTATTGTTCCAATATGATGCATTGGATCAATTTGATCTGGGCTAACATTTGTATTGGAGGAATAATACAATAATCTCTTGAATCGGATTAGACCTGATATGTTGATCTGTGTACAGCCTTAGTGGTTTTCCATTAGCAGTTTATTGGGAGGCGCCATGTTCTTTCAATAAAGCTGTAGCAACCCCATCTACTGCCGTCTGCCTCTTACCCTCTCATCTACAATTGTTGCACTCATAAAGCTGCTCTTTTCTTCATGGAATTCCCTTTCATAAAACCTATATAATGCTACTCTCCCCGAAACCCCTTCTTAGAGACCTGGACATACCTAGAGAATGAGTTTACTAGTGGTGGCTATTACCCATGGTATGGAAGTGGAAATTCCATGTAAACAATACAAATAGGAAGTTAACATCTGAATACCAGATGCTGGAGACAAACATCAAGGAAGCCCATCACTTCTGTACCTTGCTTGTTAATGCCCAAAGATAAATGTCTGGCTGCTGCAAAAAGCAGAATTTTTGACTAGATTGTTACTGTATCTGATCCAGCAAGGCAATTCTTATCTCAATACTTTCAGTACCTGAGCCATGAATATTGTTTATGCTCTCCTCTGGGTGATGGATAGACTGGAGAAATTGAGGCTGTAGTACCATATGATTTACATATTCCATGATATTAGAGTTGGAGTTGTGTAGAACATTAACCTAGAACAAGTAAAGAAAGAGGATTAATGTTATAAACACTGTGGTCTTCCCAGAACACTCTAACATATTGAATAGGACTGTTTCACAATTCAAATATTTTGGTTTCAAGTTGTACCATATTACATTCAACATGGGAACCATTTGAGCCCACCTGTTAAAATTATACTAGAAAGTAATGGAAATTATTCCCAAATTTAATTAAAAAGTCAATTTATTAACTTCCTAATTAATACATTTTTTGATTGATTGATTGATTGTGCCATCAAGTCGGTATCGACTCTTAGCGACCACATAGATAGATTCTCTCCAGGCTGATCTGTCTTCAACTTGGCCTTTAAGGTCTATCAGTGGTAATAAATTAGGACTGTCAAATTTTGTAACTGTGAGGAAGTTGTAAATGGACTGATAGTGCATCAGTTCATGCAAATACTGATCATGTAAAACACATTCTTCCAAATTACTGGCAAACTCAGACTCAGCAAAATACTCTAGAATTTGCTAGCTAGTTTGGGGTTTTTTTTTAGATTGTTGCCACTTCTTTGCTATATAATTTCAGCAAAGTCATTGTATACATGAGCTGAGATCCAAGCAATATTTATTTTATGAATTTTAGTATAAATTATTGGTTGCTGCAGATCTTTGTATAAGTCTATGGTGGAATAACTTTCTACATGCAATCAGCTGGTTATCTAATTTTCCTTATTCAGTTTTTCTTTCTCAGTTGTTCTTTAGTTGTATATCAAAACATGATTCAATGAACCTTGAATCTAAGAACAATTTGTTTTGTCCATCTTTTCACTCTAAATTGTCTTTTGTGTTTGTAGTACATACTTTGTGAAAATTAAGAGAAAAAGTTAAAAATTACAAACAAAACAAATATAAACAAATTTACAACAAAACAAACAAAACAAATATAAGGAAGACTCATCAGAAAAAAATCATCAGCTCACCTCTTCATTCTTTAAAATACTCTGAAATCATACCCCCACTTCCTCTATCTATCTAACTGGGCCCTTTCTCATGATCAGGGACCTGAGCAGGAGGGCACATGCGGAGGAAGGCTACAGAAACTTAGCTCCCCCACAAATGGGGGAGTTGCTATGCACATGGATCGCGTACCCAGATGATCTGCTGCTGCCCTAGACAGCGTGAAGTCGCGGGGGCCGGGATGCATCATCCCAGCCTCCAGAACTCCCACAATGCACTGCACAATTGCACAGTGCATTGTGGGTATCTCCCCAGTAACAGGAAGGTACCCCCCAGTGGCTCAGTGTCAGCAGAAAGCAGCCGGCACTGACACACAGTCAATTAAACAGGATTAAGGGTGCGCTTGCTCCCTTCACCTTGTTTAAAAGCTGGGCTTCATAGCTGGGTCTGCTGCTGAAGTACCAGTGGGAGCCATGTGGATCCTGGCAGTTCTCATGGGCAACCAAGCCTGGTCTTGGCTGCATCAGCCCTTTCTTGGCTGCTCACGAGATTCACACAATCATGAACTGCATTCCACCCAGTCTGGGAGCTGTTTGTGCTCCCAATTTACGGTTGTGTGGAAGAAAGGTAGGAGGAAAAGCCACCCAGGTTTTCCTCCTAGCTTGCTTCAACACAACCGAAACTAAGAGCACAAACAGTTCCCAAACCAGGTAGAATGCAGTTCATGATTGTGTGAATAGTCTTTCAGAGGAATCATCCTCATTAGATTAAGACGCAATCCCACAACATGTTAACTACACAGATTTATTTAATAGGAACATATACAACAACACTATAGTGATGCTGATCACTGGGTTGGCAGGGAGGCAAGCTATATTTTGGTCTGAATAAATATGGCAGACCTAGAAACTAACTATTGTTAGAGGTAACTATGATTATGCTATTTCATATACTGTAATTCTGAATCACAGTTAACACTCACTAAGGAAGAGAGAGAGAAATCTGTCGGACTGGGAAAACAGCAAGACCAATTGGTGTGTGAACCTGTGGGATAGATTGACATCTGATGGGAGCTATATGGAGAGTTCTCCTGATAGACATTGAGCTGGGTCTCATGATCAGTGAGATCCGGTTCTTAAGAGTGAGCGGGGAGAGCAGGCTAAGGCAAAAACCAATAAATAATATATGTAACAAGGAAGAAGGGGAAGAGTGAGCATTTTTCCATCACTAGGACTTAGAAAGCCTAGGATTTCCCTTTGAGTTTAGGGGCATGTGCAGCTTGTGTTGGCCTATGTAAAGAAATGTGGCTAGGAATCAGGAAAGACTGAGAGCTCACCAGGGCACAGTAAGGTCAAGGGGTTGTGATGGTAAGGGAGCATCAGAGGTGACCATAGAACCCCTTCTTCACCTAAATCTAAGCCTCCATTGGGGAAAGGAGGCAGAAGGCTTTCTTGATTGGGTGGTTAGCCAGCTCAGGTATCCCAGAAAGAAGGTGCCAAAGATCCTGCCTTGGGAAAGGAGGCAGAAGGCTTTCTTGATTGGGTGGTTAGCCAGCTCAGGTATCCCAGAAAGAAGGTGCCAAAGATCCTGCCTTGAGCTCCATGTTATGCTCTGAAAAGAGGGAAGGAAACTGAACTTGGGAACACACACTCTCTCTCTCTCTTGCAAGAGATTACATATCCCATCACCTTAAATGAGAACGAAGAACTGCAGACATTGAAGTTGTTCACATGAGTAGCCCTAACCGGGCTTGTGCAGCCTGACTGGAGCATAGCTCCTCATGTGAAGCACCAGGATTGAGGTCGATCCCGGAGCTGCCCCACTGAGTTGCCCAGGAATTTTCCCCAGGCTATTACCAATGTAGAAGGGTGAGAGTGCTCCCTTCCACCCTGGTCCCTGGCTGTGTGTGTGCTTGGGCTACACACAGAGCTGGGCAGCAAGAGCACCCGACTCTAGGGCAAGCCCTCAATGCACTGCGCTCCTTGTGTGGTGGATTGAGGGATGACACTCAGAGCGACCTAGCTGATGTGACTGCATGTGGAAAGGTCCCAGTCCTCAGAGAGGTAATATGCACAATCTCATTGTCTGCTATCAGTGATTAATGAGGAAACACACATTCCTTTTCTAATTTGAAATGAGTGGTCAACATGCTTTCTACTCACAACTTACCTCTAAATTGAATTCATTGCTGGTGTAACGCCCATTCAGCTCTGAACACTTGATTCTAAACTTTCTATCAAAGATGGAAGATGTGTACCAATTACGATAGCGAACCTGTTGCAAAACCTGCTCATAGTTTTTCATTGTGTCCACACCTGAAACAATAGCACAGCATCAGTAAGTAATAGGAAAGTTACATGGAAAAACCACAGATATGAAAGAAAAATTTATGTAAATTCTAATGTATGGTTAGAAGCTTGAAGCTCAGATCACATTAAGTGAGGACATCTGTGTAAGCAGACACACAATAAGGATGGTTTTACAAGAGATGTGTAATATTTGTATTTTCCACATCTGTAGAATGACATCACATCCATCCACATTTGGTATGTTAATTTTTGCTCCTCTAGAACTATGTTAACCATTTGCTACTCTGGAAAGGTCTACATCTCTCCAAACGTGGAGTACTGAAGCTATTAAAATCTATGGCAAAAATGACTAATGGACATTAATTATCTTTTGAACTGCTTCTGTTCACCATATTATATTGAATAGTCATATATTTAATTATCATTCAAATTAAAAGTTCAATTTCTCTTCTTTAGCCATGTTTAGAATAGATATTTTAATAAGATTTATTTAAAAAGTAAGGTCAAGGTCTCATGGGGAAAATCTCAAAAACTTTTGGACTTCAACCACAGCTTCCATTTACAATAAAAAGAGGGCAAATTCTGTTCAGCAAGTCTCACATCCTTCGAAGAATGAATGAATGGACCATTATACAGCCAATGGATTTGGGGTTCTCTTTCTTGTTCTTTTTGAGCACTGCTATGCTAATGAATTCTGTACTTCCCTTAACAATGCAATAATTCTAAAACAAAACCTTAGTTTTATAAACATATGGAAAAGAAAGATGAAGATCAAGAATAAAAATAAAGATACCATATATAGAATATCCTGCTGTGGAGTTTGTAGCATCCAAATGTTTTCCTTGAAGTTCTTTCCGATCTAATTCCAAACACTCTTGCCTGGGGTCCAGTTCTGGCCCAATTACCAAAATGTCACAAAAATCCAAGTTGTGGTGCATTTCTTCTAACAAAACTGGCTGATGTGCTGAGGACACAAATGGAAAGGTGCCCAAAAGAAACAGAATAAAAACATGTTATGCAATTTGCAACAAAGTTATTAGTTTTCTGAAGGAAAAGTCCAAAACTTTACAATATTTTAAATGTCTACAATAATAAAAGCCAACAACTGACTGGCACATAAAATATGGATACAATAGTAAGAGGTATTGTAGTAGCACAATGATGGTTTGAATGTTTTGAAAAATACAGCACTGAAATTTAATTTTGGAATCAAATTTATAAGTTATTAATTTTGCTGTGCTGTTGTCAATGCACATGGACCTCAACTGACCAGTATGATGTACAGTATGTTAAGCCATGGAATCATGGAATTCTAAACCAGAGCAAAACTATTTTCATAACAGTACAATCTGTCACTTATTTTATGAATCATAAAGAATGAGAGAAGATCCTGTACCATCTGCCTATGGAACTGCATGGTCATTAAAACACATTGAAGTATTTTGCATTCACTTGAGTTGTAAAACTTTAGGTGAAAACTAACTCTTCTTCCTTATGGAAGATAACAACTGTCTTAGTCACAGAAGAAAGACTATGCAAATTTTGGATTTAATTCTTGGGTCTATTAGGAATCAAGCGGCTGGAAAATTGACTTTAACTCTCTCTCACACACACAGGACACATTTTGTAAAAAGGGAATCTTTGTTGCAGAAGTCTAAATTTACTTAAATCTAAATCTACTTAAATCTACTAAGGGCAGATTTAAACGGTACACACCAACATAATATTACTGACAAACTCTGGTGATTCTCTATCTTGTGGGCATGACATTTTAAAACGTCTCAGTATGTATGTTGTTTCAAGTGCATGCAGCATTTGCAAGCTGACAATGAAGGTTTCTGGCAGCAGCAGGGATGGTGTGCAGATGCTGAATGTCACTGGGGTGCTGCACATGTTAAGCACTTTGTAATGTTGCATTAAGCCACATACAGCACTACTGCAGGGAATTGCTTCTTCCCAACTTCCAAATGGATATAGCAATATTTAAATTGGCCTTAATAGTCCAAGTATAAAGGATGGTCTAGGAGACAAGAAGTGTAGTCAAAGCATGTTCTAGCCACCTCGAACTGTTTACAAATCCCCTGAGAAGTAGTCCTTGATTAACTTTTAGATTGATGAATGAGTCATATTGCACTAATCCCCTTATTTGCATTAAATGTATATTTGCTGATACCAGGACATGAGTCCTGACAACAGTTAATGTCAAAGAAAACAAATCATGCAGAAAAATAATTCTAACTGAAATATAGTACTGATAAAGTACCATAATTCAGTTGTGTGTCAAAAATGAATGTAAATTTTCAAAATGTATTGGAGCAATTTGTTGTATCCACTTTTATACCATAATTAATAATAGCAGAACAAGCTTATAACAGTGTAGTTTACAAACTACTGTAGTTTACAAAAAGTGTAGTTTACAAACTACCAAAGCAGACTACTAACATGTATGTTCACTGTGAATGTCATATTCAATGTTCTTTTTTGTCACTGTAAGGAAGACCATTTTAGGCAACTAATAAACATAACTATTATAGAAACAGTGTTTCAGACCAGTTAAGCTCCTCATTGTTAAAAGAATTCAGCTTCCATGAAGGTTTTAAACATACAACTGGAAGAGAACTACAGACAGGAACAGGCACCATGAAGTTGGTTCACAACCCGATGTAGTTGGTTCCCAAATGGTCTGCATGCAGAGCACACAGAGTAGCTATTCACATGATGGGGTGAAATCGGACTAGCGGAAGCTAGCCCGATTTCACCCCATCGTGTGAACCACCGGGCTCGGCTGGGTAACCCGCCTAAATACCCCTGCCCTGAAACCAGGTTTGCGGAGCGAGTGCTCCGCAAGCCTGGTTTTAAAAATCGTGAGTAGCCACGCCACGGCTCTGCGCTGCGGCTAATAATGAGGAGGTCCCTGGAAGAGAGGCGAAAAGCCACCTCCCGGCTCTGCGGCTCTTGCCAGCATGCCCTGTGTGCTCGCTCAGGGCATGATGGAGCTTCCGGGCGGCCCCGCTCCCCCCAGCCCCCGGCGTCTCCGTCATGGAGCCGGCAATGGTGTGGGTGGCCGATCCAGCCGCCCAGTGTTCCCACCCAGATCGTCTGTGGGGAGAGCGGGCTTAGCCCACACTCCCCAATCAGCTCACCAAACCGGGTCTCACCGATTGTGAGACCTGGCTCAGAGTGTATTCACATAATCTAAATGAGAAGTAACAACTGTCTGGGTGATCTAGAAAAAGACATAGCTAGTGAGCCAGTTGAAGCTTGGCCAAGGCTTCCCAAGTCACAGCTGCCACAGAAGCAAAGCTGGATTGAGGAGCATTTCCAAGCTGCAGGCCTGATCTTTTAAGAGAAGTGTAACACCATTCAGAAGAGGTTGATGTACCATCCCTAGATCAGTAGGTTTACCAGGAGAAACTCTATTTTGTTCAGATTTAATTTCATCCTTAGCAGGCCACCACTGATTCCAGGCCAGGGAAGACTCCAAGGACTAGCAAGAGGTAGCAAGCGCTCTGCAAAAACATTTTCTCCTCCCCTATCCAGAGGACTGGAACTTTACAGCAAAGTGTCAGAAAATATAGTCATAGTAAATGATGTCCCTATAGGTTGCATGAATTATTTCAAAGCCCTCCATTGTTTAAAGAAGCATCATTAACTCACTCCTCTACCTCAGAACAAGCAGCAGATGCGGGAGCAGAGGAAGGCCAGCGGTGGCCCAGGTTATGGCACCGCTGCGGCCACCCTAGCCCCACCACCTGCATCTGATGTCAGACATCAGATGCAGGGAGCGTTTTATGATGATGATGATGATGATGATGATGATGATGATGAATTAAATCCCCAGCATAGTACCTCCAGTGACTGTTGCTGGTGTCTATCTTATGTTTCTTTTTAGATTATGAGCCCTTTGGGGACAGGGAGCCATCTTATTTGTTTGTTATTTCTCTGTTTAAACTGAGGGGTCACATCTGACCCCTGCTAACTTGGCAAAGAGACACCTTTTAACATGGTGATTCTCTTTATTTAGCAGGGGGAGAGTAACTGGCCCTATCCACCCCCAGCACAGTACCTCCAGTGACTGTTGCTGGTGTCTATCTTATGTTCTTTTTAGATTGTGAGGCCTTTGGGGACAGGGATCCATCTTATTTATGTATTATTTCTCTGTGTAAACCACCCTGAGCCATATTTGGAAGGGGGGGTATAGAAATCAAATTATTATTATTATTATTATTATTATTATTATTATTATTATTATTATTATTAAAAACTGCCCTGAGCCATTTTTGGAAGGGCAATATAGAAACTGAATGAATGAATAAAATCTGCTAGCACTGCGTTTGCAGCACGGACAGAGTGACTCTCTCTGCCATATTAAGGCAGGGAGAGCCGCTCTGACCTAACTCCCAAAGGGGGCTGCATACTCTGGCAGCACTGCAAGTGCAGCGCTGGCCAATTTAACTCATAAATGGGGCCATGGGGCCCCATTTGGGAGCTAATTCATGCTCCCCACATCTGATGTCAGAAGCGGAGGCATGCCTGGGGTACGAGGCACAGCTCCTGAGGGGCATTGGCCACTTATCTTTGAACCTGTCCACTCAATAGTGGCTCCACCACTGAGCAGAAGTCAGTGCAGCAAAGTAGGTAGGAGTCCTCCAGTTTCCCAGTAATCAGGCCAACCCCTTATCTTCCTTCTTGGCTAAGAACTGGGCTGAATGAGACCATAAGGCTGTTCTCAAGACAGCTTAATCCAGGCTAGGACAGCAGAGCTGGGATTTGTGCGGATACTGGCATTGCCCACCTGCCTAATCGTTTTCAAGCCCAGATTTTAGCTGAAGTTAAAGGTACGAGCATGCCCTTAACCCAGCTGCTGGGATTGTATGTCTCCTCAGGCTGCACGCAGCCCGAGGAGGGACAGACAGTTGCCTAGAGCACCCATCTCAAGGGGGTTTCTCCCAATGTGCCAGGCTTATATGGTGCATTCTGGGATACCTGGAGGCCAGGACAATGAGTCCCGGCCTTGAATGATCCACACTGCTGTGGAGCAGCTCAGATTGTCTGGGTATGTGCTTGATGTATTGGGGTAGCCTTGACCCAATAGGGGAGGTTCGTTCCTGGGCAGATGGAGTCCAATAATCAGCCCATACGAGAGGAGTTACGATCAAAGCTTTATTCTGCCCTTAAGTAGCAGAGGTGCTGCCTTGGCTAATTTGCCATACATCATGCTGGTGTGCCAAAGACTTTTAAAATGATCAAAAGTGCCGCCTTCCCTCTGTCTGCCCTGTCATGTGAATGTCCTCCATGTGTGTAGGGGATGCAGAGTCATCTGCCCTGAAGATTTCAACTGGCCTGGTACTGACCTCTCTCCTTGTCAGTCTTTTCTGCCATGTAGTTTTGGACAGAAAGAGAAAACTGTCTTAGAAAACAGACTGGAAGTTTTGACCTAATACGAAAAGGCAGTGTTTTCTCCAAGGAATGTGGCCCATTTTCTGAATATGTTTGAAAATGTCGAGCAAGCAAGCAATCATTGACAATTTCACAGCTTTTCATGAAACAAGATGAAAACCAAAGCAGTTATTCCAGCATTCAACAAGACTTGCCCTTGATTGGCTATCATAGGTAATGAACAAAGGTTGTCAAAGTATCTTGATCTAAATACAGTTGTAGACAGTTTTGCTTCTTGTCAGAACTTCCATATTCAGCTCTATTAATAAGGTTAAAAAACTAACAATAATATTCACATTACCTCTATAAGTAAGTGTGAGGTCAGTCGCACAATCAAAAATTTTCTACCTGAGTTTGGGAGCTGCTGTGTGTGCTCCCAATTTTTGGTTGTATGGAAACAAGGTAAGAGGAAAACCTGAGTAGATGTGATTGTGTGGAAGCAAGGTAGGAGGGGAACCTGGGCAGCTTGTCCTCCTACGTTGCTTCCACACAATCATTTCTACCCAGGTTTTCCTCCTACCTTGCTTCCATGTAACTGAAATTGGGAGCCCACTTATCTCCCAAACCCGGGTAGAACACAGTGTTTTATGGTGTGAATGACCTCATTGAGACTATTCTCACGACTGCAGGAAAGTAGGCTAAGGGAGCCCTGCCCACTTTCCTACAGTTGTAGGAACCACCGGGATCTGCGCAACTCCCGATGGTTAGCCCAGTTAAGTTTCCCCCTCTTAAACGAGGTTATTGGAGCTCCACTACCCCATTTTGATGATCATGTGCCAGCGCAGCTCTGCACCGCATCAACACATGAGTAGACCCCTGACCAAGAGGCTTCAAGCAGCTTCCCAGCCTTGGCAGTCTCCCCAGAATATCCCGTACACTTGTGCAGGGCATCCTGAGACTTCCAAGGGCCAGGCAGACCCCAATCCCTGCCTCCCCTATGGGCTCCATGACGGAGCCAGTAGTCATGTGGGCGGCTGATCTGGCCACCCAGGGACGGCTCCCTACTTGTATGCGAGGAGAGAGGACTAAGCCTGCTCTCCCCACAGAGCCCAGTAAGGCTCGCCACACTGCTCGTGTGGAGAACCTCATAGTATAGCAAAATCTTCACTCTCAGTATAAATTATTTTGCCACCCCTTGCTCCTCCAAACTAGGAGGCTCTTCACATGATTTGTGTGAAGAGCCTCTAGGGGGGTTGCAGGGAGAGTGGGCTTAGCCCAATTTCGGGGAGAGTGGGCCTAGCCTGATTTTGCCTGATCGTCGGAATAGCCTCTAGGTGTTGTAGAGTCCAGAAATCTAGTATCTCCAGGAGGCGTTAGTTTTCATATGCACTGTTGGCTATTATCCACATATTTGTGTCCCTCCTTCTGAGGCAAGGCTACAGCACCTGGCGCTCTTTAGTTTGGAAAGAGGCGACTATGGGGAGACATGATGAAGATGTGTGTAAAATTATGCATGGAGTAGAAGTGGATAGAGAGAATTATTTCTCCCTCTCGCACAACACTAGAACCAGGGATTATCCCATGAAACTGAGGGCCAGGAAATTTAGGACCTACGAAATGAAGTACTTTTTCACACAGCAGATAATTAAACTATGGAATTTTCTGCCAGGGGATGGGGGTGATGGCCACTCACTTGGATAGCTTTAAAAGGGGCTTAAGACAAATTCATGGAGGATAGGGTACTAGTCAAAGGCTATTAATCTGGTGTCTATAGGCCATCCCCAGCCTCAGAAGAAAGATGTATCTAAATACCAGTTGCAGGGGAGCAACAACAGGAGAGATGGTATACCCTTACCTTTTGCCTTTCCTCAAAGGCCTCTGGTGAGCCACTGGGGCTATTCTGAGGATCACAAAAATCAGACTAGGAAAGCCTAGCCCAATTTTTATGGGTCGTCAGAACCACCGGGCTCGCAGCCGAGCCTGGTGGTTCTGGAATGGCTAACCGGCTCCTGTAGCCCGCCCCCTAGCCCGGGTTTGTGGGCTATCTGCTCGTGAGTAGCTGTGGCGCGGCTCCGCACCATGGCTACTTGTGAGTAGACCCCTGGCCAGGAGGCTTAAAAGCAGCCTCCCAGCTCAGGGGTCTCCCCAGTATGGGGGCTGCGTGGCGCCCAAGCTCCCCAGCCCCTGCCGGCTCCATCGTGGAGCCAGCAATCGTGTCGGTGGCCGATCCGGCCGCCCAGGGCTCCCTGCCCACTCGTGAGCGGGGAGAGCGAGCTTAGCCCACTCTTCCCACTCACTTCCCCAAACTGGGTCTCACGGATCATGAGACCCGATCCACTGTGTGAAACAGGATGCAGGACAAGATAGGCCTTGGGCATGATCCAGCAGAGTTGTTCTTATGACACCAATCTTCAACCAACAAATGTCCTCTAACAATGTTTTCGTGCAGATAATTAGCCCTTTCTCACGAGCAGTGAGAAAGGGCTACAGGGTTTGTGGGGAGGAAGCCCTAGAGAGCTTACCTCCCTGCAGATGATAGTTATACTTTCTCTGAGAGGGTGGATCGCCCACACAGATGAGCACTGGCTGATGCTGGCAGCTCGAAGGGTCAGGGTGCCAAGATGCATTGCCGCACATCACCCCACCCCCCAGAGCTCCAGTAATGGAACCCCCTCCCTCCCCGATTCTGCTAGCCATGGCTGCTTGCAACCATGGCTGACAGAAGATCATAAAAATGAGATTAACGGAGTGCTCAATCCCTTAACCTCATTTTAAAGGGAGGCTTCATAGGTGGGTTTACAGCCATGGTGCCACCAGGATCGGCCTAATTCTGGTGGTAGGCATGCACGTGCAAAACCACACTGGGCTCCCTTAGCCTGGATTTGCATGCACGTGTAAATAGCCTAAGTGAGGCTGTTCTCACATGCAGACAAAACTGGGCTGATGAAGCCAAGTCCGGTCTTGTATGTATGTAAGAACCACCAGGATTGGGTCCAATTCTGGCAGCAGCGGCCAACCCACCAAGCCAGCCACCATCCTAAACAAGGTTAAGAGAGCAAGCACACCCTTAACCCCATTTATTTAATTATCTGTCAGACCTGGCTGCTTGCAGTCAGGGCTAGGAGATTGCGGGGCTCCCAGCCGGCGTTGGGGGAATCTCCATAATGCCCTGTGCACTTACACATGGCATTTTGGGAGTTCCGGGGGTGGGTAGATGCTCCCAGCTCCCCAACACTACATGCTGCCTGAGGAGGGAGTTGTACCTCTGGGTGTGCGATCTCCATGCCCAGACTCTTCATGAGGATCGTCTGCGTGGGAGGTAAACGTTTGAAGGCTTCCTCCCTTCACCCCTTTTAAGCTCTTTCTCTGATCATAAGAAAGGGCTCCATGAACCCAGTGAGAAGTGGTTAACCAAAGGCTACAGCATCAAATAGGAGATACATACTCGTACCACCTTCTGGAATCTACCTGCCTGGAAGGACTAGAGCCACCATTACATATTGGGGCGCTACTCATGATCAACAAAAATCGGGCTAGCAGAGGCTAGCCTGATTTTTGGTGACCGTAAGAACCACCGGGCTCACAGCCGAGCCCGGTGGTTCTTGATTGGCAAACCCGCTCGAGAACCCCTGGTAAAAAGCAGATTTGCGGAGCTAGTGCTCCAGCAAACCTGCTTTTTACCATCGTGAGTAGCTGCGGCACAGCTTCGTGCCGCACCTACTCATGAGTAGACCCCCGGCCAGGAGTCGAAACACTGCCTCCCGGCTCGGGGTCTCCCCAGTATGCCCTGCACACTTCCGCAGGGCATACTGGGGCTTGTGGGGGCCGCGCAGCCCCTGCTCCCCCACCCCCCGCCAGCTCCAATCTGGCTGCCCAGGGCTCCCTGCCTGCTCGTGAGCGGGGAGAGCAGGCTTAGCCTGTTCTTCCTGCTCACCACTAGGAACCGGGTCTCACTGATCGTGAGACCTGGTCCATTGCCTCCTAGCCCCATTCCCAGCAAGCCATCCAGAGCATACCATGGTCAATTGTATCAAAGTTGACAGAGACATTAAAGAATAGGGATCATGTTATCTTCTGGCATATGCCCATGGAGTGTCCTAATAAGGGCACTGATAGAGCTGATTATTATATCCTGGTAGATGCATGGGATGGAGATTTTAGGAACCTTTACAGGAGCCAGGCTGGGAATGAAGAGCCATTAGACTTGAGCAATCTGATTATACCTTACTGGCTACTAGTTTCCATTGAGGAAGTTGATAGGCTTATAACTCAACTGAAACTGGACAAAGCCCATACCTGCCCATACCTGCTGAGCTAATAAAGGCTAATGCTGACTGGTGGCCCCCCGTTTTGGCATTCCTTTTTACATACATATATAAAACAGCTGATATACAAAATAGGTCGTGCCATAATTATCCCTATCTTCAAAAAAGTGGGGAAAGGGATGATCTGGGCAATTACAGGCCAATAAGTTTGCTAAGTATTATTAGCAAACTGTACGCAAGACATCTGCAGTGGAAGTTGCAAGATTGGTTGGAACAAGAATCAATTTTAGCATTAGAGCAGTCTGTTTTTAGAGCCAGCTGCTCTGTGGTAGATCAAAGTTTAGTACTCCAGCATCTTGTAGAAAAAATGGCAGTAAACTCAGTTCATCATTATATGCTGCTTTTATTGATTTTAAATTTGCCTTTGATTCCACAGTATCTCACAAGGTTTGTTATGGTCAAGCTTAGGGCAACATGGATTGATAAGTGTTATATAAATTACTTGTTATATACATTACATAGTAATACTTCCCTCCATGTGAGATGTAATCCTAGTAATGACCTTTCAGATTCAATTTCTACAGGTACTGGTGTTAAACAGGGGTGTGTTCTAGCCCCCTTGTTGCTTATTTTTTATATTAATTCACTTGTCAAGTATTTGAACAGGGCAAACATGTACCTTCCTAAGCTAGTAAGAAGACAGGTGTCTACAGTACTTTATGCAGATGACAAAGTTATTTTTTCTGTATCACACTCTGGTCTTAAGAGAGCACTGACAGTGCTTACCCAGTATACTAATATATTATCAGAAGACCAAAATAAGAGTGCTTGCTAAGAGACTCAAACTATACAATTAGAAAATTAATGGCAATGCGACTGAAAAGTGCTTTAAGTATTTTGGGGTGGCGTTTCAGACTTCCGGGGAGAGAAAGGTGCATTTGGACTATATAGTGCAAACAATGCAGCCAAGTATTGCTGCAATTGTGAGATTTTACCAGTCTGGGGTGGGGGTGGGGGCATTTTGTGCCAGCAGCTGTTAAGCTGTTTCAGGCTAAATAAATGGAGCTCTTCTCACAACCAGTGAGAAGATCTCCTTCAAGGTCTGTGGGGAGAGCAGATTTGCCCGACCCTCCCTGCAGACAATCACTTACCCTTCCCTGGGTGGGCGGAATGGCTACTTCCCCAGGGGCTCAGCTGGCAGTGCCGGGGGTTGTGTGCCGGGAAGCATGCTGCACGGTGCCCTGCCCCTGAAGCCCCAATAATGCCTCGTGCAAGTGCATTACTGCGATCCCCCCCCAAGTGTGCCCACTGTGGCTGGAAGCAGCCACAGAACACACATTCAAATGAGGTTAAGGGAGAGCTTGCTTCCTTCCTGAGTACCCAGAAAGTTGGGGGGCAATATGCTAAATCACTGTAAACCGCTTAGAGAGCTTCCAGCTATAGAGCGGTATATAAATGTAAGTGCTATTGCTATTGCTATTAACTTCATTTAACTAGGTGGCTAAACAGGCAGGTTTGCTGCCATGTAGCCACTGGGATTGGGCACGATCGTGGTGGTTCACAAGAGCATGCAAAACTGGGCTGGCCTCCCTTAGCCCAGTTTTGCACACTCATGTGAATAGCCTTAGAGGCTCAGCTGCTTTTTAGAGTTCTGTTGGGACCTTATTTTAACTTTGCTCCATTAGAAGCTATTCAAACTAGATTTTAAAGAGTGGTCCACCAGGTATCAAAAGGTATATCTAATTCTGCCCTTACGTTGGAAGCTGGAGTGAACAAGGTGAAGAACAGAGCATGTATGGCAGTATTTAAATACTAGTTAAGCGTCAAATTTTGCTCAAGAGGATTGGTGCCTCTAGCTTTGGAGGACCAGTCCCACTCGAATTGATTATTAAAGCTGAATAGAGAGCTTCTTACATAAAAAAAGATATCTTATTATTTGTGCAGGTGCCCCTGTGATTCAGAGGAAGAAGAAAATGGGGCTATTCTGACGATCAGCAAAAATCGGGCTAGCCTCTGCTAGCCCGATTTTTTCTGATCGTCAGAACCACCAGGCTCGGCTGCGAGCCTGGTGGTTCTGGAGCAGCTAACCCACTCCTGTAGCTGGCCCCTTAGCCTGGGATTGCGGAGCAAGCGCTCCGCAAACCTGGGCTATCTGCTCATGAGTAGCCACGCCACAGCTCCACGCCGCAGCTATTCGCGAGTAGACCACTGACCGGGAGGCGAAAAGCTGCCTCCTGGCTCCGGGGGTCTCCCCAGTATGCCCTGTGCGCTTGCGCAGGGCATACTGGAGCTTCTGGGGGCCACACGGCCCCTGCTCCCCCCAGCCCACACTGGCTCAGTCTCGGAGCTGACAATTGCGTGGAGAGCCGATCCGGCCGCCCAGGGCTGTCTCTCCACTTGTGAGCGGGGATAGCAGGCTTAACCCACTCTTCCCACTCACTGCAAGAAACTGGGTCTCATGGATCGTGAGACCCAGTCCAATGTGGTACATATTTTACTTCACTGCACTTTTAACAGTACTCCACACAGTAAATTGATTTTATCCCTTTTATCAGGTTTGCTGGGAAGATCTATAGCATTTTATGAAACATTTTTTGTGTGGATAAGAATGTATTTGTTACTTCCTGTGTTGCCAAATTTTGCTCTATTGGGTATAAAATTAGCCAAGTAATGGTTAAGGCTCCCTTAATCAGTTAGGTAATAATGTTCACCTTACTAGATTAACTTAACTTATCTAAATGCAGTGAATGTGATAGATTGATTTTTCTGATTGTAGACTGTTATGAACTGTAATTGCTGTTAATTGCATCTGGTCAAATACCATAATAAGGATCTAGCTATCTGACAAGACACATACCTTGCCTAGCTCCTGGTATAGGCAATCTACTAGAACAACTAAGGCTGTTTCAGTCCTAAAACTGGGTTGGAAACTCAACTGAAATGGTCTGGGTAATAATTATTAATAAGGAATATCTGGAGCTGGATCATTAATAAATGATTGAGTACCTTGCCCAAAAATGGCAAATTGGAGACTGGTTGGTAATTATCTAATATGGAGAGATCAAGGCAGAGCCACACCTAGGTATTTTTGGTGCCCGAACCTGAGGCTGAAGTGCTGCAGAGGCCCCTCCCCCATGTGAGCCCCCACCACTGCAAGACCCCCTCATTTAAAAAAAATATCTCCCACAGCTGATCTGCCACTGCCACTGCCCAGTCACTGCTGCCTGGCCCCCACTGAGCACACCGCGGCTATTTCCCCCTCACCACTGCTATTTCCCCCCACCACCACCACTGGGGCCATGAGCGGAACGGAACAGGCCACCACCTCTGCTGGTGGCAGTGGGCGCAGGCGGGCTTCCTTGGCCTGTGCAGACTGGCCTTCTTGGCCTGCACGTGCGCACAGTTGGAGTATGGAGTGTCACATCCTGTGATGTTAAGGGATGCGAAGCTCCATACTCCTACTGCGTATGTGCATAGCCCACGGAGGCCAGTCTGCACAGGTCGAGGAGGCCCATCTGTGCCTACCACCACCCCGGGGGGGTGGCCTTCTCCACTCAACTCCACAGCGGTAAAGAGGGGGAAATAGCAGTGGCGCGGGGGGGGCACTGGGCAGCAGCGGTATCGGGGTATCGGGGCTCTTGAGAGGTCCCCCAGAGCATGGAGGGGCAGGAGCCAGGAGGGCATGGACCCCTGCCCCGTGGTCCATTCCTAAATGCACCACTGGGTCATGGGGAGTTTATTCAGCAGACAATGGTCATGTTTAATCCAGACAGAATCACAACCTATGCTGTGGCTGTCAGAAAATGTATTTGGGCAGATTTATCTCAGGTTTTTCCTCAATCGAAAGATATTTCATATTAGATATGCCACACAGTGACAGAGAAGGAAAAACAAGTTGGAAGTTTTGAGTGAAAAAAATTGTAATTTAACTATTGTTTTGTTGAACTTCTGCTGAATTCTTGAATTTATCATTAGAATCAGGAATTAATATCATCATCCTTAATCTCCAGTCTTCAAAGTACCTCTTTCTACATGCATCTGAATCATTTTCTAGGGATGACTTTATTAAATTCTGGCTTAAAATATACATTATTTTATCTGAGCCTGTCACCCAATTGCAAAAGTGGGATAACCAAAAATACAATTTCTTTGTTCCAGTTATTCTTCTGCAAGACTTTTATTAATTTCTCGAAACAACATATTGTAGACCATAAAGTACAAAAAATTGATTCACTATTTGATTTGTATAGGTTTATGTGCTCATGTGTTTATTATTCAACATAAGCTTTTTCAAAATGGAAGAACAGATTTTTTAAAAATTGCTGCTTCGTCATGATTTATTTGCAACAGATATACCATGGCTATTGCTTGTCACTCCATGGTACTCTAACTTTACTAAATCAAGAAGAGTGACATGACCCATACCACCATGCATATTTTACACAGAAGTAAGCTCCAGTGAGTTCAGTGGGACTTATGCCCAAATATGTGTACATGTATACATATGCATACAACTCATTTCAGCAAAAATTGCAACCCTGTGTCTCATGGGTAATACCGTAGACTTCCTCCCCCTGCCCTCCAAATACTGTAGCACGTTGCTGGTAGAAACCATTAACTGTGAAAGCAAGGAATTCAAATTACTTTTACCCATTCTCATCCTGCAGGGCTTTAAAAAAAAAATTAGAAACAGTTGTAGATTTTTTGGAGAGTCTATGAAAGGTGGAGAACATTTGTCAGAGAAGCTATTATTTTTCAGTGCACCTAAGAAGCTCTAAACCTATTTTGCATGATAGAAGCACTTTTTCTTGGATTACAGAATCTTATGTAACTCAAACTACATATGGAACAATTTTAGGTTTGTTTGCAGTACCACATGGAACATGGGAAAGGTATGCCTCTCAGCGAGGTGTCATTCTTTAACCTGGTATCATGGTTGAGTCACTGTTATCATAGAAATGATAGCTATTCTTATAACAAAAAGCACAAACCTCTATCCATAGTTTCTTTAAAGTCAGGAGTATGTTCCATTTTGGTGACTGTGCTGACAATTCTGATATCTGGTAAGAGTGTCACACCTCTTTCATTTTCAAATTGTGCAGCTGGTCTTGCAAAATGATCCATTCCACTTATTGTAATCTTGGGCTCCTTGGCCTGAAACACCATTACATAGGCATCTATATCTGGGATACTAATGCAGATATCTTCACCAAAACATCTGAAAAATATATTATTCATTAACTTCATGGACAAAGTTTTAGTGTAGATTTTTCCTTTGCAAGAAGCACACAGTCCAAAGAGAAACAGTTCATCCAGTGGATGCATTCTTCCCAGGGTATTTGTATATTTGCCTTTTTAAGTCTGCCCATTGACCAATTATGGAACTACTCAGGCCCATGTAACACTGGGAGTACAATTACTCAAATTACTTATGACTAGATGAGCATATCATTAGGAGGCAGGAACTTTAGTTAGGTCAATGCACACAAATCATCTACATTCTTAAATAAACAGTCAATGGTTAAACTTGATTAGATGGCTTCTAATTGTTATGTACTTTACATTAGGTACTCAAATTGATACTTAATAGGCTTGATATAGCTATCTTGTTAAATGTACATCAAGAACCTAATTGTCCATTTTATACTGAATGCTTCAGGAGGCCATTCCACATACATCCAGGATGCTATCTGAAGTCAATGAGCATGCAGGAATTCAGAAATGACTCTATAGTTAAAATTATTTCATTGTGAAAAGAAATGCAGTTTTTAAGATACTGGCCAATTCATTATATCCCAGTTTTATTGATAGATATTATTTGCATGTTATTATTACATATCCAAAATGGAAAGGTTCTTAACATGAGATATATACAAGTATTGCTTGTTTAATCAAGCTTAATGAATTTAACTTACTGGACTTTGGATGAGACTTTAAGTCGGCGAATGCCTGAGGTAGGAAACTGTCTTGAGTTGATATAAGAGACCTTTTGGAGAGCTTGATTTATATTCTCAATGTCATCTCCCTGTATAACAAGTACTGACTGGGAAGGATTGAAGTGATACTGGAGGGAGGAAAGAATATAATTAGTATTTAAGGAAGTAATGTGGAATGACTCATTAGAATACTTAGAATAACAGATTTCTAAGGAATGTTTCTAAGAGACTGGTTAATCCCTAACAATGTAAAATAAAACTGTAATTTTATCAGCTAATGTTTTTTTGGTACATAAAAGTCTTTTAGAAGCAAGCACCCACTAGGCAGGCACTCAACTACACCACATTTTAATAATTATTATGTAGCCATAATTAACTGTAAAATAAATTAAAAGTCAATGGAACTACAGTGAATCAATAAATTTCCCTCTACTGTTCATATTTAACTATTGTGCTTTAGCCAACTATAACTTATTACAATAAAATGTGAGGGTCAATTTATCCCTGTAAGCTCAACAAAATATCCTGCTTTTAAAATATGATCTTGATATGTTTATTGTCCTCATTCAAAATGAACAGATGCTTTCATATTCTTCTGTACCAACCAGTGTCCAATAAATCCAGATCACAACCTGGTCTACATATCCAATGGAAATCAGGAGTTGAAAGAATAGATGGTTTCAACCATCTGCAGACGTGGTAGTGTCATGTTTTTAATGCTCTCCTATATAAAAAGAACTCAATGCAAGTAGAAAACGTGCACATTGGAAGCAGGCTTACAATCTTTCTCGCTGATAGGTTAATTTTGTGTTTAAATTGCTTGCAGCCATGGCTGGCAGGCTCAGAGAGGGGGGATCCCAGTAATGCACTCCGCACTGCACATTATCGGACCTCCATGGGGCGGGTCAACAAAAGGTGGTGCGTCCCAGCACCCCAACTCTTGGAGCTACCAGCAGGAGCCAGTGCTCATATGGGCGGGCAATCTGCCCACCCAGGGAAGACAGAATAATCGTCTTTCGGGAGGTAAACTCTTCAGGGCTTCCTCCTCACAAACCCGGTAGCCATTGGCAGGGAGTTTCTCACTGCTCATGAGAAACAGCTCAGTATTTTATGATACAACTGGCATTTTTAATTCACAAAGTGAACATTACATTATAAAAGCTAGTTTGGTGCATTAATCCAGCTCCAATTTCCCAGATTATGTGAAACATTTCCATACTTCCAGTTTCTACAGGCTTAGGAAGGTGGAGAAACAGTGTTAGAAAATTCTCAGATATTTCTTCTTGGATGAAATCCTAAAATTTCTCTTCAAATTCCAGTTTCTCCCTCTGAGGAATCAATACATTTCCCTTTGAATTTTTCTCTCGAGAAATTTTGGTTCCAACATTTAGCTTCCCTTCTACAGGTTCACTCTAACTGAGGGGGATCAGCCCAGTGGGGCTGCTATGAGACCTGAATGACCTGTGGAACCTTCCACAGGCCTTTCGTGATAGAAGCTGAAAAGGGATTATCATGTTCAACCTAGCCAAACTACTGCTTTTAGACTCTCCAAAGTAAATTCAATTTTTATGTATTTAGACCATTCATATCTTTATATATTTTAAGACTGAATAAGTAGGATAAGTTAAAAAAACATGGCTGACATCCTGACTAATAAAGCATATATAAGGAGACGGGGGGGATGCACCAGAGCCTGCGCACAACACCCCCAGTGCCCTTGCATTTGTGTTGTTCCACCAGAGGGCTACAACCTCTGAGCAATGCTTGTGTTCTAGAAGATCCAGAAGGTGGTGCTTCCTTACATGTGCTATTAGGAACATAGGGACATAGGAAGCTGCCATATACCAAGTCAGACCATTGGTCCATCTAGCTCAGTTTTGTCTACCCTGACTGGCAGTGGCTTCTCCAAGGTTTCAGGCAGGAGTCTCTCTCAGTCCTATCTTGGAGATGCCAGGGAGGGAACTTGGAGCCTTCTGCATGCAAGCATGCAGACGCTCTTCCCAGAGCGGCCCCATCCCCTAAGCGGAATATCTTACAGTGCTCACATGTAGTCTCCCATTCAAATGCAACCAGGGCAGGCCCTGCTTAGCAAAGGGGGCAATTCATGCTTGCTACCACAAGACCAGCTCTCCATTCAACCAACATCTTTTCTATTTGCTAATTAATTGAATGAAATTAAAACATGAAAACTTTGTGATTCAGATCAATTACACTGTTCATTTAACGTTTGTAGATTAACTGCACGATTGACATCAATGTATTTTTAACACATGCCTTTCTTTAGATTATTTTTAAAAACTGTGCTTGTATGTACATTATGCACATTTCTATGCAGAGGTACAATTTGTATACATGTGTTTTTGAAAGCCAGGCACAATCTGTCTCTATTAGTGTTCTGTTCAACTCTAAGGCCAGCTTTCATCAGGACCTGTCACTGTCAGGCCCAGCCAACTAGGAAACGCTGCATGAGACCTCACTCTGACAGCTTCTTTCATTTTTGCCTCCTGCTGTCATACTGACTCTCAAAATAGCTGAAAAGGTAAAAATGAAAGAACACACTTGCACCAAACCAGCTTGTAGATCTGATACTAAAAATGTTTTGAAGCTGAAAAAATTAAACTCTTGCGTGCATTTTCCCCAGCCATGGCTGGTTCACAGTGACACGATTTGTGTCCACACTGGATCAGCTGTTGGAGGCAAAACTGAAGACCCCACCCCCCGCCCCACAAAATCTGGCATTCCTCAAGCAGGTTTCAAAGAATTGTCAGCTTCAAACAGGTCAACAGGTATAGCAGCTGTGTTTCTATTGATCATGAGAGAAGCAAGAGCTGGAGGATAACATATTTACTTATGCATATTTTCTCACAGCCAGGCTTCTCTACAAAGCAACTTTAATGCATGTTGAATAAATAGCTGATTTAATTTTTCTTTATTAATGGACTTTGGTAGTAATTCACTGGGGGAGTGGGGCGGGATCCTAGCAAATGACTGAGTATTCATACCATTATAACATTAAATTAACATTGATGGTACTTTAACTATGCTGCAACATCTTTGAAGCTTGCCTTTTTTTTAAACATACAGTTCCTAACACAGCCTGTTCACTTATCTACATACAACTGATATTTAAGCCTCAGAAATTTTGCAGCCAACATAACTTGCAGCCAGGTCCATGTTAATTGTTTATATGTTTTACAACTCTTTGTCGGGGCAGGAATTAATTAATCTAATTAATGATCAACAGACTTTCTGTTCAAGTGAGCAGGAACTATTCACTATGTCCAAGCCTGATGGGGCTAATCATAAATACTATATAACATTCTGGCAGCAGTTATTTGAGGATCACAGCTTCAGTCTTGTGTGTTGAGATTCAGTAACTCACATCAACAATATGTCATATCTTGCATTTTTCAGTTGCAACATAGGTTGGAGTTATGCAGGTTTTTTACATGTTTAACTGTCCAAAATGTTTCTATTAAAGGTATTGCGTTTCTTATAGTAGTCATTTTCAAGATGGTACTTTAACACACATAGCGCATGCGCACACACACACACACACACACACACAGAGTACTTTAACTGTGCTGTATTTTCTGTGAAGCTTAACTGTTTCAAAATATAGTGGACCACACATGCCATTAACAGCATGACCTGCAAGCGCTGAATGGCTGTGAAACCATTCACGGCACCTGATTTTTATAGGTTTATACTAGAAATAATGGAAACATTATTTGCTTTGTCACAATTCCTCTTCTATTCTGCTTTTTTCCTTGCATGATTTTATGGCAAATTAGATTGCTTCTGAGAATACATTTGTAGTCTACCTTGTGTTCTCCACTTCATAAATCATCTTTAAATATTATAACAGATGATGTCAGTATATCCCTCACCTTTATTCCTTGCCCAAGACTCTCCAGGGAGTTAATATCCAGACCTTCTTTGCAGGCCTGCAAACAGGAAATAACTTTCTGACTCTCAATTTTGCCCGGTCGGATAGTGAGACTGGCAAGGCTGCCATGGAAATACTGAGCAAATCTGGGTTTAGTGACTTCACCTCCTATTAAAAAAAGAAGAAGCACAAACTGTCACTCATAATAATTCATAGACACATATTTATTTATGACTATGAGTACTTTCAACATTGTTTTAAAATGTATTAAGCAAAAACAGTTGGCATTGTAGCTGCTATTTTTATCATGAAAAGAATTCCAGCTATATGGCTTATATATTTATTATATTATACATAAGGTTTTTATCACCATTTACATTATCACAAAATCTGTTTTTTTAAGATGCACATGTCAGCTGCAAAAATGCATTCAGGTCTGGAAAATGCAGGATTTGATGGGGAAAACTCCTACTATTTTAATTTAGAAATTATTGATTGATTGATTGATTGATTGATTAAGTGCCAAGTCGGTGTCGACTCTTAACAACCACATAGAAAGATTCTCTCCAGGATGATCTGTCTTCAACTTGGCCTTTAAGGTCTCTCAGTGGTGCATTCATTGCTGTTGTGATTGAGTCCATCCACCTTGCTGCTGGTCATTCTCTTCTCTTTCCTTCAACTTTTCCCAGCATTAGGGACTTCTTGAGGGAGCTGGGTTTTCGCATAGTATGTCCCAAGTATGATAGTTTGAGCCTGGTCATTTGTGCCTTGAATGAAAATTCTGGATTGATTTGTTCTTTGATCCATGTATTTGTTTTCCTGGCTGACCATGGTATCCTCGTGGTATCCTCAAAAGTCTTCTCCAGCACCAAAGTACAAAAGCGCCGGTGCTTTTTCTATCTTTCTTCTTCAAAGTCCAGCTTTCGCATTCATAGGAAAAACCATGGAAAAAACCATTGTCCAAATAATTCTAATTTTTGTACTTATAGACACATCACGGCATCTAAATATCCTTTCCAAGGCCTTCATTGCATAGGATAAATTAAACATCAAAGTTTTTTCAGAAACTTTCAAAGTTTATTTCTGAAAATAAACATCAAAGTATATTTCTGAAACTTTATTTCAGAAGAGATTATCGATTCCATAGATCAAAAAAGGAAGTTGAAAATAGCATGCTGGATTTAAAACAATGCACCAATCATATAAAAGCCATCTAAACTGTTGTTTCTGGGAGCAGCATGTCACTTCTGTATAGTCTTCAAGGAATATACAATTAGTTATTTTTAGGTTAACAAATTGTCTTTCTACTGAATTTGCTTAGCTTCTGCATAAATTGTCATTATACCTCTCTGCAATGACTGTCTGAGATATAAAGCTAAATAGAAATGGCAGGTTGCTACATGAAAGAGAGCACAGGCTCATTTCATAACAGGACATGAACCCATTTGGGATTAATACCAAATTTCAATAAAGTCAGGGGGCACAAAACAAGAAAATTAAAAGCTATGAACTTCTGACATTTATTTCATTGGAAATGCAGTATATTTCATTGGGAATACAGTATATTTCTGATCACAGCAAAATCAGAATTGGATCCTAAGATATAATGAAAGTATATTTTATAGTTGCAGGATTGCAATCGTCAGTGATTCTTGAAATAGGATTTCCATAATATTTATTGAGGCAAAAGGGTCACTAGTAGAAGTAACCCCATGACTGGAAAATACAATTGTATAAATTGGCCTTTAGATCACTAAACTTCTAAGCACTCAGGAATGATACAGTTCTCAAACTCCTAACCATGATTAGCATGTACCATGGGTTCACTTGCTTCCTCCCTCTTTTCTCACAGCTGAATTCTTCCACTCCTTCCATAGTTTGCTTTAACCATAGTATGGTTAAATATCTGCACTGAAATCAATTCTGACCATTATTAGCTATAATAGGGTTTGCAAACTAGCTTCAAACCCTGGTTAAAAGCTAGGCATGCTTTGTATTAGCATCATTGCAGATGTAAGGCTACACCATGGTTAATATAAACCATGGAATGGAGGGGGAATTTGCAAACAGATAACACACTCCTCGTGACAAATTATAACACACTTTTCACCTGCTAATCATGATTAGGAAAAAAGGAATTTTATATCTATATCCAGCCCCAGAGATCCAAATCCACTAACAGTGACAATCATGAATACACTCCAGGCATAGTTTTGCAGTTTATAATTGTTATTCAACTTCACCCCTTGCAACAGTCACTAAATGAATAATCACTGGTGAACATAGCACACATTCAGTCTTCCTGTTAACAAAACTTCTTGTAATTGCATTGTTTCTCAAGAGCACAAGTTACCACAACCTATAAACATTGATTTACAGTGAATGAACATATGTTCAGAAGAACACCTGCTTACAGTCCATAAAAGCTTATAGAGTGAAGACAAAGGCAGCATCCTTTGTCAGGAAAGGTGTGAAATTGGCAATAAAGCAATCCAAATGGATGATGTGTTCATCATTACTTCTCTCCTAAAGAGAGAGAGAGGGTAGAAAAATGAACGTTAGTCATATATAGAGCCCTTTCTCGTGTGCAGTGAGAAGGGCTTGAGGGCGGGCTGTGGGGAAAGCAGGTGAAACCTACCTTCCCCTCAGATAATCAATCTGCCATTGCTGGGCATGCTCCCCATGCGCCCAGACGATTCCCCACTGGCTTAGGCAGTGGGGAAGGTCGAGGGCCGGGATGAATTGTCCAAACCCCTGGAGTGCCTATAATGCACCGCATGAGTGCATGATGCATCGTGGGGATCCCCCCTCCCCTCCCTGAGCTCTCTGCAGTCTGTCAGCCACGGCTGCCGCCCTGGCTGACACATGATAGGAAAAATGAGCGAGTGGTCTCCTAACCTCATTTTAAAGGGAGGCTCAGTAAGTGGGTTGCCACCATGGTGCTGCCAGAATTGGCCTGACACCTACTGTTACGATATTTATTGTTGTTGTTGTTGTTGTTGTTGTCATCAGTATACATGGAAATTTCCACTATAGCCTCTGGATCACCTGTGGTCTCCGATGTCCCCCCCCCCCCCACATGCCGTTCAGAGTATCTTGTGTGCCCTCACATATACATTGGGGGGAAATGCATACAATACTATATTAGCCAGCACAATGTCCCATCTTTTATCCAGCTGCCAAAATATAATGGAAAAAAATGAAATATTTAAACTGTGCTTGGAAAGATAGCGGAGTTGAAACAACATGAGTTTGTCATGGGGTTGCAACAGAAAAGCCATTGCTTCTCCTCAAGGCTAATATAACCTCCAAATAAGATAGAGCCCAGAGTAGGGCCTCACAAATGGATATTACAAGTTCGTATTGGAGGTGATGTTCCCCCTCCTCACCCCAAATCAGACGTCTTAAAAAAATCAGGCTCAAGACATCTAGGACTTTCCAGGTCAAAAATGGTGCCTTGAAACTGAACCTAAAAACAAACTGGACAATGCAAGACAACTCACTGCTCCTGCTTCACTCTCTGTCAGTCTTTGTTCCTCCAGCAGCAATTACAGGAGAGTCAGGTCAGGACGAGAAGGAATCAAATCAGAAGTCAGGACTGAAGTCAGAACTGAGAAGTCAAAGCAGAAGTCATAGACAGAAAAGCACCAGAGCTAGGGGTGTGCACAGAACCGCCCAGTCGGAAAACCAGTTCGTTAGAACCATTGGAGGTTTGGTTTTTGCTGTTGAACTGGTTCAGCCCACTTCAACCCATTTTGAGTGCTTTGCTTGTAAAGGTGAATCCGGTAAGGATTCCCCTTTAAAGCAAAGGGGATTCCCTATCTAAAAAGGGGTTCGTGGGGGTGGGCAAGAGGGTACCTTACCTACCATGGCAGTGGCAGCTGTGATGAGGATGGCTCCATGGTGATGGTGCCATCCCCTCTCAGCCCTGCCAGAGCTCTCCCCTTGCACTGCAGGCTGACATGCAGCCCAGTTTAAGACTCTGTGCATGCACAGAAGCCATTTGCATCACCACGCAATTTGCGTGGAGGTCACACAAATGGCGAGAACTGGGCCACCTGCCAGCCTGCAGTGTGGGAGGGAGTGCTGGCAGGGCCAAGAGGGGCCACCAGCAAGGAGCAGCAGCCGCCAACACCACTGCCACAGTGGGTAAGTTGCCCTCTCACCTGCCCCCCTAAACACATTTTTAGATAGGGAATCCCCCTTTGGTTGTAAAGGGGAATCCTTACCTGATTCCCCAATACAAGCAAAGCACTAGAACTGGGCCGAACTGATTCGATCTAAACAGGGCCCAGTTCAAACTTGGACCAGCCCCCTTTTTTGGGGGGGCTGATCCAGTTCAAGCTCAAACTGGGCTAAACCAGGCTGAACCAGTTTGATCCGAACTGGGCCCAGTTTCAGATTGAGCTCAGGCAGGCCCCCTCTTTTGGGGGCCTGGTCAAGTTCAAGCTCAAACTGGTTGAACTGGGCCACTTTGAATTGAACCAGGTTCTGCACACCCCTAAATGAGGAGATCTTGTTGCTCAGACAAAGCTCCAGTCCAAACAGCAATCCCTTTATTGTCTGTTCAAAGGGATCCAACTGACAGCCTGAATGGGTGAGGCTGTCCAGAGCAGGGATGTTCAAAATATTTCAATGTTGAAATATTTTGACTCGAATGGGGCTATTTTGAGTGTCTCAAGCTCGAAACAAAACAATCCCATTTCAAGTCCAAATGTTTTGACATTTCGAGCACCATTTTGGAGGCCCGTATTTTCCTTGCTGTTTGGTTTTCTGGCACTGGCTTCCAATTGATTTGTGATATTTTCCTTCATTGTTTGCTTGTTATCATACCAATCAAGCATTTTCATGGGAAACTGTGCTCGCATTGGCTGGGGGGACAGAGGGGGGAGCACAAAGAAGGAAGTTGCTCAGTGCATGAAATGATTTTTGTGAATTTCCCCATTGTTCCCTGAAGCCAGAGCAAGCTGCACTCAAAGCATGCAAACCAGTTTTGCATTGAAATTTGAAATGCATTTTGCAACCCTACCTTGAACAACACTACAGAAGAACACAGTGGGGCTATTCTAACAATGACAAAAATTGGGCTAGGAAAACCCTAGCCCGATTTTTGTGATCGTCAGAACCACCAGGCTTGCAGCTGAGCCCAGTGGTTCTGGAGCGGCTAACCCGCTCCTGTAGCCCGCCCCTTAGCCCAAGTTTGCGGAGTGAGCGCTCCACAAACCTGGGCTATCTGCTTGTGAGTAGCTGTGGTGCGGCTCTGCGCCACACCTACTCGTGATTAGACCCCCGGCCGGGAGGCTTAAAAGCAGCCTCCCGGCTTGGGGGTCTCCCCAGTATGCCCTGCGCAGTTGCGCAGGGCATACTGGGGCTTACGGGTGCTGCGCAGCCCCCGCTCCCCCCACCCCTCTCTGGCTCCGTCACAGAGCCGGCCATCATGTGGGCGGCCGAGCGGCTTAGCCCGCTCTTCCCACTCACCAGGAAAAACCGGGTCTCACTAATCGTGAGACCCGGTCCAGTAAAAGGGAATCTGTCCTACCCAACACAGAACACATATTTCAAACACAATCTAAAAGTAGCCAAAGAATCAGTGACCCAGAATCCACTGCAGCCACAGTGCCCATGCTGCAGTAACTTCATTGGCACAAGTTGCTCTTCCACACACAATTATGATTCCTTACTTCCTAGTATTGCAACAGCTGCCACAGCAGCACCTTTAACAGCAAGCATCACCATAAGCTCAACTAGAGCAGCTTTTTCGGATGTGTGAATTGATTCATGGCTGGATCAATTCGACTCAAATCTGGGCCATTTGAGTGGTTTGATCTCAAATAAAATCAAGCTTGAGGCTGAAGCACTCAAAACATTTCTAGGTTTATTCCATCGAAACAACTGATTCAGTCATTGTTTCAATGAAACGTTTTGCCCTTCTACGTTTTGTTCTGAGCTTGAAACAAAATGCAAAATCCATTTTGTCCACATCCCTAGGCCAGAGCTTCTTACTAGGGATGTGCACAAAACCGGTTTGCCTGGTTTGGTTCGAATTCAAACCAGGTTCGAACCAGGAGGGGGTGGTTCGGTTTTGGTTTTGCTCGAACCTCCCCCTGGTTCGGCTCAAATTTGAACTGGTTTGAACTGGTTTGGACATCCAAAAATTGGTAGGATTGTAGCTGACACCCAGGGGTACCTGCCACCCAAACCTCAAAGCAATCGGACACTCATACGATTTTTTATGAATTTTTGAAAATTATTTTTATTTTTTTCTCATAGGGTATAATGGGACTCGAACCAGCCCATTATTCCTTATTGTGGAGCACCCATGGGTGCCAACAACCATGCAAACCCCGAAGCAATTGGACACCCCTATGATTTTTTAAGAATATTTGAAATATTTTTAATTATTTTTCTCATAGTGTATAATGGGACCAGAACCAGCCCATATCCCCTATAATGGAGCACCTAGGGGCACAAAAGTGGGGTGGGTGGTAGACAACCGGGGTGCCTACTATCTACAAAGTTCCAAGGCAATCGGACACTTCTCTGATTATTGGTGAATTTTAAAAGTATTTTGGAATTCCTCATAGAGAATAATGATGATTGCAGCAAATGTATAGCTTCACGTCGGGGAGAAAGGGGTGTCCTAGAGTGGAGTGTGGTGGGTGGTAGTTCCCAAGGTGGGCAAGGAAGCTATCAGAATTATTTGAAAGGAATGGGGCAAAGGGCTGATTTTTAAATGATTTTTGAAGTTTATGCGTCTTTAAGGTTTTTCTCCATAAAGAAGCATGAAGGTGTCAGCAAATGTGTAGCTTCATGTCAGGGGCAAAGGGGAGGCCTAGAGCAGAGTGTGGTGGGTGGTAGTGCCCAAGAGGGGGCAGGTAGCTATCAGAATTATTTGAAAGGAATTGGGCAAAGGGCTGATTTTTAAGTGATTTTTGAAGTTTATGTTTCTTTAAGGTTAGCATATGAGAGTGGATTCATGGTTTGTCATTGAAAATCTTATATGCTACCAAAGAATCTACACTCAGAAAACTTCAGAAACAACAAAACTCAGTACCCCATGGGTTAGCAACCCATGGAGGTGGTTGGCACCCTCGCTCTGGGCCACCCCAGCACCCCCCAAGTGCAGTTATGGGGCTGCTGAAACCTCCATTCCTCCCTATGGAGAAAAACCTTAAAGCCACTTGTGGGGTGCTGGGGTGGCCCAGAGTGAGTGGTGGTCTAGTGAAAAGAGGGTGCCAACCACACCCTGGTTTGCCCAGTTCAGTTTAAATCAAACTGAACCAGGCAGGCTTGATTCCCTCCCCCCAAACAGACTTCCCCCGCCCCAGCTTGGCTCGAATTTGAGCTGATTCAGGCGTTCTACCTTTTTAAAAAAGGCGGGGCCAAAACGACCTGAAAATGAGCCAAAACAGACTGGGTGAAACCAGGGGAGCCCAGCAGGGGTAGAGGAAGCCACCAGAGACAACCCCCCATGCACCCCCTAGAAGTGGTGAGTTATTTAATTTTTTTTAAAAAAGAACATCTGTAGAACCCCAAAGCCAGACCTGAGCTGGCGCAGGGTGTGTGTGTTTGAATCGACCTCAAGCTGAACCGGGCCTGGTCCAGCTTGAGAGCAAGCCCACAAGCCAGACCAGATCGATGATGAACTGGCTCGAAGTCGAGCTGGTTCACACATCCCTAGATTATTCCAAGGAAGTTACAAACACGAGCCTGAAGTTATAAATAGAGACAAGCAGGAGCAATTCAGAAAGGCTTTTGAAGGTAATGCCAAAGAAGCAGAGTCAGTGCTCTGCTCTGGAGTCAGTGAAGGAATTTAAGCAGAGGCATCTGATGTCAGAATAAAAAAAGTGAATTATTCTTTGCAGTAATGTTCTGGACAGAGGGGTGAGGGGAAGGTGAGTTGATGGAAGGCCAGAAAGGAGAAGACTGTTACTCAAGGCAAGAAGTGACCTTGGTGTGGATCAGAGTGTTTGTTGAGAGAAATACACACACACACACACACACAGAGTAACACTGTAAAGGGAGAAGTGACATGGGGACTGACTGGATTGGGGTGGGAGAGAAGAGGGTAATCCAGAGAGCAGAGTCATAAAGAAAGACAAGGCTGTGAGTGTCTTCAGAATGGTTGATGGTGATGCTGTCAATCGACAAGGATAGGGAATTTAAAAAGGAACTAGGAGGAAAGATAAGAAGTTTGGTCTTGGACATAAAACTTGAAATGATGATGAAGCATCCAAGTGGAAATATCAGAGAGGAACTTATAGATGTAAGTTGTATTACATGTTTCCTGCATTATAGTTTTTAATGCATAATGGCTGACATGTTGTGCTTTAAACACCTTGTATTGCTGCAAATGTCTAAATAGCTGCAATGTTGCATAACAGGGCTCATCTGCTACAACTTAAAATTGCTGAACTGTAATTCTGCAATGCTAGGCATTATTTCCAATGGCTATAGTACCACAGAAGTGCAATTGCACAATTTTAAATAGTAGCAGACCAGTCTTGTTCCACAATACTGCGTGTGTTGCATTAGAATGATGCTCGTAGCAGCATGGGTACTTCAGCATCACCCACATTGCCTTGCACAACATGTGAGCCGGTATCACTATTGCTGCAAGATGTGGCAAGGACAATAGGGACCATGGATTAAATCTACATGTCACTTTAAAATAGTGGACAATATATGTTTGTTGCATACAATGGATGGCCGCCACCTAAATAGAAACAAGTTGTTCTAGTAAGAACTAATCAGCCTACTTTCCTTTCACTGTCACTACAACTGGACTAAATTTGGTTCAAATTGAGGTTTACAAGTTAGATCTCTTGCACCTCAAATGTTCATGCATCTTGGATCAGGGTGGATGACATTATTACAAACTACACAATTGAGGCGTCCCTGTGTGTCACTCACTACAGCTGTATCAAATTTGTTTCAAATAGGTTAGACAGTCCTCATGTTAGAGAACTTGCACCTCAAAAGTTCGCATGCCCACCTACTTGGATTGGGGTGGATGATGTAATCACAAACTACACCATTGGGACATCTCTATGTGTCTATATAGCTGTAGCAAATTTGGTTCAAATCTGTTAGACTGTCCATAACTTAGTGCACTTGTGCCAAATTTGTGTCCATTATCTTGAATTAGGTTGGATGACATTATCACAATCTACGCCATTGAGGTGTCCCTATGTGTCCCAACAGCTGCAGTAAATTTGGTTCAAATGAGTTAAGCGGTTCACAAGTTAGCCCACTTGCATCACAAATGTTTACTCATCTGGCATCTTGAATCAGTGTGGATGACACCATCAGAAACTACTCTATTGAGGTGTCCCTGTGTGTTACTCACTGCAGCTGTGCCTAATTTGGTTTAGATCGGTTAGACAGTCCACAAATTAGCCCACTTGTGCCTCAGATGTTCACATGGCTGCCATCTTGAACTGGAGTAGATGACATCATCACACACCATGCCATTTGGGCATCCCTATGTGTCCCTGCAGCTGGACCAATTTTGGTTCAAATCCGTTAAGTTGTTAAGTTAGCCCACTTGCACCTCAACGGTTTTCATGTCTGCCATTTTGGATGGGAGTGGATAACATCATCACAAAACATGCCTATGTGTCCCTACAACTGTACCCAATTTGGTTCATATTGGTCCAGGCGTTGCCAAGTTAATGGTGGGGGGACACAGAAACACGGACAGAATGCCGGGTGAGCTAAAAATGATGTAAGACATTCAAAAGTGTTGTTATCCACGAGCACTAATTATTAGAGATCTCCAGTACATTTTTCCAATCTCAGGCTCAGAAAATAATGTTAAGGTTTTGTAATATATTATGCCTCAAATGAGTTGTGCTTTTTAACCCCTATTGCCAGAAGCAGTGTTTTGGGGTGACGCAGAAAGGCACTCCTCTGCATGATATAGTAAATAGGCTAACAGCCTTCAATGAACCTTTCACCCCATGCAGCTCAAGCTGCTTCACATGAACCGGTCATTAGTTCAGGCAGAGTTTGGCAACATGCCTCCAGGTTAAAGGTTCAAAAGGCACTAAAATGATGTTGCAGACTTCTCCTTTATGGAGGTAAGCCTACTAGTAGACCCATCCAAAGGAAATTGTCATGGGTGAGATACTCCCCATTCAAGAGATACCACTTGGAATGCTTAGTAAAATGAGCAAACATGGCTATTTCCCCTCTCGTTAGTTTAATGACGGTGAAAATAAGGAAGAAGATGCATCTTTGCACCTGGGATATTTTTGTTTCGAGAGGTCAGGCAAACATAAAGCCATTCTCTCCATACACATGAACATTTATATAGGTCACACTTGACGTTGTCCAAAAGGACACAACTGCACTGATCTACGCTACTTTGACAGTGAATACTTTTGTTTTGTTCCCTCCCGGGAACAATGACCACTAGACTGACTCACTATATGCCTCAGGACACGCCTTACAGTATATATGTCCTACACGAGCCACATGGTTTGGGATCTATTCAAAAATGAACTCTGCAGTGGCTGCCCCTCATCCCTCTTCCCTTTTTCACCCCGCTCTCTGCTTCTGAGGAAGCACCAGATCACCCTTTGTGCAATGTACATGCCTGGGAAGGATAGCTAATATGAACACCTCCAGCCATCTCTCAGAGTCTCCTCGCCTCTTTTCCTGTCTCCTTCCCCGCTCTCTAGGCATTTTTTTATTATCAAAAACCTATAATTAGAATCTCCTTTGGAAACAGTTGCCAAATTTACTTTACCCCCCATGTTTTGCCCATTTTTGGCAATTTTCTGTGCCCTTCGGAACCTAACCCCTGCAATCCCATTCACTTAATGCCTCAGTATTCACGGTTTGGGTATCTGCAGCAGTAGCTCAGAACAGAACCCACACAAACACAGAGGTCCTACTGTATGGAAACTTGCCAGACAAGTTTCCATATCACCGTCTTCTGTCCTTTGAATTGTATCACAAGTTTTTACAAGACACAATTGAATTGTTTTTTGTATTCTGCTGACCTCCACAATGGTAACACCAACCCATATTATGCATATTCCAGTTTTAAGGCCTATTTCCATGAAAAAGGAATATGAATGCAATGGCATCAATGACTATAACAGTCAACTAATACATACTGTACATGTTTAAGACCACATCTGTTTGTTTGAAATTGAAAAATGCTCAAGCACCAGCTATTTCTGGTGCCTATATTCTCATTTTATATGCTCTATTAATCATATTCACAGGCTTTAAAAACTGTTAGACAACAGTGGGCTCTAGGATCACTTGTGAACATAGCCACAGGCCTCCTTAGGATATAAGCTCACAATACTGACAAGGACTTGTTTGAAGCATTACAAATTAAGATTGTATCCAGCTGAACAATGATTCTTCTCAAGGGACTGCAGACTCTGGTCATGTCTGTCAGAGGCAAGCATCTTCAGAGTTCACTTGGGCAGCTTCAGCCAGACACCAAGCATAAATAAAAGAGACAGTCCAATTGAAACTTATTTATAGATCCAACAGAGAAGACAAAACCACCTGCATCATAAAAATTAATGATGAACCATAGTGCTGATGCACCATCTGAGCCCAGCCAAATGCATACGAACTTCACAACCATTTAGAGGTACTTACAACAAGGGAAAAAAGGCACAAGGAAGTGACAATTTGTCAGCACTGAGATGACAAACAGATGGCCTTTTTCATACATGCCATGACACAATTAACAATTTGAGCAACTGGGAGAATAATCTACTCCTGCTAATGGAGAGAAAGTGTAAGGAAGTTCTTGAACTCAACAGTAGGGATATGTGAATCTATTCTGGTACAAATCAATTTGTACCTGAATCTAGCTGATTCGGGTGATTTGGAGAAGGAACAAATCGCCCCTGTAGTCCATTGGCTAGATTTGGGTCCAAATCAAATCGTGCCAGATTCGATTCGGATCAATTTGAGATTCGGAGTCCTCCTATAAATTTCCCCAGATTCCCAGCTGCTGCCTCCTCCTCCTCCTCCTCCTCCTTCAAAATCTATGCTCTCACCCTTGTAGAAGTGGAGTTATGGAACAAATGTGTGGCCACTATTTTTCAGAGTGTTCGGATTCTTTGTTGTCTAATAACTTTTCCTCATAACGAATCCCTAGGGGGATTCATTATACACCTTCATTTCTTCAGTCCATTTTGACTGTCTTTTCATCAGTGCCAACTGTCAACTGCCATGTGCCAACTACACCCCCCCTCCCACGCCCAAGGCAATGGGGTACTACTCAGTTTATGTTCTAGGGATTTTTCAAGTGTTTAGACTCTTTGGTGTCTAATAAACTTTCCTCATAATGAATCCCTATGAGGATTCATTACACACCAAAGAATCTAAACACCTCAAAAAATCCTAAAATAAAAACTGAATATCCAGTGACTTGGGGGTTGGGGGATAGTTGGCACATGGGATGCCACTAATTCCCCACTCCCACTCGCAAAGCAGTGGGGTCAAAATGAACAGAAGAAACAAAGGTGTGCAATGAACATGCCAATGAATCTAAAGACTTCAAGAATTCCTAAAAAAAACCCAAAACTGTGTGTGTGTGTAGTTGACACATGACAGTTGTCCAATGTCCTATGCTGTCCAATGACAGTCAAAATGAACAGAAGAAATGAAGGTGTATAATGAATCGTCATAGGGAGCCATTATGAAGAAAGTTATTAGACACCAAAGAATCTAAACACTTTAGTCTTCCTAAAGAATAAACTGAGTATCTCACCGCCTTACTGGTGGGGGTGTGTGTAGTTGGCACATGGCAGTTGACAGCTGGCACTATCCAATGACAGTCAAACTAAACTGAAGAAATGAAGGTTTGCAATGAATCCTCCTAGGGATTCATTATGAGGAAAAGTTATTATACGCCAAAGAATCCAAACACTTGAAAAATAGTGACAGCACATTTTGCTCCATAACTTCACTTCTACAAGGGCTAGAGCTTAGGGTTGTTGTTGTTTTAAAATTGAAGCTTGGGATCCCTGTTAGGATTAGGATAGGGCAGCTTTGAATCTCCATTATTTCCTATGGCAGAAATATACAAAATCAGTAAAAACTAAAAAAAAAATCTCATTAAAAATCAACTAAGTGCCCCACCGCCTTGAACTTTGGGTTGTACGTGGCACCCATAGGCCTGACCCACCACCCAAATTTGGTGACCCTAGAACCTTTAAAAGTGATCCAAATCAATCCAAATCCAAATCAAATCAAATCCAAATTGAATCTGGGGTGATTCAGAGGGGCAGATTTGGACACAAAACAAATCAGGGGTGATTCAATTCAGGCACAAATTAAATTTAAAAAATTGATTCATGCACATCCCTACTCAACAGAAGTAATGCACAGAGATCTGGATCTCCATAACACATTTATGATTATGCCCTTCCATTACTAATAATCACAATCCTATAAACACTTTATGTTTACACTTAGGATCATGCCATATCAATACAAAGAAAATTGAAATGGACATTTCATAGGAAAGAAGAAGCTGAAATACATTATGGAAAGTTGCACCATTGAGTCGGTATCGACTCCTGGAGACCACAGATCCAGGTGGTTTTCTTTGGAAGAATACCGGAGGGGTTTACCATTGCCATCTCTCATGCAGTATGAGAGGATGCCTTTCAGCATCTTCCTTATTGCTGCTGCCCGATATAGGAGTTTCCCATAGTCCTGGAAACATACCAGTGGTGATTCAAACCAGCAACCTCTTGCTCCCTAGGCAAGTTACTTCCCCGCTGTGCCATTAGGTGGCAGGACAGTACACTCACTACACCTAATGCAATTGTACAGCACAATCCTATGCATATTTCACAATCCACCAGGAGCCCCTGGTGGCGCAGTGGTAAAACTGCCGCCCTGTAACCAGAAGGTTACAAGTTCAATCCTGACCAGGGGCTCAAGGTTGACTCAGCCTTCCATCCTTCCGAGGTTGGTAAAATGAGTACCCAGAAATGTTGGGGGCAATATGCTAAATCATTGTAAACCGCTTAGAGAGCTCCGGCTATAGAGCGGTATATAAATGTAAGTGCTATTGCTATTGCTATATTTACTAAGTTCTCTTGAGTTAAATGGTGCTTACTCTCAAGTATAGGTGCATAGGACTGAGATTTAGTACCATAAGAATCTAAAAAAGATATCAACCCCAAATATCCAGAGTTTCATGGATGATTTTTTTTAAAAAGCACAATCTATGATAAGAATATTAGCACTGCTAATTGAACAACACAGCATAGCTGATACATATGTGTCAGGGGAACCAAATTAAACACAAAAAAGGGCAGATCTATACTAAATTAAGTAAAGGATGAAAAGTATCTCTTGCTTCACTATTCTGAATGTCAATCATAAGCTGCATATCTTCTGGTTCTATCAGCAGTGTTCTTTATAAAATAGATAGGATATATTTGAAATACATTATTAGCTGTATGAATTTTTGATATAGCCTACAAGGCAGAATCAGGGCCGAAGCAGAAGCACACACAATTTGTGCTATAGAGCTACACTCCCAACTGGAAGCACCTTTTATTTTTGTCAAATGCAGCAATGTGGAGAGAGAACAACCCCTACTGGCACTGTGGTATGCAAGGAATGGTAAATTCACTCCCCCCACCATGCCATTTTCCTACTATTCTCCTGAAATATTCTGCTGAACCAGCAATTTGCCCCTAAAGGGGTGATTTCCTCAGATTGCCAGTTCAGGGTGACTTTCTGAGGTGAAAACATTGTAGAAGGAATGAGTGTGAACCTCCCTCTCCCTGCGCATCCTGATACCAACTGGGTGCTTCCAGTTGATACATGTGTTTGTGTCACATCTAGTTTGTCTTAACTAAGGTAATTGATATAGGTTCAGGACGTGGAGGCACAAATTCAAAGAACATGTGATTCCCTTCTGTTGTGCAGATGGATGATTACAGTGACTTTTCATGCCAGTTCTTATTTTCTTGTAGAATATCCTAAAATGTCTTGTTCTATTGAATAAGCATAGAGCAGGCCTGCACAACATAAGGCCCAGGGTCCCGATCCTGCCTGCAGGGACTTTTTTTTTTGGCCCCCAGGTAGGAATATCCTGGAGCAACAGCAGGAGCCATTAATAGCCCTTGGCCTTTTCTGCTGATGAGTGGCGGCAGCTCAAGCAGTTGGCTGCTTGAGGCCAGATGTCCCTGATCCATGGACTGGACCTTACTGATATCATCCCTTTACCCCAGACTCCTGCCCTCTGCCCTCTCACTTAATTTTTTTTAAAAATAATTAAAATGCTGAAAATTGTCTTCAGCCCTGTGCAGCAAGTTATGGTTGGTTCTGACCCACTGGGACATCTGAGCTGTGCACCCCTGGCATAGAGGCCAGCTGGTCTAGTGACTGCTTTGATATGTTTTACCTCTTATGGTTTTATTGGGAACCCATCATTGTCCTGTTGTGGATCCACTAAAAGAGGTTGTAAGCCTAGCACACTCCCCCCCCCCCACACCCCGCCGCCATAGATTATACCACAAAAAACATTTTGGAAAGTTACAGTATTGTGGTGCACATGAAGATGAAACAAGAATTTCTACACATAACATAATTATAATATGTATTAGGTGATCCTGTGAGAATTTTTAAAAGATATCAAAGAGCAGGTTAAAACTCTTCGGAAGCATCCACATTTTATCACAGAATTAGTCCCAATAGGCTCAACATAGTTAATCTCCCTGGTTAACCAGAAGGTCCAGGTTACCTTTTAGTCAGAAAAGGCAAAGAAGGATGAGTGATTGATGTATTTTTAAACCAAGAAGATTAACCATTTGAGTTGTGGAGGAAAAGATAAGGAGGAAAACAGTGAAATTATTTCTATTGTTTATATGATAACGTAGCTTAATTTGTTAACAATCATTACCTGAGCTACTCACTGTTGAATCCATTGTGGAACTGACACAAGTTAATTACTTTATCCCTCACCATGACTCTAAGATACAAAAAAGGCTTTGCTGTATTGGACGTAATGACTTTTCAGCTATGGTAAATTGAAGTGCAACCTTTTGACAGTAATTAACTTGTGTCACCATTATAGTGACAGGAGGTAAAGAGTTATACATATAGAAAAGATTGGTTCCTGGGGGTGGGAACTATGAAATGAAGACTTTATCTTTTCAAAAAGATACTTGGATGAAGTCTGTGGGAAACCAGCTGAGTATATTACCAAATCACGAATCTTGCTTGCTTCTCTGACTGACCTTGCCACAGAATGATTGCTAGTAACCAAGGACCAAAGGGATTACCTATAAACCTTGGCATAATGGAAGGTAATTATTTTATAAAGAGATTGCATTTGCCATATTCACAGATAAACTATTATCATAATACAATGATCTCTCATAGAACAAAAAAGGATATTAGATTGTAAAATAATCAACATAATAATAAAACTTCATTTAAGAACCACAAATGCTAAAAGTTGGGATAAATTATTATTATTTTACTGACCAGCCCTGTCAGCAACTAACTAATTAAATAAATACATAATTTTTAAAAAATGGGAGATAAGATATGCCATTCCTTAAGGGTATTCACAAGACTGGAGGCAGGGCAAGCGGGGGCTGGGGAGAGGCCTCCCAAAACTGATCTTCCCCCCAGATGATCATTGAATGTTGGTGGGAGTGCGGACTGTGTTCCCACATGATCCATGCTGCTCCTGGCAGTGTGGATCTCCGGAGACCGGAACAATGTATCCTGGCCTTCGGGAATCCCATAATGCACCGTGTGACATGTGTGGTGATTGGGGGATTACTCCAGGAGATGGGTGCTCTAGGTGCCCATCTCTGTTTCCGCTCAAGCTACAAGCAGCTTGAATGTTCACATGTACCCTGGCGCTGGGGTTAAGGATATGCTTGAGCCCTTAACCTTGGCTGAAGGCCAGAGTAAAAAGCAGGGTTTGGTGGGAGGGTAGCACTGGGAGTGGCCTTGCTCCTGACACTGCATGCGACCAGACTAGCCCAGGCTAAGGTGTCCTAGCCCGAGCTAGGCTACGTGTGGGAATAGCCTTCTTGTTTTTAATAAAGATGTACATTACTGTGCATCACTGCTATGAAAGGCACATCCTTACCCACATTCTTTTGGAGCACATGGCCAGAAAGTCTCAAAGATAATTTATAATGGGAATCCTGAGATCACGTATTGTTAGAAAGGAAACTGGTGTTTCTTTGAAATTAGCCATTGTTCTAAAAACTTCTTTAGCACTGGGTTCTTAAACCAATTTGATGACATCAATTTTTTGTTCATGTTCCCTGAAACAGCTTTTATTAATTAAAATGCATAATAATGCATTAATAATAGCATTTTTAAAGCCAAAGTATGCAGACATTAAATAAAAGCATCACTGAGCACCCGATAAGTCATTTAGACAATGATTCTTCCCCATTCACAGCACCACAATTAAGTGAAGAGTTCTCCATGTTGGATTGGAGCCTGGCCACCAACATAACCTAACTAATTCTCTGTAATAAACATCTGTTTTATATTAATCAAGATAATGGTCTATCTAGGTCAGTATTCTCAGATTTGATTGACAGCAGATTTTTTTCTACATCTTGCTTCTTCAGGGACATAGTCAGCTTGGTGTAGAGGACAGTGTATGGAATAGAGGGCACCATGGAACAAAGTCTCTTGGAACGACTCAGTTCCATTGGATGACCTTGAAAGGATCACTGACTTTTAGCCCATGTAGGGTTGAGTGGACAAACATAAACACATACTAGAGGATGGTAAAACATACTGGAAACACTCACAAGCTAACATTCCACCACTGAATTACTGCTGTTCAACAGAGGCGAGGTTTTCCCATTTGCTTATCATAAATTCAATATGTCTGACAATCGTCATCATGTAGAGGACAGAGGCGTAACTATAGGGGGGGCAGGGGGGGCACATGCCCCGGGCACCATCTTTTCTGGTCATGTGGGGTGCGCCGCCATTTTTTAAAAAATTTGTTTTTGTTAATACAAATGTTTCCTGCTCAGTGCAGCAGCGCTGCAGCAGTCAAGAGAGCGCGTCGGCACCCCCTCCCCCACGAGCGGTCCCTTCCGCGCTGCCCGCGCCCCCCCCCATTGCTTTGCTGGCACCTGGCGGCCAGTCAGTGGCCTGGCTTGGCGGCGGCGGCGGGCGCTTGTGAGGAAAAACCTAAGTATAATGTAGTATGTGGGGGGGCGCCATTTCAGTGCTTGCCCCGGGTGCCGTTTTCCCTAGTTACGCCTCTGGTAGAGGAGCAACATGGGTATATTCTATGGTTGCCAACATTACGCTGGCTGAAATCGGGACAGGGATTCGAGGGGTTTGGGGGCATGGCCTCCTAGGGTCGAGGCTTCTCTCTCTTTCTCCAAACCTTTAAAGACACAGGATGGGCAACAAGAGCTCTCCCACACCTCCCAAACTCGGGAAATGGCTGCTCCAAGGCAGGGCTGGCTGGGTCGGGTGTACTGACAGGCAGCGAAAAGATTTAAGAAAAGCACTCCATCTCTCAAGCACTCACCGTAGTGCCCCTGACTACTGACTGACTGCAGGAGCCAGGAGAGGGAGTCGGAGAGAGGGTGGGCAAAGACTCCCTTCCTCCAAATATCTGTAAACGGGTGATTTCACACGTCTGCACACGCAGAAGCCTAAAATTGTCCGTCTGCCTCATTTGGAGGAAGGCAGGGCCCAGGTAGGGAGTCTTTTGCCCGCCCTCTCTCCAACTCCCTCCTCTGGCTCCTGCAGTAACTGCCTGTCAGCGCACCTGCCCCAACTAGCCCTGTCCTGGAGCAGCCATTCCCAGAGTATGGGAGGTGCCAGGAGAGCTCTTACCACCCGTCCTGCTCCACCACTGCTCAGCAGTGGCTTTAAAAGTTTTTTTAAAAGTTGAAAAAATTTAATGGCCAAGAAGCAAGAGAAATTGTGTCCTGAACATGACAAGCATTTCCCTGCTGGAAGTCAGGACATCCCGCACAGTGCAGAACAGTTGGCAACCCTAACATCTCATCCACCTGGTGAAGCATCCTGCTGCCATATAAATTTGGGGGGAGGCTTGTTCAGATTAATCACCCCTTGACACACAAATTAAATACTACTTTTAAGCAGCAATAGAACTTAGTTTGGCCCTTGTGCTTTGCAGTTTAAATATGTGATGTGCCAATAGCAATCGGGAACAAATTTGGTTATATATGTCTCACATCTTGTGATTATATAGTAACAGGATGGTGTCCCAGTTGGAAGGAAAGATGTGTATGCCAAAGATCCTCCCCTTAAGTGATTTAGAAGAGCTGCCAGTTGTATCACCTGAATTAGCCTAGCAAGCACATCCTGTATTTCATCTGCAAACCACAAGGGACAAGTTAAGTTCTGTGAGCATCGACTGGAGAAGATAACACTATCCTATTTTCCATACTGAAGTAAACAGTAGATTACAGTTACATGGAACTAATACAAAGCAATATCTTATGATAATTTTTTTAATGTTCATTTTCTACACTCACTCAATCACCCATCCTACTGGTCACTTCCAGGAATACGTTATAAGACAGACAGACAGATAGATTTAGCTTTATTTAAGTGAGCTCAACCTATGGCAAATATAATAAAAAATGTATTGCAGTGGAAATGCCCGCCTCCCCTATAATTTGGGACATATTTAGAAGCTGAATTGTATTAATAGCTCCTATTTTCCAAACATGAAATAAGGTATCTCTTCTGAAAGGCTCAGTTTTCTATCTGAAAATGAGGTTTCGGATTAATTAGCAGAGGGAAATTCTGCATTAGAAAATTCTTTTGTCCTTGATTTTTCATAGTGTTTATCATGATATTTTCTCCTGATACTAAAGCTGATAGTGTGGCATGATTAATAGATACATTCTGATTACAATTTTTAACAAATGGCAACCAAATTGCTTCTGAAAAAACTGGAAGTATATGAATCTGTTTGGTTTTTGTCCATCTGCTCCTAGTCATTCTGCATATAACTGATTCAGATTGCTTTTTTAAAAGGTATTCTGAAAAAATGTAATGATAACACACAGGGCTATTAATCGGAAACAGCAAAGGACAAGAGGATGAGTAACTGACCCATTTTTAAAGTAAGAATTATGCTTTGAGTTGGACACTGCTATGTAATAGGTATAAAAGGGAAGGAGAGAGTGAGGCTGTTCTCATGAGCAGCCAAGCCCAGGCTTAGGCTGTCCATGAGAACCGCCAGGAGACATGCAGATCCAGTTGGTGCCACAGCCCTGCACTTAGCCTGAGTTAATAGAGCGAGCACACCCTTACCCCAGACTTTGGGATCACGTGTCAGTGCAAGCTGCTTGCAGCCTGTGCTGACATAGAGATGAGCGCCTAGAGTGCCAGTCTCCCAGGGAAATTTTTCAATGCACCACACTTGTTGCACGGTGCATTGTAGGATTCCCCTCACCTCTGGAGCAGTGCATGGGTCACTGCTGTGGTGATCGTTTGCACAATGGTGTGGCACAGCTGGAGCCAATCCAACTCATCTGCAGGGAAGGTAGGTTTAATCCTGCCATCCCCCCAGCTCACTCAATCATGTGAAAGGCACCTGTAATTCTTTATTGTACAGATCACTGATTAGTACCCTGAAAGATGCTGGTATGGTGTCTAGATTTCTGAACTCAGGTTTGTGGATTCAAAAACTCAATGAAGTCAAAAACTGTTCTATATGGGTTTGGGAGCTCCCAATTTTCAGTTGTATAGAAGCAAGGTATAATTAGCTTGTGGAATTATGTGCCACAAGATATGGTGCCAGCCAACAACCTGGATGGCTTTATGAGGGGTTTGTATAACTTCATGGAGGAGAGGTCTATCAATGGCTACTAGCTGGAGGGCTAAAGGGCACTTCCAGCCTCAAAGGCAGGATGCCTCTGAGTACCAGTTGCAGGGGAGTAACAGCAGGGGAGAGGGCATGCCTGTGGCTTCCAGCAGCATCTGGTGGGCCACTGTGCGAAACAGGATGCTGGACTAGATGGGCCTTGGACCTGATCCAGCAGGGCTGTTCTTCATATGTTCTTATGTAAGGTAGGAGGAAAACGAGGAAAACATTTCCTCCTACCTTGCTTCTACACAATCACTTTTACCCAGGTTTTCCTCTTATCTTGCTTCCACACAACCAAAGGTTAGTAGCACACACAGCTCCCAAACCCAGGTAAAATACAGTTTTTGATTCTGTGCATGACCTCACTGTCTTTTTCACCATCTTGCTTTGATGCAGGATCCCTACATATTCTGATGAATTAGACCTATATTGACTTTTCTTCTGTTTTGTATTACTGAAGTTTCCAATAAGAAAAGCTCTGATCATTGTAATCCCAAGAGATACTAACTAGCTGATTCTCCCTGACTCTTCCCCCGCCTTCAGCCCCATTTCCTTCCTCCCCTGCCCCAGTTCGTTCCCACCCACGCCGTTTGTTTGTCCTCTCGGTGGCCAGGCTTCTCTTCCCTGACCGCCGCCGCTTCTCCACCCCACCACTTCCAAAACTCCTCAGCAGTTTGCCACCCACCTGGCCACCTTCCAATTTATCCCGCCTTTCCAGTCCCTTCCCCCTTCCCACTCAGCTGCCTGACACCAACTCCTCCCGCGGGCCTCCTCCTCAGACTTTCACGGCTTTGCCCACCAGATGGCTGCCTCTTCACCACCCGCCCAAACTCAGGAACTGTCGCAAGGGTGCCACCCCTCTCGCGAGAGTTCCGCCACGTATCCCGATGCATCCCCACCAGCCCATCTAGGAGAAATAAGTATATAGATGATGCTATATTTATATAAGTATGTATACCCTGTCCTTCTTGCCTAAAAAGGAAAGAAGGTTCACCACTCATTAAAAATACAATAAAGCAAAAGGATATCTTTATATGGATCAACATAGCTATAGGGATCTTCTGATCAGTTTCAGATTTTGTATCTGTGGGGATGATACACAAGAACATTATCCCCATTATTTGTTGATTGCCCTATTTACAAGCAGCTAAGGCACTGATAGCTAGGAAAGCTTCTTGCCAATACTAACTTTTGGTCAAATCTCATCAACAGAAAACTGAATTTCTATTAGCCAGCATCCCTAGATCTGAAACTGAAAAGTTTAACTTCACTTTTTTTTGCAGCAAAGCCTGTACACCAAAGTCTGTACTGGCCCTATCCACCCCTAGCACAGTACCTCCAGTGACTGTTGCTGGTGTCTATCTCACATTTCTTTTTAGATTGTGAGCCCTTTGGGGACACGGATCCATCTTATCTATCTATCTATCTATCTATCTATCTATCTATCTATCTATCTATCTATTTATTTATTGTTTCTCTATATAAACTGCTTTGGAAACATTTGTTGAAAAGCGGTATATAGATAGTGGTTATTGCTGCTGCTGTTGTTGCTGCTGCTGTTGTTCCCCCGTTTGCATTCATTGTACTGTTTTAATGCTCACTGAATGTATTACTTGAGTGTGGAAAAGGACAGCATAAATAAAATATTATCTATTACAGAAAAGTATGGTTTGTGGGGAAAGGTGACAAAACCAGAAGAGGTAGAAGTGGGCGAGCAAGATTTTGAACGCTGTGGGAGGAAAATGAGTGTCTCTTTATCTCTCTGACAACTCAATTAAGCTATGCGACTCTGAGGTGAAAACTATCCCAAGCCAGCTGGAACCATTGCTTTATTTGGCATCCATGCCTGCTATATATTTGGGCTCAGAAAAAAAAGATGTCCTCCAGGTCAAAGTGATTAGTAACTTCAAGATATTGTTTTATTTTTCTGAAGCATTTTTGTTTATCTCTTTTCTTGAGAAAAATCTGCCGTTTCTCAGTAAAAGATCCATTGTAATATTGCATCCCATTAGATTCTCCTCATGGGTTCTGTCGGTTAAATTTGATAGCTGGAAGATGCTGCTATGGGTTGCAGGTGTGCATTTTTAAAAATTACCTAGTTGCTTTCATCCCTAAAGTTCTATAAGCCGTTCTGTTTCTCATTGGCATTCTCAGAAGGGAGCCCAAGAGTCTCAGTCAACTAAGCTCTTATTAGTACACCACTCTGCGCCTTAGCTGAATCAGATGGATGGTGGAGAACAGATTAGATTGTGAAGTTTGTGCTTACACAGAATGTGGCTTTGTGGATAGCAAGATTAAATTTCGACAGTTGCTGAGCTGTGGCTATTTAATAAAAACAAAATGACCAAAATATGCAACACTGTGCTGTGTTGCATTAGTGCAAGGATATTGTGCTAGCTAGTTCCACTAAATCCAGAGCATGCATTCCAGATTAGAATTGTACCTCTGCAAGAGGATGTGCTTGCACAACAGAGTGCACAAACTGTGGCATGCTTCCAGCTGTGAAACCTCTTCCTCAATCCATTTATGTTGCAGGGCTAGCCACTAACATTGTTGCACAGGTGCAATGCTCGCACAAGTGGATTGAGAGCACAAGAGATTGTGCAATGCTGAGCACAATTCTATCAGACAGATTTGTGGAGATGCATAAAATTGTGAAACAAAAGGCATGTTTTGTGAAGCCCTCCCCCCACCTGTCTGCCTGGTAGGTTATGTGAATGGCCCCAATACCAGGCAAAACACAAGGAAAGAAAGATCTCTGCCCAAATCTGAAGGGCAGCCAGTTCCTAGAATCACAGTGGAAACTGGGCTCATGAGAAAGTAAAAGTGATTTTAGGTGGTAGCGAAAGCCATAGCCAATACCTAAGCTGACAAGCTAACCTATACAACGGAGAAAGCAGATAGGTAGAAAACTCAGAGGCGCTTCACAAGACATGCGCGAAGCACCTGGCGGGTTCTGCAGGAAGAGCGGTCTTAGCCCACTCTCCCCGCAGACAAGTAGCCGCTCATAAGTGGGCAGCCAGATTGGCTGCCCACACAGCTGCCGGCTCCGTAATGGAGCTGGCGAGGGCTGTCGGGATCGGGAGCTGTGCGGCACCCTGAAGTTCCAGGATGCCCCACGCAAGGGCGCAGGGCATCCTGGAGAGACCCCCGAGCCCAGGAGGCTGGCTGCAGCCTCCTGGTCGGGGGTCTACTTGTGTATTGCCATGTGCTGTGATGGCACATGAACAAAGGAATGAGGTTAACGGAGTGCTGGCTCCATTAACCTCATTTAAGGGAAGGGTGTTCTAGGCAGGCTAGCCGCCTTGGGAGTACCAGGCTCACCCAGTGGTTCCCACGATTGACGGAAAGCCAGCTAAGCTCGTAGGTATAGCCTCTCAGTCTTTGTCAGAAAAATGGCACTGGAGGTTTATAGTGCAAGATGTCACATCACTAATTTGAACAGAATGTTGAGTCAGCAGATCTGAGGCTGATACAGTATATGTCTAGAGTTCCTCAGCCAACGGTTTTAGTAGCAAGCAACCAAGAGTTTTTGAGAATTAGCCTTGAGTATCAAAAGCAATCTCTTTTAATTCAGCAGCCTGTCAGATAGCAAGGACCCAAATATTGATTGTCAAGGCCTGGGTTTGAGACCTATAGCATCTTATGATTGCAAAGCATCTCTAACTGTATACTTTTCTCTCCAAACTCCCCCTCCCTGTAAGATTGGTGCCATTTCTAAGACTAATGCAGAAACTATACTGAGATCACGGTGTTGAAATAGAAGAAGCATAATAGATAAGACTTTTCTTATGATTTCTAAACATTTAATGTAAAGTACAAGTCTTCACATCTTTACATTCCAAGGTGTACTATTACCTTGCCAGCAAGCACCAACACTTAGTTGCATTGCTATGTGTGATGGATGAATAGGCCAGTCATTAGTTACAAGGTAAGGTTCATAGGTTGTGCCATCCATATACAAGGTAACTACTGGAAATTCAACGTTGACGACATAGTAGTGCCATTCTTTATCGCAAATCTAAACAACAAAAGAAAAGGAGAGAAAATATATTTAGTACCTATCTTTAGAGACATCAATCATTTTGAGTTTTGGAGCACCAACAAAAGAATAATAGCAGTTTTGTACTGTGGGTTGAAGAAAAGTAATATTGATTTTGTTATGTGTTTTTATAAATACAGCTGTTTCAATTTACCTCAATGTTCTTTTCCATGTCAAATTTTCCAAGCAACTGAGAAACTATGATATAACTTTTATATTCGTCTATCACACACACAGTTGCAAAATTCTGTTCTGCAATTCAAGTCTGTCACACTTTGCTCGCTAATGGTTAGATCCAATGTGTAGTTATGTTATTAATATGGCTATGCTTACAATTTTATATTGTTTTAGGTGTTGTGTTATTGGTCAAAGAACATAATAAAGACTGACTGACTGTCTTTAAAATATTTAAAATGCAGGGCATTTAAAAGAGGACAAGAGAAACAGACTTCCATCCCTTGAACTTAATCCTTGTAGTAATTATTTTTCTCTTGGGGCAGAAATACCAATTTTATTATATTTTAGAAATATAAAGCAGCACCTGGGACAAACAACTAAAAGTCCTCCATCATTAGAAAACAGCTATGACACTTCTTCTCTGTTAAGGAATAACAATGCCTAGATTTTATGTCAAAAAGACTAGGCATTTTTATACTAAAGATTAGCATTGCATAACATTAGGGTTGTGCGTTTTGTATTTTTTCTGTTCCGATTTGTACCAAATCCGAATCAACCCCATTTTGTATTTTGTCCAAAATTAAGCCTTGCGAATCACCCGTTTTGTTTTGTGTCCGAATTAATTCAGATTTAAAAATGGGTCACATGGTCAAAAGAGTGGGCGGGGGTATAGTGTCCAATGAGTGGAAGCAACCACAAAAATTTCAAAGAAATTGGGCAAACGGCTGCTTTTTGGTGAATTTCTGAAGTCTGCGTGTCTTTCAGATTTTCCTCATAGGATGTAATGGAGGTTTCAGGAAAAGTACAGCTTCATGAAGGGGCGGGGTGGAGTGTGGTTGGTGGTAGTGATGTAAATTTGGTTTGGATACCTATCTTATCAAGAAAGAGCCAATGCCCTATTCAATTCATGTTTACACAGGCAATGAGTCACATTCCTTGTGTGGTAACATTGATTCAGTTTCTATTTCCTTGTTTCTTCCTGTTGTGTCAGCAAGTTAACATAGCTACTGCCTGGTCCTGAGTTCATTATTATTATTATTTCTTGTTTACATACTCAGACAGGTGTTATTGACTGGTTTGTTTTATCCAGACATCGAGTCCTTCACAAGGACCTGGGATGACTGAATTTTATCATCAATACTGTTGGTTATTATAGATATCGTCGCAAAATATAAGCTGTTCCCAGTAAAGTTGCTTTTTGTAATTGGCTGATGGTGATTTCTGTGGCCCCTATGGTGTTGAGGTGCTCTTCAAGTTGTTTTGGAATTGCACCTAGGGCACCAGTTACCACTGGGATTATTTTGGTCTTCTTCTGCCACAGCCTTTCAATTTCAATTCTAGATCTTTGTATTTTGTTATTTTTTTCTATTTCTTTTTCTTCTATTCTGCTATCCCCTGGTATTGCTATGTCAATTATTTTGACTTGCTTTTCTTTCTTCTCAACTGCAGTTATATCTGGTGTATTGTGTGGCAGATGTTTGTCTGTATGTAGTCAGAAGTCCCATCATATTTTTACATCTTCATTTTCTACCACTTTTTCAATTTGATAGTTCCACCAGTTCTTGGCTACAGGAAGCTTGTATTTTTTTGCAGATGTTCCAGTGTATCATCCCTGCTACCTTGTCATGCCTTTGTTTGTAGTCAGTCTGTGCGATCTTCTTACAACAGCTGATTAGGTGGTCCACTGTTTCATCTGCTTCTTTACAAAGGTGGCACTTGCTGTTCATTGTTGACTTTTCTACTTTTGCTTTTATTGCATTTGTTCTTAGTGCCTGTTCTTGTGCAGCCAGTATTAAACCCTCTGTTTCTTTCAAGTTGCCATTCTTAAGCCATTGCCAGGTCTTGGTGATGTCTGATTTTCCACTTATATTGTGCAAATATTGACCATGCAGGGGCTTATTTTTCCATTTTTCTGCTCGGTTCTTGACTTGTTCTTTCTTGTAGGCCTGCTTTCTTTCATTGGTGTTAAATAGTTTCACGTTATTGACCATTGGAAGTGCATCTTCTTCACTGTCCTTTATATATTCTTCGAGGCCTCTTTTCTCCTCCTCTACTGTTTGATGGACTTGCAGCATTCCTCTTCCAGCTGAGCTGTGAGGGAGGTATAGCCTATCTACATCACTGCGGGGGTGCAGAGCATGATTGATGGTCATGATTTCCAGATGGGTAGTTGTGAGAGTCTAGGTAGCAGCAAAAATAACACGGGATCTTTGGGCACCTTAAAGAATAACAGATTTATTATAGCTTAGACTTTCATAGGCCTACAGTCCATTTTATCAGGTGCATGGGGAAAACTACCTCATTGACTCAGTCCACTTCATCATGAAACTTAGTGCTTCATGCATCTGATGAAGTGGACTGTAGTCCATGAAAGCATAATAAATAAATAAATAAATAAATAAATAAATAAATAAATAAATAAATAAATACTGTTAGTCTTTAAGATGCCACAGAACATTATTCTTTTTCACAGTATAAGGTGTCAGTATACATTATGGGCATGTATGGTGGGAAGAAGCAATAGAGGGATTTGAGGTTCTAGCTTCAGGATATTTGTGTCTTGCATCTTGTGCAGTGTTTGTTGGAGCATGCCCATCTAATTTAGTCCTTCTATGTATTTTTAATTAAGCCAATTCCTTGAACCGTTCTAAAGTATATAATCAGTATTCTGATTATTACATAGATATGCAAAGCTTGTTTTTAATATGATGAAAGAAGTTTCACTAAATACAAGAGCAGCTGTTAAGTTCTGTTAGAACACTGAGAAAATGGAGCAAATAGTGTGGGGACATTTGTTTGAAACCAACTCTTGAAGATAAGACTCATTGTGAGCAAACCTTGGATTTTCTCTCCCAAAGAAGACAGCAAGCAAGGAAATATATGAATAAATAAATCAACAAGAAAGAAAGGACAAGCTAAGTTTGTTAGGGCTTGTCTTTACTAGAGTTTGATTTCTGACTGGCTGGGATTTGCTTTTGGCAGGGCAGGCTCAGTTTCAGTTTGCCTAGAGAGACAGTGGGTGGGCATTAGCTCCAGGGAAGTCACACAGCTGTGGGAAGGGCCACATTTCTGAAGTGCATCAGTTTGAAATCAGCTCTTGAAGACAAGACTCAGACCAGGGGAGCTTTGCTCCCATAAACTTGACTAACAGAAGTTTGCAAACAGATATCAAAGGTCATGACCTGGCCATGCAAATGGCCAGGACACATGTGCGGTGGCCCCCAAAATGGCCACTGTGACTACACAGAGGGCCAAAATGTGATCCAATTCAGCTTATATGTGAGTAGATCACTGCCAAGGAAGTCCAACACAGATATGTTTGACTTCAGAAGAGGAAATTTCTCAAAAATGAGGGGAGGGGGTTGGTTAAAAGAAAGCTGAAAGGGAAATTCAGGAGGGTCAAATCACTCCAGAAAGCATGGAACTTATTCAAAACCACAATACTAGAAGCTCAGTTCAAGCAGCGTCAGGGAAGCTATAAAAGGGAAGAAGACTTCCTTCAGGAAATGGAAGTCCTGACCAAATGAAGAGATGAGGAAGTACCATAAATTCTGGCAAAGAAATGCAAGGAAACAATAACTGCCCTGAGACCTTGGGTTGGGGCAGTATAAAAATGCGCTAAATAAATAAATAAGTGGTGCAAAAAAGAGAGTCGGAGGAGCATACAGCTAGAAGTGTCAAGGGGAATAACAAAAACTTCTTTAAATATATCAAAAGTAGAAAACCTTCTAGGGAGGTGGTTGGTCCCTTAGATGATGATGGTGTCAAAGGGATTATTATAGAGGATAAGGAGATTGCAGAGAAGCTGAATTAGTTCTTTGCATCTGTCTTTTGCATCTAAACTCTGCACTCTACTCTGTAACTGGAGTGGGCAACTTCTTTTCTTTTTGGTGCTTTGCTAAATAATTACAAATCCCAACAGGATTTATGGGCCCAGCAGCCAAAGAGTCTGCAGCAGAGATTTTCTTTTAAAGCTCAACTGAGTGAATTAATAAGACAGCATGGACCCAGAGGTGAGCAGCACTGCCTTCTCCAAACTGAATAGGATGAATTATGACCAATGGGTCATGAAGATGATGGGGCTCCTAACGCCAAAAGGGCTTAATAGAATCCTCACATAGAAGAGACCAGAAGAAGGTGTGGGCCCCCAGGCAGAGTGGGATACACAGAATAAAAGAGCATTTGGATTAATTCTCCTAAATGTGAGTGATGACTTGTTGATGCATTTTCATGATTCCACAGTTGCCTCCAAGGCTTGGGAGATACTTACAAAACAAATTGAGGAAATATCTCCCAATGCAGCTGTTATTTTAATTCAAAGGATTTGCAAAATACAGCTGCAGCCTGTAGGAAAGAGGGGATCTCTCAGCCCATATCAGAAAATGATGGTAATTCAAAGATTACTTAAACAGCGTAGATCTGCTCTGAGTGATCAAATGTTAATTGGAATGACTCTGCAATCTTTGCCAGAAAGCTATAATCTCATCAAGCTGGCTTTGGGGGTTTCTAAACATGAACTGAAACTGGAAAATGTTGTTGCATGTTTGTACAATTTTGACATTAAAAACAGCGGAGATTCTCTAAAACATAGTCTGTAAAACTGCTTTCTCCAGTGAACAGAAAGGTTGGTTTCCATTGCAATAAAATAGAACGTTTTCAAGCTAATTGCCCAAAGCTGAGAGGTGCCAAAGGTGGAAGGAATTTCAAATGTGGGAATCCTGGCAGCCATAGTTATGGAGGTGACTCACAGCCCGATAGACCAAGGGACAGGCAGCGTGATCACTCTGAGGAAGAAAACACACAGAGAGAAAATAGCCATAGGGCCAAGAGTTTCAATGTGAGTAATACAAGTGAGAAAGATGACTTTATTATTGATTCAGGCACTACCCTGAATTCTCCAGAATAGTTTGTTGACTTAACCATTACAAAAATTACAAAATATTGAATTACAAAAGCTCAGTTCTTACTGCTAATGGGAGCACAATTTTTTTGGCGAGGAGAGCAACCGCTGAACTATATTGCAGACAATTTGATGAAAAGATTGAAAGAATTTTAATTACAAATGCTCTTTTTGTTCCTGATATGGAGTGTAACTTAATCTCTGTGGGACATGGAGCCAATAAATGTTACAGAATGACTTTTGAGGGCAAAGTATGCTACATCACCAAAGATGATGACCTAATTATGACAGCCTATATGCGTAGAGATGGTCTTTTAAAATTGGACTGTGTAACTGAGCAGGCAAAGCTTGCAGCTTCATACAGTCACAAGAATTGCATCACCCTATAGCATAAAGGGCTGGTGCACAGACAAATACATTTGATAAATGGACTTGGGGGAAATGGACTGATTAAGGATTTTAATGTGATGTCATGCAACGAAACTGCCACAAGATGTCAGTGACCCTTACTTCATAAAGGGGTGAGATCTGGCATCTCTGGAAAGTCACAGAAAGAATCACAAGATTCTTTGGAATTCATTCATTCTGATATCTCTGGTCCACTTGAGCACAGTATGGGAGGAAATCGCTAAATACTCACATATATTTATTTTAATTGTATTTAACATATTTTTATACCACCCAAAACTTACATCTCTGGGTGGTTTACAACAAGATAAAAACAAAGGTAAAACATTAGTTAAAAACAAAAGAAGAACTTTAAAATACAACAATTTAAAAAATTTTAAAACAATATTCTAAAAACAACATTAAAACAATCAAAACAATATCAGTTAAAAGTCTGGGTGAACAGAAGTGTCTTTAAAGATTTTTTTCAAATTGTCAGATTTATCGATAACCTGAGTGTGGATTCTATGATAGCAAATGAGATTTTCAATGAGACACCATGAATCCACTCTCATTTGCTATTTTAGTCCACACTCAGAACACCTCAGAAACAACAGAACCCTGTACCGCATGGGTTAGCAACCCATGGGGGTGGTAGGCACCCTATGTGCACTACACCACCACTCGCTCTGGGCCACCCCATCACCCCCCAAGTGCAGTAATGGGGCTGCTGAAACCTCCATTATACCTTTTGAGGAAAAACCTTAAAGACACGTAAACTTCAACAATACACCAAAAAGCAGCCTTTTGCCCAATCACTCTGCAATTGGGGTGGTATCCTCAACCCATTAGGTACTACCACCCCACCCCACTCTTCTGCCCCTTATCCCACGTTATGCCCCAAATCTGCCCCAAAGGCACTAAAAATTCAACAATTCACCAAAAATCAGCCCTCTGCCCAATCCCTCTGCAATTGGGGTGGTAGCATCCACCCATTAGGAACTACCACCCCACCCCACTCTTTTGGCCCTGGGACCTGAAATTGGAGTAGACATCACATCAGACCTTTTTGCATTGAAGTCAATGGGAGGCAAAAAGGCGGGAAATTCAAATAGACGTCATTGCTCAAAATGGAGGGGGAAGAAGAAGGCATTTATTGGCCACAAAATGAAGGGCCAAAACAACAGATAATTCAGAGCTGAAATGGGGGTGTTTCATTTCGGCTCTGAAAAATTTCGGGGCGCTGGGAGGGTGATCGTTCTGTACCCGAAATGTTTCGCACATCCCTACTTAGGACATCTTAGACCTTACTCTCTAATGGATGCTTGCTGATGAGAGCTTCATTTCTGGAAGTGTGCCTCAGCAAAAATAAACTGAACAGTACTATTTGTTTAGCAGTAAGTGATCTTTATCAGTAAGTGATCTTAAAAGAAAGAAAGAAAGAAAGAAAGAAAGAAAGAAAGAAAGAAAGAGAAAGACTGCTGCTCTAGCTGACAAAATACCAGTCAAGCAACTATCATTGAATCACCAGAAGCCTCTCAAGTGACTAATGAATGAGGCAGAAAAAGTTCACTGCGTTGGTCACTTCCCCCTCGGGGATATATTTCTAGCAGCAAAGGGGGCTTTGGGAGGGAGTCAGGGGTGTAACTATAATAGGGCAAGGGGAGACAGTTTTCTCGGGGCCCACTACCTTGGGGGCCCCCCAGAGCAAGTCACATGACTGACTCCCCCAGCCATGTACCTGAGGAAACCCAGGGGCTTCCTTCAGTTGTATTCATCCTCTGAAACTGATGAGAGTGTTAAGGAGCTACCAGAACAGCATGTCTTCCCCTAGTACCATGAAATGACTTGCATCATCCACAATTTACAAAACCTTTAAAAAAATAATTTATGATGTTCTATTGTGGCTGGCGCGCGCGCACACACACACACACACACACACACACTTACTTTACTATGCTTTTTGTTACCACTATTCAGCCTCATTTAAGATTTCTTTACTTCATGAGCTGAGCTTCAGTGAGGGGGGGCATTTTAAAATCTTGTCTCTGGGCCCACTCCAACCTTGCTACGCCCCTGGAGGGAGTGGAGGGAAACAAAAATTACTTCCCCTTCCACCCACAGTGGGCTGTGGGGTGAGGCTTCAGCTCAGTGAGACTCTTGCTGCTCTGCAGTGCTACAATCCTTATAATGCTGCCGAAGATGTGGGAAATTTGACAATTTGTGGACTGGACTCTAATCCTGCATTTGCCATAACACGACATTGCAGATCTTTGAAACATGCTCCCCAACTCTGCTATGGATCAATATGTCCCACAAGTTTGATAGGGATCAGACCCCTTTCAAAACCAACCCTTTCAAGCTTTGAAAGTGCCTGGAGTGGCAGGGAAGAGAGAAGGTTGCTAATATTGTTGTTAAGAGAATTGCCTGGTCGGGGGCTCCCAGCAGCAACCCTACATGTGATTTGGAACAATAGGCTTGTAGTCTCAATTTTGATTAGCTGAACTTGCAGGCTCATGGGCTCACCATTGGCCTACATGGGCTAACTCCTAGGAATAAGTAAGTCACTTAGCAGCAGAGGCGTAACTATAGGGGGGGCAGGGGGGGCACATGCCCCGGGCGCCATCTTTTCTGGTTATGTGGGGGGCGCTGCCATGACTAAATTTTTTTTAAATTTTTGTTAATACAAATGTTTCCTGCTCAGTGCTGCAGCAGTGCTGCAGCAGTCAAGGGAGCGCGTCGGTGCCCCCTTCCCCACGAGCGGTCCCTTCCGCGCCGCTTGCGCCCCCCGCATTGCTTTGCTGGTGCCTGGCGGCCAGTCAGTGGCGTGGCTTGGCAGTGGCGGCGGGCGCTTGTGAGAAAAAACCTAAGTATAATGTAGTATGTGGGGGGGCGGCGGTGGCACGCGGTGGGGGGGCGCCATTTCAGTGCTTGCCCCGGGTGCCGATTTCCCTAGTTACGCCTCTGCTTAGCAGGTAGCATGGGAAGGTAACAAAAGGTCAAGCCTAACATGCAACTGAAAGGAAGAACTACTCCCCATGCTCCCTCTCTGTTCATGCACAGAAGAGGTTGCTGAGTAGACCCGAGTTAAGGAGAATCTATTTCTCTAGAAGGAGTAGCCAAAACGCTTCTCAGTGTTGGCACAAAAGATTAGGCTTCTAAGCTAATTATCTTCACAGGAAGAACAGATAAGATTGCAACAGGCTCACCTCTCTAACATATGTGTTAATGGCATAAACCATGGGAAACACACTAATTATGTTAAAGACATACAGAGACTATTTACATGATTGTAGAAAATTGGGCTAGCCTCCGCTAGCCCAATTTTCTACAACCATGAGAACCACTGGGCTCAGCTGTGATCCCGGTGGTTCTTAGGTGGGTCACCCACTTAAGTAGCCCGGTGCTTAAACCGGGTTTGCGGAGCAAGTGCTCCACAAAGCCAGTTTAAGCAATCGTGAGTTGTTGTGACGCGGCACCGCACCACAGCAACTCACAAGGAGACCCCCAGAGGGGAGGCTAAAAGCCGCCTCCTGGCTCGGGGGTCTCTCTCCAGTATGCCCTGCGCACTCGCGCAGGGCATACTGGAGCTTCTGGGGGCCATGTGGCCTCCGAACTCCCCAGCCACAGCCAGCTCTGTGACGGAGCTGGCAGTTGTGTGGGCGGCCGCTGTGGCCACCCAGAGCAGACTGGCTGGTCTGCGAGGAGAGAGGGCTAAGCCCGTTCTCCCCGCTCACCCTCCCCAGGTGGGTCTCTTTGATCGTGAAACCCTCCTCACAGTATATTTATCTTCTACCCAGAAGGTCTTCCTGACATGAGATAAACTCTGAGTCTGCCTATTCAGTGTTTTTACATACAGGTTGTCTATATCCTTTCACCCACACCCACCCGGAATTGAAGAGGAAAAAATGTGGTGTTGTTTTTTTGTCAACCATGGATGTCACCCCCATCACCAACAAGGTGTGGTCAGCATTTGCCCCAAGGCAGACCTCTGCCTATTTGTATCATAGACACCATCAAGCAGTGTGTGTCTTCTCTAGATTCAGCTGTTGCGTATACGTGTGTCTGGGCATCAGCTATTCCATCTGGCTGTGCCCATCCCACTTTTAACTTCCAAGTCAGCCCTGCCTCCAGGCCCAACCCATGCAGCACACCTGGCTGCATCAGAGAGCTGATCTCCTGGGATCAGACCACACTTAGACTCTAACTGTCTTCTGGACTCTCGAGTGGCATACAGGTCCCCACTCTCACACCTCGTTTTCCTGCTTCTTCCCAGAGAGGTCCCTCAGCACCCACTGAACAACAAGTGTCTGACACACCATCATAAAGGATCCAGGTGTACTAATGAACCTCTGCTCCAAATGCTTTTGCTCCCTTCCTTGCTCTTATTAAAGTCTAATGCTGTTTCTAAAGGCCCATTTCTCTGGCCAGCCTTGAGTGGACTGTCATTTGGATGTCAAGTTAATACACCTCTTCATGAGTTTCAGTTTAGTGTTATTGGTATTATTAGTCTTATTAGTTAATATTGTGCTGCTTATTAATCAATATTTCCTTTCTGTACCCTTATTACTCTATATAAACCTGATTATGCTTTAACTTCATCTCTTCCTCTGCTCTTTATTCTTCCTCTGCTAACATTTTTGCTTTTGTTTTAACTTTGCACCTGCAGTATTTAATTCTATGAAACACTGTGGTGTGTAATTAGGATTAAAAATGCAGGGGAAAATAAATTGCAGTGTATTTAAACACAGTTTCTATGTAATGCCGGTTGTTGGCTACCATATAAAGTTGCTGACAAAGCAGGGCTGATTTGTCTCTCTCGAACTCATGGATATAAATCATGACAAAATGCAATGAAGTTCATATAGTAATATCAGTGTAAAACAACTTCAAATGAAAGGGAAGGAAAATACAAATTCAGCTGGAATTCTGTGCTAAAAAAATCTACATTTTCTAACCAGAAAAACCAGCATTGAAATATTAAATCAAATTTTCAGACCATATTTTGCTTTCACTTTTGATTCTTGCTGAAATTAATTTAATCAGAGCCTAGAATTTAATTTAATCAGAGAAAGAACAGAAAATGCATGCTGAACAAAAATTATCATCTTCTGAAACCCAAATAGTGGATGACCAAAGTAAAAGTAATTTTGAAAAAGTATGTGGCCAGCTAGGCCTGCTCTGATTTCTTAACTTTGATCAAAAACATCCTATACATCAGTTGCAAGAATAAATTTGTTTAAAAGTTGAATCCTTGTTGTCATAGCAAAATAAATCTGTTGAAGGTTTAAATAATTATAATAGTAGCTGGGGATATATATATATTATTTTATTTTATTTTATTTTGTACATTTCTATACCTCCCCATACAGAAGTCCCTGTGTGGTTCACAATCTAAAAACAACCATCAAAACATTAACACGATTAAACAATTTAAAATACAAATTAAAAAACATTTAAAACCTGAAGCTTTAAAACTATAAACTAAAAGCCTGGCTAAACAGGTATGTTTTCAGGTCCTTCTTAAAAACATTCAGAGAAGGTGTCATGAGAACTCAGAGGAAGGCAGCCATTATAGGCTAAGGCTACTTTATTGTGTAACAGGAAGAGACAAGTTTAACAAAAGTATAAGCAGGAAGAAGGAAGGGACTCTGCCTCCAATTAAGATCACCACTAGCAAATGCTAGTGCCACCTATTGGCTGGACATATTACAACAACATTTCCACACAGAAGGAGAAACTAATTTCATTAGGAAGTGTGTTCCAGAGTCCTGGGCAACTATAAAAAAGACCTGGTTTCGAAACACCACCAACCAAGCCGGTGGCAGCCCCAACTGGATGTCCCTAGATGATTTTAATAGGTGGTGGGGTTGATGAATAAGAAGGCGTTCTCTTATATACCTCGGACTCAAGCCATTCAGGGCTTGGTAGGTAACCACCAGCACCTTGTATTTCACTCAGAAACTTATTGGCAGCAAACCTATTGGCAGCAAGTGAATTTCTTTTAAAATGGGCGTAATGTGATCTCTTCTGACAACTCCAAAGACCAACCTGGCTGCTGCATTCTGCACTAATTGCAGTTAGCAGAACTGCAGAACTAACTGCAGTTAGCAGTTAACTACATACAATGGCAGCCCAACATAGCGTGCATTGCAAGTAGTCAAGTCTGGATGTTACCAGCATATGCACCACTGTTTTAATGTTTTTTATCTCCAGAAGTGGATGTACCTGGCAATAGAAAGCACTCCTGGCCACTGCCTCAACCTGAAAGATCAGGAATTTGGGTCCAGAAGCATTCCCAGACTATGTACCTGCTCTTTCTAGGGGAGTGCAACCCCATCCAGAACAGGCAGATCTAAACCACTTCCTCAGTCTCGACCTCGCACAATGAGTACCTCCAACCTGCATGGATTCAGCTTCTGTTTCTTTTCCCTCATCCACCCATTACTGCCTCCAGGCAGGCATTTAGAGAAGTTAGGCCATTTTCTGATAAAGCTGACATGGAGAAACAGATTTGGGTGTCGTCAGCATACTGCTAAAACCTTGCACCAAATCTCCTGATGATCTCTCCCAGCAGTTTCATGTAGATGTTAAAAAGCATTGGAGACAGTATGGAGTCTTGTAGGACTCCATACCAGAGCTCTTGTTTTGAAGAGCAACAGTCTCCAAATGATATCATCTGGAACCTACCCAAGAGGTAGGAGTGGAACAACTGCAAAGCAGTGCCTTCTACTCCCAACCCCTTTAGGGCACCCCAGAAGGATACCATGGCCAATGGTATCAAAAGCTGCTGAGATATCCAAAAGGATCAATAGTCACACTCCCCCTGTCAGTTCCCAATTGGAGATCATCCAACAGACCGACCAAGGCTATCTCAACCCCATAGCCTGCCCTAAAGTCAGTCTCAAAAGTCAATAACTTTGCTATGCATACTAGCTAGCAAACCCAGACATACTTAAATCAGACATGATTATGTCACTCTTTCTATTCAAAATCCATTTCTTACAGTTTTCTCAGCAAATCAAACATACTTGCACCTGCTAGAAGCAGATCACCAAAGTTTTTGACTTGATGTAGCTTCACCACAAAAGGAAAGAGTGGTGAATAACTATGCCTGATGCCACCCATTCCTTTGAGAAAAATGGATGACAGTCCATGAATGGCACAACAACCAACTGAGGTAATTACTTTATTTCTAGCTGACATATCTGAAGGGGGAGCATGTACGTGCCCATCAGCAATGGGCTGGATTTCCTTCTAATATTCTTTCCTATCAAGCTCTTGTTTTCCAAGTGTTCTGCAATGCTGCAACCAGTAATACTTTTTTGTACTTTGTCACTGTTTATGATAAGATGATAATGGAGGAGACTATAACAGTACATTTACAACAGACGAATATCAATAGGGAGCCCAGACTTCTGAGTTGCCTGAATACTAATAGCTGCTTTCAAGGTACCAACATCTGACTTTACCCTTGGGGCCATAATCATGAATGAGGCCATTTCAGAAAGTTACAAAGTAGCAGCAGTTTTTTGCCTTGTGACTCTGAGAGAGAGAGAGCGAGCGCGCAAGAGAGAGTGCAGTTACAGCCTATTTCCTTCCTTTTTCTCTTCGAATGCATTTGGCATATTTCTGTATGCTCATGTAAACAGCATGGAAATGTGGAGAATCTAAAATGGCTTTGTTCTTAATGAGGAACTATGATAACAGGCTTGCCTGCTCACTAGAATAAATATTACACCTAATGGCAAACTTTTATTGTCTTAACTCAGTGCATTGATGGTATTTATCATGCAGCAAGCTGTACCCCCAAACAACCCATTTGCTTTGAATCCCCTCTAGACTTTGCAGTACAACGTATTTGCAGTGCTCATACATAAATCTTCATCATGGCATAGAATTCAAATTAGTAAGTCTGTCTCTGAAGAATTTCTAGATGTCACCATTGTGAAAAGTTGGTAAACATGCAGGGTTAGCTGAGGCTCCACATTTTTATTTAACTGCAAGAGAGTGAACAACAAAAGCAGCTCCAAGAATTTCCCTTTGATCCTTTGCTGGAGGGCTTTAGTATTATCCTCTCAGCCACAGCACCCAGATCAAACACTCTGCTCTGCTACACAAGAGGCCACATGCTTTGTAAATCTGTTTCAGAGTCTGTCACCGCCAATCCTTCCAGAGAATATTTTTGTAATGCATTTCTGGTAGGAAGCCTCCCCACAATCACAGAAAGAAAAAGACAAGCAACTGGAAAGTAGAGATATGGGGGGACCTGGAATTGAATGAATTGGAGAGGGAAAGGCAGGATTCTTTAGGTACAGCCCCAGTGTTAAAGCAGACCCTGGGCTGAGCTCTTACAAAACATTGCCTTGGGTGGAGGCAAAGAACAGAAAACTTGTATAATGGCAGAGAAAGCAGAAGATTGAATTTAGGGGTGAGGTGCCCCCCCCTTTTTGAATTGAGGGGCAAAGTGGTCCCCTTCTATGAGGATGGTGACAACTGTGTAAGATTTATGTGGGAAAGGATAGGTATGTCTGAACATCATGTTGTCAAGGGAAGTGCATGCAACAGTGTTTAATTTCTAAAAAAACAGGTACTGGGCTCAAGCCTGCGAGACAGTCAGGCCACATTGACATTGTAAAGGGGATGAGACAGAAGAGAATGTATAAGCTGTAGGGATGTGCATGGAACCAGTTTCCCTGGTTCAAATTCAAGTGAAATTTGAATGGAACTGGAAGGTTTGGAGCTCAAGCTCAATCATGCTGAGCCCTGTCTGAACCAATCATCTTCTCCAGCACAGTTGTTCAAAAGCATCAATACTTTTTTCTATCTTGGTTCTTCAAAGTCCAGTCCAGTTTTCACATCCATAGAGTGTCACGGGAAAAAGTCGTGACTCCTGACTTAGGTGGAATTGTTTTTTGTACAGGTAGCTAGGGTGTGCATGTGCGTGTGTGTACACATACGAGTATCAACAGCTTGCTTCCTGAAAAGCAGGACCTAAGGGAAGGGTACAAGAGAGTTTGAAAGAAAGCATGATATAAGAAATAAGTTGATGGCTAGCAGAAAAGTGGGATTAAAGGAAAATATCCCACACAACCTAGGTATAGGAGGAATTATGTGGTTTGGGCATCAATTGTGCAGGACAGACATAGAAGGAACTCTTGAAGTCTGTTTGTTCAGGAGCATGGGGCAGGTTAAATTTTTCATACTGAGTGAAACTTTGACAAACCACTAGTTGGATGCATATATTATGGCTAGGCAAGAGCAAAAGATATTAAGCCCGACTTTTCAAACTACTAAATAATAATGCTTTGCAAAAGAGCTTTGTGAACAAGATTTGACATTACTCTTTTTATATAAATGACAAGCAGTTAAAAGAATCCAACAGCCTTCAACAAGAAAGGGGCCATTAGATTATCCTGCGGAAGCTACATGTCTTTGCTGTGCTACAGACAAACCACCACTCTAAGGTAACTGATGCTCAAAGATGCCAAAAGACAGCTTCATCAGTATCTTCTCTGTATAGTTTTACATTCAAATACTGTAACAGAAATAGGCTTTGAACAGAAACCCAACAGAGGCAATACAGACTTATCATTTCAGAAATTCCTTGGGCTCAGGATTTAAATTGAATTTTTAAGCCTGAAAATATGTATGTTGTTCACCTGCCCCAGAAGTCATGTGAGAACTGTAACTATTCTGTTTGTGAAATGAATCATTGTGTGTGAGATTGATGAGTTTTGCATGGAGGTGAGCTGAAGGGGAGCACACAAAAGCACTCTGTCACCCCTATAGTGGATTAAACGTCTCATTCCTTGTGAATACAGGAATAAGAAGTCACACAGGGTTTTAGATGTATTTTAGGAATCCATTTTCTTCTCTTTCTTTCTGTCTTTCTTTCTTTCTTGCATAGCCAGTCTTGTCTATTAGAAAACTGTTAACAAAACAGCAGGTCATGTAACAGGAACTGATGAATATTAAATGTCTCTAGATGATGAGTGCCAGGGGCTTAGCCACTCAAGCACCTGCAGTTCATATGCTTATTCCTTTTGTTATGCTTTTACTTCTCTATTTCTTCTGATATGGAGTGCCTATTTAAATATCACCCATGGGATTCAGGGCAAAAACCCTAGCAAATAATTTATTCAGTGAATTAATTATTTCCATATTGTCCATCAGCTGATAATATCTTAGCTATTCTTCAGTGTCATTTGTCAAAATAATTCACAGCATGCCCCTCAGTCTTAAAAGAATCAACATTTCACATCTGCTTCTGAAAATTATATTGTTTTTGAGGTGCACCTTTTCAATACCTTTGAAAATTGTATTGTTTTTACACAGTTGCATTGTGTTTTTGAGGTGAAACTGGTTTATCTCTGTCTCCTAAACACATATTAGCTTTAAAAGAGCATATTTGCTTTAGAATTACTTATATGTTACTCCCTTCACACCCGCCTCTGTTTTGAAAAATTATGGATGTTGCACAAAGTGCAGGGCATTCATATAACAGATACCATTACTATGAATGGAAATGACTTTCCACAGGGACCTCCCAAAACAAGGAAGGAGACCAGACTAGGCAGCAGCATGGGGTAATATAAATAAAAATGATTGCACCACTCCCAGAGTGATCAACTCCCTGGTAAAATGACTGTGTCACACAACCCACTGTGCCAACATTTGTGCAGGGGTTCCTTATCCTCTTCTGAGCTGCAAAAAATCTTGAAATGTTATGTCAGGGAATCCATATCAAACCAAGACTGCTGAATGGATTCAGGAATCAAAATATATTTGGCTGCTGTACTACCACACATCCAACAATTTGCAGTATTCATTCCTCATAAAGAGTATAATGGCTTAGCAGCATCATGTATTCTGGAATCAATGCACTAGATTACAGAGACGATTGCTAAACACCCCTGTGTGGTAATGTGTAACCCTCATTTCTGCCTCTTTTATCTCCTGTAAATCACTACTGATTCTCTTATCCACAAAGAACTAAACCAGTATCTCGTGGGCCACTGTATGAAGCAGGATGCTGGACTAGATGGACCTTGGGCAGGGCTGTTCTTATGTTCTTATATAATATTGCTCTTACTTCTCTCCACTGAACAAAATGTAAAACTGATGTCAGGGTCAGTGTTCCCTCTAATTTCTTTTCATCTTTGTGCTGAATGAATTTTGTTCTGGTCAATGGGTCCTCCAAAAAATAATAATTACAAATCAACAGCTGGGGCTAGGGCTTTGACGTACACATCTAGTCCGGTGGCAGAACTCAGTGTACGTAATCTCAAACAAATTGGCCCATCTATTGATCTTTAATGAATTTTAAAATAACCCAGAAACTGTAACCACATCTGAGAATCACGGCAAGAAGGGCTTTGAGAATCAAAGGGGAAGTGATGTAACATCGAAGAATCACAGAGGAAGTAATGAAACATGAAAGAATCATAATAGAAGTTACACCCAAGTTCTGCTTTTTATTTTCTTTTTCTGCTTTGTTATTAATGTGATTCTTTTCTTTTCTTTTTGTGTGAAAATTGGCAGCCCTGGGCACCATTTTGTTGCTTCGGATGCCATTTTGTAATCCCAACATATCTGACTTAAATTCCAACAATTCTATTCAGATATTAAGAACCTGAGATTTTGCCTAGTGATTATAACATTGTGTGGCATTTGAAGGAAAGTATACACCCATTGATTTTTATTTTATTTTTATGGGGTTTTTTACATTTATATCCCGCTCTTCCTCCAAAGAGCCCAGAGCTGTGTACTACATACTTAGGTTTCTCCTCACACCAACCCTGTGAAGTAGGTTAGGCTGAGAGAGAAGTGACTGGCCCAGAGTCACCCAGCTAGTATCATGGCTGAATGAGGATTTGAACCCCATTTTAATGTTTGTTTAAAAAAATGAAAACTTTTAAAAAGTGTCATAACTGCTTTGCTTCATGGCAGAAAGTTACAAAATGTACAGTAACTGAAAGGCTAAGGTGGCTTCATAAGTTGGAGAAAAGCAGCTGATGTGGAGGCTAATATATTAAAGTATTATTTATTAATTATTATTAATAATAAATAATATTATTTATTAATAATAATTTGTTTTAACTGTTGATCTTAATGTTTATAGATACTTTTAATTTGTTGTAGCCTGCCTTGAGACAGGCGGTATACAAATGTGTAAGAGAGAGAGAGGAGAACATAAGAACAGCCCTGCTGGATCAAGCCCAAGGCCAGGATGCTAGTCCAGCATCCTGTTTCACACAGTGGCCCACCAGATGCCTCTGGGGAGCCCACAGGCAAGAGGTATGTGCATGCCCCCTCTCCTGCTGTTGCTCCCTTGCAACTGGTATGAAAGGCCTCATTCCTCTGAGGCTGGAGGTGGCCCACAGCCAAGACTAGTAGCCATTGATAGAGCTGTCCTACATGGATTTCTCTGAGCCCCTTTTAAAGTCATCTAAGCTGGTGGCCATCAACACATCCTATGGCAAAGAATTCCATAGATCAATTATGCGCTGTGTGAAAAAGTACTTCCTCTTGTCGGCCCTAAATTTCCCAACCTTCTGTTTCATGGGGTGACCCTTAGTTCTAGTAGAAAGATTTCTCCCTGTCCACCCTCTCCACTCCATGCATAATTGTATACACCTCGATCATGTCTCCCCTTAGTTGCCTCTTTTCCATGGTAAAGTGCCCCAGATGCTGTAGCCCAGCCTCTTAAGGAAGGTGCTCCAGGCTCCTAATCATCTTGGTTGCCCTCTTCTGCACCTTTTCCAGCTCTACAATATCTTTCTTAAGATACGGTGACCAAAGCTGTATGCCAGATGTGGCCACACCATAGACTTGTATAAGGGCATTTTTAAAAATGCTAATAAGATAATGCCCTCATACAAGTCTATGGTGTGGCCACATCTGGCAGACAATCCACTTCCTAATTATTCCTAGCATGGAATTAGCCTTTTTCACAGCTTCCACACATTGCATTGACACTTTCAATGAGCTGTCCACCATGACCCCAAGATCTCTCCCCTGGTCAGTCACCGACAGCTCAGATCCCAACAGCGTATATGTGAATTCAGGGTTTTTTTGCTCCAGTATGAATCATTTTACACATGCTTACATTGAACCACATTTGCCATTTTTTCACCCATTCCCCCAGTTTGGAGAGATCTTTTTGCAGCTCCTCACAATCTGTTGTGGATTTCACTACCCTAAATAGTTTAGTGTCATATGCAAATTTGGGGCAAGCATTTCCCTGCTTACCCCAACTTCTAGATCATTTATGAATATGAATGATTTAGAGAGCACTGGTCTCAGTACTGATCCTTGGGGGATCCAATTTCCTACCTACCTCCATTGTGAAAACTCAATTTATTTCTACCCTCTGTTTTGTCTCCTTCAACCAGTTACCAATCTACACATTAACCTCTCCCCTTATCACATGACCGTGAAGTTTACTCAAGAGCTTTTGATGGGGTCCTTTGTCAAAAGCTTTTTGGAAGTCCAAGTATACTATGCCAACCAGATCACCTTTATCCACATGCCTGTTGACACTCTCAAAGAACTCCAAAAGGTGAGTGAGGCAAGACTTGCCCTTGCAGAAGCCATGCTGGTTCTCCTTCAGCAAGGCCTTTGCTTCTATATGTTTAACAATTTTGTTCTTAAGTATACTTTCCATTAATTATTTACCCAGCACCGAAGTTAAGCTGAACAGCCTGTAGTTTCCTGGATCCACTGGGTCCCATTTTGAAAATCAGAGTTACATTACTGCTTTCCAGTCCTCTGGTACAGAGCTTGATTGTAGGGATAAGTTACATATTTTTGCTAGGAGATCAGCAATTTCACATTTGAGTTCCATCAGAACTCTTGGGTGGATTCATCAGCAATAGTTTTTCATCTTGATAAGGTTGCATTTTATTTGTTTATCATACTTCTATGCCACCTGATATATACATCACTAGGTGGTGTAAAGAAAACCACAGGGCTCTGTGGGCGCCAGGAATCGAAATTGACTTGATGGCATACTTTAATTTACTTTAGGCGGTGTAGAAATTAAAAAATACAACACATGTAAAACATATAAAAAGACAGCACATCTCTGTGCAAGTGCAAGCTGATGCACAATCCTGGAGCCAGGGTCAACCTTGGCTAAGAGTCAGGCTGGGGAACTGGGTTTGGCACCGCTGCACTGCCAGGATCCGTGTGATCATGAGATCAGCCTTAGTGCTTCACAATCCCATCCCAGCAAACTGCTACAGAACTGGCTTCCCCCACTAGGACCAATTGTTTTTGAACTGTTTTTAAGCTCTGTTAGGTTTGCTGCATTTTTATACTGTGATCTTGTAGTGTTTTATTGTGATCTGTTTTTTTACGTTTTATTGTAAACTGTTTGGAGTCCTCCAGATGAAAAGCAAAATAACAATGTTAAAATATCTATCTATCTATCTATCTATCTATCTATCTATCTATCTATCTATCAACAAACGAGCTGGTGGCAATGAGCTGGCATAACCAGACATCTCCAGATGATCTTGAAGGAGCAGGTTTGTTGTTTGGGAATTCCCCTGGCTGCAACACTGTGCCATGATGCTTAGATGTTGACTATGACCAGGTGGCAGGTTGTGGCGGGGGGAAGTTATCCAGTTCCAACTGTTGCTTCAGTTGTACCCATTACTGTCTTATTCAGATCTAACCACAATTATCCATGCCCTCATTATATCTCAATATTTTTGAGATATTGTTTGCAGTAACACACTGTATGTAGGGCTTGACATGTACAAGATCCTCAGAAACATATTATACCAGTCAGGGGCATAACAAGGCTAGAATGGGCCCAGAGACAAAATTTTTAAATGCGCCCCTCGCTCACACACACACACACACACACACACACACACACACACTTCACAATATATAGTCATGTGACTTGCCTCATGTGAATTGCCTCTGGGGGCCTCTCGAGGTGTGGGGGCCCCCAGGCAGCCGCCTTCCCTTGCCTAATAGTAGTTACACCCCTGATACCAGTTCTTTTTCAGCTCCACTGGTTACCAGTTTGTTTTGGGGTGTGATTGAAAGTGCCAAAGGTCAGAGAAGCCAAGTTATCAATCCAGAGAGAAAAGTACACTGCATCAGAACCAATGAGATATTGAAACTGAGGTAATTTCAGACAGGAAACTATTTTTACTCTTCCTATTGTAAGGAGATCCATTGGCTGATCCCATGGGGAAAGGCTTGCCCAGAGTCTGGTAGCTCAAAAGCCTTCTGCAGTATCACATGGGGCAGCAAAATATAGAGCCCAAACAGAACATGCTACCCTAGTTCCAGATACCAAAACTCTCTGATCAACACTCCTTGGATAGCCAGTCATTCAACTGAAGTATTCTTATCTCTATTTGCAGTGACAGGAAAAAAAAATACAAGAACATCATCTGAGCTGCAGTGCCCTTCGCTGTCCTTCCCAGGGCCTCATAGTCAGAGAACATTGTTATGTTCATAGCTATGCCTGGTAGTGTCATTCATTTCCATGTGAATAAGAAAGCAGAAAATGATTACTGGGCTTGAAGAGTCTTGCCAACCTGTCCAGTGTTGGAAGTGAAGAACTCTGCGCTGTCTCATGTCTCAATGACAGAGGGGGACAGATTAGTGATATCTAGATTGCTACTCTCAGGGACTTCCTTCCTTCCTGCCTTGCCACTTCCTCTTCCCCTTTCTTCTCCCTTGCAACACCCACACTCCTCTCTCCCTGTACCATGAATGCAGAGATGCAGAAACCATTCCTCTGCATCTAGCTAGCTAGATGATGATGATGATAATTATTATTAATTCAGTTTCTATACTGCTCTTCCAAAAATGGCTCAGGGCGGTTTACACAGACCAGAAGACCTCTAGAGCTGAGCCACAGCAATATACCTGTATGTGGACCACTACCAGTGACTGTAGGTAATTACAAATACTTCCTAACATTACTGATGATTATTACGATATACAGCTGTCTTTCTACTAAAGGAGAAATCACAGATGCTCCAAAAAATTCAGGACTACGTGGCCATGGCGAGCAACAAATTTGAGCGGAAGCCAAAGATCCTGCGCACAGACAATGGAGGAGAGTATATGCCCAGTGCCACACAGCAGTTCCTGAGAGAACATGGAATCGTGCATCAAACCACAGTACCTTACAAACCATCACAGAATGGAGTGTCAGAGAAAAAGAATAGAAGTCTCCTGGATATGGTAAGATGCATACTTGCTGATGCACACCGCCCACAGAAACTCTGGGGAGAAGGCATCATGACTGCTACATACATACAAAACAGAATGCACACAAAGCCTGTAGGAACAACACCATATGAACTTTGGCATGGTCATAAACCGTCCATGACACATTTGTGTGTCTTTGGAAGCACGGCTTACTCATACATCCCAAAGGAAAAAACGGACTAAGTTAGGGGCTAGGGCCACAAAAGGGATTTTTGTAGGCTACTCAGTGCAATCCAAAGGCTACAGAATTCTGGATCCTGACAGCAACAGGATAACCATTAGCAGATCGGTGTATTTTGATGAGAATGAAAGAGCAGCGTTTTCAGAGGGGGCCTACACCGAAGCAAGCAACCAGACCAAACACCTTGACAACTGGATTCTGCTTCCTGATGTCAGCAGGAGGAGACAGCAGATCCAGATCCAACTATGCTAGACACAGCGACCTCCAATGATCCACCAGACACACCTTAGATAGTGGAAGAGACCACAGAGGGTGAGGTGAGGTGATCAACGCGCTCAACCAGAGGTGTTCCAGCCTCAAGACTGTCCTACCTCACAAGAATGGTGGAACAACCAGAACCCTCGTCATGGGAGGAAATATCCCAGCTACCACAACCAGAAGCCCAGAAGTGGAAACAAGCTGCAATTGAAAAGCTTGAGGCTCTACAGAAAAACAAAACCTGAACTCTTACTAAGCTACCTCAAGGGAGGAAAGTTATAGGCTGCAAATGGGTTTTCAGACTCAAACATGATGCTGATGGTGAGGTTCCGCGCTTCAAAGCCAGACTAGTAGCAAAAGGATATTCACAGAAATATGGAGAAGACTACAATGAAACATTTGCACCAGTAGTCAAACACACCACAGTAAGGACTCTGTTATGTATTGATGCTAGCAAAGGAATGCACGTTGAACACCTAGATGTGAAAACTGCATTCTTGCATGGTGAAATGGAAGAGGACATTTACATGCAACAACCACCAGATTTCTTGGAGAACAGCAAAGAGGACCTTGTATGCAAACTGCAAAAGAGCATTTATGGTTTGAAACAGGCTGCCAGAGCATGGAACACAAAACTAAATGATATACTACTTCAAGCAAACTTCAAAAGAAGTGAAGCTGACCTGTACACCAAGTGCAGAGATGGCAAATGGACTTATATTTTGGTGTATGTTGATGATTTGATTCTTGCCTATGAGAATCCAGATGACAGCAAGGAAATAATGCATCATCTGAACAGAAATGTGGAAGTCAAGTGACTTGGCAACATTGCACACTACTTGGGCATTCTAGTACAAAGAGAGAGAGGTGGAAGTTTCCTCGTCAACCAAGAACAGAAAATTAAAGAACTGATCAACCTGCTGAGACTGGAAGACGCAAATCCTACACCAACTCCAATGGAAGTGAACTAAATAAAGCAAGAAGATCAAAGTGAGCCACTATATGACAACCATAGATATCGTGAAGCATTGGGTAAGCTTCTATATCAGTACAGATATAGTACAGATATCAGTACAGCAGTTAGCTTACTTTGCAGAAAGACTGCATCACCAATAGTCAAGGATTGGAATACTATTAAGAGACAGGGCACACTTTAAGCTCAAGCTACCAGCTAGCAGTCAAACAAAACTAGAAGCATACGTAGATACAGACTGGGGTGGAGACCTAACAGAAAGGAAATCCACCAGCAGTCACATAATTTTCTACGGAAATGGAGCCATAAGGTGGACCTGCACCAAGCAAGACATAACAGCATCATCTAGCACTGAAGCGGAATATATATCAGCTGCACAGGGCTGTCACGAGATACAGTGGCTGTGTCAACTACTGAAAGATCTAAGTATAGATGTACCACAGTCCATACCAGTGTATGAAGACAACCAAAGCTGCATTCAGCTCTCCGAACAAGATGTAAAGAGGCGTACCAAGCATATCGATGTGAAGTACCGTGTATTGCGAAATCTGCAAAAGGATGGATTAATCAAGGTGATCTACTGTCCAGCGAATGAAATGCTTGCAGATCTACTCACTAAGCCACTACCAAGACCAATCCAAAACACCCCAATTTTGTTCTTTGTTCAAAATTGCAAAATCCAAATCCGAAACATTTTGGATTTTTAAAAATGGCCCCAGAAAAAAAACTAGTGGGTGGTGGTGGTAGTGCCCGATGGGTGGAAACTACCACCCAAGTTTCAGAGGAACTGGGCAAAGGGCTGATTTTTGGTGAATTTTTGAAGTATAGGATTCTTCCCATAGGGAAGAATGGAGGTTTCAGCAGAAGTATAGCTTCATGTTGGGGGGAAAGGGGTGGCCCAGAGCAGAGTAGGGTGGGTGGTAGTGCCCAGTGGTGGCAAGGAAGCTGCCAGAATTATTTCAAAAGAATTGGGCAGAAGGCTGATTTTTAAAGATGTAATGGAGTTTGCGTGTCTGTAAAGTTCTTCCCCATAGAGAATGATGGACCTCCATAATTCCTGCCCTATAACTGCACTTGGGGGGCACCAGGGTGTCCCAGAGTGAGTGGTGGTGTAGAGCACATAGGGTGCCAACCACCCCCATGGGTTGCTAACCCATGGGGTACTGGGTTCTGTTGTTTCTGAGATGTTTTGAGTGTAGATTCAGATTCTCTGGTAGCATATGAGAGTGGATTCATGGTTTGTCGTTGAAAATCTCATATGCTACCAGAGAATCTACACTCAGAACACCTCAGAAACAACAGAACCCAGCAACCCATGGGGGTGGTTGGCACCCTATGTGCACTACACCACCACTCGCTCCCGGTCACCCCAGTGCCCCCCAGGTGGAGTTATGGGTCTGCTGAAACCTCCATTATTCCGGGGGGGGGGGCTTAAAGTAGCATAAACTTCAACAATTCCTAAGAAACCAGCCCTTTGCCCTATTCCTTTGGAATCTGGGTTGTGGCAGGCACCCCTTGGGGCACTGCCACCCAACTCACTGTTTTGCCCCTCAGGCCCCCTTTCTGCCCCTTTTTCAGAAATTCTTTAAAAATAAGCCCTTTCCCCAATTCGTTTGGAATCTGGGTGGCAGCAGGCACCCATTGGGGCACTACCACCTGAACCACTCTTCTGCCCCCAAAGCCCCCTTTCTGCCCTGAATCCATCACAGATAACATCAACATCACACATCAACAACAGCAGAGCTTTGGAAGAAAATCAGGCAGATTTCCAAAGGTCATGCACATCTACATCCTCCCTGCCTGAAATGCAATTGATCTACACACAACAGTGTGAAACAACAACAATGAAATGCACACTGCCCCACTAGCCAATGAGGGTAAAATTTACCCTTAAATTTGCTTAAAGGGAATAAGGAGGCAATTGCCAGCAGATCAGCCCATGCTTTCGCTGGCCAATCTGCGGGCTGGAAGGGCTGGAAATTCAAACAGATGTCAAAACTCAAAATGGAGACTGAAGGCGAAAGACTTTTTGCGATTGCAAAAACAAAACAGCCGAAACAACAGAACGTTTTGTATTCGAAACAGGGATGTTTTGTTTTGGCTACAAAACAGCCGAAATGGCCTGTTTTGTACACAAAACATTCTGTATCCGAAATGAAACGCACATCCCTAGTAAGGAGGAGTGTAAGGCTGCTATCAGCTCCATCGACCAGAAAATTTCATGCTAAAATTAAAAGAAGGCAACTAAAGGGAACAAGGCTGTGATTGATACCAGTTTTCTCAGTCGTATGGTTGTTTTTGCTATCTGCTTGAGAGTTTACTTTGCTCTTGCTTTAATGCTAGCTCTTCGTTTCACATGGTCTCCTTTCTTATAATATTTTATTTGTATTGTTGAAATCTTTTCATTTTATTGTGCTTTGGTAATCTGACAAAATGAATAAGTGGACGTTAAAATAACTTTTAAAAATAAATATTTAAAATATTTATTTCAGGGCAATAGCTAGAGATGAGTAAATTGACTTGTGCTACCTTAGAAGTCCATGAAAGTTCTCTTTTCTGGTTAGCTTCCTTCTTATACATCAAAAATCACAGCTTTAGTCATACTCTTAATTGTATGCCATTGATACTGCTTTGTATTAAGCAGATACAACAGTACTTCAATTCATAGTCCAATAGTTCTGGTGGAAAAAAATGCTGTAATAATTGCCCTCCTTTAGCAACACTCACTAAAACTGTTAAACTTAGTATAATGAAATAGTTTAGCTTTTTATCCCACCCCATTTATCCAACTTTGAGTAGCTATCCATTTTCAGACCATGCCTTTGGATCTATGACAGTTATCACTCTCATAAACAATGTGGGTTTTTTCTCAAAGAAAAGAAAGAAAATATGCCCACTTAATTGAAGTCTGCTAAATTAATGAAATCTGGACTGGAGGGTGGCATATTCTTTTCAGGGCTGAAGTTTTCTCGACAATAGAACATATAGCTGCTTGCTCTTTGCCACATCAAACCAACTATTTGAATCTTAGCTTCCATAAGAGTTTGCATTTGATCACATAGTCTCTTTGAGCAAGTTAGTATCTAGTGACAGCTGGTGGTGGGCAGTGTAAGGAATAGGCAGATCGCTTTGCTCTGAGCCAGTGCTCCTATGCTTATGAGACTGTAATAGAAATACGGTCCCAAATGATGATTTCAGAGACATTCAGTTCTCAAGTGATGCAGTCTATTTCTTCCTATGACTTAGAAATTTGCCACACTAACTTTACTGTCATAAGTATCTGAGTCCATAGCAGAATCTGAACATTGGAAATACAGTACAAACCTTAACTATCATATACTGTGTAATGTCTTGTGAGTTTCAGATCATACAACTGAAAAACAGAAATGACTTCAGATTTATTGGTGTTTTCCTACATACCTAATTCTTTTTAAAATGGCTAGATGTGAAGCCCAGCAGATGCATCCATTGCTAATGGCTGATCAGTTAGAAAGAAGAGGTCCAGAAGCCTCTGGTTATTATTAAAGCAGGAGCAGAAAGAGTTGTATGATATGATATGCTGTCAACTTTACTACTGAATCTATTTATTTCCTGTAGGGATGTGCAAAGAAGATTTTGCACCAAAGAATATTATGAATGAATAAAGATGAGCAGTGATAATGGATTCTAAGTTGATTAATCATTTTGTACCAAAGATGATGAATAATGAACATCTTTGTTCATTCATAATCTTCTTTGGTGCAAAATGATGAATGAACTTAGAATCCACTCTCATTTTATTATTTATTATTATTTTTACATTTATATCCCGCTCTTCCTCCAAGGAGCCCAGAGCGGTGTACTACATACTTGAGTTTCTCTTTCACAACAACCCTGTGAAGTAGGTTAGGCTGAGAGAAAAATGACTGGCCCAGAGTCACCCAGTTAGTTTCATGGCTGAATGGGGATTTGAACTCAGGTCTCCCCGGTCCTAGTCCAGCACTCTAACCACTACACCACGCTGGCTCTCTTGTTCCACTGAACAATCTACTCTCAGAACACATCAAATATTGAAAACAAAGCCCATTACCTCATGTGCTTGTGGTTTTGGGGGTGGTTGACACCCTATGTGCACTATACCACAACCTGCTCTGGGACACCCTGGTGCCCCCCAAGTGAAGTTACGGAGCTGCTGAAATCCCTATTATTCCCAATGGGAAAAAAGCTTAAAGACTTCAATATTTTTTTTAAAAATCGCCCCTTTCACCAATTTCTTTGAAATCTGAGTGGCAGCAGGTACCCATTGGGGTACTACCACCTGACCCACTCTTCTGCCCCCAGAATCCCTTTTCTGTCCTGAATCTGCCACAAAGACACATCAAAAATTGTTTAAAATCACCCCTTTGCCCAATTTCTTTGAAATCTGGGTGGTAGCTTCCTTCCACCCTTTGGGAACTACCAGAAGGTTACAAGTTTGATCCTGACCAGGGGCTCAAGGCTGACTCAGCCTTCCATCATTCCGAGGTCGGTAAAATGAGTACCCAGAATGTTGGGGGCAATATGCTAAATCATTGTAAACCGCTTAGAGAGCTCCGGCTATAGACCGGTATATAAATGTAAGTGCTATTGCTATATAAATGTAAGTGCTATCAAAATATTGTTTAAAATCACCCCTTTGCCCAATTTCTTTGAAATCTGGGTGGTAGCTTCCTTCCACCCTTTGGGAACTACCACCCACCACAACCCACTCTGGGCCATCCTGGTGCTCCCCATGTGGCATTATAAGGCAGTTGAAATCCCCATTATTCCCTATGAGGGAAAGCTTCAAGACATGTGAACTTCAAAAAATTATTTAAAATCACCCCTTTGCCCTATTTCTTTGAAATTTGGGTGATAGCTTCCACCCATTGTGCACTACCAGCCAATGCACCTTTTTTTTTTTTTTTTTGGCCCCCAGAACCCTTTTTTTGTTCCAGATTGATTCAGATTCAGATTTGGAAAATTTGGGTACAAATCGAATCTGGGGTGATTCGGGGTGTGTGTGTGTGTGTGTGAGATTTTGACCCAAAACAATTTGGGATGATTCGGTTTGGGTACAAACCAAATTGGAAAAAATCAATTCGTGCACATTCCTAATTTCCTGGCAACAATGCCGGACTACAGATGATTGTGCTCAAGTTGTGTTTGTTTAAGGTAAGCCCAGTTATCTGAATGGTTTGATGAAATTGCAGAATTGTATCAGATCTATTGCTGATACTGGAGAAATTGTTTCCAGAATAATTTTGAGAGAGAAATACTCTGATCTTCCATCACTTGAAAATCAGTTATCTGTAAAATGCAATGCAAGCACACAATACTCTTCAGTACAATACAGTTGTGATCATAGTATTCCCCCCCCCTGCAAATTATTCTGGAAAATAATAATTAAAAAGGAAGCATGCAAAAGAATCCAAAGACTGATTTTTAAGGCTCTATCTTCTAGTATCCAAGAGTTGAACACGCTTCATTATAACTTGTGCTGTGTTGGATTTTCAATCAATCTTGAAATTCACTGTGGAAGCTAAACCAGCCATTTTTAAGATTAGGACTGGAACAAGCCTTTATTCAATCAGTATCATGGGAACCAATATATACTTTCACTTTATTTCATACATTATTATATGCTTTGGAACTATCTGCCATGTAAAGCACTCTTCATGAGCTGCCTTAAATCAGTGGATGACCCTAGGGTTTGATGTGTTTTCCTGTAGACACTATTGCTTGATAATAATAAAAATTCCACTCTTTTAGTAATATGAATTATCTACACATGTTTTCTGTTGATAAACTAAGTTAATACATATTTAAATAGCTTTTTGAAGCATGTATTATTCAACCAGGAACTTGCAAAAGAACTGAAATGGCCTTTGCACCTGCAATGTAAGACTCATGCAAAATGTATAGCCTACTAAAAAATAACAGCGATATGCAAAGCAGGCTTATTCTCAATACCTACCTTGCCAGCAATTTAATGTTTTTATGTTGATGTGTTTTTTTAAAAAAGCAATTAGTTAATACATCAAGTGCCATCATTAAGTTTTTATGACAGACTGTCCATATGGAGAGACAATGTTAAATGCACCAAATCACTTCTTTTAATGTGTGCTATACACCCCCATCAATTCAATTGCAAAACTACAATATTGTGGAACTCTAGATATTTACCTGGATCCAAGACTAGGTTTTTCCCAAATTCTCTGATGTTAGAAATTGGGCGGGGGGGGGGGGCATTGGCGAGGGGAGTGGGGCATTGTCAGGAATTCAGAGTCCTTTCCTTTTAGGTAGATATAGGTAATTTATTATTTAATTTGTGTTTTTAAGGGGGTCGTCACATAAACTTAGAGTTGTCTTCTATTCAGGTAAATAAGGTATTTACAAAGAATGTATCAAGAAGGGTGTAAAGTCTCTCGACAGAACTTCTTGTTCTACCAGTCAAGCCCAGTCTTATACTGTGACCTCTTACTACTGCTTTCCTCACAGTTATATTTTAGGGATGTTGATACACTGCAGAGTAGCAACCATAAAATCTGTTGCAATGACAGAAAGATCCTTTTAACATTTTTATTTATTTAAAATATTTATATCCCACCCCTCCATTACTGCTACAGACAGCTCACAAGAATAAAACAATACAAGTAATATGACATTTAAAACAATAGAACACATAAAACACAATGTAGAATAAAAGCCATTAATACAAATTAAAAATTAAAAACACATAAGGCAAATTCTAAGGAAGGGAGCATGGTGATGCTCTTCTAGGAGTGCATTCTAGAGCTGAGGGGCCACAGCTAAGAAGGCCCTGTCTCTTGTCTCTGCCAACCAAAATCTCAGTCAATGGTAGGGCCAGGAGAAGGGCTCCAGATGATGGGTGAATGATGAGCTCTGGCAGATTCATATGACTACAGTAAATGAATCTGACAGATACCCCAGCCCCAAGCCGTGTAGGGCTAGAATTGGCACCATCTAGAATCAGTACGAGAGGTAGGAGCGGAAACACTGTAAAACAGTGCCTCCCACCCCCAACACTCTCAGACGTTCCAGAATGATACTATGGTCGATAGTACTGAAAGCCGCTGAGAGGTCCAAAAGGAGCAACAGAGTCACACTTCCTCTGTCAATTCCTAACTGGAAATCATCCATCAGGCTGACCAAGGCAGTCTCAACCCCATAGACTGCCCCCAAACCAGTTTGAAATGGGTCTAGATAACCAGTTTCCTCCAAGACCTCCTGGAGCTGAGAGGCCACCACCCTCTCAATTACTTTGCCCAGCCATAGGAGGTCGGAAACAGGCCTATAATTGCTCAACTCTGAGGGATCCAAGGCAGGCTTCTTTAGAAGAGGTCTAATGATTGCCTCCTTAAGACAAGGAGGCATCCTCCCTTCCCTCAGAGATGCATTTATAATCTCTACCAGGCCTTCTACAACAACCCCCCTGTCAGATAATATAAGCCACGTCAGACAAGGGTCAAGAGAGAACAGGTGGTAGGCCGCACCATTCCAATCAGCTTGTCCACATCCTCAGGAGTCACAAACTGGAACTAATCCAACCTAATCACAAAAGAGGAGTCACTGGACACCTCCACATCAGACACTGAGGTAACTGTGGAGATGGAGTCTAAGAGATTTTCCCCACAAAGAATTCATTAAACACATCACAGCGGGTAATCGATGGTTCCAGATTCTGATTCAAGGGAGGAGGGGCACTCACTAGCCCTCTCACAACCTTGAACAACTCCGCCAGACGTGAACTTGCAGATACAATACGGGCAGAAAAGAATCGCTTCTTTGCCACACATATCGCCTGAGCATAGGATTTCAAATGAGCTCTATGTTGCAATCTGTCGGATTCAAGCCGAGTCTTTCTCCACTTGCGCTGCAGTCGTCTACCTCGCCGTTTCAGCCCCGGTAGTTCTTCCGTATACCAAGGGGCCAGTTTTGAAGCAGGTCGGAGAGGACACTTAGGAGCAATCATGTCTACTGCCCCAGTGAGTTTGCTGCTCCAATTCTCCACCAGGGCATCAACAGGATCACCAGCAGAGCCAACACTAAATCCCTCCAAGGCTTTTTGAAATCCTATTGGATCCAATAACCTTCTCAGGCAGATCATACTAATAGGTCCCTCACCCATGTGAAGGTGGGAAGCGATTGTGAGTCTGACCTTAACGAGATGGTGGTCCGTCCATGACAATGGGGAAATCACAGGATTCCCCACTCACGGAACACCACCCTGATCAGAGTGAAAGACCAAATCAAGTGTGTGACCAGCAATGTGTGTCGGCCCCAAGACTACTTGGGATAGGCCCATAGTCATCATGGCCGCTATGAATTCCTGAGCCGCCCTGGAGAAATTGGTCCCAAAGTGGACATTGAAGTCCCCCAGCACCACAAGCCTGGGGGACTCCAACACCAAGTCCGAGACCAAGTCCATCAGCTCAGTTAGGGACTCTGTTGAGCAGCAGGGTGATCAGGACACCAACAGAAGTCCCAGTCTATCCTTGGTCCCCAGCCTTAAGTACACACATTCGATATGGTCCTACACTCTAACAGGGATCCTGGTAAGGGAAAGGTTATTCTTATAGACCACAGACACTCCACCTCCCCACCCACAGTCCCTCACCCGCTCCTCAAATGAGTAGCCTGGAGGACCACACAGGGCCCCTAGCCTCCCCCAGCCAGGTCTCTGTAATACATACCAGGTTGGCACCTTCATCCAGAATCAAATCATGGATGGTTTCTGATTTGTTCTGGACCGACCTGGCATTACAGAGGAGCAAGGTGAGGTTCCAAGGATGATCAGCACTGTTCCCCAAGGTCAAAGAGCTGACAGGACAGCCGGAAGGGGAAACAGCTATTAGATTTCCAAGTCCCCTTCCCCTGTAATGGCCCGCTGACCTGCCAACGTTCCTTCTTCTGTTCCCCACCATGACCGGAATGGCCGCCCCACAGTCAGTGGACACGCCCCCTGTCTCCCCATCTCCAATTAAGCCCAGACACATTCTAAGAATGTCTCACCCAGGACAAAATTAAAACAGAAGCTCCACTATTAAATGCCCCTCCATACAAATACCTAGGCCAAGAGACCTGGCCCTCACCCTTGCTGTCCCCCAAAGTGGCCGACCCCCTTTGGTGTTGCCCCTTCAGTGGTGGGCCCGCCACCACTGGCAGAAGCCTATATAGCCCTGAGCAGGCAGCTCTAGGCAGCTGGAATGCAGGAAACTGCCAAGTCACCCTCCTCCCCGGCCCCAATCCTGCAAGGCCTCATCTCAGCGCAGCAACCAGTCTTGGGGGGCAGATAACAGACACAGGGGCAGCAGGACAAGCAAACAGGCAGGCACCCAGTCTCACACCCTGGGGTCTACCTGGGAGCAGATGTTGTCTCTCCTCTTGTCTCTCCTGCAAGCTTAAAAATTTGACTTTTTAAATGTTTCATGCCCCCAAGAATCAGAAATACAGCTTGATATGATGTCTTGAAAGTAAGTCTTTCTGAGTTCAATGTAATTCATTCCAAAGTATTATAAGCAGCATCACAGACAAATGTGATCCTAAGCATGTTTACTCAGAAAACAAATTGGCTGACACCCATAGTACCACTCAGGAGTTATTCTAAAAGATTACTTAATTTCACTGGAATTTCACTCTCTGCCTGCCCAAGGAACTAGGGATGTTCAGAACATCCCGAGCTCAGAAGGTTCTCACATGAAATGGGATGTTGCAAATGTTCCATTCTGAAACAGAACACCCTTCAAATGAAAGGCTTGTTCCATCATAGCAACTGGTCGAGCCAGTTGTTCTGACAGAATGAGCCCTTCATTTGAAGAGCATTCCATTTCAGAACACTTACAACAGCCTGTTATAGCGTGAGAACGTTCCAAACTCAGAATGTTCTGCACATCCCTACTTAATAACAGCCACAATTTCAGCAGTGTAGAAATTTACACTGCTGTAGTGTTTGCAGTGGAATGCAAGCATAGCCGAACTAGCTAGTGCAACAGCCTTGCAAGAGCACAGCATTACTCTGGATGCCAATGTATTTAGGATTGCATTGTCATTAAAAGACAGTAGGCGTGTTCACACAACTATTTGGAGGTGAATTGGAGGGCTGGAGAACCATTAGCTGTGCACAGTGGAATGCAAGTATAGCTGAACTAGCTAGTGCAACAGCCTTGCAAGAGCACAGCATTACTCTGGATGCCAATGTATTTAGGATTGCATTGTCATTAAAAGACAGTAGGCCTGTTCACACAACTATTTGGAGGTGAATTGGAGGGCTGGAGAACCATTAGCTGTGCACATCCAGAACCTCTCTTTGGGTCAGCAAACCCAGGAAACACACAATTAAGCCAGGCACAGGGACCATTATTGAAATTGGGAGCTGAAAGTCCAAGGCCTTCCATGCTTTCCCAGCATGCTTTGCTCTGCCAGCAGACTGGAAAACCTCATGATATTAGCAGCTGCCCTCTGATTGGCAGGATGTAGACCCTACCCTGCTGAAGCTGCTCCAGAATCAGGATCATGGAGTGTGTCATGGAGTTCCTACAAAGAAAATGCCATTTTGGACACCCTGAATACCCCTCCTTGCACCCCTTTAAGTTGTGCTGGCATGGAGGACCTGTATTTTCAAGTCCATGAAAAGATGTATGTACCTGTTGACGAAGAAAAGATCAGAAAAGTCATGTATATGAGAAACCTGGCAACCGGTCCTCATGTTTTTGCAGAGCCATTTTATTTATTGATTTATATTTATGTAAACCGCTTTGGGAACTTTCTGTTGAAAAGCGGTATATAAATATTCATCGTATTCATATTTGTCATGCTGATGCCCTGAAACTGACTTTCTGTATCAAAATCTCCTTAGCCTTCCTGACTAGACCCCCTTTCCTATCCTGTGTATGAATGCCCTTTCCCAAGCTTCATGCGGCAGGGAAGGGAGTTTGTCCCAGCCCCGCCTAGGCACGAGCCCCAGAAGGCACTTGATTGGTCAGGGCCTTTGCTGGCAGTGGGGCTGAGTGTGCAGCTACTGCCTCTCCGTGCCCCAAACTCACGTTCAGCGCCGAGATTTTGCCAGGGTCGGAGCTTGCCAGTGCGGCTCCATTCTGGTCCGGCATCGGGCGGGTGTTGGTGGGAGCTTTGGGGCGGTGGCAGCAGCATCAGTTTGGGGGTGCCTTCAGCGTGCAGTGGCAGCTTCAATATGGGGGCATTTGTGGTGGCAGAGCAAAGCATACTGGGAAACCCAAGGCACTAGCAGGGCTTGGTGGTGACTGTGGTGGATCGGCGGCAACATCGGCAGTGCCCAAGGAGCGGCCTGCCTTGGGTTTTCAGGGCTTCGGCCCTTGCGGGGGTGGCATTGTTTGGGGACTTGCCCCTGGTGGGGGGTGCATTAGGGGCCCTAAAAGGGGGCTTGGCTCCCTGTCGTGGGGGGGGGGGGTTGTCTTTGGCCTCTGGTGTTCACAGGCCCTGGGTAGGAGCCAAGGTGGTTGGGGTTCTCTGCTCTTGCCTTTGCTCTTAAGGTGTTTACACCCCTCTTAAGGAGTTTTGGGGTTGGGGCTTGGGTGCTTTCTTTTCTGTTGCTTTTATCTGGATAGCGTCATGCCTCCTAAAAAGGATAGAGGAAAAACGGGGGGCCAGCCTATCTGGCCTCCTCACCGGCCTGCTCTCCAACCGTCTTCCTCTGATGAGGATGATGCAGATATGGTGCAAATTTAGGGCCTCATTCAATAGATGGAGGTGCTGGATCAGGCAAAGAAGGTTCCTTCAGATAAAGGTGCTGGCCCTTCGGTGTTCCGGCTCGGCCTTGAAAACACACTAGGGGGGCAGCTAAGGCCCAGTTATTAAAATCCATATTTGACAGGCTGGCGTTATTGGAAGGTTCGGCTGTGCCTACAGTCGGGGCTGTTGATGATGATCCTTCGCATCTGGAACCCAGTGGGCATCTTGTTCCAGTAACATCTGGAGTCAAAGTACCTGGCATGCCTGAAGGACCAGATCCTAGTGGGGGAAATGGAGCCTAGTGGGGGAAATGGAGGTTTGGTGGTTAGTCGCTCCCTTGTGGTTTGTGCGGCCCAGGGAGGCTAGTTGGCCATGGAACTGTATCCAGAACTTCGAAAATCCTAGGGCACAGCAGTCCGGGAGGTGTGAAGTCATGGAGATGCCCAGACCCCTTGAGGTTGACTGTGAAGGGACAGAAGTGGGTTCCCACCTGCTTCTATCCGGAGTCAGGGTGTGTCGCCCATTTAGGCCGATTATCGATAAAATAATTGACAATAAAATTGTGGCCCTTTTTACATCCAGCATTTGGTGTCCATGTCTTCTTGGGCTAGGGTCTGGTGACAATGACTGTATGTGGATGTATAGGACTAGACTGCTAGGAATAGGTTAGAATGATGTAGGATTTGCCCCTTTGCTTTGATGACTAAAGATTTTTGTTCTATTTTTCAACCAGTTTGTTGAGGGAGGAGGGCTCAGAACCTTCCCCAGGAGTGAAAACATGCTCAGTATCAGCCAAAACTCATGAGCAGAACTGTCCATGTAAAGCAGGATTCAAAAGCACTCTCAAGAGGGTGTTTGGCCATAAAGACGCACATGAGGGCTAAACGGTTTTTACTGCACAGTCCAGTTAAAAATTCTACTGAAGCCCTGGGGATGGGTCCCTGAGTAACATCCATCCTGGTCCCATTTGGTATCGTGGAGCAAGACTTTAAGCACTCCTTTTAAGAGCCTTGTCTTCCATTAACACGATTCCATGTTCTGTTCCACTGACAGTGTTCACCTGGCTAGCCAGGAATCACCTTAATTCTTAGGTACCCTGTCCCAGAGTTCCCAACTGTGGCTAATTTGCATTCTCTGCAGTCTCGGGCCCAGCTGGGTCTTTATTAATATTTGGTGTTTATTAATATTTTCTTTGAGCTTGTGGATATGGGATGGGACCCTTACTGTGGAACACTGTGGATGTTTTGCTCTGTGTCTGAATCAATTATAATACTCATGTATATGTTTTGTTTGTTTTGGCCCTCTCCCCACTTCATATTGTTTAATTGCTGCATACTTAATTGGTTTAGAGACCTGAAACTTGATGATGGTCAGACTGAGGCCCATGTTAACATTTCTTACTCTATAATCACACACACACACACACACACACACACACACACACACACACACACACACCCCTACCTTATACACACAGTATAATTACTATTTTTATCTTGCATATAGAGGAAGTTTTTAAGATGGATATGTCCTTGTGGGAATGCCCACTTATCTCTTGCTTTCATTCTCCCTTAATAACATTTATTTATCGGACTTCTGCTGTGTCTCCCATCTCAAACAAAACTGCCCGCTCTATTCAACGTACAACTTGCAATAGGAAATCCCATGTAATAGAGTGTGCCTTGCAGAGTGACACCTCCATGGATGGCAGCCCTTACAGCCACAGCTCTATTGCTTCCATGCCTGCTGGGTCCTGGTGATTGAGTAGAATGGGGTTACACAACCAGAGAATCAAGGTAGGAGAGCTGTCTTCTCCTCCTGCCTTGGTTAAGAGCAGGATTGAAAGCTGGATTACCCTGCTTTGAGCAAGCTTGGCTGGAGGGATTTTTGTGAAAGCATACAATCATGCAAATCTGGGTAGCCTACCACTTACCATGATTTTAATTAGGGATGAGCCCGGTCCGGTCCGGAGGCCATTCTGAAGGCCTCTGGATTGGTCTGGACATGAGGGTGGTCCGGTGATCCGGCATAGGTGTGTGGGGCTCTTTAAGGGCAGGGGAGGGTTACTTCCCCCCCCCCCGCTGTGTTTCCTCCGCCGGCGCGTTTGTTTGGAAAAGCTTTTGGGGCGGCTGGATACCTCCCTGCCGCCCCTTCCCCCAGTCGTTGGCAATAGGCTTCAAAAAGCACGTCGCGCGCGCACGCCACGTCTCCGTGTCACATGCACGCACAACTTGCGCATGTGCAAAAGGCTTTTTGAAGCCTTTTGCCTATGACTGGGGGAAGGGGCGGCAGGGAGATATCCTGCCGCCCCAAAAGCTTTTCCAAACAAACGCACCAGCGGGGGAAACGCAGCGGGGGGGGGGGTTTAAGTGCACCCTCCCCCACCCTTAAACACACACCCTTAAACACACACCTGTGCCGGACCACAGCTCCGCAGTTCCGTGCCACATCCCTAATTTTAATGACACTGTGAACCAGGTCAATGAATAAAGCAAACAACAGCCAAGAGTTTGGAGCATCTGAATTCTTTTTCTACTGTTTTATAAAGATATGGTCTGTCTGACTGATGTACACAGAAACAGCTATTGCCAAAGCAGCTAATGCAAACATGCTGATGTGAAAAATACTGCCCTAAAATTTGTACCTATTTCATTTTTGTTAATAAAAGACTCATATTATAATGCTTGAGGGTTAGCAGTCAAGAAGAAAATGTAAGACTAAATTTCATTATCCTCATACACAGCATGGTTTCCATCAAAGCTATTTTCTACGCCACATACAATCAAATGTCTAAGCTGAATGGTCATTTCCTACAGAGAAAGGGCTAATGCTATGATTTGCTTCTTTTATTTTGAGTTTCCTCTGCAGGTTGTTATTTGGTTCTTGGATAAATGATTTCCTGAGATATGAAATTAAATATTCAGTAGATGTGATCAACAAAATTAATTTTTCTCTTTAGATTCCCACATTATGGACCCTGGTAATATAATAAATATATTTTTAGAAGCTATAATATGTGAATTGCTTTAGCCTGACTGAAGAAAACAAAGTGTTCCCAGTGGAGAGCTTCTAACTAATATAATTAGAAATTAGTTGGCATATCACATATCTTTGAGGCTATATATAAACCTCCCCTGAATAATTCAAATAATAAATTTTGCCCCAGTGGAAAATAGAGCTCATTTCTCTGAATTTGTTAAATGTTTTCATTTCCAGAGACATGTGCTCAGGGATATTACTAATAAATTTTAAACCTTGCTATAATCTCTACAGGTATTACTTATGTAAATCCTCACACTACAGGGTGAAGTCATATTTCTGTCCCTCTATTGCTGTTTGTGTTTGCCTTATTTTCCAGAAACTATTCCAGTTTTACTTCTCTCCTCACCATCCAATTTTCATCTTGAGATTTAGCACTTCCTTTCTGAAATAGAAAATGCATTTTAAGACTTTGAGAATAAAATCTATAATAACTTATGCAGCATTGCCAAGGCTTTTGGTTATAATCTTAAACTCTGAATAAACTACTGCAGCAGGAGGGGAAAAACTATTGCGCAACAATCATGTGATCAAAATAGGGGTGTGGAATTCAGATTTTCAGTGATTCGATTCGTATCCGAACTGAAACACCCCTGTTCTGTTTTGTATCCGAATATGGCCCATCCGAATCACCCCGATTCAATTCGGATCTGAATTATTCTGAATCTGAATCGATTCAGATTAAAAACCAGGTCCTAGGGACAAAATAGTGGGGTGGCGTGGTAGTGCCCAATGGGTGGAGGCTACCACCCAAATTTCAGGGGGATTGGGCAAAGGGCTGATTTTTGGTGAATTTTTGAAGTTTTAGTGTCTTTGGGGCAGATCGGGGGCATAACGTGGGATCTGGGACAAAAGAGTGGGGTGGGGTGGTAGTGCCTGATGGGTGGAGGCGACCACCCCAACTGCAGAGTGATTGGGCAAAGGGCTGATTTTTGGTGAATTTCTGAAGTTTATGCGTTTTTAAGGTTTCCCCCCATTAGGTATAATGGAGGGTGTATCGCTTCACGTCATGGGGAAAGGGGTGGCCTAGAGTGGTGTGGGGTTGGTGGTAGTGCCGGGTAGGGGCAATGAAGCTACCTGAATTTTTTCAAAGGATTTGGGGAGAGGGCTGGTTTTTGATTAATTGTTGAAGTTTACGTGTCTTTAAGGTTTTTCCTCATAAGTTATAATATAATGGAGCTTTCAGCAGCCCCATAAGTGCACCTGGTAAAGTAAAGTATGCCGTCAAGTCAGTGTCAACTCCTGGCGACCACAGAGCCATGTGGTTTTCTTTGGTAGAATACAGGAAGGGTTTACCATTGCCTCCTCCTGTGCAGTATGAGATGATGCCTTTCAGCATCTTCCTATATCGCTACTGCCCAATATAGGTGTTTCCCATAGTCTGGGAAACATACCAGTGAGTAGTCATTAATATATTGTAAGGAAAGTTAGAAGATTGTAAGCAAGCAGGAAAGCTGTATGTTCTTTTTGGTGTACTCACAGCAAAAATGATCACATCCCAAACTACTGTATTAGTTACTAAGTTTTTCAACAAAGGAATTAGAGTGTGCTAATTAGATCCTATATAGATCGAACTCAGATGTCTTGTTTACACAGAACACTGAATGAAACCTAAAATTAAAGCTGATAGGAATGGACATACCCCATTTTTGCCTTGCTAGTTGCAGGTAAAGATGGTGGGAGACATTCAGCAATATTTTTTGAAGGAAGAGGAAAATTCTTCAGAGATTTGGGGCAGGGGACAAATTTAAAAGAATTGCAGGGATGGGGGGCTTCTGCAACTCAGGCTGCAATGCCACAATCATGTAGGGCTGTGCACCATTGAAAATATTGGAAAGGATCAGATCTAATATTGATAATATTGGAATCAGATTTTGGGACCCCAAGGGATAGTTATCAGATTTCCAATTGGGAATCTGGGAGGGGGGTGGCATCTGGATATTTTTCACATAGAGGTTAACAGGGAAATGGGGGGAAATGGGAACAGATGGGTCTAGGATTTTGGAATGCATTTATAATTCCTTTGATAATTAGTGACTTGGGGGAAATTAAAAATGTCTAAAAATTGCTAAAACCAGCTTGTTTCATGGTAGAAAGTTCCAAAAATGTTAGCAACTTAAGCCTGCAGTCAGTTCATCAATCCACCCTTATGTGGAGGAATCTGCCCTTTTTCATGAAAAAGGGAAAACCTCCCCACTTTTGTGCTCCTATTTTATATTTCTGGAATGGCTGGTCATAGACCTCTGAAATCAGGGAAACATATATGATGGAATGACAGGAGTTCGTGTAATGAATTTAAAGCAAATCGATCATCATTTGATATTTAATGACCCCGCCCCCCAATTCTGGAACAGAGGCAGCAGAAACAGTGTAACAGCCGAGAGGGTGCGAGAGCGAGAGAGAGAGCGCGCTAAGAGTGAATGAGTGAGTAAGTATGAGGCTATTCTCACGATTGGCTGAAATCAGGCTAAGGGAGCCTAGCCCGATTTCAGCTGATCTTGTGCTGCAACAGGAGCTGTGCAGCCCCCGGCAGCAAACCTCCCAAAGTACCCCTCCCCTTAGCCGAGGTTAATGGAGTGAGCGCTCCATTAACCTCATCTTTTTGAATATGTGTCACCGTGGGGCACAGTGACAGTTGAGTAGACCCTCAACAGGGACGCTGCAAGCAGCCTCCTGGACTCAGGGGTCTCTCCAGGATGCCCCGTGCTCTCACGTGGGGCATCCTGGAACTTCTGGGGGCCGTGCGCCCCCCGATCCCCACAGTCCCTGCTGGTTCCATGATGGAGCCGGCAGTCATGTGGGCAGCTGATCTGGACGCCCAGGGCTCCATGGGTGATTGTCTGCGGGGAGAGTGGGCTATGCCTGCTTTCCCCGCAGACTTAATTTCGGCGAGTCTCACTGATTGTGAGACTCGCCTCTGTATCTGTTAGATTGTTAGCTGCTGAGTGTTATGTGAGCAAGAAGGCTAGAACACCAGCAGATTGGGCTGAAACTGCTAGGGATGTTAGCAGAGGGAGCTGGTCCTACTTTAACCTGCTAGGCTTTAGCACAGAAGGCTAGCAAGTTTGCTTGCTTGTATTTTTGTACTCTTGCCAACCTAATCTTTTATCTACTGTTCCTGTAGGTTTCTATTTATTTATTTATTTTTGAAACATTTTACCACAGGTAAACCTGATCTTGTTTTTATTATATTTTATTGGTGTCTCTGTCAGTTATTTTAGTCCTACCTCACACCTACTGCCCTTTTTACCACACTACTAAGTTTGGTCTTGCTTTTAAGTGACAGAGGGTTCAGTGACTGCAAGCCTATGCTTCCACACAGCTTTAAAAGTCTGTTTTGTGATGACGGATGGTTGGACGGAGGGCCAGCTGTGGCCAAGCCCCCTCACACAAGCACCGCACAAGAGCTCAAAGTTCAAGTGTTGCTGCTGCAGTCACCGCTACAGTGCTGTAATGTGATAGATGAAATACTGCCATCAAGAATCAAGTTTATTTATGGTCATAGACCAAGGCATAACAAAGCAACATATTTATTTATTTATTTATTTATTTATTTATCTATCATATTTATTTATCACATTTTTACACCACCCAAAACTTAAATCTCTGGGCAGTTTACAACAAGATTAAAAGTAAAACATTAACTTAAAACAAAAACAAAAAATTTAAAAGCAAGAAATTTTTTAAAACAATATTCTAAAAACAACATTAAAACAATATCAGTTAAAAGTCTGGGTGAAGAAAATGCGTCGTTAGTAATATGGTCTCTCCTGGATGACCCAGAGACCAGCCTGGCTGCCGCATTCTGGACCAACTGTAGTTTCCAAACTACAAAGGCAGCCCCACAGAGAGAGCATTGCAGTAATCCAGTCTGGAGGTTACCAGCAGATGTACCACTGTTTGAGCTCATCTAACTGAAGAAACGGACGTAGCTGGCGTATCAGCCGAAACTGATAGAAGGCACTTCTGGCCGCTGTCTCAACCTGGGACACCAAGGAGAGACTTGGATCCAGAAGCACACCTAGACTGCATACCTGTTCCTTCTGGGGAAGTGTGACCCCATCCAGAACAGGCAAATCAAAATTGTCTCTCAAGTTCTGAACCCGCACATTGAGTACTTCCGTCTTATCTGGATTCAGTCTCAGTTTGTTATTACTCATCCAGCCCATTACCGACTCCAGGCAGGCATTTAGGGAGTCAGCACCTCTCCCGATGATGCTGACATGGAGAAATAGATTTGGGTGTCATCAGCATACTGATAGCACCATGCACCAAATCTCCTGATTATATCTTCCAGCGGTTTCATGTAGATGTTAAACAACATCAGAGACAATACAGAGCCCTGAGGGACACCATACAAAAGTTCAGATGTTGAAGAAGAGCAGTCTCCAAGGGACACCATCTGGATCCTGCCCGAGAGGTAGGAGCGGAACCACTGCAAATCAGTGCCTCCCACCCCCAACCCCCTCAGATGCTCCAGAAGGATACTATGGTCAATAGTACTGAAAGCCGCTGAGAGGTCCAAAAGGAGCAACAGAGTCACACTTCCTCTGTCCATTCCCAGTTGGAAAGCATCCATCAGGCCAACCAAGGCTGTCTCCACCGCATAGCCAGCCCAGAAGCCAGTTTGAAATTGGTCTTGGTTTCCTCCAAGACTGTCTGGAGCTGAGAGGCCACCACCCTCTCAATTACCTTGTACAGCCACGGAACGTTGGAGACAGGCCTTTAGTTACTCAGCTCTGAGGGATCCAAGGTAGGCTTCTTTAGAAGCGGTCTAATAATTGCCTCCTTAAGATATCCTACCTTCCCTCAGAGATGCATTTATTATCTCTACCAGGCCTTTTACAACAACCTCCCTACTAGATCGAACAAGCCATGTCGGGCAAGAGTCAAGAGGACAGGTGGTGGGCCACGCCATTCCAATCAGCTTGTCCACATCCTCAGGAGTCACAAACTGGAACTGATCCAACCTAACCACATAAGAGGAGTCACTGGATACCTCCACATCAGATACTGAAGTAAGTATTATATCCAATACATAATCATGAAAATGGCACAGCTTTATCTTGTGAACAACTCAGCCATCTTTTGCATCAATCTGGAAGCTTCACACTCTAGTAGCTGTGTAACAAAATTTTGCTACTGTATATGAGGCACCTATGTCATTATCAGAAAGTAAAAACTTAACTAACCAGTCTTCAGACTGTCCCAGAACACTGGTCAGTAAAGGTAAAATTAAGTGCCGCCTGACATCCCAATAAAACCTATAATTCAACAAAACATGATTTACAGTTTCAGCTTCACCAGAGTCACAAGGACACAGTCAGGCATCCCAAGGCACCTGATGAAACCTTCCAATAAGCAGGGCTGACAGAAAAGCATTAAATTGGGCTCTCAAGAAAGCCCAGCAGAACTTGGGGGAAGTGATGGAGGACAGATACAATGTGGGTAAAAAGCCCGCCCTTGTCTTTAGAGATCTGTTTAAAAAATAGGCAGACAAGCCATCTCATTTTGAAGTTCAATGTCCTCCAATCGCTGGCTAACTGCTATTTTAGCACTCACTAAACCCATTTCCAGCAAGGAATCAGGGAATAAACCAATGCTGAGGGGTTTATTTGTTATCCTCAAACACTAGGACGGCTGTGGTACAACTGAGAGTAACTTGGGTATAAGCCCTACTGGCCTAAGATGGAGTTTCAGGCAGTAGTAAATGATTAATATCCAAGCCCTAGTCTCTACTTTTGGTAACCCAGCCTCCTACCGGCTCACCGCATTGGCGGTACATCTAGGAATGCCAAATAGAGCTCTAAGAAAACCAACCTGGGTCCTTTCTAGAACGGCATAATTTTCATGGGGGCCTAACTGAGTGCCATACAGTAGTGGTGGTATGGTTTTAGCTGAAAACAGTTTGATGGCAGCCGGTATATATTCGCCCCCCTGAGAATGATAGAACTTCAGAATGGCTGCCGATGGAATCCTGCCATCCATACACAAAGTTGTAGTAAGCCTACCTCATCCTTGAAGCTATTTTAAATGAGTTTCCCAGCACACAATTCCCTTGTTCATCCCTCCCACCATGAACTAGCACCGATGTCAAAGTGGGAATAAATAACATTCCAAATGGCAAAATTAATTGAAAACATATTTTTATTCATTCATTTCTTTTTTTAAAAAAATCATGTTTATTCAGTTTTTTGATTGATTGATTAAGTGCTGTCAAGTTGGTGTCGACTCTTAGTGACCACATAGATAAGAACAGATAACCACAAAGATAGTTAAAATATATTATATCTCTACATTCCTAGTTCCATACAAGTGCTACATAGCAACACTGGTAGATTCTGATAATCTTTTCAGTCACTACAATTATAATTTGTAGAGCTTTTTCTGTGGCTGCCACAGGGCTTTGGAATATGCTCCCTGCTAAAATAAGAACATCTTCTTCTCTGTTTGTTTTCAGGAAGACCCTCAAGACTCATCTGTTTTCATAGGCTTTTAATTAGAATTAATTTTAATAATTTGTTTTTAATAACTAAGCTGTTGTTTTTATTGTGTTTTGTGAATTTTAATCTGTGACATTTATATTGCTTTTTTAAATTTTGTACACCACCTAGAGATGTATATATCAGGCAGTATTAAAATATGATAAATAAATTAATTAATTAATTAATTAATTAATTAATTAATTAATTAATTAATTTCTGACTAACAAATAGCATACTAGTAAAATTTTAAAATGTGGAAAAATTTCCTTAAAAGATATGGAGTCTGACATATTCAATTATTTAGAGTAGAATGCAATTCATCAATAGTAGTCCATGTTTGTGTACTACTCAAAATTGAGGACAATTTACTTATTCTTGAACATGCATGCATCATGTTTGCTACAAGCTGAAAATTGTAATGCAGTCCTTTTACACAAAGTTGTTTACTTAAAATATATGTACTGTACTACTGTCTAAAGCTTTGTAACAAAGTGGTTTGTGATTCAAGTGTAATTATAAAAGGATATCACAGTATAACCCTGTATATTGTGAACATTGATAAACTGTTTTGTAATTTTTTACTTTGGCACAAAAGCCATACACCCTCCTAACTTTATAGAGAAAGCACCAGTAATAGAAAGGGTTAGCACATTAAGGACTCCATCCTACATGTTTCCCAAGGATGACTAAAAGAATTTGAAGGGTGTGGAGATGGGATGCACTCAGTGTGGGAAATTACATTTACGCTACATCTATCATACCAAAAATCACAGCTGAAAATTTAGTTAATTTATTATATGCAAAAAGGCAATTCTCTAAGGCAGTCAACTATCAAACCAAATTTACAATGGCATCAAAAAGAACAGGATGCAACTATCCCTCAAGTATAACATGTATAGGAAGTGTTAAGAACAGCACTTGCATTTGGGGATTATTCACATATGAAAAGCCTCGCTGAATCAGGCCAAAGGCTTATGTCGTCTAGGATCCTATTTCCCACAATGGTTCACTAGATCTTGTTGCTCTGGTGGGAGATAAAAGGCATCTCCCCTCTCCTGTTGTTGCTTCCCTGCAGTTAGTATTATGAGGCATACTGCCTCTGAAACTGGATGTAGCATATGGCCATCAAGATAATTAGCCACTGATCAGATATTGTAACAGCAAACAGACCATAGAGGACAAAAATCTATTTTGACAAAAACTAGCCCAACATATTCTATACCAAAATCTGATTTGCTATGGGAAGTATTTAACTTATAAATCTGTCAGTCTAAAATGGTTCATAGGTTATTAAGGGAAAATAACACAGCTATTGCATATTCTATCCTGATTAGGAATGATAGGATGTGAAAGAAATCAAAATCTGGAAAAAAATGTTTGTGCCAAATTAGACAAAATGTCACAGCTAAAGACTTAGTATCCTTGAAATGGATGTGGAAACTGAAAGCTTTAAGTGAAATGCAAAACCATTGTACATAGTTCAGAAACTACAATTGGTACAGAATGCGGCAGCCAGATTAGTCTCTGGGACAACACCAAGGGACCATATAACCGCCCTGAGCCATTCTGTAATTGTAAACCGCCCTGAGCCATTTTGGAAGGGCGGTATATAAATCAAATAAATAAATAATAAATAAACCGATTCTAAAAGAACTGCACAGGCTGACGATATGTTTCAGAATGAAATACGAAGAGCTGGTTATAAAGCCCTCAATGGCTTGGATCCAGGGTACTTAAGAGAGCAGAGTGTCAGAGAAGGTCACCAATTGTCACCTATAGGTCACCTTTTAAGATCACAGGTGATGATCACCTATTAAGTTATTACTATCACCTATTAAGGTGATAACAGGTCATCTGGAGAGGTCCAGTTACAGTTGCCACAGTTGCCATTTAGTGGTATCTCTGGACTGGCCTTCTCTGTGGCTGCCCCAGGGCTTTGGAATACACTCCCTGCTGAAATAAGAGCATCTCCTCCTCTGTTTGTTTTTGGGAGGACCCTGAAGAAGTACTGTTTTCCCAGACTTTCAATTGAAATTGAATTTTTAATGTGATTTATTTATTGAGATATTAAAACATTTAATATTGTTTTTATATTATGTCTTTTTTTCAGAATTTATAATGCATTTATTAGTAATATAAGTAAAAACAGAAAAGGTTACATCTCTGAGAGTCATACATGATTACAAACAGAAGCATATCCATCATAAAAGCCTCCTCTATATGCAAGATACAAACAGTAATTATATATATATTTATATATGTGTGTGTATATATAATTAGAATAAGAAATGTTAACATGGGCCTCAGTCTTACCATCAGTAAAATTTCAGACCTCTGAACCAATTGAAAATCTAACAGTTAGACAATATAAAGAGGGGAGAGCCATAACGAACAACAAAAAAACCCATATACATGAGTATTATAATTGATTCAGGCGCAGAGCAAAACATCCACAGCAAGGGTCCCTTGTCATACCCACAAGCTCAAAGGTATTAATAGACATATTATTAATTAATAATATATCAATACAAACTTATGATTAACCAGGGTGAAAATTACAACAAAAAGTAAAACCTTCATAAATGTAACTCACTGAAATCCATAACGTCAGTGAATATAGTTTCCCTACATAAATTTCATTCTTCTTTTGATTCAAAACCTGTATAAAAATTGTTCAGAAGCTTTCTCAGAATAAGGTCCCACATGCTCAAGTCTCTTTCTAATCTTTTCCATTCCAGTTCCTCTGATTGACACGTAAAAATATTGATAAAATAATGCCTAATGGAATACCAAATAATACCATTTGTTCCGCTGCTAGATGGATAAAGTCTAAGAAAAGCTATGAGGGGAAAAAATTAATATCTTTTAACCACCCTACCTACTAGTACAAAAACAAAAGAAAGCTTCTCTTGTAAAGAACTATAAATTCAGTAGGCCTATCATGACAGATAAAAAGGTATGGGAAAAAATTCCTGGTCTGGGTTTCAATATTAAGTTATATAAACAAGAAATGAAGGTTCCATTGGTTGTTAGTTGATTTATAAAAGCTATTAGTTTCATACAGATATATAAATCCCATAAGTTCTAGACAGGAACTCCAAAATAAAAAATATAATTATTGTATCACCAGCGAAGTACATAGAGGGGTCCTTCAAAATGGAACAATAGCCAGTCAAAATATAAAGCTCAGTGCCAAATCATGCAGCAAAATCTTCAGCATATATCCATTATCACTTCGTATTGTCTCTCCTCCCTACAACGCTACACCATGACAACACACAGAAAGTACAAAAATGCAAGAAAACATTTCAGCTCTCAACTGTAAAAGTCTCATTCAGAACAAAAGATCAAAATAAGTCTAGAGCCTAATATATAAGAGGATTGAAAAAATAATTTTTGAACCTCTCCTCTGACTCCCTCAAATATTAAAAAAGAAAAAGAAAAAAAGATTACTCATAGAGGCCGACCTGACAAAAACATGAAATTTAAATGTAAATTTTTCTCCTAAATAACACAGAGCCACCATGAAATTCCCAACCCTTACACACTGATTACATAACAATTTAACATAAATTCATGACTGGTATCCAAAACCTGTCATACAAAAACAAAAAAGTAAAAAAGATTGACAATAAAAAGGGATAAAGTAACAGATAGAGTAAAATAACTAACTGTGGCTCTCATCATTTTAAAGACCAACTGAAATTTTCATGATCACAATCTTATACAATAACATCAAGTCATATTTCAAATTTTATATTATTTATTATTTATTTATTTATTCAATTTTTATACTGCCCTTCCGAAATGGCTCAGGGTGGTTTACAATTAAAAACAGAAACCATTTAAAACCAATAACAATTAAAACAGAGATATAAATATTAACACCAATTTAAAAACATCTTTAAAAAAATTAAACTACCATAATTAAAACCATGAAAACCAGGTTAGCATTAAAACAATTAAAACTAATTAAAAACCCTAAAAAGCCAGGCCAAACAGATGGTTTTTAGGGCTCTCTTGAAGGTCAATATGGAATTAAGATTATGAATTTCTGCTGGGAGTGCATTCCACAGCCCGGGAGCAGCTACAGAGAAGGCCCGCCTGTGAGTTGCCACGAAATGAACTGGTGGTAACTGGAGACGGACCTTCTCAGATGACCTTAACATGCGGTGGGGATCATGTAAAAGAAGGCGCTCTCTAAGATATCTTGGACCCAAGCCGTTCAGGGCTTTAAAGGTAGCTAGCCAACCCCGCACAGAGCGTCTGTGCACTCTTTGGGACCGGCGGTTACACCCCCCCACTTCTGCCCCAGTCTCCGCTTCCGGGCCCATCTGCCTCTCCTTCCCACAGCCACTTCTGCCCCTCCTTTCTTTCCCCCCTCCTGGGCCTTGCCTCTGCAGCTGGGCCTGGCCCGCCACCTCTGGCCTCCACAGCTGGGCTGCCGCGGCAGTGACCAATCCTTCTGGGTGTGCCTCAGCCAATCAGGCACATCTGTCACCCTGCCAATCAGCTGGGCACTGGGACGCACATTCTAAGGCACACCCTGGAGAATTATATATCTAGATAACCAGCACTTTATATTTTGCCGGAAACATATCGGCAGCCAGTGTAATCGTTTCAAGACAGGCATAATATGGTCTGAAAACAGACTGTTTAGTTACCAGCTATAAAATATCTTGTCAACGCCCAAGTTCCAATGCAGTGAATAAGTCAGAGCTCAAAGTAAAAATTACAATCTTCTAGCTGAAAACTAAGCTGATAAAAGTGTAGGCAGTAGGCTCTGCAAAGGAAAGGAAGAAAAAAAACATCCAAGCAGTGGAATTTCGTTGGTCAACATCCTCTTCCAGCAGCCCTCTTCTTAACGCCGTAAATCATTCCATAATTGCTTCTAGGAAGGTCAGTAAGAGGTTCAGAAATGCAAAATAAAAATACCAAATATCTTGCATATTCCCAGATGTAGCATCTCAGAGATTAATTAGGAAAGGAAAAGTGGATAGGTAGTTGTGAGGTCATCTCTTCAGCTTTGATAATATTTGCCTCTTCCATTCAGCCTGTTGCCTATGCAGAAAGGTTTATTCTAGGGGTTCATGCAGGGAAATCTCCCCAAACTTCCCCCACTGGGGAAAAAAGAGAGCCCTGCATGCAATCCGATCTCCATCATAATGATGAGAGATAATTGGACCAAATAGGAGCTGAAACATCTGGACTGCTAGCCAGATGCTTCTCTTTGAGATGCCATCTTCGCGAAGAGTCTATATTATGTTTTAACTTGTACACCGCCTGGAGATTTCTATTTCAGAGAATATAAAAATTCAATAGATAGGTAGATAGCTAGGTAGGTAGACAGACAGACAGACAGATAGATAGATAGCACAGAGAAGAAGCAAGTTGCATTATTATTCAAGATTAACAAACCATGCTTCCCCCCCTGCAAAAACAAAACAAAACTCAGCCATACAATGAAGAAAAGCAATGCCTTATATGCAGAACAAAATATATGCTTTTGCTATCAGGGAATTCAACTGTACATCTAGGTTAATGAAGAAAGGAATAGTTTCAAAGTGTATGGAGAATAAAAACAGAATCTTCCCAACTGGTCTCGCTCCAGAGATTGCAAGGAAGTTGAACCCATTTAAAACACAAATACAAACTACAAAGTAGAGTGGAGGAAGACTTTATCAGAGAAATGGTCTCCTCTGCTTGTGTCACTAACTTGTATGAGTTAACATGATCATGCTCCCATTCCCCAAGAAGCAAGTAGAGCGTGGATAGTTTTTCATGAGGGAAAGAGAAGAGACAGAAGGCAGGACATGACATCCTACTATCTCTCATGCAGGGCAGCTATGGAAGGTGGGTAGGGTCTTGGCTATTTAAACTGGAGTCTCAGTTGCTTACAGGGTGGCACCCAGCCTCCTGCTGTGGCTCTGTAGAACTATCTGGTCCTTGTTTGGATAGCTGAATAGGAATATGTCATTTTTGTAGGGGAAGAATGGTAGTTCATTCCCCAAATAGCAAAGCAAAACCAGTTTGATGAGAAAGCAGCAAAGCATGAAGTCTTGAGACAGTTCTTTAGTATTGAAGAGCTACAAGGATTTATTTAAAGAAAAGGTTACAAACAAATGTGAAGAAGCCTGCAGCTTAATAAGAACAAAGAGAGGAGGAGTCCAGCACTTTTATCCATGACCCTAAGCCCCCTCCAGTGGTCACTGAAGCTGAGAGCTGATGCTGCCAGGGTCCTAGCTCCAACAATTTTGACCTCTATAGATCATGAGAGGTTTTCTTTTCTTTTCTTTTGTGCTGACTCTGTATTGTTTTGCTGGAGGGATTCCACTGTAGGAGCCCCTGGTGGCGCAGTGGTAAAACTGCCGCCCTGTAACCAGGAGGTTACACGTTCGATCCTGACCAGGGGCTCAAGGCTGACTCATCCTTCCGAGGTCGGTAAAATGAGTACCCAGAATGTTGGGGGCAATATGCTAAATCATTGTAAACCGCTTAAAGAGCTTCAGCTATAAAGTGGTATATAAATGTAAGTGCTATATTGCTATTGCTATTGTATTGCAGGGTGCCTGTTTGAGCAGGGCAGTTATATTTTGCCCACAATAGGCAAATTAAGTGTCCCACTGATTGAGGGGCAGAACCTGGTCTTGAGGCATGTCTACCCAAAGCTCATTTGCTTGGAGCATGATAACCTAGCCAGGCCTTTTTAAACATAGATTGGAATATATTGGCAGTATGGAAACAACAGCAATATTGGTGATTGTTTAGGGTGTCTGAGCCAGAATACAGTGACCTAGATGTGGGGTTTAGGTGGATCAGGATTCTTTTACAACTTTACTCACCATTCAGCTACCCACACTGAAGTGTAGCAGTTAGAGAACTAGTTCAAATATTTAGTTCAATTATCAATACAACAGAGGGAGAGGAATGGCCACAGAAGATGATACAATGCAGGAAATTCACAAATAATGTGAATAACTGCACACCTTTTCAGATCCATCAAATGGTATGACAGGTAGCTCTTTACAGAATTTCAATATTGCAGCGATTACACTGAATCATAAGCAAATACTCAATGCTCTCATTAACAGGGAGCAAATAGTAAGAGCAATTTTTTAAAAATGTAAGAAATACCAGGGCTGAATGAGTATTCCGGATTTTATAAAATGTTTAGACTCATATTGGATAAGCTATTTTGGGAATGCATAACAGTTTTCTTCTTAAAACAGATAACAGATCGAATTTTTAAAAAATATGAAATTAAATATTTAAATATGTAACAATGAGACCTTGATTTATTTATTTTTGCTAATGCAATATAAAGCATCTAACAGAATTGAATTGAGTTTCATGAAGTTCTTGAATTTGTGATATATTCAACCGATAGGCAGAATTAATCTGTCAGAACCTATATTTCTGAACAGAAAGGTAAGGCAAGGTGGTCCTCTGTCTCCTTTGTTATTTCATTTGTTTATAGAAATTATCACAACAGCTATAAGGAATGATAATTATATTGCAGGTATACAGGTGGCCCTCATCAGGCGTGGTTGCATCAACCACAGTTCTACATAACTGTGATGCGGAAATAGGTTATTCGTGGTTGCACAGTGGCTAGAAATGACTTCCAGTGTCACTTCCAGACACCATTGTAGAGCACAGACATTTTGGAGTACATTTCGAGACTCTTTCATTTGAAAAAAATATTTTCTTTGGCCCAAACTTTGGCTGATTTGGTGGGTTTCAGGGGCATTTCTGAAGCCCTGCAGCCCTGGAGAGCAAGATATTGTGCATTTATACTTTTATTTCTCCCCTCTTCCAACTTCTTAGGCATTTTTTTCTGTTCAGAACCTAATGCCCCAATTCCCATAGAGTTAAGGTTCCGTTATATGTGGTTTCCATATTTGTCCCTATAGGCGAGAACAGAACCTCCGCAAATAATGAGGGTCACCTGTACATTTATTGGAAAGAGGACACAAAGTTCTCTTAATGAACAGAATGCAAGGTGGTGGCTGTTGTTTTAAAAGAAATATTAAGGAATATTTGATAGGGATGTGCAAATTGATTTGGATACAAATCGATTTGTACTCGAATCTAGCTGATTTTGGTGATTCAGAGACAAAACAAATCACCCCTGTAGTCCATTGGCTAGATTCAAGTAAAAATCGAATTGTGCCTGATTCGATTCAAATCAATTTGAGTTTTGTATCCCTCCTATTAATTCCCCCAGATTCCCAGATTTCCATTTAAAAAAAAAAAAAAAAGCTAAGCTCTAGTCCTTATAGAAGTGGAGTTATGGAGCAAAATGTGTGGTCACTATTTTTCAAGTGTTTGGATTCTTTGGTGTATAATAAATTTCACTCAATGAATCCTTATGAGGATTTATTACACACCTTCATTTCTTCTATTCAACTGCCATGTGCCAGCTACACCCCACTCCCACCCACAAGGCAGTGGAGTACTACTCAGTTTAATTGTTGAATTGTTGAAGGTGTTCTGAGTGTAGATTCTCTGATAGCAAATGAGAGTAGATTCATGGTTTGTATTGAAAATCTCATTTGCTACCAGAGAATCTACACTCAGAAACACCTCAGAAACAACAGAACCCTGTAGCTCATGGGTTAGAAAGCCATTGGGGTGGCTGCCACCTTCTGTTCACTACAGTGCCACTCGCTCTGGGCCACTCCAGCACCCCTCAAGTGCAGTTATGGGGCTGCAGAAACCTACATGATTCCCTATGGAGAAAAACCTTAAAGATGCGTAAAATTCAACAAATCACCAAAAATCAGCCCTCTGCCCAAATCCTTTGAAAAAATTCTGGTAGCTTCCTTGCCCCCTTGGGCACTACCACCAACCCCACACTGCTCTAGGCCACCCCTTTCCTCCTGACATCAAGCGATACACCTCCATTATATCTTATGGGGGAAAACCTTAAAGACGTGTAAAGTTCAACAATTCACCAAAAATCAGCCCTTTGCCCAATCCCTCTGCAATTTGGGTGGTAGCTTCCACCCATTAGGAACTACCACCCAACCCCACTCTTCCACCCCAGATCCCACTTTATGCCCCAAATCTGCCCCAAAGACACAAAAACTTCAAAAAAAATCCATCAAAAATCCGCCCTTTGCCCAATTCCTCTGCAATTTGGGTGGTAGCCTCCACCCATTAGGAACTACCAGCCCACCCCACTCTTTTGGCCCTGTGACCCATTTTTTGATCCAAATTGATTCAGATTCAGATTAATTCGGATCCAAATCGAATCTAGGGTGATTCGGATGGGTCAGATTTTGACCCCAAAACAAATTGGGGGTGTTTCAATTCAGATTTGAATTGAAACATCAAAAATCTGATTTGCACACCCCTAATATTTGATTAGGTGAAAATAATTGTTGGGTGAATTTGAAAACATATTTTGTTACCAGGCTACATCAGAAGTATTTGGAATTAGCATTGCAGAGACTTTGAATAATAAAAATTAAAAAACATTGAAATATGTTAAATGGAAAGAAAAAGGAATTCAATATGTAGGAATTATATTTTCAGAGAATATTAAAGATCAAATACAATATTTATATTCCCTTTGATTTAAAAAAAACTGCAAGAAAACTGCAGAGATGTCTTTTTTAAAAAAATGGGAAACAGCCATGATAAAAATGAAAATACTTCCAAAACAATTATTTTTAAACTTACTAGTAATAATTCCTCTAGAGAGATTAAAGAGAATACAAAATTTGACTACTCCATTTGCAATGAAAAATAATAATAAAAACATTCCAAGAATTATGATATTGCAGAAAGAGGAGGATTAGTATTGTTGGCCAACATGTCCCACAGCAATAGGAGGGCACAGCAAGAGCTGTACCCTTGCAGAGAGGCTGCTGCAGATCTCAGCCAAAAGCTTGTCTTGCAGCCAAGTGTGCACAGTCCTCAGGGATGTATTTTTGGAAACCAAACAGTGCATCTGGAGGGAGGAAAAAGCAGTGAAATTTGCTGCTTTGTGTACCCAGCTGCTGGACAACCTTTGGCTGAGCTCCACAGCAGCATCCTTGTGATGGTGTAACTAACTGTTGCTCCACCCTCCTAATGTCACAGAACATGTGGGCCACCAAAATTTGTAAAATATGAGGAAAGAGCTATGATTACAGCTACATGTACTTATTGAGACATAAAAGTTGGTGATGGCTTGGGAAGTTGGGATTTAAGATAGCAAAAAGTTTCTGACTTTTCTAACTGGAAATGGGCTGGTTGTGTAAGGTATAAAAAATGACCAAACTCTGAAATGTTATTAAGATCTACTAATGTATAGGGATGTGTGAAATGTTTCGGATACAGAACGATCTGTACCCAAATCTGTCTGTTTTGGGCAATTTGTATACAAACCAAATTGCCCCTCTACAAGCCTGGAAAAATTTGGGTCCAAAACAAATCGCCCGAATTTTGGAACTGAATGTTTTGTTGGTTTGGACCTCCATTTTGTGGCAATCTCCGTGTAGTCTCTATTTTGTGTTTGACATCGATTTGAATTTCCTGCCCTTCCAAGCTTCACATTGGTAAACGAAAGCATTGGCTGATCTGCTGAAGATTCCCTCCTGGTTCCAGATTGGCTCTTTTGGCTCTTGCCGCTCCTGACTGACCCCACATTAGCCAGGGGAAGGGTCAAAGAAGGGGCAATGGTTGCAGGGGAGTTCAAGGAGGGTTTCTCAGTGAGATTTAAAGAGGCAGCAGCCACCATTCTGCCTTTCTGCCTCATGGGAGGAGAGAGAGAGAGAGAGCTTTGCCTTGCCTATTATTATTATTATTGTTGTTGTTGTTAATAATTCGATTTCTATACGGCTCTTCCAAAACTGTTTCAGGGCAGTTTACACAGAGAAATAATAAATAAACTAGACTACCCCGCACAGAGCATCTGTGCGCTCTTTGGGACTGGCAGTTTCCTTTCCCCCTGCCTCACCTTCTGCCCCAATCTCTGCTTCCTGACCATGGCCGACCATGCTGGACCCAGCAGCCTCTCCTCCCCACCACAACTTCTGCCCCGCACTTTCTTCCCCCCTCCTGGGCCTTGCCTCCGTGGCCGGGCTGACCCACCACTACTGCTTGCCTGCCTCCACGGCTGGGCCGGGCCCACCACCGCTTCTGACCTCCATGGCTGGGCCCACAGCCGCCGCGACGATCAATCCTCCTGGGTGTACCTCAGCCAATCAGGTGCCTCCACCACTCAGCCAATCAGCTGGGCGCTGGGACACACATTCCAAGGCACACCCAGGAGAATTAAATATATAGATAAGATGGGTCCCCAAAGGGCTCACAATCTAAAAGAAACATAAGATAGACACAGCAACAGTCAAAGGAGGTATTGTGCTGGGGGTGAATACCAGTTACTCTCCCCCTGCTAAATAAAGAGAATCACCATGTTAAAATGTGCCTCTTTGCCAAGTAAGCAGGGGTTACTAACTTCGGGTGGGGGGGGGCTCATGAATTAAAAATAAAATAAAATAAATTTAATTACCTTCTGCTCCTTTGGGGGGCTTCTTATAGGCTGTGCCTATAGGAAAAGTTTTTTTAAAAATGGCCACTGGGAAAAAATGGCCACTGCGCATGCGCAAAGAGTGCCTACAAATGGTAGGCCAATCAATGGTGATTTCAGAGGCCAGCGAGGGGCAGGGGAATCTGGGGAAATTAATAGGAGGGATCCCAGAATGTTCTGGGAGAACCTGCCCCCCGTGGCCTATAGGAAGCCCCCCAAAGGGGCAGAAGGTAATTAAAATTTATTATTATTATTATTTTTAAAAAGAATCATGAGCCGGCTGGAGGGGCTCGGTACCAGTCCAGATGGAACTGGTGGGGGAGTGGGGTTGGTTCGACTCTGAAGCCCCAAATCCCCAAACTGAATCCCTGAACAGGTTTGCACATCCCTAATTCTGAGGCCATGGCAAAAATTAATCCTAAACCCACTAACTCTTTCGCAGAGCACACATAGAGCCAGGTCTCATGATCAGTGAGACCCGGTTTGGGAAGCTCAGCGGGGAGAGTGGGCGAAGTCTGCTCTCCCTGCAGACGATCAGGCAGGAACCCTGGGTGGCCTGATCAGCCACCCACACGATTGCTGGCTCTGTGACGGAGCGAGCGGGGGCTGGGTGGTTCGGGGTTTGCACGGCCCCTGGAAGCACCACTGGGGAGACTCCTGAGCTGGGAGGCTGCTTTTCAGCCTCCCACTGGGGGTCTACTCATGAGTAACCGTGGTGCAGAGACATGCCGCGGCTACTCACGATCAAAAAACCCGGGTTTGCGGAGCGTTTGCTCCGCAAACCTGGTTTAAGGGGCGGGCTACTTGAGCGGGTTACCTGCTCAAGAACCACCAGGCTCGCAGCCGAGCCCGATGGTTCCCACGATTGCAGAAAATCGGGCTAGTGGAGGCTAGCTCGATTTTCTACAATCGTGTGAATAGCTCCATGAACAGGTATACTATGCTTCCCTCCTACTAATCTCAAGTCTAACAGTATATATAGTATCCAAATCAAATGCCTTGGATGGTTTGTTGTTGTGCCTGTATTTTGGGGACCTCATAGATGGGCACAGGACAGATTCTCTTTCTCTTTATTTTTCTCTATGGACTTCTTAATAATTTTTATTCAAACTAGATTGCTTGCATCTACAATAGGTTGTGCTGGTGCCACAGGCTCTGATGCCATATTTAGGCATCTAAGCAAAACTTAGATTTGCAAATAAATAAATAAATAAATAAATATTATGCAAGGCATCTAAGCAAAACCTCTCAATCACTTGTTGATCTGTTACAACTCATTCTCAAAATTACTATGCCTATTCGGAGTTCAAACAATATCAGTCAATAAATAGAGAAATATACACCTACATGCATTATTACCTAATGCTTTGACCAAGTATCAGACCCTGAACAAATTAAAGTACAAATCATACCCAACTCTGATATCTATGGATAAACAAAACCAAGGGAAGGCAGGAATGGACCACTGAGAAAGAATATGCTACAGTCTTATAGGAGTTACTACACTGAAAGAATTACAATATGCCAATGCCACAGTGCTCACTGTTGCATTCCTGGAAATATGGATGACTTAATTAGAGCTTTAAATAATGAAACCTTTTTATCACACTGACACACTGAAAGTACCTGGAAGCACTGATTATCATGAACTATGACTGCAGCATGTCTGTCTTCTGTCATGCTGTAATTTCTCAAAATGCTTAAATGAATTAACTTCATAAATCAACAAAGAAGAGATTATCTTATTTTAATCCAGACTTTGTTTTTTCTGCCTCTGGGAGAAAGAGAGGGAGGGAGGGAGGGAGGGAGAGAAGGAGGGGAGAGGGAGAGGGAGAGGGAGGGGGAGGGGGAGGCCTTGGCAAATAATATTTGGGCAAAACATTCAAGTTTATGATTATTTGCCATCATATTTTTTTTTAGCACAATCTGTTCCAGTTACCAATTCTTTTCCGAAGTCTGATACAACACTTTTATTCTTAATATAATCCTTGCAAACAATAAACATTGACTGACATCCTAACCAAGCCGTTGTGTAATGAGCAAAGACTGCAGAGTTGTACTAAATATATCGGGATTTGCTAAAGCACTCTTGTATAGCTTTATGGCTTGTATGGTGTTCCCACCATTGAGTTTGGACTTTAGCGGGAACACCATACAAGCCATAAATACCTGGGCTATACCTATTATCAGATACATTGCAGGAATAATAATAATTATTATTATTAATTCAATTTATATACTGCGCTTCCAAAAATGGCTCAGGGTGGTTTACACAGAGAAATCATATATAATTAAGATGGATCCCTGTCCCCAAAGGGCTCACAATCTAAAATGAAACATACAATAGACATCAGCAACAGTCACTGGAGGTACTGTGCTGGGATGGATAGGGCCAGTTACTCTTGGGGTGGATACGGCCAGTTACTTCAGAATAATAGACTGGACCCAGGCAGATCTAGAGACGCTAGATCGTAAGACCAGGAAAATCATGACCATCAATCATGCTCTGCACCCCTGCAGTGGTGTAGATAGGCTATACCTCCCTCGCAGCTCAGGTGGAAGAGGAATGCTGCAAGTCCGTCAAACAGTAGAGGAGGAGAAAAGAGGCCTTGCAGAATATATAAAGGACAGTGAAGAAGATGCACTTCAAATGGTCAAGAACGCGAAACTATTCAACACCAATGAAAGAAAGCAGACCTACAAGAAAGAACAAGTCAAGAACCGAGCAGAAAAATGGAAAAATAAGCCACTGCATGGTTAATATTTGCACAATATAAGTGGAAGATCAGACATCACCAAGACCTGGCAATGGCTTAAGAATGGCAACTTGAAGAAAGAAATAGAGGGTTTAATACTGGCTGCACAAAAACAGTCACTAAGAACAAATGCAATAAGAGCAAAAGTAGAAAACTCAACAACAAACAGCAAGTGCCACCTTTGTAAAGAAGCAGATGAAACCATGGACCACCTAATCAGCTGTTGTAAAAAGATTGCACAGACTAACTACAAACAAAGGCATAACAAGGTAGCAGGGATGATACACTGGAACATCTGCAAAAAATACAAGCTACCTGTAGCCAAAGATTGGTAGGGCCACAAAATTGAAAAAGTTGTAGAAAATGAAGATGTGAAAATATTATGGGACTTCCAACTAAAAACAGACAAGCATCTGCCACACAATGCACCAGATATAACTGTAGTCGAGAAGAAAGAAAAACAAGTCAAAATAATCGACACAGCAATACCAGGGGATAGCAGAATAGAAGAAAAAGAAATAGAAAAAAATCACCAAATACAAAGATCTACAAACTGAAATTGAAAGGCTGTGGCAGAAAAAGACCAAAATAATCCCAGTGGTAATTGGTGCCCTAGATGCAATTCCCAAACACCTTGAAGAGTACCTCAACACCACAGGGGCCACAGAAATCACCATCAGCCAATTACAAAAAGCAACGTTACTGGGAACAGCCGAAATTCTGCAACAATATCTATAATAATAACAGCAACAACACTGATAATAAAATCCAGCCATCCCAGGTCCTTGGGAAGGACTTGATGTCTGGATAAAACAAGCCAGTCAATAACACCTGTCTGACTGTGTAAACAACAACAATAATAATAAATATTTTTTTTGTTAGCCACCCATAACCAATTGTAATTTGGGCAGCTCACTGCAACATTAAAACATCCAATAAAAACACATAAAATGCATCAAATCACAACACACACATACAAAACAAATACAATAGAAAGCAATCTATTTTTTTAAAATCAATTTTAAAAATCAGATTTAAATTTAAAAGGCCTGTGTGAAGAGAATGGTCTTCACCTGGCAAGTGAAGCCCAATGCTGGTAGCACAAGCATTCTTGCAATGAAATAATGCAACACTAGTATGGAACACAAGCTCCAGGATTAGTGCAAGTAGCTAGCATAACAGCTTTGCATGATTTTAATGTCCTTCAGCAAGGGCTTTGCTAATCAGGATATTAGCCATGTACTATACTGTAATTGTAAGCATCACCACCATAATCCTTGTGTTTATAAAAGATAATTTAAAGCAAAACAAATTGGCAAAAATATATTAAAAACAGCATTCAAAGCCACATAAAGAATGGTAAATAACTTGGGTTAGAAAATACATTACAGATCTTTAGCAAATTAGAGTGGATTCATGGTGTTTCATTGAAAATCTCATTTGCTATCATAGAATCCACACTCAGAATACCTCAGAAACAACAGAACCCTGTACCCCATGGGTTAGAAACCCGTGGGGGTGGTTGGCACCCTATGTGCACTACACTACCACTCACTCTGGGCCACCCCAGCACCCCCCAACTGGAACAACCAAGAACCCCACACTGCTCTAAAGTCTTAAAGACGCATAAACTTCAACAATTCCCCCAAAATCAGCCCTCTGCCCAATCACTCTGAAATTGGGGTGGTAGCCTCCACCCATTAGGCACTACCACCCCACCCCACTCTTTTTGCCCAGATCCCATGCTATGCCCCCGATCTGCCCCAAAGACACTAAAATTTCACAAATTCCCCCAAAATCAGCCCTTTGCCCAATTCCCCTGAAACCTGGGTGGTAGCCTCCACCCATTGGGCACTACCACCCTACCCCACTATTTTGCCCCTGGGACCCATTTTTCTTACCTGAATCGATTTGGATTTTGATGTAATCCAAATCCGAACTGAAACAGGTGATTCGGGAAGCCCATATTCGGGCACAGAACAGAATGGGGGTGATTCGATTCAGGTCCCGAACTGAATCACCAAAAACCTGAAATGCACACCCCTAATATAGGCTGTCCCCAGTAAAGCTGCTTTTTGTAATTGGCTGATGGTGATTTCTGTGACCATTATTATTATTTCAATTTCTATACCGCCCTTCCAAAAGTGGCTCAGGGAGGTGTACACAGAGAAATAATAAATAAATAAGATGGATCCCTGTCCCGAAAGTGCTTACAATCTAAAAGAAACATAAGATAGACACCAGCAACAGTCACTGGATGTACTGTGCTGGGGGTGGATAGGGCCAGTTACTCTCTAAATAAAGAGAATCACCACGTTAAAAGGTGCCTCTTTGCCCAGTTAGCATGGGGTTAATTAACGTGCCTTAGGACTTTCAGTTATAAATTCTTCTTCTCAGTTGCTGGTAAGACTAGAGACCTACATTTTTGCCACCAGTGTATAAGTCCCTGAGGAATTTAGTTGACAAAGATCTTATATAATCTTAGCATTTCTCTCTCTTATTCATATATGTATCTCCTCCAAGTTGTAGAAGGTAAATCTAAAAGAAGACTAACAGGGCCCCTTATGTCAGGAAAATGAGCACAAATTTCAGCTTAAGAAGATTTTTTGCACAACTGAACCTTGTACAATGGCCACATAGTTACATAACTCTGCTTAGCCACAAGCACTTTTCCTTCGATCCCACTTCTTGTCTTCTTCGACCACATCTCCCAGCAGATTGTATGCCCAGATTGTTGGCTGTGGTAATACTGAATCTATTAAACTAATTTTCTGATTTCAAGAATATGATTTATTATTTTCCACATCTGGAATATCAAAATGGTTTGCAGCGCTGTATTAATACACTTTTAGTGGTGAGAGAAAAGATTACACTTTGCAGTTTATGAGGGATTACACAAAACACAGACATGGCATGCAGCCTAAGGCTGAATAATGGCTCTAACAATATAAAGAGCCCTTTCTCACAATTCATGAGAAAGGCTTGGGGGTGGGTGAGGAGGAAGGTTCATTAACCTTCTCTTCCCTGCAGATGATCTGTTGAAGGAGCTGGATGCGTGGAACATGCACCCAGACAATCCTCCGCTGCCCCAGGACGTGTCGAGTACATTCTGGGTATCCAGCAGAATATCCACCAACGTAGGCCCTGGGTATTTAAAAGAATGTCTTCTTCACCATGAGCCTCACCGCCTGTTAAGATCATCTGAGAGGTGCACCTGTGGTTGCCGCCAACTCATGGCTATTAGGGAATGAGCATTTTCCGTTTCTGCCCCTGTACCTTGGAATGCACTTCCTGTTGAAATAAGAGCCTCCCCTTCTCCAATGTTTAAAAAGGCACTGAAGACACATTTATTCATCCAGGCTTTTAATTAGATTCATGGTTTTAAATTTTTAATGTCGGTTTTAAATTATTTCAATGTTAATGATTTTAATATTTAAATGATTTTGTTTAATTGATTTAGTTTTTATTTTAATTGTTAATTGGTTTTAATTGTTTTTCTTTTTATGTAAACCACCCAGAGCCATTTTTGGAGGGGTGGTATATAAATCAATCAATCAAACAAACAAACATACATTCTGGTGCATTCTGGGTATCCCCCCCAGTGACAGGCAGGAGCCCTGTAGTCTCCCAGACCCGGCTGCAAGCAGCTGGTGATGGCAGATGATTGCAAAAACTGGGCTAAAGAAGCAATTGCTCTCTTAATCCAATTTAAGAGGCTAGCCTCTTTAGCAGGTTTGATGCCAAAGCGCCTCCGGGATTGTGCACGATCTTGCCGGTTCTTTCGATCAGCCAAGACCAGGCTTGGCTTCCTTAGTCTGGTTTTGGCTGATTGTAAGAACAGCCTCTAATAAAATGAAGGAAGGTCTCTAGTATTTACTATTCTTTGCTTCTTAAGATCTCAGTTCCCTAAAACCATGTTATGAATTCCACCAAAACACAAGAATTAAGGAATCACATTAGAGCAAAGGAAAATAGTGTCCATGACTTGGCATCCCTTATCTCAATATAAATTCTTACCCAAATTATGGCCATTCTGAAAATATGAAAACAAAAATTGTTGAATTGGTTGTTCCTGAAACTCTGTTATATTTAATCAATGAGAAATATAGAATGTGATTCTAGAAACAGTCAGAGATGCAAATAAGATTAATTCAGACTGAATATAGAAACCCGAAACCCAGCATTACTTGTGACGTATATTTTTAAAACCTCAGTATGAATCCAATTCACAGCGCTCTTAAAAGGGCTGTAATACTGGGGAATAAAATTGCTTGCATCTATTGATAATTCAATAGGACTGATTTGATTCTATACACTGCAGTGTCAGCAAAGGAGCACAAGTAATCAAATACTAGAAACCCTCCAACAGCACAATGCCAGCATTCTTTAAAGATGTGGTTTCCAAACTGTGTTCTGTAATGCTGGGATTCTTTGGAACTTTGAGTTCCTGAAGTGAGAAAATCAGTAGGCAGACAAGCTTCCTTGAAACGTGGCTTGCCTACCTGAAACATGCAGCCACAGTGAGTGCTGAATGTGTGCACATGAGGTAGCAGTGAAGTCCAAAATGCCCTCCAAACTTCTTCCATAAACTGAGTGGGCACCCAGAGGTGATCTTTCCAACGGACCTTGGGGATCTGGTCTGTGGCCTCCTGTCTCCAGGAGGGGCCTCCAAATGTTTTGGGGGACCTCCTCAGAGGCCTGCTGCCACACCTCATCCACCCAACTGCTGCCCTGTGCCTGTGGGAAAGATCGCCTCTGTGCGGGCTCTGTGCGGGCGCAGCAGCTGCCACCAGCAACCACCCACCGCCCACCAGGGTGCCAGCAGCCACCCACCAGGCCCTCCTAGGGAAAGGAAAGCAGGACTAATTCAATAACAGTGAATCTCACAATGAAGCGAATTCACACAAGCATGCATGTGCACTGGATACCACTCCCTACATGAATTCCCTTAACAGAACGGTAAGCTGTTTTGAAGAGGAAGTCCTGTCTGTAGCGCTTGATCTGTGCCCACCTGTAGTTTCAGGCTTAAATTTATTCATCAGCAGCAGTCATGTGTGGGGCTGCAGTTAGGATCGGGATTGCAACACAGAGGTTTGGGGGATTTCCTTTACTGCCATGCTGTTATCTTGTAGGGGGGGAAATCTCTCCCCCAGCTGATATTTAATCCCCAAAGGGAACTAGCAACTTCAAGAGAGGCTCTTTTCAGCAGGAGAAGAATGCGTAGGAAAAGGGTTAAATACCCCCTGCCTCTGTGCTGCAGCCCCATTTCGAAGAGTCTCATGCAGCTGCTACTCATGAGTAAACAAGCCACTACATGTTGAAACATTGGCTATCATGTGTAGCCGGCCTTTAAGAAACAAGGAACCTGGAGCTCTCCAGGATAAATAATTATTCTTTAAAGCACTCTTTTAAAAGAGCGAAACAGCATCTTGTGGCACCTAAAGATTATCGTGATATACATTTCTGAGAACTACTGGAGCCCTCTTCTTCACGGACTCCTAAACCACCATGACAGTATATACCACAATCAATCTGTTAAGCCTCTGAGGAGTCACACAAGACTCTGCTTTGGTTTTTGCTGTAAGTTTGCTAGAATTTAGCAAGAAAATAAAGATATTCTTGAAATTGAAAAGAAAATAACCAGCAAAGAAAGGAGTGAAATATGGCTGAAAAAAGCAAGGTTATCACCCTGAAAAGCAAAAATCTCTGGCCACAGATCTTATCGTGTGAGGTTACTGCTCCTGATAATGAGTGTTGCTAAGAAAACATGTGAAAAACCTTGCAACACTTGGCACCCACCCAAATCTATTTGGGCATGATAAGCCCTGAGCACTCTCCTCATTCCACCCACTCCCATCTGGTTGAATTTCAGTCCTGCCCCCTGAAACAAGCCCAAGAGCCCCAAGAAACTCCTGCAATGGCATGCAGACAAAATCACTCCCCAGGCACATTGCACCCCCACCACAGCCTCAGACTGTTTCCAGTGCTCCCCAAATCTGACCTGAACCCTCCTGATGGCTGGTTGCCCAGTCCCTGCCGCATCCCACCCCTTCCTGACCTGGTGCCCAGATGGACAGGCCCACCAGCCACTGCGCCCACTGCTTCCACCACCACAGGGGAGGCCTGCTTGGCTTGGCTCACCACCCCCACTCCCAGCTGCACGAATGGTGGCAAAGATCAGCATGGCCGGGGGCCAGCAGGCTTCTGAAAGCTGTTTTGTTTTTGAAAAATACATGTTGGGAGGGGGGCCTTGCAGTGTGTGTGTGGGGGTCATGGCGGAAGGGGGTGGGGGCTCCAAAGCCCTTCAGGTCCAGGCTCCAAAATCACCTAGTTGTGCCACTGTGGGCACCTTACAATAAGCTCAAAAACCCTCCACAACATGCTTATGTTTTGTAGATGATGCATAAATACAGGAAGAGTTCCTTTAAGTAGAAAATTTAACATTTAAAAGAATTCTTTGCCTGAAACCTTCCTGAGCCATGAGATTAAGAGATGAGTAGGCCATCAGTGTGAATGTCTCCCCATCATTGATTGATTGATTGATTGATTGCTCTAACATATTTTTATACCGCCCAAAACTTATGTCTCTGGGCGACTTACAAAATAAACAGAAAAGTTAAAACAGCTAAATGACAACAAATAAATTAAAACATTGGTTAAAATAAATGACAGCAAAAAGTTAAAACGTTACAGCAATTTAAAACAATATTTTAAAACAAAGTTAAAACTATTAAAATGGTATTTAACTAAAAGCCTGGGTGAACAAATTTGTCTTTAGAGATTTTTTTTTTAAATGTCAGAAATGGGGAGGCTCTTATTTCGGCAGGGAGCGCATTCCCAAGCATCAGGGCAGCAATGGAGAAGGCCCGTCCCTGAGTAGCCACCAGACGAGCCAGTGGCAACTGAAGACGGACCTCTCCTGATGATCTCAATAGGCGATGGGGTTCATGACGAAGAAGACATTCTCTTAAATACCCAGTGCCTAAGCCATTTAGGGCTATAAAGGTTTTAACCAGCACCTTGTATTTTGCCTGGAAACTTATCGGCAGCCAGTGTAGCTCTTTCAGTACAGGAGTAATATGGTCTCTCCGAGATGACCCAGAGACCAACCTAGCTGCCACATTCTGAACCAGCTGTAGTTTCCAGACTACATACAACGGCAGCCTCACATAGAGTGCATTACAGTAATCCAGTCTGGAGGTAACCAGCATATGTACCACTGTCCTGAGGTCATTTATTTCAAGAAATGGACATAGCTGGAGTATCAGCCGAAGCTGCTAAAAGGCTCCTCTGGCCACCACCTCAACCTGGGACACCAGGGAGAGGCTTGGATCCAGAAGCACCCCTAGACTGCGCACCTGTTCCTTGTGGAGAAGTGTGACCCCATTCAGAACAGGCAGATAAAACTCATCTCCCGAGTTTCGACCCTGCACAATAAGTACCTCTGCCTTATCTGGATTCAGACTAAGTTTGTTATCCCTCATCCAGCCCATCACCGCCTCCAGGCAGGCATTTAAGGAGATTATGCCTTTTCCTGATGAGGTTGACATGGAGAAATAGATTTGGGTGTCATCAGCATACTGATAGCACCCTGCACCAAATCTCCTGATGATCTCTCCCAGCGGTTTCATGTAGATGTTAAACAACATCAGAGACAATATGGAGCCCTGAAGAACACCATACAAAAGTTCAGATTTTGAAGAACAGTCTCCAAGGGACACCATCTGGAACCTGCCCAAAAGGTAGGAGCGGAACCACTGCAAAACAGTGCCACCACTCCCAACCCCCTCAGACGCTCCAGAAGCCTACTGTGGTCAAAAGCTGCCGAGAGATCCAAAAAAGGACAAACAGTGTCACACTTCCTCTGTCAATTCCCAATTGGAGATTATTCATCAGGCCGACCAAGACAGCCTCCACCCCATAGCCCGCCTGAAAGCCAGTCTGAAACAGGCTTTCAGCCCGTTAATTCAGCCCGCATGAATATTAATCGTGCTTTTGTCTAAATCGCTCCTCTACACATTTCAAATATTACTTTAAAGTAGTATTAGGAGTACATGTAGACAGAGCTTCAGACAAACCATCCCTCCGTGCATTGAGGGAACAGTGCATGGTGGTGGTGGTGGTGGGGCATATATGCATATACATGATACACTCACTTTTTAATCACATGAGGCACACAAGTCAAGCAAATTATCATCCAAGCTGATCCTTAAAAAGTATGGCTTTCTAGAACTTGGATCCATCAGCATTGTGGAAGCCCACATAAACCACACTGGTGCAAGCTCAGTTTAATGTGTTTGTGGTCTGTAGAGGACCTCCAAATCCTGTCTCCAAATCCTGATACCTTCCTTTAATTGAATTGTATGTTGGGCCTTCTCTGCTCTTTGAATGTGGATTTCTGTTAGGATATCTATTAAATATATAGTCTAATTCACACACACATATATTCATACCTAAAGGAAGTCTGTATTCCAATTACATATACATATATAATTGTACTTACAACTGTATGCAATGTATTGTGTTCACATTCTGACATCCTGTTATATAATTACTTCATAATTATGTTTGCTACTTTAATAAATTAGCAATCAATGCTTCTTAAAACCATTTTATATGATTGACTACAATTCATGCTTTGGGCTCCTTTTCAGTAAATAATTAAAAGTGTATCTTTTCTAATTTCCTTTATTTATATTTGCAATTCAGGTGGCATTTAATGTGAAGAAGTTAATGGGAGATGTTTCCTGTCCTACCATTCTTCCCTTAATATGCGCACTTTAAACATGTAGCACTTTATATTTGAACTTTCTTTATCCATGCATCATACTTTTATAATGGCTGATATTCAGACTAATGAAGCACTGGTGTAGGAATGTGCAGCATATGCTAAGTATCCTTTCCATCTGAAGCCATTTTGCTCCCTACAACATGTTCCTGAGGATCACGCAGCCCTCATGGGCATATTTTAGGAAGCCACATTGGGCTTCAGAAGGAAGGGGAAAGCAACGAAAGCTGCCCCTTTCATGCATTATGTGCCGCTCATCCACTTCATCAGTGCTTTATTTGTCTGGATGTTGGCCAATGGGGATCCAAAGGATAATCAACTTATTTCCAAACATGGAAGGATGATTTTTTTCATTCCTGAGGCAACCCAGACAACTATAGACTAGTCTCTAACCTGCCCTTTTAGGGCAAGGTGATAGAGCGTGTGGTGGCATCCCAGCTGCAGAGGATCTCAGATGATACGGATTATCTAGACCCTGGATATGGGACTGAAACTGACTTGGTCTCTCTAGTGGATGTCCTACGCCTGGAACTAGACAGGGTGAGTGCATCCCTGTTGGTTCTGCTGGACCTCTCAGCGGTGTTTGATACCATCGACCATGGTATCCTTCTGGACCGCCTCTTGAGTATGGAAATTGGAGGCACTGCGTTGGAGTGGTTCCGGTCCTTTCTTGGGGGAGGAGGGTCCAGAAGGTGGTGTTGGGGCCACCTACTGCTCGGCTCCATGGCCATTGGCCTGTGGGGTCCTGCAGGGTTCGATTTTGTCCCCCATGCTGTTTAACATATACATGAAACCACTGTGAGAGGTCATCCGGGGACTTGGACTGAGTTGTCAGCAATATGCAGATGACACTCAGCTCTATTTCTCCTTGTCACCTGATCCTAGGGAGGCAGTGGATGTCCTGAATCGGGGGCTGAAGGCTGTGATGGGTTGGATGTGGGCCAACCCACATCCACTGAAATTGAATCTGGATAAGACGGAGGTAATGTTGGTCAGTAGGATAGCCAATTGGGATGAGGAGTTTTTACCAGTTCTGGATGCGGTTGCACTTGACTTGAAGGAGCAAGTACTCAGCTTGGGGGTATTACTGGACCCGGCTCTGCTTTTGGAAGCTCAGGTGGAGGCGGTGGCCAGGGGTGCCTTTGCACGGCTTCGGCTAATGAGCCAGCTGCATCTCTTTCTCGAGAAGGCAGATCTGGCCACAGTTACCCATGCCTTAGTCACGTCATGGCCGGATTACTGTAACATGCTCTATGTGGGGCTGCCCTTGAAGAATATTAGGAAACTGCAGCTAGTGCAAAATGCAAAATGCAGCAGCAAGGGTTTTGTCTGGAGCTACCCAATGGGAGCACAGCACACCCATTTTGAAAGAGCTGCACTGCCTACCAGTTTGTTTCCGGGTCCAATTCAAGGTGCTGGTTTTGACCTTTAAAGCCCTTAACAGTTTGGGCCCGGGATACCTGAGGGACCATCTGGTCCCAAGGGTTGCTGTCAACTTGACAAGGTTATCTGAGGGGGCTCTTCTCCAGGTGCCAACAATGAGGGAGGCTCGGTTGTCGTGCACGTGGGATAGGGCCTTCTCTGTTGCAGCCCCCAGACTCTGGAATGTTCTCCCGGTGGCTGTTCACTCCTCGGTCTCCATCACAGTTTTTAGAAAATGTGTTAAATCTTGGCTTTTTACCCAGGCTTCTATATGATTGTCTCTGCTGCTGCTTCTTTGTATTTTGTACTGTTTTTATGCTTGTATTTTAAATCTTTAATCAGATTTGTTTTATATTTTAGTTTAATATTTTAATTGTGTTATTTTTTGTAATCTTGTTTTTAATATTCTGTGTAAACCACCTTGGGATTGTTTTTAATAAAAGGCGGTATATAAATTTTACAATAAAAATAAAATTAAAATAAAACCACCCCCCATGGTTAAGAGCTCTCCAAAGTTGCTTTAAGATGCATATGGGTGCTTTAGATCAAAGCATAAGAAATCACCTATGAAATAACTCTGAGTCCAGTTTCGTTATGGTCATATGAGACATAGCTCTGAAAACTAAGCAACTTGGGGAAGCTAAAGCCCTTAGAAATCCTGAGCTTAAGCTTCAGAGATAAACCTTTTAGACTCTCCAGAGAAATCTACAAGCAGTTTCAGCTAACATAGTTATATAACAATGTTATTGGCCTGTTGATATCACAGCTTACAGTCTGTATCAGTAGCTTTTTATGCAATCTTCTGTGGCCTGCGAAATTAGGAATTACTAAAGGAAACTAAGTACCTGGTCAAGCTTCCAATGAAATTCTGCAGGACGAAAGGTATCGGCTTGGTCAAAATCTTTGCGCAGCAGAAACACAAGTCGACAATTGTGCACATAAAGTGCGTAGTGGTGTCGATTCATTTCTAAAAATATATGTTAAAGATAAAAAAGCATCTCACCATGGCTGTATAATTTATGACATATACATTAAATTTATTTATCTCATACCAAAGTGACTTTCCCCAAATCCATAGCAATGATTTAAAATCAGAAGTACCTTGAGGCCAATTCTTATGATTGAGTGTAAAACACCTTTCAATACCAAGTTTTATTCAGTATTTCAAAACTAGGGAAGGACAAAGAAAATGAAGGTTTTAAATAAAGCTGACTTACCTGTCTTATCTGAATTGCAGAGAATAGTTTCTTTCTCAGCTCTTAATCCTGGACTTGGGCCATGCTTCATCCACATGGTGATGGTGAATTGATCAGTTAGATTCTTTGGTACTATGCCATCAGGAATTTTGGCTCCTTGCTTCCCATCAAATTTAAAAATCATGTCATTGCTGTCTATCTGAAGACCAGCTGTCCAGTTAGTTGCTGCACTGGGAGTGGGTAACAAGTCGATGGCACCGGATGATGCTCCTGCAGATGATATATAATGAACATCCTGATGAGACACTAATGAGAAAGCTGTTCAACTGAAATCACCATTAAGAGAGACTGTGACACAATCCATTTAATTTATTATGAATGCCGCCTTTGTTTCCCAGTTCAGCAATGCTGAAGCTAGCACAACAACTTTCCAAACACAATACATACAGACATAAGTAATACATTATAGAAAACTAAGCCCATTTTCCTTCCCTAGTGGGAAGGGCCATAGTACAGTGATAGAACTCCTAGGTTGTGGATTCAATTAATGGCATGAGACACCAAACTGGGAAAGAACATAATAACATAAGAACAGCCCTGCTGGGTCAGGCACAAGGCCCATCTAGTCCAGCATCCGGTTTCACACAGTAGCCCACCAGAGGCCTCTGGAGAGCCCACAGGCAAGAGGTATGTGCCTGCCCTGCTGTTGCTCCCCTGCAACTGGTATTGAGAGGCATTGTGCCACTGAGGCTGGAAATGGCCCAGAGCCACCAGACTAGTAGCCATTAATAGAGCTGTCCTCCATGAATCTGTCTAAGCCCCTTTTAAAGCCATCTAAGCTGGTGGCCATCACTACATCCCATGGCAAAGAATCCATAGATTAATTATGCACTGTGTGAAAAAGTAACTCCTCTTGTCAGTCCTAAATTTCCCAAACTTCAGTTTCATGGGGTGACCCCTGGTTCTAGTGTTGTGTGAAGGGGAGAAAAAATTTATCTCTCTCTACCCTCTCCACTCCATGCATAATTTTATACACTTCGGTCATGTCTCCCCTTAGTCGCCTCTTTTCCAACCTAAAGAGCCTCAGATGCTGTAACCTAGCCTCATAAGGAAGGTGCTCCAGGCCCCTGATCATTTTGGTTGCCCTCTTCTGCACCTTTTCCAGTTCTACAATATCCTTCTTAAGATACGGTGACCAAAGCTGTACGCAGTACTCCAGATGTGGCCGTACCATAGATTTGTATAAGGGCATTATAATATTAGCATTTTTATTTTCAGTACCCCTTCTAATGATTCCTAGCATAGAATTAGCTTATTTCACAGCTGCCACACAGTGAGTTGACACTTTCAATGAGCTGTCCACCACAACCCCAAGATCTCTCTCCTGGTCAGTCACCGACAGCTCAGATCCCATCAGTGTATATGTGTAGTTGGTGTTTTTTGCCCCAATGTGCATCACTTTACACTTGCTTGCATTAAACCACATTTTCAAGTTTTTGATCACAAGAATGAGAATTCTTCATAAGGTTGAGTAATAGAATGCAGAATAATTATAACTTTACATGTAACATTAGCTGACCACAAATTTCAGAATGCATTCAAACTCACAGACAGATCCGATATGCAAATATAGCACTCAAAATGAAAACTATAGATACAACTCAATTGGTCAAGCGATATAAAAGATGTGAAATGGTGTAAAATATGGACTGGATAGGAATGGTGTGAAATGGAGCATATAGAGATCAAAATGGAAACTCCCCAGTACAAATGTCTGATCCCATTTGAGTTCAACCCAACATGAAATATTAGAGATGTGCAAAATGTTTTGACGCAGAAACATTTCGACTCAAAACAGGCCATTTTGAGTGTTTCGAGCTTGAAACAAAACACCCTTAAATAAAGGACCTGTTTCAAGCTCAGAACAAAACAACCCAATTTCAATTCAAAACATTTCAACATTTCGAGTGTCATTTTGGAGACCTGTTTTTCCTTTGCTGATTGGTTTTCTGGCACTGGCTTCCGATTCTGTGGGGGTTTGGGGGAAAGGATAAAAATTTGTTAAAAATGGTCTGCTTGCTCATTTCTTGTTAGGGTTGTGTGGTAGGTAGCAGCCATCATGCCCTACCACACTATGCACTTTGGTGCCCCTAGGAGCTACCCATGGGGAACAATTGGGTTTTTTAATTTCCCCATTGTTCCCTATGGCTGAAACACCCGAAACATTTCAAGTTTAGTTTTGTCAAAACAACTAGTTTGACCACTGTTTTTACAAAATGTTTCGGGCATCTTTTTTTTTGTTTCAAGCTTGAAACAAAACACAAAATCTGTTTTGTGCATATTTTATTTATTTATTACATTTATATCCCTCTCTTCCTCGAGGGAGCCCAGAGTGTTATAGTTACCCTCACAACAACCCTGTGAGGTAGGTTAGGCTGAGAGATACATGACTGGCCCAGAGTCACCCAGTGAGTTTCATGGCTGAATCAGGATTTGAACTCAGGTCTCCCCAGTCCTAGTCCAACACTCTAACCACTGTACCAAACTGGCTCTCATCCCTATGACATAGGGCTAATATCCCTTCTTTGCCAGTTTCCCTGCCTTCTCCAAACCAAAAAAAGAAAAAGCTATTCTGTGTTGTGACCAATCTTCAGTAGGGTAAAAGGGCCTTTGTTAAAGATTAGAAGTGCTGTCACCATTCCTTGTTTCATCCCACCCCCAGCCATTTCACCCCGAGTTTTCTCCTGTTTGGTAACTCTTCATTCAGCTTTGCATGCCTGGTAGAACCTTTTTATTATACCCATACCTTGGGGAATGAAGATGGGCAACAGTTGATGGAAAGGAGTCCCTAATCACAAGGTCTCTCCTAGGCTGGAACTGATGGTCTGAGTGTCATTTCCTCCTAGGAATGGGGCTTATGGCTTCAAATACAAACCCATGATGACTAGCAGGAAATAATGCTTTGGAACCTCTTTGGTGTGGTATCAAGTCCTCTCCACCACCTATTAGCCTTCTCTCTTACTCAAAATAAGGCTATTTCTGCTTAAAGAAGGCGAAAGGCACTGGGAAGGAAGAGAAGTGTACCTCACCCACTGGGGCTTTTCATGTGTTCTTGTTCTTGTTCAAACACTTAAAAAAAACCACAAACACCTCAAGACCTTTCAAATGTTCTTTAGGAATACTTTAAAAACAACAAAAAATGATTTTCAGGTCAAGCTGGTAGGGGCATACCATCACCAGTTCATTCTTTAAAAAAAAATAATCAAAACACCAGAGGTAGCTGTTTCCCAGATATGACATAGATTTGCCAAAAGTTGAATATGCTAATGAAACTTTATCAATGAAGGGGGGGAAATGCAAATGAAATTTATCTGTAGAAAAACCCTCCTACTAGAGGTTCATGTTTGCCATTCTGTCTGATCCATTCCATTTGTTTTAACACAAAATACAATCACCAGATACAAACCTTATTAAAGTATTTGTTGTGCTGAATTGAATTTTCTGATTAGTTTTCATCTTTACATTATATTTAAAGGTTGGGTAATTTATAAAGATATTAATTCTCGTGTATATGTCATCTCCATAAACAGCATCCACAAATAAGACAACACACATTTTAAAATGCATACAAAGACAGCATTTATTTTATAAACACTAATTCTGGGTAAGACACCAAACTGCAGTCCCTAACACAGAGATGTTACCTTTAAGAAATTATCAAGTTCAACTCACCCAGATGGCATAATCTATAGTAAACATTACAAAATAAACTTTACTTTCAAATGCAACTATATAGCCAAGTTCTACCCTCCAGGAGCCCTATTTGCAGCAAGCTGGTATCTACTTTCTGGCAGCCATTCAGGTTCAACCAGGAATCTTGCCACTCCCAGTTCAGGCTGGCATTGGGTGCCTTTGCCTTACCCAATGCTGCGGGGAAGGCACAAGACAGCCTGGATTGGCTATGTGCACAGCAGAGGAGGAAGGGCAGAATTTGCAGAGCCATTCAGCTTACCTTCCCCACCAGTGATTCAGTCTTTCAGCATTTAGCGACCCTCCCTTGCACCCTGGGCACAGAATCCTGGTCAGGCTTTCAGAGGCTAACTAAAATTGGGGTGGTGAGGCCTCTGAAAGGCCTTGGCCCTTGTGGGGTTGGCAAAGAAGAGCAAGGATCTTCTGTTCTGAGCAAGGGTGTGATTGCCCTGGAGATTCTGGGGAAAGTTTTTTTAATCTAACTCCTGACTTAGGTGTAGGCCTACACTTTTGTGGGGGTGGGTGGGGGCAGAGATTATTCACCTGTTGCTTTTCACAATGATTCTGATTGATTAATAAACATTTGGCCCTCCTTCCCATTAGGGTTGTGTGAGCTGTTTTGAATTTGAACCAGCTTGACACCAAACAGGCCCCGTTTGAGGACTCGATGTTGAGCCGGCCTTGAACTGAACCTGCCCCAGTTTGGCTTGAGATCGAGCCAAACATCACTGGCTGGTTCAGGGGTTCTGTTAATTTTAAAAAACTCACCACCTCTGGGGGCGCTGCCATGGCCATGGGGGGGTGTCTCTGGAGATTGCCCCTCCCCCACTGGCCTCTCCCAGTATCATAACAGCCCAGTTTGGGCCTTTGTGTAGTTGTGGGGGCTATTCTGGAGGCCATTGTGCATGCACAATAGACATCTGTGTGACTGGGGACATACAGGTGTCCAAAATATATAGATGTCTGAAAAGGGCCACAACTACATAGAAGCCAAGGCTGGAACCACTCAAACTGGGCCATTATGATACGGGGGGGATGCCAGTGGGGGCAGGGGGTGCCTCCAGAGACACCCCCCATGGCCACAACAGTGCCCCTGGAGGCTGTGAGTTTGCTTGTTTTGAAAAGGTCTTTTTGCCCCTGAACTGGCTCAAACTTGATCTGAACCGGGGGGCGGGGTGTTCAGGGGTTCACAAAACCAAACATGCCCAGTCCGGTTCGAGTCCAGTTGGACTCAAACCGAACCAGGCAAACCGGTTTTGTGCACACCCTTATCTCCCATTGTTTTGTTTTATTGCTTTGTGTCTTCTGGTGTGGAGGCAATTTTTCCTTTCTCCCAACCAGATCTAGCCTTTTCACCTATTTTGCACTGTGGTACTGGAGAGTGTTTTATTTATGTTAAAAGGTGGTGTCCTTAATTAGCCTCTTGGTCAAACAGCAGCTTAATTTGGGCACAGTAACATTAAGCTAATTGCTATTGGTAAATGGATCTATCAAATAAGGATCATTTCTGAGAGGAGTTAGTGATAGCAGTAAATGTATATAGACAATAGCTGGTGGTCCATCCTGTAGCCCAGAATTTGAGAACCATATTTCATTCCTTATACCACACCTCTTTTAAAAGAGCCAGAACTAGAAAGATGGGGAAGAATGCAGCTCTTTGAAATAGTCACATAAAAATAAATGATTACCATACACAGGATCCCTTCGATATTCCTATTTCAAATTTAGCTGTGGACTCTATAGTATGATTCTTTGCTGTCATAAGAGGACCCAAACCCTTGCTCCCCACTCCTTGTTTTCTCCCCACCACCACCCTTATTCCTTTCATACATTGCACTGTAAACAGAATGGTGATTTATACCAACCCCTGTTTTAGGCAGTCATTCATCATAATAAGCAAATACGGACTGACAGTCAGTATAGTTGTACATTTCTGTAATGTATTGGCAAGGTTATTATTCAGTAGATAAGAAAACTAAAAATTCAGATCGTATCATTTAAAAATATGAACGTTTTAGAAGTACACATTAAAAAATTGCCACCTTATTGTGACTAGGTGCCTGAAAGGTTCCCACAACAGTATTGCTAAACTTGTTAGAATGTTCAGCCCAATTTGTAATCTTCTTAAAAGAAAACAGATTTAAGCAGAAATTGCATCCTGGTAACATTTAGCTGCAGTTGCACATAAGAGAGACTTGGCTCTTTTAAAGACAAGGAAAAGCCCAGTTCTCCTGCTGTTTCTACCACTGAGCTCAAGTGATATTTATATAACAAAAGGTTGAAGGAAGGAACTGATTGGTAGACAATCCAAATAATGTGAACAGTAGACATCATGACATTAATTTTAAACAGTTGCAATGTGCATGTCCATCTGGATATATAATTATTTGCAAAAGGGACCTGGAAGCTCTAGATCTCATCACATGCACAGTTTAACTATTAGAGATTGAGGAGAAAGCTTAATTCACATTACTAAGTATGGAGTTAAGGGTTAGGAATGGTTAAGATGTACTGACAATTCTTAGTATTTTGGAAGACCAGTTGGAAATATCAGATTCTGACATTTGCTTTTAAATATCAAGAACCACCAAATGAATTTTGCCAATGAATGAATTTAAACTTAGTCTTCATATTTTAGTGGTGGACTGTCCATAATTATAAAGAAATGTATTAAAAATACAAATGCATACCACATAATTTTTGCAAGGATTTTTCAGAATATGTCTCACGATCACAGCCCTTTCCAATGTAGTTGGTCTGAAGTTCAATAATGGTCTGGATAGAAGAAACTGGTCCGTCACAGGTCTCCAGGTGAATGCTGGGAAATAGAGGTATACTCCCAGAACCAGGTCTATACTCGATTCGCTTATTCCAGTCTAGGGGAAAAAATGTAATTAATCATCACACCTTTATGCGACAATAATGTATTGTTATTTCCACCGGAATAGAATTATTTATATTGTCTGTATATATTTAATAAGCTGAGAAAGCATAAAATACGTTTTAAGTATTATTTTCTTTCAATTGTAAGCTTCCTTTCTAAGGTGGTTAGAAATGTAGGATATGAACTGCAAGGAAAACTGCTTTAAAAGTAATCAAAAATACTCTGGTTCCCTGAAAATATATGTGTTGATAAAATAAATATATTTAATGTCAGAATCAGCCAAACTGGGCTTGGGAGTTACCAGACTATGAGACCACCAGACAATCAGAACAGTAACAAGAGTTAGTTTGCATATGAAAGATTTTTTTTTATTTCCAATGCAACCTATATGCATATATAATTTAGCATATAATTGGCAATCTAAATGGAGAACAAAAACCAACTCCATAGATGTATCTTCTGTCTTCTCTCAGAGTTCCTGCTCAAAACTCACATTTCCCAACATAATGTCCTTAATCCTCATGTTCCTTACTAACCTAATCTCTGCCTCCCCAAACTTTTCTTCTTCTTTGTTATCTTCTCCATGGTCAGAATTTAGTTCATAAGCTCTTTGTAGACAAGGGCTGACATGCTGACTAGTGAAGCACCAGTGAAACAGGAGAAGCAGCGGTGCTTCTGAAAAGTTCAGCAAACTGAGCTCCAATGCTACACTAGTGTAGCACCAGTGCTACTGTGTGTGGTGTGTGTGGAATTTCAACAATCTCCCTTTCACCAGGAAGCATACTGTGCCACATGAAAATATGTCCTTGAGGGGCATAAAGCACTCAGGGACATATTTTCAGGTGACACAGAGGGCTTCTGGGAGAAGGAGCGATAGTTGAAATTACACACACACACACACACACACACACACACACACACACATCCCACACACACAGACTTATACTGGTGCTTCTTCTATGATGCTTCTGTTGCACCAGTGCTTTATTAGTCAGGATTTCATAGTTTTCTTGTGAAACTCTATAAAGTGCCACACAAATATGCTGTACAAAATTAATTATAGCTGGGTAATTAATTATAGCTTATAGCTGGCTTTATAAGACACATGAGGACTTTTTGACTCCCTCTTCTAGTGGCCAAACTCTGTGCCCAGTTTCCAGAGGCAAGTGATCCTTCAGAGAAGTGCTACATGAGCTGTGCTGAAATGGTGCTGAAATGTAAAAACAAAACAAAACAAAACAAAAAAAAACCCCCACCCTAGAACACGCCCCCCCATGCATGCCCCACATAAGCAATTTGTATGTATAGGCACTTTGTATGTATCTCTGAACCTGGGATACTACATATATTACAGTATACTCTGTAACAAAACAGCAGTAGAGTTTGACTGCATACAGTTGAATCTTATCTTATCTTATCTTATCTTATCTTATCTTATCTTATCTTATCTTATCTTATCTTATTCATTTATTCATTCAATTTCTATACTGCCCTTCCAAAAATGGCTCAGGGCAGTTTATACAGAGAAATAATAAAAAAATAAGATGGCTCCCTGTCCCCAAAGGGATCACAATCTAAAAAGAAACATAAGATAGACCCCAGTAACAGTCACTGGAGATACTGTGCTGGGGATGAATAGGGCCAGTTACTCTCCCCCTAGGGGTTCCAAATCTGAATCTTCTGATTTTCAAAGCTGAAACATTTCCTTAGTATATCAGCTGCTTCTCATCTTAGGGCCAGTCCAGTTCATGAAGCCAGCTGAAGCTGCTGCCTTAGCTGGCAGACAGGCAGGGTGTCCCTGGGGAGTTGCTTCAGAGCTCCAGCAGCTTCCTCCTCCACTGGTTTCTGGGCTCTTCCCAGTAACCCCTCCTCTACACAGTGGCATGTCATCACCACTGATATAACTCCTACTCCTTCCACTGTTTTAAAAGAAGAAAAACTGTGGGGAAGAATAAGAGAATAAGAGAATGGAGGGGGTACAAGCGGCAGCCATAACCATGGAGTCAGAGGGGGCTGCATGTGCCATCAGGTATGGGAGCTCATTTGACACAGCAAGGTGCTTGTGCAAGGCCCAGGATAGGGTGCCAGGGGGCTTGGTCCAGCCTCGCTTTTACTTAAGGTTGACATGGATGGAGGCACTCACATACAACCAGTTATACATGCACACAGCTTGTCTAAAAGGACTTTGACATGCCAGTGAGAGTCTTGGACAATTCCATTTCTAAAGACATGTAATTTGAATGTCAAGTATTATTGATTATTAACTCCTCTTGCATTTTCTCTTGTTATTATTGGCTAGGCTATCAAATAAATGATTATATGATAAAAGGAAAATAAGCACATCATGTGCCATCACATGTTGGGCAGTATGATAGCACATCACAGTTTCCATGGGAGTGAATCAAAATAATAATAATGATATTTTAAAAGATCAAATCCCATAGATTTTTAAAAAACAAATCAGACCCATAAATTGACCTGAAACCTAAACACCCATCTATATTTTAGCTTCATCCACCACTCCTCTGTTAATGCTACCATACAGCTGGGACAAAAACCGTCCATTTTTCTGAATCATGAGCAAAAGCCCTCTAAGGATTACTCTGCAGTCAGCCACCAGAATAACTGAATTTGGAATTAAATGATTTCAAATCCAGGCTCAGGCACAAAAGGCTTCCGTTTTTAGAAGAGTGTTATCTTTTACCCAAATATTCTCTATAACTGCATAAATTAATAGTAAGTTACAAAGCTATAAATAAAAGGTTTCTTCAGGTTTACAGCTTTAGCTAGCTAATCCAGTGTCTGTTCATCCAGATGTCGGGTGACCCAAAAGATTTAAGCCATCAACAGTGGCACATGCTGCATGTAACACTTTGACCTTTTCAACTGCAGAGTTTATTTTCAAGTATCCTAATAAATATGGAATATTCAAAGTGTTTCAGATTAGAGGAATGATCCTTTCAGAGTAGTGTATTGAAGTTAAATAATGCACATTTGTTTATGGTATGGGTCTTCAAACAATTAACGTGTGATTTTGCAAAATAAAAAGTTAATAAAGACCCGGTTTTTAAGCACTGAACCCCCCAAATTGGGGGTGGGGCAAAGGTAACTCCCGAGGAAGCACCTGCTGCATCAGTGGATGCTTTCTGGGGGGTTACCTTGATCCTCACTTCCTGGTTTCAGGGGTGCAACCCTTAAAAACCTGCCCAGAACCAGCTTGGAGAGAAAGTATCTCTAAGCCACAGGGATGGTTTTGTTCTGATATTACTATCAAAAGGATTTCCAATAGGACAGCAGGGATTTTAGTTGGTATTCTGACTATCAAGACTCCTTTCTATTGTATCGGAAATCCTTCCAATAATGCCCAATAGTGGGCATATCAGTCCGATATTCCTATTGGACTGATATGATTATAGAGCCCTAATCTCTCTCTCTCTCTCTCTCTCTCTCTCTCTCTCTCTCTCTCTCTCTCTCATCTATCTATCGATGTAATATACCACCCAGTCCACAGACTCAGGGCAGTGTACAAAACAAGAATAGCATCTGAGATTTTTATTTATTTTTTAATTAAAGGGCAAAAGCCTGGTGGAAAAAAAATGTCTTCAATAAGGTTTTAAAGGCTGAAAGGGAGATGGTACACCAAATCTGGGTGTGGGGGAGGAAGTGTTCCAGAGTGAAAGGGCAGCGACAGAAAAAGCCCCTTCTAAATGGGACTTCAGGTACAAATTTGGCACCTTGGCCAAGCATATTTAAGTAGACAAGCTCCACTATTTCTTCTCTTTCTTCAGAGTAGGAAATGAAAGTGGCAGGCAGCTTCATTGGCCCTATGTGGATGCACCCAGAGCTCCTTGGCTGAGTACAGCCAAATAAGCAAGCACCACACTATTGCTAGTTGGAAACAGGAAGAAGGTTACAGGAGGCATGCTGCAGAGGGAACCCAGACAGCCCCTTAGTATTATGCCAAGGGCAGAAACCCTCTTCACCTTCTCCTCTCCCTGTCCTCATTGCTACTAGTCGGAGGGCTATAGGCCATCTCCAGCCACAGGGGCAGGGTGCCTCTGAGTGCCAGTTGCAGGGGAGTAAGAGCAGGAGAGAGGCCATGCCCTCAACTCCTGCCTGTGGGCTTCTCAGAGGCATCCGGTGGGCCACTGTGTGAAACAGGATGCTGGACTAGATGGGCCTTGGGCCTGATCCAGCAGGGCTGTTCTTATGTTCTTATTGTCATGCCACCAGAAACCATCCAATGAATAATACTGCAATGAATAATACTGATATTATTAGTTTTTCTTCTTATGAATCTCTTTCCTCAAGAGATGGCAGAGTGATGGCATTCACACGGTTTTGTGTAATCAAAAATTTAACCATACCCCAAGTCCTCTTCATTTTGTTTTGTCTTGTGAAGCATGTGAGCTTTGGAGTTGAAATTTTGTAAAATGAAGCCAAATGTGGCTTTCTTTTTAATCTACAATACATAATGAGAATTTAGGAAAGATTAAAGGCATCTTTTAATCCTTTCTGTAAATAAGAGCCACTTGTGAGTCTTGGAGACTTTTATAAAGAAGACTTTAATTCACTAAAATTCCTGACATTGAATTCTTCCTTGTAGCAGTTTTTTTTTTTTAAAAGAATGTTCTATGTATAGAATAATAAGGAGTTAGTGCTGTGCAACTTTGCTGTGCAACTTTGGGCCACACACAGAGATATGTGCAAAATGGATGTAGACGTTTCAATTTCCGGGAGGGGGGGGTAGACCAAACCTGGGAAAAATCTGGTATGAGCTTTTAAAATATCCATGTAGATGAAGAGATAAAGGGAACAAATAGGGAAAAACCCAAACGAAAGCCTGCAGTCTTGTGTACCCTAGCCTGTCAATAAATAAATTGAACACAGTGGAACTTGCTCATTGCTAGGTATTTTAAAGATCCAGGGCCTGGGCCCACAGAGCTCAGACCCAGAGACCCACCCCGCCCACCACACATACATTCTGATAATTAACTTTTTTTCATGTTTTCTAAAGCAAACCAAATTTCTCTTCCATGTCTTTGAAGCCATTACTCTCCAGGACATCCTTGTTATATCTAGCATGTCTGGCCCACAGTACTTGCTTTATTTTCAAATTTTCCTCTCTTCTGCAATCACTTCTGACAGTGGCCTCACAATTGTGCAACATTAGGGAGAGGGTTTACTATTTGGGAGAGGATTTACTCTTGCCCTTTTAAAAAATTCAACCTTTTTTATTGCTTTGCTGACACACTTTTTTTTTCAGGGGAAACTGTACATTGAGGAACACTGCCTGCCTCCTAGTCCTGTGATGTTGCTATCCCCTTCTCTACTGACCCTAGAAGCTGGTTGCTGTTACTACTTGCAAAGAGGATCAAGGCCCACTCTCCCTGCACATGAAAAAAACACCTAGCTCTGGGTGGCCAGATCAGCCACCCACATGACTACTGGATCCATCATGGAGCTGGTAGGGGCTGAGGGGATCCAGGGCTGCTCAGCCGCCAGAAGTCCCAGGATGCCCCGCACAACTGCTTCACACCTCGGTTTTCAAAATGGAAACTTATGCACAAGAGCACTATAGTGCAATTCTGCAAATCCTCATTTTTTAGCAAGACTCAGCCATCATGTTGCACTAGCACAACTTTGCTTCTACTGCATGTGGCTCATTGCTCTGGATGTCATCCACTATCTGCCTCACTTAACTTGAAGATGACAAGGATTTCAGGCCTGGTCCTTGCTGGCCTGGACTCACCATAAGTCCTCAACCCAAATTCAGGGAACTGGTATCAGCAACAACTATTGATTGATTGATTGTTCAATTTGTATACCACCTTTCATTAAAACAATCCCAAGGTGGTTCACAAAAAAAAATTAAAAAGACTATAAAAATTACATAATTAAAATATTAAGCTAAAATTTAAAAACATAGATCAGACCAAAAAGATTTAAAATACAAGCACAATATAACCATTCAAAAATACAAAGCATTGTTGGCACCAGGAGCAGAGCCCCCTCAGATGACCTTCTCAAGTGGGCAACAACCCTTAGGAGCAGGAGGTCCCTCAGGCATCCCGGGCCCACATTGTTAAGGGCTTTAAAGGTCAAAACCAGCATCTTGAATTGGACCCACAAACAAACTGGTAGGCAGTGCAGCTCTTTCAAAATGGATGTGATGTTATCCCAGCAGGCAGCTCCATAAAAAATCCTAGCTGCCCCATTTTGCACTAGCTGCTGTTTCCGAATATTCTTCAACGGCAGCCCCATATACAGCACATTACATTAATCCAGCCATGACGTGACTAAGACGTGGGTAACTGTGGCCAGATCTGCCTTCTTGAGAAAGAGACGCAGATGATGCACTAGCTGAAGCCAGAAAAAGGCACCCTTGGCCACTGCCTCCACCTGCACTTCCAAAAGCAGAGCCGGGTCCAGCAATACCCCAAGCTGCATACTTGTTCCTTCAAGGGGAATACAACCCCATCCAGAACTATGTCCTGCCCCAGTCCCACTTATTGGCACAGGATCTGGGGAAAGGGCTTAAATGAAGGAATTCTGCCTATATTTTAGTGCAATTCAATCAGCAATCTTGCCCAAATTGTCAGGCTCTCACAACTCTCTTGATTCCAGGACTTGGAGCTTTCCTGGCCTAGATCAGGGCTGCATCATTTCTGAAGCCCCCCAAATTATAGTTAAAGTCTTTTGCACAATTCAGATTGAGTTGCAATTGTTTTGAACAAAAAAACCCAAAGTAAACACAATTTTCATGCAATGTCCACAGTTGCATGTGCATGTTTTACATACAATTGTAACTCATGAAAATTCTGCTTAGTTTTACTCCCCCCATCCCAATTCTACATCTAGTTAAAAATGTTGCTTCAAAAGGAAGAAATGGAATATGAATATGAAGATGCAACTTCATTGGAAGCCTTGAGCAACAGTGACAATATGATTTCCGTGAAATGAAGAGTTCTTCAGTTATGAGGTCACAATCCTATTCTCCAGTGTCAGGATGATGCTAGCTTATTTACTCAAATGGCCAGAGGATATGCAAAAGTTGAAGATATTAATATGGTGAGTGGCAGTATGAACATTCACTCTCATGAATCACTTCAGGCCAAACTTCTACAATTGCTGCATTCATAATTGTTGTGAAGAAGTGAAGGCTCCTTACTGGATGTATAATGAAGGTGGGGAAAGAGCTTTATAGGTCTAGCTAATTGGGGAGACAAAATGTTACAAAATGTTGCAAATAGAGTTATGAATTACTTGCACTGCAAAAGTATTTAGAGTTTTGAGGTTTAACTATCTCTATCTATCTATGTATCTATCTGTATTTGTAATCAGCTGAAGGGCTACTATCATGAATTAAGCAAGGGCTAGGTGTAGAGGTAGAGATGGAAAAGACACTTCACCACACTTTATATAAAAACGACAATAGTTGTTGACTCAAGGTTTCAGTGCAGTCTTGCTTAATTTAGTTACAGATACAACTTTGCGGCTGGTATTTAGAAACTTATTGTGGCTGGTATTCTTGGCAGTTACAGTATTTCTTAAAGATTTCTTATAGGTGGTACATTTATAGTTCATATGATAGCTTCAACAGACTCAGAAATGCAGGTCCAACGGACCCATGGTTCCATGCCCCCACCATTCTCCCATCCACATGCGAACATTGGGGAGAGGAGCCTATCTGCAGTCAGTGAGACTGCAGAGAGGCGGGGAAGCTGGCTGTGTGGGCAGAAGGACTGCCCACATAGCCAGTTGGGCCAGAGTGAGGGAGGAGCTTCCTCCATGAACTCCGGTGCTGTTGGGCCCAAACTGCAGTGCCAGCATTCCAGCGTAACACTGGCACTGCAAAACCAGAGTTGAGGCGGCGAAATTCCACTCTGACTGAAGGTTCAGAGTGGAGTTTGGTGAAGGGAGCTGCAGGTCCCTTTTCACCCTTACCTCCAGTTTGCCGAGTTTGGACGTGCAGCTTGGGAAACTGGAGGTGAAAGGACTTCTGGTTTCCTATTTCATCTGAACTTTATTCGCCTAGTTGTTTACTTACTTTATTCCTTTCTGCTGTTAGTTCAAATGCTTTCTTTACTTTAAATTAAGAACAGACCAAATTTCCTTTCCTCACACTTTTTCTTGAAGTACTAAGGAGAATTTACCCATCCTCACAACACTGTGTATGTGAGCTTAAAGGTTTTCAATTCTCAACTGATTTTATTCATGATTCAGCGGAGAAAAAACTAGCTCTACCTCTGCTCCTGAGCTAGTCTAACCCTGTTTTTCTCTTTCTAACAAGAGCTTAACTCCTGAGCTAGGCTAAGCCTTTCTTCTCTTTCTAACAAGAGCTTAACTCAAAACAAGCTCTTTTATCTCAAACAACAGGACTATCTTCTACTGACTTTTATCCTTGAGGGTCAGGCACAGGAATGGCTCATTCTAAAGAGCCCGCCCAGGGGTCAGGGGCGGGGCGCAAAGGAGGCACAGCTGCCTCTCCTTGGAGCTCCATTTGCTCATCTCTTCCCATCCCTGCCACCCCAGCATTGACAAGAGCTGCACTGCCTGCAGGCTGGCCATTTGTCAGGTAGAGCTGTATTAATCTTTTATTTGTGGGAAAGACTAAGTTTGTGATCCCTGACCAAAAACAAACAACCTCTAGAAGAGTTTACTAGAGTCACAGAACTGTAGTGATGCACTTCCTTCACAGCATAGTCAAATGCAGGCCTATTCACACATAGGACTCATTGGATTGAATGGGATTTACCTTCATGTAAGGGTACAGTGAGTCTCAATGAATATATGTATCTGGCTTTAAAAACTCCATCCAATATACATTTTACAAATATCAGGGGTATTTAAAACATTTTCATGTTGTCCTTGAAAATCAATTAAACCTTAAGATCAAGTTAAAGAAAAAAAATCTAACAGAAGCCTAACAATTGGAAAAGACATCTCAATGTTCTTACAAAATAGCCTACCAATGTTGTGATTTATGCATTCTATGAAACCTGGATGAAATGAAAAAATTGACAGGTCAAATAAAAAGGATAAGTGCAATATGGAATGTAACCTTAAGCTATCCATGATGTATAGTGTATAATGAAGAGGACAGTCAGGACTTTGTTACGGCTCCATCAATAACAATGAAATGTACAGTTGTATCACAGGTTGCCATTGCTTTGCTGAGCATATGACACATACACAATGGATACTTAAGTGGTTAAGGATCAATGACAGTGTAACATCTTGGAGAAGAAATCACTTTTGATATTCCTTCAGTCTGTGAATATCTTATTTTCACAAAATGCCATTCTGAGGTAGATCAGAAGATCAGAAGGCCACATAGTTCAGCTCTCTAAGAAAAGCATTATCTTTCTTCCTTTCTTGAAAGTTCACTACACTGCAGATTCTAAAGCTTAGAAGAATTGAGAGAGAAAGGCTCAGACTCTGCTCTGCTGTAATTTATTTGTTAGTGCTAAGCCTGCTCTGAATTCTTAAAAAACCAGAAATCACTTTTGCAACCTAGGGGGGGAAAAAAAGACACACTGAACTCCATTCTCAAGGTCAAGATATTTCCTGTTTCTACATTCCACCCATGTTGTTCACTCCATAAAAGAGGGAGTTAGACAATCATACACAGTTGTGTATTGCTGCACTTATTCCTATGTACACACTTATCTACATATAGGATGCTCACTAATTCCCAAATGGCAAAGAAAACATTATGCCAGATTGATATCCCTATCCACTAAGGTCAATGCAGATGAACTGCACTCTGTAAAATTCTCATGTAAGCATCTGGAAAAAATCACAACAAAGTATGACCTAGATTTGTTACCTCGGATGTTCTTTTCCTACTTCTGCATCCCAGTGGATTATTAAAATAGGTCACAGTTAGACAATCAGTCATAAGAAGGACTAATACTGAAAATAAAGCTTTGGCTAGAACGACAAACTACAAAGAGACACATAACACCAGAAACAGAAAGAAACCCAACCAGGCTTTGAACTTGCAGAGGCAGATTCTAATTATCACATAAATATTCTAGCTCTTGAGGATCATATATAGTCAACCTTCTGGAAGAATATCAAGCAACTGATTGGGTCGGCAATAGGAATGTGCAAACAGGTTCGACTGTTCAGGGTCGGACTGAACCACCCACTTTTTGGTCCGACCCAAGACTTTACCAACCTCCCAGCCGTTCAGGAGGTTTCTGATTTTTTTTTTTTAAATGAAAAACATTTTTTTTAACTTACCCCCTCCAGGGGACCCAGGCCACGCAGTGGCCAATTGTGCAGGTGTGGCGGCCTCCAAAATGGCCACTGCACTGGAGGGGGAAGGCCTGAATGGGCCGAATAGCTGGCTGAATGGGCCAGTTTGGGCAGTAAGGAAGGCCAGCGGGGGGGGACCTCCACGGACCCCCACCGCCTCAAGGAATTCCCCTAGAGGGGATAAGTTTAAAACAGTTTTAATTAAGGAAAAAAGACTGCAACCCCCACCATAATGAACCGAACCGGGAGATGGGGTTCGAGGGGGTGCCAGATCGTCCAGTTTGGGTCCAGTTCGGACTAAAACTGAACTGAACCAGCCTGTTTCATGCACATCCCCTAGTCAGCAACTGGTACCACACTGCCTTCCCTCCCCAGGCTGAATCAAGCAACATAAGAATGCATGTTGGTCCACAAGCACACATAAAACTATCGCATTGGATCTTGGATATAACACCAAACAATCTCAATGGGTTTGGGGTGTCTTTTTGGGCAACCATTGCCAGCATAACTTTACAGCTGACTTCATACAATCAGGACTCATGACATTTAATGGAGGTAGGGGAAATGGCTACACAACCATGTATTTATTCTTGATGCAACAGGAGAGCAAAACAGATAGCTTAAGTTGTTCTAGGCAATAACCACATAGTTTCTCAAATGACTGCCTTTTCTTTCCTGTGATTAAATGTTCCTGGTCCTCTGGCAGGAAGCTGATTGTAAAGAAGCAGTATGACCCAGGGTGTGCCTTTGAATTGATAGTTCAATGGAAGAATCAGAAGCAATCCCTATTCCTAAGGATAAGAATATCCCTAGCAATAAGAAACTGTTCAGCTGCAGACCAAGAATGAGATTTGTGGCTGCCCATTATCACAATGCTTAATCTTTACATTGATCCTTTCATCAACCCGATTGCCAACCAGGGCCATAAGCAGTTCACTTGTGATGTTTGCCTGTATTCAGGTCTTCTCTTGGATTCTCAGATGGAGCCTGTGGTCAGGGAATATTTTACCAGCTTTGATTTCTTGATTCACAGTTACAAATCCTGAAGAGATACCTTGCCACTAAGGCTTTGGTAACTTTCCAGCTAAAGTTCTATAGGGAACAACATTTCTCCAAAAAGAAATTCAGAAGAGAATTTCAGGGTTGTTCCTTCCAAAGAGAAAATGAAATTCAAAGAGGATTTACATTGGAGAATGTTCTCAGACAGTTTCTCTATATCCCTAAGATATATGTGAGACTTCAGCTGGTGCAGAACTCAGCAGCTAGATGCTTGCAATAGACACTGTGATTGTATTACATCAAATTGAAAAAGCCCTACTAGCTACCAATTTTCTTGAACTAAACTCAAGATACTGCTTCTTAACTTTAACATCTTATATGATCTGACTCCTCTATATTTCTGAGAAGGCTTTTTCCAATATATACCTTTCTACTGACTGACGTCTAGCAATAAGATTTTGTGCACCCTTAACCCCAGGTTCGGGGTTGTATGTATGTGTGGGCTGCAGGAAGCCTGTGAACACACAGAGCTGGGCAGCAAGAACGCCTGGAAGAGGAAGTATGCCTCAATGCACCACACTCCTGGTACGGTGCATGAGGGATGCCAGAAGACCTCCTCCTCCGGATCCCTGCTCAGCTGCTCACTGTGGCACCGATTGTGTGTTGGAGGAGCAGCAGAACCAAGAGGGCAGAATCGCTTTTTCGTGTGTGGGGAAGGAGGCAGGAGCCTGCCTCTGTTCCAGCCCTCCATCCTGCCCACTCATATTCGTGTGCACAACCTCATTTACTGGTGGCTCTGAATTTATGGAATGTATCATTATATAAAATCTGTGTCTGGGCTCTTGGCTAATTAGCAGGCTATTAGGAGTGATTTTTTATTTAGACATTCAACATATTTAAATGTCGCAGCATTATAACTGGTTTTAAGTAGTTGTTTTAATTATTGTCTTAAATTGTATTTACTGTAGTGTTGAAGTTTACTGGGTGTTAAACTTAAGAATTACTAGATGTTAAATTTACTGGGTGTTAAAGTTAGGAATTATTGCTCTCTGCTTTGGGAATGTAACCAATTGAAAAGCAGACTAATTAAACAATAAAACTATATCCCACCATTTTACATTTTATGAATATCTCATTTGTGCTGCAAACTGCAAAATCATTTCTAAAGAAATAACAATATACAATTCTTACCTTGCCATCCAGGTTTACATACAGGCTTGACCTCAACTCGTACCAAGACATCTTCCATTGCACGTTTTTGCCCACAGTCAAAAGCAGTTACCATTATCTCATACTGGCGCTGTTTGTCATAACTCAGCTTCTCAGTATTTCTGATATTCCCTGCAGGTGCAACACAGGACAATAATCAGCAATAGTTTCGTTGTCAATCTCTACTAGGTCCATGCAATTGCCTGTAGTAAAGACGTATAATAATTTCCTAAAGTAAAAAAAAAAACCTCTATATAGTAGAAAGTGGGAGCATAAAGGTAGAAAAGGAGAACAATATGAAGTACGGAGTCAAGTCTGAGCTCCACAGGTAATCTTTTTTTTAAAAGTTCTCCCCCCCCCCGCCTTGTAAGATTGCTTGAGACATTGGGAATTGTAATATTAGCCTCCACATGGGCATGAACCCTGTCTTAGGACTCAGCCAGACAAGCAATAGGAATGACCCAGGTGTAGGGATGTGCACAAAATCAGTTTGCCCGGTTCATTTTGAATCAAAACCAGATTCAAACCAAACAGGGCATGTTCGTCCCCACCCCACCCACCCCCACCCCACCACCACATTAGTTTAGGTTCAGATTTGAACTGAAACTGCCTGGTTTGAAGCTGAGTGGCCATTGTGCATACAAACAGGGCTGAAACAACCCCAAAACAGGCCTGGTGAGACTCAGGGGAGGCTGGTGAGGGGAGGAGGAGACCCCACCATGGACACAGCATAACCCCCTGAGGCCACTGAGGCCCTCATAAGTTGAACTTTTTAAACACAATTTGTCACCTGGCGCGCGCGCGCACACACACACACACACACACACACACACACACACACACACACCAAATCCATGAACCAGCTCAGGGGATTTGGCTCAACCTTGAGCTGAACCGGGCCCAGTTCAGTTCAAGATTGAGCCCTTGTACTGAACTGGCTCAAGCTTGAACCAGCTCAAGATTGAGCCAGTTTGCACATCCCTACCCAGGTGTAATGGAAAAATTCTAAACAACTCCTGTTGAAAAACAAACCCATGTGCTTCCTTTACCCTTTGTCAGGAACTGCCTGGTTTGAAGCTGAGAGACTCTGGCCGCATTCACACGTAACATAAAACCAGAGGTGAGGGGTCTCTGGTTTCAATATTTGAGTGTCTGAATGAGGACAACTGCAGTTCAGAAAGAAAATAGACCCACAGTTTTCCTCCCTGGACAGTTATTTGTACCTTTGGTTTGTAGTAAGGTCCACTTCCTGGACTTCTGGTTCTGCAGTGCCAGTGTTATGTCTGAATGCTGGCACCACAGTCTGGTTGCTTTGCAAGCTGCTCCCTTGCTTTGGCTGCTATTGGCTGCCAGGGTTGTCCTTCAGTGAAGCAGGAAGCCCAGGCAGCCAGTTCCCCCTCTTCTTTTTAGTCAGTGAGACTGGAGAGAAAGAACTCTCCTGAATGTCTGAATTTGGATGGGAGAGTGGGGGAGGGAGAGTGGGAAGCAGGGAGTGGAACCATGCATCCATTGGACCCGTGGTTCCACATTACATGTGAGTGCGATCATTGAGCCTTTATCCAGCTTCTTTGTGTGCCAAACTGCTGAATTGCAGCAGCCTTACCAGAACATAGATGTCTCAGGCCCATGACTGGCCTTGCCCATCTGAGCAATGGGGTTGCTCCCAAACAGAAAGGACATATAGACTTTCTGTTTGGACTAAGGTGGTCTTTTTGGACCTAGTGCATGGCTGTCTTTATTCCTCATTTGTCTGCTGAGCTTTGACCCCTGGTTTTGGCTCCAATGCTTAGCTCCAGGTCTGTTCCCCATCCCCACACAATCCTGGTTCCCTGCTCAACCCTCCCAGTCCCGACTGTGAATCCTAAACTAACATGTAGTGGCTGCCCATGGCCCAACCCTGATACCCACCACAGATTTTGAAAGAAATGAATAGAAGGGACAGAATGGGTTGGACTTTGGTTGTGTTTGCTTATTGACAAGGAAATACAACAACAATCTTAGATTCTGTTTCCTTTCAAGTAGTAGCCTTCATCAGACTTTCCTTTTGTGTGGATGTTTTGCAAAAGTTAGCAGGCAATGGAAATAGTTTTTTAGTCTCATTTATGGTGAATCATACAAGCTTTTAAAAATGATACTCTTGTGCTACCAGTTGAAAAATAAAATTCTGAAGCAACAAAATCAACCTGACAGAAGCATAAATGTGACAAATCACCTGTCTTGGCAACAAAGGACTAGGAGTGTTCACAAGAAAATGAAAACAAATATCAGTTACCTCTTTCTAGAAGGATAGACTCTCAACAATCTAAAGCAGTCTTTGTAATTAATGAGTTCAGCATTTTAATTCAGAATTTTTTTCCTGAATGACAATTCCTTCTCTAGCTAAACCCAGAAAATATTTAATATACATTTCATATTATGTGTGCTAACAGATTAAAGCTTTATGTAGCCAAGGTGTTCAATCTTCCTCATATCCTGAAGCTGTGCTCATTTTCAGTGTGTTCATGTAGTACTTTGTATATCTTATATTCTGATTTAAATTGAATACATGACTAAAATAGTTTAGTCAGAATTTTGAACATTTGATTAACCCTGCGAACTAAGCAAAGACACACCCTTTAAAGTGCTGATTCTCTTATATTTAGCAGGGGGAGAACAACTGGCCCTATCCAACCGCAACACAGCATCTCTCCAGTGCCTGTTGCTGGTAACTGCCTTATATTTGTTTTTAGACTGCAAGCCCTTTGGGGACAGGGGACCATATTATTTATGTATTATTTATTTTTCTATGTAACCTGCTTTGAGAACTTTGGTTGAAGAGCAGTATATAGTACATTGTATTGTACTATACAATGTACAATACAATTCATTGTACATGAACTACAAAAGGTAAAACAACTTTTCTTGAGCCAAACCCATTAACATGGAGAATAATCCTAGAGCATTTTAGCCTACTTGCAAGTAGGCTTATGATATCACCCAGCATTCTGTGTGTGTTCGTGTATGTCCCCTATCGACTTTGCAATGCCTGAACCAATATGAACCAAATTGGTTGCAATTGCAGGGACACAAAGGAACACCTCAGTGGTGTAGGTTGTGATTATGTCATCCACCCCAATTCAAGATGGCAGACACTTCGAGGTGCAAGTGGGCTAACTTGGGAACCACCTAACAGATTTGAACCAAATTTGGGACAGTTGTAGTGAGTAACACACAGGGACACACAGGCAGGATTTGTGATGATGCCATCAACCCCAATTCAAAATGGCAGACACTTCAACACTGAGGTGCAATTGGGCTAACTTGTGAACTGCCTAACTATCTGAACCAACTTTTGCCCAGTTGTAGGGGTTGCTTCAAGATGGCAGACAGATGGAGGTGCAAGTGGGAACCAATTAGGACCAAATTTAATACAGTTGCAGGGACACCTCAAACACATAGTTTGTGATGATATCATTCACCACAATTTCCACAAGGAAATTACCTCTTGGACAGATTCCAGATGCTGTCAATTGGAGACTGTTGCTCTTCAAAATCTGAGCTTAAGTATGGGCTCCATACTTTCTCCAATGCTCTTTAACATCTACATGAAACCGCTGGGAGAGATCATCAGGGGATTTGGAGTGGGGTGTTATCAGTATGCTGATGACACTCAAATCGACTTCTCCATGTCAACTTCTTCAGGAGATGGCATAACTTCCCTAAATGCTTGCCTAGAAGCAGTAATGGGCTGCATGAGGGAGAATAAACTGAAACTGAATCCAGCTAAGATGGAGGTACTTATTGTGTGAGGTCAGAACTCTAGAAATGATTTTGATCTCCCTGTTCTGGATGGGGTCACACTTCCCCAAAAGGAACAGGTCCGCAGTCTGGGAGTACTTCTGGATCCACACCTCTCCCTGGTTTCTCAAGTTGACACGGTGGTCAGGGGTGCTTTCTATCAGCTTCGGCTGATACGCCAGCTGTGTCTGTTTCTTGAGATCAATGACCTCAAAACAGTGGTACATATGTTGGTAACCTCCAGACTTGACTTCTGCAATGCGCTCTATGTGGGGCTGCCTTTGTATGTAGTCCGGAAGCTTCAGCTGGTACAGAACGTGGCAACCAGGTTGGTCTCTGGGTCATCTCAGAGAGACCACATCACTCCTTTGTTGATAGAGTTACACTGGCTGCCAATAGGTTTCCGGGCAAAATACAAAGTGCTTGTCATAACTTATAAAGCCCTAAATGGCTTAGGCCCTGGGTATCTAAGAGAATGTCTTCTTCATTATGATCCCCAACACCCATGGTCCAGAGAGGTCCATCTCCAGTTGCCGCCAGCTCGGCTGGTGGCCACACGGGGACGGGTTTTCTCGGTTGCTGCCCCAAGACTATGGAATGCGCTCCCTGCTGAGATACAATCTTCTTATCTCTGACAATTTTTAGAAAGCATTTGAAAACCCAAGCTTTTCACTCAAGCTTTTTCTGTTCTTTAAATTTTAAGGTTTTAATTCATGGTTGATTTTTAAATTGTTTTAAGTTTTTGTATATATTTTAACTTGTTTTATACTATTGTTAACTGCCCAGAGATGAAAGTTTGGGGATGAGATGAAAGTACAAATGTAATAAATAATAAAATAATAAAATAAAAATAAATTTAAGATGGCAGATGCATGAACATTTGACATACGAGTGGGCTAACTTGTGGACTGCCCAAATGATTTGGACCAAATTTAGCCCAGTTGTAGGGTTAGTGAAAGGAAAGTAGGCAGAATAGTTCTTACTAGAACAACTTGTTCTAAATCTTGCTGCACATATATAACAAAAATGCTTGGGATCCTAGGAAATACAATACAATGCTTGTGGTGAAATGGGGGATTTGTCTTGTTCTAGAATTTCAGTTAGAAAATATTTATATTTATGTTTCAGGTAAGGTATAAAGTTACACTGGAGGTTTTATGCTGAACTAGCTGAACCGGGCACAGAGCATCTACACCTCTAGTTCACCCCTGCCCCCACTCTCCTCCACCATCCCCCTGCCACCATCCTTATCTTCTTCACCTCCACTTCACCCACCTGCCAGCCAACCTTTTCCGTCATTTCACCCCGGTGCTTCTGCTGCCCACCTGCCTTCCCACTCGCCTGCCTGCCAGCCAGCCACTACTTCCCTCACCCATCTGCCCACCACTGCCACAGTCATTTTCTTCCTATTCGCCTCTTCCCCTGCCCACCAGCCACCGCCACCATTTGCCGCCATTTTGTTTCCCTACCAGCTGGCTGCCACCACCATTTTCTTCTCTCCCGCCCATCCCCATTGCTATCGGGCAGCTGGTCGCACTCTTGCAAGAGCTGTCATACATGGGATTAGCTACGGGTATGCCTAAGAGAAATATATATATAAAGAAGATGTGGTAGAGGCAGCAAATGTACCATGGTGATTGGACAGTGGATATTCCATATGCATATTGGGAGAGAGTCTGTGACAGTTAAGTTCAGTTGGAGTGAAACTGTTATTAGTTGGAAGATTTGTATTATGCAGCTCTGTGTAAAGGAAATAAGTGTTACATTTATTTCAAACATGTAACCATTCCTTGGTGGTTGTTTATCCTGTGTGGCCTCTCTTCCTATCAATTCCCACATGAAGACAGAAGGATTGTTATGCCAATGTATTAAATGTATTAAATAAATAAATGCATTATTAGATAGATAGATAGATAGATAGATAGATAGATAGATAGATAGATAGATAGATAGATAAGACAACACAGGTATCCTGAGACTCTTGAGGTCTCAGGTTGATTGCTGAAAATTTCTTCAGGTGCTAGCTGCAGGCTGATTATCCAGCTAGAAATGTTTCAAAACCCAGAGGCGTAACTATAGGGGGGCAGGGGGGCACATGCCCCGGGCGCCATCTTTTCTGGTCACGTGGGGGGCACCGCTATGACAAAAAAATTAAAAAAAAATTTTTTTTAAATTTTTTTGTTAATACAAATGTTTCCTGCTCAGTGCAGCAGCGCTGCAGCAGTCAAGGGAGCGCGTCGGCGCCCCCTCCCCCACGAGCAGTCCATTCCGCACCACCCACGCCCCCCCCATTGCTTTGCTGGCGCCTGGCAGCCAGTCAGTGGCCTGGCTTGGCGGCGGCGGGCGCTTTTGAGGAAAAACCTAAGTATAATGTAGTATGTTGGGGGGGCGGGGGGCGCCATTTCAGTGCTTGCCCCGGGCTCCGTTTTCCCTTGTTACGCCTCTGTCAAAACCTCATGATGAGGCATCACAATGTTATCATTGCTAACATATATACAGGTGTTAATGTTATAAATTGGATTATTACCATGCGGGCAGCGAGGAAGACTGCTAAAACTAAACTTCCCTGCCGAAGATTCCTCTGTCCTTGCTGGGCATGCTGATCATGCATCCTGAAGATCGCTGGCTTCCCCAGACAGCGAGGAGGTTGGGGGGCCGGGTTAAGCAGCAGGCTCCCTATGTGTGTTTGCTGCCACCAGGAGTGGCTCGTCTCCCAGCAGTTCACACACTTATTCAAGAATGGGCTTGGCTGCCTTAGGCCACCCTTGGCTTCGTGTGTGAACAGCCTCATAATGTTCCTAATCCCCTCACCATGGTTAAGAGATCATAACTGTACTTTTGGCTGATGCGCTTCCTCACTCTCCTTATTCCCCTCTCCCTTTCAAATCTCCCTTCCCCGATATAATTTTCCTTTACCATGATATAATATTTGAATTTGTGCTACCATGGCTAACGCAAGCCAAGATGTGGAATGCCACAGGGCTCTCTCCTGGAGTTTGTGCTATTCAACATTTTCATAAATGACTAAGATGGTTATCAAATTTTCAGATGAGAGAATGCCAGGATATGTGTGTGGATAGTAAAGACTTAAGAAGACAGAATGGGTGCTCAAATGGTCTGGGCAGCCTTGAACCCTTACTAGCTATGTGTGCAAGACCATTTTGGGGTGCTTCCGGGTACCTCTCAACTTAGCCTCTTAGCCATTTTCCTTCCTTAGCCTGCTTGGAAGAGAAATGCTGGCTGCATTCCAGACAAAAGCTCATTCTGACAAGGCATTTTCCTATGGTGCCTTTCAGGTCATTTTGCAAACATCTACAAATGGATTAAAGGAAATCCCCCTCTCTGATTGCATCTGAGCATCGGCAGAGACATATTCAGGCAGGCCCAAATTAGAGTTGAAAAGAGGTGAAAGGGAAAGGAATGCAAGCTCTCTTCCTCCCATGTAAGATAATAAGAAGTTTCAAGGCTAAGCAAAAGTTATACTCTCATTTCTTCCCAGCCATTATCAGAATAAGAGAGTGAATGTCAGACAGTGTGATGTACTTCCTCCCTTTCTATTCAGGTGATTGCCCTCAGCAATTTATTTATGAACATATCTTTGTCTAAAGGCACATACAGCGAGTCACCCGGTCATATCCTAATACCCAAGATTCATGTCTTATTTGAAGCAAGACTTCTATAATCCTAAAAATTCCTCAAAGAGCCCCATTATCAGTCTCCCCCATCTAAACTTCTCAAGGGTATGTTTTTGCCTATAACCCCCACCTCCCAAAGAGGGCATCATGCTCTTGTGCTCCTGTCACCCTTGCCACCCTTAAATTTGTGTGTACCCTACCATCAGACTCTGCATCCCACTCTGCCTGTGCACACCTCATTGCTTGCCTTGTGCTTGAGCCAGCAGAGTAGGTAGCTATGACAGGTAGACAGCTAGATGCAGGAAGCTATGACAAATGGCTTTTCTCTTTCTCTTTCTCTAACCCCCAAGCCTCTCTTCCCATCCCAGGATTAAAGCTAATCACCCCCCGCTTTCACTTTCTGTATCCCTATTATTCCTCAATAAAGCAACTCTTCGTTCTCAATAACACATGTCTACCCTCCTCGATTCCTTTCAGTGCATCCATGCCAAAACCACCTTTCTCGCAGCATTTTATTTCTTTTGATTAGTCTGTACCCATTTGACACTAATTTCCCTCACTTGAGCAAAGCATAGCCACAGACTGTGATAGCTGACACATGTCCACACAGACCTCTTAACATAACATTGGGTCAAAACAAATAAGATGTAGTTCAACAGTGAATGTTAAGTTCTGCATTCTAGTAAGAAAACTCAAATGAACAAGTATAGAATGGGGGAGTCCTGGCTTGGCAGTGGTATAGAAAATGATATAGGTGAACATGAACCAGCCCTCTGATCCAGGTACTTAAAAAGTGGCAATATCAGAGGCATAAAGCCCTTTCCCATGACCAGTGAAAAAAGGCTACCCGGTTTGCAAGGAGGAAGCCTGAAAGCACTCCTGAAAGCACTCCCCACACATGAGCAGTTGTCCTTCCTTGGGTGGGCAGATCGCCCGCCCAGACAAGCACTGGTTCCTGCTGGTAACTTCAAGGGTTGGGGTTCCAGGACATGTCACCCCATCCCCGGAACTCCAATACTCTACAGTGTGAGTGCAGGATGCATTATGGAGATTCCTCCTCCCTTCCTTGAGTCTGCCAGCCACGACTGCAAGCAGCCCCGGCTGACGCACAATCAAATAAATGGGATTAGGAGAGTGCTTGCTCTCCTAACCCTGTTTAGAAAGGAAGCTCCATAGCTGGGTTTGCCGCTATGATGCCACTGGAATTGGGCCCAATCCTGGCAGTTCACATGTGCATGCAAAACTGGGCTGGTCTCCCTTAGCCTGGTTTTGCATGTGTGTGTGTGAATAAGAGATGTAATTTCACCTTATTCTGTGCTCACAAGTCCTGCCTCACTTGGAATGGTGCATAGACCTGGGCACATTTTAAGAATGACATTAACAACCTGGGACAGGTTCAGAGAAGGACATCAAAGATGGCGAGGAATCTGGAAACCAAGTTCCATAAGGAATGGTTAAAGGAACTTGAGTATGTTTAGTCTGGAGCAAAGAAGACTAAGTGGAGATATGATCACTGCTTCAAATATTTGAAGGGCTGTCACATAATAAGAGGAGCTTCTGTTGCTCCTGAAAGGAGGGCAAATGGATTGAAATTACAAGAAAGCAGTTTTAGACTAGAGATTAGGAGAAATCCCTTAACTGTAAGATCTCTTTGATGGAGGGATATTTTAGCTAAAGTTATGTTTCACTAGAAGTTTTCAAACATCTTTGAGGAATACTGCAACAGTTTCCTGCATGAAGCAGGAGGTAGGACTAGAAGACCTCCAAGGGCCTTTTCGACTCTAAAATGTGTTGATTATATCTGAAAATATTATTTCAATTAAGCCTTATTATTTTTATGTGTATTCAGTAGAATAATACAGTTGTACTTATTCATGCCTGTGTTATCCACTTATTTATTTGGTTTCTCTATTTTATTAACATTTCCTTTATTAAAATTTCCTTTGTGGATTCAGCCTTTGTTCTTTTTACTATTGTTTTACTCTATGAGCTTCAGGGACAATTCCCCAGTTGCTGAAGTTGGCTAAATCAACATTAACAGGCTTCTGGAATTTGCCTGGCATATTAACTGCCCCCTAAGATTTGAAAATAATTATGGTGGTGCATTGCAACCATTTTAAATTTATATTTCATTAAGTCTCTTTTAATATGCTCTTCAAAAATTCTGGATATTTAGGATATTCTTAATTGAATTCCTGGAAGGTCAGTTGAAAGTTTCTAAATGTTTTTGGATCTCAGATTCTTTATTTGTCCCACAATTATTCTGCAAGTAGTTATTTCTTAAGTTTTTAGTTTCATAACTAGAATCCACAGTTCACATAGGTCAAAGCACCTGAATTAACATTGATCTAGTCCAAGTAACAAAGTCTTCAGCTCAAATAATATTTAGCTCAACAAGTTAAAAATAAAAAGCCTCACAAAAATCTTATATCTGTAAATTAAAGAAATCCAAGTAAACAAAATCCATGTGAGGGAAAATACACTAATCAGATACTAAGTGTAAACCTTGAATTAAATCATTTAAAATAATATAGCAAAAGCTCAGTTCTGTGCATATATATATATATATATATATATATATATATATATATATATATTCTACAGGAAATATTTATTTAAACAGTTTTAATGGTTCCTTTCTTTGTTAAAAACATACACAAGGCAACTAACCAAAATTAAATATCAGAAATTCTGTGATGTTGATACATTAGAGTGAATTGCTGCATTCAGAATGGTTTATAGAATCCATAAGAACATAAGAACAGCCCTGCTGGATCAGGCACAAGGCCCATCTAGTCCAGCATCCTATTTCACACAGTAGCCCACCATATGCCTCTGGGGAGCCCCCAGGCAAGAGTTATGTGCATGTCCTCTCCCCTGGTGTTGCTCCCCTGCAACTGGTATTGAGAGGCATCGTGCCTCTGAGGCTGGAGATGGCCCACAGCCATCAGACCAGTAGCCATTGATAGACTGTCCTCCATGAAAAGCCACTTTTAAAGCCATCCAAGCTGGTGGCCATAACCACATCTCATGGCAAATAATTCCATAGATTAATTATGCACTGTGTGAAAAAGTACTTCCGCTTGTCGGTCCTAAATTTCCCAACCTTCAGTTTCATGGAGTGACCCCTGGTTCTAGTGTTGTGAGAGAGGAGAAAAATTTATCTCTGTCTACCCTCTCCAATCCATGCATAATTTTATACACTTCAATCATGTCTCTCCTTAGTCACCTCTTTTCCAAGATAAAGAGCCCCAGATGCTGTAGCCTAGTCTCATAAGGAAGGTGCTCCAGGCATCATTTTGGTTGCCCTCTTCTGTACCTTTTCCAGTTCTACAATATCCTTCTTAAGATACGGTAACCAAAGCTGAACGCAGTACTCCAGATGTAGCCACATCACAGATTTGTATAAGGGCATTATAATATTAGCATTTTTATTTGCAATACCCCTCCTAATGATTCCTAGCATGGAATTAGCTTTTTTCACAGCTGCTGCACACTGTGGTGACACTTTCAATGAGCTGTCCACCATGACCCCAAGATCTCTCTCCTGGTCAGTCACCAACAGCTCAGATCCCATCAGTGTATATGTGAAGTTGGTGATTTGTGCCACAATGTGCATCACTTTACACAATCTGTTGTGGATTTCACTACCCTAAATAGTTTAGTGTCATCTCCAAATTTGACCACTTCTCTGGTCACCCTAACTTCTAGATCATTATGAACAACTTAAAGAGCACAGGTCCCAGTACTGATCCCTTGGGGACCCCACTTCCTCCCTACCTCCATTGTGAAGCTTTCCATTTATTCCTACTCTCTGATTCCTGTCCTTTAACCAGTTACCGATCCACACATGAACCTGTCCCTTTATCCCATGACTGCTAAGTTTACTCAAGAGCCTTTGGTGGGGAACTTTATCAAAAGCTTTCTCACCTTTATTCACATGCCTGTTAACACTCTCAAAGAACTCCAAAGGTTAGTGAGGCAACGGCAAGACCTTCCCTTGCAGAAGCCATGCTGGTGCTCCTTCAACAAGGCCTTATATATACTTAATAATATTGTCCTTAAGCATGCTTTCCATCAATTTACCTGGCATCGAAGTTAAGCTGACTGGCCTGTAATTTCCCAGATCCCCCCTGGATCCCTTCTTGAAAATTGGAGTCACATAGGCTACTTTCCAGTCCTCCTATACAGAGCCTGATCGTAGGGAGAAGTTTTCTGTTTTTGCTGGGAGACTGGTAATTTAACATTTGAGTCCCTTCAGAACTCTTGGGTGGATGCCATCTGGCCCTGGCGATTGGTTAATTTTTAGCTTTTCAAGACAGTTGAGAACATCTTCCCTTGTCCCCTCAAATTCACCCAGTTTCTCAGCCGCTAAACCTGAAAAACTCAATTCTGGAGAGGGTATATGGTCAGTATCCTCCACCATGAAGACAGATTCAAAGAACTCATTCAGTTTCTCTGCAATCTCCTTATCCTCCTTAATACTCCCTTTCACACCCTCATTATCCAAGGGTCCAACTGCCTCCCTGGCAGGTTTTCTATTTCTGATATATTTAAAGAAGTTTTTGTTATTCCCCTTGACACTTCTAGCTACATGCTCCTCAAACCTTCTCTTTGCATTCCTTATTGTGTCCTTGCATTTCTTTTGCCAGAGTTTATGTTCCTTCCTGTTCACTTCATTTGGGGAGGACTTCTATTTTCTGAAGGAAGTCTTCTTTTCTTTTATAGCTTCCTTGACTCTACTTGTTAGCTACACTGGCATCCTCCTGAACTTGGTGGCATATTTTCTCCTTCTCGGTATACATTCCAACTGTGTTTCTAGTTCTGTGGTTTTAAATAAGTTCCATGCTTTCTGGAGTGATTTGACCCTCCTGACTCTCCCTTTTAACTTCCTTCTTACCAGTCCCCTCATTTTTTAGAAGTTTCCTCTTCTGAAGTCCAAAACATCTGTGTTAGACTTTCTTGACAATTCTCCACTTGCATATATGCTGAATTGGATTACACTCTGGTCACTGCTACTCAGTGGTTCTGCAACTCTGACATTTCACACCAGGTCCTGGGCACCACACAGGATAAAATCCAAAGTCACCATCTCTCTGGTTGTTTCTGTGACTAACTGTTCTAAGGCACAGTCACTTAGCACATCTATACATCTGGACTCTCTGTCATTACCTGAATGTGAATTAGCCCTGTCTATGTGTGGGTAGTTGAAGTCACCCATTATTACCGCCCTGTCTCTTTTTGATGCCTCTCTTATTTGTTTCTCCAACTCCATGTCACTCTCAGAGGGCAATAGCACGACCCTAGTAACACATTTCCTTTCAGTCCTTGTAATGTTACGCATAATGGTTCTGTGGGGGACTCTTGTCCACCTAGGTTTTCTAGCTTATTGGAATCATCCCTTCTTTGATATACAGCACTACTCCACCCCCAACCTTCCCTCCCTGTCCCTTCTATAGAGTTTATATCCAGGAATAATAATCTTCCACTGGTTCTCACCATTCCACCTGGTTTCTGTTACACTTACTATATCTATGTTTTCATTAGTAACCAGCTCACCCATCTTGGCTAGGAGGCTTCTGGCATTGGTATACAGACACCTATACGCCGGGTCCCTCATCTGGTGTTGGTGTGTGCTATCCCCCTTACTAACATTTGACCTATTTGGCAAGCTGTCATATATGTCCTTCTGCTCAACTGCTGGCTCTACTCTGTCCCCCTTCTGGTTTATCAAAAACATGTTCATCCTCACTTAGGGGATTTTGCCGGCCAAAGCAGATACCATCCTGTTCCCACTGGCAACCTCCCAGCCATCATTTTAAAAGCTGCTCTGCTACCTTTTTGGTTTTTTGTGCCAGCAGTCTGGTTCCATTTTGGTTCAGGTGGAGCCTCTCCCTTTTGTACAGGCTTTGCTTCCTGCAAAATGTATCCCAGTGCCTAACAAATCTAAACCCTTCCTCCTGGCACCACCGTCTCATCTACGCATTGAAACCCCTCAGTGCTGCCTGTCTTGCTGTCCCTGCATGTGGAACAGGTAGCACTTCAGAGAACACTACCGTGGGGGTCCTGGACTTCAGTAAGCTACCTAGCAGCCTAAATTTGGCTTCCAGGACCTCCCAACTGCATTTCCCAATTTCACTGGTACCAACATGCACCACAACAGCTGACTCCTTCTCAGCACTGCCCATCAGCCTACCTAGATGCAGTGGGACATCTGCAACCTTCTCACCAGGCAGGAAAGTAACCATGCAGTGTACATGCTGACTGCAGACCCATCTCTCTATGCCCCTAATGATTGAATCACCCACTACTAAGAGGCCCCCACCTCCTGGAGGAGTATCCTATGTGTGAGAGGATATGGGCATATCATCCAAGGAAGGGGTCCCTGCTAAGGGAGTGTTTCCCTCTTCTAAGGGAGTGTGTCCTCCTTCTCTGAGACCCTCATTCTCCATGACAGCAGAAGTGCTGTCAGTATGGGAGTGGGATGCCTCTACCACATCCTTGGGGGTCTCATCTACACAACTCTCTGCCTTCATGAGCTTCTCCAGGTCAGCCACATTGGCTTCAAGGGAACGAACTTGTGCCCTGAGAGCCAAGAGCTCTTTGCACCGAGCACATACCCACGACTTCTGCCCCTCAGGCAGATAGTCATACATGCAACATTCTGGACAATACACTGGGAAGCAGCCCCTCCCCTTCTGGCATTCTGCCTTCATAACTAGTTTTATTGGCTATTTAGAGTATATGGGATTTGAAGCTAACCCTCAGAAGTTTTTTCTGAGGTGTGAATTCTCATTCTATCATAGCAAATGAGATTTTTTTCAATTAAACAACTCTCATGGCCCCACTTTCACTTTTTCACACTTTCCTTTACTATGAATAATATGAGGAAGTAAACAATTTAGCACACTTCACCTTATGAAGACAAACCTCATAAAAATAAATTCACCAAAATTCACCCCCTGCCCAATCACTCTTAAATTGGGGATGGGTGGTAGCCTCCACCCATTAGTCACTATCTACAAGCCCACCCCACTCCTTTGGGGCAGATCCACTTTCTGCCCCCAATCTGCCCCAAAGACACCCAAACTTCAAAAATTCTCAAAAAATCAGCCCTCTGCCCAATCCCCCTGAAATTGGGGTGGTAGCCTCCACCCATTAGGCACTACCACCCCACCCCACTATTTTGGGGCAGATCCACTTTCTGCCCCCAAACTGCCCCAAAGTCACTAAAACTTCAAAAATTCTCAAAAAATCACCCTTTTGTCCAAACCCCCTGAAATTGGGGTGGTAGCCTCCACCCATTAGGCACTACCACCCCACCCCACTATTCTGCCCCAGGCCCCACTTTCTGCCCCAATATGCCCCAATCTGCCCCAAAGACATGAAAATTTCAGAAATTTACCAAAAATCAGCCCTTTGCCCAATCCCCCTGAAATTGGGGTGGTAGCCTGCACCCATTAGGCACTACCACCCCACCCCACTCCTTTTGCCCAGATCCCATGCTATGCCCCCGAACTGCCCCAAAGTCACTAAAACTTTAAAAAATCGCCAAAAATCAGCCATGAACCGAATCACCCGAATTTTTTGGGTCCGAAATTTGGGTGATTTGGCTCGTGCCTGAAAAATATCGGGGGACATCGGGAGTGATTCGGTTCAGCCCCGAATCACCCGAAATTGTTCATTTCGGGCACAGATCATTCTGTGCCCGAAATTTTTTGCACATCCCTATTAGAAAAGTTCCTGGGAGCAAAGCTGCTCTGGTCCATGCCTTGTATTCAACACCAGCAGTCAAACTGATTCAGCTCAGGAATGTAGGGCCTCCCACAAGCTGAGGCCCTCACCTGGAATGAATGAATCCCCCACTCAGGCTTCTCCTCTGGCAAAGTCACAAACACTGCCAGTCAGCCAGACCTTCTAGGCATGCACACACAGAGAAGTCAAGTGCAGCTAGGCTTCTCTGTACATGCTTATCTAATAGGCAGCTGAAAACAGCTCTAGCTTAGTTGGGAAAAGGTGCCTCAAACACATAAGCTGTCATCTGCTCCAAGGCAATCTGTGAGAGTGCCACTTCAGAGATTTCTAAGCAGGAAACTACCCGGGGGAAGGTTTAGTCCTTCTCCCACATGCTCAGACTCTCACCATTCAGGGTGGTGCTACTGCTGCCCCCTCAGTGTACTGGAAGCTTGCAAGAAGCTAAGAGGCCTGCAAGCATAAGAGTCATGTTTAGCATTGCTGGGATTGCCTGGACCATGCCCACCTCCTTGAGAATAATGAGAATAGCAGCAAGTGCTAGGACCCAGTAGCCATGGAGCTTCTTTTCTTTGCAAGCCATGCTAGTGGGATTTAAAGTGGCTCAGAAAGAGTGAGTTCGCTTGTTGCATAGTCAGGCAGCTTGCTGCTCAATATGTCAGCCACTGCTGTTCTTGCAGTTACTGAACATCTTCCAAAAATAAATGAATTAGGCATTCCAGCAATGCTAAACACATGTGTTTAGCATTGCTGGAATGCCTAATTCATTCTTGGTATATCTGTGTGGAGGTCACAATAGCACCATCCATTCAGTTTACTCTGAGCATGGGGTTTAAAGAGGCTCAGAAGCAGCGGACCTGTCACTGAGAGCAGAGCAGGCGTGGAGCCAGCCGAGTGGCGGCCTGTGTCCAGCCCTGCTTGGCATCACATGCATGGGGTTGTGGCTCATACTCCAGAGGAGCCCAGAGTGAATTCCCTCCCCTCCCATGCCCGGGCCGCCGAGAGCCCAGGCGAACTATCTGCTAGTTATTTCAGGCAGCACAGACTGCCTGATAGAACTATTTCCCCTTCCTCTCCCTCTCTGGAGGGAGAGAAAAGGGAAAATGTCCTATCAGGCAGCTGACACTGCCTGAAATGATGTGCTGAGAGCTCATTCGGGCTCTCAGCAGCCCAGGCCACACGCAAAGGAGGGGTGGCCTTGGCTGCCGAGAGTCCGAACAAGCTCTCAGCACAGCATTTCAGGCTGCATGTGATGTTACTGACATCACATGCAAAGAGGGCATGGCCTGGTCTGCCGAGAGCCCAAACGAGCTCTCAGCACGTAATTTCAGGCTGCGTTGGCTGCCTGATAGGACGTTTTCCTCTTTCTCTCCCTCCAGAGAGGGAGAGGAAGGGAAAAACCTTCTATTGGGCAGTCTGGGCTGCCTGAAATAACTAGCAGATAGTTTGCTCGGGCTCTCAACAGCCCGGGCATGGGAGGGGGGAGTTCACTCTGGGCTTCACCATGGGGCTTTGGCATCCTTTTCCATTGGTGGCCCGGGTTCTTTGAACCCGTTCATCCAATGGTGGCTCCGTCCCTGACTCAGAGGCAGTATATTCTGGGTTAACTCTAGAAATGCCTTCCATCCTAGTTGGAAGTCATGGCTTTAGCCTAGATTCCTGTTGGACTGTGACTGTGTGTCCCATATTTATTTCATCATTCTGTAACTTGAAAATAACTCAGGCTGCATATACACAACCAGGAATTACTTATACGATCACTTTTACTCATATCTAGAGTTTGTGCATAAGTATGTATGATGACCGTTGGGAGAGGTCATCAGGAGATTTGGCTTTAGGTGTCCTCAGTATATGGATGACACTCAGCTGGATCTCTCTTTTTCATCAGACGCAGGTGAAGCAGTGACTGTCCTGAATTGGTGCTTGGATTCAGTAATGGACTGGATGAGGGTGAATAAGCTGAGAATCAATCCAGACAAGACAGAAGCATGGTTGGTTAGTGGTTCCTCTGCCCATGTGAATGATGTTCAGCCTGTTCTAGATGGGGCTGCACCCCTCCTGAAGGACCAGGATTGCAGTCTGGGAGTGCAAAGTGATCCAGCACTGTAGAGGTTCAAGTGGCCTCTGTGGCACAGAGCACCTTTTATCAGCTTCGGCTGATATGCCAACTGCAACCTTACCTGGACAGAGATAGGTTGGCCACAGTTACTCATGCTCTGATAACTTCTCGCTTAGGTTGTTGCAATGCATCGTACGTGGGGCTGCCTTTGAAAATGGCCCAGAAACTGCAGCTGGTACAAAAAAGGGCTGCAAGATTATTAATTGGGATTGGATGTTTTTATCATTTTATGCCTGTCAGCTGCACTGGGTCCCAGTCCATTTCCAGGCCCAATTCAAAGTGCTGGTTTTAACCTTTAAAGCCCTAAATGGCTTGGGACTGGATTACCTGAGAGAGCGCCTTGCCCGATATGCCTCTACCCAAACCTTAAGATCTTCTTTGGAGGCCCTCCTCCAGGTGCCCCTGCCAAACTAGGTGAAGTGTGTGGCTCCCAGGGAGAGGGCCTTTTCGGTGGTTACACCCTGTTTATGGAATAGCCTCCCCAGTGAGGCTCGCTTGGCTTCATCACTTTGTTCTTTTAGACACCACAACTTAAAAGGCTCTGTCTCTAGTCCCCACCAACTGGATCTCTGTTAGTGGTGGGGCCATGAGTAGGGTCTGAAACAATGAACGGAGGGCCCTGGCAGATTCATATGGGTGAATGCAGTCTGACAGGGAGAGTTTTAAAGGTCAAGACCAGCACCTTGAATCTAGACCAGAAGCAGACTGGTTTCCAATGAAGCTGCCGCAGAATCGGTGTGATACTCATGAAACGACTTGCACCCATGAGCATCTTTGCAGCAGCATTCTGGACCAGCTGATGTTTCCAAACAGTCTTCAAGAGCAACCCCATGTAGAGAGCATTGCAGTAGTCCAATATAGGGGTATATGCATTCTTTTTCTAATTTTTTTTGCTACTTTCCCTTTTTCTTGTTGACATATGTCAAAAGAAGAGAGAAGAGAGAAGGAAGGATAACATGCTTCTAACAGAAAAACAATTCAGGTATTTACAGAATTTGTAAAACTCGTTATGCTTAACATTAGCATTTTTTGCTACTATAACAGATGTGGATTTTGCCAAGAAAAAAAAAAGTTTTATGGGGAAGCACTGTGTCATATGTTCTGATGATGGGTACAATTCACAGCACTGTTAACTGTGCACATCCTGCATGCGGTCTCTAGTGATGTCCTGAATTTAAAATGCAGTCCAGGAGGTCCCATTCCAAAGCTAACGTAGGTTGATGGCACTCATTCCATCAACTTGCCATAGACTCCAGCCAGCTTGAAAACAGCCTCCAGGAGAACAATATCTGAAACTAGTTCATATTGTGACAACTAAATAGCTAACAACTTACCTCTTTCTCAAGGTCTGGCAGTCATTCTAGCCATTAAAAAAACCCAAACCCCTCTCTGTACAATTGGCCTACATGATAAACTCAGTTTTACTTTGCACCAGCTCTCAGTGATCACAGTCCCAATGATCACATAAATCTTAATATTCCCTACAGCTAAATAAAAAGCTGCAAGCTGGTGTATGCATGCGGTACAGGATGGATTTCTACAAACACTTTTTATCATTGTGGGAGACTGCTAGATCATATGAAAAAAGGAAAATAAAAACACTGCCTGTCTACCACTGAGATCCACAGCTCCATAGGTTTCTGATGTACATGTGAAACTCCAAACAAGTAAGAGCCGCACTATTTTCTTGCTTTATTATTTTCATTGTTATGTATTTTTAATTGCAATCTGTTCTGACGGCTTTTATAAATGGAGAAAGAGTATATAAATAATAAAATAAAAACATTTTCTTCTCTTCTCTGCATGCTCTTAAAGATTTGGTAATACCCTGTGCTCATGATTCCACATGGAACCTCCTTTGACACAAAAGCATTGCAACTAGCACAAACCACTGTGTGCTGTAATCAATACTATATAAAATATTGATTAAAAGCATACAATTTGTGATAGTTGTGGTTGCTAGCTTAACTGTCTTCTTAAACACACACACACACACACACACACCACCATCATTATCTTAAGATGAGAGTTAAGCAAGCAACCACCACTATCACAAATTGTATGCTTTTAATTAATATTTTATATAGCACTGATTACAGCACACAGTGGTTTGTGCTAAGCTGCTTCCAACCCCTTTTGCTGCATTAGCAGGGATATGGGATAAGCGGGGGCAGAGTTGCGGGTGCAGCCCAAGAGATGGAGACACCGGCGGACCAATCACATGCAAGGAGCAACTGCATAAGCAGTTGGCTCCTGTCTTTCATTTGCTCAATGGGCTGGCACCCTCCCGCCTGCCCCGGGATTCAGCAAGGGATATTCTGGTCTCAACTAGGGCCAATTAGGGATTTTTTCGGTCTCAACTGATTGACTAATGTTTGGGGCCTTTTTGTACCTACTTCTCACTGATTTCGTGAAGGCAGTCCTTGGAGTTAATTGGTCACTTTGTGGATGAGTGCGGGTCAGGGTAGGTTAATTTGCATTGGTGTTGGGCTGGAGGGCCGTTATGCTGAGTGGGAATATGGAGGAAGGCTTGGTGATCTCACGACTCTCAGGCTAGATCCCCTCCCACTCAGATGCATGCCAGCGAATGCTGCTCAGTGCCTCGTGACCTGGGTTGAGGTGGGCTGGCATGCATCTCCTCAACGGGGGTAATGCTGTGGTAGAGAAGAGGTTTGCACTGGATACAGAGCCAAATCAAAGCCTGGTCCTTTGCCCTCCTCAGGTGCCAAAGCCCGGTCCTCAGGTATCAAAGACCAGTCCTTCACTCACATACCTCCTATGAGCTTGACCCACATAGGGGATACCCGCACTTTAGTTAAGATTCCTCATTGCTGGTTCTGTAAATATTCAATATAATGGCCCTAGTTTTTTCCAACTATATGTGTCCTGTTGTTATTTGGGCCTGGGTTTCCAAGTGCTGACTTTACGAATTAGGCTCTGTGCAGCCACACTTTGCCTTGGTTTTTCAGCTCAACATTAGACAGAGGAGAGATGTGTGCAGGCAGAAATTCATCAGGTATAATTCACATGAATTTCTGCCAGGTATATCTCTACAAGGCTCAGTGGCCTCCCAAACCACTATGTACAGGTGAAACTCGGAAAATTAGAATATCGTGCAAAAGTCCATTAATTTCAGTAATGCAAATTAAAAGGTGAAACTGATATATGAGACAGATGCATTACATGCAAAGCGAGATAAGTCAAGCCTTAATTTGTTATAATTGTGATGATCATGGCGTATAGCTCATGAAAACCCCAAATCCACAATCTCAAAAAATTAGAATATTACATGGAACCAAGAAGACAAGGATTGAAGAATAGAACAATATCAGACTTCTGAAAAGTATAAGCATGCATATGTATTCAGTACTTGGTTTGGGCCCCTTTTGCAGCAATTACTGCCTCAATGCGGCGTGGCATGGATGCTATCAGCCTGTGGCACTGATGAGGTGTTATGGAAGACCAGGCTGCTTCATTAGCGGCCTTCAGCTCTTCTGCATTTTTTGGTCTCATGTCTCTCATCCTTCTCTTGGCAATGCCCCATAGATTCTTTATGGGGTCAGGTCAGGCGAGTTTGCTGGCCAATCAAGCACAGTACACTGTATACTTTTCAGAGGTCCGATATTGTTCTATTCTTCAATCCTTGTCTTCTTGGTTCCATGTAATATTCTAATTTTCTGAGATTGTGGATTTGGGGTTTTCATGAGCAGTACGCCATGATCATCACAATTATAACAAATTAAGGCTTGACTTATCTCGCTTTGCATGTAATGCGTCTGTCTCATATATCAGTTTCACCTTTTAATTTGCATTACTGAAATTAATGGACTTTTGCACGATATTCTAATTTTCCGAGTTTCACCTGTATTATAATAAGTGTTCAGCCAGAAATATCAGCTACTGCAGCTTCACCTATCATTCTTCCAGTGAACCTTTCTCTTTCCTCTATTCACAAGCGTGTGCAAAACCAGGATAAGGGAGCCCAGCCCGGTTTTGCATGCTCATGTGAACCACCAACATCATGCCCAATCCTGGTGGCTACATGGCAGCAAACCTGTCTGTGACGCCTTCTGCTTAAATGAGGTTAAGGGAGCAAGCACTTCCTTACTTTTATTTTTTTAATTGTGTGTCTGCCACGGCTGCTTGCAGCCACAGCAGGCACACTCAGGGGAGGGGGGATCCCACTTGCTTGGTGCATTATTTAGGCTCCGGGGTGGTGGTGATACGTGGCAGAATGTCCCAGCACCCAAACCTAGGGGTGTGCACGGAACCGCAGAGCTGCGGTCCGGCACTGGGGTGGGGGGTTCCATTAAGGGTGGGGGGGGCTTTACTTACCCCTCCTGCGCTTTCCACACACTGCCGCCGTAATTATTGAAAAAATTGCTCCTCCGATGGCTGTTCCGATTTAAAAAAATGGCTGCCCCCTTGAAGCCCTGGCCCCCTGCTGCTGCCTTGAAGCCCCCTCCCACCCCCTTAAATCTCGCCCCGGGCCCTTAAATCATGCCCGATAACATTAAGACGCGGGCGGGCGGGCGGCCGGCGGGGAGATGTCCTCCCGCCCCCTTCCCTGCTAGGCTGCAAAAGACTTTAGGAAGGCTTCTGCGCGTTTCCCTGCCGGTCTGCAAAAGTACTTTTACTTTTGCAAAGAACTTTGCAAAGAACTGTTTCTTCTTTGCAAAGTTCTTTGCAAAAGTAAAAGTACTTTTGCAGACCGGCAGGGAAACGGGCGGCAGGGAGATGTCCTCCCGCTCCCTTCCCTGCTAGGCTGCAAAAGTACTTTTACTTTTGCAAAGAAACAGTTCTTTGCAAAGTTCTTTGCAAAAGTAAAAGTACTTTTGCAGACCGGCAGGGAAACGGGCGGCGGGGAGATGTCCTCCCACCCCCTTCCCTGCTAGGCTGCAAAAGACTTTAGGAAGGCTTCTGCGCGCGCACGCGCAGAAGCCTTCCTAAAGTCTTTTGCAGCCTAGCAGGGAAGGGGGCGGGAGGACATCTCCCTGCCGCCCGCCCGCCCGCCCGCGTCTTAATGTTATCGGGCATGATTTAAGGGCCCGGGGCGAGATTTAAGGGGGTGGGAGGGGGCTTCAAGGCAGCAGCAGGGGGCCAGGGCTTCAAGGGGGCAGCCATTTTTTAAAATCGGAACAGCCATCGGAGGAGCAATTTTTTCAACAATTACGGCGGCAGTGTGTGGAAAGCGCGGGAGGGGTAAGTAAAGCCCCCCCGCCCTTAAAGGAAGCCCCCAAACTCCCCACCCGAACCAAAACCACCCCGTGACCGGACCGGTCTGGAGGCCTTTAGAATGGCCTCCGAACCGGTCTGTGCACATTCCTACCCAAACCCCAGAAGCAGCAGCAAGAGCCACAGGAGAGCTGCTGCTCATCTGGGTGGGCGATACACCCACCCAGGGATGAGTCAGAGATAATCCGCGGGGAAGGTAAGGCTAATTCTCCTTCCCCACGGACCTCCCCAGAGCTCCTCTCACAGATCGTGAGAAGAGCTTCACAGATGGGAATTCAAAGACTTTCTGGGCCCTCATCCTGGATGGAGAAGGATCACCAGGTTGTAAGTCTTAGTAGCTTTGTGCCTGTGTTTCATTGCATGTTATTGCCTGCCAACATAGAACAACAAGATGGGAAATCTTTCCTGCATGCCTCAGCACATGCTGACACATTCCCTCCCCCCAAATACAAAAGAAACTCAGGGCTCTTTTGGGATGGATTTAAAGATGTTGCTGAACAATGTTCCCGTACCATTTGGCTTAACTCTAATGGAGGTTATCTTCTGTCTAGGGGTGTGCAAACAGGTTCGAATCGAAACTGGTTTAATATCAAACCAGTTCGGTTCCAAGGTTTGGGGTTGAGCCAAACCACCCCCCAGTTCGGCTTGAACCTGGAATGAACACACACCCAGATCGGGGGTCCGTCAAGCCATTTAAAAAAAAAAAAGTAAAATTTTTTTAACTTACCACCTCTGGGACGTTGCCCCTCCCTCTACCACCTCTGGGTTTCCCCTCCCCCTGCCAGCCTTTATGCAAAATCACGCAGTTCAGGCAATCGTTGGCCTGTTGCGGGCCAATTCCTTGGTGTGGTGGCCATTTTGGAGACCAGCACACATGCGCAGTGAGACCATGCATGGATGGGTCATGACCCAAGCCATGCAGGGTCCCACTAGGCACACGTGGCAGCCTCCAAAATGGCCACCATGCAAGGGAATAGGCCCGGAGAGGGTCAAAGACCACCTGAACCAGGTGATTTTTGCAAAAAGGGAGGCCAGCGAGGGAGGGGGAACCTCCATGGACCCCTGCCACCTCAGACAACGCCCTCGGAGGGGTAAATTTAAAAAGGGGGGGAACATTTTTTGGGGGGAAAGTTTGACAACCAAAGTCTGAACAAAACATGGGGGGTGGGTTCCGATAGGGGGGCAAAACCAAACTAGCCCAATCCAGTTCGGGTCCAGTTCGAACCTGAACTGAACTGAGCCAGGAGGTTTTGTGCGCACCCCTGCTTCTTTCCCTCCACTTTTAATCAAAGGTGCCATCTCAATTTGTTTTGTTCTTGGAACATAAGCAAAAGGTACATCATTACTATATCCAGTGGTATTGAATTATGTAGATCAACTGGCAAAACAAATAGTTAAGGCTATGAAACCTCTTCCATTTTAGAACTACATCAGTTGGACATACATTAAACAGTAAATTATATTTTATGATACATTTCTTTTGAATGAATATAATGAATTGTTGCTTAGAAAAATAAAATAAAATCCATGCTGGAATCCCTTCTGTCTGAAGAAATGTTATTAATGAATTATTTTTCAAGTCTGAAAGAATATCCTCTTAAATGCTTGGAAGGAATCAACTTTCTGCAATTCCTCTAACTGCTGATACCACTTTTGGCTCAATTGCAAGCAACTGGTGTAAAACTGGACAAAACTGCTATGAGGAAAACTTGATCAGGCCATTTGACATGTGCTGTAACATGTACACAACATTGATTAATGTGTTATAATACAGGCTTTAAAGGATAATAACTCAGGAGATACCTAATGGATTATTTTCAAAAGTTAAAAAAAAATCACACACTGTCCCGTGCACCTGAATTTTGTGATACATTTAAAAGGACAAGCAAGGAAAGGGTAGGTAGGAAACCTTTGTTTGAATATAGGTCACTTACATGTGAAAAAGCAACTGCTTAAGAATCAATTTTCAAACTGCTGTAACTCACTTCTCAATAGACTGATACCAAAGTTGTGTCAGTTCAATCTGCCTGAAATTTGACAACTAGAGGACAGGCACAGGTAGAGTGCTTGTCTCCAAGTTGTCAAATTTCAGGCAGATTGGACAGATGGTTTGTATTTTATGACCAACAGAATGTTTGAGGTTTATAATGGTGGAAAGGTGGGATGCAGATTTACACCTCACCTCAAGGATACCGGCACTTATTTTGAATAAGAAAAGAAAGGATGGATAAAACCAAAGGCTTGTCGAGTTGAGCATCTTAATTGCCATAGTGGTCATACAGATCTTTGGGAAATCCAGAAGCAGGAGATGAAGGAATACCTCTTCTCCCATTGCTGCCCTGTAACTGGTATTTTGCCTACTGCCTCTGAATCTGGAGGTAGCACATGGCTCTTAGGTGTGTGGTATATTTCATTTCCCCCCTTTTGTCCCCACCCCCACTTTTTTTCTGGTGCTGCCACTGCTCCAGGTGAAATCACAACTGTAGAAGCCTTCTGCTTAAGGCACCTAGAAGGAGTATTTGAAATCAGGAAGTTCCAGGTGCCATAATCAGAAGGCTTCTACAGTTATGATTTCACCTGGAACAGAGGCAGCAACAGAAAAAATGGCGGGGGGCACAAAGGGGGAAAATAAATTTATGGGTAGGTGAGCTGTGTCCTACATAGAAATGGGGGATGGTGGAGGGGCAAGCCACTTTTCTGCCACCCCTAGCCACCTTTGGCCTTGAGACATCTTGCAAGTATTTATGGGTGACCCTGCCCACCCAAATTCCTTATTCAGTTTGGAATTAGTATCAATAAACCTTGTTGTTTTCCCTAAACATGGGAGCTGTTCTTTTTCCCTAGAGCCCAACTCCAAATTCAAAAACCTTATTGGACTCACAGTAATTTCCAGTTACCTTCCCAACACTCCCATAAACTTTCATACCCTGTAAACATCTAGGCCTTGCCCCATTCACTTCCTCAAATCTCAAGTGATACCTTGGCAAGGTATCTTTCTAGAAGTCTGCATTTTAAAAAAATATTATTTTATTTAACATATTTCTATACTGACCCAAACTTGCATCTTTGGGTGGTTTACAATTAAAATCATATAAACATTAAAATCATTTACATTGAAACCGTATAAAACCCAACATTAAAAATATGAAGAGTATAAATCTAATTAAAAGCCTAGATGAAGAAATATGTCTTCAGTGCCTTTTTAAAAGTTGCCAGAGATGGGGAGGCTCTTGTCTCAACTGGGAGCGCATTCCAAAGCCCAGGGGCAGCAACAGAGAAGGCCCGTCCCTGAGTTGCCACCAGACAAGCCGGTGGCAATTGTAGACATACCTCTCCAGATGATCTCAACAAGCGATGGGGCTCATGGCGAAGAAGACATTCCCTTATGATAGTGGTTATGAGTGTAAGCTTAAAAAAAGGAAATCTGCAGTTGTTTTAAGGATTACTGAGGATTCCTTTATCATATATAAACCATCTTGACCAAAATTATCTCTCTCTACTGCCTCTGTGGAAGGTCTAAGTTATTGAACTTTAAATGTTAAAAACAAAGTGAAGTGCTTCACAAGAGCAAAGTGAAGCATCTCGAGGTGGTTTGAGGGGAGAGCAGGCTTAGCTCGCTTTCTGTGCACACAAGCAAGGAGCCATCCCTGGCCAGCTGGATCGGCCGCCCACACGATTATTGGCTAAGTCATGGAGCCAGTAGGGGCAGTGGGGATTGGGAGCTGCACGGCCCCTGGAAGTCCCAGTATGCTCCACTCAAGTGCGTGGGGCATTCTGGGGAGACCCCTGAGGCCAAGAGGCTTGTTGGAGCCTCCAGGTCGGGGGTCTTCTTGTGAGTCACCACGGCATGGAGCCACGATCATAAGAACAGGGTTAGCAGAGCACTCGTTCTGCTAACCTCATATACTGTATGGGGAGGGGTATTTTTGAATGTTTGCTGCCAGGATGTGTGTGGCTTCCATTGCAGCAGATGACCACATGGAGCCTTAGCCCGGTTCTGCGCAGTCATGAGAATATCCTCAATATTTTAAAAAAATATTCTCTCCTTACAAATCTGAAATGAATAGAAACCAGCTAGAAATTCAAGATGAATTATATGCAGCATATACTCAGTTCTTCCTTTTAGAAATTCTGTATCATAGCACTGCTTCCAATAAAACATGGTTACACTAAACAGCTCTCATTTACTTAAACTCAATTTCAATCATCTTGATTGCCCCCCTCCATGCAATATTCCAAACATTTGTATTCCAGTCATGCTCTTGTAATGAGAGTAGGTATTCTCTTTACCACTATTTGCATTTTACTGCTGCTAACTGGTTATTATCCTCTGATGCTCAGTTGTGCATTATGAGGAAGCCACTCAAATAAAGAAGGATCCATGTCAAATGGGAAAAATTCTCCTATCTACAGCATGAAATGACTGCTGATAGGGGGCAAAACTATTCACATTTGGAGTGTGTAATTTCGGCAACACTCAGATAGAACTTCGGGGGGGGGGACGGTGGAGTTGTTCATAAATGGACATATTGGACGAGATTCAGACTAACAAAACACTGATGCACCTAACACACAGCAACACCTCTCTCTCTCTCTCTCTCTCTCTCTCTCTCTCTCTCTCTGGTGGGAGTTCATTGCTCTCCCTTCCCATTGTAACTTGACTGTGATTCTCAATAATATGTCCCTGAGGACTGCATGATGCTTGGGGGCATATTTTCAGGGATCACAGTCAGCTACAGAGGGGAGGGGAGAGAGACTAAAATTGCTTCTTTCCTGTAAAAACTGAGCAGCATCACTTCACACAAGCTTTGTTAGACTGAATGTTGGTCACTGAGACTTTAATTTAAAGGAAATAAAACCTTTCACCAAAGACAAGATGGTTCTTGTCTTTGAACCATCTCTTCAATATAATAAAAGGAAGTCAGCCTCTTTTTAATCTTAGCATGATGCTCCCATAAATCTCTTTGAAGATACCATAGCACTATACCTTGTACCCACTTGAAAGACGGGAGAGTATCCTTTATGCTGGGGGAACAGAGGTGCTGGATGAGTATTGTGTTCCCAGCTTTTTCCCTAAATTATTTTATACAAGGAGAAAATTTGGCATATTTCAGTGCTGAAGAGTGCACAGCCAATAAAGAATTGTGTAATAACATTGAGAGTTAATAAATGGACAGCATACATGGAAAGTCTATCAAAGGTATTATTGGTGATTTTCATCTTTTTTAAGGGATACATGAGCAAAAAATGGCAATGCTTGCAAAAAAGGGTATATTAGAACAATTACAGCTGTGCAAAGTAGAGGAATTCTGTCACAAACATATGCACAAAAATATTCTGCAGAGTAGTCAATTAATTTTAATTAATACACTACCTTGGGCAAAAGCTTAATGTACAGATGAAAAAATATTATTTGAGTGCTGATATATAGCCCTCCCCTAAATACCTTAGGGAAAATCTTGATCATATTTATTTATTTATTTGATATATTTATATTTAACCTATACCAGTATGTATGTGCATGAAATGGATGGTACATTCTGTTTCGAGCTTGAAACAAAACACAAAACAGCTAAATTGTTCTGTTGAAACAATGGCCGAGGCAGCTTTTTCAGTGGAACAAACTCAAAACATTTTGAGTGTTTTGGCTGTAGGGAACAATGGGAAACTCAAAATACCCCATTGTTTCCCATAGGTAGCTCCTTGGGACACCAAAGTGGGTTGGGTGATAGGGCATGATTCGTGCTACCCACCAGCCAACTCACAAATGAAATGGACAATAATGAACAGGCAGGCATGAAAGAGATAGTGGCCGCCTGAGTAGAGATTTCTTGTGGAAAAGACATTGCCTGTGATATAAAGAGATATACCAGTTAATATTTGCCCAAGAGAAAGAGGGGTTACCTTGAAACTGGCTCAGAACCCGGGTGCCTGTCGCGCACTGGCACTTCTACAGAGTGTTTCCAGATTCACAAAGTGTTACCAGCTATTTCTACTTGAAACTTTTATGGAGTGGAATCTGTAATTCTTGGCACTTCCACAGAGCGATATTTACCATCTTATTTGAGGATACCCACACCGGTGGATTGGACTTTTTGATACAGAGTACATTGTTTGTTCCTTTATGACCCATTGGGCATTTATTAAGTTTGCATATATTGATAATGGTGGTTATCATTCTATGTATCCAATTCACTTGCTTTCTCCTGATGTATGCATATATGTGAACCTATAGTTGACTTAGATTATTTAAGCTATGTACATTTATTTATGTCTGTATATTTAATATTTTGGGATTTTGTATATTCTGTTGTTCATTTTTACTATTTACAGTGTTGTGATTGTTTCATAATGTTGATTTTGATTTATGTATTATAATGTTTTCCGTTTATACATTATGTTTTTGGCACTTCAGGGGAAGCAATTTCCTTTATGATGCTTTATCCAGGCATTCTCTCTAAAGAGTCCATTGTATTCTTCAGACTTTTATGCATTGGTCTGACACGGGGTATTTCTTCATTTTTGGTCCTGCTGAAAGAGAGCCAGCATGGCTTCTGCAAAGGTAAACCTTGCCTCACTAACCTTTTGGAGTTGTTTGAGAGTGTCAGCAGGCATGAGAATAAGAGTAATCCAGTCAACATAGTTTACTTGGACTTTCAAAAAGTTTTCGACTAAGTTCCTCATCAAATACACTTGAGAAAACTCAGCAGTCATGGGATAAGGGGACAGGTTCAATTGTGGATTGGTAACTGGTTGAGGGACAGGAAAGAGAGCGTAGGTATAGATGGACAGATCTCTAAATGAGTGGGGTCCCCCAGGGATTAGTGCCTTTTAATCTGTACTGGGATTAGTGCCTTTTAATTTATGCATAAATGATCTAGAAGTTGCGGTGAGCAGCGAGCTGGCCAGATTTGCAGATGACACCCAACTATTTGGGGTAGTGAAATCCAAAACAGAATGTGAGGAGCTCCAAAAGCATCTCTCCAAACTGGCCAAGTGGGAGACAAAATGGCAGATGCAGCTCTGTGTTAGCAAGTGTAAAGTGATGTTTATTGGAGTAAAAAACCCCAACTTCACAGATATGCTGATGGGATCTGAGCTGTGAGTGACTGACCAGGAGAGAGATCTTTGGGTCATAGTGGACAGCTCATTGTAAGCGTTTACTCAATATGTGGAAGCTGTGAAAAAGGCCAATTGCAATCCTTAGGAATGGGCTTGGAAATAAAACTCCTAATTTCATAATGCCCATAAACAAATCTATAGTCTGGTTACATTTGGAGTGCCGTGTAAAGTTCTGTTACACCATTGCTCAAAAGGGACATTATAGAACTGGAGAAGGTGCAGAAGAGGGCAACCAAGATCATCAGGGGCCTAGAGCACCTTCCTTACGAGGCAAGGCTATACCACCTTGGCCTTCTTAGTTTAGAAAAAAGATGACTGAGGGTGACATGCTAGAGGTCTATAAAATTATGCCTGGTGTGGAGAGAATAGATAGAGATAATCTTTTCTCCCTCTCTCATAACACTAGAAACAGGTGTCATCACATGAAACTGACTGTGAAGAAATCTAGAATTGACAAAATGAAGTACTTTTTCACACAATGCATTAACCAATCGAATATTCTGCCACAAGACGTGGTGACAGACACCAGCTTGGATGGCTTTAAGAAGGGCTTAGATAAATACATGGAGGACAAATCTATCAATGGATACTAGTCTGAGGACTATGGGCCACCACTAACCTTAGAGGCAAGATGCCTCTAAATAGCAGTTGCAGGATAGCAACAGAAAGAGAGTGGGCATGCCTTCAGCTTCCCAGAGATATCTGGTAGGCCACTGTGTGAAACAGGATGCTAGAATAGATAGGCCTTGGACCTGATCCAGCTGGGCTGTTGTTATATTCTTGTGCTATTAGGTGCATTATAAAGAGAGATTAGTTTTTGAATCAAATCATAAATCTTCAAAAGATATTCAGTGCCATACTATGATGTGATGATGAATGGTCTACTTATTCCTTGCTCTTCCCCTTGGGCTAAACATTTCGGATTACATGCAGCTGATAAAAAGGTAGCAAGAAACAGAAGCAAATGCATAGAAGGCATATTGTTTCCCAGAATACATGAAACTAATTTTGGATTACAGGAAGTGGTTGTCAGAGAAACTAGCAATCTAGACAATTTACTTCTGAGAAATCCACTACATTTCTCTATTCCTTTTTATTGCAATAAGCCTCATATGTTGTAATATTCATTACAATTGTGTTTATTCAATCTCAAAATGTATTGCATTCATTCTCTATTTCAGTGGGACAATCAGCTGTATTTTTCCTAACTTCAGTGCTTCTCAGTGAATAGAAATAACATATAAATGCATTCCAGGATCTTTAAAAGACATGAGACCTTGTAAATTTCAAACAAGAGTCTGGATAAACATAAATAAATAAATAAATAAATAAATAAATAAATAAATAAATATACATACATATACACAAACACACACACACAACTTATCTACTTTGGTGCCCCCATGATGTGCTATTTTTTTAAAACAACAACTATTTACCATTAGTTGAATGGTAAATAGAAGTTTTTTAAATGGTACATCATGGGGACAACAAAGCAGACCCCTGGTCTATTTTGGTAGGCTGGTCACCAGGTGGAAGAGCATCCAAGTGGGGCAGACTTTGCTAAAAGACTTTTGCCCCAGAATTTGGCAGAGTGGTGGTGAAGAGAGCAGGACCATTTTTGACTGGGTTAGGAAATAGCTAGAGTTCACAGTTAAAAGATAAAATGGTGATGGGGTGGGGGGGGGAGTACACAAAAGGCTGGGGTCTTTGGGAACAGTACTAGAACTGGATTTCAGATGCATTTAGCAAAATGAGCCTCTCTTACCAATCCAATCTTACACATTTTCTGAATAATATGCTGGGGCAACAAATAATAATTTGGGGCTAGGTGGGGGGCGGGATCAATAATAGAAGCTGGATTTCAGAGTAATTAGTCCTGCAAAACCAAGTCAGGTTCTCCTAAACACAAGTACCCACATACAATCTCACAATAATATGGGATTGATATGAGAGTAATATGAGGGAATAACAATGATGGGGTAATGTCATGTCACACCAAAACAGAATTAAAATATTTGGCTAAAGATAAACTCCAACAATCTAATAGAAAAACAGTCCTGAAATTAATATCCTAATGCAACCAAGTGTTCTTTTTTAATACAAAGCCAAGATCTAAAAACTTTCTTCTTGCTGATCCCAAGGGAGCAACAACAGCAAGTGACCATATGTCACCTCTGTGTTTTATATTCCTAAATATATTTCTTCCCATAGAAGGATAATTGTGCTTACACAAGGGATCTTTCTGCTTCCAGAAAGGGTCCTTGAAGAAGCACAACTATCCTTCCATCAGAAGAGTTTCCCGTGATGGAGCAGTGCTCTCCAGAAGGTCAGTATACAACCCTTTGGTCAAAATGTAACTGAACTGGAGTATTTCAATTGTCATTTTTCTCCCTAAAGTTTTTCACACTCAGCTTTTAGTTTGCATCTTCTCCAGAATGGAGGGGGTGCATTCATATATCGACCACATTTACCCCAAAGTCCTGCAAGCAATCGGGGAGCACTTCACACACATTTTGGGGTTTTCACTGTTCCTTAACTGAATGAAACAACTGCAAGTAATGAATGGGATCTCAATAGGACAGAATGGATCACTGTTAACTTGGGGTTCATTTGTGTGTATTGTATTCAGCTCAGCACAAACCAAAGAACTGAATCTGTTGTGCTTTTCTATTCAGCTGAAACTGAAAGCACACCCCTAGTCAATAGGCATAAAGTGTTTTCTAGGAGTCACTGTAATTGAACTTATTTACAGAACATGTGGTCCCGTAATTGTAACAGTGTGATAGCAAGAACTTACCATTTCTGTCAATAGCAAATGGAACATCAGTTGTGACAATTTCATAATTGCATATTTGGCTGTATTGAGGAGAACAATCCTCATCCATGGCTTCCACTTGTAAAACATTGTCATAGATGTTCCCCTCTGTCACAGTAGCCTTGTAGGATGTTTCCTTAAAGGTGGGTGAAAATTCATTAACATCCTTTACCTGTATATGGACTACAGCCCTAAAATGTGAAGAAAGAGAAGTTATTAATACAGTGCAAATATCAATTGTTTTTCCAAACCCACTGTAAAGTCACATTGGCTGACATCCAAAACAGCATACTGCTGTGCTCCTAACATCCAGTGACACACTTTGCTAGCTTCACATAATTGCATGCTGTTCCTGAAGTGTGGTGTTTTTGCACTTTTGCACAAGACCACAAACTCTGGAATGTGCCTATGCTCCAGAAGTGCTAAGTGGAAACATGTCACTTGACCCTCAGTGATGTGTGTCTGCTCAAATCGAGCACTTCCTATGTGCTCCAACAAAAATCTGTTATCTTGTGCAAAAGTGGCCTTGTATTGGGGAGAGTGTGCAACAGTGCTGCATGCCACCAGATTAGGGATGTGCAGAATGTTTTGAGCTTGAAATGTTCAGACTCAAAATGGGCCATTTTGAGTGTGTCAAACTCGAAACAGAATTCCATTCAAATGAAGGGCCTATTTTGAGCTCATAACAACATAAGAACAGCCCTGCTGGATAAGGACCAAGGCCTACTAGTCCAGCATCCTGTTTCCAGAGTGGCCTACCAGATGCCTCTGAGAAAACCACAGGCAAGAGGTGAGGGCACACCTGCTGTTGCTCCCCAACAACTGGTATTCAAAGCCATCTTGCCTCTGAGGCTAGAGGTGGCCTATAGAGGTGGCCTATAGCTAACAAACTAGTATCCATTGATAGACTCATCCTCCATTAATGTGTCCAAGCCCCCTTTAAAGCCATCCAAGCTAGTGGCCATCACCACATTCCATGGCAGTTAATTTCATAGATTAATTATTCACTATGTGAAAAAGTACTTCCTTTGTTCAATCCTAAACTCCCTGGACCTCAGTTTCATGGGATAAGTCCTGGTTCTAGGAGATACCCCCGCTAACTGAGCAACAAAACACCTTATAAATTGGTGATTCTCTTATATTTAGCGGGGGGAGAGCAACTGGACTTATCCAACCCCAGCACAGCATCCCTCCAGTGGCTGTTTCTGGTATCTGCCATGTTTCTTTTTAGATTGTGAGCCCTTTGGGGACAGGAGACCATCTTATTTATGTCTTATTTATTTTTCTATGTAGCTTTGAGAGCTTTGGTTGAAGAGTGGTATATAAATATTCATAGTAGTTGTAGTCATGTGAGGGAGGCAGAAAAATTCGCTCTGTGCACTCTCTCTACTCCATGCATAATTGTATACACCTCTATCATGTATCCCCATTGTCACCTCTTTTCCAAACTAAAAACCCTTTTCCAAACTAAAATGCAGATTCCCTGCTCTAGACGTTAGGAACAGCAGTATGCTACTCTGGATACTGCTGTAAACGGCTATTCCATTGTTTACAATAACTTCATCTATTGTGTGTTCATAATAAGATGGAGTAAAAATGATCTCTTCTGAAAGCAAACAATCCAAAGAAGAAGGGGAAATAGGGATGTGAAATGCAAAGGTCAAAACATTAATGTGAACAATTTTAAGAAACAGATTAAACTGTCTGCTTTGAGTGGATGGTCTCTTGAAAACAGTTCATTCAAAAGTACTTGACTTTCCATTTAACTGGTGTATATTATGTTCACTCCTCTGCACTTAAGCACATCAATTAAACAATGTGTTATGCAAAATGAAACAGCAGGAGGATATAAACAATTATTAAACATTCACCAGTTTAAATCAGGTACAAGGCAGTAGACTTCTCTCTATTGGGAACAGTTATAAGAATAAGATTCAGATACCCATATAGTTCCTTAAACAGATGGAAAAAATCACTGAGGGAAGAGAATGCTAGCAGAAAAATGATGGAAGGGAACTGTGTTTAGCTTTACTCTACTCCTCCCACCCCATTGCCCAACCTTTTTCCTGGCAGCCATTCCCACAAAAACATTCCAACAATTCCTACTTGTAAGTACTGCATGAGGAGGGACAGTCTGAAAATCTCCCTACACACACACACACACACACAACAGAGGAATGGCATACTTAATGGGGATGAGGTGTGCATGCACAATATTTCTCCTCAAGTGATTCAGTGAGCTGGTCAGGTGGTATCATCCAAAACAGTGGATATGTTAGCTTAGAGCTTTTGACAAAGAATTTGACTGCTTTTAAATAGATATGTACAAAATGTTTCAATGTCAAAACATTTTGAAGTCAAAACATTTCAACTTGAAATGGGCCAGATATCTATCTGTCTATCTATCTGTCATCTAATACTCGTCACTAATATCATGTGTGGCAGCTCACGTGAGAGTTTGTGAGCTACCTGCAGAGGGGAAAAGCGAATGGGCAGAATGGATGGATAGGCAAGAGAGCGGCACTGGGAAAAGTGAGAAGGTGGAAGCAACGGGGTGTGTGAAGAAAGCGGTGCTGGGGAAAGTGGTGGGGTGTGTGTGTGAAGAAAGAGGCAGTGGTGGTCGGCAGGGCAAGAAAGTGGTGGAGGCAGCCAGAAAAAGCAGTTGGCCAGGTGGCCAGCAAGAGGGGAAAAAACACTGGAGGGAGGAGGGCTGAGAACGAGGGGCTGAGAAGTAGAGGCGCAGATGCTCTGTGCTCAGCCCAGCTAGTTTGGAGTATTTTGAGCTCAAAACTGCACATTCCTTCAATAAAGGGCCTGTTTAGTGCTTGGAACAAAACAATCCTGTTTCAGTTAGAAACATTTTGACATTTTGAGCACCATTTTGGAAGCCTGTATTTCCCTTGCTGATTAGTTTTCTGGTACTGGCTTCAAACTGGCTTGTTATCTCCTTGCTTCTTAGTTGGCTTGTGTTCATACAAATGAAGTGTTGTCATGTGAAACTGTGTCCCTTTTGTGGTGGGGAGAGGCGGGAAGGGGGAACACAAAAAGAGTTTCTAAATGTATTCAAATGGACAGGGAGGCAGAAAGAGTCCTTATAGTGTGCCTCTCTTGAAAAGGATACATCAGGAGATGAGGAAGGAATCGAGGAAGTTTTGATTTTGTAGTTTTCTCAGCATCAAGTATAATATGCAGTGCTATTGCTGCTACAACTATCTGGTTTTGCTGGATCTCAGATAGACAAAGGCAGAACCTTTGTGCCTTCCTTCCTTGAACTGTAGTTTGTTTTGCTTGCAAATTAGTATTGTGGTGAGAAATGGACAGTGGAAGCTGTGTGCGCATGTGTAATATTTCTTTGTGATTGCTGTAATGAGCTCCTTGTCTGGGCTTGAGACTAACTAGTGCTTCATGTTGCCCAACAGCTCGATTTTAGGGTAGCCCAGAAAGCACCCCCTATGTGATTGTGCTAACTATATGGGCCTGTGGTATCATGGTCTCCATTTTAGATGCTGCAGTTCATGGGCTCATGAAGCTTTCACCTGCCTGGGTTTGGCAAGAACCTCAGCTAGTTCTCAGCATAAGCTAAGAGTGGGGCAATGCGGCACTTATATTTGTGGTATGATAAAAGCAAACTGCATAAAGACTTTCTTAATCACTATGTAAGAAGGAGTCTGATGGGAGTGTGGGCAAAGTATAAAAAATGGTTGGAATGTAATACCCATTATGGGTATCCCCGATTGAGGCTTTGGCACGTAAAGAGACAAATATGCAATCTGAATGGGGTACCTATAGGGATTTGTTATGTTTTCAAGAGAAGGGCTATAAATTAAAAATAAATAAACGAAGTACAAAATTTGGTTAGTAATTGGAGGAGACAAGAAATATGAAGTGGTTAAAATGACTATGATAAAATGGGCTCAAGATGTGGGTCATAATATAGATATGGCTACTTGGGAAAAAATATGGAAAACTGATTTAAAGTTTACCGCATGTTATACTTTAAAAGAAAATTATTATAAGATGATGTATAGGTGGTAGCATTAATGTATAAAAATGTTTCAGACAAATGTTAGAAATGTGGACAATGTGAAGGAACTTTTTTCCATATGTGGTGGTCATGTGGGAAGGCAAAGGCTTTTTGGGATATGATATATAATGAGTTGAAGAAAAAAATTTAAATGACATTTCCTAAGAGGCCAGAATCCTTCCTGCTGGGAATAAACCAAGGAGAGTTTTCCAGAAGAAATTTAACATTTTTAATGTATGAAACCATGGCGGCTAGGATAGTATATGCGCAGAAATGGAAAGACAATAAAATGCCCTCAAAAGAAGACTGGTTGATAAAAATTTTGGAATATGCTGAGATGGCAAAGCTTACAGCACTTATAAGAGATGAAAATTTGGAATCTTTCAAAGATTGGGAACCATTTTTACTTTACTTAAAGAACTATTTTTGTAATATGGACTTTTCATCAGGGTTTGAAATATAGTAATAACAGCAGGTTGGGTTGGGTAAAATCGATTAGTAAAGTGGAGCATCTATGTTTTGAATTATTATAGCAATGGTTTATATGTATAGTTAACGTGAACCATGCAGATAGGTAAGTGGGAAGTCAATATTTACTTAATTAAATGAATGAAGGTAATTTGAATGTAAAGCTATTGTAAAAGCCAATAAAATTTAAAATGCAAAAAGAGTGGGGCAATGTGCCCCAAGGTCAGAATACTGGAGACTATATGAGATGCCCCCACTCTTCTCTTTCAGAAGAGGAGGCAGTAGCTGGTGAGCAAACTCAAATTCTCTCTCCCACAGGAGATAACAGGGAAGCACTCTTCGAGAAGCTCACAGATAATTGGTAAATTCCTAACCCATTTTAAATTAGCAATTTAGCTGGCAAAGACTCAGGGAAATGGGCACATCAGAATTGGAGCTGTGTAATCTATACACCTGGGAGCCATCCTTTTCTTCAGACAGTCCAGCAGCTCTATTCAACACATCTGCATTACTTTACCTATGCCTTTGTCAGACAATTTACATTCAAAGTGACTAATGCCACACAGCAAAGAATATCTTTGATGTACATGGAATCTGCCACCTTCAGGGTGGGTAGCATGGCTTGGAAATTGCCTCAGGGCATATTTCAAGGTATATTGACTTCTAGCTGAAGCATATGTTTTTGGAATCTGCTTGGATCACTATCCTACAGAGTCTCATATTGGTGAGTGGTAGCCCTTTGCTCCTCATCTCTCTTCCCCACTTTTCTGCCTATTTCTCTGCAAGAAGAGGCCAACCAATGTGCAACTTTGGTTGCACCAACAGACCAGGGAAGTATAGGTAAAATAACGTCTTGCTCTTCTAAATCTCCTCATAACATCGCTCCTTTCTCTACCTCCCTGCTTTTCAAGTCAGACTCTTGTCAAGTACCTTAGCCAAGCCGATTGCTCTCTAATTAGGAATTCCGCTAAATTTATGCCAGTTATATTCTTGCCTGGAATATCATTTAAGATTTATTGCCTTAACTAACTGGACATTTTCATTCTATACCCCCGTATACCCTTAATAAAATTGTTGTGCTGTATTTCTGTCTCCTCATCTTTCCCAAAGCATCAAGCTTCCTCATATTTGATGCTGGAATCAAACTGCTCCCTCTCGCCAAGCTAATTCCGAACTCCAAACCAAAAGCATTATCGAGGTATCTAGCCAGCATCTTGAGGAAGTTCTGATAACATCCACTTACTACTCTGCTCTGCTCTGCAATCTGCATTGCAAGGTATACTCAGTCAAAATGTGGCTGAATGTGGCTGAATGGGGAGGAGAGCTGGTCTGGGGAGGAGAGCTGGTCTTGTGGTAGCAAGCATGACTTGTCCCCATAGCTAAGCAGGGTCTGCCCTGGTTGCATATGAATGGGAGACTTGATGTGTGAGCACTGCAAGATATTCCCCTCAGGGGATAAAGCCGCTCTGGGAAGAGCAGAAGGTTTCAAGTTGCCTGCCTGGCTTCTCCAAGATAGGGCTGAGAGAGATTCCTGCCTGCAACCTTGGAGAAGCCGCTGCCAGTCTGTGAAGACAATACTGAGCTCTGACTCAGTATATGGCAGCTTCCTATGTTCCTATGTTCTCTAGTTGAACTTTTCGCTATGCTTGCTGCTAATGATGCAGTTGCGGTAGCTGTTGCAATGTTAGGAAGTAAGGAGTCATAATTGTGTGTGAAAGAGCAACTTGTGCCAATGATTACTGCAGCGCAGGCACTGTGGCTAGCAGTGTATTCTGTGTCAGTGGTCATCTTTGGACTGTGTTTGAAATGTGTGTTCTGTGTTGGGAGGGACAGATTCCCTTTTACTGTGTGGTTCTGCAGTGTTTTTCAAGGCAGAGTAGCAAAATGAATTTCAAATTGCAATGCAAAACTTGTGTGAACTCTTGGACTGCAGCTTGTTGCAGCCACAGGGAACAATGGGGAAACTCAAAACACTCCATTGTTCCCCATTGGCAGCTCCTATGGACAACAAAGTGGGTTGTGTGGTAGGGCCTGATGGGTGCTACCTACCATGCAACCCACAAAAGAAATGGACAAGCATGTGATATTTTTTTAACCTTTCCTTAAAACCCCCATAGGATCCAATGGGGGTTCGGGGGAGAGGTTAAAATTGTGTTTAAAAACACCTGCTTGCCCATTTCTTTTGTGGATTGGTGGTAGGTAGTACCCTTCATGCCCTACCTCACAACCTACTAGGAGCTACCCATGGAGAACAATGGGATGTTTCATTCCCCCCCCCCACATTGTTCCCTATGGCCAAAACACTTGAAAAGTTTCAAGTTTAGTTTCGTCAAAAGGGCAGCTTCTACCGCTCTTTCAATGAAACGTTTCAGCCATCTGCATTTTGTTTTGAGCTTGAAATAAAATGCAAAATTGGTTTCATGCACATCCCTACTTTTAAATGCTCTGAGAATTTAAGCAATTTGGCAAGCTAAGCTGAGTAAACAGTTGAGTTAAAAAAAAATACAAAATACAAAACTTGCTAAGACTCACCAATTAAAGGAAAAAATAATACACACACTCTCCAGACAGCTTAGTTACTATTTATTAATGTCTAGAAACATCAATACAAGCTAGTCACAAACATATAGCTGTTTTAGCCTATGATGATCAATGTTTCAACTTCGTCTTGCATTGCAAATTAGAACCTTTTCTTTCTTTTTCTTTTTATTGTACCTGTTATTTTGAAAACACTAAAGAAATTATTTGCTATATACTGTGATGTGGCACCCCAATGTGTTGATGTATTAGATAGAAATAAAAATGTTTAAAAGAAAGAAATATGTAGTAAAACCTTTCTATGTCTTCTTGTCATCATGCTGTGGCTGATGCTGGCAAAGCTGTGAAAATATATGTGGTGATGTCAGGACATCAGTAATTTACTAAGTAGGAAGCACTTGGCATTTCCATTTGCAGTAGTAGACTTGTGATCCTGGTAACATGTAGTCATTGCTCAGATTTTCAGTTTAGGCAATGACTTTGTCCTAGTCCCATCTTGACAAGTATATCTTTATCGTTGCGTCCAATGATAAAGGGGAGGAGAGCTGCTCTTGTGGTAGCAAGCATGACTTGTCCCCATAGCTAAGCAGGGTCTGCCCTGGTTGCATCTGAATGGGAGACTTGATGTGTGAGCACTGCAAGATATTCCCCTCAGGGGATAAAGCCGCTCTGGGAAGAGCAGAAGGTTTCAAGTTCCCTCCCTGGCATCTCCAGGTAGGGCTGAGAGAAATCCTGCCTGCAACCTTGGAGAAGCCACTGCCAGTCTGTGAAGACAATACTGAGCTAGATGGACCTATGGTCTGACTCAGTATATGGCAGTTTCCTATTCCTATGTTTCCTATGTCCTTGGACATTTCCATACAGCTGTACACATACACTTGTAGATCTGGAATGGATTGTGCAACACTTTCCACCTCTGTTGCCAGATTTGGCTTTTTTAAAGCCAAATTTTGGGTTATGGCCCATTTGACTCACGAGTATACCCCTGAGGTTCTGGCCACCCTGCTTTCCACTTGTGTACATAGTCTAATACTATAATATTTATCTGAATTAATCTGAATCCCTCAAATATTGAATTCAAAGATCACCACATAGATCCACTTTCTCTATAGCTACTTTACAACAGAAATAGGAACATATCGCAGTGCTACAGGAATGCTGCAAATGTGAAAGGGTACATAAAGAAACAAACACATGCAGTATGAATTGATTAAATGAAGATCAATTAACACCAAGCTCTTATGTTTCTAAAAGCAGCTGATCTATTTAGTGGTGGGGTGGCGGAAGGTAAATAGATACTGCAACAGCATTCTGTCTAAGCCAGAGTCCGATTAAGACCTTTAAAGCTCCTGTTGATAGCTGGTAGAGAGAGCAAGGAAAAGAAACAGATTGAACAATCAACTCCTGTAATAAAGCATTTTGTTTTCATTTGCTTTCCACTAGCAGTGGCTGGTAAAGCATTAAAGGGAGTTCTTCAGCCTGAATTGTAAATACATGCCACAGCCCATGCCTCCTTCTCCCTGTTGTTACTAACTTGTGAGATTTCTTCCAGTTTGTTCCACTAGGACCTCCACCACAGTCATACGCCTGGATGATGAATGTGTACTCCTTTTGCAGTTCACAGTCAATTGGACTTCTTGCTCGAAGACGACCTTCTCCAGATGTCTTGTTTAACACTACAGCTTCAAAGGGCATTTCCTGTCCATGGATTTTAAATGCACAGATTTCACCTGTAAGGAATAAACAGAACACAAATTATATGGTTGTCAGGAAGACTGATTTATACACTGCTGTTCAAATGATACTGAGCATTGTGACACCCACAGGTTTGTAAAAGACAGATAATATGGGAAATGTTCAAGTGCAACCATAGAGAACAGCTCCAGCTAACACCAAAGGGTTTGTCAATAATGAAACAAAGAGCAGTAATGAGATAACAGTAGAAATGAAGACATGTTTTACAGTTCCTTTCTATCTGCTAATGGCTTAGAAAGCACAGGGCTAATGAATATTCATTAGTCAATAAGGCTGGACTTCTGTACACGGCATTACTCAATGTATTTCCTAAATTATTCATAATTCTACTACTGATTCCCAACTTTCTCTTGCTATGCTGGAAGAAATAAAATCCAAATTATGTTTTTAAAATTAATCAAAACCCATCCTGTATAGTATGCTATGTGGTATTTTCTGATCACAGAAACTGTTTCCCCCTATATTAGTACTTGAAAATGTTCCAGTGACAACACTCAGCTGTTGCTTATCCAAATATTTATGTACACATAGTGGGATTATATACTAACTACTATGTTACTGTGGTTACTTTACTTAACAAGTTCATAAATTCTTATTCTCAAAGAAAGCCAGCATGGTGCAGTGGTTAGAGTGCTGGACTAGGAGTGGGGAGACTCAAATTCAAATCCTCATTCAGCCATGAAACTCACTTGGTGACTTCTCTCTCAGCCTAACCTAGCTCACAGGGTTTTTGTGAGGAGAAACAAAATCACATACACCGTTCTGGGCTCCTTGATGGAAGAACAGGCTATAAATATAATAAATGAATAAATAAAACAAAATAAATGACCCTATGAGAAAATTCCCTGTCTGCTCAGGCTAGAGCATGTAATTTACACACAATTCTACACAGATCCAGCAAATTATATAAGCCCATTTCCGGTGTTATTGCACAAGTACAGTGTAGAAGAGAGCATATATAACATAACCCACAGAGTCTATGGAGCATGTAGGCATACACAATCGTATGCCAACCATTCTCACACCAATCAACACATGCTCTGCAATGAAGCTATCACCCCTGCCTTGATCAGAGTAACGATATGTTGTAGAAACAAGAGGCACTTCGACACTCACTTTGGTTTTGAGAGTTGAAGAGTGTGTTTGATCCCTATAACTTAAAGTGAAATCCTGCTCACCCATGTGACTGTGCTCTTCCTGATGTACAGGGAGACATGAAGCAGCAGACCAGGTCACAGCATGGTAAAGAGAAACCTTCTGCTCCTCTGACTGGAGCACTGAACAATTGAGGTCCTGTGCATATGCAGGGTACTCTTCCAAGAGTAAACATAAATTTCTGACATGGTCATGGGTCAACAGCATCCAAATTCAAACCTGGGATATGGTTTTCCAACCCTACATTCTTGCTGTGCATAGTTAGAACAAAAAATGTGGACTTTAGCTGGTGGCTCAGTTTACCCGGTATGTTCAAAAGATAAGTTGGTAAGTATAAATAAGTCAAAATATAATTTGATTCCATTTTTACCAGTTTGGCCAGTCCAAGTTGACCATGCCACCTGACCATTTCTGAGACTGTGCACATGCCTTCAGGAAGAGAACTGCAGAGATCAGGAAGCAAGGCAACTGGTGAACACGATGAGAAGAAGGAAAAGTGGATACTTTTCATGGAACTCACCTCTGCTCTCTCTGTATTTATCACTCAATGGCAACACCACATCTGTTATAGCCCTTACACACTGCCAGTGTCACTAATGGGCAAGTTAGAGGAGAGGACAGTAAGGAGGTTTATCCTTTTACATGAAATAGCATATTGGGATCACATGTACACTTCCCAGGAAAGACAGAGCTGTACTTTATATCGGAATAAGTTTTGGATAAGCACAATTATGAAACAAGAAAATATGAAGACTGAACATTTTAGGGAAAGCATGTGTAATAATATGCTGCTAAAAGTTTTTTTTTGGGGGGGGGGGACCCACTGGGCATATTTTTCCATATTATCAACTGAAATAATTTAGTGTAAGCATTTCCCGCAGCTATGATTTATTGGAAAAGATATACAAAACCTCATGCATGCATATTTCAATAGTTCCCTAAACATTTAATATAATGAAAGGATTGTGACTAAAAAAAGATCCCAGCTGCTGAGCTGAAATATATGTGCATATATACTGTCTCAAACTCCAACGTTTCTCTGATAAAAGGTTTGATCAGAGCTCTACTGTGCACAGATTGGCATGCAGAGATCATATTTATGCAGAAATCATAAAGAGACTCTCCTGGCACCTACACTAAAATCCTTTCTGGCACTATCCAAAACCCTTTTTATTCTTCCAGGCCCTTTCAGTGTTTTAATTGTGCTGCTCTTATAACAGTTGTTTTACCATTGATGCTTTATTTGCAAATTGCCTTGAGAAACTTGTTGAAAAGTAGTATATAAATACCCCAAATAAATAGATCTCAGCTTTGCCATGCACCACAGTGCTGAGGGCAGATCTTAATGGGACATTAAGATTAGGGCTGTGCACAAACCTATTTGGAGGCCCTTTTACAGTCCTCTGAACAGGTTCGAACACCAGGTGGTTTGAAGGTTCAAAGGCAGGGGGGATAACGTTAACGGCAGGAGATGGGGCACTTACCATCCCTCCACATTTCCCCCACTGGCACTCACTTAAAAACTGGTCCGGTGGGGTGGCAGCGTACTTCCCTGCTGCTCCATCCTCTCCTCGGACCGGGAGTAAGTGGAAGTAGCCAGTGTGCGTGTGCATGTTGGGGGCACGTCAGGGTGCGCCCATTTCTTGCGTGTGCAGGGAGTCATTTTCTGTGTCAATACTTCCCTCCTGCCTCACTAACTGGCCCAATTTGGGGCCAATTGTTGTATTCATAAACATTAGTAAATATCTGTAGGATAAAGGGTCCTTGGTTTTCTTTTCAAGGAAACCCAAGGCACCCATGACCTGACCTATGAAAACTAGTAGTAGATTTTTTATTCTTTTTCTGGTCACCCAGGCCACACAGAGGCCCATTGTACAGGTACGGCAGCCTCCAAAATGGCCACTGCACCGTGGGAAAGGCCCAAACTGGCCAAATAAAGGCCAAACAGGGCCATTTTTGAAGGAAGAAAGGCTGGTGAGGGAGAAAGGGAACCTCTGCAGACCCCACCACAACGATTCAGAAGCCCCTCAGAGGGGGTATTTTTTTTTAAAAATAAAAAATTACCCTAAAAAGGTTCATGAACCCCCCCCCCAAACAGGCCAGCAGTGTTTGGTCCAGGGTTGAGTCAAACTGTGGGAGGGTTGGCTCAACCCCAAGGCTTTGAACCAAACCCATTTGACCTCAAACCAGTTCAGTTCTGAACCTGTTGGCACATCCCTAACCCTCAGTCAGCTGCTGGATGGAAAACCCTTCAATATTTACTTACAGCTTATTAATGGAACTGTCCCGGGGAATTGGCAGGTACCTCGTGCTATATTTGTATGTATGTATGTATGTTTGTTTGTTTGTTTAACATAATTTTATACCACCCAAAACCTATGTCTCTGGGTGGTTTATAACAAAGCAAAATAAATAACAGAAAAGGACAAAACATTAGTTAAAACAAAATAAATGACAACAGAAAAGTTGAAACATTAGTTAAAAATAAAAATAAATGTTTTAGGCTTGTTGGGGGGATGAACTAGCTTAAATGGAGCAGTCCCACCTCAAGGATAAATTTGTGCAGAGCTTTGGTTGCAGAAAGAACTGAACAGAGAGGTTGGAGTTTAAAAATAGAAAAAGTTTTATTTGAGTATTTTTAGGCATACAGGAAGATAAAATATTGGTTAATAGGCAACAATATTTAAAATGAGAAAAACTAAAAAACTAAAACAGGATTATGTTACAACCCATAAGCAGGCAATTTGGCTTGAGTTTCCAAATTAAGTTCACAAAAGGCTGGCAAGAGAAACAGGCTTTGGATTTTAGAAGTAAGAGGAAAGGAAGTGAGAGATTTGAGAGCAGGAGTTAAATATATCTTGATCCTTCTGAGGGAATGCTGTAAACCCTTGTAACTTCTCTCCTCTGAGGAAGGCAGGAAGGCAGAAATGTGGCAGTGGGGACCCAGGGATTAGGCAGAGGTCTGGGAGCCAGGAAAAATCCAAAAAGCGACCAGAATTTTGCAGCCTGGTGTGCTGCGCAGACTGGGATAAGAAAAAAGGTGGTCTGGAGGCGAAAAGGAAAGCAGGAGTGAGAGTCAAGGCAGGGCAAGATGAAGGTGCCAGGGCCAAGATGTAATGAAAAGCAGCTGGTGATCTGGGTTAGAGACACATCAGTTGATTGAGCTCTTATAGGAAAAATCTTGCCTGAAGGCATTATGTTGACCTCACCTTGAAAAGGTAGACAATAGTGGGGAAAGACAGGAAGAAGCATTGTCCTATTCAATTGTGAGGAGTGCAATTCTTCTTGAACAAAGACTGAGAGAGGTTCCGTGTAGGGAGAAATGAAATGTATGCATCAAAGTTTATCTCATGGCTACTTCTTAAAATACTTGGGAGTGACTAAAATGTAAACAAACTAGCTTCCCACACCTTGACCCAACCATTAACATACTCATTAGCAGAGGAGATGACCTGCTTATAGCACCTTTCTGAGGTTGTGATATCATGACCTGATCTGCTGTGCCATCACAGAGAATACTTGGCTAATTCTTGAAAAGAATTGTGCTGATTAACTTACATCTGCTTTGGCATTTCTCACCTGAAATTAATCAGGGAGCCGGGTGCAAGGAGATTCTTTTGAAGCCCAGAAGTTAAACTTGACCTGAGAGCTATCATCCCAGGCTGTGTGGCAAGTGACATGCCCTATGTGTTAGCTCATGTGAATAAAAAATAGAGATCTCACAGTCCCATGTGATCTGAGCAGCAAAATGTGGGAACTACTGTCCAGTAGCCCCAAAACTAGTTATGGGGTGCTCCTGGGAGCCCCCAAACAGACTCTCATGGTAACAAGCTGGCGGAGAGGCCATGGCATGAACCTCAGGAAAGTGTGGGGTAAAGGGCATTGGATTTTGTGTGTGGTTAATGTTACATTCTAAAACCATACACAAATCTCCGGCTTGTATCACTATTTGAATGATTCTGATGATTTTATTTATTTTTACATTTTCCATCACAACACCATGAGGTTGTACACATGGCCTCTTTTCTTAGAGCCAGGGAGGGATGGCAGGAAGGCAGGATCACTCCTGCCTTCCCTTGCACGATCATGGCTGTGGCTCTGCTTACCACATCATGCTCACAGATGAGTGTCGCTTCTGTGAGCAATGTGGCAGCAAGGAGGCCAAGGGAAAGAAGCTTGGCCTCCAGAAAGCCCACAATACACTGTGCTGCTCATGCAGTGCATTGAAGGCATTCTGGAGACTGGGGTGCTCCTCCCCCTGGCTTCTACAGTGGCTCAGGCTGCCAGCAGCCCAAACAGGGTTGCAGGCAGTCCATGTATCCAAACCAGGGATTCAGGTAAGAGGGCACGTGTGCACCTTCATATCTCAGTAAAAACCTTGGGAAAATTCCCGGGCTACCCAGCAGGTAGCTACCGAGGCTGTGCAAGCCTGGTTAGGGCTGTTGGTGTGAAAAGCCTTAGTGTGCATTTTTAGCCACCTTATTTGATTTTTGGCATGCAAAACATTATAGTTTCTAAAAACAAAAATATCTGACAACATTTCAGCCAAATCTCATGCTTATAGGACTATGTGAATCATTAAGCTTATTTTTGGCATTTAGCCACCAATTTTAAGGACTAGTTTGGAATGAAATCAGAAGAGGGCAACAAAGATGGTGTGGGTCTGGAAGCCAAGTACTGTGAGGAGCACTTAAAGGATCTAAGTATGTTTAGCGTGGAGAAGAGAAGACCAAGGGGAGATATGATAGCCATTTCCAAATATCTGAAGGACTGTCACATAGGATGAGGAATGGCAGGACCAATGGAAAGCAGACTTAGGTGAGACATTAAGAGGAATGTCTTAATTATATGAGCTGCTTGATGATGAAACAGTCTGCCTGCCCAGTGGTAGTCTGCTGTTCACTGAAGGTTTTCAAACTGGATGGCTATATGTCAGCAGCAATACTATACTATAGTGTAGCAAGATACTGTAGATGCTATAGCAAATACTTGCTCAGTACTGAGCAGGGGTTGTACTAGAAGACCTCCAAGGTCCCTTCTAACTCCAAAATTCTGTGATTCTATAAAGTCATTTTGCTCTCACGTTCAGAAGCATCTTTGTATTAATACTGTTGACTTCAGTTTCATTTTAGTTTAATATCTTTCATTATACTTCTGTGTAACACAAGTAAGTTACAATGACATAATGGAGAAATCCCATTTACTGAATTCAGGAGGAAAAAAGCATTCTTGAGCTTTGTGATAATGAAGTTTCCTCACAGATGTAGAATCAGTCAATACAAATGACGGCTTTCTGGTTTTTGTTTTTATTACTATATCGACCTTTCTGCCCAGTTTATGAGCAACACATTCACAGGAATTGCAGCCAAGCAGTTTTTAAAATAAAATCAGTTTTGTAGGAAAATCATTTTTGTAGTTATCCACACGAGGCTATCCACACAAGGCTATCCACACGAGCAGACCAACCCAGGCCAGGGCACTGAAGGCATTGTAGAGTCCGGGCTGCTCCTTCCCCCAGCCTCTACGGTGGCTCAGGCTGCTGGCAGCCCAAATGGGCTCATGTGGACTCTTGTGGAGTGCCAGGATCCCTCCCAATCATGGCGCTTCCACCCCCACTGGCCCAACTTTTAACCGGGCATTAAATGAACCTCTCTGTGCTACCCTGAAATATGACTGGCTGGCAACACCTGCATCTGCTAAGTTAAAAAGAATGTCTACAGTCAATAGGATTAAGGGGGGGGAGACCTACTGCAAGGTCTACTATATAAGGGACATATACACAGGCCTCTTATGAAGGAACATTCTGTCCTTTTTGCTCCAAAAGAGAAGTATATAAAATGTAGTTTTATCTAAAAATGTCTGGACAGTATAAAGCACAGCTAAAACAAAAGGTATACACAGCTGAAGGACTGATCATATAGATACCAAAAAGGGAGTAGCCCTTTTGACACCAATATATTGCCATAGCATCGTGATAGTTAACTTCATTATTTTCTTTGAAATTCACTTGAGTTAAACATCTAGAAGTACAGAAAAACTGTCATTACCATGCATTATTAGGAAATACATAGTTTTAAACATATATATGTAGCCATCATTCTATACAACAGCAATGGATTTATGGATCCAGAGAAGAAGAGGATATTCTACATCATCAAATTGTCATGTACATACAAAATTAAAATATTATGCTAAAACGTTTATTATTCAGAGTCCAAAATCTACCTTTTAAATATAATAGATAAATGTGTGGCAGTTTCTTTATAAAATACTTGATATGATTTTTAGGTACGCATAAATTATCACAGTGGTATTCTTTGTATCTCTGATGTAAACTGAACATGCTAAGCTGTTCTTGTTCTCCACCCATTTTAAAATGTTGGTTACAGATGTTGCGTGAATATTGGGTAGTGGATGAAACTTGACCTTGGCAACCTGACATGGTTTGGACAACATGGAAATTGCTAGAAGTACTTCTTCATGCTGGGAGCACAAAGTTCCTTGGAACCTCTGGCTCCCTCCAACTTACTTTCAGGCAATTGTGTAAAATCACCATTAGTGTGTAGTAGAGGTATGCATGGAAAAAACCAGAGCAGGCCAGTTCAGTCCAGCATCCCCTCTATCCCCTCCCCCAGTTCAGTTTGGTCCAGGGGGATGGGGTGGTTGCAAGCTTAAAAAAAAGTTTTTTAAAAAACCTACCCACTCTGGGGAAGTTGTCCAAGATGGCGAGGGTGTCCACGGAGGTTCCTCCTCCCCCACTCGTCTCCTTTAGTCTTCAGCCAGGCTTCAGCCTTTTCTCCTGGTGCGGCAGCCATGGGTAATGCCAGGCCATGTAGAGGCCTGAATGGCTGCCGTACCGGGGGAGGGGGGAGGCTGAAAACTAGGAGAAGAATGGCTGAATGTCCGATTTATGGGCTAAGGGAGACCGGGGGGAGGGGGAAGCTCTGCAGACCCACACCACCCCCATCTTGGACAACTCCCCCAGAGGGGTAAGTTTAATTACACAACAACAACAACAACAACCCCAATCTGTGAACCCCCAGGGGGGTTCGGTCTGGGGTTGGACTGAAGAGGGGGTGGTTCAGTTCGACTCCAAACAGTTGAACCTGTTTGCATATCCCTAGTGTGTAGGGCATCTCTCAGTGGGGATCTTTCAATGCGTGATGGGTGCACATACACCCAGTACTTCTTGCCACTTCTGGCCGAGGAGGGGGAAGGGGCAGCAGGGAGGTATGCTGCCGCCCCAAAGGTTTTTACTGGCAATGAGTGCTGGGGGGGGGGGAAGGTGAGAGGGGTAAGTGCACCTTCCCCCACCCTGAAAGTGGCACCTCCCTGGTGTTGAACTTCGAATCCCCCTGGTGTTCAAACCTGTTCAGAGGCCCATAAAAGGGTGAAACCTGCAAAAAAAGGTTCCCCTTGGCACCAGTGATAAACACCAAGTTAAACTCCTGTAACCCCACCCTATCTCCACGTGGCTGCTGTTCATTACGAAGAGCTAGGGACATAGGAAGCTGCCTTATAGCAAGTCAGACCACTGGAACATCTAATTCAGTATTGTCTACACAGACTGGCAGCGGCTTCTCCACAGTTGTAGGCAGGAGCCTCTCTTAGCCCTATCTGGAGTGGCCAGTGAGCGAATTGGAACGTTCTGCATGCAGACATACAGATGCTCTTCCCAGAGTGACCCCATCTCCTAAAGGAAATATCTTACGGTGCTCACATGTAATCTCCCACTCAAATTCAAACCAGGGTAGACCTTGCTTTGCAAAGAAGACAATTCATGTTTGCTATTAAGTCCATCAGAGCTAATAACACTTTAAAAATCACATGTAGTTTCGCTCTCAGTCAGAAATGTAAGTTTTGGGCAATATAAAAATAAGTTGAATAAAATAATTAATAAATAAATAATATACACTGCAGAGTTCTCACTTTTGAGATTTTCTAGGACCCACTTAAGATAGTCATTGGCATTTGGCACGTGAACCATAGTTACTGCTAACATAATTATGGCAGGCTTTAAAAATAACAACAATAATATTTTGTTGAAGTGCAAGATCCAGGGTTATTTTAACGCCTGAATAAAATGTTTATGGTGAATAAAAGTATGGGCAGCACTTAAAATGCATTTGTCTTCCAGTTCAGTGAAAACATTAGCATTTTTAAGGCTTAGTAAATTATTTAAGCAATGCTGAAACCGAACAGATAGTTCCTTCAGCAGCAAAGCCATAATGATTTTAATCATATTTTGTTCTTTCTTAACATCTCAGGCAAAACTATTCTCATAGTGAATATTACCATCATTTGAATGCAACTTTGGCATGTCAAAATGGCAGCTGGAGTATCCGACTAAGGCAGAAGGAGGAAGACTTCTGGCAATAGGCAGGTACCTTGTTTTGTATGCTTTAATTATAGTGAATAGGACTTTTAGATGTTGGTTTCATGTATTTATTACATCCTTTGTATTAGTTACTTTGGTCTAACAATCATTATAACCATGTTTATTTTATATGCAAGATTCATTAATATTTTACACACACACATACACACACATATGCCAAGAGACAACTTCTGCACAGATTACACTACCTGCTTTTCCCCTGCAACTTTCCTATTGATCATAGTGAGAGACAAGCAACAGCTGAAAACATAGACCACATTGGCTGAATGTTCTGAAACAAACCTTCCAATCAGGAGCATATCTATAATTGAAGGGAGGGGGCTGAGGGTTGGGCCCCCACCAGCTGGGCTGCAGCTTGCTCTTCACTTTTGATTGTGTATGAATATATGAGATGACTCTATTAGTTATTTGTTTTTAAAAAACAGGTTTTGAAGTCAGGGGTTGCTTGTTCACATGTGCGAAGTGTCGACGTGCTTGGGGAGCATGATATATTATTTGCATAGGAGTGACAGAAAGGGTGTGTCAGTAATGCTTTGTTTTTCATTAGTTTTTCTGCAGCAAAGACACAGGGTAGGTTGCTCGTGTGGAGTGCCAGGATCCTCATGGACCCCAGTGCTCCAGCCCAGCCTAACCCCGCTCCTGAGCCTGGCTCTTAACCAAGGTTAAGGCAGCCAGTGGTCTCTTAACTCGGCTGTCGGGCTCATATATCTCCTTGGCTCCAGAGCCAAGGAGACACAGAGATGGGTGTGTCTGATGGGGGAATCCCCCAAAGCACCATGATTGTCGTGTGGTGCCTTGTGGGATATGCCAAGGCCAGGATATTGAATCCTGGCCTCTGCGTACCTGCACTGCCAGGAGCAGCACGGATATTCATCCACACTGATCCTGACAGCACAGGTCATGTGTGTTTAAGAACTGTGTGTATTTAACTTCATTAAAATAATGTTCATATGTCCATGCAACTTATTTTTAACTATGCGTCTTAGGCTTACTCCCAATCTTAGACTGTGATTTGATACAGATGACCAAGAAGCAACTGTGAAGAGATAAGTGAGGTGGTAAATGTCAATCAGTGAGAATAAATCTCAGCACCAGTTGTATGCTCAATCAAACCATTGCTCCATCTTGCCCAGTATCATCTGTCAGCAGCTCTCTGGGGTTTCAAGCAGAGATCACCCCCATAATCTCCTACATAAGAGTGGAGATACCTGGGGACAGAAACTAAAACCATTTGTATGCAAAAAATGTGCTTTACCACTGAGGTAAGGGCACTGCCTTATGTTAGCTCCTCATTATGGTGAGTTATTGGACCATTTGAATACAGAATTAAGATTGCACCACTTTTTCCATGCCAATCAAGACATTTTTATGAGAGTGAAAATGTGCCCTTCTCCTTATAATGGTAGCAAAAAAGTACAGAAAAGAAGAATTAAAGATTTTTCTTGCTCACAGCCAGAGTTCAGTAGTTATTTTATTGGGTTCATTATTAGGCCAACCAAAATGACAGAAAGTTGTGTCTGATGCACACCATCTTGTTCCAAAATAAAGAACTTCAGGCATACAAAAAGTATTTCTATCCCTATTCTCACAAAGGCAATTCATTATTATTCCTATAGTAAAAATGTAGAATTAACTCTGACAGATAGAGATTTGTCCACTAACACTCCATAAAACCAATCTGAACCTGAGCATTTGAGATGTACCAATTTACTCTGCCCACTTAGACCACATCATGTCACACTGTCTAAAGCAGGTCAATTTATTATTCACACTTTATCCTTAATATAGACTCTCTGAAGAAAAACCTGGCAGAGGAAGACAAATTAGGAATTCTACAAATGTGACTCAGTATGGTACAAGAAGTTGTTTTCAGTCAAATTACAGTATATGTCTTCTAAAGTCAATGAAATATGTATCAAATATAATGTTTGTCAGTGTCACAATTCTTCTATCACTAGGAAATGGTTGTGTGGTTTGGTTTGGTTTTTTGTCTAAATGTGGCAGAATTTTTCTGGTCTCTGAACCATTTTTTAGTGAGTGGCTTTATATATTTAATGCATTTATATCCATACCTGTACAGAATTATCCACTTTCATTCAAATCACACAGCCTCATATAACCTATTACAGCAATCTGCCCAATGTATTCTGTTCATATATTACACATGTAGCGGATGAACTTCCTCCAACAAGTGTTCAGTAAAATATCACACTACAGATACTGCTATATCCTTTCTGGACAAGTACAATTTGCAAGCACTTTCCACATTGCTAAGCTGTTAAAGGTCAAATGCTAATAAAATGAGCAATGTATATTAGGTAACAAGCAGCATATATTAATAAGCTAACATAGTATAGTAAGATGGGGATTTCTAGTGAACTAAAGTATAGGATTAAGGCAGTTTGTTGGCACACACCTACCATATCACTTACAAAAATGATAGTCCCATAGAGCTAAAATTAAGAAAAAAAATCATGAAAATGGGTAGGCGTGAGATGGACAGATCACCCCTGTGCATCACAGAATCAAATCAAAGGCCTACAGTTATACTGGATTAACATATACAGTTATATTGGGCTTTTTATAATCTAAACGCTGTTTTGGAAGCCAAAAGAACATTAAAAATCAAAGTAGTGTTTGTGTGGCCTAGTACTGCACATTTGTATACCAAGAGCTTGAAATAAAAATAAACCAAGAGCTTTTTCAAATGGTGACTTTACCACAACTTTACTTTGGGAGAGTGGGTGTGCGTTCACATATCGTCCAGATTTACCCCTACATCTATGAAATATTTCAGAGAGCATATCACATAAAATTCGGGTTTTCCCCTGTATTGGAACCTAGCCAAATTTACGTCCAGGTTTTTTTTTGTGTGTTTTTTTTAAATCATCTTTTGCGTCAGAATATCCATTATGTCCTGAGCTTGCAATAAAGTTTAACAGTAAACCCACGGTAAAGCCTGCTGTCTGAAAAGCCTCCAGTGCACCACATAAGTTGTGGATATGGAAATCTTGTGTGGCTTTGAGGTTGAAAGGCTGGTTTCCTGCACTTAGGCATGGAGTTGACCCATAAAAAGTGTTCCTACAAGTTACATACTATAGCCTTGAAACAGGGATCTGGGCAAATGTCATTGGATGTGCAGTTAGGAACTGATATGCAAACAAATGCAAAGCATAACATTGATCAGTACTTTACTTCTACTAGCATTCAACTAGTGGGAATGTGTGTAAATTATTCACAAGTGATATCAGATGTTCATCTTCTTCACACACATCTTACAATGCATGTGTAGAAAATTAATAATGAGAATACCACATCCTTATGTACACCTCTAAAATCATGTGTGGAAGGTATGAGAATGTGTGACCTGGTTGTGAAGCTTGCAGTTTTAACTTCTTCAGTATCCAATGCTGTGCCAGTCTGGTCAAGATTTAGTGTTGCCGGGCTGTGCAAAACTTCAGAACCCAAATTAGCCCAATCCAACTCAAATTGAGCCACCTGCCATTTTGAGTCAAACTGGCCCCAATTTAGTCTGTTTTAATTCAGACCTGATTTGAGGTCAGAAGCTCCCACTTCCACTACCCCTGTACTTACCAAAAGGGGGCAGACAAGAGGCTGTCTCTCCTGTGATGGAGTAGTGGCTGGTATGGGCTTCATTAAAAAAAAAGACTCAAGTGCTGGTTATTATTAATTATTAATTATTATTCCCCTGCAGTCCTGGGGAATGTTTTGGGTATATAGGGAGCTGTAGTCTTTTCAGCGGCAGTGGCCAATGCAGCAGCCTCTGAAAACACAGCAGTTTCCAAGTACAAGTAGTAGACAGGTGTGGTTCCCTGCACCTTCCCCAAGACTTCAGGGAAATAAGAAATAAAACCCAGCCAAGAGAAGGTTTTTTTAAAAAATAAAGTGAAGCCACGGCAGCTGCTGATCCCTCACCACTGGGAGTGAAGAATAAAGCCAAGTCTGTCTTATCAGCTGCTTGGTAAATAACTGCAGAGTTTTCAGGGAGTGACAAGGTAGGAGGGAAAACTTTGGTTCAATTTGAAACAACCCCGTCAAATCAGGCTGAGGTGAAAGACTACACCCCAAATCAAATTATCAAATTGAGGGGTCCTCCAACCCACCAACATGCCTCCTAGATTGAACTGAAGCTGATTCACGCAGTCTTAGTTGCTAGCTTCATCTAGCAAGAAGTATGCTATCTCTCTCTTAATTCAGAGTATGACTTTGAGAAATAACCATAAGACAATGTTCATTCGATTCAGGAGATGGCTGAAGCTCACTTTCAGACAACTGTAAGCTGGAGCTCACTTTCAGACAACTGTACTATTCTAGTGCTCCAAATTTATATTGATCTCTTATCTTAGAAACAAAAGCCCTTACAAATCCCAGAAAGGTTATCTATCCCTAAATGAGTTCCTTTCTACCAAATGAAGAACTTCCATTTTCCAACACGGACATGCACACACTACATACAAATAAATATAGACTTCAGATAGTTTGGAGTCATCTTTGTTCAGATTTTATAACAATATGTTATTTGTCATGGGATATGAAGACCTGTTTTCCATCTCTGCACTTTAGATGAACAATGCTGACAGTCTATTTAGTATTGTTTTTGAAACATTTAAAAGCTAAAGGTGTACAGCTTGTAAAAACAACAACTGTGAGTGGCATTTTCAAAATAACTCTGCTTTCATGTGCCCCTGGTTCAGCACAATAAACTAATCTTTGCTGCAAGGAAACACTTATTGTGCTCGGTATCTGTTTGCATGAAGCTTTTTACAGCACATCTGTCCAAACCAGGACAGACGGAGCACAAAACCTAGGCTGAGGCTTTCTCTCCTCACTGACTTCCACCTACCCACTCAAATGGTGTTTCTAATCATTTTTCACCAGATGAGCTTATATATATATATGTATGTATGTGATATATATGTATGATATGTATATATATATATATATGTATGTGATGAGCTTATATATATGTATGTATGTATGTGATGAAATTCACAGAGGAGAATTGGTGGCCATGGGAGATATCCTCCTCGATTCTATCTTACAAATGTCACAATTGCACATGTGTGACTATGTATTTGCTGAGTTAATTTAGATCTTTCCTAAATAACTGGGAGACAAAAATCCAATAATTGATACCATACAGTTACTGACCAAACAGCACCATGGAAAGGATAAAATAATGCTGATACATTTCCAGGCAGTTTAATCTCCAGGTATTGTTCAGCTCTGCTCTACAGAAAAGGCTTGATATGAATTGTTTTCTATGATTAAGTCCTAGAGCACCTTCCTTAGAGGCAAGGCTACAACACCTGGGGCTTTTAAGTTTAGGAAAATGTCGACTGCGGGGAGACATGATAGAAGTCTATAAAATCATGCATGGTGTGGAGAGAGTTGATAAAGAGATTTTTTTTCTCCCTCTCACATAACACTAGAACCAGGGGTCATCCCATGAAATTGATTGCCAAGAAATTTAGGACTGACAAAAGGAAGTACTTTTTCACACAACTCATAATCAGCTTGTGGAATTCTCTGCCACAAGATGTGATGACAGCCAACAATCTGCATGGCTTTAAGAGGGGTTTGGATAACTTCATGGAGGAGAGGTCTATCAATGGCTACAATTCTGGGGGCTATAAGCCAGCCACAGGGACAGGTTGCCTCTGAATACCAGTTGCACAGCAGGAGCTCCTGCCTGTGAGCTTCCCAGCAGCATCTGGTGAAACGGGATGCTGGATTAGATGGGCCTTGGTCCTTATCGAGCAGGGCTGTTCTTATGTTCCTGCGTTGTTATCTTCTTCCAGCTATGGGCTGTTTTTAATTATTTGGGGTGGGGGGTGGGGGGAAGGCTCCTGGCTGCTAGATTTCAGTGGCCCAAATCACTCAGTGGCTGTTACTTGTGAGTAGGCCCATTGGAAACAATGGACAAACACATGTAACATTTGTTGTGTAGTGGCAGGAGCAGCTCTTTTGTATGCTGCTGCTGTGCTGGCAATTCCCATCCCATTTCCCCAGCTAGGTTTTTGCAGTAGCCCGCCTCGTAGTGACTCCCTGTGAATGGCCCAGTGCCCCCAAGGAGGGGCTTCTTCTGACTGTGTTGTGTGTCTCTGCTACACTACAGCTGTGTGAGCAGCCAGCAAGCTCTCTCCAGGTCAGGAAACGTATGCTGCCCCGATATATACCACTCTGGAGGGGAGGCTAGTGTTGAACAGTGGGGGAGGGGTATGCACCATTAAAATTAAAATGCACCATTTGGCCCGTGGGGTTCTGTGATCCAGAAGTTACTGGTGTTTGAGCTGTGGGAAAGTGTTCTGTGGTAGTTTCCCTCCCACTTGAAAATGAAAAGAAAATGCACCATGTGTCCCATGGGATTCTGTGATCCAATCAGAGGAATGCTGGTGTTTAAACTGTGTGGGGAAAGGGTTGTGTGAGTTGTATTTATTCTCAAATTATCCTGTTTTTAGCAAAGCATGCAAATATTATATCAATTAGCATATGTAAATTTTAGAGCAATTTCAGACAATCACTGAATTTTAGACAACGACTGAAGGGACAACATAATGTGTAATATGATCTCATCATGCTAAGGATTGCCCCACCACTTCAACCAGCCAATAAAGTGATGGAGGGGACAGTCATATCCTGCAATGTGTTTACCTATTACAAGGAAGAGCAGGTGCAGCTCTGTGTCTCTTGTAACATCTACTAACCATGAGGCTCAAGAGGCCTACCCTGTACCTCATGTGAACCATGTAACACATGTGAACCAAACTTGGGACTCAAAAATGCAATGAAGACACGCTTCTTATTTTATTTCAAAATGTGTTTAGTGGAAGAGCAGTAGCTCACAGGCAGAACACCTACTTGAAGCAGAAGGTCATAGGTCAGTGCTGGATGGACCAATGGTCTAGCTCAGCAAAAGACAGCCTGAAGCCAGTATGTCCAGGCTTCAGTCAAGCTGTGACTCACGTGTAGGTTCACTGGACAACTGAGGTCAATGCTCTAGGCTGCTCCCAAAACTCCTCTGCAATTCACAGTAGCATTGTGGCAAACATGCAGGAACACTTCAGCAGACAAATTAATGTGCAGAAGATATCCTGAATATACAAACTTTGAAAACAACTGTAAACATCAACTATATTAAATAATATTAATAAATGCAAATTCTCACTGCACAAAGATGATCTTATATAAAACATCAAGGATCCAAACATAATTTTTCTCTACTTGTTCTAGGCTCTAGTCTTTCTTCAGTTCCATTATATTTTTATGACATGACTGAATGTTCATTACAATTTAATATGTAATTTGAAAACTAATGGAATGTAGTATACAACAATTAAAACTCAACATGTGCAGTATAAAGCAATAAAAAGTAATAGTGCAAAAGACACTGTGATAATAAATTGTTTTAACATTTAGAAAGAGACAATAAATATCTGTATAGTTTTTAATTAACCACTCCTCAGTAATGTAAAGCAGAAAATTACATTTGTGGTTTCAGAAATAAATTACAGTGATAATGTGAGTGTTTATGGCAGGAAATGCAAACAAAGCATTTCATCCCAGTTTCACAGTTAATGCAGATGTCGTTCTATGGTTGCCGCAAAAAGCAATGAGTTGATAGGGTTGCCAACTGTCCTGCACTGTGCGGGATGTACTGACTTCCTGTGGGGAAATGCTCATCCCACTCAGGACTATTTCTCCCACTGTTTGACTTCTTAATTTTTTTTTTTAACTTTTAAAGCTACCACTATGTGGCAGCAGAGCAGGGATGGCACCGAGAACTCCTCCCGCCTCCCAAACCATGTGAAGTCAGGGGCTTGGGGCAGGTGCGCTGACAACAGGCATGCTGGAGGCAGGTGATATTCAGAGAGACGGTAGCGAAAGAGCCCCTTACCTGGACCCGCCTTCCTCCCCAATGAGGCAAACCAGGCCAATTTCAGGCCTCTGCACATGCGCTGAAAAAGACGCACCACAGCATGTGTGAATGCATCTTGTCTCACAATTACTGCACCAGTTCTAGAAATCAAGTTCTAGAAGTCTGCAACATTCTTGTATGAATGCAACATATTTGCACAAGTGTAGATTAATCTGAATGTCAGCCGGTGATATTTGCACTGGTGTCATCAAGACTGGACAAAAAGCACTTCTACATTTGTTTTAATGTCTGATTCACTAATGAATGTATTTAAGTAGGATAAATCAATAGGATATTTGATTTTTGATATTGTAAAACTCAAAGATAATGTTTTTTAAAAGGCACTTTGAACTTGGTTCTTATCACTCTTTGTGCTGTTCTTCACATTGTCAATATGTTCATTAATTACAAACAGTTTGTATGGATATATGTATTTACAATTATTAAGCACTTCAAGTTATATTAGATATTAAGTTTGTTCATACAACCAGCCACATCAGAGTAGGGAGGTTCGTGTGGAGCTACGAAACCCGTCCCTCCCTGCTGCTCTAGTGCAGGGCTACCTGGTTCTTCTACCCTTCCTTTAACTATTGTGGGATACTGGAGGACTTCCTCTTCCAGTTTCCCTCCAAACTATCTAAGCAGCACTCATTGTGTTACTCATTAGTGGACAAGCTGCTAATCCTGTGGGGGAAGGTAGATATATTGCCTTTCGCCCAGTCTTCCCTAGCCACCAGGGATTTTGGACATGTGAACGATCTTATTAGGTATTTATACAATATTATAAATAGATAAAATATTATAAGCATGAGGTAAAAATAGTAATGAAGGTCCTACAGGGTCCCATAGTAAAATATAATTATACCAGTTATAATTACTATGCAGCTATTATAGCTAATAACAACACTGATATTTGCAGAATATCAACAAGATGGATTAATAATAGTAATCACAGAGTCTTTAGGGATTACAACTGAAAAAATGTGCAACCAAAAAAAGCTGATTAGACAAAACAGCTCTCTATATTCAAGAGTGCCCTCCTCCAGTCCTACATAAAATGATAACTGTCTTCAAAGTCTTGTATATTATCCAGTCTCACCACATAAACAGCCAGCTACCCTTTGCATTAGAAACCTGATTATAACTGCTTCCCATATGTGCATGTATGCGGCTGCCCATATGCACAAAGGATGAAAATTTAAAAGCCTTGTGGACACTTTTGGTAACCGAATTAACTAATCACACTCCTTATCTACTTTGACTTTTAGATTGTAACACAGTCAAAAGCAGATCATTGAGATGGAGAAATACTATACTTATATTGCCAGCACTGTTCTTAGTTAAATACATTTGCCACTATAGCCAGGTCGACTATAATGGGTTTGTTTTGATTTACCAATTTGTGAGTTTAATCCCTGTGCTGCTATACTGCCAAACCCAGCTCCACAGCCAAACTATTAGGCAGGGTTAAGGGCACAAGTGAGGAAACCAGGTGAGTGCTAGAGCTGCGCAACTGCCACATGGGCTGCTGGGGAGAGCACTGCCACACCTGGAAGCTGCCTGGAACAGTGGTACCACAAGTAAGGTCCTACTAAATTACTTTTAAAGATGTCTCTTGCCATCACCCCCTGGCATCACTCTCACTGGTTCTCAAAATGCTGAGGGCCAATTCGAGTTGGTTCAATTGAATCAACTGGCCCAGCCAGTTGGTTCGACTGAAGCAGTTCACAGACCCACAGTTCAGTCCAAATTTGGTTTGAATTCAGGCTGAACCACCACAATAGGTCCATGCACACCCCTACTTGGTTATGCTACCTGGTCGAAAGGAGGTCTTCTTTCTTTGACTGCTTTGCTTACAAATCAGGTATCCAAACAATTGTTTTAGATTACAAATAACTGGGGGTTGCTGGGGGGAGTGCTGCCGCATCTGGAAGCTGCCTGGAATGGTGGTACCATGAGTTAGGATCTACTAAATTACTCTTTAAGTTGCCTCTCACCACCCTCCCTAGCACCACCCTCACTAGCCCTCAAACCGCTGAACTGATTCAAGCTGGTTTGACTGAACTGACTGGCCCAGCCAGTTGGTTCGAATGAACCGGTTCACCAACCCATGATTTGGTCTGAATCTGATTCAAATTCAGACTAAACCACAAAAATCAGTCAGTGCACATCCCTACTTGCTTATGCTGCCTGATAGAAAATAGGTCTCCTTTCTTTGACTGCTTTGCTTAGAAATCAGGTATCCAAACACTTGTTTTAGGTTACAAATAATCAAGACAGAAAGACAATTTAGTTCAATTTATAGATTTTGGTACAGAGATTACATGAGCCTTGATTTCATTGGATCAGCTTCTTTGAGCACTTCCTAACTTGGAATGGTATATTAGAGATGTACATATCAGGTGGTATAGAAATATGATAAATACATAAATTAAAAAATGAGGAATATTTTTTTCCTTCCCAGCTACAACCCTGCTGGTAGATCCTAGCTTCTCTTTCAGGCACATAAAAACCAAGCATTTCTAAAGAAAAGAATCTGGCTGACATTCAGACTCTTTCCACATGAGCACAACAGTATTTACCATCACTTTCCCAAAAATGTGTCCTGAGGGACCTTTCAGGAGGCACAGGCTGCTCCAGAGGGAAGATGGGACAGCGAAAATCATGATCCCACTTCACTCACAAGATAATGCTGTTCCACCAGTGTAGCATTAGTACGGATGTTGGACACTGTGTGGCCATTTCTGAATGTGATAGGTGTATATCAAGGCTTATAGAACATGATCAAACCTTCCATCATTCTTCTTCACATAAATATTCACTCCAAACCAGGAATTCACAATACTACCAAGTGCTTTTGTCATTGTTGGAGATAAGGTGTCATTTCCATTATTGCTACAGGTGTAATAATTATTCCTTACATGTTATATTTCAACTACCTACTTTCCAAGAATATTTGGTGATCAGACAGTACAACATCATTTTGCCTGACAGTCCTATCAACTTTGTTTAACAAGAGACACTAAATACAACTGCAATTAATTCTAACACTGCAATTTGTCAGGTTCTTCTTCCTCCAAATACATCCAGCCAAGGTAGTATGATTGACTTCCTGGAAAACAGCATTAAGCTTTTACTATGATTAATTTTACAAGCTAAGCATTATTAGATGTTCCAGAATGTCAAAATACTGTCTTATCAAGAAGCATATTAAGTTAAACCTTCTTAAAATTAATATATAATCTATTTTTCAATTTAGAAAACTTGTTTACTTGAGGAATATTATAATGTACTTCAGGGGTGTAGCTGTAATTTAGCGCAGGGTTTCTCAACGTATGGGTACCCCGATGTTATTGGACTTCAACTCCCATAATCCCCAGCCCCAGTGGCCTTTGGTTGGGAATTATGAGAGTTGAAGTCCAATTACATCTGGGGACCCACAGGTTGAGAATCCCTGATTTAGCGGATGGGTTCAAAGAGCCCAGACCCCCCAGCTCCACTCCTCCCTATTTTCTCGATTATCTCCCTCACTCTGAGGGGCCATCGGGGAGAGAACATGGGGGCCCTCTCCCCTAGCTACATCCCTGATGTACTTCTAAACAGGTCCAGAACTGCAGTTTTAAATGAAATGTGATAGAATTGGAAACTTAATAGAATTGGAGGTCATGCAATCTTACTATATTTTCCCTGCCTCAGTCCACTACCACATTTTCAAATGGAAGGGATAATTTTTCTCCTCAACATCTAGCCATTCAATTTAATATTCCAAGCATTAATCTCTGTACCAAAGGTTGGAGTTAGGGGAAAAGGTAAGGGGGAAAAGGGATTGTGTTGGTGGTCTCTGGGCAAGGGCTGGGGGCCATGAGATCTCAACCAGCCAATTGCATTGAGGCACTGCTGCTTATCATCAGAACAAATTAAGAATTCTTCATGGCTCCTGCTTTTGTTGCATAATGATCCTACCTGTAGGCCAGCAGAAAAGTTCCTAATGGGATAGATCCAGCCCCCAGGCTTTATGTTGTAAAGGCCTGGCTTAGATCATGCTCTGGGACCCAGGTTTTATTGTGGCATATTTTACATAAGGCCATCTAAGGAATATATTGTTAGGATACACTTCACTTTTCTTATGTTCCTGCTCAAAAGTGGTTAGAGAACCTAAGACCATATATGTTTGTATGTATATTTATATTTATATACTGCATTTCAACAAACGTTCTCAAAGTGGTTCACACAGAGAAACAGCAAAGAAATAAGGCGGCTTCCTGTCCCCAAAGGGCTCACAATCTAAAAAGAATAATGATAGACACCAGCAACAGTCACTGGAGGTACTGTGCTGGGGGTGGATAGGGCCAGTTACTCTCTAAATAAAGAGAATCACCACATTAAAAAGGTGCCTCTTTGCCCAGTTAGCAGGGGATATATTACATTTCTTCCCTGAAGGTGAAAAACTAGGATGTGAAATTGGTGCACTTGGACCAGTCAATCAAGGGTAAAACTGAAAAGAAGTGTTTTATGTATGTTGGATGAGATATTGGATGAAATGTAATTTTCTTACTGCCATCTCTGGAAAAAACTGAACAAATGTATCTTCGTAAGTTGACTTATTGTCTTACTCAAATTCAACATACTGGGATATTTTGCAGAACTATCCTTTAAAAGATTTCCATCGTATCCCCAACCATTAAAAGTTTGCTTGGATTAAAAAAAAATTGGGACACACTCAGAAGAACTGGCTCAAACCTTTTAAGGTTTTGTAAGTCACCTTAAATGGTGCAGTGGGGGAATGCTTGACTAACAAGCAGAAGGTTGTCAGTTTGAATCCCCACTGGTACTATATCGGGCAGCAGTGATATAGGAAGATGCTGAAAGGCATCATCTCATACTGTGTGGGAGATGGCAATGGTAAACCCTTCTTTTATTCTACCAAAGACAACCACAGGGCTCTGTGGGCACCAGGAGTCAACACTGACTCAATGGCACACTATAAGTTAAAATGGCACCTATTGCACCAATGAACTTCCTTCAATAGCAGCCCCATCTAGCGCTGGTAGCATGAATATGGTCTGCATTACAGTTTGGGTATTCAGACATTGCTCATTAAGAATTGTGTGGAAGATGCTCAGCTCAGTTTAAACCAGGGGTTCTCAACTAGTGGTACGCCAGAACTTGCTGAACTACAACTCCCATCCTCCCTAGCCACAATAAACTGTAGCTGCAGATGATGGGATGATATAGTTGTTGGGGGCACCCATACCCCAACGTTAGACCCAGAGGTACCAACCCAGAAGTATATATTTACTCAAGGTGAACTGACACCCAGGTCTCATGACTGCCTTGGCTAACTGCTCTGTGAAGGAAGAGGCAATCCAGCATTGTATTGTGACGGAGCCAGCGGGGGCTGGGGGGAGTGGGGGCTGATCAGGGGCCCTCGCAAGCTCCAGCATGCCCTGCGCGAGCACGCAGGGCATGCTGGTGAGACCCCCGGAGCTGGGAGGGTCTCTTCGTGAGTAGCCGCGGCGCAGAGCCACACCACGGCTATTCACGATCCAATAGCCTGGGTTTGTGGAGCACTCACTCTGCAAACCCGGACTAAGGGGTGGGCTACCAAGGCGGGTTACCTGCTGGAGAACCGCCGGGCTCGTAGCCAAACCTGGTGGTTCTTAAGATCGGGAAAAATCGGGCTAGGCTTTCCTAGCCTGATTTTTCCCAACTGTCAGAATAGCCCCAATGTCTAGAAGAAGTGAGAAGCTGAGCTCTCACTTCCTCCTGCAAGGTCTGTGTTAATCCTTGTCAGTGATTGCTCTGCTATGACCAAAGGGGATACTCAATTGCTGTCTATAGAAATTCCACTCTAGGTAAATGCACACAAAGAAAACACCTATAGATTTTAATTCTTATTTTACTAACAGCTTTTAACACCTTCTGGGACCAAGCACCAGAAATCTGGGGACAAGAGAAGATGCCCATTTGCAGCTCAGACATGCAGATTTGCTTTGGGCAAAATAGAATGACCCTCCCCTAAATAGCAGCTAACAGAAGATGGGATTCAGATCTCCCTAGACAGAGCTAATATCCTGAATAATTAAAATACAATATCCAGAAGGCAACAGCAAATTGCCACCTTTTTGGGGACCCAGGAAAGAGGAGGACCTTTTGAATAGACTCTATGGAGATCACAGGACAATACAGCTATAAAGAATGAGGCTTACTGGACAGAGTCAGCAATCTTGCCTAACAAGCATACTTGCTCAAGAGCCATCCCAGAGTTTGCTGCTAAGCTACGGGGCAACAAGCAGGAACTCTGTTGATGGACAGGAATTGTCGGTGACTTCTGCTACACAGTGAGAAGTCAAGACTTCCCCAGCCATGGTGCTCTCATTTTCTGCCTCGCTCTGAGCAAACTGCCTGCTTGACCATCGCTTCCAAGCTCCTGTCTCCAGCTACAGCCTCTCTCCTTCAGCTGAAAGCCCCACCGCTCTCAAGCCTCTGACTCTGGTAATATGCTGCTCAACAAGCCTTGGATCCCTCCATCCTTTTCCCTTCTTCTCCTTCCCCCTCTTCCCTTTACTAATTCCTGATCTCCCCAACCCATGCCAGGCCTCAACCTTCCTTACCCCCCCTTTTCCGTCTATATCTTAATTATATTAGGCTCTAGGAAGATTTATTACACACACATATGTTAGTTAGGAACACTGGGTCAATGTTGTTGCTGGCTATGGTTGAAATATTGTTAGTAATACTGATAGATTGTTCTGTTTTCTGCTCAATTAGATTGATGTTATTATTCTTTCATACTCAATAAAGCCCATCAAATCATTTAGGATTGCTTTGATCTCCTTTCATCCTTGCGCCCAGACTATAGATGGTCACTGTATAAAAGAACTGGTCACTTTGTGACACTGGTGAAGCCAGCCTATTTCCATATGTTATATCTTGAGCATATCTAGTATACAAATCAGGCTTGGTTTGCAACATAGTTTAGCAACATCTGGAGTAGCACCAGTTTGCAATCCCTGGTTTAAATAATGGACTTTGCATATAGGAAGTTAAAAGTTTAGTTGTCAGCATCTCGAGATTTTTTTAAAAAAGTTTGGAATCCCTGGTTTAAATAATTGACTTTGCATGTAGGAAGTTAAAAGTTTAGTTGTCAGCATTTCGAGATTTAAAAAAAAACCCCAGGGTAGTAACGCTGGGAAAGATATCTCAGCTTGAGATCATGAGGAGTGCTGCTAGTTAGAGGAGACAGTACTGAGCATAGTTCAATGACATCCAAGAAGAAATTACTTTTGTTCCATAGAATGTTAAAATAGTTTTTTAAAAGCGAAGTTTAGAATTCCCCAAAAGAAATTCCTCTGAAAGGTCTGCATTAACTTTATGTATATTAAACCCAGATGTTTCCCGAGGATGTTAGAACTAGTGATATCACTTTCAACTGTGATATTCATTATTATATCATGAATAACATGCTCTTCATGCTCTTCACAGCTCCTTAAATCACCCAACGTGTAGGATGAAAAAATCTGTTTTTGTTACATTATCAATGATGTTATTTCAGTCTAGCTAGCAGCATTTTCCAGACATTCCCTTCAAGCACAGATCAAAGACAGAGGGGAGAGTGAGACTGTGCCTGCTAGCCTTACTTTCAACACTGGTACACCATGCTAGGACTGTTCTAACTTATGCATATTAGCTGGAAACAAAAAGGGGGCACCTGTAAATACATAGGCACCCCATTTTGACACCATCTGGTTGATATGTGCAACTCAAGTGCAGAGCCTGTGGTATAGAGCCCATGGTTGTGGTCCTGCTCTCCTCTTCACACATTTAGTGTACATGTGAAGGGAGTGGTTTAAAAGCGTTAGTATATGTCCTCCCAATAGTCCTATGGTCCTTATATTGCAGACACAAATTAATGATATTTTCTTATCAGATTATGAGCTCATTCACACCATCAAAAACTGTGTTCTACCTGTGTTTGGGAGCTGTGTGTGCTTCCAGTTTTCGGCTGTGTGGAAGCATGGTAGGAGGAAAACCTGGGTAGCTTTCCCTCCTACCTTGCTTTTTACACAATCACTTCTTCCCAGGTTTTCCTCTTTACCTTGCTTCCACACAACCAAAAATTGGGAGCACACACAGCTCCCAAACCCGGGTAGAACATAGTTTTTGATTGTGTGTGAATGACCTCATTAAGTAACACCAGCCTTCATTTTTACTTATAATGCACATTCTAAATTCTAGGTTAAGAGTAAAGCCAATTAAGGTAATAGATGGACCGCAGCCAAAAGGAAGTTCTGAAAGGAGAGGACAAACAGAGGCATTTAAATTAGAGCAGTACAATGCTTATGTTATGTAATACCTTTTCCTGCATAAAATAAGAACACTATATGGCTGGCATCTGAGCAATCTGCAGAGCTAGAGACATGCCAACGAATGTTAATTGTTCCAGGGATGAAGAATTACACTGGGGGTGGGGGGATTAAAAACAATAATAAACTTATTAATGTGCCAGGTTTTTCATGAAATAAAAATAATGAACATTTTCATCTTAAATTTAGATAAACAACTCAAGACAAAAATCATAGCAGTATGGTACTGCCTATTAAATTATAGAACACTAATTAACATTAACATTAAATTATAGGTACAGCCTTTGTCACTGACCAGGCAAAGTCATTTTGCGTAAATTACACTTAAAGGAAAGTTCAATAAATTAAATATATGTCATCGAATTTGTATTAATATGCTTGCAGAAGAGAAGTAAAAGAACAGTTTTAAATGTGCAGGATTTCAACTTCAAATATTATTCATGTTATTGAATAAATAGTACATCTGAATCATAGTGAATCTGAATCTGAGAAAGACCTGCTTCTCTTGGGCATGATGTCATTTGTGAATTACTGATATGATTATGGAGTGTTAAAAAGCTGTTGAACACAATAACAGTCATAATATGATAATTATATTCAGAGAGAGAGAGAGAGAGAGAGAGAGACCCAAAATAATTTAAACCTTTGACCCAGCATATTCCTGTGTAAAAAGTACTGCATTCAGCTAATTTCAGTGGCAGGGTTTATGCAAAATCTGGTACCTGAAGGCAATTAAGAAGTATAATTTTATTTTACTCAAACTCTCCAAAATACACTCTCCAATATAAAAAATAGGTGCTGCAAAGATTTGAAGTTGCATCAAAAAAGAATAGGAATGTAATACAATGTAAAAGATTAAAGCAACAATAGGAACTACCACTTGGTAATGGGTAGTAACAGGACAACATACAAGAACAGTCAACTACAACTACACAAGTAATTATTAGCTCAACTATGGTGCTGGCAGGAATAATACTTAGGCATGATTTATTTGGTTTCTGTTGTTGGCTTATTTATTTGAAAATAGAAACTAAAAGATATTATAAACATTAATTTCAAGGAGAAAAATATCAATATTCAAACATTAGTTTATTTGCAAGTGGAAATTATGGCTTACCCTATATCATGGCTTTAGAGTGCAGTTTGCATACACTGGATTCTATTGAAACAGAATTCTGATGTTTTATAGGATGGGAAGTAGGGATATGTGAGCTGGACAGTTTGGCTTGAATTTTGACCAGATTTGAACTGCTCCTAGTGGCTCAGGCTTGATCAAACACAGGCCCAGTCTGGTCTGGCCATCAACCCTGCTTGAGGGGCTCGACGGGGATACTTGTTTCTGGCAAGGATCCCCCTTTACAAATAAAGAGTTTAATGTGTGTGGGGAGGGGCCTTTACTTTGTCTTTTAAAAACTGCTGTGATGGCTGCAGTGGCAGGGATCAGGGAATGACTGCGGCAAGTGCAGCTGTGGGGGCTCCTTCCATCATCCCCACTGGCCTCCCAAGTGATGCAGCAGCCCATTTCCGTCCTAGGAAACAGGCCGCAGTATGACTGACCTGCTATTTGGGAGGTTGGCAGTGGGGTGTGTGTGTAAGTAGCCCCCACTGCTGCCTCCATTGTGCCTGCTGCCAAAGGTGTGGTCACGGCGCTGCCATCACAGGCCTGAAACAGGCTGCTGCATCACTTGGGAGGCCAGTGTGTGAGTGGAAGCAGCCCTGACCACAGCTGTGGCTTGGTTTTTTTAAAAAGGTAAATGAAAGACTTTCCACTCCCCCCCCCATACACATTTAACCCTTTACTTGTAAAGGGGAATCCTTGCTGGATTCCCCTTTACAAGTAACCCCGTAAAGCTCGCTCATGAAGTGGGGGCTTGGCTCAACTCATCCCCTGGACTGGCTCCCCCCGGTCTGGGTCGAGTGCAAGCCAACTCGATTTCGACCTGGCTCGTACATCCCTAATGGGAAATCTGCCCAAAGCAAACAAACTTTGGATCACACAATATGGTAAACAGGTGGAGACAACTTTAATGGCCTTTGAACATATTGTTCCAAAAGTTTCAAACTAACTAGATGGTTCTGACAGAGAGCAGGACCTTCTCCATTCACTCACATCTCATGAAGCTACTCCTTATATTTCTGTTCATAGCTGAAATTCTGTGTCTCGTAAATAGATTATTAGGAACACTACTATTATGTTTTTTGAGTTAATGTTCTGCTTACTGTAGTTGTATGAATAACTGGATCTGGTTATACCATATTTATTGAATTGATTGTTATGGTACTTTTTATTGAAATAAAGTTGCTATACTTAAATAATTGAAGTGTTTATTGATATGTGTTACTTTTTTTCTTATTGATAAATTATAATTCAGTATTATGAGTCTTTCTGAGCTCTGTTTTTGTGGAAATATCTAATACAAATTTAACTCCAAATCATGACATAGTTGCTGCCATTCAGAATTATCTAGGCAGTCAGAAATACATTGCCTAGTCCTTGTCTATGCAACAACACACCTCATTCCAGGTGTCACATTGAGAGAGTCACAGTCTGCAGAAATACATTGTGGTAATTGCCATCCTTTCCTATTACTTGTGCTGTACAGCAGGATAGATGGCCGAAGTGTTGCTACTACCACGTAGCTCTCAAGGTTAAATGGATGTTGATTTTCTTCCCACAGAACTCTTCACCCAGCACCCAATCAAACTGAAAGGCCTTAGACTAGTACTTAACACTTCTCTCCTTAATACTTTATATTGACATCAGCCTCTTCACCCGCACTTCATCGATGCCTCACCCATTGTAACAGGGGGAAAGATTCTCCAATTCCCACATCAGAGACAAGTCCTCTATAGATGCCAATTACCATTCCTTAAAGATAACTTTTAGTAGATCCAAAAGCCTGGCTGCAAGGAGTTTAGGAGATGAGAAGCGATCTGCTGTGAGGAGGGAGGAAGCTTTATGAGGCTTTCTGTAACACAGAGCTGTCTAGGCCTGCTTCACCTGCGAGTTACCTGTGTTGCTAGATAGCTTTAGTTTTGTGCCATGCCTGAAGTGTTCCTTGTCCATTAAGCTGGAAATATGTGTAAATATGAGCAGACTATTTAAAATGGAGTCAATCATCAACTGCAACCTAAACATACCAATTTTGGATAATAATTTGATTCACAGGAGTTTTCTCAGATAGCAGGCTTTACCATGGATTTTCTGCAAGGTTTTATTGTGAGTTCGAAGTTGCCCCCCTACAAACGATGCAAAAAGTAAAAAAAAAATTCACCCCAGATATAAATGTGTGATGAAAAATCCGAATTGTGTGTGAAGTGCTCCCTGATCGCTCTCAGGGACTTCGGGATAATTTCGGCCAATATGCAAGTACACACTTCCATTCCAGTTCTGATGTCTTTGCTTCCAATATCAGGGGAAGGATCAGTAAAAGCAATTGCTACTTAGGTACCATCATATTGGCTAAAATGCTGAGATCATTCTACTGTTAATAAATTATTATTATTATTATTATTATTATTATTATTATTATTATTATTATTATTAAAAAGTAATCGCAGATTCCCAGCATTTGGTTCTTCAGTGTTACATGTTTCAGGCGGGTATGATACACCCACTCTTGATAGCTACAAAATTGCTTTTTGAAGCAAAGAAGTGACAAAAGGAAAAGAATTGACCTCAGCCCTATATCAAATACAGTCTGAGCTTTGGGTCTTGGTACTTTAAGAAGAGGAAGAGTTATTTACATATTAACTCAAATTCAGCAAAGCAAAATTTAAAAAATCAATTTTGTATGAAAGTGACAGTCATTTAATCAATAACACAGTTGTAAATAGACTCCTTTCCTGTCATATCACTTGATTTAACACAGCAAATCATCATTTCATGGGTTTACTTTACAGGCATCATGTACTGCTTAGGTAATTTGTTTGTTTAATTGAACACAATATAAACCCTGACAGATTTCCTACAGAGTAGTAAGAAAATTCCAGTTTGGCAGCCTTTACAGCTACTATGGATAGTGATGTGCCCGGACCGGTCCGGAGGCCATTCTACAGGCCGGAGGCCATTCTACAGGCATTCTCCAGACCGGTCTAGACATGGGTGGTTCGGTTTGGGTGATTCGGGGTGGGGGTGGGTTCCTTTAAGAGTGGGGGGAGGATTTACTTACCCCTCCCGCTGCTTTCCCCCTCCGGCGCCCGTAATTTTGTTAGTATTGGGGCAGCAGGATACCTCCCTGCCGCCCCTTCCCTCGTTTGGCTGGAAAAGGCATCAATAAGCATTTTGTGCGCACGCACACACGTCGCAGCCCAGCCCGCCGCAGCCCACCACCAGCACCAAGCAGCCGGAGAAACACAGCTGCCCGCACACGCCCAGCTCCGGCAGCACCAGCTGCCACGAGTAGCGCTGGATCTCTGGCCGGCTGACCGCGGCGCAGGGTGGAAGTGGAGGAATCGCCTCAGGAGAAGCTGCCTCATCATCGGGGTGCTCCTGGAAGGGAAGCCCTGTTGTGTTTCCCATCGCCAACACCTCAGTCCCGGTGGAGGAAAGAAAGTGGGCACGAGAGGCTGAGGAGTCCGGAGGGAGGGAGAAGAAGCCTGGGCATGCACGGGCAGCTGTGTCTCTCCTGCTGCTCGGTGCTGGTGGTGGGCTGCTGCAGGCTGGGTTGTGACATGCGAGTGCGCGCAAAAGGCTTATTGAAGGCTTTTCCAGCCAAATGAGGGAAGGGGCGGCAGGGAAGTATCCTGCCGCCCAAATACAAACAAAACTATGGGCGCCGGAGGGGGAAAGCAGTGGGAGGGGTAAGTAAACCCTCCCCCCGCTCTTAAAGGAACCCCCCACCCCAGTGCCGGACCGCAGTTCTGCGGTTCCGTGCACAACCCTAACTATGGATTACCAGCTTTTCCAAATGGCAATATTGCAAATGAACTATAAATCACCACATCTAAGCCTCAATTCAAACTAGGGTTTATGAAGAATCTCAGCCCCCAGATCTGTGCTGGATTCAGAAGTCAACTCTAACATATCAGGTAAAATATTAAAGAAATGTTGTATCTTCTCATAAGGTCCAACCCCCTAGTGCATAGTGCAAACACATTGTCAGGTGATTCTGTGGTGTGGTGAGTCCCCTTGGTAGCCACATGGGAGAGGGAAAAACAAGCAGCTGGCTATCCTGAGCAGATCAGCACTGAGTGCGGCTGTGGGCAGAGCTGAAACAGTCTCTCACTTTGCCTTGCTGCTCCCTACACATCCACTCAAATTGTGACTGAACTATCCAGTCCTCTCAGCCTTCTCTCACTTGCAACCGAAGCGGGGAGAGCATATCTGACACTTAGGACAGCCGATGTGCTCCTTCTCCTTCTGCAAAGGAGGAAGGGAAAGGAGGGGAAAACAGACTGAAGGGGAGAGGGGCAAATCTACTGTTCCCAAATCTGCTGCCTGATGTGACCACCAGCGTTCCCTCTAAGGCATGCACATGCACAGGTTTTTTTATGTCCGCTCAGTAAATTTTAGATCTCATCCCACTCAGGTTGAATCAGGGAGGCACCACTCTGAATGCACATGCACCCACACTGCTTTGATACTGCCGCCCAGAACAAAACTCATTCCGCACACAGATGGAAAAAATTAGAGAGAACGCTGGTGACCACGTCAGTCTGCTTCATGGTTGAGCAGCCTTTGAGGACTGGGGAAAAAAATAACACTAATATTAGAAAGCTGGGGGCAAGGGAGCAAATTGCAGATCTGTTTCACTTTAACAGAAGAATAGAACTGGAAGCTTACTGTTCATGACTCTTTGGCGTCTACTCTGCATCGCAACTCAAACACATACTTTGGTCGCATTCTTATGTAACAGAGAACCGCGGGTTGCATGTAAAGTAGAACCAACACTACACCTCCCCACTCTCCTGTCCAAATTTGGACACACTGGAAAGCTCCCTCTCTACAGTCAGCAAGACTGCAGAGAGAAGGGTGAAATGGCTGCCATGGCTTCCTTCTTGATGGAAGGGCAGTCCCAGCAACCAATAGCAGCCATAGTGAGGGAGGATCTTCCTCCTTCAACTCTGGGTGCAAAGTAACCAGATTGCAGTGCCATGTTCAGACCTAACACTGGCACTGCAGAATCAGAGATCCAGGTGGCGAACCTCACTACAAACTGAAGTTACAAATGAATGTCTGGGAGGGAAACTATGGGTCCATTTTCTGACATTAATGCAGTTGCCCACATTTGGACGTTCGGAAATTGAAACTCTCCACCTCCGGTTTTGTGTTACATGTGAATGTGGCTTCTTTCTCCACACGAAGTATCTTTCTGAGTCTGACTTCAGCTCAATGAGGCTCCTGTCTTCACAGCTAAGTTCTTTTTTGCTTCCAGCCACAGCAAGCAAGGCTCTGCAATCAGCTGCTGCATCCTAAAGGGTTGTACATCTCCTCTATCAATCATTCAGTATCTTCGGACTTCAACTGATATTGTTTTTGCTTACTTATGCCCAAGTGTGGGGGATAATCTTGGGCATAATCTAGAGTCCACACTTGGGCATAATCTAGAGTCCACACTTGGGCAATCTCAAGTGGGACTCTAGCTTCTCCTGCTCCCATGCTTTCATGAATGCAAGAGTCGCTTTCACGGTGACATTTCAGACACTATACATTGGTGTGGATCTCCAGCTATAATATTAAGAACATACTGCAGTCTGGAAACTGTATCTCATTCAATGCATTAACAAGAATTTTTTCTGTGCACATGAAGAACTCCTGGAAAGGGCCATACTTCTGTATGCATATGCACAAAAGTCCCTTTCGATCTCCAAGTGAGAAACTCCCAAGCTATATCCAGAACTCTGATATGAAATCTGATGACACAGGATAGTAATATCCTTACTAATTAACCCATAACCACCAATTAAGCTGGAGAAAAGTCAACAGAGGACTGGGTCTCACGATCAGGGAGACCCGGTTTGAATGGGTGAGCGGGAAGGGAGTGAGCAGCGCAGGGAGCCCTGGGTGGCTGGATCGGCCACCCATATGATGGCTGGCTCCAAGACGGAGCTGGTGGGGGCTGGGGAGCTCGGGGGCCGTGTGGTCCCCCGAAGCCCCAGTATGCCCTTCGCAAGCACGCAGGGCATACTGGGGAGACCCCCGAGCTGGGAGGCTGCTTTTAAGCCTCCCGGCTAGGGGTCTACTCGCGAATAGCCGTGGTGTGGAGCCGTGCCACGGCTACTCACGAGCAGATAGCCTGGGTTTGCTGAGTGCTCGCTCCGTAAACCTGGGCTAAGGGGTGGGCTACAGGAGTGGGTTAGCCGCTCCAGAACCACCAGGCTCGGCTGTGAACCTGGTGGTTCTTACGATCACAAAAATTGGGCTAGGATTTTCCTAGCCCAATTTTTGTGATCGTAAGAATAGCCCCAGAGTGTTTTACTCAAATATAAAGGTATGCCTTCGAGCTGGTCAATTCCTGGTGTCCACAGAGCCCTGTGGTTTTCTTTGGTAGAATACCGGAGGGGCTTACCATTGCATCCTCCTGCACAATGTGAGATGATACCTTTCAGCACCTTCCTATATCACTGCTGCCCAATATACCAGCGGGGATTCAAACCACCAACTTCTTGCTTGCTATGCAAGTCATTTCCCTGCTTTGCCATTAGGTGGTTTTACTCAAATATACTGAGTCACAAAATACAATGGAAGACCGACCTTTCAAAGTAAAATGGAAGACCAGCCATTCAATCTGAATAATGACAAAGATCAAAAAAACTGAGCTGCTTTCTTAGAAGAGGAGTTTCAGTATCATTCCAAGCAGTGGAAAGCAATCAGAAGATTATCATTCAGTAACTGATGCATACGTTCTGGTAATACTCCACTGACTGTGCACAGAAAACAGGTCCACATTTCAATACATTATTGGACAAACTACAAGTAATTCATTTCCAAGAATTATTCTATGTTCCAATAAATATTTGTAGACACCCACACTGTTGAACCAAAACAATCAACCAATTGGCATTAATTTTCAATTCACTTTTCATGTTCAATTTTAGCAGGCAAGCCAAAGACACTGGAAACATACATTGTTTGCTTTCTTTAAAGCTGATAATAAATAACTTCAGAGAGATGCAAATTATCAAACTGGCATTATATTCAGCTTCTAATGAATTTTAAAGTGAAATGTTTCTGTAAACATGGATTCTCATTTGACATTCCTATTTGAACATCCATATGCCTTTGGTAATCAGAGTACTGAATAATCCTTAATTTGTTTAGTGCTAGAAAGACAGCCAGGAAGCATTAATATAAAGACTCATTTCTCACAAATCTTTTACGTTTGATAAACTCTCTCTTTTCTGAAAGCAATACATATGCAAAATTCTTAATGCTTGAAACATAAATCATATTTCACTAGGATTCATGATGCAGAAACAAGAGAAAATTACTCTTCTATCTGGAAAAGAATGAGTGCTCTACTGGGACAAATGGAACTTCCCAAACATTTTATTGAAGCTACATGGCTATACCCCAAAGACTATGGTTGGTTTATAGGAGAAATTTTTAAAGATTCTTCCATGCAATTGTTTCATAGCTATTTGCTCTTATAAATACTATCCTATATAGTTAAATCAAAATGTAACTATAGGCAATGCATCTTGATTTAGATATAGAAATATTGCAACAATATGTCACCACACACTCATTTGAAGTAGGTTCAAATGAGCAGGGGGAACTTTGTACAATTTCCTACTCAACTATACTGGTTCAGAAGGAGGAAACACATTCCACAAGAATAGATGTTTTTTCCTGTGGGAAGCTAACTTAAGAGGGAGACAGATTTCTATATAAATTAGGAGCTGTAGTAAAGACCTTGTGCAATGTGGGCATCGATGCAAATAAAGGTGCTGCTGTCATGAATGTTTTGGATGTCAGCCATATTGGACATCTTGGCAGATATGGACAACAGATGAAAATGTGGAGGTGAACACATATGCTGTATTGTGTATAGCTTGGGATAGTCCAGTTAGGATCTGTACCATTAGGCACATACCTCGTAGGGACCTAAAGTTTCATCATGCAGAGATGTTTGATTAGGAAGGAAGGTCTATGGAAGAGTTGCTAATGATTTTAAGGATTTCTTGTGTTTTTCATATGTTGGTTACCATTGGTTTTTATAGCTGAATACAACAGTGGTTTTTCAGGCCATTAGTCTTGGTTAATAATCAAAGTAAGAATAATGACATATAGAGGCTGTTCTCACAAGCAGCCAAGACTTGGCTAACGTAGCTAAGCCCATGCTTGGCTGCCCATGGGAACCGTGGAGCTGACTGGCTCCCAGCGGCACCTTGGTGGCAAACCTGCCTAGGCAGCCCACCTCTTAAATGAGGTTGAGGGAGCGAGTGCTCTCTTAATCCCATTTATCTGACTGTGTGTCAACACTGGCTGCTTTCAGCCAGCACTGAAACACTCACAGACACCTGCCCGTTGCTGGGGGGGAGATCCCCATAATGCACCGCACACATGTGCAGTACATCATGGGATTTCCAGGGGCTGGGACAATGAGTCCCAGCCTCAGATCGATCAGCCCTGCTCCATGCTGCATGATGCAGGGCTGATCGTGTAGGAGGACTCCCACCAACCAAACAATGGTTATTGGGGTGGAAGGCAAGATCCATTGCCTTCATATCCAAGGCCCCTTTTTTCATATCATAATAGATCATTTAGGTAGGTTGAAAGATTTTGTCGAATTAAGAGTATTGTTTTGGGGTAATGATCATGGATTGTTTTTGATGGATGATCATGTTGATTTGAAAAGCTATGTAGTTTTTTGTGTTTATGTAGTAGTGGGTGGTTGTTTTAATTGCTAGTTCAAAGGCCAATATTAGGCCTAAGATTAAAACAATTATTGTGGATAATTTTGTTATGGGCGATATAGTTATTGTTATGGTTTTAGTTGGATGGATTGTTAAGGCAATTAAAAGGCCTGCTACAATGCTTCCTGTTGCTAATTGAAGGATGGAGTTAATTAAGGTTGGGCTGTTTTCTTTTATTGGGGCAAGGGTTGTGTAGTGTGTAACCCCCATTTCTATGAAGAAAATGGTACCTATGGTATAGGCAGCTGTTAGGGTGGTTGGGATTAATGTGACATTAATTAAGTATGACAAGAGAAAGCCCTATGAATGAATTCCTTTGGAAGGCAAGGGACTTTCTGATGGCATTATAACATGCAATCTTTAAATCTCACTGTGAAAGTGTAGACTGTAATGGTCTATCAGTTCTGCTTTTGGCAAATATCCTGGGGTGTGTGTGTAATCCAGCTCAAAGGGTTAAATATGGAGAGACTAAGTAATTTAGAGCATTGCCAGACTACAACTCCCATGACCTCCAGCCACAGTGGCCAATAGACAGGAATGATGGGAATTGTAGTCCAAAAACAGCTGGACAGCCAAAGTTGTGCAGCCTTGATTATAAGCACATATCTGTGCTCCTTTTTGTGGATGATGTTGTGATTTTATACATGTTCCCCACTGGATTAAGAAGAGCATTGAGGACTCTTGCATGCTACTGCAAGGAATATACCTTGAAGGTTAAATTTTAAAAAGCTAAAATCATGATGTCTGCATCTTCATCCCCTAAGAAGTTGAATTGGAGTATCAGTGGATTTATAATCAAGCAAGCTGACCATTTTCAATCTTTAGTGGTAGTTTTTCAAGGGTAGTTTAAATTTGCATAAAGAATTTGTAACACAAAATGCCCAAAGAAGTATTTCAGCAATCTTGTCTTTTTTCTGAACTAAAGGTGGACAGTTTATCCCGCCGGGTATCAAATTATACGAAGCTAAAGCATTAGCCCAACTCCTATATGGTGCCCAAATCACCTTATACTCCAATTTCACAGCCTAACAACCCAAACCTAGTTTTTGATAAGTTTTTTTCAAATGCCTTGCTGGGTGCTTAAAATGATTTTATGTTTAAAGGCAGAGGTACTGAGTGTGGAAACCAGGGTCTGGTTAGTGGTATGGTTAAAGCTTATTCCCCTCCCCCACTATGATACCGAAGAATGGCTTTCAATCGTGATGGAAATTACTAATAGTGAAGAAATTCTATTCACTTGGATTCTCTCCTGAGTTATTGAAAGCAGGGGGCCATGAACATGCCAAGTTAGCCAAAGGCTCCTAGACATTTCATGCCAAAATGATCTAAGTACCAAATGATCTACAAATAAGTTTTACCTTGGGAACCAAATATATAACTCCTAACCAGCTAGCTACCTTAGCACATTAACAGTGCCTAAGTATAGAAGGATGTTCTCAGTGGCACATTTTAATGCTCGCCCATCAGCAGTTCTGGAGGGTAAGTTTAAGTAGATTCCTTATTAGGAACTAGTATGCCCATGTGGAGATGGAACAGAGTCTATAGCTCATGTTTTATTATACTGTGGTTTAAAAAAAAATCAAGATTCTTATATGTCTCTTGTTTCTTTACTAAGAAATTTTCCAGATGAGTACAGATGAGATTTTTTTGTTTGATTTTTTTCTTGCTGACCATGATTCTGGCATTATATATAATGTAACCAAATTTTGCAACCACACATATTTTTGTAACCAAATATGTGTAACCACACATAAAAATGTGTGGTAGCAAATAGAATCAGACAGACTCTAATACTTAATCCAATGGTTATACTTTAGGATGAATTGCTATTAATGCTTAAATTTGTTAATCTGTCTACTTCGTATTGCTGGTCAGTGAGTGAAATAAAACTGAACTGAACTGGGTTAAATATCCCCTTCCTCTCTTCCTCACCTCGATCCCAAATGGGACTGCAATCCCCATGGCTGTTATTGAGCAAGGAAAAATGAAGTACATTGGGGCCAAACACTTTATTAATATAACATGCACTTTGGCCCTAAGTCAGCAGATGGAGCAACATACACAAATTAGCCTTTGGTAATATGCAAAATAATAGTATCCTCTTTTGCAGGAAACAATTCTGATATGGAGTTTGGGGCTCTATGTATGCTAACTGTCTGAGGAAAAGAAGCAATTTCTTTTAACTATCAAGATGAGGGAAGGTGCCTCCTTATCTTCTGCCAATAACAAAGAGAGATTGTTTGGCTGTTTGATGGAGTTCATGTCAGCAGCATTATTCTGGGGACTCTGCCTGGCTGTGATAACTCCCAACAAGGAGATTGAGAGGTCACATAACATAACAAAATCTCTATTTGACAAATATTGACTAACTTCCGGGTGTATAACTTAGTCTGAAATAACCTTCCCAATCTTTAACTTTAACTTTGTTCACTTTATGGACAAACACTTATTAAAATCATTCTCCACTGACTGAAGAGCAGCCTATCACGTAAAATGAGCAAATTAATGACAGCTCAAGCAGCATCTGTCAATTACTGTGAAAATTAATTATTCCATTAATAACTACATTGATTAAATCTTACTTTAAAAGCATGTCAGACAATGTGACTCATTAATTTCACTTGAGATCCCAGCCATGTGTACCAATTGATTTTACCCATATGGCAATATTTTCTGCTATATTCAGTTCACTTCATTTCTCTGTTTCAAATAGAGTGTTTCTTTGAAAGCTTCCATTGGAGTACTACATTCCAAAAATTTAGAAAAAAAAACATATTAAGTATATAATTGTATAGGCAGTACTTTAGAAATTGAAATAACCAAATATTCTTATGTTGATCTCTCTTTAGTAAACTGTTCAACTTCTTAATTAAAATATAACCCCTTTAAACAGCAATGTAACACATTTGCTCCTGTTTTAAGATTAAAACATGTTTTTAAATGAGTTGAAAATTAATATAAATAACTATTTTTAGTCCATACTGAGAAAGGGTCAGTGCTTACTTCCCTCATAGTATGCACTCTGCAAGCAGCAGTGTGAGGAAAATAAATGCCTAACCTCCACTACCAATTAAAAGTGGGAATCCATTCCCCCCCCCCCTTTTCCTAGGAAAAGAGGGAAATAGAAACAGTTCAGGGGGTGGGAATTGATCCAAAAGCCTGGGCCAGTGCAAAAGGCTGTGATTGGAACTTCTGGCCTCATACTCCATCCCCTTTTAGACGTAACGCAGAACCACAGGTCCAAAGGACCCGTGATTCCATGCCCAACTTCTCCTGCCAACTTTTGGATGTGCAGGAGAGCTGCCTTTCAGCAGTCAGCAAGACTGCAGAGAGGTGGGGGAGCTGGCTGTGTGGGCTTCCTCCTTGACAGAAGGACACCCTGCACAGCCAACATAGGCAGATTACAGGAGAGGCAGAGAAGTCAGCTGCCTATGGCGGCAAAACTCTCCCCAGTGGCATTTTAAATAAATAAATAAATATTTAAATACATATTTAACATTGTGTTGTCTCTCATCAGTTGTGGACATTGCACAGGTGGAGCAAAGGGACAGGGACCGGCTGGCAGCCGCCGCCAGTAGGCTGCAATGTTGTTGTTTGCAGTGAGAAACACACATATTGTGAACCTACCAATCACTGACTCAAACTGTTCCGTAGGCAGCCAGCATTGTTTCTCACTCCCTCTACCACTCTGCATTGACTGGCCAATGAAAAGTAAGCCCCTCCCCGCAACCAGCCTAGATCTGGCGTGACTGGTTGCTAGTGTTCCCCTCTGACAAAAAGGGATTGGGCGTTGGAGGGTGAGGCTGTCTCCAATTCAGACTCCCCAATCTTGTTGCTTCCCCACGTCCTGTTTCCCAGTGTGCACACGGACCCTCTTTCCTATGGAGCTGCCCCTGATGTCTCATCTTATTCCATGATCCTTTGGCTCCTGCAGCCACACTTTCCATCCCTTGGGCTTCTCCTTATTCCATTCTTCCTCTTCTGGCCCCCTAACCTGTTTCCCAGCACAATTGCCTCCACATTGCATTGGCTCACCTCTCTACCAACCAACCTCTGCCCAACACAGCTAATTCACAGCCGCCTAATTCACCCCTCAAACCTGGCTTGTTTTGTTCTTCTGCCCCTAACTACTGCAGCAGTGCCTTTCAGAGGATAACAATGTGATTGGCAAAAAGGTTGCAAGGAGTTAACTTCACACACACTATTGTCATAACTCCCCCTGCCTAACCTACTTTATTATGAGTGGTCCCCAGAGGAGAAGGCTGATCCACAGGAAGATTAGAAGCAGAGGCCGAGGAGGGGGCGGGGCCACCTACCCCGGCATGGAGATAGGTGAAAACAAGAGGCAAGGAGGAAGGAGGTGAGGATGGGAGCTCCGGCCTGCAGCCGCAGTGGTGGCTGGGGCCATGGGAGCTCAGCAGACTGGTTGCTAGCCTCAGCCTGTCAGCATCATGCCACTGATGCCAGCCCACAGGCCATAGCCACAGCAAACAGCTGCCTGGTGGCTGCTCCTCCATTCAGCAAGCGGGTAGCAGGCTGGCCGCAGTGTCCGGCTCACGCGCTGTGTGGTGGCAGCCAGGAGTGTATGGGGCTGCTGCTGCCTGCTAGCCAAGTGTGGCTGGCCAAGGCTTCTCAGAGCCTGACAGCAGCTGAGCAGAGTGAAGGCAAGTGGCGGAGGAGAGCAGCGACTGTGGCAGGGCAGGCCAGACCAACGCCAACTGCCATCATTGCTGATGTCTGTGAGTGATACTATTTCCTTTGCTTGTTGCGGAGAGTTAGGGGATGGGATTGGCTTTGGGGTGGGGTGGGGGGCTTGGGGCAGCAAATTCTTTGCTTGCCTATGGGTGGCATAAGGGTTAATCCGCCCATGACAGCCAATCAGGTCTGAGTGAAGGAGCAGCTTCTTCCCTCAATTCTGACTCAGTGGGGCCAAAACTATGGTGCCAGCATTTGGATGTAATGCTGATGCTGCAGAACTGGAGTTGGAGGCACCCAAACCACTCAGAGTAGAGTTCAGTGAGGGAAACCGTCTTGCCTTCAACTTCGGTTTCCTGAATTTGGCTGTGCATCTAAGGAAACTGGAGGTGAAGGGATCTCCAGTTTCCTCTTATGTCTGAATTTGGCATGAATATTCAGCTTGGTGTAGTGGGAGGCAGTAGGGTTTGTGACAGCCATGGACAAACTGAATCAATTCCAGAATAGGTTTTGCCATGCTAAAGCACAGCCACACACCAAATTAGCAAACTAATCTATTTAGTACTAGATACTCAAATTTCATTTTATCAAGACCATGTTTTTGGTTTTGTTGCCAAAAATCTCTTTGATACTTGTGAATCAATTCTCTATTAAACTTTGCAAGGAAGATGAAACAACGATGTCATTTTCTCCCTCCATGCATATCATAGATAGCAAGCATACAAGATTGTTAGGATTTAAGTAGGCAGCTTCAGCAGCCTTTTAATGTCAATTGAACAATGAGTTATAGATTAAGGTAGACAATCATTATTTGAGAATAAAATATTGTGTTAGTTGAATATGGTACAGCAATAGCAGATCAAACACAGATCAGATATTTCTATTATTGCCATTTATTGCTTTATGACACTCTATTGAAGTGTTCTTCATTGCAAGGTCCATGAGCCAGTGTCAGCTCACATTGACCCTAACTGTGTGTCCCTGACTAATTCTTTGCTAGGATTCCCAGGAACTTCAGCTGAAGTCAGAGGAGGTAGTCATATCCACCATGCAGCATTGTGCTTTGCCTAGAATTGGAGGAGCCCCTTAAAGGGGGGAAAAACCCCTCTTGAGCCCCACTGCCATTCTGAAAGGCTCATAATGAACTCTGAAAAGTGTCGTCTTTACCATCACTTTCTCCATAGAGCTCTAAGGGGAAAGCACTGAGAAGGACTACACTTCCCAGCACTTCATGTGCATCTTCCAAGATGGCGCTGGGGTTTAACCATTTTTCTTAAAACCCCTCCCAGGGTTCATAAAAGTCTATCATTACACAAAGGTCACTTGCACTGTGGTTCTCACATTGGAGGGCTTTTGTTTTGTTTTGTTGACAAAGTAGATACTTGAAATGCAGTAAAGATCGGTGCTCGGTGGTTTCTTTTAGAATAACTGGTGCCATGCTACTCTCACTGAACAAAGAAACCAGAGATAACCTGGGAGTGAGCCAGGTTATTAAGTTGTACAAAGCAGAGAAAAATAATATTACTTTCTGAAATTCTAATGCAGGTTTCTTAATATTACCCCCAGGGGCGTCCCTAGGGGGTGCAGGGCTGGGGCAAATCAGCATGTGTTTAACATTTTGATCTAGTTGCCACTTGCTCAGCCACCACCACTCCCTCCCAGCTACTAGGTGTAACCCATGGGGCTGCTTTCCTCTCGTGTAAGTTTGCACAGTGTTGCAGGTGCCCATAGGCAAGGTTGCTATAGGGAGATCATGAAGCATAAAGGGTCAGTTGCTGGGTAGGCATGAGGTAGGGAGCACAGGGACTGGCCCTTGCCCCTCCTGCTACAGTGCCTTTAATGGTCACCTTTCCTTCCCCTCCACCATCGTCCTTGAGCTCTGGTTCCTCTTAGGCATTGGGCTCCACCATAACTGGGACGGCATTTGGGGTTCCTCCCCGGAGATGGAGATGATGGGTGCATGAATCCCTCTTTCCTGCTCCAGCCGCAGCAAATCTGTTGGGACTCCAGGCATAGATCGCTTCACTGGACTATGGGGGGCACTACAGGGAGATTCACTGGGGTAGGGGTGAATGTACACAGTTCTGCTGCCCTTTTCCTTGTGAGGCTCCTTCTCCCCTACCTCCTCAGCCAAGGTGCTAAGAAGAAAACCCCTCCATGGCAGCTAATGACTTGAAAAACGCTCACCACGACATGCACAGCTTCCCTCAACATTGATCTGGTCAGCTGTAAGAGAGTCTCCTCCTCGTCCCACCCCACCTTCTCCAGGTCAGACCCTCCTCAAATACTGGAGCAGCTGCCGCCTGCCATGCTGCCAAGAGCTGAGGCGCGTGCCTGGTGCGAGGCTGCTGAGTGAGCAGAGAGGTAGGTTGCTTGCCACTCGCTTGGCCACCACAGCTCTCTTCTCCTGCCCACCAGCCAACCCACATGGATGGCTGCCTGCTGTGCAGCTAGGTGCCGAAGCAGGCGAAAGGAGGTGCAAGGCTGCTTGCTTGGCCACTGCTAGTGTGCTGCCGCCACTGCTCCTCCCCCCAGTCCAGCACACATGGTGGCTGGTTGCCATGCTGCCATGAGCCAGGGTGGGCATGGTAATTGATGCCGCCACTGGCCATGGGGTCTGTTAGAGAGTGGGGCCTGGGATGATTGCACTGGTCACCCCACCATAAGGATGGGCCTGATTGCCCCAGTGTTTCTTGGTACACAGGATTGTCTTAGGCAACTGTGTACTTAGGACTTTTCTCAAGACAATGCCCACTTGTTCCTAATGAGATGAGAACTGCGATAATTGTTCATGGAATAGCACTGGCTGTAAACCTGATAGTTTTATGTATCTGCAGCTGGGTATTACAGACCCAGTTTCTTAACCTACAGCATGAAATATAGGCAATTTTCACTTATCCATGGTTCCTGAGTGGCTGGAAATGACTTCTGATGTCATTTCCAGCCACCATTTTGAAGTGCAGAGCCATTGTGTGGTTCATTTTTGTTTAAAAATATATTAAAAAGAAAAATAAGAGAATTGTGGGGAGCATTCCTAGAAACCTGGAGAACAAGGTACTATGCTTTTGTATCTTATATTTGCCTCCTCCCTGCTTTTTTAGCATTTTTTTTTAGTTCAAGGAACTTAACCCCCCAATCCCCATAAGCTTAAGGTATCTTTATTCATGGTTTCATTATCCGTGGAAACTGGTGAGAACAGAACCCCTGTGAATAATCAAAGCCACCTGAACATACAAGAGAAATCACAGAGAAAGTGCAAGGTAGCAATTTGCCAGTCTGATGTAGACATGTAAGAAACCTTCTGTCCCTGAATTTACCAAATGTGACTTTGCCTGCGTATGTAATATTAATAGTCTAGTAACTAGTCAATTATACATTTTCAAATCTTTTTGTATTAAGGTGCAATTATTTAAATGCATAATAATGATTGCCCAGCAGCAATATTAGTTAAGAAAAAGCAACTTTTGATGGGAGAGGTTTTGTGCTATAGCTTGTGTGAAAGTGGGCTCATTCTACCCACCCACTTTTTCAAATACAAACTTATCCCAGCAAACTATCATAGCTCCATAAGGTTCAGGTTCTATTATTTATCAATTAGTTTCTCTTTTATTTTTCTAAGCCGGGAGAACTATTAAATTACTATCATAATGAACACACATGTGACCCCAATAATCATTCTAAAATAATTTGTCTTCCTTGGTCTGAATGCAGATGCCAAGAGTGCCACATTTGTTTCAGAATACTAAATAACGGAGTTTGTGAACACTGTTAATCTGCATTCTTACACCATGTAATCAGTGTTCTCTCTAAATTTTTTCTTCTCTGTGCAGAATGAGTTTGGTTCTGGGCGAAAGTATTAAGACAGTGTGTGCACATGTGCATTCAGAGTGGGACCTTCCCAGTTCAGCCTGAATGGGATTTAAAATTAACTGAGCAAACATTAAAAATAATGTGTGTGTGCACGCCTTAGAGGGAACACTGCAGGTAATACAAGCACTTCTGCTTTTAAATAATGAACAGGAGAGTGCGTGAGTCCTTTCTTATTTCTATATGCTATGAAATGTGGTATTTGGCAAGAACTATGGTTTCCCCAAAGCAACAATACATCTGTGTGATAATGAACACTATTTTAAATGCAGTGTTGCTCTTTGCCACACTTAGATTTGCACAAAAAATACACCAACATAAAAACCCTGCACCATTTCACCAATATACTCGATAGAGATGTATGAACTGCATGTGGGTGCATCTGTATGAAACTGTGAGGCCGTTCACATGCTTAACCAAGAGCAGGCTAAGGCAGTCAAGGCTGCTCTTGGCTGCCAGGAGGCAAGTGGCTCCCAGCAGCAGCAGCAGCAGCAGCAGCAGCAGCAGCAGCAGCAGCAGCAGCAGCAGCAGCAGCAAACTCACTTAGGAAGCCCGCCGCTTAGCCAGGGTTAAGGGCACAAGACTGCCCTTAACTTGGGCTAAGTGCTCCTCTTTCAGCACCATGCAGTGCAGACACAGGAGCAAGCTCCCAGCCAGCACTGGGGGGACCCCCACAATGCACCACCATGCACTCATGTGGTATATTATGAGAGTTCTGGATGCTGGGACAATGGACCCTGTCCCCCAAACCTCTGTGATGCCGGCAGCAGCCAGTGTTTGTGTGGACACATGATACGTGCATCCAGACACAATATATGTGTCCAGACTGGACAATCATCTGCGGGGGAGATAAGTTCCAACAGCCTTCCTCTCTGTGCACTTGGTAGCCCTTCTGACTGATCATGAGAAAAGGGCTCTGTCCATCACGTGCTTGCATTATGAGCAGTCCAACACAGATGTTCCAGAAAAACACACCGCATAAAGTGTTCATATACCTATCAAACCATATTTTTGTAGTCATAGAAACATACAGTGGTCCCTCGACTTACGTAAATAATCCATTCCGAACGCACGTTCGGAGGTCGAAATTTTCGTAAGTCGAGGAGCGCACCACGGAAGTCTCAAAACACTCGTAATTCGAGGAAGCCGCATCTAAACGTTCGTAGGTCGAGTAAGCTGTTTCTAAACCGGCAACTACTTCCAGTCTTTTTTGTCGCTCGTAACTCGAAAAAAACGTAAGTTGAGTAGTTCGTAGGTCGAGGGATTACTGTACTTTATTTCTGACTGAGATATGTGTTTTAATCCCCATCCTCTGCCACATTTTCCAGCATTTTTCATGGAAATAAACAACTGTCTTAAAAAAAAAAGTTGTTGAGCTCTAGTGCACATAAGCTCTTTTTGTGGTAGAAGGTGTTTGCTGAAGGAGAAAATGGGCAATCTGTGTGACTGTTTTTTTTAAAAATCTCTAAGTTGTTTTCTCTAAAATACAACCCCATTTGTGCTTCTTTGTTAGCACGTCTCACTCCTGTCATAAGAGCAGATTGAAAAGTAGTGGTGAGATCCAACTGCTGAATTAATGCCAATGGTGGACAAAATCATTTCAGAGTAATCAAGTAAACTTTACATAACCTGATTCCATACTCTTGGAATTTTTACAGATAGGGCTGTTACCCTTAATCTCCTCCAGAAGAGAGTGTGTGCATTCACACACCAGCCAAACTTATCCCAAAGTCCGGGCTTTGTCTTCTGAATTCTAGCTTATCTCTATGTATTTCCGTGTTTTTAAAATGCTGGTTTTAAGAGTTTTTTAAAACGGTGGAGCAAATAGGGGAGACACTGACACTGAATCATTAACATGATAAGAAGTAGGCAATTTTGTGTTCCTACCCCAAGGAGTGCTCTCTCTTGCCCTTGCCATTAGCTAAAAGGAAAACATGGAGGTATGCAATGCGAACCTGCACCAAAAGAAAACCCGAGAGCAGAGGGGAAGGGCCACTTCCCCAAGATGCTGCGAGTGTAATTCAAAGGGGCTTCGCTCAACCTTTACCCCGCAGCATGAAGCCATGTGTGAATGACGCCTTGGTAAAATTCACATTGTTCCCATTCAGCTCAAGCACAGTCTCCCCCACCCACCCCAAAGAGCACAGTTTGGAGGTGTTCTAGCACTGGTGAGGAAAATAAAAAATGAACAAAATAACTCTGAACCTAATTTAGTAACTTGTATGAATGATTGTGGGGTGGGTGGGGTGCATGTTTGAGATAACTGATTTTGTCCTTTCCTCTAATCATTCCTTTGATTCTGTTCCTGGCCTTAGACAAGAAATGACAGATACAAAAGAGCTGTGTGAGCAGATGGTAAAACGATACACAGGTAAGTAATTTAAACAAGATCAAGGTGTAGAGAGTGGTATGCAAGCCTTAATCTGTCATTTTATTTAAGCATTGTCTATTTTCTGTTGTACTGGATAACGCTTGCCTGATGTCAGCATTAAGTTTTCTAAGGGCATTTCTAGGAGACAGGATATTCCACTGGAAAAATGGAGGCCATTATCTACCCTCCTTCCAGATGCTGAAGCCCACTTTCACACCCAATCTTTCCAATTATGAACAGAGATATCAGAAGAGGATACACTATTATGCAACTCCTCCTCCACCACCTTCTGGCCATTTGTGAGAAATCTGTGATGAAAGTCAAATCACTTTTAAAGTAGTCTCACAAGACAGGACTTTAACCACAGGTTTCTCACAAATGGCCAGAAGGTGGTGGTACATAATAGTGTACCCTAGGGATGTGCATGAAATGGATTTTGCATTTCGGTTTGAGCTCAAAAGAAAACATAAAATGGTTGAAACAGTTTGTCAAAACAGTGGTTGAGTTGGCTGTTTCAATGAAAAAAATTTCAAGTGTTTCAGCAATAGGAACAAATGGGGAACTCATAACACCCCACTAATTTTTTTACAAAATTTCCCGCTTGCCCATTTCTTTTGTGGGTTGGCTGGTAGTCCCTAGGACCTACCCATAGGGAACAATTGAGTGATTTGAGTTCCCCATCTTTCCCTATGGCGGGATGTGCAATCCCTATGACACTGCAATTTACAAGACACTTTTCAACCCTGCCTTCAAAAATGCAGCAGCACACAGAGAAAGGGAATCTGTCCCTCCCACACAAAGCATAGATTTCACACTTAGTCCAAAAATGACCAAAAAAACCCCACTGACCCAGAATCCACTGCCAGCCACATTATTAGTAGTAGCTAGTGCGGCAGTAACATAATTGGCACAAGTTGCTCTCATACACAGTTATGACTCATTACTTCCTAGCATTGCAACAGCAGCACCCTTAGCAGCAACTATAGCCATACACTCAACTAGTATGCTCAACTAGAGCAACTTCAACCACATTTTAACTGAGTACACCTTGCAATGCAGATTGCAGAGCAGAACAGAGCAGTCAGTGAAGCAAAAGTTATTTTAAAGGCTAGACATGGAGCTCATCACAGCAATCACCAAGAAACGCGCACGCGTGCACACACACACACACACACACACAACACAGTCAGGGAGCTGCCTCTGTCCCATTTCTCACCACCACACTATCTCACAAAACAAAACAAAACAACCACAACTCAAAGAAGGCAGGCACCCAAGTTCTGCCTTTGTCAATCTGAGATCCAGCAAACACATATATAGCAGCAATATTACAGTTGGTGCTGAGAAATATTCAATATTATAGTTGGTGCTGAGTTATAACAGCATATTATAGTTGGTGCTGAGAAAAGAAATCACAAAATCAAACCTTCCTTCCTTCCGTCCTGCCTGCCACAGAGAGACAGGACAACTGTAGACAATACTGAGCTAGATAGATAGATGCACCAATGGTCTGACAAGAAAAAAAGCTTCTAGTATCTTACCATGAGAAGAACTCTTCTTACTTCTTTTCTCCAGCATATATCCCATAACACTGCTTTGCCAGGCCATAGCCCCACAAGGGCAATATGCATCCTAGTTAGGTTCAGAGTGCATGCCACACAACAGATGGAACCAAATCTGCTCAGCTAGCTTCACTATCTCCACAGCATTGTTGGTCACCATGAACGCTCAACAAAAGTTTGGCTGGTGATTCATGGCTGACGACAGCTCACCTGCTGTGTGCTCAGTGTACAGAACCTCCATATACAGCACAGCCCACCTATTCTTCACTGCATGGGAGAGGCTGGTCTCGCCACCAGCGGCAGATGCCCCCTTGCTCTCCTGTCCCCATGAGGGACAGGAAAGCAGCATGTAGCCCATTGCAGCTGGTCCAGAGATCTGCAACAAAGTTCATGCTGGTGTCAGGTGCTGCTTCATGCAGCAGCCCCAACACAGCCTCCCTGCACACCCAGTACAGGGAGGGCAGCACCCACCTGCTGAAGGTGGAACAGAGGATATGTTAGAGTTGGGGGCAAGCAGTCAGAGCAGCCGGTGGAAGCTGGCATTCTCTACCACCTGAAATGGCTGGTCATCCAAAGCGATCCTCTTGGTAAAGGCCCAAGTGATGAGATGAAGCTTTGGGTCACCAGACTGCTTGCCCATTGATTGCACCCACAGCATAGGCAACTTCCCCTGCTTGGGAGCAAGAGCAGCTGTCTTGCCACTACTCGAGGGCACACCAGGCCTATTGCTGCCAGAAGGAGCAGGGGCCCTGGGTTCTGCAGCATCATCAATATCGAAAGGTGCTTAGAGTCCTTCCCCTTACTCACCTGTGCCCTGAAATGGATGCAGGCAGCTTGGGTTGGGTCACCATGGCAGAACTCAAAAATGATCCCACACCATGCTGCCTCTGGAGCTGGTGTGGCCCTGTTTTGGTGGTGATGGTACTTGGGCTGCTGGTTGCTTCTGGGGGCCACCATCACTGCCCTCTGTTTGAGAAGGTCCAGGAACCGTAACAACTTCCTGCTTCTCCACAGTCTCAGACCAGGGGGCTTGCACTACTAAGGGGGATTCAGGAGAATGGTGAGATTGATCTGGCTGGGCTAGCAGCTGACACCTCCTCCTCCACTGCAAAAGGAAGAGCTTCTTCTCTGTCAGGGGGATGACCTCCCCCCTAGTTCCCTAGTTGTACCTCAGCCACCAGAAGTAGCTGTTCTGCAGGACCATCCTATTCCAGAAAGATGAGTCTGTACCAACATGACCAGCATCACCCCTCCCTCTGCCTGTCACATTGCTGCTGACTGTGCCTCGCACCCTCCCAGACATCTAGGGTGTTTTTTGTTTTTTTTAATTCAAGCCCTAACTCTGATGCAGGGTGTGGAAGAGAAGCATCTTTAAGGTGGGTTTTTGGTTTTGTTTTGTTTTGTTTTTAAAAGGGGTACAGGGTTAGTGGTGGTCTATTTATTCTGTGTGTGCCACACACACACCACCTGACCGGGTGTTGGCACTGCAAATTAAAAGGACGGGGGATGGAAATAGAAAGACAGATAAGCCCTAGAGGCACTCACTCTCTGTCTGCCTCTTCCTCCCCCTCTCTCTCCACTGGGCCAGGAAGGCATGCCCAGACCACCAACACCAGTCTGCTCTGCAGACTCTGATGCAATCCTCTGATGTACTGTTTCCAGACATCATAAGGGCTCTCTCTGCTCCAGAATCACCTTCAATACATTTTGAAACTCCCTTCTTTGGCCTCCCCCTCTCTTCCCAGCCAATGGGGGCACAGTTGTCCATGGTAACACTTGATTTGTATAACAAGCCAACCAAGAAGCAAGGAGATGGGACCAAGAAGCAAGGACTGGCCAAATGGAAGCCAGTTCCAGAAACCAATCACCAGGGGGGAAACAGCCCTTCCAAATGGTGGTCAAAACACGCAAAACGTTTTGATTGAAACAGGGTTGTTTCATTTCAAGCTCGAAACAGGCCCTTTATTTTAAGGATATTTTGTTTTGAGCTCAAAACACTCAAAATGGTTGAAATGTTTTGAGCGCAATACATTTTGCACAACACTAGTGCATCCGCCTCTGACTTCTCCATTTATAATTACAAAGATTGGGTGCCAAAGGGGCTGCATCATCTGGAAAGAGCATTGATAAACACTAACAGTTTCCATTTCCTGGTGGAATATCCCCTCACTTGGAAATGCCCTAGAAATCAAAATTCTGGGAACTTCATGATGAATAAAAGTTATATGTGAGTAAGTCTGGTCAATTAAGTTAATATTTTGAGACCCAAACCTCTTTTCAACCAGCCCCTTGCTCAGGCTCTGCACGCACATGTTTGTTCACACATGTGTTTGCTCCCTGGAAAACAGTTCCCTAAACCTCTTTCTATGATACCTTCATTTGTTAAGTGGTGTGAAGCACTGTTTGAATTATTACATTTTAATCCAATTTCCTAGGCAAACTCTCCCCACTTTCCAGGTGACTTGTTTTAATAAGGATTGTGTAGTTCTCTAGTTTTTCTTCAGTAAAGGAAAGAACACAAGGTGGGCTTATGCTCAAAGACTTGAATAAAGAATCATCACCTAGAGTCATCTTTGTTGTCTGAAGGTTAAGTTGTGTTTAAAGGTTTTCTCTCTTTCTCGTCAAAGATGAACTTTGAAACTGTTGACTTTCTTCCCATCAACTAAGAAGCAAGGCCATCTGGACTGATTCAGTTCTTGTAACCTGACAGAATTTGATATTTTTATCAACTTTTTACCTCTTCAAGTGCCTGTAAACTCTGATTGCCTTCAACAAACATAATTTTACTCTCTCTCTCTCTCTCTCTCTTTTAAAACTACAATCAGACTGGCTTTACTGATTTTCAGTCTCATCAAGCTGACAACATATCAGCAGTTTTGCTTGGGCAAATGGGGCTTAAAGTCCTGGACGTGTTCAAAATTATCATGAAATCTAAGGGAAGGGTCAGGGAGTTTATCTAAGCCAGTAGTCATATCCTTGCTTAATGCAAGCACTGAAGAACTACCACTTGTCTCCTTTTAAGCACCATTTGCCTTATCAGAATGCACCAGGGAAGATGCAAGCTTGCAACATCATCACTACTGCCTTAAATAAATCCCCCCATCCTCGAATATTCATGGATTCCCAAAAAATTACCAAACCACCCCTTATGTTTGCCACCCATAAAAATAGTCACAAAGGGTTGTGTGAGCTTACACTAGCCTTAGATATTTGCTCCCTTGGATACAGGGAACCTTATCACCTTCTTGCTCCTGCTGTACTTGATACTACTTTAGTGTGGAATCCTGGATCCTTTCACCAGAGATCTACTCCCTTCATAACTCTCAAGGCAGTTGACTTAGGAAAGGGATGACACTTCCTTTATAATACTATGGGTCTATTCTCACGACCAGCAAAAATCGGGCTAGGAGAGCCTAGACCGATTTTTGCTGGTCGTGTAAACCACAGGTGAGCCTGGTGGTTTACAAGTGGGTAACCCACTTAATTGCCCCTGCCCTTAGCTGAGGTTAGTGTAGCAAGCACTCCACTAACCGCGAGGCTCTTCTCAAAATCAGACCAGGCAGTCTCTCCCCACACATGACCAGGCAGTCTGCTCCAGACAGCTGAAGCAGCCTCCCAAATGACTGCCGGCTCCGTTACAGAGCCGGCAGGGGCTCGGAGGATCCATGTGGCCCCCAGAAGCTCCAGCAGGCTCTGTGTGAGCCAGGAGGCTGCTTTTAAGCTTCCCGGTCGGGGTTTATACATGAGTTGCCGTGGTGCGGCAACACATGAGCACAAAGACGGGGTTAGCAGAGTGCTAGCTCCGCTAACCTCGGCTAAAGGCAGGGGCAATTAAGCATGTTACCCATTTGTAAACCACAGGGCTCACCGGCGAGACTGGTGGTTTACACGACCAGCAAAAATTGGGCTAGGCTCTCCTAGCCCGATTTTTGCTGGTCGTGAGAATAGCCCCCCGTCTTTGTGCTCCTATGTTGCTGCAGCATGACTCCGCACTGCGGCAACTCATGAGTAGACCCCTGACCGGGAGGCTTAAAAGCAGCCTCCTGGCTCGGGGGTCTCTCCAGCATGTCCTGTGCACTCACTCAGGGCATGCTGGAGCTTCCAAGGGCCGCACGGCCCCGATCCTCCCAGCCCCTGCAGGCTCCATAACAGAGCCAGCAGTTGTGTGGGTGGCTGCTTCGGCCATCAGGAGCAGACTGCCAGCTCGTGTGCAGGAAGAGCAGGCTAAGCCCGCTCTCCCTGCTTACCCACTCTAGGCTCTTCTCACTGATCATGAGAAGAGCCTCTATCTCTTTCATTACTCTCTCACTTAGTCTTTGCTTCATTCTAATGTCTACTTTTATTTCCAGTACCTAGGTAACCAAGCTTCCAGTTTCCTCCCTGTCTCTGCAAACAATCCAATCAGTACAACTGAGATCTTTTATCACCTGGTTTTCCATTGTGCTCTGTAAAAATAAACTTTGTTCCAATTCCTTGTCAAAAGTCCTTGTTTCTGAGTCTGTTTCCTCTGTCTAGGATACTCCAAGTTTATGCTTTCAGGTTATTTATGCTTGGTGCTAGTAATTCTGAGCTAATTCTACTGGGCAGATAGCTGTCTCCTTCTCTGAGTTAGCTGCAGTAGGAAAAAGGGTTTTCCAAAGCTAAAGAGTAATTTCCCCAGCTTTAAGCATAAGTTTCCCAAGGAGTTGGTGTCCTGGGTCATGGACACACAATGAGAATGCACACATGTACAGGACACAGATCCAAGCCAACGTGGCAACATTTTGTTAAAACTATTTGGTGGAATCTCTTAACATGTAAGGTTACTATGAGGTGAGGAAAATTTGTGATAAGTATCCTCAAACTATTTGCCTTTTTATTATTGACACACTTGAAAGCTGAGTGGGGTGGGGCAATAACAGGGATTTCCCTTAAGTTTCAACTCAAATTAAGTCCTGTTTACTACTGGGGCTTTGTTTAGATAGCCTTTGATATTCTCTTTCTATCTATCTCTCTTGTACCATGTACAGATGGCCCACAATTTTCATGGGTTCAGTTCCCATGGTTTCCCTTATTCGTGGGCCACCTCCCTATATATCAATTTAGTTATTGTGGGGGTTAGTTTGGTCTATTTGTGGTATCCGACCCCCACAATAACTAAGTTTTCCCAGCCACTTGTGCCAGCTCTTTAAGCCTCCCCGAGAACCAGCCGGGAAGTGGAGAGAGTGGCCATTTAAATTTAAAACCTTCTCACCAATCAGCTGATGGGTGTCCTGAGTGTGGAACCTAACACCATTTGGGGGGGTTAGGTTAACCATGCCAATATCGTGGATTCGCCATTTGTGGAACTTCCCAGGAACGTAACTTCCACAATGGAGGGTTTCATGTTTCCTTATTTTTCAGAAAGGCAATTCTGTCCCAATACCATATACTGAGAATAAGAAAGAGGCTAGTGTAGCCTTCCCTTTATGATAACAAGAAGCTGAATATCTGCTACATCTCACTGGGGAAAGAGGCTAGTTCTATGCACATGTCTAGATATGCATGACAGCAAGTTCCAGTTTCCCTACCAGAAAAACAGAACATCATATGTTTTTTTCTGGTAGAAAAACAAATCCATCAGATAAGAATTGAAGGATTACTTCTGGTCTTTTAATCTCAGATCCTAGGGAATGATGTGACATCTATTATCACACAGTGGCAGAATACGTTGTACTGTGTTTGTTTTTGAAAGAAAGCAATACTGAACTCATTTGCAGTGTCATAATATCCGTTGAAACACTCCTGATCCCAACATGCATTTTTATGGTTGGTATTCTTTAAATATTAATATCAAGTTTAGTTTTCTGAAATCAGAATAATCTGTAAAGCAGTTCTTGACACTTTTTTTTTTTTTTGGTTTTGTAGTTTATTCTGTACATCTAAACTAGTTATTGCCACATTGTAAAAAATAAGCATTACTATGTGATGCAGCATTCTAGCTTGGTATTGCCTTGGAGATACAGTATTATCTAGTTTAATTTTGACACTCCTTAATCTGCTAGAATAACACCCTGCAGCTGTTCTTATAAGCAGCCAAGCCCAGGCTTAAGCAGCCAAGTCTGGGCTTGGAGAACTGCAGGGATCTGCGCATATCCTAGCGGAGCTTCAGCGCTAAACCCAGCACCAAAGCCCAGCTGTTAGCCAAGGTTATGGATGCAAATGCACCTTTAACCTGGCTCCCAGGATCATGTGTCAGTACGAGCTGCTTGCAGCTTGCGCTGACACAGAGATGGGCACCTAGAGTGTCTGTCCCCTGGGAGAATCCTGGCCTCTGTTTACCCTTATTGCCATCCATGGATAGTCATCTGTGCTGCTACTGGCAGTGATGGTCATGCGGGTGCATGGCTTGCATGCCACAGGGGCCAGAGCAGTCAACTGGGGGAAGGCTGAATTTCAACATCAGGCACAGAGTCTTAGGTTTTGGTGTACAGGACAGGCCCACAGCAGGAGAATAGATGTACACACTCGGTTGGCATGAGGAGAATTATACTGGATTCATATACTGAAAACATGGCCCCCATGCATCCTGAATGAGGAAATTAATTGGTTTTTAGGTTGAAATAGAGTGCATTGTTGACCACTGTTTTAGATTTTATGAATGGATATTCATCAAATTTTCATTTGTATTTTTATATTTGTATATATGCAAATTTTTGATATACTGATGATTTCATTTATACATGTGCTAATGTTTAGCATTTTTGCACTGATTTATTTATTTATTCATCTTAGTACTGATCTACAATTCATGCAGTCTAGTGTGCATTTTATTTCATCTTAAATATATATTATGGGTTGTATTGCTCTATGTTATGGAAATAAGTTGTAAAAGGATTAGAAAGCTGGATACTGAATTCAGTGATGCTATCAGATGATTTTAATCCTGTTATGGAAAAGATCAGTTAGAATTTATTTTAATCAATACAATGGAGTTAGCAAAGAAAGCTGAAGGAAGAAGCCGACAGCAGTTCAATCCTTATGCTGGGTGGAGACTAATAGGAGACAGTGAGGCTCTTCTCATGATCAGTGAGAAGAGCCTCCAGGGGGGTTGCGAGGAGAGCGGGCTAAGCCCGCTCTCCTCGCAGACAGTCTGCTCTGGGTGGCCGCAGTGGACACCCACATGAATGCTGGCTCCGTTACGGAGCCAGCAGGATCTGGGGGGATTGAGGGCCATGCGGCCCCCAGAAGCTCCAGTATGCCCTGCGTGAATGCACAGGGCATACTGGAGAGACCCCCAAGCTGGGAGCCTGCTTTTAAGCCTCCTGGCTGGGGGTCTACTTATGAGTAGCTGTAGTGCTGAGCCACACTGTGGCTATTCACGATTTTCAAAACCGGGTTTGCGGAGCACTTGATCTGCAAACCCGGTTTAAGGGGAGGGGTAGTTAGGCGGGCTGACCGCCTGGAATCCACCGGGCTCACCTGTAAACCCAGTGGCTCACACGGTCAGGTGAAATTGGGCTAGGTTCTCCTAGCCCGATTTTGCCTGATCATCAGAATAGCCTCAGTGAGGTGGTTCACACCCAGCCCGATTTCTGCTGTTCGTGTGCAGCAATGGGAGCTGTGTGGCTTCTGGCGGGAAGCCGACCTAAATGTCCCCCCTTAAACAAGGTTAGCAGAGTGTGTGCTCTGCTAATCCTTTTTTTGGGGGGGGGCATGTGTTTGCTGCAGCTGCTTGCAGCCATGGTGGACATACTCAGGGAGGGGGAGAGGGGAGGGAGGACCCCAGGAATGCAGCATGCACTCGTGTGGTGCATTACTGGGGCTCTGGGGGTGGGGGACATGTGGCAGTGCTTCCCTGTGCCTGACCCCTGGAGCTCCCGGATGAGTTGGGGCCGGGTGCAGGAGTGCCTGAGCAAAGCTGCCGCTCATCTGGGCAGGTGACCTGCCCACCCAGCAATGGGCTGGTGATTGTCTGCTGGGTGATCAGGTTGAACCCGCTCTCCCCACAAACTCCCTTACAGCTCTTCACACTAATACTGTGAAGAGCCTCAGTAAGTACTCCTCAGGGATTCTCAACGTTGGGTCCCCAGATTTTATTGGACTTCAATTCCCATAATCCCCAGCCCCAATGGCCTTTGGTTGGGGATTATGGGAGTTGAAGTCCAATAACATCTTGAGACCCACCATTGAGAATCCCTGCTCTAGATGGTCTCCAGGAGAATTTACATTTTTAGAAAGTTTTAGATTACTATATAGTTACTATGATAGACATCAGTCTTCATCAAGGTTTCATCATTTTATGCGTTTTGTTTTGGATATATAGTTAATCTAGTTATGGTAAAACAGCTTACTTTGAATATGCATGTGGAAATTTATATTAATACAATATCTGTGTGACCAGCTTTCATTAAAATATTTCATCCTGTATACTTTTTCTCATCTTATAGTGGTATTTTGTTAAAAATTATATTTGTATATCTATGGCCATATTACAAATTGATACAAGATTTACAAGGTTGCAGCTGAATAAGACTTGATATACAGTCATCCCTTGTTAACCGTGAAGGTTAGGTTCTGGCAAAACACTGCAGTTGGCAAAATAGCTGTTAGCAAGAAATAGAAATGAATGGGAATGAGGAGCTTAGGGGAGCTGCAATTGCTCTTTCTCTCCAACCCTGAGAGAAAGAAGCAGAGGAAAGTGGGTGGGGGGAGAGAGAGGGAAGTGGAAGAAATCCCTTCCACTTTTAACCTCTCACCACTCTTCTCAGCATAGGTGGAGTTTCTCTCACTGCCACTGCTTGCTTTTGGGTGGCTGCTGCTCTTGTAGCAGGCAAGGAAGCCACAGCTGGTCCGTTTCCATTCAGCGCTTTGTGGGTAAGAACCTCTTACCCACACAGAAGGTAAGCAACATTTGTTCAGCAGTAAGAGAAACTCCACATGTGTGGAGAGGAGTGGCTAGAAGTAAAAAGCAAAAGGAGTTTCCTCCAGTTCTCTCCATCTCTCTCATTTTCCTCCACCTCCATCTCTCCAGCCCTCTCCTTCCGCAGCAGCTCCCATACCTGCTACAAGAGCAGCAGCCCCACAGCAGGAAGAGAAACTCCACATGCACGCAGAGAAATAAAAAGTGGAAGGGGTTTCCTCTGCTTCTCTCCTTCTCTCTTACTCTCCTCCATATCTCTCTCCTTTCTTTCATCCATTTCTCGCGGATACTCAGGTTGCATTACACAAGACCAACCACAAAATCCCAGCAGTATATACTCAAAACTGCAGTTGAGAAATCTGCAGTTGGTAAGGGATGACTGTATTCGAAACTCATCTGGCCACAACACAAGACTGATCAGATGCTGGCAAAATTATGACATGATATGTCATCTTCCAATTAAAACATGATACTGGGAACATTCATCTATACTTCTCCTATTTCATCGGCAGTTTTGAAATGAAATATTGGAATTTCTAGTTGCACAGAGAGAGCCTTTTCTCATGATTGGTGAGAAAGGGCTACAGGGTCAGTGAGGAGGAAGCCTTAAAAAGCTGACCTCCCTGCAGACAACCCATTTCTGTTTCTTCAGTGGGCAGATCACCCACCCAGACGATTTCTGGCTGCTGCCAGTAGCGCAGAGGGTCGGGGTGCTGCTGGAACCCACCTCCCTATAACTCCCATCATACACAAGTGTGTGGTACATTATGGGGATCCCCCCTCCCCTCCCTGAAACTGGCTGGGAGTCCCACTGTCTAGCAGTCCAGCCAAGGCTGGCAGATGAGCAGAAAAATGAGGTTAAGAGAGTAGTCACTCTCTTAACCCTGAGGCGGGTCTCACGATCCGTGAGACCCGCTTTTTAAAAAAAACTGCGGGGAGAGCGGGCTAAGCCTCCTCTCCTCGCAGACGAGCAGGCAGGGAGCCCTGGGCAGCCGGATTGGCCACCCACACGATGGCCGGCCCCGTGATGGAGCTGGCAGGGGGTGAAGGGAGCGGGGGCCGCATGGCCCCCGTGAGCCCCTGTATGCCCTGTGCGAGCGCACAGGGCATATTGGGGAGACCCCCAGCCAGGGGTCTACTTGTGAGTAGGCACAGTGTGAAGCCGCACCGTGGCTACTCACGAGCCTTAAAAGCAGGTTTGCTGGAGCGCTTGTTCCACAAACCTGCTTTTTAGCAGGGCTCAAGAACCACCGGGCTTGACTGCGAGCCCAGTGGTTCTTATGATCAACTAAAATCAGGCTAGGCTCTCCTAGCCCGATTTTTGCTGATAGTTAGAATCGCCCCCCTGTTTAAGAGGGTGGCTCCTCCAGAGGCGATTTTGCTGCCAAGGCACTGCCAGGACAAGGCAAGATCCCAGCGGTTCTTATATATAGGCAAAACTGGGCTTGGCTTCATTAGCCCATTCTTCTACACGTGAGAACAGCCTCAGAGACTAGGGATGTACACGAATCGATTTTTAAAAATTTGATCTGAGCTCAAATTGAATCAGCCAGATTCATTTCAAGCCCGAATCACCTCTGATTTGGTCTGGATCCAAATGATCCTGAATCTGAATCCAAATTGATTTGGGGGGGTGGGGAAGAGTTTCCAGGGCCAGGAGAGTAGGTTGGGTGGTAGTGCCCAATGGGTGACAGCTTACCTCCCCACATACAAGCATGAGCACTCACTCTGCTAACCTCATTTAACGGGAGGTCTACTTTGGCGGGCTAGCCGCCAGAGAACCACCGAGCTCACCCACGAGCCTGCTTTTTCTCATGAGCCCGGTTTCCCACCACCGTAAGAATAGCCTCAATGAGTAAAATGATCAATTACATCAAAAACAGGTATTCTGTCCTACTTCCTAAATTACTTAAAAACCAGGTTATCTTTTTTAAAAGCTACAAAAAGTATATCCCCCCTCGATGTTGTACATGCTCAATTAAGTTATAAATTAACATGTTTTAGTGATAATATTTGTACCTTTGTTTAAGAAACATATGAGGAATGATGAGTGGGGAACTTGATTTAAATCAGGACTTTGTCTTGGTGAGTGATTTAAAAGTTCTTGATTTAAATCAGTGATATAGATTGTCTTGACTTCAATCAATCCACTGTGGTATAGTGGATTGGGTCTTCCTGGTATACACAGATGACGTAAAACTAGCTCTGCATTCAGTGTCAGCTCATGACAATCTCCTAACTGATGCACAAAATGGCTGCTCCCTTCACCCTTTTTTTCCTATTATAACCATACCTTCAATTTGTCCTTTCATTCAAACCTGTTCTCCTTCCTTCAGTTTTATCTCCTTTCCTTTGCAACCCATCTGCAGGAAGCAAGTGTTAGGTATGCTTCCATGTTGTTCCTGGGAAGTGGCACTCAATCTGCTGCCTAAAGCAGGGCCCAAACTGCCCATATGGCACAAAGACACTGGCGGGTAAAGGAAAAGTTGGGAGGAGAGCTGGTCTTGTGGTAGCGAACACAAATTGTCCCTTTTGCTAAGAACAGTCTGCCTGGTTTTGCATTTGGATGGGTGGCTAAATGCAAGTGCTGTCTACTGTAAGATAGTCTGATGGGGCCTTAGCTCAATAATAGAGCATCTACTTCCATGCATAAAGCCCCAGGTTCACTCCCTGGCATCTCTAGGTAGATCCCTGACTGGTGAGTTGCTTCCAGTCAGTATGCAATTCTGAACTTGATGGGCCAATGGTCTGACTTGGTATAAAGCAGCTTCTTATGCTCCTAAGTATGATCCAGATATAAATGCAACTTATAAGCCCATGGAGTGACAGTAGTGGTGTGCATGGTTCGGTTCGGGTCCATTAAAAAAGTCTCCGGACCGGTCCGGAATTCCGGCGGTCCGGTGGTTCGGAAGGGCGGGGGAGTGTCGCTTTAAGGGTGGTGGTGGTAGTACTCCCCCCCCCCGCTCTTCCCCCTCCGGGGCTGGTGATTTTAAAAACCTTCTTGGGGCGGCAGAGTTCCTCCCTGCTGCCCCTGCCCCCATCGTTGTCTTTCTAAGCCTTAAACGAGAAGAGCTGGCAGCGCGCATGTGCCCTTCGCGGCGCGCGGCGGGGGGGTGGGGTAAGTACTACCACCACCACCCTTAAAGTGACACTCCCCCCAGTGCCGGATCACCCTTCTGTGGTTCCGTGCACATCCCTAACTGAGAGAATAAGTCAAAATCTGTGATAAACTTTATTTATCACTTAATATTCACAGATTTAAAGAAACTACTGATGCTGGCTAAACAGATATTAAATAACACAGATGCAAACTGGAACCTAACCACTGAAGATGAGTAAACAGCAGCCAGAATTAACAGCATTGCACCGCAGACTTGATCTTGTAGCAATGTTCCATTACTGTTTGTGCATGGCTCATTTGACATTATTCTTGTTGAAACAACTGAAATTAAAACAAAGCTTTTTATCAGTGTCTAAAGACTCTGCTAGCGTCAGCTAGCTTCTTGCATATATTTTAATTCAATATAAAAGCCTCTAAAAGTACTTTATTTGATGATAATAGCTGAGGTATTTGGTTCAGTGTTAATCTGAATTCGGAAAACCCTGATATGGTTGTTTACTATTTTTTTTTTACTATTATTTCCAATTTCTGATCACTGTGCATGAATTCTGAACTATATATATCTATTGCACATCCAAGATAATTACTGCACCATTATTTGTACAGTTACTGAATACAAGATGAAACAAAAGTAGAGTCACTACTTTACTTGGGACCTTTTCCTTTATTTTCCTTCCTTACTTCTCTGACTTACCTCATGAGTGTATAAATAGAAACTGAAGCCCTCTTAACAGCCAACCCAATGCACCCAAGGCTGCATAATTTACAGAAAACACACACACAAAAGTGTTATAGTACATTTTACAATGTCTTAGCCTGCATCTGGCTTTAATATTCATATTTTAATAACGTCCTTAATAACGCTCTCCCCGCAGACGAGTGGGCAGGGAGCCCTGGGAGGATGGATCGGCCGCCCACACAGTTGCCAGCCCCATGATGGAGTCAGCGGGGGGTGGGGGAGCAGGGGCCGCGCAGCCCCCGCAAGTCCCAGTATGCTATGCGTGAGCACGCAGGGCATACTGGGGAGACCCACGGAGCCAGGAGGTGGCTTTTTGCCTCCCAGCCAGGGGTCTACTCATGAGTAGGTGTGGCACAAATGCACGCCACAGCTACTCACGATTGTAAAGAGCAGGTTTGCGGAGTGCTCGCTCCGCAAACCTGCTTTTTACCAGGGGTTCCAGAGCGGGTTAGCCGCTCCAGAACCACCAGGCTTGGCTGCGAGCCCGGTGGTTCTGACAATCAGCAAAAATTGGGCTAGGGGAGGCCAGCCCGATTTTTGCCGATCGTCAGAATAGTCCCACTATCTTGCTATGCCTGTGAACCTCTTTTAGGCATTTTGCTAGCATCGCTGGTAGACAGGAAGTTCAGCCAAATGGATCACTAGTCTGACCAAGCTTGGCAAAAAGAGAAAGAAAGAAAGAAAGAAAGAAAGAAAGAAAGAAAGAAAGAAGAAAGCACATAAGAAATTGCAAGTTAGCTTTCAGAATCATCAATGATTTGAGGCCTGTCCCCTCAACCATCAATATCAGAGTAGGATATCCTGGTTTGCATGGTTGTGGGAACGTACCAAATATTCCTCCAACCAGAGCAGAGTAGCCCAGTTTTGTACCCTGTCTTAATATAATATATGTATTTAACCTATTTGTATACAACCTAAAATGCAACTCTCTGGGCAGTTTACAGCAAAACTGTTGTAATGTTTCTTACATTACAACATTACATTACGCTGCGTTCACAGCACCAGCCAGGAGCAACTCTTCCCTGCCTTTGTTTAGCTTTCAAAGTGCCAGCCTTTGTTTAGCTCTCGAAGGGGCCGTGCGGCCCCCGCTCGGGAGCTAAACTCCCGCCCCCGCATCTGACATCAGACGCGGGGGCATGTCAGGGCCGCTAATGGTGGCTCCTGATTGGGCACGGCTCAGGTTCTTTGAACCCGTTCGCCCAATTATAGCTACGCCCCTGCCCTCCTGCTGTGTATCAATGGGAAAATCAATCATTGCCTAACCTCATGATAGACCTTACAGTGGAGCAAAATATGATCTCTAGTTTCTATATCACCACAAGAGAATTTTCTATCTTGAACAGGGAGGTGCTGCTGATATCTCCTTATTAAAAGAGCTGAAGGAATCGCATTGAAGCACACTCTCGAAAAGGCCGGGACAAGCCAGGACAAACCCTTCTCTTGTTTTTAGCAGTGAATAATAATTAGGCAAAAGAGCCCTTTCATTTTGCAGTTCAATATCTTCAATTCTTCAATGTACTGCCTTCTTTGCACCAACAAATCCTAACTCTAGTAGAGCAAGAGGATTTAAGCCCATGGAGGTAAGTTTCTCCAGAATGGTAAGCGACCATCTAGGTTGTGGGTCAATCGATAGGAAATTAAGTATAAGTCCCATTGGATTAAGGTGAATTTTAAGCCAGTAATAAATAGCTGACATTGAATATTTATGCCACCTAGTATTAAAATCGCTAAGTGGTGTACAGAATTAAAAACATAAAACATAACACATTTAAAATTAATAAATAGATGAAATAATAATAGATAAAATGCATTAATAACACATTGTTATTATTATTTTTAAAAATTGAGTCTCCTGGGACTCAAGGCCTCGGAGAACAGGTATGTCTTCAGGGTATTCCTAAAAGCAAACAGAGAAGGAGATGCTCTTATTTCAGGACAGAGTGCGTTCCAAAGCCCCGGGGCAGCCATGGAAAAGGCCCAGTTCCAAGTTGCCACCAAATGAGTTTGCGGCAACTGTAACCAGACCACTCCAGATGATCTTAATAGGCGACAGGGTTCACGACAGAGAAGGTGCTCTCTTAAATACCCTGGACCTAAGCCGTTAAGGGCTTTATAGGTAATAACTAGGACTTTGTATTCCATTCGGAAACATATCGGCAGCCAGTGCAGTTCTTTTAGAATTGGTGTTATATGGTCCCTTCGTGTAAACCCAGAGACTAGGGGTGTGCACGGAACTAGCAGGTTCCATGCGGTTCGGTTCAGATTGTGGGGGTTTGTGAATATTCCTCTTCCGCCTCATCGGAAGGGGAAGTCCCGAATGGGCTGAAGAGCCAGCTGAACAGCTGGTGGCGGCATAAAGGGCGGCCGGTGCGGTGAGGGGGAACCTCTATGGACCCCCCACTGCTTCCAACAACTCCCCCAAAGGGGGTAAGTAAAAAAACAATTTTTTTATTTTTTTAAAAAAATCCACGAACCCCCCAAAGAGTTGGGGGGGTGTTTGGTCTAGGGTTGAACCAAACAGGGGATGGTTCGTTTCAACCTCAAACAGTCGAACTGAGCCAATTCGACATTGAACACATTCGACGTCGAACCTGTTTGCACATCCCTACCAGAGACCAGTCTGGCTGCTGCATTCTGTACCAATTGTAGTTTCCAAACTATGTACAAAGGCAACCCCATGTAGACTACATTACAGTAGTCAGGCCTAGGGGTTACTACCATATGTACCACCATTTCAAGGACTAGTCTCTAAGAATGGATGTATCAGGCATATCAGCCAAGACTGAAAAAAAGCACTCCAGGCCACAGCCTCAACCTGAAAGACCAAGGAGAGTTTGGGATCCATGAGCACTCCTAGACTACTAACCTGATCTTTTAGGGGGAATGTAACCCCATCCAGAACAGGCAGATCTAAACCATCTCTCGGATCCCAACCCCCTACAGACAGTACCTCCGTCTTGTTTGGATTCAGCTTCAGTCTGTCATCCAGCCCAATATCACCTCCAGGCAGGCATTTAGGGAGGGTCATGCCATTTCCTGATGAAGTTGGTATAGAAAAATAGATCTGGGTGTCATCAGCATATTGATAGTATCCCAGACCAAACTTCCTGATGATCTCTTCCAGCGGTTTCAGTATGAAACCTTTTAGAACCCCACACTTTAGCTCTCATTTTTCAGAGCAATAGTCTCTGGCCGACCAAGGCAGTCTCAACCCCATAGCCCACCCAAAAGCCAGTCTGGAAAGGATCTAACTAATCTGTGCAATTCAAAATTGCCTGGAGCTGAGAAGTAACCATTCACTCAATCACCTCAATTAATTAAAAACCATCAAACTATTAAAACAATGAAGCTGTTCTCATGAGCAGCGAAAACCGGGCTTTTGGCTGCTCATGAGAACCACCAGGAGCTGCACAGCTCCTGGCAGCAGTGATCCCTCTTATGTAGCCCGCTGCTTAACCCAGGTTTTATGCGTGAGCGCACCCAAACAATGGGTTAATTGACTGTGTGTCTGCTGTGGCTGCTTGCAGCCATGGTGGACACCTCCAGGGGGAGGGGGCTCCCTGTAATGCACCGCACTCATGTGGTGCATTATTGGGGGTCTGGGGTGCAAAGTGCCACATGGAGTGGCCAAGCACGGCGAGGGCATCCCACGGGAGATCCACCCTGTGATCATCCACAGGGAGGTAAGTGCTTTAGGGCTTCCTCCCCATAAAAGAGGGTACCCCTCTCACCAATCATGAGAAGGGCTTCAGTATCTAATTAAAAAGCCTGGGTGAACAAATGTGCCTTGACTGCCTTTTTTAAGTTGTAAGAGATGAAGAGACTCTTATTTCAGCAGGGAGAGCATTCCAAAGCCTTGGGGCAGCAACAGAGAAGGCCCATCCCCAAGGAGCCACCAGATGAACCAGTGGTAACTGCAGACAAACCTCTCCTGATGATCTCAATGGGTGGTGGGGATCATAGTGAAGAAGACATTCTCTTAAATACCCATGGCCCAAGCTGTTTAGGGCTTTATGGGTTATAACCAAGATCTTGCATTTTGCCTAGAAACCTATTGGCAGCCACTGTAGAGTGATTTGATCTTTCTGAGACCCATAGACCAACCTGGCTGTCACATTCTGGACCAACTGCAGTCTCCAGACTACGTACAAAGGCATCTCCACATAGAAAGCATTGCAGTAGTCAAGTCTGGAGGTGACCAGCAGATGTATACTGTTCTGAGGTCATTTATCTCAAGTAACGGACGCAGCTGGCACATCAACCAAAGCTGATAGAAGGCACTTCTGAGCACTGCCTCAACCTGAAACACCAGGGAGAGGTTTGTGCCCAGACTGAATACCTGTTCCTTCTGGGGAAGTGTGGCCCCATCCAGAACAGGCAGATCAAAATCATCTCCCGAGTTCTGACCCACACACAATAAGTACCTCAGTCTTATCTAGATTCAGTCTCAGTTTATTATCCCTTATCCGATTGTAGGGAGACATTTAGGGAGGTATTTAGGAACCAAAGCAGGATAACCCAGTTTTGAAGCCTGCTCTTAACCAAGTTAGGAAGTGAGGAGAACTTTCCTACCATGCTTTTCTGGTTGTGTGGATCCATTCACATTTTCTAGCAGCTACTAGGAACCAGCAAGCCTAGAAACAATAGAGAGATGTAGCTACAGGGGCTGCCATCTTGAATGTGCCACTTGCAAAGCACACTCTATGACCTTGTACTTACAGCTGCTTCAGCAGGGCTGGGTCTGCCTCCTGCCACTCAATTAGAGGGCAGCTGATGATGTAACGAGGCTTTCCAGTCTATTGGCAGTGCAAACCTGCTTCCAGCAAACTTGGTTCCATTGCTTTCAGCCTGGCTTACTCATTATTTCTCTGGGTTTGTTGACTCAAACAGAGGTTCTGAACATCTGTTGCTACTAGGGTAAGAGACTTCTAATCCCCCCAACCCATTCCCATATATTCATGTGAAAAGCCCTATTTTCAAGCAAGAGGGTACAGCCTATGGAGATGCCGGCTGAATAGGAAGGAGAAGGTGAGAATGCAGTAATGTTGCGTATGTAGGGTCCCAAATGCACATTCTTTGCACTCCTTTGCTAGCAGAAGCATCCACATTATAAAAATATTCCAGTGAATACCTATCCGGGGTCAGCATACAAACTGTTCCCTCAAAAGATGTAAATTTTGTGGTTCTGAGCATGCCAACTTCCATGTGCATATTCATGATCAAAAACTGGAAGAATCAAGCAAATGTGGATTGATCAGAGCCCTTATCAATCAGGGGCATTTTCATTGCATTGTTAATTTAGACCTTGAATTTAAACCCTTAATCTTGTCAGCAGATGTTGAAAAGTGCTATCATTTTAAGATTACTACTTTTAAGAAGAATTTTAGAACAATTTTAGCCATCCTGTCAATGTGTCAGGATTTATTCTGACAGAGATGCCTTTAGCCACAGTCCAGTCAAGAATATTTTGACGATGCTTTCCCAGTCCTGGGTTAATGCTGGGTTAACCAATATTCAAGGAAACTGCTTGCACAAGTTATCTACTTCATTCTCAATCCAAACCCAATAAAACTCTCTTATGTATATGAAAGGTTGAAGGTTGTACCTCTTGAAGCTATTCACATGACTAGGAAAAAACAGGCTGAGCCTGCCACGGGAGCTGTGCGGCTGCCAGCAGCAAACCACCTAAAGTACCCCTCCCCTTAATTGAGGTTAGCAGAGCTAGTGCTCCACTAACCTAGTTTGGTTGCTCATGTGCTGCTGTGGCACAGCTCCGTGCCATGGCAACACATGAGGAGACCCCTGCGAGGAGGCTGCAAGCAGCCTCCCAGGCTTGGAGGTCTCTCCAGGATGCCCTGTGCACTCACGCAGGCCATTCTAGGACTCCCGGGGAGCGTGCGGCCCCTGATCCCCGCAGCCCCCACTGGTTCCATGATGGAGCTGGCAGCCGTGTGGACGGCTGATCTGGCCATCCAGCTACGAGCAGTTGCTCAACTGTGGGGAGAGCGGGGAGCAAGCCCAACAGAAGCTCTTCTCACAGATCATGAGAAGAGCTTCCTTGTTTGTCAGAACAGTCAGGAGACTAAACACTTTTCAATGAACTGCAGCTTCTATTGCTTTTAAAAATAAGTAAATCAATAAACCTCATGAAGAAAAGACCCTTCTTTCTCCCAGTTACAGAGCTCAGGACAAAATGAGCTGTGTGTCAGATCTAGCATTTATTTAACTACATTCTTTTAAAAAGCCTTTCATAATCTCATTTTCACAGAAGAGAATGGGAAGATAATTAGGAGATATATTCAAAGATTAAATCATGTTTAACTCTCATAAAAAATATTTTTTTGCTGAAAGGAAGAATAGCCACATATTGAGGTTTGAAAGTTACCAAAAACAATAAGGAAGAGGTCATGCTTAGAGGGGGGGAAAGGAAAGGACAATGCAGTGGAACAAGTGAAGCTTCATTGAGAGCTGCATTGGAAGCTGAACTTAGAAACCTCCTCAAGTGCTAAGTCGACTAAGCCATACCATTCTGTCTGCAAAATGGAAATACTGTCACAGAGCCTTAAAGTTAAGTGGGCTATTCTCACAAACAGGCAAAATCGGGCTAGGGGAGCCTAGCCCGATTTTGCCTGATTGTGTAAACCATCAGGCTCGTAGGTGAGCCCTGTGGTTTACGAGTGGCTAGCCTGCTTTAGTGGCCCTCCCCTTAGCCCGGGTTTACGGAGTGAGTGTTCCACAAACCCGGGCTGCCTGATCATGACTAGCCATGGTGCGGCTCCGCACCATGGCTACTCATGAGTAGACCCCCGGAAGGGAGGTGAAAAACCACCTCCCAGCTCCGGGGGTCTCCCCAGTATGCCCTGTGCACTTGCGCAGTGCATACTGGAGCATCTGGGGGCCACACGGTCCCTGAGCTCCCCAGCCCCCACCGGCTCCGTCACGGAGCTGGCAATCGTCCAGGGCTCCAACCCAGGGCTTCCACCGCGATAGTCTGGGGGAGAGCGGGCTTAGCCCGCTCTTCCCCACACAGCAGCAAAAGAGGGTCTCACTGATCATGAGATCCGCCTCAAGGAGTACTAGACTCTTAAACAATACAATGAGGCTATTCCCATGATCAATGGAAAGTGAGAACCACTGGGCTTGTGGGTGAGCCTAATGCCCCCAAGGTGGCTAGCTCGCCTAAAACACCCTCTCCATAAATGAGGTTAAAAGAGCATTTTGTTGTTCATGTGTTGCTATGGCATGAGGTGACACACAAGTAGACCCCTGACTGGGAGATCTACTGGAACATTTAGGAGCCAGCTGGCCAGCGATCCCTGCCACCCCTGCCGGCTCCGTGATGGAGCTGGCAATTGGGTGGGCGGCCACCCAGGGCTCTGGGCAGGGCTCTGAGTGGGCTAAGCCTGCTCTCCTCCCAGACCCAACAGAATCTCTTCTCATTGATCATGAGAAGAGCTTCAATGGGTTTCATCCATTGCTTACCGCAGTGCTTCATCAGCAGAAGCTTCTTCTTTTCATGGAAGAAGTGTTGTGTTCATGCAAGAAAGGTCTGGAAACCCCAATAGTTATTTAGCCAGGGTATAGAATAATAGAATTGAAGGGAATCTTGTAGACCATTTATTCCAGCCCCCCGCACAGTACAGGAAATCCAGAGCATCCTCAACAGATGTGTGTCCAGCCTGTGCTTGAAAACCTCCAGCAAGGTAAGCCCAACCTAAGCTAAGTCCAGTAGCCTCACACATAAGCTAGTCCAAATTGGTTCAACTGTTAAACTGCTTGCCATTCAGAAGTTTCTTCTAATATTCAACTAAAATCTTCCCTCCTATAATTTAAGCCCATTGGAGCTAGGCCTACCTTTGGGCAGCAGAGAACTCTTCTATGTGACAGCCCTTCCGTTAAATGAAAGGAGCTATCATGTACCCCTTAGTCTCTCCTTTTCTAGGCTAAACATGCCACATTCCTTCAACCTTCTTTATAAGACTTGTTTACCAGACCCCTGGTCTGTTGGGATCTTCCCATAGCATTGTCTCAGTTCTTGTACTAGACATGCTTGTCTGTATGTTTTGTCTCTATTGGCTTGAGGGTGGTATCATGGTTTGTCGGGTTCTTACTTGCTGTCTTGAATTTCAAACTGAGAGGTTCCCTCTCTCTGAATAAGAGACTGTGAGGCTATTCACACAATGGGGCAAAATTTGGCTAGTGGAGGCTAGCCTGATTTCACCCCATCATGTGAACCACTGGGTTAGGGTTCTCTTCTCATTGGCTGTGAGCCCGGTGGTTCCTAGGCAGGTAACCCTAGGCAGGTAATCCTAGGCAGGTAATCCTAGGCAGGTAACGGCTGTGAGCCCAGTGGTTCCTAGGCAGGTAGCCCACCTAAATACCCCTACCCTAAAACCAGTTTTGCAGAGTGAGCGCTCCGCAAACCTGGTTTTTAATATCATGAGTAGCCGTGGTACAGCTCCATGCCATGGTTACTCATGAGTAGACCCCCAGAGGGGAGGCGAAAAGCCGCCTCCTGACTCCGGGGGTCTCCCCAGTATGCCCTGTGCACTCGCACAGGGCATACTGGAGCTTCCAGCCCCCAAGCTCCCCAGCCCCCACCAGCTCCGTCACAGAGCCAGCAATTGTGTGGGCAGCTGATCTGGCCACCCAGGGCTCCCTCCCTGATCGTGAGACCCGGCTCTGTTAGTTTATTGTTTTCTTAGCCCATGTTTAATTAGTAATAAACCTCTTGTTTCTCAGTTGAAGTTGCTTCCTGTAATTTCTCTGCAACATGGCCATCTTTGTTGCCCTCCTCTGACTCCATTCCAGTTTGTCAACATCTTTTTAAAAGTACAGCAGCTAGAACTGGACACTATACTAGTTTGCCTAGTGTGAACTAAAATTGAACTATTTGTTCTTGTGAACTGAAAACTATGGCAGTCTAAAAGCAAGCTGCCCTCTCTTGGGAACTTGCATATCTGGCCGTAGTGGGAGGTTGAATGTTAATGTGCAATGAACAGGATATATGTTCCTGTGTTTTCTGTCAACCTGAAAGTATCATCTTAAAGAAAGCTGAGATACAAATATGATGGATATTTATATACTGATTTTCAACTAAAGTTCGCAAAGTGGTTTACATAGGAACACTGGATGCTGCCATATACTGAGGCTATTCTCACGACGGGGGGGAGGGGGAGGCTAAAGAAGCCCAGCCTGGTTTTTCCCCATCGTGAGAACCAGCAAGCGAGCCCAGTGGTTCTCTGGCAGCTAGCTCACCAAAGCTGCCCTCCCCTTAGCCCAGGTTAGCAGAGTGAGCACTCCACTAACCCGGGTTTCCTGATTGTGTGCCGCCACAGCACGGCTCCATGCCATGGCGACACATGAGGAGACCCTCACCAGGAGGCTGCAAGCAGCCTCACAGGTTTGGAGGTCTCTCTAGGAGGCCCTGCGCACTCGTGACTCGTGACTCCATGTTGGAGTCAGCAGTCATGTGTGTGGCCAATCTGGCCGCCCAGCTATGAGAGGCTGCTCATCTGTGGAGAGAGCAGGCTATGCTCACTCTCCCTGCAGAACCCCCGCAGGCACTTCACACCAATTGTGTGAAGCGCCTCACTGAGTCAGACCATAGGTTCATCTAGCTCAGTATTTTCTACACAGACTGTCAGCAGCTTCTCCAAGGTTGCAAGCAGGAATCTCTCTCAGACCTATCTTGGAGATGCCAGGGAGGGAACTTGGAACCTTCTGCTCTTCCCAGAGCAGCTCCATCCCCTAAGAGGAATATCTTACAGTGCTCACACATCAAATCTCCCATTCATATGCAATCAAGGTGGACTCTGCTAAGGGGACATGTCATGCTTGCTACCAGATATAAATAAATAGATAGATATAGACACACAGACATAGATATAAATTAAAAACATATTATTTATCATTGTTGTCTCATCTACTACTACTAACTAATATTTATATACGACTCTTCAACGAAAGTCTGCAAAGCGGTTTACATAGAAAAATAAATTCTAAATAAGATTATTCCCCTTCCCAAGGAGAAGGGAAACTAGTTTGGGGTGGCAAGGAGCATTATTTGAGGAGTTAGGAATTTGCTATACATTAAATACTTACAGAGGTCAGGTGATCAGTGTTGTTAGTTTATTTTAATAATGAAGCTTGGTTGATATTTTCAAACTTATTCAGAAAATTAGACAGACTCCTTTTAGGAACATAATAGATTCTTTCACACAACCATATGGGGGTGAGCTGGAGAGGAGGCATGCTCACTAGGGATGTGCAAACAGGTCTGGAACCAAACCAGTCTGAAGTCGAACTGGTTTGGTTCGAAGGCTCGGGGTCAAGTCGCACCACCCCTGGTGCAGCTCGACCCCAGACTGAACCCGTTCAGGGGTCCATGGACATTTTAAAGTTTTTTAGGTAAAAAAACTTCTTAATTTTTTTTAAGTTGCCATCTCTGGGGGGAATGTCTGTGGAGGTTCCCACTCCCCCCTCTGGCCTCCCTGCCTTCCAGAACCAGCCCATTTAGCCGTTTTTCAGCCCGTTCATGTCTCTCGCCACCTGCCCACCCTCATTGCCACTGGTACCCTCTGCATTGTGATGGTGGTGCAGAGGGTGAGTGGGCGGTTGCAGTGGTGCATGCAGGTAATTTGGGCACCTGGACCACCCCCGCTGTGAGGCCCTCCTGCTGTGAGCCGTTCCGCCACCACCATGAGCCGCCCCGCCACTGCCACCACTGCTACAAAGCCAAACCACCAGCCTTTGCAAGTATTCTAGTTGCTATGTGCCCCATGGCAGCAGTGGACAGAGCAGGAGCTGCGGCTGGGCTGACCATCCACCTCAGTGACCCTTGATTAGCAGTCAGCCCAGTGGCCACTCCCATTCCACCCACCACCACTGCCACAGGGGGCCTGCTCAGGCACACCCCCACCCACCCCTGGAAGCATACATGGCAGCTAGAATACTTAAAAAGATAGGCAGTTTGGCCTCGCTGTGGCAGGAGGGGAGGGCTCCCCACAGGCCTTTCAAGGCCCTTTGGACCCTGGAGGCCACAGGCCAGGGCCCCATGGTCCAGAGCTAAGAGCACCTCTTGGAGGGTGGGTGATGGGGAACATCTGCCCACTCACCCACCCACCCCCATCCACTGGCCAGGAGGCTAGTGGGCACACACTCAGGTGCAAAGCCTTGTGTCATCCAGAGCCCTTGCCACCTGGCCCCTCCCATGAGGTTGCAGCTTCCACATCCTTTCCCCCTCATGCAACTCTGCCTTACAATCTGGGCAGGCTGCAATGGGATGTTGTTGAAGTGAGGAGCAGCAGCAGCAGGGGAGGGGGCCTGTGCCAGCTAGAACTGATCCTTGCTTTTACCTCCTCAGTGCAGCCTGCCTTGGAGGTAAAGCAGTCAGTGCTGTGCAACTGGCAAGGAAGGATGGGGGGCAGCAATGCAATGGACAGAAGTGGAAGCGGCTGCTTCACACACGGGGCCAAGGGAGGTGAGGCTGGCCCAGCCAGCATCCTGTCACACTCTCCCATAGGATTGCCAACACTTCATTGCCAGAATGAGGGTCAGAAGTTTAGGGCTGGGGCCAGGGGGAGGGGTGTGGCGGGGAGGGGGCAAGTGGGTGAGGGCAGGGAGGGGGTGAGCGGGCACTCAGTGGGGAGGGGGTGACCGGATGGCTTGCAAGCAAGCAAGCAAGCAGGTGAGTGAGTGAGCAGATCCTCCACACTCACACCATCCTCTCCATGATGCCCCTTGCTGCCCTACTCCATTGCCAGTGGTTCTCTCTCTCTCTCTCTCTCTCTCTCTCTCTCTCTCTCTCTCTCTCCCCATCCTTCTGCACTCCACCCATCTTTTTGAGGGCATTGGAATCCCCTTTCTTCCCACGGATCTCACACCGGGTCTGTGCCCCCCCCCTTGAGAAGAAGCAGCCTTATTTCTCCACAGAGCTCACCCTGCCATGCCACCCTGCAGCTCCCTACAGTCATGTCTATCCCCCAACCGAAGCCCCCCAGGCTTAACTGTCGAGCCACCCCACCTCCTCTCTCCTCTCAGGCAAGGGTGGCCATGGGCAGGCTAGCATAAAAAGGGGGGACTGGGTTCCAAGAGGTTGCAGTCAAGGAGCAGGTGGCAGTGTCTCCGCAACTCACCCTGTGCAGTGGGAGAGGGGTGACTTGGGGCTCCAGCATCTTTCCTCAAAGGAGAAGCTCACGTGGATTACAGTCCTTCAGAACGTGTGCAGAAAGCACTGCCCAAGGCCAAACATCTGCAAGGCTGCTGCCTTGAGCTCCTGTGCCTTTTTGTGCCAGAATGTCACCCACTGGCAAGGAATATTCTTTGCTGTGTGCACTGGCCCTGCTGCCTCTGGGAAGGAAGCACTAGTGGGTCCCCTCCAATAGAAGCCATTCTCCCCATGGCGGCTGCTCTCTCCCTTGATGCTGCCGCCCTGCTGCAGGCTTCTTCTTACCATATAGTGGATGGGCATGCACTCCCCCGCTCCCCCCCCCCCGTTGCTGGTGCCAGGAAGGGGAGAGCAACAGCCCCATCACCTGTGCAGTTTCCACCTGGAAAGGGCAAGGGGGCTGTTGCCCTTGCCTTGAGGTGTGGGGAGGCATCACCTCTGAGGCATCAGTGGGAAGAAGGAACCGGCGGGTAGCTGCAGGCAAAGGTAGCTGTTTGGGGCGGTATAAAACTGTGTTCAATGAATGAAGGACTAAATGCAGGTATTAATATATTAATAAAATGCAGGTATTAATTAATAAATAGATAAATGAATAAGTTGTGACCCACCCAGTGTGCATGTCAAATTGGCAGCAGCTGCTTCACTGGGTTTGCCAAGGAATTGGATGAGGCTTGGGCCCCCTGCTTTTTAGAGGGCCAGTCCCCCTAATCCATGGGGGAGAGCTATTCTTGTGTTGGCAAGCATGGATTGTCCCCTTTGCGAAGCAGGGTCCAGCCTGGTTTGCATTTGGTGTCTGTGCAACTATTGCCCTTAGGGGATGGGGCTGCTTAGGAAGGGCACCGGCATGCTTGCCTGCAGAAGGGTCTGAGCTCCCTGCCTGGCATCTCCAGGTTGGGCTGAGCAGGAATCCTGACTGAAAGCCTCAGGAAGCCACTGCCAGTCTGTGTGGACAGTACTAAGCTGGATGGACCAATGGTCTGACTCAGTGGAAGGCAGTTTCCTATGTTCCTATTTCCCCTTGAGCTCATTTGCTCAGTGCTGTTGCTGGGCAGGTGTTTTCCGAGTGTTCTGCTTGCTTTGCAGGGCACTCTGGTATTCAGGCTCTATGGTAGCTCTGTGAACAGGAGGAGAGGGAGTCTCAAGCAGCATCTCGTGGCTCCACACAAGCACTGGGCAACCTCCTCTGCTTGCTAACCCTGGTTTTAGAGGTGGGGCTGGGAACTAGGTGACCCTGTTTTGACAGAGCCCTGTTTGAGGGCTTGCCGAGGTTTCACACAGGAGAGCTAACCTCGCCTTCAGACCTCAAGCCCTGTTTTTGCTGGTCGTAAGAATAGCTTCATTGTGTCCCGGATGCCACAGTTTCCTGGATTAACCCTCTCCTACCTGGGAATCTATAGTCATGAGAACAGGCTCACTGTCTTTTTGGGTTAGGCCTAACCATCATTCCAGACTGGTTTTCTCTTCCAGTACAAGGCCACATGGCAGGAAAGACTAGGGTGGGGAGACAGGTCAGTACCTGGCCATCTGAAATCTGTATATGACCCTGCATCCCCCAGCACACGTGAAGAGTATTCATACGTGCAGCCTAACCCAGGCTAGGGCAGCCCAGTCTGGGTTATGCCTGGTGTGTGAAGCACCAGGAGCGAGATTGCTCTCGGAGCTGTCCCCATGCCAAGACCCACTTTTTGGCCCACCATTTAGCCGAGGTTAAACAAGCCTGTGGTTCACTTAACCTGAGCTCATGTCCCAGGGTACACTGGGTTGCAGGATGGGGGAAGTCCTCCTGCTGCCAGTGTCTCCCTCTGCCACACCACTGCTTGTGTGGGCATGTGGTATGGCGGAGAAGAGGACAATGGCTGGTCATCTTCCAGGGAAAAGCAGATGAGATCCTGCCTTCTACACCGTCCACCCGCCTTCCCCAGCAGGATTGTATGAAAGACCTCATGGTCTCACCCAGCCCAGTTCATGACCAGGAAGGAAGCTAAGGGGTTGGTGTGGTTCCTAGGCGGCTGGAGAAGTCTCTTACCTATACTGGCCTTGAATTTGAACCCCTGTCTGCCTGAAGGTTGTGGCTGTATGTGTGTGTTCTTGTTTTCACTGCCCTATGGGGCTTGTGTCATGAGTATGTGTCCTATGAAGGATGACATAATGGAGCAGTTGTGCCTTTGAAAAACATGGTTCGGTCTTTTTGTGCCAGGATAATGTGGAGTTCTTTTCCATGCTCAACCCAGGGCAGGGATTTGTCTTTTGATATTTCTGTTATATATATTTTTTCCTGCTGGTATTGTTTTGCTTTTGCTTTACTGATTGGGATACAAAAGATAAAGACTGCGGGAAACCAATGTAACATCATAAAATTTCACTGTTCTGCACCTCTGAAAGGACAACAGAGCAGAAATCCAGACAGAGCAAGGAGATTGCTCCAATTAATAAGCCAGGAAATTGAAGGAGGATACTAATAATCTCCTTCTTGATAAAAATACTCCATCAAAAAGGAAATGTTTTAAGATTAATGCTTTGAAAGATAAAACAGATCAGCCAGATATACATAAAATATAGTCAGCACAAGACAAATTATCCAGACAAAGAGGATATCAAAAGATATTACCATACCAAAACAGAGGAAGAATAAATCTTCTCATAGGAGTTCCTAAGCCAACAGAAGCTCTGGTAAAATAAAACCGGTTATACTATACTATATACAATTTTAGCATAGTATTTATTTTCAAAATAGAATGAGTACGTGGTACCAAGCATTATGCTGCCAGTGTTAAATGAAGAGGACACATATAATAAAAGTAATTTATTTTGTTGGAACAGCATCTCCAGATACACTTACACAAATACACTTAAAACCAGAAGGTCTGGAAAGGCTGCACTACTTTTATACTAGTTTTGTTATGTGCAGATGTAGTTTCACATGGTCAGAATGAAGGCACTTAAGTTATATGTACAATTTTTATATAAAATTTGTATATAAATATTTTATATAGAAAATTTTAAATTATATATATTTATTTATTTATTTATTTATTTATATAAAAATTGTTGCCACTAGTGAATGCTATGATAGGTGTCTATTTTTTAAGCCTTTTTGGTACCTTATGTGCAAGACTTTACACATCTACTTGCTGTGGGAAAGTTGCTCCAGCCCTATGATGAGCCGATGACCACACACATAGAGCTCCTCTCCAGAATTCTCAGCAAACTGAAGAGCAGGTAATAAACATGACTGTCACCCATGCTGATGCTTCTGCTTTCATTTCAGCACAAACGAAAGATGACCACACTCTCTCTCAAGCTTTCTATGTGTAGTTATGGGCTTGAGGGAAAGGTTTGGATTGGTGCTAACCACAGTAAGGCAACACAATATTTGAGGACCACTGCTTATGTGATAAAACTTATCTGCTTTTTCATTAGTATTTATTTCTGCAGGGATAGACATTGCACATCTCCACTCTACTTCTAACTTCCTTATGCCATGATATCTGCAGCTTATGGTGAATTCTAGCCATCATATCATGGGTTAGGTCAATGATCATTATTTTTCAAGCAGGGCCACTTGTGGTGGGGGGACTTCAATGTGAGAGCCATTTCCACAGTACTGGGCTTTTCTCAGTGCTGGAAGGACCCTTTAAGACAGATGGAGCTCTGTGGGGAAATTATTGGGAAATGCTACACTTCCCAGCACTTTGTGCATGACTTCCAAGATGGTGCAGAGACTCAAGAGGGCTTCATTTCCCTTAAAGAAGCCCCACAACACTGGGCATGACACAGCACTGCATGGTGACAATGGTCACCTCACCATGGTGCCCAGGGGACTGTGCAAGGCATTCAACTTTGGCCAAAGCTTCACAGGCTCAATAAACAATTAGGGGGCTGCATTTAGGATTGATGAGGGGCCACCACTGGCCACCCTCAGAACTCAGGAAGAACATTGGGTTAGGTGATCTTATAACATCTGACTAGCACCTGCAGAACACAATGGATGTCACATTCAGTTTACAATGAAGGCATGGAGCTCAGCCCAGTCATGTGCATGGTCCCTAATCATAACAGAAAGGGTAAAAAAGCAAATTTACAGATAACTTGAATTATAAATTATTTACATAGTCAGAAGAGTCAGTTGCAACTGTGAAACATTTTGGTATCTGATTATACTCCATGACATAGGGAAAATAAAGACATGTAGAACAATTCTGATTTTATGCCCCCCCCCCAATTGCTTCATATTGAGATTTGATGAAATATTCAGATGAAAGGAAATTCTATTGCCTGGCTAAAAATTCTGGCTGACCCTGAAATATTAAGGCATAGAAGTTTGTCATACATACAGCTAAGAATGCAAGAAGCTGTCATTTCAGATATTCAGTTGTGGGTTGTTGTTTGCAATGGGGCAAACTAACAAATATAATAGTTTTGAAGATGTGCTGCCAAAAGTATGCAAGAGAAATAGAGCTCCTGAGCATCCTAAGATCCATAAACTTTTTTTTTTAAAGAAAACATTGAAACTAATACATACAACTCAGAGCATTTACTGCTCTCATAAATAATTTATAGGACCAAATCATTTTATAAAATCTTATAAGAGTTATGGCCATAAAATGTTTAACACATATAGAGTACACCAAACTTATATGATAGTTTATAACCTTTCTGGAGTCTTGTAACAAAAGTTGTTATCCTCTGTTTCTTGGCTGTTTCCTCTGTTTCTTAACTAGAATTTTAATATTCCAGTTAGGAGAAAACTTCAATTGTATACAAGGGATGGATGGGACAGAAGAAGAGAAAGAGAGGACACAGTAAGCAAGGGAGAGGATTCTACACCCCTCTCTTTGTTCTCTCTCTTCCCAATTATTGTCTAACTCCCATTTAGTCCCTGCAGGGGTGTAGCTATAATTGAGTGGATGGGTTCAAAGAACCTGGGGCCCCCAGCTCCAGAGGGGCCCCGCAACTCCACCCCTCCCTATTTTCTTCATTATCTCTCTCACTCCAAGGGGCCGCTGGGGAGAGGAGTGAATACGGTTCCCTCTCCCCTAGCTACGCCCCTAAGTCCCTGTTTTGGTCCATCAATCATTCTCCCCCATGAATATCCCCAAATCTAGCCTGGACTGCTTTATTGGATAACAAAACTATCTGGTGAGCTCTAAGCTCTGCTCACCCTCCTCACCCACACTCCACTACAACCTAGTGTAAACCAGCCTCTCCCATATTTTCATAAGGTTTACTAATGTGTTCATTGCCTGGCTCCCCAGGCTACTGGAACGAACTAACACTAGTATCACAAAAAGCAAATTAGTTCTAACACTGAAGTTATTGTTTATTTCAATGAAAATAAGAAAGCAGAAAGATATAGCAGTCAGGAGATCACACACACACACACACACACACACACACTTAGAATAGCACAAAGTTTTATTAATGGAGAAGACAAAGTGAGAAATGAAAAGGTTCTATGGCAACAAAGGGTGGGGGGACACAACAATAAAATTTATCTGGAAGACCCAATTAATTTAACACATTAAAAACTGCATTGAGTATGCACCACAATAACCTTTCTAGCAAATGAAAATTTCTCTTCCAAAATGATATTAACTACTTCAGACAACGGTGCTGGAAAGATTGAAAACACAGTATATCAATTTTCTAAAGATAAATCTCAGGCTATATTTAAGGTCACAGAGACCCACTTAAAGCAAAAATGAGCTGGTATCTTGAGTTATTTATAAGGCTCATTTTGCCAAATGTATGAAGTAAAGTAATGGATAGAAATCTGAAATCACTGCAATATATTATCTGCTCAGGCATATTAATAAACTCAGGGATATACTGTGTACTGGCTGACATACAGGATATTTTGGTGCAGTGAGAGAACAGCCTAACAGCACTCCCCAACTAGCTGCACTGATGTACTGGGCATATGTTTGCCTCTTTTACTTAGATATTCAGGCCAAGTTTATATTTCCACTATTTCACAAGTACCCTGGACACCCAAACCATGTCTATACCTGGTTGCTGCTCTTGGATGAAGACCCGGCCTTCACATATAACACTGCCAAGTTCTGTGTGCCAGCGTGTAGGATCTGCCGGGTCACAACTGCTAGGCCATTTCTTTGCATCAGCTCAGCATAGTTTTAAACTACTGATTATACTATTATGTTAGTGTTCCTATTTAGATATTTTATTTTATATACTCTCTGCTTTGGCCACTGCTTTTTGCATTTTATATATTCCACATGTTATATGCTTATAAATTTAATGATTTTATAGCTACCCTCTCTTTTAAGGGTAGCAGGCCTTTTGTATAATATTATAGCTTTACAGCGTTAGAGTAGAAATTTAAAATAACATCATTTTATGGTTTCATAATTTGTTTCAATCATGCTCTACTGCTTTATCATATCCTGGTCTTGGACCATAATAAAGATTGATTAATTGACTGGTTTTGTGCTGGCATGGCAATGCTAGTTTAAATGAGTTAACCAGGATTGCCAAGCCCTGTTTCCTCCTGCAGAGTGTGACATGAGAATGCAGATTTCCCATGCAATCATGTTCAAACCACTGTGGTTAAACTGCATTGAACCAGGATGGATGTCCTAGTTATCCATCCTGGTTACATTTGGTTTAACCACAGTGGTTTGACCAGGATTGACTGCATTCTTACATCACATTCTACAGAAATGTGTGGGGTTTGGCAATCCTGCTTAATTATTTAAAGCAGCATTGCCATGTTTGTGAGAATGTGACCATCGTTCTACAGATATATGTTTTTGACAAGTCTAATGCAGAATAATTCCCATTTGGAATTTCCCCGAAATAGGAAGGAGTAGATGCATACTTAACTCCATGTGCCTCATATATAACAGTCCTATACTTAAGAAATGTAATCTACTCAGGGTGAAACTTTCTCTCTCTGCTTCTGCTGATCAGTTTGATCCTGTCAGTGTAATTTTTGTATGTTTCCTCATTTATTTCCCTTTACTAGAACTATATATGTAGAGCCTTTCTATTTGTGAAGAACCTCAGATCAATCAATTCTAATCCTGACTGGTTTTTCAGTCAGAATATCAGTCCCTTAGGACTGCAAGTTACACACATATGTTAAAGTCGGTCATAACAATAGTCATTTGCATACCACCAGAAGATTTCATTTTCCCCAGAAGGCAAAAATCCTGGGTCACCACAACTAACTTCACTGGAGAGATTCAGGCTTCTCTTGAGTCTAGTTTTCTTCAGATTAGAATTGTTGGCCTGCAGGTGTCAAACACCAAGCACTAGTCCTCTGTGGCGCTTCGTAGATATTCTGAATTTTAAGTGGTGGATTTCAACCCCTGCAGGCTTCTACTAGTGCCTGAGACATCATAGTACTAAAATTGCTCGCGGTAGTACTGCTTGCAGCTGAGGGGGGAACACTCGGGGGAAGGGGGATCCCAGCAATGCACCGCACACTCATGTGGTGAATTATTGGAGGTCCGGGGGGTGGGGCACCAAGCGGCGGTGCTCCCCTGCACCCATCCCCCAGGGCTGCCAGGCGAGCCACTGGGGAAGCCTCTGCTCATCTGGGTGGGCGATCTGCCCACCCAGGGAAGGGTGAGTGATTGTTTGGGGCAGTTATTGTCTCTGGAGTGATTGTCTCTTCTCCATGATCATGAGAAGAGCTCCAGTGATTCCTATGTCTCTACTTGAATGAAGCTTTTCCTGCATCATAGAGTATGTATTTTCAGTTTATCTTCCAAAGTATTCATAATAATGAGCACAAGACAAGCTAAAGCCTTACTATCCCAAATGAGTGGAGATTCTGATCTACAGTTAATGAAATCCTCAGCACATAAAATTTGTTCTGAAATATTTTGGGGCAATCTAATCCTAGATTTGGGGATTAGAGAAACAAAATGAAGCTGTTCTCATGAGCAGCCTAAGCCAGGCTAGGCAGCCCAGCTTCAGTTAGGCTGCTCGTGTGGATCTCTGGGATCCACATGGATACCAGCGCTCCCACCCAGCCTAACCCTACTCTGAAGCCAAGCTCTTAGCCAGTTCTCCTTGGCACTCATCCCAAGGAGAAACAGAGCAAGGCGTCTAGAGCACCCATCTGATGGGGGAATCTCCCAATGCAGTATGCTCATCATCTCCCAATGCACCACGCTCATCACACAGAACACTGTAGGATTTCTGGAGGCTGGGATGGCCTCCAGAAAGCCACACGGCTCCCTTGAGTGCCACTCATGTGCTCAGCTGAGCCGTGTGACAAGGAGGCAGTGGGGAGCACACAGAGATCATCTGGTGGGGGGGGGAAGGTAAGTTCAGTTCAGCATTCCTTCCTGTCCACTTCCCCACCTAGCCTCCAGTCCTGATATTGATATAGGCTCACCCAGGGGGAGGACCTGATTCTACCTGAGGCCATTAAAAACTACTTGGATAGGTGGGCCCCCATTCTTGCCTTACTATTTACCTTTATTGATACACATTGCCATATCCCCAAGGACTGGGGGACAGCAATTATTGTTCCCATTTTCAAAAAGAGCAAGAAGAAAGACCCTGCCAACTACAGACCTGAGAAACACAATTAGCAAGCTTTATATGATACATCTGCATTGGAAATTACAGGACTGGCTGGAACAGGAAAATCTGCTGGGAGAGGAAAAGGCTGGCTTCAGGGAAGGCCAATCCACAATTGACCAGTGCTTAATACTCCAGCACCTTATTGAAAAATACTCTTCCTGCAACACAGCTTCCATTTATGTAGCCTTGATTCACCTTAAAGTGGCTTTTGACTCTATCTCATGAGTCATATTATGGGAGAAGCTGGAAGACTCTTTGATTTTCCAGTGACGGTTATACCTAACATGTATGCTTCACACCAGCACATCGATCAAGGTAAGGTGCAACTCCCAGGGACATCTCACAAGTGCCATCGAAACACGTAAGGTTGTAAAGCAAGTCTGCATACTGGCCCCACTATTATTTAACTTTCACATTAACACCATGGTGGGCCAACTCAACAAACTAGATTTCTACCCCCCTAAACTTGCAGGAGCCCATATTTCCACCCTACTATATGCAGATGATGCAGCAATGCTCTCAAGGACTCCCATTGGCCTTAAATGTGCATTGAGGGCCTTAGCACAGTATTCCAAGGAAGATCTGCTGGAACTTAATTATCATAAAACCAAAATTATGGCCTTTGCTAAAAGGCCCAAGATCCACACTTGGTCTATAGAAGGGCACAGGATTTAACAAGTTCCTTGTTTTAAATACCTGGGGGTAGTACTTTACTCCACTGGCACTAGGAAGACAGATGGGGACAATGTTGCATTAAATGCATAGAGGAGTACCTCTGCTATCCTTAAGTTTCTCCAAACAAGAGGCAGCCATTATATACCCACAGCAATTAAATTGTATGAAGCCAAGCCACTAGCACCCCCATTGGAGTGTGTGCAATCAAAGTTCCTTAAGAGCAGCCCTTCAAGTTACAAGATGTGTCTCTAATGCCACCTTGCGACTGGAGACAGGCTTGATGAAGATGGAAGCAAGGATCTGGATTATCATACTTAACTATTGGCTTAGACTATCTCTCTGTCTCTTAGGCCTTGCCCCCATAACCCTGAGCGATGACTTCAGTCTAGCTGGAAACAGTCAATTATGGGGAAAAAAAATTGTCCTTGGGCCTATCTCCACTCCACTTAGTTAACATGGGCTACGATCTGGCCAAGGTTCTAATCAAACAGTGTATTACAGACATAGAGTGCCAATCTGATATTGGCAAGGCCCTGAACTTGCTCATCAGTGAAGGACTCGGGTATACTACCTCTCCTGTGGCACACCTAACAAAACTAGAAGTCCCAAAGCACAGGAGAGACTTCAAACTGGTGTGTTGCCATGTTCTTCCCTCAGCCGTGCTTGAGGGGTGATATAGGAAGATCCCACTCTCAGAATGTAAATGCCCCTGCGACTCAGGGCAGGTAGAAACCACAGGGCATGTCCTCCTTCAGTGCTTGTACTACAGGGGCATCCATGCCACCTTCATTCCACCATTATTACATAAGTATCCTGATCATACGGAGCAATTTTGCACCTCTTTACTGCTATCTGATAGCAACCCCTATCCACCCCCAGCACAGTACCTCCAGTGACTGTTGCTGGTGTCTATCTTATGTTTCTCTTAGATTGTGAGCCCTTTGGGGACAGGGATCCATCTTATTTATTTATTATTTCTCTGTGTAAACCGCCCTGAGCCATTTTTGGAAGGGCGGTATAGAAATCAAATAAATAGATAAAATAAAACCCCACCACCACTTACAGTGTTGCCAGGTTCTGCGTGGCAGTGATTAAAATATGGTGGGTGGTGACCTCTTGCTCATGCCCAGCGCCCAACTTTATGGTCTAACTTAAGCATACCTTTGGCCCCTGCCTCAGAGCGTTTCATGGCAGCACAACGGCACTCCTACAGTTCTACGGTCCCACAGCCTCTTGGCCTTTTATCTTGCCCTAAATTGATAGAACACTTATTATGTCTATAGTTGCCCATGAATGATTTTATATGTCCTTTTATGACTCCACCTTTTTCATATAACTTTTTAATGCATTCTTGCTTCTCTCTTCTATGCCTTTTTTTAAAAATGATGTTTTTATGATGCCTTTTATAAATATTTGTACCCATTTTCTACCATTCTTAACTACCGTTAACTGCAATCTTCAGGTTTTGGCCACTAAGGGTCACTTAATTTGCGGTCTTGCCTTATTTTAGATAGCCATAGTTTTATTTTAAAATTTACTTCTATTTCTGATTTTTATAATTTTTTTATACTAGTCTTTCAGTTTATTGTGCATCCCTAGGCTTTTAATATCTACTTTTACTTTTAATATGTAATTTGTAATCACCCGTTATACTTTATGCTAGTCTATGAACATAATAAAGATTGATTTGATTTATAGGCTCAATAGTGATCAGTACCGAAGTTTCTTAAGTACAAACATGCCTTAACATTGGCCAGGTTCAATGTGGGACCCTATGCACTGTTACAAAGGAGAAATCAGGGACTGCCCCTTCTTGGCAGTCTCTGTCCCAGTGACAGACTATGTTCTCTTTCACCGTTTATTCTATTCTAATAGTAAAGTGAAGCTTATGTTAAATATTAAAAAAAAACCCAATGAGTTGATACTGTTTCATCACTGCAGACAGTAAATGTATAATTGAGGCCTTTGCCATTCTGTTTGTCAGTGTGATTAGGATAAGAGCAGAGGTAAAATAATTGCAGTTTGAAATGTGCATGTGTGTTCTGTGTGTTTAAATTTTTTGACTGAAGAAAATAACTGTATGAGTCTGAGGTTATAGAGGAAAATAACAAAATTATTGCCATTTTACAGTTTGCTAGAAGTTCCACAAATAAAATCCTTGGCCTTAGAAGTTGAGACATTGAGTCTGTTGTGCAATGGAGTAATTATGACAGCAAAAAATGCTCAAGCTGAAACTGAGATACATATACAACCATATCAAGGATCAGGAAGACTTTGAAGTAAAGTAAAATTTCAAAAGCATCCAATGCAAGATAGGACATGAATCTACCTATAGGAAGTGATTTCCATGCTCCAAAGTTTGACATTTCACACTTGCTGTATTATGCTTCAAGAGAAGAAGAAAACTGGAACTTACTACAAATTCTAATTATGAAGGCTGGAGAACAGGGACAGCAAGTGGATAGTCTCTTCTGACAGGTTGTAACAAGAATGCAATATTTCTGAAGACATTTGAGAAGCTGATTTAACTATGAGCAGGCTGAGCAGGCTGATTAAACTATGGCTAAGTAGCAGAGAAATACAACTGCAGGATAAGATCCATTTCCTTTCCCTTTGATAATGAGAGATATTAGAGCATCATCATGCTTCTTCAGAAGTATTCAGAAAACATTGATATAACTCCTTTAAAAGGTTGCAATTTGCCAAGTCATGGAGGGCCACAGAAAATGTCAGATGACCAGAACAGATAGGTGATATAAGATTAAATTGATTGATTGATTAAGTGATTAAGTGATTGACTGAGGCAGGGCAATAATAATAGATGAATTCAAATACCCACAGACAGATTGAGTAAATACACCGTCAGGTAATGACAAAGAGGTGAAATTATTAGATATACTGAATGACTGTGCCCCAGAATAGTTCATCTTGGAACCAACCAGAGAGAAGGAGACCTTGGACCTAATCCTGAGTGGCACCCAGGATCTGGTGTGTGAGGTCAGTGTCATCTACCCTTTAGGGAACAGTGAACATAGTGAGATCGAATCCAGCATACATGAAGGGAGAGGATCAGCAAGGAAGTCTCGCACAGACACTTCAGAAGAGTAAACTTCTCCAAAATGAGGAGTATGATGAAAAGAAAGCTGAAAGGGAAAATCAGGAGAGTCATTTCGCTCCAGAATGCATGGAGTTTACTCAAAACCACAATACTAGAAGCCCGATTAGATTGTATACCCAAAAGGAGGAAAGATACCACTAAGTACAGGAGGATGCCAGCATGGTTAACAAGTAAAGTCAAAGAAGCCATGAAAGGGAAAAAGACTTCTTTCTGAAATTGGAAGGCCTATCTGAATGAAGAGAGCAGAAAGGAACAAAAACTCTGGCAAAACAAATGCACGGTAACAATAAGGGAGGCAAAAAGTAACTTTGAGGAACATTTAGATAAAAGCATCAAGGGGAATAGCAAAAACTTCTTTAAATACATCAGATGCAGGAAACCTGCCAGAGAGGCGGTTGGACCATTAGACAATGAGGGAATGAAAGGGATTATTAAGGAGGATATGGAGGTTGCAGAGAAGCTAAATGAGTTCTTTGCGTCCGTCTTCACATCAGAGGATACTGAGCATATACCTGTTCCTGAAACAGGCTTTCCAGCCATGGAGGCTAAAGAACTGAGTCAGACAGATGTGGTAAGAGATGATGTCCTAAACTGTCTGAAAAAACTGAAAACTAGCAGATCTCCAGGCCTGGATGACATCCATCCAAGAGTCCTCAAAGAGGTCAAATGCGAAATTGCCGACCTCCTTGCTAAAATATATCACTTATCCCTGCAATTAGGCTCTGTACCAAAGGACGGGAAAGTAACAAATGTAACACTGATTTTTCAAAAGGAATCCAGGGGTGATCCGGGAAATTATAGGCCAGTTAGCTTAATGTCTGTTCCAGGCAAATTGATGGAAAGCATCCACAAGGATAAAATTGTAAAGCACATAGAAGAACAGGCCCTGCTGGGAGATAACGAGTATGGCTTCTGAGAAGTTAAATTTTGCCTCGCAAAACTTTCGGAGTTCTTTGAGAGTGTCACCAAGTGTGTGGAACAAGGTGATCCAGTTGACATAGTATACCTGGACTTCCAAAAAGCTTTTGACAAAGTCCCTCATCAAAGACTCTTGAGAAAACTTAGCAGTCATGGGATAAGGGGACAAGTACATGTGTGGATTGCTAACTGGTTGAAGGACAGGAAACAGAAGATAGGGATAAATGGAGAGTTTTCACAATGGAGGGAATTAAGAAGTGGGGTCCCCCAGGGATCTGTACTGGGACCGGTGGTTTTAAAGTTATTCATAAATGATCAGTAGGGGTAAGCAGTGAAATGGCTAAATTTGCAGATGATACCAAACTCTTTCGGGTAGTGAAATCCAAAATGGATTGTGAGGAGCTCCAAAGGGATCTCTCCAAACTGGGGGAGTGGGTGACAAAATGGCAAATGCAGTTTAATGTTGGCAAGTGTTAAGTGATGCACATTGGGACGAAAAAACCCAACTTCAAGTATACATTGATGGGACCTGAGCTGTCGGTGAGTGACCAGGAGAGGGATCTTGGTGTCATGGTGGACATCTTGTTGAAAGTGTTGATTCAGTGTGCGGCAGCTGAGGAAAAGGCCAATTCCATGCTAGGCATCATTAGGAAGGGGACTGAAAATAAAACAGCTAATATGATAATGCCCTTATACAAAACTATGGTGCAGCCACACCTGGAGTAATGAATACAATTCTGGTCACCACATCTAAAAAAGGACATTGTAGAACTGGAAAAGGTGCAGAAGAGGGCAACCAAGATGATCAGGGGCCTGGAGCACCTTCTTTATGAGGCAGGCTACAACACCTGGGGCTATTTAGTTTAGAAAAAAGACGACTGCAGGGAGACATGATACAAAGTCTATAAAATCATGCATGGTGTGGAGAAAGTGGATAGACAGAAATGCTTCTCCCTCTCACATAACACTAGAACCAGGGGTCATCCCATGACATTGATTGCCAGGAAAACTATGACCAGCAAACGTTGGTACTTTTTCACACAACGCATCATCAACTTGTGGAATTCTCTGTCACAAGATGTGGTGACAGCTTTAAGAGGGGTTTGGATAACTTCATGGAGGAGAGGTCTATCACTGGCTACTTGTTGGAGGGCTATAGGTCACCTCCAGCCTCAAAGGCAGGATGCCTCTGAGTAACAGTTGCAGGGGAGTAACTAAACTAAAAAGCCCCAGGTGTTGTAGCCTGCCTCATAAAGAAGGTGCTCCAGGCCCCTGATCATCTTGATTGCCCTCTTCTGTACCTTCTCCAGTTCAACAATGTCCTTTTTAAGATGTGGTGACCAGAATTGTACGCAGTACTCCAAGTGTGGTCACACCATAGTTTTGTATAAGGGCATTATAATGTTAGCCGTTTTATTTTCAATCCCCTTTCTAATGATCCCTAGCATGGAATTGGCCTTTTTCACAGCTGCCGCACATTGAGTCGACACTTTCAACAAGCTGTCCACCACAACCCCAAGATCCCTCTCCTGGTCCGTCACCGACAGCTCGGATCCCATCAGCATATACTTGAAGTTGGGGTTTTTCGTCCCAATGTGCATCACTTTACACTTGCTAACATTGAACCGCAGTTTGAGACTGAATTACCCGTCCCTGCGGCTTTTGTCCATAGAGCATCCTGGCTCGCCCAATGGCCTGGCACTCTCATGAGAGAGTGATCCATGGAATAATGGGCAGCAAGTACTAGAATACCACCCAATACATTTTAAACTTTTCATTACAAATGTTCCTTCTCATGAGCAGTCCTGATAATACCCAAGGGAAGGGGCTAAGCCCTCCTCCCTAACCTTCCTGTGTGTATATATATATATATATATATATATATATATATATATATATATATATGTGTGTGTGTGTGTGTGTGTGTGTGTGTGTGTACACACACACACACACTTACACACACTTGCCTGCTTAGGGCTGCCTTTTCAACCTGACCACAGGCACCTGCCATTTGTTCCCCTCCTGGCACTGTGACTGGGGTACCCTGCTTATGTTGCCAGCTGGAGAGTTTAGGCTTGTGAACATTGCTTCCTTCCTTCCTGGGGAGCAAAGTACTTAGTGCCTATCCTGTCATCCCATCCCCTTTCTCTTCTGATTGCAGGGGGGGCAAGGGCAGTGGGAAGAGGGAATGTCCTGAGTGACTGCACACCTTGATAGGCTGACAAGTCCAATATGGAGGGTAACAGTATCATGAGATCCATAGCTGCATAGGTGACAGGAGGTGCAGGGCTGTTTCTGCAAGAGGTGGCCAGCAAAAGCCGTGGCATGCATCGAACAGCTACATCCCTGGGCGGGTTTGGACATAATGGAATTGCAACCTTGGCCCCATTTGCCATTATGTATGAACCAGGCCTCAGAGATAAAGGAAGCATGAAGACAGCAATTGGCTAGTCTACTAAACACACTCCTGTAGAACTTCCTGTCCCAAAGCTGTTTGAAACATCGTAAAACCATTGAGAAGACAGAGAATTGGTCTTATTGGATTCCTCCTCCTTATTTGTGCTGCATTGATTTGGATATTTACTGCTGCCACTTAAGTTCAGATGACCTTTGCTTACAAGGTCAAACAAACTTATCAAAGAACCAATAGCTTCTCAATGTATGATATATGAGTCTTCCATTTTGGTCTCTGTGTACTATACATAAGGTCTCAATACAATGGTAAAAGGGCAGTTACAATCAACTATTCACTCAACTATCTGGCACAAATCCTAAAGACATTAATAAACCCTTAGAAGTAGTTTATTTCTTTGTCCTAGGAGATAGCAGCCACTTTATCTGCATATGATTATCCAACAAAACAGCAAAAAACCCCAACCATTTAAAATCCTCACATGCTAGATAGCTCTGCAGCTGTTTCCCACTGGTCCGTAGCAGAATGCCTGAATCTAAAAACTCATCATTTAACAAGCAGGTAGTCATTAAGTTAAACTAATCAGCAGATGAACTACCTACTGCCAGGGAGAGCAGCTGAGTGCTCTAGGAACTTGTTTGGCAAAAGGTGTTTAATATTGAATTCACACCCTTTTGTGCCAGGAACTGCACTTGGGAATCTGCCTGTCATGAGAAAAGAATTTGTTGAGAAAATATTTTCACTCCATGATGCCTAAGAGCAAAAACAGGTTTTGGGGGAAAATACTCCTTTATGCTACGCTCTTCAATTGTATGGAATGACTTACACACATCATTCCATCTCATTCCTGCAGCATACATTTGTCTTGATAGTCAACCCTTAGGGGAACTCTTGGAGTCTCTGTATAGTGGAACTGACAAATTACTAGCTAAGCTTACAATGTGCAAGGACAGGAAGGGATAGCTTCTAGCTACAAACAACAAAATGGAAGATCTGGCACAAGGAAAATTAATGAGGTTTGCACTACACTAAGATTTTTGAGAAAAGGATGTATTGTACCCAGAAAACCAGTCATTGAGCCAAAAAACATGTGTTTTACAATGACACCAGCCTAGGCTTAGACATTTAGATAACAAATTCAAAATACCCACTCAGGGCCACAGTATACATTTTTGGGGGAGGGGGTTCAAAAACTCATTCATCAAATATATAGGGGCACAATAGCTTTCACACTTTATTGGGAAATACCCCATCCACTACTGTCTTGAGGCTGCATGTATATCCGCTTGGACTGCAATACGTAAGTACACATGGTCCCTTTCTGAGTGGTCTGGAGCAAATTAATCTTGGTTGGCCAAAGCTACAGCAAGTCATGGTGGGTAAGCTAAAATTTGCGTTCCTTGTTGCTGGAGGTAAAACACAAATGCACACACACACACACACAATATATTTGTGTAAAAAAAGCATTACTTTGGGTGCTTAATCTTACCAATAGCACAGATGGCAGTTTATAACATTTAAAAATAAATAAAAATATTTAAAATACAAATTATCCAACCAGCGGCTGACATTCAGATTAACATTAACATTCAAATTAATGCAACGCTGGTGTTTGAGAGAGATCAAGCTATATATTTAATTCTCCAAGGCATACCCGTCGCTAATGCCATGTGTGGCAGCTCTCATGAGAGTTCGTGAGCAGCTGCCAATTAGTGACGGGAAGGGGGAGAAAATAGGGATGTGGCCGCTGGTGGGCCAGTCACTAGGAGCAGGTGAGCAAGAGAAGGTGGTGGTGGGCCAGCTTTCCGGCCGGCCCGCCAGCCAGAAACCACGGGCAGGCAAGGAAGCGGGCTGCTCCTGCCAGTGGGCATCCGGCCTGGCTGCCGCCTCCTCTGCTCCCCCCGCCTTGTTTGCCATCTGCTCCAGCCAAGACTGTTTGTGGTGGTGAGTCCTTGCAGGACTGGGGCCAGAGGTGACCGGGCACTTTGATTTCCTGCATTCCACCTGTTCGAGCTGCGGCTGCCCAGGCCTATATAGGCATGTTGCCAGTGGCAGTGGGCCCGCTACTGGTGGGGTCAGCACAGAAGGGGAAACACCAAAGGAGGTTGCCCCTTTGGGAGAGCCACTTCAGGGGAGAACAAGGACAAGGGCCAGATCCTCTGTTTAATTATTAGATTGGCGAGGAGCTACTCAACAGTAGAACTTCTGTTTAGCTGTTTTTAGAACTGGCCTGAAATTGCTACAATGTGTTTGGGTACATCTGGAGATGGGGAAATAGTTGGCACTATTGAATGTGGGGCAGTTATCCCAGTGGTGGTGGGGAATAGAAGGAGTAACATCAGGTCAGCAGGCTGTTCCAGGGGAAGGGTGGTCAGAAATGTAATTGCTGTCCCCCCCTTCTGGCTGTCCTGCCAGCTCTCTGACCTCGGGGAGCACTGCCAACAACCCACATAGCCTTATCCTGCTTCTCTGCAATGCCAGGTCGGTCCAAAATAAATCTGAACTCATCCGTGATTTGATTATGGATGAAGGGGCTGACCTGATGTGTATTACTGAGACTTGGTTGGGGGAGGCCAGTGGCCCAGTTTGGGCCCAGCTTCTCCTTCCAGGATATTCTGTGGAGGAGCAGGTGAGGGGATGTGGGCGGGGTGGTGGAGTGGCTGTGGTCTATAACATCTCATTTACCAGGGTCCCTGTTAGGGTATCAGACCATGTTGAATGTCTGTACTTGAGTTTGGGGACCAGGGATAGATTGGGACTTCTGCTGGTGTACCGATCGCCCTGCTGCCCTGCAGAATCCCTTACTGAGCTCACGGACTTGGTTGCATGACTTGCGCTGGAGTCTCACAGACTCTTGGTGCTGGGGGACTTCAATGTGCATTTTGGGACCAATCTGTCTGGGGCAGCTCAGGAGTTCATAGCGGCCATGACAACTATGGGCCTATCCCAAGCGGTCTCTGGACTGACGCACACTGCAGGTCACACGCTTGATTTGGTCTTTTACTCCGATCAGGGTGGTGTTCCGTGGGTGGGGACTCCTGTGATTTCCCCATTGTCATGGATGGACCACCATTTGGTTAAGGTTGGTCTTACGACCACTTTCCACCTCTGTAGGGGCCTATTAGAATGGTCCGCCTGAAGAGGTTATTGGATCCGGTAGGATTCCAAGAAGCCTTGGAGGAATTTAATGTTGGCTTTGCCAGTGATCCTGTTGATGCCTTGGTTGAGAATTGGAACAACTTGCTCACCAGGGCAGTGGACACGATTGCTCCTAAGCGTCCCCTCTAACCTGCTTCAAAACTGGCCCCTTGGTATACAGAAGATCTATGAGGGCTGAAGCGGCAAGGTAGGCAACTGGAGCGCAAGTGGAGAAGGACTCGACGCGAATCTGACAGATTACGACATAGAGCACATTTAAAGATCTATGCTCAGGCGATACGTGCAGCAAAGAAGCAGTTCTTTTCTGCCTGTATTGCCTCTGTGAGTTCACATCCAGTGGAGTTGTTCAGGGTTGTGAGGGGACTAGTATCTGCCCCTCATCCCGTGAACCAGAATTTGAAGTCATCAGTTACCCGCTGCGATGTGCTTAAAGAATTTTTTGCAGATAAAATCTCTCGGATTTGGGCCAACTTAGATGGAGACTCCACAATTAATTTGAAGTCTGAACTGGAGGTGTCCGACAACTCCTCTTATGTAACTCGACTGGATCGGTTTTAGTTTGTGACTCCTGAGGATGTGGACAAGCTGCTTGGAGTGGTGAGGCCTACCACTTGCTCTCTTGACACTTGCCCAACATGGCTTGTTAAATCTAGCAGGGAGGCTGTTGTAGGCAGCCTGGTGGAAATCATAAATGCCTCTCTGAGGGAGAGCAGGATGCCTCCTTGTCTTAAGGAGGCAATTATTAGACCTCTTCTAAAGAAGCCTGAATTAGATCCCTCAGAGTTGAGCAATTACAGGCCTGTCTCCAACCTCCCATGGCTGGGCAAGGTAACTGAGAGTGTGGTGGCCTCTCAGATCCAGACGGTCTTGGAGGAAACTGAGTATCTAGACCCATTTCAAACTGGTTTTTGGGCGGGCTAAGGGGTGGAGACTGCCTTGGTCAGCCTGATGGATGATCTCCAATTGGGAATTGACAGAGGAAGTGTGACTCTGTTGGTCCTTCTGGATCTCTCGGCGGCTTTCGATACTTTCGACCATAGTATCCTTCTGGAACATCTGAGGATGTTGGGGGTGGGAGGCACTGTTTTACAGTGGTTCCGCTCCTACCTCTCGGACAGATTCCAGATGGTATCAATTGGAGATTGTTGCTCTTCAAAATCTAAGCCTAAGTATGGTGTCCCTCAAGGCTCCGTATTTTCTCCAATGCTTTTTAATATCTACATGAAACCGCTGGGAGAGATCATCAGAGGATTTGGATCTGGGTGTTACCAGTATGCTGATGACACCCAGATCTACTTCTCTATGTCAACTTCTTCAGGAGCTGGCATATCCTCCCTAAATGCCTGCCTGGAAGCAGTAATGGGCTGCATGAGGGAGAATCAACTGAAGCTGAATCCAGATAAGACGGAGGTACTTATTGTAAGGGGTCAGAACTCCAGAGATGATTTTGATCTGCCTGTTCTAGATGGAGTCACACCTCCCCAAAAGGAACAGGTTTGCAGTCTGGGAGTACTTCTGGATTCACACCTCTCCCTGGTATCTCAGATTGAGGTGGTGGCCAGGGGTGCTTTCTATCAGCTCTGGCTGATACGCTAGCTGCGCCCATTTCTCGAGATCAATGACCTCAAAACAGTGGTACATTTGTTGGTAACCTCCAGACTTGACTCCTGTAATGCGCTCTACGTGGGGCTGCCTTTGTACATAGTCCGGAAACTAAAGTTGGTTCAGAATGCGGCAGCCAGGTTGGTCTCTGGGTCATCTCGGAGAGACCACGTTACACCTCTGCTGATGGACTTACACTGGCTGCCTATATGTTTCCGGGCAAAATACAAAATGCTAGTTATAACTCATAAAGCCCTAAATGGCTTAGGCCCTGGGTACTTGAGAGAACGTCTTCTTCACTATGAGCCCCACCGGCCATTGAGGTCATCTCTGGAGGTCCGTATCCAGTTGCTGCCAGTTCATCTGGTGGCCACACAGAGACGGGCCTTCTCAGTTGCTGCCCCGGGACTATGGAATGTGCTCCCTATTGAGATACGATCCTCCCCATCCTTGACAATTTTTAAATAAATATTTAAAAACCCATCTTTTTACTCAGGCCTTTTCAGCTTCTTAATAATGTATAGGTTTTAATTCTGTGATTGATTTTTAAATTGTTAGTTTTTAATTGTTTTGTTTTATGTGTTTTTATATGTGTTTTAACTGTTTTATCATTGTGAACCACCCAGAGACACGTGTGTGGGGCGGTATAAAAGCGTAATAAATAAATAATATTCCTGGGGCATTGGGGCGGGGTGGGGGGGAATGACTGGATGGAGCCAGCCACCATGAAGAGACCTAGTGCTTCAAGCTCTTCTGCTGCCAAGGAAGGAAGGAAGGGAAGGAAGGAAGGAAGACAGACTGCTGCTGTGGCTGCAGTTGCTACCAAACAGCAGTAAGCCATGACAGACTATCTTCCTTCTAAAACTGCAGTGTTTAATTCTTCACTCTTTGAATCTATTCAGCATCTTTTCTAGAATAATTTTTGAATCCACCCTAAGTAGCTGTACCCAAATCTAGACCTGAAGAATTTGCTATAGGTCTAGGGTCTCTCAGATTAGATGCTGGAGGGTGTGCTATAGTGTTTTGAGCTGGAAAAGCTGGAAGCTTCAGTTTGAAGTGCAGCAAGCAGAAGGGATAAAGCTCTCTGGAAATGGTAGGTTAAAAAGATTTTGTCTCAGAAAATAAGAACATTATTTCAAAACAAATCATAAGCATAGGGGTCCATTTCCCAGCACTCCACATTTCAAAAGGCAGCAACATCACAAATAATGTAATTCTGGAGCATGTTCCTACTGTCTGAGGAGATACACATAGTTCTAAGATATAGAAGTGCAAGCTGAGAGCCATGCAATTGGAGGTTACAGACCGCAGGCTGGGAAAAACAATTGAAATGTGTCATGCTGCTAAAATGATGCATATTTCAGAAAGAAAGAGTTGACCTATTGGAAACTGTGAACAGGACTGTGATACCTCACAGAAACTTTACTGTGCAGAAATCTACCAGGCTTAATCAGAATGAACTGTAAGACACCAGAGCTAAAAGCAGGGAGGATTGTGGAAGCGCATCACACAGCCAGGAAGGTTTCATAGTGAGTTAAAAAGTGAAAAAAAGTGGTAAACAATCATAGAAAGAAGACATTTCTTCTTCTTCAAACTCTACAGAGATAAACACAATCAAAATGTTGGAACAATTGTCTTTGATACAATAATAATAAGAAATACATATATTCCAACTATCTGGGAAATCTCTGTTTCTGTCTGGTTTTGACTTTGGGAAATGCCTTGTTGCTAATACTGTATGAGTTGCTAAAGGTACCAGAATTAATGCATGATACAAAGAGAAAACTGACAACTGAACAATTCTTAAATATGAGGGACTGAATGAAGTATCTCTAGCCATTCTCTAAGCAGCCTGTCAGATACTACATTTAAGGGTCTGAAGCACAGACACAAAATATTTGCTGAATAGTATAGTAATTTCTTAATTATTTTATTAATTGGATACATTTTTGTTTGATTGCATGTGGCATTTCAATACTTTGGGTGGTAAATCCAATTCACAGAAACTGAAAACAATATTCTGTCCACAACCCTGAATCAATGCAGAGATGCCAGAGATCTCTCAGGTCAGTCTGAAATTTTGAACACACAGATAGTGTCAAAAGCCAAGCTCCATAGAAAAGGTGTCTACAGTTCAACTTCAATGGATCCTGGTGGCTGAAGGAACCCATGAAGTTCAGTATAGCTTGGGTATTTTTTTCTGATGATTATTTCGTAATAAATTTCACTGAAGTTTTACTTTGGGGTGGGGGGGACCCAAAACATGCTGCTAAACATAGCTGAAAATACAAGTTGAGTTTTCCTCAAGAATAAAAGGCATGTATGTCCTAATTACAACTACAACTTCTTGATACATAGAAAATTGTAAAAGGAGATTGCAATAGACCAGAAAGATTAAAAACGTACATCTCTTTTATGAAATATGTTAGATATTATATCTGTATAATTTAGGTTCATTATACAATTAAATTGCTCAATCCCTGCTAGCTTGGCAAAGAGGCACCTTTTAACGTGGTGATTCTCTTTATTTAGCAAGGGGAGAGTAACTGGCCCTATTCACCTCCAGCACAGTACATCCAGTGACTGTTGCTGGTGTCTATCTTATGTTTCTTTTAGATTGTTAGCCCTTTGGGGACAGGGATCCATCTTATTTATTTATTATTTCTCTGTATAAACCGGCCTGAGCCAATTTGTGGAAGGGTGGTATAGAAATTGAATTATTATTATTATTATTATTATTATTAACAATCAGATATTTATTTTTTAAAAAGCAATGAGCATGTGGAGTACACAGTTAACAATCAATGGCGAGACACTTCGACAGGTTAGCATTAGAAGAGGCATTTTCCAAGGGGACTCACTATCCCCTCTGTTGTTTGTAATTGCCATGACTCCTCTTTCACAAATACTAAACAAAACAGGCCTTGGATAACAAGCATCTAAAACATCAAGTAAAATAAACCATCTGCTGTACATGGACAATCTGAAGTTGTATGGAAAGTCCCAGTCAGAAATCGAATCACTGCTAAACACTGTCTGTATATTCAGTAGCGATATAGCAACGGAGTTTGGACTAGACAAGTGTGCTGCATTAAAAATGAACAGAGGAAAAATAAAAAAGATGTTTATGGCTTGTATGGTGTTCCCGCCATTGAGTTTGGACTTGAGGATTTTTCTAACTCTCCTGATGTATTCACTTCCAATTTTTCTTTTAACTTCAGTGTGTGCAATGTTATCAGCCTGGAGAATGCCCAAGTATTTGTGATGTTCTTTCTCTTCCAGGTTCTTGATCTTGCTTCCATTGGGCTGTTCTATTCCTTCTGTTTTTCTTATTTTTCCTCTGTTCATTATTAATGCAGCACACTTGTCTGGTCCAAACTCCATTGCTATATCGCTACTGAATATACGGACAGTGTTTAGCAGTGATTTGATTTCTGACTGGGGTTGTTGTTATTATTATTATTATTATTATTATTGTTATTTCAATTTCTATACCGCCCTTCCAAAAATGGCTCAGGGCAGTTTACACAGAGAATTAATAAATAAATAAGATGGCTCCCTGTCCCCAAAGTGCTCACATTCTAAAAATAACAATACAAGATAGACACCAGCAACAGTCACTGGAAGTACTGTGCTGGGTGTGGAAAGGGCCAGTCACTTTCCCCCTGCTAAATAAAGAGAATCACCACAGTAAAAGGTGCCTCTTTGCCCAGTTAGCAGGGGATAATAAGTTTTATGTCCCTGCACTCAAGTAAATTCTTTCCACATCAACCCACTGATCACAAAAAGTTCATCTAGTATCGGGTTCAGGGTGCATTCTCAGTATGCTGGGTGTCGGCACTCAAAAGAAAAATAAGTTCCCAATACTAGGCATGTTGCTACCATGGAGCACAGGGGGGTGGTTGTCCTCAAGCTGCTGCCTCCCTGAACACTTCCAGGAGCCACCAGAGGCTTGTCCCTGCTCCCCTGGCACATCCAGGGGCCACCAAAAGGCTCTCACCCCACTGCTCCCTCTCTCTGGGGACGACCAGACTCATCTGTATGGCTGTCTTCTGCCCATGGCCACTGGTGGGACAAGTGGCTATGTGGCCGTTCTGCTGCTCCCAGCCGAAGCTTTGTTCAAACACTGGCTGGGTGACTCTTTCTATGCTTCACTCAGTGCAGAAAAAAAATGCACCCAAACAGAACTTGAATGAAGGCACCAAATGGGAATGGTAGAAGTCAGCACAGCCCATCTTGCCTATAGTGGCCATGTCATTGTGTAGATCATATGCTTGCTTGTGCTGACACATGTCCACAAGACAAGCAATGGGGAGAAGGGAGCTGCCAGTATGAGCTTGTCCCATGGCTGCCAGTGAAGTCCCTATGCTTCTGTCCAGTACTCACTGGGGTTGTATATCACAGGGAAAGACTGGTAATGCTGTTAGCATTAATCAAACAGAATGTATAACTGCTGGATTTTTTTGTCTACAACAGCCATGATAAATTTATCTGTCAGAAATCTTACAAGAGTCTTTGTAATTTTAAGAGACACGTTGTATTTCAGAAAATACTGTACTTATTAAAGTTACAAAAATCACTTTAAGAAAATGAAATAATTCTGCTAAATTTAGATAGATTTCTTCCCAACATATTTTCCCTGGAGTCTTACCCTAGATGAAACCTCATGACTGTTAAACTTAGAAAGGTTTGCTGTTTTAGCATACTGAAGGTCATTGAAAGTTACGGTTGTTAAGTTCAGCAGTTCAGATTTCATCTCAACTTAAACAAATCCAATCCTAAATATTTTAAAGCTAATACATCTTTTTCATATCCAATTATTCTGAAAACAAATACATGCAGTACTTTTGTTCAGACGGTGTGGGGACGACGACACAGTTTTGATATTTTTACATGCAGATTAAATACAGCACAATTTCTTGCCCAGAAATGTATCACCTGAAAAAAAAGGTCAAGTATTTTAACTGTAATCTGCCCAGAGACACACAAGTTTTGGGTGGTTGTTAAACAAACAAACAAATAATTGCAAATTCAGATTTCCTGTTCAATGCACATAATCACTTAGATTCTGCAGCAATGCAGTAGGAGCGTATTTAATCCAAGATGCGGAACTTTTCCTTGAGTGATCCTATGGAGAGGCCAGAGTTTTATTTATTTATTTTTACATTTTATATCCCACTCTTCCTCCAAGGAACCCAGAGCGGTGTACTAAGGTTTCTCCTCACAACAACCCTGTGAGGTAGGTTAGGCTGAGAGAGAAGTGACTGGCCCAGAGTCACCCAGCTAGTGTCATGGCTGAGTGGGGATTTCAACGGGTCTCCCCGGTCCTAGTCCAGCACTCTAGCCACTACACCATGCTGGCTGGAGTTGTTATAACATGGTAGCTGCCATCACTCCTCATTCATTTTTCCACTCTGAAAGTACTAAGATGTATAGAAAGAAACTCATCCTCTCAATGCAGATGAAAGGAATGAGCATACAGTTTACTATGTAGCTTATTTATGGTGCAAGATACATGTAAAGAGCCTCCAATTCTTCCTCCTAACAGAGTAATGCCCAGGCATATGGAGAAGAGGAAGCCCTTCCATGAGTCAAGGTGGGATGTTCAGCTCAGGCAGCAGATTACTGGGATACCAGGGAGCCAGCAACGTGCTCTCCAATACCCTGCATTTAAAAGGGGGGCAGGGTGAATCCAGGGGAGGGAGCAGCACTTGGCATCCTGACTCAGGTACACGTAGCTTTTCAGCCCCCACTCATGGAGAGTTTGTTTTTGCAGATGAAAATGCATTCTAATCTATAAAGAAAGCTCCTACATCTGCTAGGCTCTGGATCTGCCATTTACAGCTCTTAAGAACAATCCCATGGAAGTTAAGCTGCCTAAATCCCATTGAAAATGAAATCAATGTGACATAAAATGCACAGTTAAGCACTTACGTCTCATTGATTCCAACAGGCATGAACTGTGCCTTACTTTCATATCATTGCTCACCTTATGTCATTTATTTTACAGTACCTCTGTTAGGTACACCATTAATCTTCTTATTTTACAGATAAAGTCCTGAAGGTAAGAGAATAGTTTGCTTAAGACCTCTCAGTGAATTCATGAGAAAGAATTTCATTCCAGGTGTGCAAGATGCAGATTTCATGTTCACTTTATGAACTAGGAATAAAGACAAATGGCAGCAGTTAGACTAAATTTGTCATGATCAAGCACAATTATTAATGAGACTTAAGTTGGTTATGACCAACTTAAGTCTCATTAGTTTTAGTGTGACTTAACCATAATAAATTTAGTTTGGATACTGTCCTGACATCATAAAGTGTAGTGGAAGTGGTTTTGAATAATATTCACTGCATTTGAAAGCATCCAGGGCAAAGAATGTGAATTCAGATCCCTTCTCCATTTTAAGAATACATTACTTTCTAGGGATGTGGATTTTGTGTTTTGGATTTTGTATTTTGTTTTGAAATGGATTTTGTGTTTTGTTTCGAGCTTGAAACAAAATGCAGACGGCCAAAAAATTTCCTCAAAACAACTTTTGACCCGGTTGTTTTGAGTGTTTTGGACATAGGGAACAATGGGTAAACACCCAATTGTTTCCCATGGGTAGCTCCTAGTAACACCAAAGTGGATTGGGTGGTAGGGCATGATGGGTGATACCTACTACCCAACCCTCAAAAGAAATGGAGAAGCAGGTAATTTTAAACACATTTTAAACCTTTCTGAAAACCCCTCATAGGGTCCTACATTTTTAACAGCCTATCCCTGCTAACTGAGCAAATAGCCACTTTTCAAAGTAGTGATTATCTTATATTTAGCAGGGGAAGAGTAACTGAACCTATTCAACCCCAGCACAACATTCCTCCAGTGGCTGCTGTGGGTGTTTACCTTATCTCTTTTTAAGACTGTGAGCCCATTGGGGACAGGAAACCATCTTATTCATTCATTAATTCATTAATTCATTCATTCATTCATTTTCTATGTAAACCTCTTTGGAAACTTGGTTGAAAAGTGGTATATAAATAGAGGAGGAGGAGGAAGAGGAGGAGGAAGAGGAGGCAGATCCCTACATTTCGAAACTCCCTCCATTTGGCTCCCCCATCCTTCATCCCTCCCACAACCAATGGGGGCACAGTTGCCCATGACAACAAGTGATTTGTATGAAAACAAGCCAACCAAGGAGGTTGCAAGCCAGAAAACCAACCAGCAAAGGTAAAATAGGCCCTCAAAATGACACTCCTTGGAAACCTTTCAAAATGTCAAAACATTTTGAGTTGCAACATTCTGAGCTTGAAACAGGCCCTTTATTTAAAGGATGTTTTGTTAAGCTCGAGACACTCAAAACAAGTGGAAATGTTCTGAGTCTAAACATTCTGCAAATCCCTACTACTTTCACCAAAACTGCATCCTACTATCAATTTTGTGGGGGAAATAAGTCAATGCAAAAATGGGTGCTATTACATTTAAAAAAAGAAAAGGTGCAATACTGTCGTCGTTGCCACAGGTGGGTTGGTGTGAAGGAGTGGCTATTTTTCTCTCTTTCTGAGTGTGTGTGGAGAAAGGCAATCTTGCAAGTCTCTCCAGTTGTTGCCAGTATTGGAAGAGAGCACAGTCAGATTCTGAAATAAGCAGACAGGAATTTAAATACACATCTTCCTTCCAATAATCTGCTGCCTGAGATGACCACCTCACACCACTTAATGGAGGCTGTCCCTGGGTATAGTGCAAGTCCTTAGCCACTCAAGGGCTCGCGAGCCCAACCCAGTTGCAAAAAAAATATGAAAGGAAGGGCCATACCAAAAAACTTTAAAACAAACAAACAAAAAGCTTTGATTTGTGTTAGGCTTTACTGCTGTACTAAAAGGTAATTTTAAAAAAGCCTTGCTAAATCAGCAACTTTGGGGATGAAATGCAGGCCCCAGGAAGACATTTTCCCTTTCTACATTGGAGGCTTCCATTTTTCCTGAAGCTGATCTGGAACCTGCCGGGAAGAAGCATGTCCACTTTGGAAAATGTTCCATCCCCATCCCTATCTGACATCCTGGTTCCTGCCCAGATTCCACTGCCCTACACTTAGTGACTATGGATAACACAGAATTAATGTTTCCCCAATCTAGAGAACTGACAGACTAAGTAAAAGAGGAATAATTAAAATGCAAACAAGGCTAAATTAAAAAATAATAATTCTGGCAAGAAAGCAGGCAGCACAGAAAAGCTGGTGGTATGCCATAATGGTAGAACCACTTCAGTACTGCAGATGTGGATTATTTTACCATATCTTGGTGTCTTGGTGGCACCTTGAATCTGTTTTAAATTGATGCTTGTTGCTTTTATTTGATAAATTTTATATGGATTTTTATGTGTATAATAAAAATCATGTTGTGTATCACGTCAATATTTTAGGTATGTTTGATGGGTGTTTCCTTTCAGAAGACTACAAGAAGTCAGAAGTGAACCTAATAGGAGATATTTTTAGTGTTCCTTACATAAAGAGTCTGTATTTTTGCTACAACACTGTCTTTTGCTCACCATCTTATCTGTTGTGCTAGTCAGACCAGTGGGCTCATCCTCACCTGTACGATTCAAGCTCTCCTAAGTTTTTCGACAACATGTTATGAAACAAGGGATGAGATGGTCCCTCAAAGACACTCGTACACAACATTTTATTGCAAGCTGCCTTGAGAAGTGTTGTGCTTGAAAAGTAGAACATAAATTTATATATAACTCACTATATAATAAATGGAGTGGATGTCAGTCCATTTCCAGGCCCAATTTAAAATGCTGATTTTAATCTTTCAAGCCTCAAATGGTTTGGGACCAGGTTACCTGAAAGAACATCTTACCTCATATTCTATCTATCTATCTATCTATCTATCTATCTATCTATCTATCTATCTATCTATCATATTGTTATACGGCCTAATATGTACATCTCTAGGCAGTGTACAAAATTTAAAACAATATATAAATATTTTTTTAAAAAACAGATTAAAAAACCCATGTGTTTCTGCAGCAGAAGAAGCTCAAGTAATATAAACATTTGCCTCTCGCTGGGCCCATCTCAATCCCTGCTCCTTTTTCTTAAATCCAGCTGCCTCCTTCTCTACAGCCTCTTTCTCTAGCCCACCTGGGAAATTCATACAATTAGGACTTTAAGCTAAAATGCCTCTTTGCAGTTGAACATACCTTTAATAGGACTGCTTTAATCACACATTTCTTTCCACTGTATCCCTCCCTTCAATAAACCTTTCTTGGATTTTTGAAACTTCAACCTTGCTTCAGTCCAGTTATTTCCTAGGTCAACAACTTTGTGTAAATTTAATCTGACATGGAACTGTCCTACCCAGAGCTAATTTCCCCACACAAAGCCTGAACACAATTTTTGGGGTGTTTACCAATCACCCTGGGGCAGTTCCATTAACAGTAGCCACAGAAAAAACCCAGACCCACGTCGCCACCAAACAAGCTCACAGCAACCTTAACCAGACCTCTCCAGAAGACTGTAATAGGTAGCAGGGTTCATGACAAAGAAGGTGTCTCTTAAATACCATGGTCCCAAAACATTATGGGCTTTATAGGTAATAACCAGCATGTTTTTTGCCTGGAAATACATATGCCCCTACTCAGACCTTAAAATCCTCTACAGAAGCCCTGTTCTATGTGCTCCCACCAAATGAGGTGAGGTGGGTGGCAACTAGGGACAAGACCTTTTTGGCAGTGGCACCCTATTTATGGAATAGCTTCCACAGTTAAACTCACCTTGCACCATCACTATGCTCTTTTAGAGGTAATGTGAAGACCTTTTTTTTCACCCAGGCTTTTTGAATGTTTTTCTCTTTTTACCTGTATTTGTTGGTACTCTTTGTTTGTTTTAATGTGTCTTAATTGTATGTTTTATTTTACTGTTTTGTGAGCCACCCACCAATTTGGTATGGGTCAGCCATATAAATAACATTATTAACAATTAAACATAGAGGCTATTCACACGATTGTAGAAAATCAGGCTAGCCTCCGCTAGCCCGATTTTCTACAATCATGAGAACCACCGGGCTTAGCTGCGAGTCTGGTGGTTCTTGAGTGGGTAACCCGCTCAAGTAGCCCACCCCTTAAACCGGGTTTGCAGAGCAAGTGCGCCGCAAACCCAGGTTTTTAAAATTGTGAGTAGCCACGGCACGGCTCTGTGCCATGGTTACTCATGCATAGACCCCTGGTGGGAGGCTGAAAAGCAGCCTCCTGGCTCGGGGGTCTCCCCAGTATGACCTGAGTGCTCGAGCAGGGCATACTGGAGCTTCTGGGAGCCGCACAGCCCCCAAACTCCCCAGCCCCCGCCGGCTCCATCACAGAGCCGGCAGTCATGTGGGTGGCCAATCCAGCCGCCCAGGGCTCCCGCCCAGGGCTCCCGCCCTGCTCGTGTGTGGGGAGAGAAGGCTTAGTCCACTCTAACCACTCACTCTTACAAACCAGGTCTCACTGATCGTGAGACCTGGCTGGTAATTTATTCTAATGGGATGATTTGCAAGCATAATAGCTTGAGCCAGAGCCAAAGATTCATGCAAGTGAAATAATACAGCATTTCACATTTCAGTGATTTTGTATAGAATTGTAGATACTAATGTATCTAGCATGAAAAGATTCAAGTTTATGAGCAAAATGTTTTGAGTGCAGACTTCGCAAACAGAAAACCCATGATTCAACACCAATGGAAACACCCAGCATTTCGTTTTTAAACCCATTTAACAGCACTGCAGGAGTCCTGCTTATTGCCAGAGAAAAATGAAATAAACTCTACATGTACTTGTACTAATTATGGTGCTAATGTTCCCAAATCAATGTTGCTGTCATGTGTTTAAATACAGTTATTCCTCAAACTAGAAGTCTAACTTGTTATCAAGTCATTGCAAGGACTACTCTCTTACTTTAAGCTAGAACCTTTTGCAGAAAACAAGGCAAAGATGGGCTTCAGAGGAGTTCCCCAAAGAATACTGCCTGTCTGGCACAGGGAGAATCTAGCAAATTTATTTTTAGGTACTCATAGACTGCTCTGGCAGAATTCAGAAGCATCTAAGTCTAGCTTTTGGGATTTCTATAAGGGTACAGCCTCTACTTTTTGCCTCATTCATCCTTTATGTTCTGATAAATATTGCACATTTCAGCCAGCCAGCCAATGAACCTGAATCTTCCTCCACCCCTGAGATCACACCATTATTTTCATTGCTAGAGCAAGTAAAGTATTATGTTAAACTAATAGTATATTTATATGCGATTATATAGAAATATGCTAAACTAATAGTATATTTATATACCCGAAAAGTGACTTGTTTCAGAAAACTGCAATAATAAAGAGATGGCAATGTGTGTCCATAGTATTGTTTTGAGGAGAGAGATCACACCAGCAGGAGGAAAAGAGAACTGTATGATGAAGGCCAAAAGGGAATGTTCTTGTTAGTACACATTTTGAATGAAGCCATGCCATCCTTAGTGCCTCATTGGCTTAACCCTCATCTGGAATCATGATTTTTCATACACAAGTAGAACCTCCTACTCCCAAGTAGTCCCATTAGATACACTGGATGCACCCCCCAACCTTTTCAGGCCACAGAACCCACAATAATTTAACATTTCACTCTAGGGGAGTGTAGCCCCCACATCTAACCTCTTGTGACTACACAGCTCACTGAGAATGTGAGTTCTCAGCTAAGAAAAATGAGCACTTCAAACCCCACATGAATGAGGATCCATACTTCAAGAGCTCAGTTCTCAGCATTTCAGCTGAAAGGACAAACTGTTACCAACCTGAAGGCAATCTGGGAGCTCGTCAAGTGCATTCTACAGGCCAGTCACCCACAATCACCACATCTTTTGCTTGGTTTCTTGTCAGCTCTCCTAAGCACAGACTTCCTGAGTACACACAATACCAATGTATTCTGTTCATCTGAACCAAACACAGATGATAGTGCTTTCTTTTTTGAATGTGGTTACATCTCTGGGGATATGTCTGGCTTGTTGTGTGTCATAGTGCCAATGCATGTCAACCCCTTGCTCAGAAGAGTCCCTGCCAGCAATACACAGGGGGAAATGTTATTCCCCACCACAATTTTTTGAGGGCAGGTTCAGATGAACACTGCCCTGCATACTCAAGAATATCAGATTTGTTGCAAGAACACACTTGCCCTGATGACACTGGTGGATGTGCTCTTGGCACATGGTTCACTTATGTGAGAGGGATGCTCATCTGAATCACTTCTCTACATGTGCTTCAACAAGTGGCCCCAAGTGTTGTTCATTGCTATACAATGACAGTTCAGTGGTTTGCTTGTTTACACACCTTTGCACAGCTGGGGGTGGTCATCCGCTCCAAAATCCAGACAAGGGTAAAAAAAAAGCCACATTTATATTTCTTCACTTATGGCCTCTATTTCCAAAACTTCTTCCAAGGGAAAATGCAATTAAATGGTTCTACTGTATGTATTATCCCCTTAAGTGGTACAGCGGGGAAATGCTTGACTAACAAGCAAAGATTGCCAGTTCGAATCCTTGCTGTAATGTTTCCCAGACTATAGGAAACATTTATATTGGGCAGCAGCAATATAGAAAAATGCTGAAAGGCATCGTCTCATACTGTGTGGGAGGAGGCGATGGTAAGCCTCTCTTGTATTCTACCAAAAGAAAACCACAGGGCTCTGTGGGTGCCAGGAGTCAAAATCGACTTGATGGCACACTTTACCTTTACTGTATGCATTACTATGTTTCCACACCAGCATTAGAAAGCTGATACTGGTGTGAAATGCAACATATATTTGGACTTACACATGCAATAAAAGCATTTAAACATTACTTCCTGCCACAAAAAATCGTAACATTTTAGTCATTCACCTAAGAAATGGCTTTCAAACGTACCCTCACCTGAGACCCATAGAAGTATCTGGCTCATTCTGGTTAACCCAATGTGGAAGAATTGTTTCTTATGAACTTGAAGTGGTTTGTCAAGTCTTGTTATAGTGTTCTAAAATACCAGAGCTAATATTAAATTTTTTTTACAATGAAATCATATCACTCTTAATAAGCTACAAAGTTATCGGGTACTCTTATTTGAATCCTATATAATAAAAGGCTAAGTGAGTGGCCGTGGCTTTGGAACATTGGGGATCTGCGTCCCTGCCTCCCTGGGCTGTTCTGGGCCTGCGCAAAGCGCAGGCCCAGAAGAGCCCAAGGGACACAGGACCGCAGACACCAGTGTCCCACAGCCACGGGCGGCCATTAGCCGGTGTGTGGCGGCGGGGGAAAGTGGCCGAGGCGGCGGCAGAGCCGCCGCCTCAGCCATGAGCTGCGGCACGGCGAGAGGAGGCCGAGGCAACCAGAAGCGGCCGCCCTGAAAAAGGCGAGGGCAATGGCGGCGGGGGAAGACCGAGACGGGGGACAGGGAAGCTGGGCGAGGTGGCGGCGAAGCTGCCAATGAGGCCCCCGCCCGCTCACAGCCGCCGCCGCCGCCTGCTCACCCGCCCTCCCAGCTGCCCAAAATGAAGCTGGGCGAGGTGGCGGCAAAGCCGCCAACGAGGCCCCCGCCCGCTCACAGCCGCCGCCGCCTGCTCACCCGCCCTCCCAGCTGCCCAAAATCACCTTCCCCGCTCCCCCCCCAAAAAGATTAAGGGCCAAAATGGCCCATGAGAAGGTCGCCGCCCCCGCCTATCGCCCTCCCAGCTGTTGAAGACCACCTTACCCGCTCCAGCCCGAGGGAAAAGAGAGGAGCTCACGAGCAGAGCTCCTCTCTGTGCTAAGTCACTGCTCAAACTGCCGCTATGGACGCAAAGGACGCCTATTGCGTCCATTGCGACAGTATAGGCAGCAGCTTAACACAGAGAATAGCTCTGTTTCCGAGTTCCTCTCTTCTCCTTCGGGCTGGAGCGGGTAAGGTGGGCTCCGGCAGCTGGGTGCGCGGGAGGGCGATAGGCGGGGGCGGCCACCTTCTCATGGGCCATTTTGGCCGTTATTCATCCACACACACACACCCCAAAAAAAGTAAAAGCAAAATAAGGAAGAACAAAAACAGAGACAACAAAACAAAAAACAAAAAGAGAGAGGGGACAAGGGTGGGGGAAGAGACAGAAAGAGAGAGAGAGACAGACAGAAAAGACGGGATAGAAAGCTAGCGCCCGTTATCATAACGGGCTTAAAAATACTAGTTATTAATAATACTGGAATATCTGAAGCCTGCCAAGAAATTTGAACGGAATAATTCCTTTCCAGGATAAGGGAGATAACTGCTTATACTTTCAAAGTATGGCACTTCAGATTCTATGGCAGTTCCTTGCAATTCCGTTAATCCAGATATTTGTGATTTCTTTTTCATGAGCATTTCATAGATGAACAGTGAAAACAATGTTACTGAAATGTGTATATTGAAATACAGGGTGAAGCATTAATCAGTGTATAATTATGAGATCCTTTTTAAAATAAAGCAGTTGTTTAGGATTCACTAATACAGGTAGCAGTTTGAATATCTTGAAGGATGTATTTAATTTTGTTTTTTATGAAAAATTAGATGGTATTATATGTTAAACAGATGATGCCACAAAATCCACATTGGCTAGATTTTATCTTATGGAGAATCTTGCTCTTTAGTTCAAAAGAGACATAGGCAGCAAACTAAATGGGTGAAACTAACTTGGTCAAAGTGCTGAATGCCAAGATAACAACTGGACATCTGGTTCTAAGGCTTCAAGATAACGAGGCTGTTCTCACAAGCAGCCAAGAGTGGGCTAAGGCAGCCAAGCCCACTCTAGGCTGCTTGTGAGAAGCAGTGGGAGACAAGTGGCTGCTGCTGCGGTAAACCCACCTGCGGAGCCCTCCTTCAAAATGAGGTTAAGAGAATAAGTGCTCTCTTAACCTCATTCTGTTGGTCTGCCAGCTCCGACTGCTTGCAGCCAGGGCTGGGAGACTGCAAGGTCCTCTTCCGGCATCCGGGGAATCCCCACAATGCACCGTGCACTCGTGTGATGCATTCGGGTGGCAAGGTGCCGCTTCCCATCCCCTGATGCTTTGTGCTACTGGTAGCTACTGGCAATTGTGTGGGCAGCAGGCAATCAGCCCACCCAGGACAAGAAGAGGGATCATCTGCAGGCAGGTAAGTGCTAGCAGCCTTCCGCCCCACTTTCTCTTAAGCCCTTTCTCACTGATCTTGAGAAAGGCCTCAATAATTCTTAAACTATGGCCAACCACAATAAAGCATAAATGATTCTTATACTTGAAAACAAGCTGAAGGTATTTTTGCTCTCAACCTATTTGTGTAATTACTTACAACTTTTAAAATTTAGGTAGAGTGGAATAATGTATGAATACCATTATTTAAATCTGGAGCAAGGACTCAAACCAGTCTGAAAATTTCATCGCACAAACACAATCTTCACAGCTGCACACCCTTCAAGGAAGGTTATATCTTAATACAAGGGACAAAATGTCAATGGCACTATGAAATGCAACTAAACACTTAACTTTTATTTTTTATTTTCCCCATATAGTTCTGAATTTTGAAGAGAAAAATAGAATATCTGCAGCAATATGAACATATAAAGTGAAGATTTCTCATCTGTTAATGGTACTACCAGCAAAGGGTCAGTTTCCAATCAGTTTTATAACAGCAATACCAAGCTGGTCAAAGTTTTTCTTTTAGTGACCTCAGAGAATAGAGAATTTGACCTCTATCTTCTATTTTAAGTTGTTTCTTATTTTTGTAGCAGTATAGCCCAAGGGAACTACTATCAGTATTTAGCCACACAAAAACAAATTGAGCTTGCAAGGATGGAATGGTAAACCATCATTATAAGAATTGTTTAAGCAATAGTGACATTTTGTGAAATACCACCATATGAAATTTCACTTGAGTGAGCCCCTGGTGGCGCAGTGGTAAAACTGCCACCCTGTAACCAGAAGGTTACAAGTTCGATCCTGACCAGGGGCTCAAGGTTGACTCAGCCTTCCATCCTTCCAAGGTCGGTAAAATGAGTACCCAGAATGTTGGGGGCAATATGCTAAATCATTGTAAACCGCTTAGAGAGCTCCGGCTATAGAGCGGTATATAAATGTAAGTGCTATTGCTATTGCTATTTATTTATGAAAATTATGATGTTAGCTATAGAGGTGTGACACCCAAATGATTGAACAATATGCACATGTAATATGTGCAAAAGTAATTGTTACCACATAAAGTATAGACACAGCTTCTAGAAATTGTGATATTATTAAAAATGTAAAATATCAAATCAGAAGAACATGGATGAAAATATATATAGACTGATAATGAGGCAATTTTCATGATTGCCAGGGTTGGGCTGGGAGGGTGTGTGTGTGTGGGTGGGGTGGAGGCTGCTCTTAACCTACCTTCCCTGCAGATGACCAGGGCAGAAGGACCTGGGGCCGGAACCTGTTCAGGCCTCCGGATATTCCACAATGAAATGTGTGACATGTGCGTTGCATTGGGGATTGCCCCATCAGACAGGCACTCTTTGTGCCCATCTCTGTGTCTCCTTGGGTTGAACTCAGTCTGAGGAGACACACGATACCTGGTAGCTGGGGTAAGGGTGCAACTGCACCCTTAGCCTCAGCTAACAGCCAGGTTTCTTAAGATGGTTAGGCGGGTAAAGAGCGGAGGGATCCACGAGGATCCCGCTGCTTCTCATGACCAGCCTAACCCAAGCTGAGCTCCCCAGGCTGGGTTAGGTCATGAAAACAGCCTCAATGCGTATCTTACCCAATTGTCAGGATAAAATTGGAGTAAGGAGGGGGAATGATTTATTTGCAAGGTGAAGGACATGCTAGCTCTAATCACCTATTTTTATGTGAACTGGCATTCTTGGCAGTCAGTGCCCAGACCCGCCCCCCTACACACTCACACTGGTCTTGAAAGCTAGCATGTCATTCCAGGATCCTTTAATAAACTTGTGACCTATTTAATCCCAGTAATTGGCATCTGCCTCTTTATTTCCTTTCCCATGCAATATCCCTATATTGTCATTTTTAAATCAATAAAATGTATTAGTAGTGGTAGAAAAAGCATTATAAATATTTATTACTATCGTATTGCAAAGATAGATGATTATATAAAAGAAAACAAAGGAGACTATCAGATAACTACTATTTACACTTGCTACAGAAAAGGCAAACATTTCACATCTTGTTCCCTTGGTATATTGAAAGTTTGGCTGAGGGCAGGCAAGCAGAACAGGGAAGGTACAGGATTTGTTTTTCCAATAGTTCAGAAATGAAGGTGCATGTGCATTGCTCTTTTGACTTCAGTTGGAAATAAATGTTGTGATCTTCAGAATATTTACAGTGCAATGTTGGTTTTATAATGTCATAGTTCAAGGGGTGCTTCCACACTAGGGACCTTTAGCACTGCTGAGGCATTGCTGCTTCACCAAAACAAAAACTAAAACTCAATGTGAAATTGTTTCACACCACATGACACTGAAAAGAGCATGATTTTCTCTATTAAACTATGTAATGTCTATGTAGCAGAGAAGATATCTATCTATCCATCTATCAATGGTTTTGGAGTGCAACTTTACTTTTCAAATACATACTTTTTTTAAAAAAAAAGTTAGCAACAATGGAGTGTCAGGGTACCCAGATGGCTAGTTCAGTAAGATCCAGTGTCACCAGCAATTTAGTTGTTTGACCTCTAGGTTAGCCTGTAGATACTGAGCTTCCTTTTCTTCTAATGGAGTGTCTCTGTAGGCATTACCTGGGTCCAATATGAGCAATATCCTTGGAAGCTGCAGGTGTGGCTGCCTGTCTCTCCCTCCATTCCCTTTTCCTCTCAGCCTCTAGATTAGCTTCTATGTAAGGCCTTTTGAGGAAGGCAGGAAACTTTGCACAAATCACATAGATTTCCTGCTCTCTTGAGCCTCAAAGAAAAGGCAAGAAACTAGGGCACAGAAGCTTTTAAAGCCTGATTTCCTCCTGATTACACTCCTCCCTGTGAGAACATGGGTTGTTACCAGTTTTTTTTAATTTTTATTCTATTTTTTAACACTTTATATCCCGCTCTTCCTCCAAGGAGCCCAGAACGGTGTACTACATACTTATGTTTCTCCTCACAACAACCCTGTGAAGTAGGTTAGGCTGAGAGAGAAGTGACTGGCCCAAAGTCACCCAGCAAGTATCATGGCTGAATGGGGATTTGAACTCGGATCTCCCCAGTCCTAGTCCACCACTCTAACCACCAAACCACGCTGCAGTTTTACAGCTGCACAATCCTCCACCACCAATAGATCTATTACCAGTTTTGCTCTGAAGTTTGGTAGTTACCAGACTTCATGACAATGCTGAAACAGTACAGATATGTTTGTTACAAGCAAAGCTATGTTTTATTTAAACACACACACACACACACACACACACACACACACACACACACACAAAGATTTAAAAGTGAAAGGCAGTGGTTAGCACCTCAACAGATTTGATGGCAGTGATCTTCCCTTAGGGAGTTAATGTTCTGAGAATGGGAGAGACTTGCCTCTAATAAACAGGTTGGTGCTGAAGGACAATGTTGCAGGCACAATAGATGCAGACATTAGGAAACAGGAGTCAGAGAGAGGGGGAGAAAAAGTTCTATAGCTACCTGGCTTGCAGCTTTACCTTGTGCTGGAGCACTTAGATGGGAGATTCACCTGGCAAGGTAAAACTCTGGGCAGCTAGGCTCTTGACTTACAAGGAATTGAGGGACCCCAAAATAGTGATTTCAGATAGTGATTTCAGCTCAGAGATTCTCAGTTCAAAAATTTCTAGGACTCATTCATCTAATTCCAAAACGTATTCTCATGAAAATGAGATACTAGAAAAATATGCCTGCAAAAATGTAGCAAAATAATATAACATTCAAAATACTCAAAAGTCAGCTGTCATTTTGTAGACATAATGAAATATAAGTGTATACAATTAAATTTGGAGCACTCTAAGAAGTCCATGGTTACAAGACTTTTAAAACCACAGGTTAAATTTAAAAAAGGAATTATGCTCACTGTTATAATATAAGAAAAAATTGTAAGTAATGTAAGAAAACATTATAGACTTCAAACATATGAGGGCCCCTGCCCTGTACATATCTTCACCTTCTGCTATAAGCACTGCACACGAACAAACCAATAACTTTCTGAAAAAAATACTGAAAGTATTATATAATAAACACCATAGAGTGAATACATGTACATGTATTTATTATTATTATATTTGTATATTGTATAATCAAGGCTCTATAGGCATGCAAATACAGATAGAGAGAAAGAGAGAGGGATATGTTTCATATGTAACACCACTGCCATGTCAGTAAGCCAGGAAGTGGATGTTCCTGGCAAGAGCATGCTCCCAGTGGGTGTGTTCTAGGAATTCACTAACTACCAGCTCCTGCACAAGGTTATTGAGGTTGTACCAAGATTCTCCACCCAACTTTAAATCTAGGTAACAAATCTTGGGCTAAAGTTGGTAAGAGAGCACAGGAACTGGTGATTGTCAGGTTGACATGACAAGCATGCAGGAAGTGCTTGCTCACCAAGAACCTCTGGTTCCCAGCTTACTAGTCGTGTGCAAGCATGCATTCCCCCTGTGTTAAGCAGGATCCGCCCTGGTTTGTATTTGAATGGGAGACTACATGTGTGAGCACCCTGGTTTGCATATGAATGGGGGCTACATTTGTGAGCACTGTAAGATATTCGCCTTAGGGGATGGAGATGCTCTGGCAAGAGCATCTGCAAACCTGCATGCAGAAGGTTCCAAGTTCCCTCCGTGACATCTCCAAGACAAAGCTGAGAGAGACTCCTATCTGCAGCCTCGGAGAAGCCTCTGCTAGTCTGCGTAGAAAATACTCTCTTTTTACAGTATATTAGCTTTTTGGAGCCCAGTACAGTTTCATTATCAACCTCTTTTTTTTTTTAAAGAACCTTATAGAATCCATTTTTCCACTATTAACTCAAGGACAAAATCTTTACAAGCTATGTCAAAATAAGCTTTTTTTAAACTGTGTATTGAAAAATTGCCAATGAGATCATTGTAAGCAGCTTAAGAACATAAAAACATAAGAACAGCCCTGCTGGTTGAGACCCAAGGGCCATCTAGTCCAACAGATGCCTCTGGGAAGAAAACAGGCAAGAGTTGAGGGCATGCTGTTGCTCTCTTGAAACTGCTATTTAGAGGCAGCATGCCTCTGAGACTGGAGGTGGTCTATAGCCCTCAGACTAGTGGCCATTGATAGATATGTTCTCCATGAATTTATCTAAACCCCTCTTAAAGCCATCTAGGCTGGTGGCTCTCACCCCATCTTGTGGCCAAGAATTCCACAGGCTAATTATACGAATACGACAAATATTTATATACCACTTTTCAACCAAAGTTCCCAAAGCGCTTTACATACAGAAATTCATTCATTCATTCATTCATTCATTCATTGCTTAATTGGCTCACGGTCTTAAAAAGAAATATAAGAAAGACACCAGCAACAGCCACTGGAGGGATGCTGTGCTGGGGTTGGATAGGGCCAGTTGCTCTCCCCCTGCACAATAAAGAGAATAACCACTTTAAAAAGGTGCCTCTTTGCTCAGTTGTGAAAACTCTCCATTTATACGTACCCTCTGTTTCCTGTCATTCAAACAGTTAGCAATACACACATGTATTTGTCCCCTTATCTCATGACTGCTAGGTTTCCTCAGGAGTCTTTGATGAGGAACTTTGTCAAAAGCTTTTTGGAAGTCCAGGTAGACTATGTCAACTGGATCACCTTTATCCACACACTTGTTAACACTCTCAAAGAATTCCAAAAGGTTTGTGAGGCATGATTTGCCTTTGCAGAAGCCATGCTGGCTCTCTCCCAGCAGGGTCTGTTCTTCTATGTTCTTTACAATTTTATCCTTGAGGATGTTTACCATCAGTTTGCCTGGAACTGATGTTAAGCTGACCGGCCTGTACTTTCCCAGATTACCCCTGGATTCCTTTTTGAAAATCAGTGTTACATTGGATACTTTCCAGTCCCCTGGTGGAAAGCCCGATTGCCTGGATAAGTATTTTAGCAAGGAGGTCAGCAATTTCACATTTGAGTTCTTTGAGGATTCTTGGATGGATGCCATCTGGCCCTGGCAATTTGTTAGTTTTCAGTTTTTCCAGACAGTTTAGAACATCATCTCTTGTCACTTCTATCTGACTCAGTTCTTTAGCCTCCATGGCTGGAAAGCCTGTTTCAGGAACAGGTATATGCTCAGTTTCCTCTGCCGTGAAGATGGATGCAAAGAACTCATTTATCATCTCTGCAACCTCCATATCCTCCTTAACCCCTTTCACTCCCTCATTGTCTAATGGTCCAATTGCCTCCCTGCAGGTTTCCTGCTTCTGATGCATTTCAAGAAGTTTTTGTTATTCCCCTTGATACTTTTAGCTAAATGTTCCTCAAACTCTCTTTTCACTTCCCTTATTGTTACCTTGCATTTCTTTTGCCAGAGTTTGTGTTCCTTTCTGTTCTCTTCATTTGGACAGGCCTTCTAATTCCAGAAGGAAGTCTTCTTCCCTTTTATGTCTTCCTCGACTTTACCTGTTAGCCATGCTGGCATCCTCCTGGACTTAGTGGTACCTTTTCTCCTTTTAGGTATACAATCTAACTGGGCTTCTAGTATTGTGGTTTTGAGTAAACGCCATGCATTCTGGACCAAAGTGACTCTCCTGATTTTTCCTTTCAGTTTTCTTTTCACCATACTCCTCATTTTGGAGAAGTTTCCTCTTCTGAAATTCAAAATGTCTGTGTTAGACTTCCTTGGTGATTCTCTCCCCGCTTCTTTCCATCCGTTCAGTTGTGTTTGACTCTCGGTCACTCTATGGATCAATGCACTCCATGCCATCCTATCTCGTACAGCTTCCTTTAATTCCACCATTATAATTCCGGTGTCATTTTTAATAATATCCAGCCACCGAGTACAAGGCCATCCCTGTCTTCTTCTTCCACTGATCATTCCTAGCATAATTGTCTTTTCGAGTGAATCAGCTCACACAACATGCCCAAAATATGCCAGTCTTTGTTTAGTAATCTTGGCTTCTAGTGATATTATTGGTTTAACTCAATCTAAAACTTCCTTATTCATGATTCTTGCTGTCCATGGGGTGCACAACAGTCGCCTCCAACACCGCACCTTGAAAGCATCCATCCTTCTCCTATCTGTCTCCTTCAAAGTCCAAGTTTCACAGCCATATGTAGCTATTGGAAATATTATTGCATTGACTAGTCTGCATTTGATTGGAAGACTAATATCTTTGCTCTTCCAAATTTTACTCATGCTGATCGCTGCAGTTCTTCCAAGTGCTATACGCCTTCTGATCTCAGGGCTGCAGTCACCACATTGATCGATTTCAGAGCCAAGAAACATACATTATTTTACTACTTCAAGTATCTAATTATTGATCTTTACTCGGACTTGTTTTATTCTCTGCAGCTGTCAATATCTTTGTTTTCTTGATGTTAAGATGCAATCCAAATTTTTCACTTTCATCTTTAATTTTTTTTTAAATTAGCCACTCTAGATCTTTCTTGCTTTCCACAAGCAATGTCGTATCATCTGCATATCGAAGGTTGTTCATATTCCTACCACCAGTGTTCACTCCAATAGCAGATTCTTCCAAATATGCATTTCTCATGACCATTTCTGTGTACATGTTAAATAGTGAGGCAGACAGGATGCAACCTTGATGAGTGCCTTTCCCAATTTTTAAACACTCTGTATCTCCATATGCTGTTCTTACCATGGCTTCTTGATCAGAGTACAGCGACTGTATAAGCTGGATGAGGTATAAGGATATTCACATTTCTTTAAGGCAATTCCAGAGCTTATCATGATCAACACAATCAAAAGCTTTTGTATAGTCAATGAAGCACATATAGAGGTCTTTGTGATATCGTTTCGCTTTTTCCATCATCCATCGAAGATTGGCAATATGATCATGCGTTCTTCTTTCTTTTAAAAATCCAGCTTGTACATCTGGCATCCCTCTAACGACAGTTGGATTCACACATTTTTTAATTATCTTCAAAAGAATTTTACTCACATGTGGTATCAGGGCTATGGTGTGATAGTTTGAGCATTCTTTTGTTTCACCTTTCTTTGGTATTGGTATAAATACAGACCTTTTCCACTCTTTTGGCCACTGACAAGTCTTTCATACACTTTGACATAGCGCTGTCAGTACCTTTATTGGTAAAACTTTCAATAACTCTACTGGTACTCCATCAACTCCAGGGGCTTTGTGGTTAGACAGCTTTTTGAGTGCCCAAAGAACTTCCTCCTCCAGAATATCTAGTTTCAGTGCTAGTAGGTCCTCTTTCCATCTTATAACGTGACTTTGATTTTTACTTGCATAAAGTTGTTCTGTGTATTCCCGCCACCTTTATCTAATTGCTTGTTGATCATGTAATTCCTGCCTATCGTCCTCTAACCACTGCCTTCCTTGTCATAAAGAGGCTTCTTACCTTTCACACATAAGCAAAGCACTCCCTTATATGACCTCTCTTAACTGCTTCCTCCATTTCCTTACAGTGTTCAGACCAATATTTTTCATTATCTTTTCTCACTTCTCTCTGAAACTCTGCATTTAATCTTCTGATTTCTTCCCTGTCACCAAAAGCTTTTGCTTTCCTTCTTCTTTCTGCAATTTTAATTGTAACATCTGATATCCACTTAGCCGATTTCATTGGCTGCTTATATGCAATATGTTGATGGGCTACTTCAGTGACAATTGTCTTTATTTCCTCCCATAGTTCATCAGATTGTCTTTCCATGATGTTAAACAATTCAAATCTGTTCTTAACTTCAACCACATATGCCAGGGGAATCTTCTCAGCATCAAATTTCTGAGTTGTGAGTGATCGTTTAACACTGAAGCATCTTAACTTCACCTTAGCAACTAGCAGTTTGTGATCTGATCCACAATCCGCACCAGGGAATGTTTTGACCGCAAGAATAGAACTTTTCCACTTCTGTTGGCATAAAATGTAATCAATTTGATTTCAATATTCCCCATTTGGTGAAGTCCAAGTGTATAATCGCCGCTTAGGCTGCTCAAAACACGTGTTCATTATACGTAACTGTTGTTCATGGCATAGCTGAATCAAACATTCTCCTGCCTTATTTTGTTCACCAAGGCCATACTTGCATACAGTCTCCGATTCTGCCACTTCTCCCACTTTCGCATCGAAGTCTCACACAGTATAGGCAATATCTTTCTTTGGTGTCTGTTTCAGGGCTTTCTGAAGCTCAGCATAGAATTCATCAATTTCCTCTTCTGAATCCACAGTGGGTGCATAGATTTGCAAAATTGTTATATTATGAAATTTTTCATTTATATGTATTGCCATTATCCTATCGCTGTTCAAAAACTTTATATGGCTCTACCTATTTTTTCCTGAATTATAAAGCCCACTCCTCTTCTTCTGATGGTATCATTGCCAGAGTAGCATACAATATGATCATCAGAGTTGAAAAAGCCACTTCCAATCCAGTGAACTTCACTGATCCCTAATATATTGATGGTAAGCTGATTCATTTCATTCTTAATGATGTTCAACTTTCCTAGATTTAACCCATTAACATTCCATGTTCCCATTTAAAAAAACTTCGAACAGCACAAAGATCTCTTTTCGCTAGAAACTACATCAGCAAATGGGGGGAGATTAAGATTTTTCCCATCCAACTCTCTCGCATTTTCGAGTTGATCCATAAATTTTTTGGCAAAAAAATACTAGAGTAGGTTGCCAGGTCTTCCTCCAGCTCTCTCCCCGCATGTATGCTGAACTTGATCACACTATGCTCACTGTTCCCTAAAGGGTCGATGACACTGACATCATGCACCAGGTCCTGGTTGCCACTCAGGATTAAGTCCACAGTTGCCTTCTCTCTGGTTAGTTCCATGACCAAGTGTTCTAGGGCACAGTCATTCAGCGTATCTATAAATTTGACCTCTCTGTCATGACCTGACTGTGAATGTACCCAGTCTATGTGTGAGTAATTGAAGTCACCCAATATTACAGCCCTGCCTCTCGTGATGCCTCCCTGATTTCCTCCTGCAACTCCCAGCCACTGTCACCATTTTGATCTGTGCACATGCCCAGTAGCATGTTTCTTTTCAGGCCTTGTATTGTAATCCACAGGGTTTCTGTGGAGGACACCAGACCACCTAGGTTTTCTACCTTGTTAGATTCTATTCTTTCTTTAACACACAGTGCTACTCCACCTCCAAGGCACCCCTCCCCATCCTTTCGATAGAGTTTATATCCAGGGATAACAGTGTCCCACTGGTTCTCACTGTTCCACCATGTTTCTGTTATACCCACTATAGCTATTTCTGTGTTAGCAACGAAGCACTCCAGCTCACCCATTTTGGCTCGGAGGCTTCTGGCATTGGCGTATAAGCAACTATACGCTGAATCTCTCACCTGGAGTATGCTATCTTTCTTTTGACTCTTTGACCGCTGGCAAATCCTTCTGTATGCTCTTTATGTGGTTCTGCTCTGTCCCCTTATGTTTTATCTGAATCCTTTGCCCCCCTTGCAGTTTAAAGAATGGCATTTGCTGAACAGGATACTGCCCAGTTCCTGTGGGCTATTCCCCAGGCATCATTTCAAAAGCTGCTTTGCAACCTTTTTTTATTTTAAGTGCCAGCAGTCTGGTTCCATCTTGGTTCAAGTGCAGCCCATCCCTTTTGTCCAGGCCTTGCTTGCCCCAAAATGAATCCCAGTGCCTAACAAATCTAAACCCCTCCTCCTGGCACCAATGTCTCATCCACACATTGAAGCCCCTCAGCTCTGCCTGTCTCGCTGTAACTGCATGTGGAATAGGATTTCACAATAGCATTTCTGAGAATGTGACCTTGAGGGTCCTGGACTTCAATACACTACCTATCAGCCTAAATTTGGCTTCCAGGACCTTCCAACTACATTTCCCTACATCACTGGTGCCGACGTGCACCATGACAGCTGTCCAGAGGCGTAACTATAGGGGGGGCAGGGGGGCACGTGCCCAGGGCGCCATCTTTTCTGGTCACGTGGGGGGCGCTGCCATGACAAAAAATTTTTTTTAAATTTTTTTTGGTTAATTTTTTGTTAATACAAATGTTTCCTGCTCAGTGCAGCAGCGCTGCAGCAGTCAAGGGAGCGCGTCGGTGCCCCCTCCCCCATGAGCGGTCCCTTCCGCGCCACCTGCGGGCCCCCCATTGCTTTGCTGTCGCCTGGCGACCAGTCAGTGGCCTGGCTTCGCGGCGGCAGCAGGCACTTGTGAGGAAAAACCTAAGTATAATGTAGTATGTTGGGGGCGTGGGGGGGCGCCATTTCAGTGCTTGCCCCGGGCGCTGTTTTCCCTAGTTACGCCTCTGCAGCTATCTCCTCCCCAGCACTGCCTAAGACACTGTGCCGGTAAGTCACCATGCAGTCAACACGCGGGCCACAAATCCATCTCTCTATACCTCTAATGATCTAATTACCCACTACAAGGAGGCCCCCACCCCCTGGAGGAGTATGCCCTGTGCAAGAAAATATGGGCTCTTCATCCATGGAAGGGGTCCCTTCTAAAGAAGCATTTCTTTCTTCCTCAAACTGATGCCCTCCTTGCCCGAGACCTTCATTCTCCCTGACAGCAGAGGAGCTATCAGCCCTGGAATGGAATGCCTCTACCATGTCCCTGAAGGTCTCATCCACATGCCTCTCTGTCTCTCTGTGCTTCTCCAGATCCACCGCCTTGGTCTCAAGGGAACAAATTTGTTCCCTGAGAGCCTGGAGCTCATTGCACCGAGCACACACCCATGACTTCTCCCATGAGGCAAATAGTCATACATGTGGCACTGTGCAATAAACTGGGAAGTGCCCCCTCGACTGCTGACTTTCTATCTTCATACTGTTTTTGTTGGCTGTTTACAGTATTTAAAGATGGTTTATTAGAAAGATAGGTCTCAGCTGTAATGGTCAGCTACTTAACTGTCCAAACAGACTTTCTCAAGAATATGAGGGAGGTTCATATTCTCTTCTCCATCGGGCTCTTTGTGATCACAAGGGTTTGTTCCAGGCTCCCCTGCACACTTCCCGCTAAACTCCTGCAAACGCCAATGTCCAGTTTGCTATCCCTGTCTGCTATGCTCTGTTTGCTATGCTTTTGGGCCTTCACCTCTTATGTAGAGAGTAGTCTTCCAACTGAGACACAGGATGTGGGTCAAAGGAATGTGGGGCCTCCCACAGCCCTAGCTGACTCCAACCTCTCCAGGCAGAGACAAACAAAAACACTGGAGTTTGCTAGCCCTGGCAAATCACACACACACACACACACACACACACACACACACACACACACACACACACGGTCTTATCCCTTAAAGAGAAATCAGCCCTAAAAATCTCCCCTCCTCCTGTTAGTTAGTTTGAAGGGAGGGAAGGCTAGATGTTGTTCTGTTTAAAAAAGCTTGCTCACTTCCTCAAGCTCTGTCTGCTCTTCACAGAGTAGGCTTCCAACTCAAGTCAGGAACTTAGTCAGGGACTAAGTTCCTTTTCTGTGTTTCCCCATAAAGTGACCTGAAGCAGTAAATAGATTATTTCAAAGAAAGCAAAAGTTACATGCCAGCACTAGGAACTACTTAGCTGATGCATATAAAAATAAACTTTTATAATCCCATAATCACTGTGTAATGAAATACAGCATTTTTTTAAGCAGATCAAAGATGACTACAAGTTGGTTCTAATGTGATTAAAGTGGTCCGTGACAGAAGAAAATCCCATGAATAAATCTAGTTTATGCCCTACATTATATTTCCTTCTCTAACAACTTCAACTTATTCAATTCACATTTTATTTTATCTTTGGATCTTGATTCCCCCACCCACCCACCCACCCCACCCCGCAATTCTCTTGGGTAAAATGCTGTTTTGTCTTTAATCTCCTACATCAAGAGGAAGACAAGAGAGTAAATATGGCATTAAGGAGACCCATATTATTCTTAAAAAGGGAAAGATGTGGGACAAAACATCACTCACTACCTTAGGATGCTATTGGTTGGAATCAGAGCAGGCAACCTCCTCTCCATTCCCAATCTTCTCACAACCACACCCATGTAAAGATGTTGAGAAGCCTTTACATTCTGCAAATGCACCATCCATGCAACCAGATACAGATATTACTGACAAAACAATTAATGCTAAACCACACAGGCCACTGCGATAAAGCACCACAATTCAAAGAAGATATAGGTGGATTTCCGTGCTCAGAAACAACTCTACTAAGCCTCATGTCATATACAGTAGTTATCAGTATATGGCATAGTCATGATTCCACAGTTTCACAGGGCATACAAGTAGTATGAGACACAAATGCCACCTGTTTCCCCCATGAAATTATCCTGGAAACACACACAAAATAGTGTGCTCAACCCCTTTCTGTTTTGGGTGTTTGCACTCCCTAGGCCTACTTATGAGAAAGGCCAGTCACCAGGGTCAATAGTGCTCCAGTTTTAGGAGAGAAGAACCAGTAGAGGGGAGGGAAGAGAAGAAAACTGCCAAGCAAAAACTCTACTGATGACTGATGGCAAAACATCCCCTTCTCCTGCAGACGGCTCACAAGAGTGACAGGCCATTGGGGCTCAGTATTGAGCCAGGTTACTGTACGAAGAAAAGCAGTGGGGATGAGTAACCTAGCTACTGTTCTCTCAGTCTTGGTGGCTGTGGCCAAGTTGCTGTCAGAGCATGGCCCCTGCCAGCTCATCCACCCATGTGGACATGTACAGGTATTTCCGAGATAAGTTTCAACAATGAGGAGTGTTTGCAGAAAGTACATTATCATAGAGAGATTGGAGAAAGTAAAATGTCTGTGTAAATAATCCCGAAGACTGAGTTCATTTGTAAATGTCTGTAGCTACATAGTACTACATTATGGTAACATAATTAACTTACTACATATGATAAGAGAACACCACAAATCATTACTTAGAAAGCGGTATGTGCTGATACTAGAAAAACGACAATAGCTAAATTTTCCAAAATTGCAGAGCCCTAGTGCTGTGATTGTACAAAAATACTCTATCCTTACCCCGCCCCGCCCCGCCCCCAAAGACAGAGAAAATACAAACATCAATGTTGCTTACATGACTAAATGACAGTGCTGATGTGCTTCTTGGTAATAACCCTGCTGATATGCTACTACCCTTTGAGGGTATCAATTATTAGTCATTAAATCAACTCTTGGGGATCCATTCAGAATATGACTGACATTTTCTGCTTTACATCCTCTCTGCCTTGGTTCATCAGCTACAGGCTAGACAGCTAAAAGATTTGTATTTCTATCAGTTTCTGATATATGAGGTTAGATGAGAGAAATTCTGTTGCTGCTTTTCCTTTAAAATACTTGCTAACAGTGTCCTGTGTAAGATGTTCATCAGGATTAACATACTGCTATATTAAAAATATCCAAAGTGCATAACTAAAGAGGTTTGATGAAACTGCAAAGGCATCAGCAAACTGGGCCACAGAAAAACTCATCAAAACAATTTTTGCACAACTCAGTGTTTTTCACAGATGAAATCTTTATAATAGTGCTGTGTCATGAACACACAAAAACCTAATTTAAATAATGAATATCCAGTACAACAGTGTTTAGCACTGGGCCTTTTGGCCTTTTGACACTAGGAGACATGAGCTTTTGAAGGCACTTGTTCTCACTAGCATAATAAAAGCATATCTGGACTGTACCACTTTAATCCACACATGCAGGCTCACATAAAATGTTTAACCATATAAAAATATTCTTACACAATACACACTTTTCTAACACAGAGAAAACTAGTACACCAGACTAAGATAATTTATTGACATCTAGTTTTGTGTGTAGAAGGATTTTTTAAAAATATATAGGATATTTTATCATGTAAGTCGCCACCCACGGTTTTAGATGGTTCTCATCATCTCAGTAAAAACTAGTCTGGAAACACAATGAGGCTGTTCACATAAGCAACCCTACTCAGGCTTGCACAGCCCTATCTCATGTGGAGCAACAGGATTGGGCCTGATCCCGACCCTGTCCTATTGGGTAGCCCAAGTTTTCCCCTGGGCTGAGGCAGAAGGGCGTGAGTGTGCCCTTCTACCTCACACGACCAGGATACCTCAGATCCTGGTTGTGTGTCTGCTTGGGCTGCTTGCAGACTGAGCAGCCACAGAGCCGACACCTAAAGCACTGGGCAGTGGGAAAATCCCCCAATGGACCATGCTCCTTGGCTGGGTTTCATTTCCCCAGCCTCCAAATGGCTCCCGGCAGTGTGGCTCGTGTGGGCTCACGAATTGTGTAAGCAAAGGACACAGAAAGGTCATCTGGGGAGGGAGGTAGATGTGATCCTGCCTCTTTGTTACCTCGTCCTCGCAACCCAGGACTTGTTACCCAGTCCTCCCAGCCCTGGGTAACAAGGTATGTGTCATGTATATAAACTAACCCTAATATATATATATTCTCTACCATATTATAAATATGATCAGTTTGCAACAATAACTTTGATTTTTCAGTTTCTTCTTCTGAAAATGTCAACTCTCAGTAAAGACTCATTCTTATAAACAATTTATACTGCTGCCTGCCATGCCTAGTCTCTCTGACTGCTTGTCTTTCTGAATGGACTAGTTCAGATTTCAGGCAGTACCATGTGCCATCTTTGAGCCTTGGGAGCATGTACTTGCCTCTCCTCTACCTCAATCAGAACAATTCTACTCCTGATCACAGATGGAAACAAACCAATGTCAGAAGTGATTAAATCACACACACACACCACATGATCTGAGATTTTTTAAAAAGCTTCTTGGCTTGCTTTTTTTTTTAGCTCAAAGGTTTAAATAAAACAAGATTGGTCAGTTCAGACATCACAACCGAACTTGGGTTTGTTTCTAACTGAGCAAAAACTCACATGGAATCAAGTTCCTGAGGCACTACATATATTTATTATTTCATTTCATTTCATTGTATTGTACATATATCCTGCTCTTCTTCCCAGACACCCAGAGCTATGTACCTGGCTATGTTTATCCTCACAACAACCCCATAAGGTAGGTTAGGCTGAGAGATAAGTGACTGGACCAGTCAGCCAGTGAGTCCCATGGCTGAATGAGTTTTTGAATTCAGAACCCTGCAGTCCTGTCCAACACTCTAAACATTACACCACACTGGCTCTTAAATCTGACATGACATCTGAACTAGCCTTTGAGGACATTTACACAATTAAGAACTGTGTTCTTCTCAGGTTTAGGAGGAAGCTGTGTGTGCTCCCAGTATTTGGTTGTGTGGAAGCCTGGGTAGAACTGGGTTGCAGCTACCCACATTTTCCTCCTACTTTGCTTCCACACAACCAAAAATTGGGAGCACACAAAGCTCCCAAACCTGGGTAGAATACAGTTTTTGATTGTGTGGATGACCTCTTTGTCTGTTTCCATGAAGCTTCCATGAAGCTTCCAACCCAAGTGTCTGACGCATTTGGGTTGGAAGCCTCTTTCTCCCAAATGATGGCAACCTAACACACACATCCCTCTACAGGATTTGAACAACTCCCTAATTCAGTGCCATTTAAAAACACGTTTTACAACTGATGCAGTATTTAGTTTTTTTATGTCAGTATCTGAGTGTTATCTGAGAAATCATCTTGGAAGAAAATGTTTTAGCATTGCTTAAAATTCTGCTTCTTTCAGTTTTGAGTGCAAAGATTCAGCTCTTGTATGTAAACAATAAAAATTATTCATCATATGATTATCATTAATATTCATACAGTATGGTTTTATATACATTAATAGGATTTTGCATGCAGTTATTGAATTTTGATATTCTCAGCACTCTAACTGCAAACGCAGGAAACAAAATAGAGAATACAAATTAAAGCAGCTTAATGAATGCAAGAAAAATCTGTATAATTGCTTCTTCACATGCTTTTGTGATAAATATTTTACATTGTTTTCTTGCAAGAATAAGAGTGAACTAGTGTTTAAATAATAAATGATTATGAAGTGCACTATTATATTTAAATTTTATACTAGACTATTTCAGTACTTTGCTTCAAAGAAAAATACCATGATATTTAAACTACTTTGTAGTTTAGAGATTAGTTTGGGGGTAGTGATAGCAGTCAGAGTATTCGTTGTAGTCATTTCATGTCAGCAATAAGAGAACATCAGAAATGACCAGGATCCACAAGCTACCCTACATAAAGCAGTCCCATCTAGATATATGTTTCTCTAGAATGATAGCAGAACAAAATGGCAAATGTAGCTTTCTTGATTTAGAGAAAGGCTTCTTGATTATGGCACTAGCTTTTTTCACCACTATTGGCATCACACTTACAAGTATATGAACTGTTATACTGACTAATACCATTCTTTTCCTTAGTCAGGAAAAGAAATGGCAGTTTACTGTTTTCATTACATATGCTTGGAATTCAGTAGGTTCAGGTTTCTTAAAATTAATGAAAATAACTACTACTTGTTTTACAGATATGCAGTGTAGATGCTTATTAATCCAAAACTCTGGTAATAATGCTAAAAGAAATGAAATGTTTTTTCTAAACTAATAATCTGTTCCCAGAACAAAAATGTGTTATAAAATAGGGCCGATCAAATGGATGAGTTTTCTTTTGTTCTTAACATTAGAACCTGTGTTCTAATGTTCAATTATAATTGCTAAGATGAAATAGAGGTCTTTCACACGACTTTGCTGGGAAGGGTGTGTGGGATGTGGAGAAGGCAGGAACTCACCAGCCTTCCACAGCAGATGAGCATCTACCGTCCTCCCCTCTGCTGTACCACATGCCCACACAAGCAGTGGGATGGCGGAGAGAGAGGCTGAGAGCAGGAGAACTTCCCCTCTCCTGCATCCCCAGGTGCTCCAGGGCACAAGCGCAGCAGCTGCTCTCATCAGAGCAGTAGCCACGCTCAGCATGGATGCTCCTTCCACCTGACTCACTGCCAGAAATGGCGCTGGGCCAGGTCGGGGGGAGATGTTTAACCCAGCAATGATCACCCAGATGCCATGTTAAAAAGTGGGGCTTGGCGTGGGGCAGCGCCAGGAAAGACCTCACTCCCAGTGCTTCACACACACACACAGTCTAATCCTGGCTGGACTACCCTAGCCTGGGTTAGGCTGAGTGTGTGAATACCCTTATACAGTAGCTAGAAAGGTCCATGTACAAATAGGGAGAGTTGACACCCATTCTTTCTTCCAATAGCAATCCCTTTTGCATAAGAATTTTGCTCCAGAAGGTTGCTTCACAACCTTCAAAGGGGGCTTTCGGCAAGTGCTGATGGGAGCTATAGAAGATGGAGCTGAAAGGTCCTTGGGTGCAAAAGGTTGGTTCTTAAGAACTAGAATACTGACAAATGTTAACTATGTATTTGAAAGAGTAACATATTGTCATAACATCTTGAATCAGTGTGGATGACAGCATCACAAACTATGTCATTGAGGATCCCTGTGTGTCACTCACTGCAACTGTACCCAATTTAGTTCAAATGGGTTAGACAGTCCACAAATTAGCCCACTTGTGCCTCAGATATGCATGCCACTGCCAACTTGAATTGGAGTGGATGACATCATCACACACCACGCCATTAGAGCATCCCTATGTGTCCCTACAGCTGTAGCAAATTTAGTTCAAATCAGTTAGGCAATTCACAAGTTAGCCCACTTACACCTGAAATGTTTATGCATCTGCCATCTTGGATCAGAGTGGATGACATCATCACAAACCACGCTGTTGAGGTATCCCTACAACTGTACATGATTTGGCTCATATTGGTCCAGGTGATGTGAAGTTGATGAGGTGGGGGGGACACAGACAGAAACATACAGGGACACACATACAGAATGCTGGGTGATCCCATAAGCCTACTGGAAAGTAGGCTAAAAAGAGTCTTATTGGGCAGCTGAATAAAATCAAACTTTGTTAATAAAGCAGTTTCAAGTTCCAAATTTATTTTATGATGAATGCTTTGCATATAAATCTCCCAAATCACCAAAATTGAATTACGTTTCTTGTTTTAATAAGTCTCAACAAAAATAACCAAATCATAGAACCATACACAATTAAAATAATTCAGTTCAATTTATTGCGATCTTTGATCAAATAAAGATCAAATAAATCTACCCTGAGGGCAAATATCAGTATAAACACATACATGCATATACATATAAAAATTAGTTACATAGAAGATTGAGATAAAAATATATAGGATAAAACAAAATTAAAAAGAAAAAGGAGGAACAATTAAAATTGACAGTTTCTGACATACCATGAGTGAATTTTAATTGCAGCTGTACATAATTTGGCTACTGAATGCGAGACATAAGTGTGTTTATCAGAAAGAAATGAGTTTTATATGAATATATAAAATTCATCCGAATTGTCAAGGTATCTAAGAATGAGAGGAGCAATATATTTTGAACACAGCTCTCGGTAGAAAGAACAATTCAGAAGCACATGGCCAACCATGTAAATAAATATAACCATATAATTAAATTAAATAAATAAATAAACCGTCTCAATATTCCCACTTCCACAAGGGCACAGTCTCTCCAAATAAGGAACTCTCCTATTCCTACCCTCTAGTACTGCATATCTAGCAGCATATCCAGCTGAGCCAAAATTAAAATAATTACCTATCTATCTATCCATCCATCCATCCATCCATCCATCCATCCATATGGTTATTGGTTACACACACCAAATATTTGGTTACACAAACACTATTTGGTCACACATGCGTGCACGCGTGCGCACACACACACACACACACACACACACACACTTTTTTTAAAAAAACAAGCATGTATATGAGGACAGAGCTGAGAAAAGGCTGTTGCTGTTGCTTTCTTATGGAAAGAACAGTGAAATATATAGTGGGGAATATTCTCTTCAACACCCCAACCATAATAAAACTTGTTTGCTTGTATGTTTCTGCAACATCCAGGTAGGGATGTGCAATTGGACCAGGTTTGCAATTGGACCGGGCTAGTTCGAGGCTTTGTCCTGGAACTAGACCAGGGCTGTTTCGGCTAGACCTCGAGTCAAACTCCCCAGGCCAGTGCGGAGACGGTTTAGGGTTCAAAAATTTAATAATACAAATATATATTTGTAATTCATGGCTGTGCCCGGGGTAATTTTGCCACCTTTGGGGGATTCTGCTGCCTCCCCCTCCCTCTGCCAGCCTCCGCCCGTTCTTTGTCAGCCCTCTCCCGGTGGCCATTTTGAAGGGTGCCGTGCATGTTCATGGTCTATTTGTGTGCCCAGGTCAGGGGAGAGGGCCAGAAAGACCACAGGGAGGTTGTGGGGGAGGGGGAAGCTTCTGAGAGAGACACATTCTGAGGCCACCTGCCATGGCCACGAGGGGGAAGCTTCCGAGACATACACACAACAGGGCAGCACGCCCTAGAGGCAGGAAAATTACCCTGGGCCCAGTGTTAAGTTGTTATTTATTTTTTTAAAACTTTTTGAACCCCAGACCAGCTCAAAATAGAGCCGAACCATGGTGGGGGGGGGTTCAGGGTGCACAAAACCGAACATGCCTGGTCCAATTCTAGTCTGGTCCAGATTTAAACCGAACCGGGCAAGCTAGTTTTATGCACAACCCTACATCCAGGATGAAAGGCAGTTCTATATTAACCTGCCTCCTTCCATGCAAAAAATAAAGGATAATTTAATGGTGATCCTTGAGACCCATGCCACAGTAAATTCAAAGACTATCTCTTTAAATAGGATATTTAACAGATGTAATCTAGTTCAATTAACCATAATATCCTGAAACAATGATTGCATTGTTCATCATCCTCATCATCATTATATATGGGCATTTTAATCTGCCTTGCCTTATACCTAGCCAGATCATTGGTCTATCTAGCTCAGAATTGTCAACATTTATTGATAGTAGCTCTCCCGGGTTTCAATTATGGGTCTCAGCCCTATTTGGAGATGCCAGATTGAACCTGGTTGTTTTTGTTTGTGTTGTTTTTTTTTTTGCATGCAAAGCATTTGTGCTGCTACTGACATATGGCATTGAAACCACCCAGCAAAACCATAGATATATGCTCCAGTTAATCTGCTAATAATCTCTATTAGTTCTCAAAATAATCTTATTCTATCTGTTCTCAGAATAGTATTTTGTATTCAGAGAAGAAGCTAAGATATTGATTTATTATAAAAGGATACATGTGTGATAGCTCACCTTTACATTCAAAAGAGAATAATTTCCTATATCCATATTAATCTCACATTAATAAAAATATTCAGACACTTCATTTATCTGTCTTTCCCTTCAATTTTGGATCCTGCAGAGAGCCAAATTTCATAACTAGAAAAATTAGGTTTATACACATACAAAGTCTTTAGAAACGTTTATAGCAGGTAGACACTCTGGATAATATCCAGACTAATGCTGATTTAGCATGATGAAGAATGAAGAGAGCAAAGATTACAGAGTTGTGTGAAGTCACATGGATGTTGTATAAACCTGTCTTCATAAGATTTATTAAAGCCCATCTTCATGAGATGTATTACTTTGGATGCCAATATGAGAAGGAAGTCGATATACACATATACACAAATTCACCCCGCTTCTATTGTCTTTTGGAGGGAAAGGTGAAATATTTTTAATCCACCTATAAAACAAAAGGTGGTGATAGCAAAACGTAACAGATGAGACATCCTCTTCACCATAATATTTATTGTATAGACCTGACAACAATCTCCTTTGGTTTTTCTGGCACCTGAAATAATGTTCCTTTGGAATTTACCTAGTTTTATCAAGTATCAAAACAATGCTAGCCTATGTATCTTTGAGAAGATAAAAATACAAAGTAGCTGCTCCAAAGTGGGTCCCAAAGTTGATGTTTAAAGTTGAATCATTTAGGAAACAAACAGACCCAGGCAATTGTGGAAGCTATGCATAAATATTTCTAAGAAGTTGTGTTGTTTTATTTGGATCTGTTTGCACACTGCCAATGGATGAGCTGGCCCTTTAACATAGAGTTAGGTTCATATACACAGATCCTTTGTTTGCACAGTCAGGTACTGGGGTTCCTGAAGTCAGGAAAGCTATTTTTTCCTGCCTTTAAAATGGTTTTAAAGGCAGGTAGAGCCACTCTTGGCTTCGCTGCCAATGCAGCGGGGCCAATCTCCCTCCCAAACAGGGCCGTGTAGCCCTGTTTGGGAGGAAGACCATGCACCCATATCTGACATTAGACGTGGGTGGTGTGTCTAGCTGGCCCCCTGCATCTGACATCAGACACAGGGGACAGGGACAGGGGGCCGTGGTGGTGGCCGAACACAGACTGCCACCAGCTTCCCTCTGCCAGTGAATCCACAGCTACAAAAATTGCTGGTCACTTACTTGCTATGCCATAGTAAAATATGATAATGTGCATGCAACCCTCCTCAAATTGTTGCAAACACACAGAGCGGGAAAACAATTTTTAATTACAAAAACAAACACCTATTCTCTTGGCAGTGTCCTGGGTTTCTTGTGGGGCATGCCCTCAACTCCTGCCTGTGGCTTCCAGCGGCATCTGGTGGGCCACTGTGTGAAACAGGATGCTGGATTAGATGGGCCTTGGGCCTGATCCAGCAGGGCTGTTCTTATGTTCTTATGCCAGAGGAATCGTTCAGCTAAAAGAAAGCTCATGTAAGCTAAAAATCACTTGTTGAAGTTGCACAAGTTAAAATGGTTGGCTCTCAACGGCCTACAATGCTGCAGCAATATTGCATAATAGGGCTCGTTAACTACTACCTAAAACTATGCAATTGCATTTCCATGGCACTATGATAATTGGAAATGAGAGATACAGCACCATGAAGTGCAATTGCACAATTTTAAGTAGCAGCAGATGAGGCTTCTTCTGCAACATTGTGGACATTGCTTTAGATGCCCTCAGTGACACAGGCAGTTCAGAATAGACTACATCACCTTATGCAACATGTCAGCAACTGATGGAAAATTATAGCCTTTCCCCTGCAGTTCTAGAAACAGGTCCAAAAGGGAAAAGCACAACTTTGTCTTTCACTTGCAATCCAATCTGGTCAACACTATAGTGGGAAAACAGCTCTGTGAATCCATCCTAAAGTATCATTGTCAAGAGTCTGCTCAAAACCTGTTCTGGGTACTTTCCTAGAAACCACGCAGCCTGACTTGATTTCTTTGTCAACTTTGGAATTCCAAGTAAAACGGAGCAGAAATTAAGAATTATATGAGAACTGTAAATACAGTTACTGCACACACCTAGGAAAGACATTTTAATAATGATTTTCTCTAGTTAATGTTTTTCCCACTCCCAGAATAATTTTGGAAAATTTTAGTATTAATGAGCCTTTACTAATATCCATTGATTTTTAACAATAAACACCATGTATGAAATGTTTTACCTGCTCAAGCATGCTTATTTTGCTTCTAAAAGTAATTATTAAACCATTAATATCATCTAGTGTTCTCTGATCAGCATGGCTGCCCATACAATGCACAATTATTTCCATCTTATGTGATTAAACTATTATCACTTAGTTTATGTCCTTCTATTCTATTCTATCCATTATGCCCTTCCAATATATAAGAGTACAATTAGCAAGAGACAAACCAATTTTTCCTCAGAAATAGCGATGGGTGAATTTCCCCTAATCTGATTCTTAATCAGTCTGATTAAAATGAATTTAATGAAATGTTGAAATCACAATTAAATTATTTACAGTTGGGTTCCATTAAGAAATAAGACCATGTTATACTCCCAATATAGATAGCACAAAGGGGTCAAAAGTCTCTTTGCCATCAACCTGCACTGTGGCTCCCCACAATATACCTTTCAGTTTGTGTTTGCAAAAGTTACCTTGGAGAGGCAGAAGAATCTGCAGTGAGATTTTTCTTGGTTTTTCTATATGCTGCCGTGAACAATTTGGGTAGGAGGGAGTTTACCCAAGCAGACTTTGTCATCTGGACCACTGGGAGACCTCCCAACCCAACTGCTGCAGACCTGGGTAGCCCAGATCTACCCAGGCAAAAAGTGAGGTAGGAGGGGAAAGGAGTCCATCCCACCTCACCTTTTGATCATGCTCTGAAAATGGCCACCATGAGCAGCAGACTTAGAGCCCATAGTACAGTGAGGGCTGGGAGAGGAGCCCTGCTGCATTAGAGAGGGTTGCCTCTCTGCTGCCTGTGTGGTGCATTGTGGGATGTGGGAGGACTTACTTCCCCAATCTCACTTTGGGCATCTGCCACCATGCCAGTTATCTGGGTGTGCGAGTGGCGGAGCCCCAAAGAGGCTCGAAATGTCTGGGGGAAGGTAGGTAGGATTCTGCCTTCCCCCAAGGTTTCCCACCCCTTGTGTGAGCAACCTCTCTGTCTAAGACCTTGGAGTAACAAAAAAGAAATAATGTGTACTGGGATCTCTTAAATAAGCAACAGGCTTTAGTAATGTCTGTCAGTTGCTCTCGGGCAAGGCACCCACCCGCCCCTGCCATTCTCAGTGAGGGTTATCTGGTACCAAGTGGGATTTTGGGGGGATCACACCCGATTGGCACGGGGTGTGGCCTTTTTTGCTTAATTCTCACTGATTTGATGATAGGGGTTCCACAAGATTTAAGTGCCAGGTAACTTGGCAGGAGAGTGCGGGTTTGAGGTAGGTTATTTTCATAATGGTGTTGGGCTGGAGGAACATTTAAGACAGGAAGGAGCCAAGGAACAGCCACTCCAGGTTTTGCAGCCATTTGGCTGGGGTCTGCCCGGACTTGGAGGGTGGCTCGGCTTCTCCATTCGGTGTATTGAGCCTGGGTGGGGGGTGGGTCAGGGGACCCTCAGTGGGGATAAAACCCATGGTGATACAATGTCAGGACTTGGTGCATGGCTGAATCAGCACCCGGCCCTTCACCCTGCTGTGATGCAGTCCTCTTTATGAGATTGACCCATGTGGGTGGAGTACCCACACTCTGATTAGATTAAGGTCCTTGTTGCAGGTTCTATGTTGTAATAGCAATAAAGTGGTCCTAGTTTTCTCCAATTATGCGTGTCTTACTTGCATGTCATACTTTATTGCGTGTTTTACTTTATTGGGGCCTGGGGTGCAATGAGTATAAGACTAGAGACAGATTGATTTTTTTTTCCCTGTCAAAACTCACAAAAAGAAGATAAACCTCAAAATGCTATTGTATTCCTGCACAATTTCTCCCATTTATCTGCAATCTGGGGCTTTTCATGTGCTCAGAAACAGCTACCATATCCAAAATGTTAATCTGGTTTTCTAGGAAATGAACATATTATAGGTCTTTTAGTGGCTTTCCATTATACTCTATGACCGAGGCTTCATATCTGTACTGAAGCAGACTCCTTGAATCCAGAAGAATGTAAGATTAACCAAGCATTGCAGCATGACAGTTTTCATTCGGGAAGCGGAGATAAAACACTGGAGGAGGAAGAAGATTGGAGAAGAGGTCACTATAAAGGAAATTCATGGCCAAAAAAAAATAATAATCATATGGAAGGCAGAATAATCATTTGGGGGGTACCTCCCTTTTTTGTACCCATCACTACATCCCTAAGCTTTATGTTGAACCCTTCTCTGAAGCACTGAAGATACCTCTGAATCAAATCTTTGCTCTGTTGCACAGCCCTAAACCATACACAATGTTCCAAGGGTGGCCACACTATAGGTTTCTATAAGAGCATTCCAACATTTTATTGGAAATAAACTTTTATTTTCAGTCCCTTTCCTAATAATCCTTAGAATGGAATTTGCCATGTTCTCAGCTGTCACAGTTTGAATTGGTGTTTTCAGTAAGCTACATACCACAAACCCAAGTTCTCTTGTTTAGTTAGTCACTACCATATTAAAAACATCACTGTAGGAAAGTAGTTCCCAAGTTTCAGTACCCCAGTTGTTGTTGACATCAACTCCCACCACCCACTCCCATAAAATGTAGCTGGGGATGATGGGGATTGTAGTTCAGCAACAGCTGGAATACCACTGGTTGGGAACCCCTACCACCGAATATTTTGCCCAAATGTTCATCACGACATTTACATTGAACCTCATCTGTCAATTTGTTACTGATTTATGAAGACTGAAGAGACCCTTCAGTAGCTCTTCATAGTTTGCTTGCATTTTCTACCCCCGCCCCCAAAATAAAAATCTGTATCATTTACAAGTTGGTCACCTCACAACTCATACTTCAGCCAGATCATAGACAAGCAAGTAAAAGCAGCAGCCTCAAACCAGATCCATAGGGAATTGCACTTGCTTGCTTTTATTGTAAGCAGTGGCGCATTTAGGCATGAACCATGGGGCAGGGGTCCATGGCCCCCTGCCTCCTGGGGCCCCCCAAAATGCTCAGAGCTCTGATGCCCCACTGCTGCTGCTGCTGCTATTTCCAACTCTTCATAGATTGGGGGTGGGGGGGAAGGGGACAGAGCAGGCCACCCACCCGGCGACGGTGACGACGATGGCGATGGTGGGTGTAGGAGGACCTCCTCAGCCTTCACAAACTGGCTTTCTCAGCCTGCATGTGTGCACAGTAGGATTATGGAGTGTCGCATCCCATGATGTCTCAGGATGTGACACTCCATACTCTACTGTGCATAAGATCAGGCAAAGAAGGCCTGGGGGTGAAGAGGGGAAAATAGCAGCAGCACAGTGGCTAACGGGTCAGAGGCACATCAGAGGTAAATGACAGATCAGAGGTATTAAAAAAACTAAGGGGGGGGGTCCTTGCAGTGGATGGGGGGGGCTTCAAAGCCCTTCAGCCCCAGGTCCAGGTGCCAAAAATACCTAGGTGAGCCCCTGATTTTAAGACCTGTTTATTTAATCATCATCATAATGGAAACTCAGACAAATTTTAATATACATTTATTTTCTGATGTTTAAAAAACATAAATTCTTTCTCCTGACTATTGTTCAGGATTATTAAAATTCAGTGAGAGAAACTGTGTTCTTGGCTTCACCTTATGAAAATGTACATTTCATAATTTCTTATTTAATAATAGATATTAGCATTTTCTGCACAATTTGCTTTTGCTCTAGCAAATGGCTATTTTGTCTTTGTCTCTCCTATAGAAATACAGCCATATGGGAGAACCCACCTATTTTAAAAAAAATACTTGGCAAATTTAGCTTATGATGAAATGATCTGGGCTTTCTGCAAGAACTAATGCATCTATTGATCTGCTAAAATAATAAACTGAAAGTAGCACTCTATTACAGAACACAGAGAAGTAATCAAGATCAAATAGCCATACCTTAGAGTTGGCCATAATATTATGTATAGCTGTAGGTCAATTTTTTTGCTGATTAAAGAGGGGATTATGCAGAAAGATTGTTAAATAGGACTGCACTGAATGTTCACTCTTTTCATTATTATTATTATTTTTAAGAAAACTGGGGATGGACTAGGAGGGAATATATATTTTTCAACAATTTATCTTATCTTGCATACTCTCTCAAAACTGTGGGCATAATACAATTTGCTTTTTTCCATATTATAATATCAAAGCTTCTTAGAAAACTATGTATGTGAAGAAATTATTTGGTAAAAGCAAAGAGAACATCAGGGAGATGTCTACATGTCCATTTGATATGTTTTAAAAGTGGCACTTCTTAAGTGCTGGTCATGATTGAGCTGCGTCATGACCCAGGCCACACAGAGGCCCATAGGGTATGTGCGGTGGCCTCCAAAATGGCCACTGCAACAGGGGGGAGGCTTGAATGGGCCAATGACACTCCAAACAGGGTGATTTTCCTCACAATGGAAGCCAGCAGGGGAAGGGGGAACCTCTGGGGACCCCCCTCCCACAGCCTCAGAAAAGACTCCCCATAGGGGCTCAGATATATAGAGATAGAGATAGATATAGATATATAAAGATTATGACACACACACCCGAACAGCTGGGGGATTTTGGTCCAATACCAAACCGAACTGGGGGTGTGTTCAGTTCGATATCAGACCATCAAACCAAACAGGTTCGGTGTTGTACCTGTTTGACATTAAACCTGTTCACACATCCCTACTTGAAACCAACAAAGTGTCTCCGAGCCAGCTTGTGACCCAGTTTTTAAACTCTGTATCACCTCTTGTAGTTGGGTGACAAGGTGGAAGTGGACTGCAGAACTTCCTCTACCTAATGCTTGAGTTGATCGGGGCAAGTTTAGGGGGGCAATTTTATGTTGGAAGAGTTCTGTAGGTTAGAGCTCTGGATCATGTTTAGTGCTCGTGATATGAATCTTCATGATATGAATCATGTTTAGTGTTTACTATGCACTTAAATGTGTATTTAACTGTGTGCTCATCCTGATTTGCTTCTACATCTAAACTCCTGTGGTTCCAGTGTTCTAACATGAATTTAATGTGTACTTATCATTTCCTATAATGGAGCTCTAATGTCTGCACATATAAGAGTTGTTTTAATTAAAAAATTTGGGGTGGGGGATCAAATTAACCCTTGCAGGAAGCACCTATTGGGCCAGGAATCACCTTGGCCCCCACTCCCCAATTTTGGGAGTACAGCCCTTTAAATCCACATCTGGAGCTAGCTGGGAGTGACTTTCCCTACAAACTGGCTTTCAGTATGGATTATTGGGTCAATGCTCACCTGATACGGATACTATTGGGGAGGCCCTATCAGCCTTTCTGATATTTTTCTTCAACAGTGTTATTGGATCAGCATCAATCTTGTATTTCTGCTGGTGCATAGGCCTAAAAGTTATATCTAGCTACTAATACCTAAAGATGTTCAGTGGGATTAGGACTCTGTTCCCTAACAATTGGAACAAAAAGATCATATAGATCACATTTAGCCAACTATGTGATTGTATTACAGCAATGCACTTCTTGGCACTTTTGTCAAACTAATTACATGCAAAAATGAAAGAGCCATTTCAAACACCAGGCCATTCATATGATACATTTAAAATGAAAAACTCTTTATATTTTTCCAAGATATCATAACTACATTCATAGAAACACAGCCACATGAGATTAGGAAAGATGGAGAGAAACATCTTAAGAACTCGTGACTGTGCTATCAGGAGAAGGCTGAAGACAAAGTATTATCCTTAAGATCTAGATTTTCTCCAGGCACAATCTAATCTTATTGTCCACATCTTGAGTTTATGAATAGAACAAGTTAACTCATTGAAAATTTCAACATTTCTCACATGTACTACTTTCAGAAGTAGAAATGTTGTATCTCTTTTAAAAAAGATATAATGACTTGGTGTAGTTGCTTGTAACTTCTTCTTTATACATTATATGTATAATGAATCATTATGCCTTCTCTGTAGCTGCTCTTGGTCTATGGAATGCTCTCCCAGCAGATATGCTATATATACCCCTGCATTCCCAGCAGATATACTATATATATACCCCTGCTAACTTGGCAAAGAAGCAACTTTTAATGTGGTGATTCTTTTTATTTAGCAAGGGGAGAGTAACTGGCCCTATCCACCCCCAGCACAGTACCTCCAGTGACTGTTGCTGGAGTCTATCTGATGTTTCTTTTTAGATTGTGAGCCCTTTAGGGACAGGGATCCATCTTATTTATTTATTATTTCTCTTTGTAAACCATCCTGAGCCATTTTTGGAAGGATGGTATAGAAATCAAATAAATAAATAAATATCTGTAGTCTGGGCTCATTGTTGGCCTTCAAGACAGTCCTAAAGACCTACTTGTTTGGCCTGGCCTTCCAAGGTTTTTAAATTGTTTTTAAGTATTCTTAATTGGTTTTAAATAGCTTTGAATGGTTTTAGATTAGTTTTTATATTGTTTTAATCTCTTTGTTTTAAACGGTGTTTGTTCTTGCATTTTATTTGTCATGTACCACCCAGAGCCTTTGGATGGGGCAGTATAGAAAAGTAATAAATAAATAATAAATAATATATGTGCACTCTGCAATGTTTTTCATATAAATTACTGTGTAAATGCCTTGAAAGTAAATTAATTGATCCTCAAACATGGAACCAATAATAAAAGAGTATTACCACACTGCTGATGTTAAGACTACTGTAATTAGGACTGTAAGATTTCAATATTGTCTCTTTTTAACAGTTGAATTAATTAGAGGGATTATATTAAAAAGTAAGAAATAACATATGTTTTTCACTGCATAATCATGCCTTAAATATATTTTGCTGTTGGTGCATTTTCTGTAGTAAATACAAGTGCATTTATTTGTTATTATATTAAGGTTTTTTTTTTAAAAAAAATCATAGTTTATTTATTATTAATGGCTCTTCCTACCAAACCTGTTACTAAATACAAATACTCTGTTGTAAGATTGTCACTGACAGGTCCCAAATGCAATGTTTTTGCCCCACTGGGCTTCAGATTAAGCACAAGGTATTTGGGGATGATCTGTAAGGGAAAGGAGCAAAAGAGTGGTTGCAGCTCACATCCGCCCAAGTCTTCATTTGGCATTAGAGAGACATCTCTTCCCTATACTCTGTAATATAGTGTGGATCTTGGATTATTGTCCTGTTAGGATAGGTAGGATTTTTTTTTTATTTTTTTTAACCATGTCAGAATTGGCTAGCAAAGGGAGGAAGGTCCTTTTTGCCTACCTCACACAATTTTCTTTAATTAGTTAGTTTGTTTCCCTGGTTAACAGTATTGGTGAGCACTCTAAGGCTCATGTTTGGCATAAGGAGGAATCAGTGCACAAGCAGAGGAGGCATCTGCCTATGGTGGCAAAATTTGAGGAGAAGCAGCTCCTCAGATTTTGCCATGCCTCTGCCTCTGTCAGGAGCGGCAGGGGGTGAGAGGAGAGTCCCCCTCCTTTACTTCACTTTTTAAAAAAGGAAGGGCAGTGGTGGCAGTAGCTGCTGCGGGGAGGGGGGGTAATCGGGTGAGGAGAAAATTCTCCCCTTTTGTCCCCTAAAAGGCCACTGCTGCTGCCAGTAGTGGGATGGGGTGTGGTGTCAGCAGCTGGCTTCAGGGAGGGTGGGGGATGAGGAGGGGAGAGTCTCCCCTTTTTTAACTTTAAAAGCCCACTGCTCACAGCAGCAAGCTTAGTTCCTTCCTCTTCCTCCCTGCATCCTCTTGCTCTGCCTCCCGCTCTGCTATAGACTTCTATAGACTGCTATAGAGTGGGAGGTGGGGAGGAGGATGGAGTTAAACTCGCTGCTGTGAGTGGCAGGATGTTAAAGGTAAAAAGGGGGGACTCTACCCTCCTAGCCCCCCCTGCCACCACACCCCATGCCACCGCTGGCATTGGAGGTGGCCTTTTAGGGGACAAAAGTGGAGAAATTTCTCCTCACACAGTTACTGCCCCTCCTCACAGCAGCTACTGCAGCACTGCCCTACTAGAAGACTACAAGAAGACTAAATGTCATCCGCCCCACCCCCCACCTGCGCCCCACCTGCCCTTTCAATTCATTTTTAGAGTTACGAATCCCCTTTGCTTGTAAAGGGAAATCTTTATCCGATTCTCCTTTAGAAGCATAGGCACCTGAACCAGGCTGAACCAGTTTACTCTGAACCAGGCTCTTTTTTTGTTTGAACTTGGACTGGCCCACTTTTCTGGGGGATGGTCCAGTTCAAACTCGAACCAGGTCAGTTGGAATAGAACCAGGTTTGATTTGAACTGGTTCTGCACACCACTAGTGTGCAGTACTAGGAGCAATCCCGAACCTGTCTCTGCCTCCCCTGGAAGCCTGCGTTTTGTACAAGCACACCCTTTAACCCAGGTATGGGTCGTGTGTTTGCTCAGGCTGCATTGAGTCTGAGCAGAAAAAGAGTTGAGCACCTAGAGCACTTGATTCCCGAGGGAATCCCCCAATGCACTGTGCTCATCACACAGTGCATTGTGGGATTGCTGGAGGCTGGGGTGAGTCCTAGCCTCCATCAATCTGCACTGCATACTGATCATGGATGGCACACCCATGAGTGATCACTTGGAGAGGAGGTAGATGAATCTCTGTAGGGTAAATAGGCTTAGTGTGAATAGGCTTAGTGAATAAGGGCATAGCCACCATTGTGTGAACTGGTTCAAAGAACCCAGACGGCCAATGAAAAAAGGCTGCCAAAGCCCCATGGCTCAGGCTCCAGAAAAGCCCAAAGTGAACTCCCCCCCCACACCTGGGCCACCGAGAGCCCTGGTGAACTCTCCACTAGTTATTTCCAGCAGCACCAACTGCCGATAGGATGTTTTTCCATTTCTCTCCCTCTCTGGAGGCAGAGAGAAAGGGGAAAACACCCTATCAGGCTGCCGACGCTGCCTGAAACGAGCTGAGAACTCGCTCAGGCTCTCAGCAGCCCAGGCCACGCCCCCTTTGCACGAGACATCACATGAAAAGGGGCATGGTCCAGGCTGCTGAGAGCTTGAGTGAGCTCTCAGCTCATCATTTCAGGCAGTGTCAGCTCCCAATAGGATTTCCCCCCTTTCTCTCCCTCCAGAGAGGGAGAGAAAGGGGGGAAAGTCCTATCGGGCAATCGGCGCTGCCTGAAATAACTGAAGGAGAGTTTGCCTGGGCTCTTGATGGGCCAGGTGTGGGAAGGGGTAGTTTGCTCTGGGCTCTTCCAGAGCCGGAGTCACGCATACAGGCATATCTTGAGGGGACCACTGAGCAGTGCTGGACCCAGGCCACCACTCGGCTGGCTCCGCACCTGTTCACAGCCATGTTACATAAGTCATTGTCATTCCAAACATCAGTATTAATCACCCACAACGGCAACATGTTCTTTCATTAATCATCAGTTTAATGGGATTGAAGGCATGGACACACAACTCTGTAACAGAACAAATTGCAGCCATTTAGATAATAAATGTTATGGCTTCACCTTGGCATTTATTTCTGATGACTGTCTTCACATCACCACTGCATATATTTGGAAAAGGAAGACATCATTTTCCAGCACTGTGTTTTGCTGTCAATGCATCTTAAATCATCTAGTTATATATAAGCTATTAGCAACATCCCCTAGACAAATTTTCAGAGGTAAGAAAAGAGGGCTTCTGTTGACACAGCATTGTCAGTTTTGAAAGCTCCTCTTGAGAACACAGGTTAAACAAAATGATTAAACCTGTATTGTAACTTCAAAACAAAACAAAATCCAAATCAAATGCAAGACTTCATGCTGCAGATCTACAGGACATGCTGATGTAACATTAAAGTGAGTAGGAGCTAAGAGAGAGAGCTTGTATTTCATGGCCATGAATTTACTTTCATTTCTTGCAGGCCTGCTCAACTTAGGCCCCCCAGCTGTTTTTGAACTACAGTCCCCATAATCCCCAGCCACAGTGGCCAGTAGCTAGGGTTTATGGGAATTGTAGGCCAACATCTGCCATAGGGCCTAAGTTGAGCAACCCTGCTTTAGAGTGTGTGTGTGTGTGTGTGTGTGCGTGCGCGCGTGCGTGCACACTCCTACATTAAATGTCCTAGTGAGCCAGAACCAACCAGTGAACCAGAACCAACCATGGTGTGCAGGAGCCAATGTCAATTTTCAGCACATTTATTATTACATTAAAAGTAATTATTAAAAATATTAATTAAAATAGGGTGGGTGAGGGGAAAGAGAGATAGAGGCGGGTCTCATGATCAGTGAGACCTGCTTTGTCCAGCTTAGCGGAAAGAGTGGGCTAAGCCCACTCTCCCCACAGATGAGCAGGGTGGCAGCCCTGGGCGGTTGGATCAGCCCCCCACATGACTGCTGGCTCCGTGACGGAACTAGCAGGGGCTGGGAGGATCAGGGGCCGCACGGTCCCTGGAAGCTCCAGTATGCCCTGCATGAGCGCACAGGGCATACTGGAGAGACCCCCGAGCTGGGAGGCTGCTTTTAAGCCTCCCAGGTGGGGGTCTCCTCATGAGTAGCTGCAGCACAGAGCTGCGCCGTGGCTACTCATGATTTTTTAAAAAAAGGTTTGTGGAGCACTTACTCCGCAAACCCAGTTTAAGAGGCGAGTTACTTGAGCAGGTTACCCGCTCAGGAACCACCAGGCTTGCAGCCGAGCCTGGTGGTTCACACAATGAGATGAAATCGGGCTAGCAGAGGCAATTTCGTCCCATCGTGTGAATAGCTTTATAGTGTCAGTGGACTCCAGCCCAGTGACACAGGACCTCTGATCTCAAGTGGTCAACTGCACTGAGTTGCTGCTGCTTGTCAGCAGACAGGCCAAGAGCTCTTCGTGGCTCCTGCTGCAGGATACCCTACCTGCAAGCCAGGAAAAAAGTCCCTGCGGACCAGATCCAGCCCCCAGGCTGGTCTGTTTTGTGCAAGCTCTAATTAAGCAGTTGCCTCAGGTTGCAGATTATTGGGAGCCTGGTAGGGCAAGATGCCCACTGGCTGTTGCCATCAGAGAAACCGTCTGGGGCCAATATGACCCTTGCAAGTCTTTCTAAGAGGCTCTCCTCACCCTCCTTGCAAAGGTTGCGAGACGCAGGAGGGGAGGAGGCTTCTAGGGTCAATTTTGAAAGGGGGCTGGCCCCACTAAGGATGTGGGACAGTATTTGGTGCTTTGTCACATGTGACCCCAGCATTTAAGGTGCAACCAGACTGTGTTATTCTTGGCATTAACACAGCTAATGTAGAAGCTATGATCAACAAGTAGCAGATGCTCAAAAATCCATAACCACGTTCAGAAGCCACAGTTCAACTACTCATTCCCACTTCGGCTTAGTTCCCTCTAATAAAGTCAACAACCTTCAGCAGTATCCTTGAATCTAAAGACTTTTATCAATTAAGACACTTCATCATGAATCAGACTCTGCATTAGAAATTCTTGCATCGCACTAGTGCAGTCACAGATATATTGGTTCTTTTTAGTACAATTAGTTTGAATATTGACAATGTTAAAGTTCACAAACTTCAAAGTATTTATTGCATGACTATGTTGGTTCACTGACTTTTTCATTGTGGAGAACCATTTCATGAGCTTAATGGCTTTCTCACCTGAAAATAGAAACAGAGTGCACAGACACTACACGAGGGGAACAATTTTTTTTTTTAAGCTTAGCCAGTCCTGTTGTATGCATGCCCAAAATGGTGAAATGCTGAAAGCACAGTAGGTATTTCATACAACAATACTCTAAAAGTGGCATTTTTGTTAAAAAGCTTGTTTTTAGAAGAAAAATATGTGTATTGAAAATTGGGCAGATATTCACAAATAAATCAATCCAAGAGGCTGCTCTCACGAGCAGCAAAGCCCAGGCTTAAGCAGTCAAGCCTGGGCTAGGCTGCCTGTGAGAACCACCAGGACCCAGCACGGAAGCCTGGCTGTTAGCCGTGATTAAGGGTGCAAATGAGCCCTTAACCCAACTCCTGGAATCATGTGTAAGTTTGAGCTGCTTCTAGCTGGTGCTGACACCGGGTTGGGTGTCTAGAGCACGTGCCCCCTGTGGAAATTCCCCAGTGCACTGCGCTCTCCACTCTGCACTGTGGGATTCTCTGTTTACCCGTGTTATCAGGAGCAACACTGGTTGTGTGGGCGCGCAGCTTGCATGCCACAGGGGTTCAGAGTGGTCATCTGGGGGAAGGTAGGTTGAACCCTGCCTTTCCCCTCATACGTTGTCATATAAATAGCCCCCAAATCTTATAGGCACAGAGGCATTTGCAAATGTGTTACTTTTAGTCCTGTATAGTGGACTAATATCTATTATCCAACATTTGCATGTCTTCTGGAAGATGGAGGAGAGGTCAGTGTTGCAATATTACGGCAATACTATTGTCACTTTCATATAAGAAAATGAATGTATCTTTTGTATGAGAAGATAAGTATTATTCTAAGATCAAACAAAAATGTCCCTTGAAAAGGGGAACTTGGAATTCTTGTGTTGAGATGAATATTATATATTGCACACTAAATGCATATGATAGTGAATAAAGCACATTATCACCCCTGTATTTCAACTGCAAGAGTTGAAGGCTTAGATGTTGAAGTAGCAAATCTAGCTACTTAAGTGTGGATATGTACCAAATTATATTGCCATTTTTACAACACCTTCAGTAGTTCTCTATTGATTTCCACCCAATCATTTTATTAGTTTTTATGTCTAGATGGCATCACTTTACGGGGCTAATATACAATTCTACCGTATACCACCGCTTGAGATTGAAATAAGATTATATAGCAACATACTAGAAGCAGAGTACATTTAAGACAACATCTGAAAGCCTCTTTGCTGTATGAAATACTATCACACTTGTAGATGTCTGTGCACTTTTAAAAGTTCAGTGCAATACAATGAACTTCTATTAAAGACATAATTTATTAAATATTTTTATTCTCACTATGAAGCTCTTTGATCATAATTATGATATGACTCTCTTTTAGAAATATTACAGAAAAGTGTGTTTTTATTGTGGCATTTATTCCTCTATTATGGTGTTCTAATGCAATAAATGTATATTCATTATTGCTTAATTTAATTCAGCACTAGAAATCTTAGCCTCTCAACTTCCTTGAAAGAGACAAAAGGGCTAGAAAGTTCCTTATTAGAATATTTAACATGCATCAAGGAATGTCCTTATGTTAAAATGTCTGAAGCCTCAGATTTGTTTAGGTTCTTAAACTCCCAAATTTTGGTCTTTGCTTCATGCATTGAAGAAGCAGTGCTGGTTGTGTTTGTGTTCACATAGATGAGTCCACTGTAGCTATACTAAGCTGACAAATAAAGGGCAATTTATTGCAGTGCCTTCTTCAGTTTTGAGAATAAAATCTATCATGAACAAAAAATCATAGGCAGCTCTGAAAGCATTCAGCAGTCTTACCAGGCACTATAACTGGGTTAACAAGATAACTCTTGCCAATGTGGTGTGTCCAGGTATTCTTAGCAAAGCTTGTAGTAAGGGCTGTTACATGAGTATATATGTTTCCTTCCATAATCAATGGAATAGAATGGTAAGGACAACTTGACAAAAAAGATTGACAGCTCAAGGTCATATGCTCTTTATCTGGCAGAAAATGTGGATGACATGATTTCAACCCTGCTGCTATTGTAAAAGGACGATGTTTAGCAAAAGCGAAGAACAGTGTGAGACAGGGAAAAAACCCATAGCACTTTCTAGTTGTCAGCTTTTTCAGTAAGAAAATAAAGGGTTGCATAACATCCACAAGAAAATAGGGGTCAGGCTCTAGTCCTAAACAGGGTAAAGAAAAGTCATATTTCTAAAGCTGAAATAGTTATTACAGCTGATACAGAACAGAACAGAATTTAAATGTGGGATGGAATATGAAACATTTCAATTTTCTGTTGGAACAGCATTAAATAATGGATTCAGGAAATTGCTTTACAGCAAACTTCCCACAACAGCAACATAATTACTTTCTTTTGTCTCTTATATTTCACTTTTAACATTTTTCTGGCATTCATAATCTTCTTATTTGATTTCTCTCATTCTAATTTTCAGTGTCTCTGACATAGCAAAGTATTTCATTTAAGCATGCACTCAAAAAAACCAACACATACTTGAAAGTATGACTGGCTGAAGCCCTATAATATGAACATGAATATGAATATGAATATGAATACAACAAATATCTATACATCACTTTTCAACATTTTTCAAAGTTCACTTTGAAAACATCACTTTTCAAAGTTCCTAAAGCAGTTCACATAGATATAAATAAATGGATGGATGGATGGATGGATGGATAAAATGGCTCCCTGTCCCCAAAGGGCTCACAATCGTAAAAAAAAGAAAGAAACATAAGACAAACACCAGCAACAGCCGCTGGAGGGATGCTGTGCTGGGTGTTTTGCTTTGTAAAATGTTCCTTTGTAAAATGCATTTATTTATTCTGTTCCTCTGAAGAATTTTACCATTTAATATTTTTAAATGCTTCATATTTCATTACTCCTTCATTTTCAATTTCACCATTTACTATGCTTCTTGTAGTCTTCTTCATTTTTCTTGCCACCCCCTACCGATTTCTCTCTTCATTCAATTTCTGCTGAAGTTTAAAGTGATTCTTATAATGATTTCTGCAGAAACTTCCTTGCATTCTGTCTTTTTGCCCTGTGTTCTATCTACCCCCAGCTTCGATGATAGCCTCTTTTATTTCCATATTTTATATAAATAAGCATTTTAGTCCATTCTAGGTTCACCATTGCTTCTGTTTTTGCCAGCACTAGAGACTAATATCCTTTTCAGAACCCAGAATCAGAAGATCAGAGGGGAAGAGCTGTGGCAGTTGGTGGCATGCTAGGTGAAGTAAGGGGAGAGAGGGAAGAATCAGCAGGTGTGTGGATGGGCTGAAGGAAGGAAGATCAGGTGGTTGAGCGGTAGAATGGCTCTGCGGGGTGGGGGGCAGATGGGTGCACAGTATGTAAAATATGAAGTTCAGGGAAGAAAAATCAGGGCTTAGCGAGGCTGCTTGGAGAGCTACCTCAGGTGCAGGATGGGATTGGGTGTACCTTTTAACATACTACTACTACTGCTATAAATACTAATTATATAGCACTTTTAAACAAAAGTGGTTTGAGCCCAAATGGCTCAAAAAGAAACACAAGGTAGAACCAGCAAGAGCCACTGTATTGATGCTGTGCTTGGGCTGAATTAGGCCAGTTACTCTGCCCCTCCTTAATATAAAGAAAACCACCACATTCGAAAGGTGGCTTTTTGCTCAATTAGCACGGGTCTGCTAATCAACATATCAATGTACTAAATAAAGTAACCTCTTTATCAACAGTGATATAATGCATCTTGTTCTTCAAGATTGGAGCTAAATTTATGAAGGAACAGTTACAACATCACTTTCCTTTTAAAATTACTATTGAATACTAGAATATCAGCTTTATCTCTATACAGATTGTGATTGCTTGACTGAAAAAGGAATCTAAGAAACAACAGCAGGTTCTTGTGGACTGGCCACTAAATGAAGACTAAATAGATCTGGTCAGCATTACAGGTCACAAATAGTGCAGATACACAGCATTAACATTTAGTAAGATTCCATTTTCTAGATAAAATATATCTTAATTATTCAATTCAGTTCTATCAGTTCTCTTATTTTAGAACCAAAGCTTGAAGACCCCGATGGAGGGCCTTCAAATAAGAGGCCTGAATTAGGGCCTCATCCTCTCAGCCTACAACAGAGTGCATGACGGGTGCATCACCACGGTTCTTTATATCTCTGTGCAGGGGCAGAAATCCCTGTACCCAAATCAGAAGCATCAGCAGGTGTCCTTGCCCAGATATTAACAGGAGGGATAGTTGGAAGTGAGAGGCCCCTAAGCACCAAGTCAATTGTCCCGGTGATAGAAGTGTTGCCAAAGAACACAAATAAAATCTTTCTTTATTTTGAACTTCAACCTCTCTGTCAGTTCATTTCCCAGGGATCAGAACTTGCACAAAAATTATTCTGATGTGGGACTGTTCCACCACAGCTCACCAATTCCTCACACAAAGGCCAAACACATTTAGGGGTGTTAGCCACTCACCCCGGAGCAGTTCCTTTAACAGAAGCGAAGAAGAGGGGCCAATAGCAATAGTCCATTGCCCTGGCCAACATTCTACCATTCTTTATTCTGTGGACATGCAATTCCACTCACCTAGTGCCTATGCCTACCCTGATAACTAAGCTAGCTCTCTACACTATAAATAGCAGGCAGGTGACATTTCTCTTCTATCACTTCAGTTGTTAGGACTCAATAGCAGTAATTCCTGAGAGGACAACATGACTCCTACAGAGAGCCAGGAGAAAGTGGCAACACAAGTTGAACCAAAAGAGGAAGAGTGCCATCATTAAGAGGACATCTGAGGCATGGCTTTATTTTATTTCCCTTTAAGGCCCTGAATCAGTCATCAATTCTTAGTGGATAAAATATCTCATATTTGGGCTGACTTAGACTCAGACTCCACAATTATTGCAGTCTAATGTGGAGGTGTCAAGCAACTCCTCTTATGTAGTTAGGCTGGATGAGGTTCAGTATGTGATGCCTGATGATGTGGATAATCATCAGCTTGGAATGGTTCAGCCTATCACCTGTTCTTCCTTGTCCAACATGGCTCATACTATCTGGTAGGGAGGTTGTTGTAGAAGGCCTGGTAAATATTATAAATGCTTCTCTGAGGCAGGATAGGACACCTTCTTGTCTTAAGGAGACAATCATTAGATCTCTTCGGAAGAACCCTGGATTGTATCCCTCAGAGTTAAGCAATGATAGGCCTTTCTCCAACCTTCCATGGCTGGGCAAGGTAATTGAGAGGGTGGTGGCCTCAGCTCCAGGCAGTCTTGAAGGAAACTGATTATGTAGGCACATTTCAAATTGGCTTTATGGTGGGCTATGGGGTGGAGACTGTCTTGGTCGGCCTGATGGATGATCTGCAATGGGGAATTGATGGAGGGAGTGTAACTCTGTTGGTCCTTTTGAATCCTTGGTGGCTTTTGATACTATTGACCAAAGCATCCTTCTGGAGCATCTGACAGGGTTGTGAGTGGGAGGCACTGCTTTGCAGTGATTCCACTCCTACCTGTCAGGAAGGTTCCAGATGGTGTCACTTGGAGACTGTTGTTCTTCAAAACATGAACTTGTATATGGCATCCCACAAGGCTCCATACTGTCTCCAATGTTCTTTAACATCTACATGAAACCGTTGGAATAGATCATCAGGAGATTTGGTTCAGGGCATTCTCAGTATGTTGATGACACCCAGATCTATTTCTACATGTCAGCTTCAGCAGGAGAAAGCATAACTTCCTTAAATGTCTGCCTGGAGGCAGTGATGGGCTGGATGCAGGATAACAAACTCCTTTTTAAGCACCAGCAGTCTGGTTCCATCTTGGTTCAAGTGCAGCCCATCTATTTGTACAGGCCTTGCTTTCCCCAAAATGTATCTCAGTGCCTAACAAATCTAAACCCCTCCTCCTGGCACCAACATCTCATTCAATGCGTGGATGAGACGTTGGTGCTGGGAGGAGAGGTTTAGATTTGTTAGGTACTGGGATACATTTTGGGGAAAGCAAGGCCTATACAAATGCAGGTACAGTGAGACAGGCAGACCTGAGGGGTTTCAATGCGTGGATGAGATGTTGGTGCCGGGAGGAGCGGTTTAGATTTGTTAGGCACTAGGATACATTTTGGGGAAAGCAAGGCCTGTACAAAAGGGATGGGCTGCACTTGAACCAAGATGGAACCAGACTGCTGGAGCTTAAAATCAAAAAGGTTGCAGAGCAGCTTTTAAAATGATGCCTGGGGAACAGCCGATGGGAGCTGGGCATTATCCCATGTGGCAAAAGCCAACTTTTAAAGTGTGAGGGTGCAAAGAATTCAGATAAAACAGAAGGGGAAAGAGCAGAGCCACATAAAGAGCAGACGGGAGCCGGTGCCAGCAGGTCAAAGAGTCAAAAGAATAGCATACATCAGGTGAGAGATTCAGCATATATGCCAATGCCAGAAGACTCTGAGCCAAGATGGGTGAGCTGGAGTGCTTATATAGTGGGCATAACAGAAACATGGTGGAACAGTGAGAACCACTGCGATACTGTTATCCCTGGATATAAACTCTATAGAAAGGACAGGGAGGGACGCCTTGGAGGAGGGGTAGCACTGTATGTTAAAGAAGAGATGGAATCTAAAAAGCTAGAAAACCTAGGTGGACTGGATTCCTCCACAGAAACCCTGTGGGTGACAATACAAGGCCTGAAAGGGAACGTGATACTGGGGACTTGCTATCGCCCTCCAGATCAAAATGCCGACAGTGATGGGGAGTTGCAGCAGGAAATCAGGGAGGCATCAAGGAGAGGCAGGGCTGTAATTATGGGTGACTTCAATTACCCACACATAGACTGGGTAAATTCACAGTCAGGTCAGGACAAAGAGGTCAAATTTGCAGCAAAATCACTGCAACACATCCCCATGAAGCTTCACCCACACTTTGTATTCCCGGCAATTTCAATCTTATTCTAATTATTTATAGGATTTGGAATGTAAACACAGGTAGGAAAGAACTATCTGCACATTTGAATTCTTACGGAATATAGCTATAACAGAGCAATTGTGTTATACAAAAACTGCTCATTTCAATGTTTTGAACTGACCTTTTCATCATGAAGGGCTGTTTTATACTTTTTAAAAAGATCTGAGCTTAATTTTAATATACAATTTTGTATTAATGAATCAATTGTGTGCTGCCTTATTTTCAACTTTAAATGATTTTTACATTGGGAAAATAGTATAACTTCCCAGTTTGTCAATTCATGCTAACCATTTTTAGAAAAATGACCCTAAGGAAGTTTGACAGAGTAATAACAAGCACACACATATTTATATTTCCCATTAAGAAAGTATTTTCCACAAACCATGCAGCTGCCTTAATTTTCACTCTGATTATTTACAGTGTCTGTGAAGTGAATACTAAGGCATTAAAATCAATAGTAATGATGAAGCTGCCCTAGATAAATTATATTTCTTACTCTGTCACTTGCTATCACCATTCCAATTTATTAAGTTGAGGAGTGCATTATTAGAAAAAACAGTATGTTGCAAACAAAATAATTAAAATAAAATTAGTCAACAGTGTAATGCAATTATATATTCCATTAACACTTGTTTGTTAAAAGAATGTTAATTACAAAGGAAATAAACAGAGCACACTCTTTCTCCGTTAACCTTCTCATTTTTCAAGGTGAGCCATTTCTTTTAAACTGCCTATCTTTCAAGGTGAGCCATTTATAAAACACTTTTTATCCTTACTACAGGGGTGATAATGACAACGCTTTGTCAGCCTTTCCAATAAAATTTAGATGTCATTTTTGCATGTATTTACCACTCCAATTGCCTTCACCATTCCACAGGTTTCTCTAGTGATGAATACAAATGGTAAATCAAGTAAACTTAATAAATGTATTTAATGCTTTAAATACATTTATTTTTACACACTACATCTAATTATTGCAGGATGGATATGTGAATCATTGCAAGTTTGGTGGTGAGATCTGTACAGTATTCCTGAAGCAGTTGGCTACAGTTGCAGTTCTTCTGCTCTTGCCTTCCTACAGCAAGGTCTATTGTGCAGTTCTTGTTAAATGCATACCAGGAAGGTGCTTCATGTGTGCATTTAGCTACTCCCTCTCTCCATGCTTGGTACCCCTTAAAACATGTGGTAAATGTAAGATACATGTGGTTAATTCATGGTGCCCATTAGCCTCTCTTCATGGAGTTCAGTGCAGAGAGAAAAGATGCAGGTACCACATGTTAAATACACATGACTAGCACCAGGAGCTAGACAAATATGCCACAAAGTATTAATGAATGTGAGGTGGGAGATTCCAAAAATATCCTGTTGAACTTCCAATTAATCTTAAAAGGTTCTCTGAATAATTATCATGCTGTGGCTTAATTTGCAAACGAAAAGTTAATCTGCACCATTTTGCAAATTAATTACCATCAATTACCAGTTTAGCACCAACAATTAGTGTCTCTCAGGAGGGGAGGTAGAGTCATAAGAACATAAGAACAGCCCTGCTGGATCAGGCCCAAGGCCCATCTAGTCCAGCATCCTGTTTCACACAGTGGCCAACCAGATGCCACTGGAAGCCAGAGGCAGGAGTTGAGGGCATGCCCTCTCTCCTGCTGTTACTCCCCCGCAACTGTTACTCAGAGGCATCCTGTCTATTATGCTGGAGGTGGCCTAAAGCCCTCCAACTAGTAGCAATCGATAGACCTCTCCTCCATGAAGTTATCCAAACCCTTCTTAAAGCCATCCAGGTTGTTGGCTGTCACCACATCTTGTGGCAGAGAATTCCACAAGTTGATTATGTGTTGTGTGAAAAAGTACTTCCGTTTGTTGGTCCTAGATTTCCTGGCAATCAATTTCATGGGATGACCCCTGGTTCTAGTGTTATGGGAGAGGGAGAAGAATTTATCTCTATCCATTTTCTCTACACCATACATGATTTCATAGACCTCTATCATGTCTCCCCGCAGTAATCTTTTTTCTAAACTAAATAGCCCCAGGTGTTGTAGTCTTGCCTCATAAGAAAGGTGCTCTAGGCCCCTAATCATCTTGGTTGCCCTCTTCTGCACCTTTTCCAGTTCTACAATGTCCTTTTTTAGATGTGGTGACCAGAATTGTATGCAATACTCCAAGTGTGGTCACACCATAGTTTGTATAAGGGCATTATAATATTAGCCATTTTATTTTCAATCCCCTTCCTAATGATCCCTAGCATGGAATTGGCCTTTTTCACAGCTGCCGCACATTGAGTCGACACTTTCAACAAGCTGTCCACCACGACCCCAAGATCCCTCTTCTGGTCAGTCACTGACAGCTAAGATCCCATCAGTGTATACTTGAAGTTAGGGGGTTTTGTCCCAATGTACATCACCTTACACTTGCTAACATTGAACCGCATTTGCCATTTTTTCGCCCACTCATCCAGTTTGGAGAGATCATTTTGGAACTCCTCACAATCTGTTTTGGATTTCACTACCCAAATGAGTTTGGTATCATCTGCAAATTTGGCCACCTCACTGCTTACCCCTGCTTCTAGATCATTTATGAATAAATTAAAAAGCACTGGTCCCAGTACATATCCTTGGGGGACCCCACTTCTTACTTCCCTCCATTGTGAACACTCTCCATTTATACCTACCCTCTGTTTCCTGTCTTTCAACCAGTTAGCAATCCACACATGTACTTGTCACCTTATCCCATGACTGCTAAGTTTCCTCAAGAGTCTTTGATAAGGAACTTGGTCAAAAGCTTTTCGGAAGTCCAGGTATACTATGTCAACTGGATCACCTTGATCCACACACTTGTTGACACTCTCAAAGAACTCCAAAAGGTTTGTGAGGCAAGATTTACCTTTGCAGAAGCCATGCTGGTTCACTCCCAGCAGAGCCTGTGCTTTACAATTTTATCCTAGAGGTTGCTTTCCATCAATTTGTCTGGAATGGACATTAAGCTAACCGGCCTGTAATTTCCCGGATTGCCCCTGGATCCTTTTTTTAAAATCGGTGTTACATTTGCTACTTTCCAGTCCTGTGGTACAGTGCCAGATTGCAGGGATAAGTTATATATTTTAGAAAGGAAGTCATCAATTTCACATTTGAGTTCTTTGAGGATTCTTGGATGGATGCCATCTGGCCCTGGCTATTTTCTAGTTTTCAGTTTTTCCAGACAGTTTACAACATCATCTCTTGTCTCTTCTATCTGACTCAGTTCTTTAGCCGCCATCCCTGGAAAGCCTGGTTCAGGAACAGGTATATGCTCAGTATCCTCTGCCGTGAAGACGGATGCAAAGAACTCATTTAGCTTCTCTGCAACCTCCATATCCTCCTTAATAATCCTTTTCACTCCCTCATTGTCTAAGGGTCCAACCGCCTCCCTGGCAGGTTTCCTGCTTCTGATGTATTTCAAAATGTTTTTGTTATTCCCCTTGATACTTTTGGCCAAATGTTCCTCAGACTCTCTTTTTGCCCCTCTTGTCACCTTGCATTTCTTTTGCCAGAGTTATACCTTCTGTGAAAAAGACAGTTTGTTTTAAGTTATGGAAGTAAGAATATATATATTTTTATTAATCAGTTTGATTTTTTAGTAATCTGAGCATGGGATTGGCACAAGGTCACCTAGTTATCGTAGTGGCTGAGGTGGAGAATTGGACATGAGTTCTTTCCCCACTGCTCTGAAGATGGTAGTGTGGTGATGCTCAGATTTATACAAACAGATTGGTACCTTTTGCATCTAAAATTCTATTATTTCCCTGAGGGACCGCAGCTGTGGCTGGACTCCAATGCCCATCATCGTATTCTCCATCACAGCAGGGCATGATGAGTGCCACAGCTGGGGCTCTAAGCCAAAGAACCTGTCTTCTGGAATTTAAATTCTGCCCTTTCTCCCAGCAACTCACTGGAGTATCAACACACATACACACACAGACACACACACACACACACACACACACACACACACACACCTGGTGTGGAGATGTTGTTGTACCATGCACTATCCCCAGGTTATTTAATATCTGTGGAGTTTTCAAAACCCAAGTTCATAGTTAAACAACATGTATTAGAATGGAGAATCAGATAGAGCTTATTCACATGCCCAGAGGTGTTTTCTTGGGAAATCAAGGTGTCATTAATAAACCAGCTAGATATCTTGGTATATTAACTATTCCCAAGAATCGCAAAGCTCTAACACTAGCTCATCTCAATATACTTCAAATGGCAGTCCTAGAAGGGAGATACAAGAAAAGACCTTATGCTGAGAGATTTCACCCCCGTAACACTGGGAGTACAGAAATAACATCACATGTACTGCTATAATGTAATTTTTATAGGGACATCCATTATTACTATTTGATACCCCTCATAAAATAATTTCTGGGGCATTCAGATAATTTTTTATCTAAATGTGCTTTTAGCTGAAATTTCTTTAAATGTTGCTGAGTATTGCTCAATACAGTGTTATCTCACAATTTTTTTTGATGTCCACTCAGTTAATTTTAGATCTCTCTCAGTTTGAATCAGGAAGGCCCCATTCTGAATGCACATGCACCCACACTGCCTTGATACCGCCGCCAAGAAAGAAACTCATTCCACACACACTGGCTCAATAGCTGGGAAAGTTCTTTGGAAGCTCTTAGCTTCATCAGTTTAATGCATAGTTTGAGTGGTGCTGTTATTATTAGCTAAACCTTTAACTGTATTATGGATTTAAAGTGATTTTCCCCCTTTTGTTTTTCTTTATTGGGATTTTGTATCATTTTGTTTTAGGTTTGATTTTATGTTTTCTGATCAATGATCGAAATAAATGATTCATTCATTCAACCAACACACACACACACACACACACACACACACACACACACACACACACTTACTTTCAAGGATGTTTAAAGCAAACCACAGCAAAGCCTCACTTCCAGCCCTCCACCTCACCTTGAGCTTTCCACCTTGCCTCACCTCCAGCCTCCCAACTTGGAGGCTAGAGGCAAGGCTGGTGGTGAGGTGCAAGGCAAGATGGGAGGGTGGAGGTGAGGGAAGGTGGGAGGATTGAGGCAAGGCTGCAAGTGAGACAGGAGTGGAGTCCAGCCACAGATGGGGACCCACACAGGGAAATATTTATTTATTTATTTATTACATGTATATCCCACACTTCCTCTGAGGAGCTTAGAGGAAGCTCAGAGTTAGGAGCTCAGAGTACAAGGTTATTTTTATCCTCACAACAACCCTGTGAAGTAGGTTAGGCTGAGAGATACATGACTGGCCCAGAGTTACCCAGTGAGTTTCATGGTTGAATGGGGATTTGAACATGGGTCTTCCCAGTCCTAGTCCAACACTCTAACCACTATACCATGCTGGCTCTCTAGAGTGAGCCTAAACTCTAAAATACTAAAATAATAGTATTTTAGAGTAATCAGTACCAATCTGTTTGTAATTTTAAAAAATTCTTTCTTCCTTAAAACAAACTGTCTTTTTCAGAGAAGACATGACTCTGCATAACCTGGTGAGAGACACTAATTGCTGGTACTAAGCTGGTAACTGCTGGTAATATTCAGCTCCAATTCATATGTAAAAGAAGACAGATTTAATCTATCACAGAACTAACTTTGTGCCTTGAAATAATAAGATTTTATGAATTCTAATGTTGGCTAGAATATCTGTGGTTGAAAATTTACTGATGCGTTTTTATTCTTTTAACAGTTCTTCCTTGCTTCAGGATATATATATATATATATATATATAGAGAGAGAGAGAGAGAGAGAGAGAGAGAGAGAGAGAGAGAGAGAGAGAGAGAATTGTAGAATATTATTTTCCAAGTCTACCAGGAATGCTTTCCCATAGTAGTTAGGTGGAGACCATGAATCACCAAGACTGAACTACTGGTTCTAGGTGCCTCTGATTTTCTACTGAGATTCTACTTAAAACAAAAAACAGTTCTTAGAGTCTTCAGAAATCTACAATCTTGTTAGAAACAATCATTATTTCTTAAAATGGTTCTAAGGGGGCAGTGCTATCCTGTTTCTGGCTTTCTTTGCAGGAAAGATCACCGGACATTTAAGGCGTAGTATTTGGTTTATTTCGCCACTTAATGGCACAGCAGGGAAATGACTTGACTAGCAAGCCAAAGGTTGCCGATTTGAATCCTCACTGGTATGTTTCCCAGATGATGGGATACACCTATATCAGACAGCAGCGATAAAGGAAGATGCTGAAAGGCATAATCTCATACTGCGCGGGAGATGACAATGGTAAACCCCTCCTGTATTCTACCAAAGACAACTACAGGTTTTTGTGGTCACCAGGAGTCAACACCGACTTGACGGCACAATTTACACTATTTGGTTTATTTACAAATATGCAAGTTGACCATTGGGTACAGGCAAACAATACTGCATACTCCTACAAGTCAACAACATATCACATCCAATTGCCAGAAAGAGCCTACCTTCAACTCTCCACACTCTTCTTCAGCTTCTTAAATCCAGAAAAACTGCAATTCATCTTCGGTTACAAGCAAACTCCTTCCATCAGCTGTGGATGGGAATTAGGATGTGTCACCTTACAAGCTCTGATGTTCCAGAGATCTCTCTCAGTCCTTCAGGGACATCTCCTGGCCTCCTGGCCTACAAGGCAGTAATTTGCCTGGCCGGCCGTCCTGACACCAATACTGTAGCTATATTTAAATTTCTGACAAGGGGACAATGCAATGGAACACAGGATAGCCCACAGCTTTCCTTAACATTCAATGATTTGAACTTAAAACGATTTTAAGTACTTCACATAGTGAGGGATATGTCAGTTGGCTTTCTATAGTCTTGCATGCCCATCAGTTCCAAATATGTCAGACTTGACAGAGAGGAAACAGACAGGATGTTGTCAAAAGTGTAGGACTCTCATAATGACTGAGAGCTGAGAATGATAGAATAACAGGAACCCTACTTTAAAAAGATCTGCTATAAAGCATAACAATGAGGGTCAAATGTCCATTCCCCATGATCATTGGTGCAAAACATGCCATGAGTATGCTCTGTTGCAGAGGGCAAGAAAATTTAAAACAATACACTGACTGCATAGAGTTCTGACCAGAGGAACTTTTCATTATTTCTCCAAAGGACTACAGTCACATATAAATTAATCCATGACTGCAGTTTATTCCCTGGTATGCATATGTCAGTTGACCTTGCAAGCTTATCCCTGCATAGCACGGATGTGGTTAAAGTGGCAACACGGAGTCAGACTCAAATAGTAGACAACATACTGCTCCCCCTGCCCCGGTAAGTCCAATGCTCTGGCAGAAATCGCCCAGCAATTGAGAAAATGAGGACCAGCTAATGAAAGACATGGTCTAGAGGCCATTGACAATAAAGAAGTATGCTTCCAAGTACGATAAAATGTTCTCTGACATCTAGCAAGCAAGTTCAACTTGTTCTATCTACAGTGAATAGCAATGAACCGACTGACTATCAGTACAGAAATAAAAGGGAGGGAGCAGAGTACTTTACTAGAACTCTGAACTGTCATAAATTTATTGGAATATATCTAGACCTGGCTGTTAAATAATCATTTTAGCTCTATGCTGCAACCCATTTTTCTGAATATAGGAAGCAGGCTTGAGTACAGAATTTACAAGCTCACCACTTCATTCAGGTTCAATCACGAGTCACATTCAATTCTCCTGTTTATTCCTAGGTATATCTTCAAAACAGGGAGTATTTCATCTACAGAATTCATGTATACATTCAGAAAATATACAAAAGCATTTTCATGTACCTTCTTTAATGCCTTGTAATTAATATAGTTTTAAATTTCTATCAACAATAAACATGAGTCCTTTGTCAAAGCTGCTTATTTCTGGTGAAAGATGTATCTGTGCCAGAAATACTTAGTAGCAGCCAGTCCCAGCAGAAAGGTGAAATAAAACATTAGCAAAGTCTCTAATTTATGGTCAATTTAATTAACATAAATGTTCTGCTTGGATCATTTGGCACAGTAATGCTTTGCAATAAAGCTGCCAGTGACAAATTCTTCTTTATTGTTTATGTTATTGCTTTTCTTTTTCCCCCCAACCCAGGACAGTAATCGTCTCTCAAGTTAAGTACTTCCTGAAGAAAATTACATTTTGAATGTAATGCAATTTGCTTAATTCAGATTTTTCTAGTCTAATTCCTTATTTTCCCCCAATGCCATACTCTTGTTTCCAAGAAGCAAAGGAAAAGGAAAAATATTCAGTCATAGTCCCTTTGTAATCTCACTAGTTCTGACATACAGGCATTTCTACTAATTAAGTTAACACTTCTAAATACAGCCAGCCAATTATACTTGCACACTATTTTGAAATATTTGTACCACTGTGGGGGGCGGGGGGGAGAAATCAAGAGTCACCCTCCTGTCCATTCAGGCCCTCTCAATTACTTTTTCATTACATCCTTCTCACAATATTTGTTGAAGAAAAAGCCTCTGTTTATCTTCACTGTTTTAAAGGTCCAGCATTGTTTTATTATGCAGAAGGTAACTTTAAAAGGCTTCCATAAATTAACAATCCACTATTAAGTTGTCCTGACATAAATCATATTGGGAGACAGATTATTATTCCCAAATGTCCCAATGTCCTGCAGTGCTGAGATGACTGATATTATCTTGGCTCCAGGTTGCATTTTTTTTTTTAATTGAGACACAAGTGACAAACCAGAGAATGCCAACTGCCATCTTATCTTGTTTGGCCTTGAATGATCCTGGAAGGTGAAACAAACAACCTGTGACATGCTGAATATTATTTATTTTTGCATATGTCCAGCCTGAATGACTTTCATTTTTTAATTCAAATGTAACTTGATTTTGCCAATGACCATCTCCATTAATTCTGTAAAGGGTTTAAGGCACTAAGCAAATTTCACTCTTGTTTATAAGGTTAATGGTCTTTCACAACTTTGCTAAGCCTAAATGACCTTTGTACAAAGAAGCCATTTAGTTCCACTATAGCCAGAAGCCTCAGTCGGGCTAGTTTCAGTGGAGTTTACTTCTATGTAATCCTTAGATTAGAGTCAAGCACTTTTATTAAGACGTGCTGGTAAGCAGACTCTTTTCTTTCCATTTGCTTCTCGGAGATATTGCAGTAAAAATTATTATTTTTAGGCAAATGTGCTATTCAGTTCCCCATATTTCCTTCCAGGCATTCCTTCTTAGCTAGTATTTTAACTTCAATATATCTGCTGGTTAAGATGCAAAACGGGTAGCATAACAACAGCTGGAATATTCCCTCTGCATGTTAAGAAGCATCTTGCTGCACTCATTTGAAACTGGTGTCCAACTTGGGACCTTTATAATGGGTTGGATGGTTGACTAGTCAAGTCTGTGTTATTGCTACTTAGCTCTCAATATGGCTCTCGATTATCTTAACTTTGTAAAATGATGTTTTCCTCTTATTCATGCTTAGAAATGTTCTTAACTTGCTTGTTTTTGTTATATCTTGCATTTTGAGAAACAGGTTTCCACATATTCTAAATACTGCAATCCTTTCCCTTTTACACAATTTGCATAGGATTCCAATAAAGGTTCTGAAGTGATGATTGCTCAACTGAAATTGCTGCACATATTTTCCAACTCTCACTGGCTTCTGTGAGGTTCCAGGGAACTATTTAAGTCTGGTATAAAATTATGTTCATTCCCCTATTTTTCTAGATATTTCCAACTTAAACCAAAAAAATTTATCATCTGACATATTGAGATAGCATCTAATGTTGAGAAGATACTTTGTGATTGTAAGGCAGCAAGAGCTCTTATTACTAGACATGTACAAGAATATTTTCCAACCATAGTCTTTTCCCCTATTTGCTTTGCTGGAAGTGGAGGAGAATGCTTACAATAATTTATTTACTATTCACCATTTCTCACTTCTTGAATTTTGCACACAGGAATAATTTGCATATCTCTTTGGATCTCTTGGCGGCTATCAATACTATCAACCATAGTGTCCTTCTGAAATGTCTGAGGGGGTTGGGGGTGGGAGGCACAGCTTTACAGTGGCTCCGCTCCTACATCTCAGGCAGATTCCAGATGGTGTCCCTTGGAAATTGTTGTTATACAAAATCTGTACTTTAATATGGTGTCCTTGGGCCTCCATATTGTTTCCAATGTTGTTTAACCTCTACATGAAACCGCTGGGAGAGATCATCAGGAGATTTAGTGCAGGGTGTTATCAGTATGCTTATGACACCCAAATCTATTTTTCCATGTCAACATCATTGGGAGAAGGCATAACCTCCCTAAATGCCTGCTTGGAGATGGTAAAGGGCTGGATGAGGGATAAAAAACTGAGGCTGAATTCAGATAAGATGGAAGTACTTATTGTGTCGGGTAGGAACTCAGAAGATGATTTTGATCTGCCTGTTCTGGATGGGCTCAAACTACCCCAGAAGGAACAGATTTGTGGACTGGGGGTGCTTCTGGATCCAAATCTCTCTCTCTGATATACCAGGCTGAGGCGGTGGCCAGAGGTGCTTTTTATCAGCTTCAGCTGATATGCCAGCTGCATCCGTTTCTTGAGATAAACAACTTCAGAACAGTAATACATATGCTGGTAACTTCAATGTGCTCTATGTGAGGCTGCCTTTGTATGCAGTCTGGAAACTGAAGTTGGTACAGAATGCAGCAGCCAGGTTGCTATCTTGGGGATACCATATTACTCCTGTATTGAAAGAATTACAATGGCTGCCAATAAGTTTCTGGGCAAAATACAAGGAGCTGGTTATCACCTATAAAGCCTAAACAGCTTAGGCCCAAGGCCTATTTAGTTCAGCACCATGTTTCACTCAGTGACCCACCAGATACATCTGAGAAGCCCACAGGCAAGAGATGAGGGCATGCTGGGGAGGGGGAGTCATTTCCAGAAAGACAACTGCTGTGCTGAAGAAAAGATTCTCATGAGAACTTTGGAGAAAATTCAAGAATTCAGTCAAAATAATAATCAGAATTTCTCCTTCACAATATCCCCTGAAATGTTTTGGAGATATTGGGCGGGGGGACATCCTCCTCAAGTCTCAGTGGGGCTGAATTGCATTCATCTTAAATAATTACAAATATCTGAGCAAAAATATGTTTTTAATATATTTTTATATGACCTGATATGTGCATCTCCAGGTGGTATACAAATTTTAATATCAAAAAATCACAACACACAATAAAAACAATATAAAACAAATTATTAAAAATCTAATTAAAAGCTTGTGAGAACAGGAGAGTCTTGAGGGTCTTCTTGAAAACAAAAGAAGAAGGAGATGCTCTTATTTCAGTGGGGAGAATGTTCCAAAGTCCTGGAGCAGCCACAGAGAAAGCCCAGTCCTGAGTCGCAACCAGACAAGCTGGTGGCAACCATAACCGAGAACTATTTTCTCAAGAAAATAGTAGAAGGCAGGAGGATTCATGACAAAGGAGGGACTCTCTTAAATAGCCTGGACCCAAGCCGTTAAGGACTTTATAGGTAATAACCAGCACTTTGTATTTCACCTGGAAACATATTGGCATCCAGTGTAGTTCTTTCAAAGCCAGTGTTATATGATTCCTTGGTGTTATCCCGGAGATCAATATTTTAACCATATTTAAACAAAGCAAATATTAGGAAAAGCAATTGTATCACCCCTACATCAAAAGGTATGGGATTTGTTATAGTCTTGGAAAAGAATATTCTACAATTTGACTTTTTAAAAAATATTCTGCACCTGTAGCAGCAAAGAACTGCTAAATGAATAAAACTGCATTAGTAAATTCTCAAACATGGATATTCTCAAAGGCAGCCAACATTTGAATTAGTAAAAACCTATTGCTTCAGGTAACAAAGATGGCTCTCTGAAAGGTTAAAACTGTCCTCTTTTACATATGAATGGAAACTGATTATTACCAGCAATTACTAGCTTAGCACCAGCAATTAGTGTCTCTCAGCAGGGGAGGTAGAGCCATGCCTTCCTGAAAAAGACAGTTTAAGGTATGGAAGGAAACTAAAATGAAAAAAATTAATTCATTTTAAATTTCATTAATCTGGGCATGGGATTGGCACAAGGTCTCCTGGTTAACTTTTTGGGTGAGAAGAAAAATTGGACATGGGTTCTTTCCCCACTGCTCTGAAGTCTGTGGTGTGGCCATGCTCAGATTTATACAAACAGATTGGTACCTTTTGCATCTAAAAGTCTATTATTTCCCTGTGGGTCCCCAACTGTGGCTGGATTCCGACATTCATCACTGTATTGTGTGTGTTAAGTGCCCATGTGCCTTATATGTATGTTGTGTACTAGAATCAAAAAGCAGTTACTCATTTGCATGTGGAGCATGATTGAGACAACCACCCAGAAGCAACAGCATCACAGTGCAGCTGTCTCAGTATTGATTGCACTGTCTTGTTGCCCAGCTGGGACATCTTCCTATAATCTGTCTTTTGCATTGCTTATGCTTATATCTCTATCCCATCTATAATATCCAGTACCTTAGAGAGCTTCTCCCTTTCTCCAATCTTCTTCATAGATGGCAAAAAATATATATCTGAATACAACAGACCCCATCTACAAGTATGCTGAAATCAACTTCCATTGTTATCCAGGTTACACTTCTAAGAACTTTACACTTCTAAGAATGTAAAATCTCTTAGCAAGCTGTGCTGTAGAATAACAAAACAGCATTCTTTACTCAGCTAGGATTAATCTGAGTACTGGGTAGAAGAAAATATCTCTCTGCTTTCTGCTGAGTATAAGTACAAAGGGATAATTGGGAAAAGATCTCTATTACTGCAACAATCTGATCAACAAGAAGAAAAGTGTTGGGTATTATTGCTTGTATTCTTTGATTGGATTACTTGTTTGCCACCTTAATGATTTCTTCTGTGATCGCACAATGAATGAAGACCTCCCTTCTGCTCATTCTGGCTTTCAATATAATACTGTAATATTATTCTAATACTATACTGTGTAACGTTTATTTATTTTATTTTTACATTTATATCCCGCTCTTCCTCCAAGGAGCCCAGAGCGGTGCACTACATACTTGAGTTTCTCGTCACAACAACCCTGTGAAGTAGGTTAGGCTGAGAGAGAAGTGACTGGCCCAGAGTCACCCAGCTAGTCTCATGGCTGAATGGGAATTTGAACGCAGGTCTCCCCGGTCCTAGTCCAGCACTCTAACCACTACACCACACTGGCTATTCTGAGCTAATCTGTGTGCACATCTCTGTATATTTATGTATTTGTAGATTTAAAAAAGAATGGAAGTAGTTCTCAACACCCTTTCAAGTGTTTTGGCTGCCCCAGTTTCCTAGTGATATTGTTCTGCTCAAAAGCCAACTTTGGCTGAATATGAAACTTATTACCAGAATTATCTGCAAATGGGAAAATATTTGCTTCACAATTCTGTTTAATAATCCTGTGTTTGATATCTTCATGCACCTTGCAGTCAGGGGCTACAATCAGATGTACGGGTTTCAAGGACTCGAGTTTCCCGGGGCCACCTCTCACTCCCCTTGTGGGCTCCAAGGAGACACAGGGTGTGTGTACTCCTTCATTCTCAGCAGCCCCGATGGAAGCAAAATGGGCTGGGAGTTGGCAAGCAGTGGTGACAGAGAGTGGATTCATTGTTTGTCATTGAAAATCTCATATGCTACCAGAGAATCTACACTCAGAACACCTCAGAAACAACAAAACCCAGCACCCTATGTGTTAGCATCCCATGGGGGTGGTTGGCACCCTCTGTGCACTACACCGCTCTGGGCCACCCCAGCACCCCCGCCAAGTGCATTTATGGGGCTGCTGAAACCTCCATTCTTCCCTATGGAGAAAAACCTTAAAGACGCGTAAACTTCAAAAATCACTTAAAAATCAGCCCTATGCCAAATTCCTTTCAAATAATTATATAGCTTCTTTGCCCCCCTTGGGCACTACCACCCACCACACTCTGCTCTAGGCCACCCCTTTCCCCCTGACATGAAGCGATACATTTGCTGAAACCTCCATTTTTCTCTATGGAGAAAAACTTTAAAGACATATAAACTTCAAAAATCACTTTAAAAACAGCCCTTTGCCCAATTCCTTTCAAATAATTCTGGTAGCTTCCTTGCCCGCCTTAGGAACTACCAACCACCACACTCCACTCTAGGCCACCCCTTTCCCCCCAATGTGAAGCTATAAATTTGCTGGAATCCTCATTATTCCCTATGAGGAATTCAAAAATAATTTTAAAATTCACCAATAATTGGAGGAGTGTCCGATTGCCTTGGGGTAGGCCCCTGGGTGCCTACCACCCACCCCAATTGTTTGCCCCTAGGTGCTCCACAATAGGAGATCATGGGCTGGTTCAAGTCCCATTATACCCTATGAGAAAAATAATTAAAAATATTTCAAATATTCATACAAAATCATAGGAGTGTCCAATTGCTTCAGGGTTTGGGAGGTTGTTGGCACCCGTGGGTGCTACACAATAGGGAATAATGGGCTGGTTTGAGTCCCATTATACCCTTTGAGGAAAAAATAAGAAAAAAATTCAAAAATTCATTTAAAAAAACCATACGAGTGTCTAATTGCTTTGGGGGTTGGGTGATAGGTACCCATGGGTGCCAGCTACCACCCCACCCACTTTTGTAGGTTCAAACCAGTTCAAACCGGTTTGACTTGAAACCCCCCCCCCCAGTTTGGTTTGAATTCGAACCTGCAGCTCGAACCTGATGGCTGGTTCAGTTCGAATACGAACCATCGAACTGGGTGCCAGCTACCACCCCACCCACTTTTGTAGGTTCAAACCAGTTCAAACTGGTTTGACTCGAACCTCCCCCCCCCAGTTTGGTTTGAATTCGAACCTGCAGCTTGAACCTGATGGCTGGTTCAGTTCGAATTCGAACCATAGAACTGAACCGGTTTGAATTCAAACTGGTTCAAATTTGAACTAGTTTGCACATCCCTATTGAGCATCTGATCCTCCACAGTGGACTGGCCCTCTCATGAGAGGGCTATTCCCTGGATGGCAAGCTGACACCAAGGCAGGAGTATGCTTCGGTGTTCCTGGAATGCTTTGCTGGGGTCTGCCACTGCAAAAGCTCCTTAGTCATAGTGGACCAGATCACAGGATCCTTTGCCCTCCCTCATATACACATTCCCTCCTAGAAAGTCATAATGTTCCCTTCCCAGAATAACACAAAAATAGCACCCCTCAGCATCCTCCTGGTGCCAGTAATTGTGCTTATGTGAGACTGTTTTGCTGTTGGGCTCTTACGAGGGTGGTGGTGCAATTGCTGTCAGGAGAAGAGCTTAAATGACATTTAAAGAGATTTAAATATCATTTTCCTGCCAAAGGCAGGTGCTCCATTCTGAAAAGGCACAATCATGTTCAGCGCACCCCCTTGAAGATTATGGCCAATGGCTGCCACCCTACAGATGTTCTGAAGCCTTGCCCAAGTCTGGTGGCATGAGCACTATGAAGCTTGCTGGGATGCAACCTTGGCGGACAAGGAAGATGGAGTGGCTCCCCTGCCCTGAAACCAGATGTTGCTGGGCTACAGTTGGACAAACGTCTGCAATGTGATTCACGGTTACAAAAATTAATCTCAGGTTCATCTACCCGTGGTCTGCCGTTACGTGCGAATGCGGCCTTTATGTTACTTTCTATTGAACCCAGTTCAGATAGTTTTGTTATTTGAAATGTAAAGCTGTTTTGACTGTAATCCAACATAATTGTTGTTCCAAGGATGGCAAGTTTGATATCCAAGTCAAATAACTGGATTGCTACCTAAGCGGATTAGGTTCCACTTAACTGGATTAGGTGGAATGCTAGCAGGGTGAGGGTGTAGTGTTCAATCTATCCTAGACAGCGTTGTATTTCGACTGTAGGAGAGGGTTTTCACTTTGGGAGTGCATATTTATTTTATTTTATTTAGGAGATTTCTAAACCACTTTTCAAATAAACATTTCCTGAAGAGTTTTACAAAACAAAACAAGAAAACAGTAGATCCAGCTTTGTTGCTAAATGCCCAAGTGATTTTCATGACATGAAGCATCTTCTACCAGATAAGGTTAGTCACTAGTTGCCACTCCTCCTGGACAGAGATAGCCTGGCCTTGGTTCCCATCTTCTGATGACCTGCAGATGAGATTATTGTAATGCATTCTATGCAATACATGGGGCTGCTCTCTTTGAAATTTACTGGGATCAATTGATGGGAATATCTCTTGTTATTGCTTGAATACCTTCACTGGCTGCAAGTCCATTTCCAGCCATAATATACAGTGTTGTTCTTTAAAGCCCTATGTGGCGTGTGTATGTACTACCTAAAGAGCCAGGTGCTCCAAAATGAGAATGTACATTCACCACTATCATCTCTGAGAGCCCCTTTCCCAAGTGCTTCACTGTAATAAAAGGGGTCTACCAGCCTTGCAGAGTGGCTCAAAGAACTTTCAACCAAGAGGAGTCCCTCCTACAAATGGAACCTTAGGGTGGTTTGGGGGGAAACTAGTCCTTGTAGGTACTCCCTATGGAGAAACAGAGAAGTAGAAATACACTGCCCATTTTGTTAATAAGATTGTAGCCTTTTGAATTTTGTCTGCTCTATCTATACACATTTTCCTTTAGTTTAAACTGTAATCCTTTAGAACTAATAAACCCACAACTTATGAGGTTCTAAAAATCCTGCTTTGTTTTATTTTGTGGAGAATTTGTCTGATCTCCCCTATGATGCCTTCCACCTGACCACATCCAGATACTCATATAAACTCATATAGACAGATGCAACTTACTAGACCATGATTCTTTTTGGTGAAACAGGAAGGCTATGCCCTACAAGCAGCTGGGTAGGGCTGCTCATGTACAGCGCCAGGATCAGGCCTGATCCTAGCGCTGCTTTCCCCACAAGTCCAGATTTAAATCCGGGCTTTTAGCTGGGTTAAAGGGAGAAAGTCTGCCCTTTATCCCAAGTAGAAGGTTGTGTGTATGCTTGGATTGCATAGAGAGGAGCACTAAACCACAGACCTTGGGGAACCAGTCCAGTCCTCCAAGGTCCAGGGGAGCCTCCAAATGGCTGCGGCCTGGGGCCTTTGGCAGCTGAGACACCCTGTGCCCGCCCTGTCAAAGCTCAGGGTTTATTTTTGTTTTTGTTTTTTTAAAAAAAGCACGGCTGAGGGGTGACTGCAGGGGGGAGTGGAGCAGTTCTTCTCCCTTCTCCCCTCACCCCCAGTGGTGGTGGGATGTGTGCAGGAAGGAGCTGAGCCCATCTGTTGGGCCAGTGTCTTGAAGCAACAGCGAGGCGTGCCTACACAGGTTAGAGATCGTCGCAAGTCCGTGACATCACAGCCTTTCAATTTACGTGCTAAAATAGCAATGGGCAGTCTACATTGTACCTCTGCCAGGCAATATTATATCTAATATGAATTTCTTTATCTTTTGATAAACAGCGAAATGAAAACAAACAGAGATGAAATTTATTTCACCTTCAGCTGCCTTTTCATATCACTCAAAGAAAAATGAAAATACAGCAGAGATGTTTGTATTTGCTGCAAATCTTACAAAAAATGTCCATCATCAATGTAAGAATTTCCTCTTGTACTACATTGTGTCACCATAGTTCCAGCAAAATTCATTTCAGTTGCTGGTATTTCCACACAGTGATCAGAAAGGCTGCAGCGTCATGAAGCATCATTTGTGCATTTAAAATGAAGTTACATAATAGTTATATTGATTTTGTAATCTTATAAAAGGAAATGTGATTCATTTTATTTTTAATTAAACTTTGCTAAACTCATCTGCTGCCAACATCAGCAGGGCAACAGAGTTCAAAATGGAGCTGACACTCAGTTCTTGTAAACAACCGTTGTCTCTGATATGACCATATTATAGCTCTTTCTCCTACAGAATCGTGCAGCTTAAGGGCACTCTAATTACATAATTAGCATTTGAGCAAAATTATAAAACCAGCTTTTCAACAGGTGATCTTTAGCTCCCCATTGCGTCTGTATTTTGTTAGAATGAAACACAGCAGTAAAATGAAAGGTGTGATAAACTACTGCATGGGGAAAAAATGAAGAATCAATAATATCAGATGTAGGAAACTGTGTAGGTAACACTCTCCTCCCAATTTCTTCACCAAATTCTTATCCATTGAAACTGCAGGGCTAGTTTTCACCATTATTCTGAGAAACTTTTTAGCCCTCTGACAATTAACCTCTTTGCCCAGAAACCTCTTGAAATTGCACTATGCTGCAACTAGTGCTGATCTGAACAGGTCCCAATTCCCTCTTCTCTATATTATTTATTTACTTACTTACACAGTCAGACAGGTGTTATTGACTGGTTTGTTTCATCCAAACATCGAGTCCTTCCCAAGGACCTGGGATGCCAGAATTTGATTCTCAATTGTTATAGATATCATCGCAGAATATAGGCTGTTCCCAGTAAAGCTGCTTTTTGTAATTGGCTGATGGTGATTTCTGTGGCCCCTATGGTGTTGAGGTGCTCTTCAAGGTCTTTTGGAACTGCACCCAGGGCCCCAATTACCACTGGGATTATTTTGGTCTTCTTCTGCCACAGCCTTTCAATTTCAATTTGTAGATCTTTGTATTTGGTGATTTTTTCTATTTCTTTTTCTTCTATTTTGCTATCCCCTGGTATTGCTATGTCGATTATTTTAACTTGTTTTTCTTTATTCTCGAGTACAGTTATATCCGGTGTATTGTGTGGCAGATGATGATGATGATGATGATGATTAAATTTATATCCCGCTCTTCCTCCAAGGAGCCCAGAGCGGTGTACTACATACTTGAGTTTCTCTTTCACAACAACCCTGTGACGTAGGTTAGGCTGAGAGAGAAGTGACTGGCCCAGAGTCACCCAGCTAGTTTCATGGCTGAATGGGGATTTGAACCCGGGTCTCCCCGGTCCTAGTCCAGCACTCTAGGTTTCGCCTAATATCTAAGAGCACCTGCTTCAGCTGGTGTTGTAAAGGTGAGGCCACAGTACTTACAGTAAGTGCTGACCAATGGAGCACTTTCTGCTGTGCTTAAGTGCTGACCACTGAAGCACCATTGACACTATATATGATCCAAAAGATACACTGTATTTTCTCCATGAAATTCTCAGCTCAAGAAAATCAACCAATTTCCGCAGTTGTTGGAGGTGGGGTGGGGGTGGGGAATGAGAAATTATAAATATTCTTTTTGAAGTTTGTACTACAGTTTAAATCATCCAAGCCTGTCTTTTTCACTGTTAATATGAATGACCGCCATTTTGAGGCAACAACAATGAGAGAGGCATTTAATGTTTTCAGAAGTGTAAGCACACAAAGTTATTTAAGAGAATCTTGTAGGAGCCAGCTTAACACTAGTAAGTGGTTGTAGCAGGTGTTTTTTTTCCCTCTTTTCTTTTTAAAAAATATGTCATGTGTGTGTTTTCTGTTTATTCTGTGCCTTTGTAAGTAGCAGCAGTGTAGCAGCAGAAGGAAACATTAGACCTTCTGGCAGCTGGTACTATCCAGCTGTCTTTTTTTCTTTGGCTCCTCCCAGAATGATGCTGTAGTATCATGACATACCATTGTTACAAGAGCATTCTGGGAACAAAAATGGCACCCAGATGGAGCCAGCCACTAGGAAGATACTAATTTTATTTATTTAATAAATCTGTATATCATCCACTACCAAAGTCTCTAGGTGGTTTATAGCATAAAACAAACAAAAAATAAAAAACCAAGAATTTAACAGTTAAAACATATAACTGCTTTAAAAGATTAAAAATATAGATTAAAATATCTATAAAACACCAACTAACCATAAAGCTTGGCTGAAGAGATGTGTCTTTAGTTATTTCCTAAAAACCAACAAGGATGGAGCAGCTCTAATCTCAGCAGGAAGTGCATTCCATAGTCCTGGGGCAACTACAGAGAAGACATACCTTTTAGTCGCCACCAGACAAGCTGGCGGCACCCTCAGGTGAACCTCCCCTGAAGATCTTAATAAGTGGTGGGGTACATAACAAAGAGGGCATTTTATTAAATACCATGGGCCCAAGCCATTAAGGGCTTTATAGGCAATAACCAGCACTTTGTTTTTTGTTCGGAAAACTATTTGTACACAATGTAGAACTTTTAGAATTGGAGTAATATGGTCTCTACAGGACATCCCGGAGACCAATCTGGCAGCAGCATTCTGCACCAATTGCAGTACCAAATCCCCTGATGATCTCGCCCAGTGGTTTCATGTAGATGTTAAAAGGCATTGGAGCCCTGAGGAACACCAGGACCCCTGAGGAACACCATACAAAATGGAGCCCTGAGGAACACCATACAAAAGCTCTCACTTTGTAGAGCAGAAGTCTACAAGTAACCCTGCTTTTCCTGTTGCCTGCAAAGGCACAGCATAAGATGAACAGGGGAAAAAGGAACACACACCTTGCTGTTGCTACCACTAAACACTTGACCACTTGACCTTTAAAGCCCTTAATGGTTTGGGCCAGGGGTACTTGAGGGTCCGCCTGCTCCCAAGGGTTGCTGCCCGCTTGACGGGGACATCTGAGGGGGCCATGCTCCAGGTGCTGACAATGAGAGAGGCCTGGCTGTCGTGCACTCGGGACAGGGCCTTCTCTGTTGCTGCCCCCAGACTTTGGAATGCTCTCCCAGTGGCCATTCGCTCCTCGGACTCCATCATGGCTTTTAGAAAGCTTGTTAAAACTTGGCTTTTTATCCAGGCTTTTACATAATCATTTTTTACTGCTGCTTCTATGTGTTTTTACCTGTTGTATCATTTTTATGCTTGTATTTTATAGATTTTTAAATTTGGTTTGTTTTATATTTTTTAGCTTAATACTTTTATTGTCTTTTTATTGTATGTTTTAACTTTTGTAAACTGCCTTGGGGTTGTAACGAAAGGCTGTATATAAATGCAACAATAAACAAACAAACAAACAGGAAGTAATACTGAAACAGTATTTCTCAAATTTCTTACCTATTCCTGGACTGAGGAGAAGTTTAATAAACAACAGTTAATTAACAGTTGCTCATTTTGTATATTTGTTCCTAGCAATTTGACCATGCAGCCATAACATGTCTTCTCAGATAACAAAATAGGTTTGTCTAATTTACAACTAAAACTTAAATTAGCAGCCTCATAAGCTGAAATACTGAATTCGGAAGTTGCAGGAAAAGAGAAAGCAAAACATATCTCACCAAGTAATTTAACAAATAATTATGTAAATTGTAATAAGAAAACAAACTGAAATGTAATTGTCATTTACTTGGATATTAGTAAGGTTTATGAACCATCAATCCATAGAAAAGGAATCTTTAAATCATATCCTACTAAACAGATAAGGGCAGAAAGATAGAAGCAACTTGTTAAGCCCATGTTTTACACACACAGGAAACTGACTAAAATTATCAGAGTTGTTAAGATTTCTGCACTATAAGGCAACATCATATTTCCCAATGCCAAGGGCTTAAACCGATGGAAATGGATGGGCAACTTTGTGTGTGCAACTCTTTAAGTACAAATTATTCAACTTAGCATATTTAAAACCACCCATTTACTTTTACACCACCCAGAGCCTTTGGATGGATAGGTTGGTACAGAAATGTAATAAATAAATAAATACATTAATAATGGAGAGCCAGCATGGTGTAGTGGTTAGAGTGCAGGACTAAGACCGGGGAGACCCAAGTTCAAATCCCCATTCAGCCATGAAACTAGCTGGGTGACTCTGGGCCAGTCACTTCTCTCTCAGCCTAACCTACCTCACAGGGTTGTTGTGAGGAGAAACTCAAATATGTAGTACACTGCTCTGGGCCCCTTGGAGGAGGAGCAAGATATAAACGTAAAAAATAATTAAATAAATAAATAATATTTTTAAAAATTGTATCCAAGCAGGCTATGAAAAGCTATATTTTCATAATTATAGGAACTACTGCCCCCTTTCCATTGTGCAATAGCTGCAAATTGTGCAGCTGTGCTTGCATAAATGCATGATGGAGCTACCCTAGTGTGCTACTCCGATGCTGTTTACATGTGTGGATGGTGCTCCAGTTGCTGCATTGCATTGCTTGGTATGTGAGTCATTAAAAAAAAAAAGGTAGAATATAATTTGTGCATTTGTAGAAATGCACACTAGAAGCAGAGATAACTTTCCATATGGAAAGCATTTAAGTAACAAACAGAATACTTACGTTTCCACCAGTTATCCACCAGTTTTCTATAAACAAATTTTGAGGTTTCAGAGCCTTAAATACGCTTGTTTTAAAGTTGGTATGACATCGCTTCCAAAGCCCCGCCCACACAGTGCACCATGGTGACTGGGCAGTGGGAATTCCATATGCAGATAGGGAAGAGCAGCCTGTGATGGTTAAGGTCAATTGGAATGCAGCTGTTGCTGGTGGGCAAATTGTAGAAGAGAGAAGAATCTATCTATATAAAAGGATAGTGGGCAAGAGTCTGCAAAGAGAGAGAGGAAAGAGCCCCTTCAGGAGAAGGAGGCTGCCACTCTGTGAATTAGTTGAGGAAACAAGATGAACAAGATCTGTTAACTTGGGGCGGGGAGAGCAAGTGGAAGAGAGAGAAAAAGGAGAAGAAAGAAGGAAGGGCGAGGGATGGGCCTGGACCTATCATAAGCCGGAGGGGAACATGTGGTCATGGCAGCGGCAATGAGGAAGGGCCCGGTCAACCATCACAACTGCTCAGAGCTACAGAGGCCATTGGTGGAGGGAGGCATGCACGTGAGGGATGGGCCTGAGCCTGTCAGCGTCCTGAGGGGAACAAGCAGTCATGGAGACAATGGCAGTGAGGAAGGGCCCAGACAATTGCTGCAGCTACTCCTTCAGGGAGGAGCAGGAGCGGGCTTTGGGTGAGGCCTCTGGGGTTAGGGGGCTGTGGATGGACCAATCAGCACCACCAACACTGCGGCCATGACCAAGAGAGGTGAGGGAGATGGAGCAATGGATTGGAGGAGCAATCAAGAGGTGTTAGGAGATGGAAGCAATGGGATGGAGGAGGAGCTCAATGGGATGGGAGCAGGAGCTCAGCTCAGGTGAGGATGGAGAGAACGCTGAGGTGAGGGGGCTGTGGTGGGGATGAGTGGAGCAATCAGTACTAGCACACAGATGCTCTGCGTGGGTTAAGCTAGTATGCTAAATATATTGCCAAGTAGTAGACAATCACTATTTATTTATTTATTTATTTCACTTTTATACTGCCCCCAACTAGTGTCTCTGGGTGGTTCACAATGAAAAAACAGTTTAAAATACACACAGAAACACATTAAAACAATTAAAAACTAACAATTTAAAAGTCAATTACAGAATTAAAAACCTATTAAAAAGCTGAAAAAGCCTGAGTAAAAAGATGGATTTTAAAGTATTTTTTAAAAATTGTCAGAGATGGGGAGGATCATATCTCAATAGGGAGCTCATTCCATAATCCCGGGGCAGCAACTGAGAAGGCCCGTCACTGTGTGGCCACCAGACGAACTGGCGGCAACTGGAGACAGATCTCCACGGACAACCGCAATGGACGGTGGGGCTCATAATGAAGAAGACGTTCTCTCAAAAACCCAGGGCCTAAGCCGTTTAGGGCTTTATAAATTATAACTAGCACTTTGTATTTTGCCGGGAAACCTATAGGCAGCCAGTGTAACTCCATTAACAGAGGTGTAACGTGGTCTCTCCGAGATGACCCAGAGACCAACCTGGCTGCCGCATTCTGAACCAGCTGAAGTTTCCGGACTACGTACAAAGGCAGCCCCATGTATAGTGCATTACAAAAGTCAAGTCTGGGGGTTACCAACAAATGCACCACTGTTTTGAGGTCATTCATCTCAAGAAATGGGCTCAGCTGGCGTATCAGCCGATGCTGATAGAAAGCACCCCTGGCCACCGCCTCAACCTGATAAACAAGGGAGAGATGTGAATCCAGAAGTACTCCCAGACTGCAAACCTGTTCCCTTTGGGGAAGTGTGACCCGATCTAGAACAGGTAGATCAAAATCGTCTCTGGAGTTCGGACCCCACACAATAAGTACCTCCGTCTTATCTGAATTCTGCTTCAGTTTATTCTCCCTCATCCAGCCCATTACTGCTTCCAAGCAGGCATTTAGGGAGGATATGCCAGCTCCTGAAGAAGATGACATGGAGAAATAGATCTGGGTGTCATCAGCATACTGGTAACACCCAGCTCCAAATCCCCTGATGATCTCTCCCAGTGGTTTCATGTAGATGTTAAAAAGCATTGGAGAACTTTGAAGGTTTTATGTTTAAATCACTCTGTGTTTAAATACTAGGAGTAAGTATTAACAGCTGAAACTCAAATTCATTTAGGTTTGAGCTAGCTTAGTACAATTATTTCATGACAGTCTGAGATGTATTTGATTCTACCAGCCAAATGGATTTTAATTCCTTTAAAAGTACTGCAGAACCAAGCAAATTGATTTTTCTCCATGACCATCTAACAGTAGGCATGATTGGATAACTGGAGCTCAAGTAATCAAGATGGCCTAACACTGGAAAAATTATTGGCTTACAGAAGATAGAAAAGAAGGTTTTTGTCATTCATCTTTGCTGCTACTGGATGGTCCAGGCATAATATAAGTTGCATAGTAGCTGTATTTGACAATCAGCAAAAATAGCTTCATGATCTGTTCTGTAAAGTGACTTTGAATGGAATATGACTTGCAGTTCTTTCTTCTGAAAAAAAGTGTGGACACCTTTCAATCTATATAATTAATTCTCCAAGACGGGATGCGTGGGGTCGTGGCAGAAAGGAGGCGATTGGCTGACAGAGGGGGAGACACGCACAAGAGTTCCAGCCACGCAGAGAGCACTGGCAACCATCGCCACTGAGGAGGAGGACGGGCATTGGGGAGGGGGCGGTGGGAAAATTAGGTGAGGAGGCAGCAGCGGTGGGATGCTGGGGTGAGGCAGTGGCAGCAGGATGCTGGGGGGGATGAGGAGGCGGTGGCAGGCCCTGGCCTGGCCACCAGGAGGAAGAGGCAGGAGGAGGAAGCATGATGGTGAGAAAGTGGGGGCCCGAGAAGCAGGCGAGAAGCGGGCAATGGAGGAAGTGGTGCCAGAACACTGGGGTGAGGTGGCAGCAGGATGCCGGGGTGAGGAGGAGGAAGTGGCGGGCCCTGGCCTGGCTGCCAGGAGGAGTAGACGGGAGGAGGCAGTGGGATAGCAAGAAAGTGGGGGGGGGCTGAGAAGCGGGCAGCAGTGGGGAGTGGCCAGTTGGCCAACCAGAAAGCCGGGCATGCCGGTGTGGGCAGGGGGGCGATGGCAGGGCTCAACTAGAGGCGCAGATGCTCTGCGCCCGGGCCCATTAGTAACTTTTATATTTTAGAAGTTTAAACATTGAAGATGTTATGTGTAACGAACTCTGAAATGCTTTTGTATTCAGCTTTGCTCCTAGGTTGAATCAGGAACATAGCAAAGGAATGAGCCCTGGGACAAGAATTGAAGATATACCCCTGTTCCTGGGCCCCTGTTTCTTTGCCTCTCCACCCCACTATTTTTGCTCTAGAAGAACTGTAAAGTTTTCTAAGGGAAATGGAATCCCAGATTTTGATCTAGGTCTTAGGGCATTGAACCCAGTTGCTAAGGAACATTTTGGGAGTGAGTAAAGAAAAGGAATATTATATTTTTACTTTTTCACAAGGGCTGGATTAAAAAATAGTCTCTAAGATTCTTAATTGGACATCTTTTCAGCTTGAGGAGCAGGGGAGGAATGGTATGCAGCATCCCTCCCTACTCTTTTTCTCATGTACAAAGTTCTTTATTTGCGACCCAAGGTCAGTATAACATAACGGAAACAAAACATCTCATAACATAGAAAGATACAATTGGAAAAAGGAAATATGTCAATATATAGATAAATATCCACGAATAAATAATCAGTAAAATTTTAAAATTAATCAAAGAAAAGCTCGCTGCCGTAACAATACTGCAATAGAACAGAATTTGGCCACCTTAAAGGTGACATCTAAAGTTCCATCCGCAAGAAGATAGGAAATATAAAAATCTCTTGTGCAGCCTGGGAAGGGTGTCAGAAGAATCTCTATATAATGGACAGCGCAACAAAACATGTTGGATGGATTCGACTTCCTCCATACCACATGGGCATAATCTATCCTCCTTAGGAATCCCCAGAAATCTCCCCGAAAGCACTGCTGAAGGTAACGTATCATGTCTTGCTCTGAAAAAGGCCCTCTGGTAACATGTCATGCTCAAGCCATTCAAATAAGCAGCAGGGCTCAAACCCAGCCTCCTTTTAGTACAATCAGCGATTTGGGAGAATTCTTGTTGGGTTTCAAAGTCCAAGCGTCTTTGTTTCAGGATCTGCCTAGCCTGGTCATGACTTAACATGACCAGGTAGTCCATAGACAGACCCAAGGACCCAATTTTGTCCTGTATAGCCTGGGCCCAAGTGGGCTGGAATACATCAGCCAAGATAAGAGACTCATGACTGACTGGTTGATCCTCAGGGTCAGTCTATCCCTCCCTTAATCAGAGGTTGCATGCCCCTGAACACCAGATGCTAGGGAACATAAACAGGAGGGGCAGCTGCCCTCTTCTCCCTCTTGCAGGCTTCCCAGATTCACCTGACTGGCCAATTTATGAAGCAGGATGCTGGAGTAGTTGGGCCTTTGGCCTCATCAAGCAGGGCTTTTTCTGATTGTTCATCCTGACTGAAAGGTTCAACAGTCTGTTGAGGATTCTAGAGAGGACTCCTCTTACTTGAGGCTTAGATGAGTCCTCCAGTCAGGAACCAGCAGTATGCCAGTGAATTGGGGAGTGGGGAGGGGGAGGGAGAGAGGGAGAGGGAGAGGGACAGGAAGTAAGTAAAGAGAAAGCTCTTATCCAGCTGGTGACCCCTCCCATCCTCTGGGGCCATGGACATTTCCCACCTATTCAGTTATAATGATGCCCCAGGATTGAAAAAATTCCTGATGTATTTCCCCCCCACATATGTCTGTTTGTTTGTTTATTTATTTATTTATTTGAAGTGGGGGTGCGAGCCCAGCCCTAGAGGTTTTCAGGCAGTGATGCTTTGGAGAAGCCTGCCTGTATAGTGACAGCTTCTGGTTTAGCTGTGCTCCAGGTTCTGCCCGTGTCAGACACATCTGTTGCTCACCAAGGACAGAATCTTTTTAGTGGTGGCACCTACATTGTGCGTAACTCTATCCCACTACATGTCTAACAGGCACTCTCTATTTCCTCTTTCTGTTTCTGAGTTAACTTTTCTTTTTCAACAAGACTTTGGTTGTCAGTTTTACTATCGATGTAATGGAAAGATAAGTGTGATCAAGGTTGAGTGACAGCTAGAGAGCTGTGATGGAAGGCTAGGCAGAAAAAGGGTGAGTGACTGTTATGAATGTCAGCACATAACAATCTAAGGCGACTGGGAGAGGCTGACGGTGAAGAATAATGGTGGTTATAGTATAGTTAATTAGTTATAAACATTTCTTCATTTATTTATTAACTGATTTCCTCTTCCTTGAATCAAGTATTTAGAAAACATTCTTTATTCATTTAAAGCACTTCTGTTTTCTGGTATGGGTGTATTCTGAGCATAACATATCTCATCTTGACTTGATACTGCTCAGGCAGATACATTATAAGAGAATCTTGCTGATCTCAAATTCAGAGGTGGTGGTGGTGATAGGTTTTGGTGGGGCTAGACCTGAAGGCCAGATGGGCTACTAGAAAAGAGAGATAAACCAATTGCAGCATGCTTGGAGCAGCTGCAGGCCTGAGGCACTGAGGCAGAGAAGTCAATCACATTACTGATCTCTTCCCACTATAAGAGCTTTTTCCATATTGGCACATCACTAGATTCAACTACAAGTTGTGTGACATAATCAGTAACAGAGAAAAACATGTAAACAGCCATCTCACTATCGTATGGAATTCAGTTATTGTTCCAATTTGATGCAAAGCGCTAGTAGATATTATCATTTACATATTATAACAGGTTGAGTGGCTTGCCTAAGGCTACTTAATGAGTTCTTGGCAAAACCAAGATTTGTACTATGCCTTGTTTATGTATGGACCCTATTTTGGATGGTGGGGGATAGGAGGCTGCCATATACCGAGTCAGACCATTGGTCTATCTAGCTCAGTATTGTCTTCACAGACTGGCAGTAGCTTCTTCACACAGTGCATAATCTATGGAATACTCTGGCATGGGATGTGGTGATGGCCACTAGCACGGATGACTTTAAACAGGGCTTGGAAAAATTAATGGACAGGTCTATCAATGGCTACTAGTTGCTGGCTATAGGCCAACTTCAGCCTCAGAGGCAAGGCCTCTAAATACTAGATGCAGGGGAGCAACAGCAGAAGAGAGGGCATACCCTCACCTCTTGACTGTGGGCTTCTCAGAGGCATCTGGTGGGCTACTGTGTGAAACAGGATGCTGAACTAGACGGGCCTTAGGCCTGATCCAGCAGGACTGTCCTTATATTCTTATGTTGTGGACAGAGATGAATTAGGAAAGAAAACCACATGTTCTAACATAAATATGATGACATCACAGGTTGTGGAAGGAAGAATTAATTACTTCTGCTAACAGAATAAGAGAGAGTGACCGCATTCGCACATAACACAGAACTGCAGGTCTAATGGACCCACAGTTCTGCTCCTCCTTCCCCCTGCTCTCCCATCCAAATTTGTATGTATAGGAGAGCACGTCTCTTCAGTCAGTAAGACTGCAGAGAGGAAGGGCAACTTGACTGTAGCCGCAGCAGCCAATTGTAGCTGGAGTGAGGGAGGAGATTCTTTCCTCAACCCTGGTTGCTGAAGAGTGAGACTCTGGTGCCGTGTTTGGATGCAATGCTGGCACTGCAAAAACAAAAGTACAGGCAGCAAAACTGACTACAAACCAGAGTCTGGGGAAGGAAACCATAGGTCAATTTTCCATCTGAACTGTGGTTGCACACATTTGGATGATCAAAAATTTCAACTGGAGGACCCTTCAAGTTCAATTCCGGTTTCATGTGAACTGTGAATGTGGCTATAGAGACTCAAAGAAGCTAGTGAGGAGTGTTGAGGCACAGTAATGTGTGGCTTGCAATGGTGGAGCAAGCTCTGTGAGTTACATTTTACACACTTACCATGCCATTCTTTACATTTGTGAATCCAGCTACCGTTAGATCTGATTCAAGTGTTAGTGCAGCAATGCAGAGGCAAGCTCACCATAGTTTGGGTCCATGACACTTTGGTAGTTTGGAGCTGTCACAGACATCAAGTTATGTTGTATCCTTCCTGTGCCCTCAAATCTCCCTGGAATCTGGCAATAGCATATCAAGGAACAGCATTTGATTCTTCTCTACAGATGCTATGGGCAAAAAAATGGGACCTTATCACAGAGAAACTGGTCCCATGCTACTCTGGTAATGTCTGAATTGTGCTTCAGATTCAGATTCAAGGGTGGTAGTTTCTGTTGACATTCAGTAGGGTCCTGCTTTTAACATGTTATTAGTAGTTCACAGGCCTAGGAAAATCCACATGTCTACAGCTTTAATAAAAATGCTAGAAGGTTGATGAAGAAAAAGGTGGCAGAATGTAGAAAATCTAAATGAGATCAGATTGGGAGGTAGTCAGATATTTTATTCAGCAAGCCTGAATTTTTTTCTTATTAATTGATTCAATTCTTAATTTTAACACAAATATAAAACATAGTAGCACTACTATGAAGTAGAAAAAGTAGGATAAATACTGGGGGGGGAATTAAAGCCCCAAATCTATTTTTATTCTCAATTAACATTTTCTACCAGCTTAAAAAAAACAACCACCACAAAAACTCAAAGCATTCAAAGCATTTCTTTACATAAACTGAAGAAAGATGTTAATCGCTATTTGTATTAATATTATTTTGATGTCTATAGTCTTTAATTAAAAATCAGGAATTTCAAATATAATAATGAGTATTTTAAACATGTTTTTATCAATGACAACACATCCACTCTGAAGGTTATTGGCAGTATAATTTTTTTTCTATCCTCTGTAAGGAAAAATGTTTATGAAAAACATTATTAAAAAGTCAATGCAAATTGTTAGGGGAGAATGTACACATAAAATAGAATTCAGACTGAATGCTAAACTTCATATAATTACTGGGTAGATGTTTGTATTTGCAAAACCTAAAGGCTTTTCTCTAACGGATATTTTATTTATTTATTATATTTCTATACTGTTCTTCCCAAATGGCTCTAGGCAGTTTACATTAATATGAAACAAACAAAAAAACAATTAACCAATTAAAACGATTATTTAAAAAAAAATTTAAAACCATGTATAGCAGGGGTTCTCGATGTTGGGTCTCCAGATGTTATTCGACTTCAGCCCCCATAATCCCCTGCCCCAGTGGCCTTTGGTTGGGGATTATGGGAGTTGAAGTTCAATAACATCTGGGGACCCAAAGTTGAGATTCCCTGATGTATAGGGATGTGCCCAAACCAGCTCAGATAGCCACAGTCAGGATGGGGATCAGTTCTTTTAAAAACCAGATAAGCAGGTCCTTACCTGCTCTTCTGCCACCCCACCACTTTACCAGGTGCCACACTCACTTTCCAAAAGGCTGTGCGGGCTGCAGCGCTGCTCCCAGCACCAAGCATGCACATAGCCTCTGAGCATGTGCGGTGGCCATATGTGTGGTCAGCATGATGTTGCTGACTATGCGAATGGCCATTGCGCATGTGCAGTGGCCATGTGCATGCTGATGCCATGTGTGTAGCCTTCTGGAAAGTGAGTGCTGCAGAAGATGACCTGGTTTTTAAATGAACCGACCACCACCCCGATGAATCATTTCAGATGCAGGTGCCCTAGTCAGTTCAGCACTTCCCTAAGAAGGTGCTGGACCAGTTGGGTCACATCCCTAACCATTTAAAAACTACCAAAGAACAGACTAAAAAATTGTGTCTTTAGTACTCCTTAAAGGCCATTAAAGATGTTAAATTTCAACAGAAAATGTAGGAACTGAGTGTTCCACAGTTCAGAAGTAGCTACATAGGAGGAGAGTAACTTCATATATTATGATGTAACTTTTGTTATTAAAAAGCTAAAAGACAATCCAAAGACATTTCAATAATGCTGTTCCTGTTCCATTCAGGCAAGTAACATTACTATTACCCCATGTACTACATGGGGCTGCTTTTCTATGTCATTCAGTCAGTTCAAAATGCAGTAGCCAGATTGGTCTCTAGAGTTTCTTGGAGATAACATATTATGCCTGTTTTAAAACAGCTGTACTGGTTGCCGATATGTTTCTGGGCAAAATACAAAGTGCTGGTAATTAACTTTAGAGCCCTAAATGGCTTAGGACCGAGTTACCTGGGAGAACACCTTCTGCAGTATGATCCCCACCACACTTTAAGGTCATCAGGAGAAGTCCATCTCAGACTCGGACTGCCACCAGCTTGCCCGGTGGTGACCCGGGATTGGGCCTTTGCTGTAGCTGCTCCTGGGATCTGGAATGTACTCCCTGTCGATATTCGAGGCTTGAGTTTTAGCAGCCTTTAAAAGAGCCCTAAAAACATATTTTTAGCCTGGCCTTTAGTGAGTACTGAAATGATTTATAAACTGGTTTTAATTTTCTTATTTTTGTTTGTTTTTTTAAATCTTTTTTTATATTTGTGAACTGCCTAGAGACATCTGGGTGAGGTGGTATAAAAATCTAATAAGTAGGTAAGTTAAGTAAGTAAGTAAAAAATGTTATTTGAAATTTCTATATTCTACTTTACAAAAACAAAAAGTAATCAAAGATATTTACATAACAAAAGATATGAGGAATTCCCTATCTCCAAACAGATAACAATCAATAATATACAGAGATGAGACACTGGAAACTGCCACTTGAAAGGTGTTATCATAGGGCTGAAAGGGACAGTTACTCCCACCTTGCTAAATGTAATAGGGCCACTGGCTGACATCCAGACCAATGTACCTCATGCGGAACAAGCAAGGCTGTACAGATGAGAGAGTTATGCTAAAAAACAGGGATGTGTATAATTGCACTATAGCACAAAAGTTCCCATTAAAACAAATGAGGAATGCTGCAGATGCACAACTGTTGTGCAAGCACAAACACACTTGTATGGAGCCCAATAATTAGTGCAACTAGCAAGTGCAACAGGTATCCAGTAGCGCAACATCCTTCTATATGTGGTTTATTGCTTTGTCAGCTGCTGTCACCAAAGGTGTCTCTTTATCCAGTTAGCAGGGGTTAAAACTGAATAGCCCTCAATGTCCTTTGCAGCAGACATTGTCACAAGGGAAATCTGATCCAGCAGCCTTTTCTCACTCCTCTAATCATAGCTCACAGTGACAAGTTATAGTACAGAGGTCAAGAAGTAAAGGAATTTACATCTGAGGTTCAGCTGTCACTACTGATCTCTTTTTTTAAAAGCCCGACTCATATAAATAACTCAACATTTATGTAGGGTAATACTTAATACTCCTAACTGAACAGGGCAGCAACACACTCTATTCCAGAATAGGGACATCTGTTCCAAAATATTATTCAAGAACTTTAGACACTTTAAATAAGAAATTTTTACTTAAAATAGACAGAGAATGACACAACACAGACACATGTCTAACTAATTCACTTTACTTCTCATATCTAATCTGACTTGTAGAAGCCTATGTTCATATTTGATTCGTTATGTTATATCCAACCTTGGACCATCTCAAATCTGGCATGATTGCCAGGAGACAAGTCATCCTGCCATGATCCTGATTGATCCATCAATCAGCAGATATTCCCACAAGACAACACAGAGTTCAGAGACAGAAATTATGTGCCCCTATCCCAGGGGCATCCCATCTATGGTAAACATAGCAGGGTGGCTTCCTTCCAATCTTAGCATGCCACACCACTGACAAATACCTTTGACATATAGTTAAAATAAAATTATTTTAAATAATTTAATTTTTAAAATTATTTCATCCAGTGATTCAGAATCATTGGATGAAAGCCTTCCTCAGGACGGTGACGCTGATTTTGGAAAAATAATTGCTTTCATCTGAATTATGACAAGTTGTGTTTCTTTTCAACTGCAGATATGTTTTCAAGGGAATAGTGTCTACTGGCACTGATAACTCACAGCATTTAGCATTAAGCTAACTTTTAAAATTGTCTAATAGAAACAGTATGTGGGAAAAGAAAATATTGTAACAGCATAGCTTATAATGTTAAATATAATTTTGGTACCCAACCAAGAAATCTACTTCTTTATGTTTCCTAATATGAACTGCTGCACCAACGCCTTTGGGTTGATTGCATTCTACAGGACTGGCATACAAAAATACAACAGCATGGATCATGACTAATCTGCGAGAAAGAGCGACAACTATGTGATACAATGTAGGAGTTTTGCTCTTATTACAGAGCAGTCTGTCCCTTTATTCTTCCTTTTTTCTACTATCCATAGATGAAGGATGTCTTTGCTCACACACTTGTGAATTTATGGAGTGGACTGGAAAAAATCTGCCTTCTTTCTCCAAAGCAATTCTACCAGGTATAAAGAGGAAGTTAATGATGAAAACTCTGTGGTTAACTATTTTATTACACACACACACACACACACACACACACACACACACACACACTGTATTTAGTATCTGATTGTGGCTGTATCACACCTTCAGAATTCTCTGAGCTACTAACAAACTGTGAAAGGTTGCCATCTCACATGACTAGAAGCCCGCAATGCATGGTGATGGCAAATCATTAATTGTTTTCATTTATATCAAACTTTATAGATATGCCTTTTGGAATATCTCTTTCCTCATTTTTACAAAGAAAAAGTTAAAATAGAAATAGTTTTTCTATGTTGAATGTTACCTGTTGCAAGACATCATCTTGGATAGATGCACCAGTGTTGCTTGGGTCTGTTTATCTATGTCCTGGCGTTTCCACAGCCACCATGACTAGGACTTCTACCTCTTTGTTGGAAGCATACAGGCTCCATATACTGGTAATCACAAATTTCAGAACCTCTTGCTGTCTTCAACACACTGCCTGAATCACATGTGAAGCCACTCTGCACACAGACCAACTGCTTACCTGCTCGAAAATCCAATATACAATATTCTGCATACATTTGTGTCCCCACTGTAACTCCAACTGTTTCAACACAAAATGGCCACCCCATATATATCCCATTTCCCATCTCCTACAATGAAACACCATGAGAGGCCCAAGCAATACATTCCAGTTACCTCCAACATCTATTCTCATTGCCTTCATTGCAAAACACCTGCTCCCAGTAACTACTGAGAAGGCTCTATTCCTAAGATCGACTAAACAAACTTACTCTAAATCTAATCAAAAAGAGTTTTACAAACCATGTAATCTCTTACAAGTCACCACATTATTTTCTAAGTGGACACAAAACAACTGCTTAATTATCTGTTCTAGGATCTCGCCAGGTATCAAAATTGAGCTGAGCAGTCTTATTAAGTGAGGCTGTTCTCACGAGCATCCTAGCCCAGGTTAGGGCAGCCAAGCCGGAGCTATGCTGCTTGTGTGGAGCACCAGGATCTGTGCAGTAGGAGTGACACCAGTGGCCAGAGCAGGGGCTGCACACACCACAGTGGGTGATCAGGGGTCATGTGTATGCCACTGGGCACAAGCCCTCTCTCCCCAAGCTACACCACTGCCAATAATTAAGTGAGGAGATTATCATGATCCACCAAAAGCGGGCTAAGGGAGCCTAGCCCGCTTTTGGAGGATCGTGTGCTGCCAAGGGAGCAGCGCAGCTCCCAGCAGCAAACCCTCTTAATTCCCCCTGCCCTTAGACGAGGTTAGCGGAGCGAGAGCTCCACTAACCCAATCTATTTGATCATGTATTGTCGCAGTGCGGCTCCATGCCATGGCAACACACAAGAAGACCCCCGCCGGGAGGCTGAAACAAGCCTCCTGGCCCTGAGGGTCTCTCCAGGATGCCCCACGAATTTGCATGGGGCATCCTGGAACTTCTGGGGGCCATGTGGCCCCTGATCCCCACAGCCCCCGCTGGCTCCATGATGGAGCCGATAGTCATGTGGGCGGCTGATCGTCTTCAGAGAGAGCGGCTAAGCCCGCTTTCCCTGCAAACCCTCTTAAGGCGGGTCTCACTGATCGTGAGACTCACCTCAGTAAATCTGTATCCTTTCCAGTTCTTATAATGTCTTTCCAAGTAACCCTTCCTTGGCTTATCTTGTGTAATATCACCTCACCAGAGACCCCAGAATAGGGTCATAAGTGCCTAAACCTGAGTGAAATCAAAACAATCCAATGACATATTCCATTATTTTCTCAACCTTTAGGAAAAAAACAAGTGTTTTTGAGTTAGCTTAAAAATCTTCACCTTCCCAGTCCTTCTATATAATGTTACATTGTTCAACAAGGATAGCAGAACAAGGGCCGACATCCATACTAGTGCTAGTACAGCTAGAGGAATTGAACACATCTAAGACTTTTGTGGAGTTAGGGTTAGGGTCTGTTCTTGGAGGAAACAGACTATCTAGATCCATTTCAATAAGGCTTCAGGCCTGACTTTGGAACAAAAACTGCTTTGGCCACCCTGTGCAGTTTCCACCTATGCAGAGAGAGAGACAGGGGGAGTGCAACCCTGTTCATTCTCTTGGAGCTCTCAGAGGCTTTTGATACAATTGACCATGGTGTCCTTTTGGATAGGCTGGGTGGGACGCACTGTTTGGAGATGGTTCCATTGCTACCTTGAGGCCCGTTGCAAAAAGTGGTTCTGGGGGACTACTGCTCAACCCCTTGGCAGTTATGCTATGGGGTTCTGCAAGGTTCCATTCTTTCTCCTATGCTGTTTAACATCTACATGAAATCACAGGGAGAGGTCATCAGGAGATTTGGATTGATGAGTCATCAATATGCAGATGACACTCAGTTGTATCTCTCTTTTTCATCATACGCAGGTGAAGTGGTCACTGCCCTGTATCGGTGCTTGGATGCAGTAATGGGCTGGATGAAGGTGAATAAGCTCTTGTCAATCCAGACAAGACAGAAGTACTGTTGGTTGGTGGTTCCTCTGCCCGGGTCAATGATGTTCAGCCTGTTCTAGATGTGGTTGCACTCCCCCTGAAGGACCAGGTTTGCAGTCTGGGGCTCCTCATCGATCCAGTGTGGCTCAGAACACCTTTTTCAGCTTGGCTGATATACCAACTGCAACCTTACATGGACAGAGATAGCTTGGCCACAGTTACTCATGCTCTGGTAACCTCTTGCTTAGATTACTGCAATGCGTTGTACGTGGGGCTGCCTTTGAAAATGGCCTGGAAACTGCAGCTGGTACAAAATAGGGCTGCAAGATTATTAACTGGTACTGGATGTTTTGATCATATTATACCAGTGCTTTTTCAGCTGCACTGGCTCTCAGTCTGTTTCTGGGCCCAATTCAAAGTGCATTTTTAACATTTAAAGCCCTAAATGTCTTGGGACCAGGTTAACTGAAAGAGCTCTTTGCCCCATATGTCCCTACCCATACCTTAAGATCTTCTTTGGAGGAACTCCTACAGGTGCCCCTGCCAAACGAGGTGAGGTACTAGGAAAAGAGCCTTTTCGGTGGTTGCACCCCATTTATGGAATAGCCTCCCTAGTGAGGTTTGCCTGGCTTCATCATTTTGTTCTTTTAGACACAAGGTAAAGACCTTTTTGTTCACCCAGGCCTTTTAAATTTAGGTTTTTGGCTTTTCAGATTTTATCTGATTTTTAACTAATTTTAAAATGGGTTAGGCTGAGAGAGAAGTGACTGGCCCAGAGTCACCCAGCTAGTATCATGGCTGAATGGGGATTTGAACTCGGGTCTCCCCGGTCCTAGTCCAGCACTCTAGCCACCACACCATGCTGGCTCTATTTTGTATTTTATTTTCACCTTTTTTGTCTGCTATGATTTAAGGTGTTATGTGTTTTTATTGAATGTATTTAATCTTCTGTTGTGAGCCACCCAGAGAACAATGTATTAAGAGGTGGCTAACAAATAAAGTTTATTATTTATCATATTATTATTATTAGTTACAGGAAGTAGTTGATGACTGAGATGCCAAAATGTTATCCTGAATTTGGAGCAGAAGCTACAGCATGTTATGTTGTTATCACCGTCTTACATTTATTAACTGAGACATTTCCACTAGTTATTGCAACTTAACTGCAGGAATATTGAACAGATATAAAGGACTGATCCTTCGCAAGGCAGGGACTGTGATTCGTTTAAAGGATCAGTTTAAAAATACATGGACTGCCTTTTGCATAAGTGATTTACAGGTGGCCCTCCTTATTTGCGGGGGTTCCGTTCTGGCCTACAACCATGGATAATGAAACCGTGGATAATGAAAACTTAAGTCAATGGGAATTGGGGGGTTAGGTTCCGGAGCCCAGTAAAATGAACAAACAAATCAACAAATAGACAGCATAAAAGTAGGGATGTGCACGGAATCGTCTGGCCTGGTTCCAGACGAGCCTCGAACAGAACTGGGCCAGTTCAGTCCAGCCCCCATCGAACCATGCCCCTGGTCCGGTCCCGTAATGGTCCGTGAATTGTTTTTTAAATTGTGTTAAAGGAACTACCTGTAGCCCCTTCGGGGGGCTTGCTGTAGCAGTGGGGGGTGGGTGTCCGCACGGGTTCCCTCTCCCCCCGCCGGCCTTCCTCATCACCACCATGGCTGGGTAAACATAGCCTTTTAGGCCCTTTCGGGACTCCGTAAAAGTGAATGGCCGCCAAAAGGGCCAAAAAGGCTAGGTTTACCCGACCACAGCAGTGATGAGGAAGGCTGGCGGGTGGGGGGGAGAGGGAACCTGCGCAGACCCCCCCGCAGCTACAGCAAGCCCCTCAAAGAGGCTACAGGTAGTTCCTTTAACATTTTAATTTTTTTAAAAAAAAGTTCACGGACCTGCCGGACTGGACCCAGCAGTCCGGTTCCGGTCTGACGGAACCGTGGGGGGGGGGCAGTTTGCTTCGATCACAAACCCATAAACCCCCAGACTGAACCGTCGGACTGCGGACCACCAGACTGGTCTTGCACATCCCTACATAAGAGCAGAAATGAGAATGGAGCAGAGAACTGTACCGTGGCCACCTCAGCTCTCCCGCTTTCCCACTCCCCAGATTTTCTAGCAATGCCCTCCAGCTTCTCACAGTAATTCATGATGTTTTCTCACCCCACTGATGAAATCCAGCACTTAGCAGCACAAGTCCCTTGGCCTAATTGGATGGTAGGTTACTAGGTTGGCCAAAAAGGCAGCACAAATTTATATCTAATTCAAGTAAACACACACAGAGAAGTGTGTGAAAATCAGAGTGAGAGGAGAATCAATTTTCAATGGATAATTTTTTTTAAAAAAAAATTTGATTTAAATAGAATTTAATTGCAATTTAAATTACAGTGTTGTGATTATCAAAATTAAAATTAATTTGAAATTTGAAATTTTTAATAAAAATAAATTTTAAGCAGAATTAAAAATAAATGTATAAAAATGATAATTATCATCGTATGAGGGCAACACAATATTGCCAGAGGCTCCAGAAAATGGCTCTAAGAACCTCCACGGGAATGGCTCAAAAAAGGCTCCTAAAGGCGCCACAGAAATGGCTCCAAAAAGCCTCCCAAAGCTCCATAGCAATGGTTCATGAAGGCTCCCAATGGCTCCCTAATACCAAATACTGCCAAATGCTGCCCAAAATGGCCTTTAGAAGCACAAAGAATTCTAAACATGCATGCATACCAAAGCACTCCACTGTCCTCCTCCAAACTCCTCTCACAACCCATGAGCATGTGTAGCAAGAGCATGACCATGTAAGGGCAGACTCCGCTATCAAAAACTATGGATATGTGAAGCCGTGTACTGTGGATAACGAGGTTGTATGTATTGCCTGATTGCAGATATGTGAAACCACAAGTGCCATAACAATGCATAATAAGGACCACTGGTACTAATACTTTTTTGGCCAGTACTAGGACTTTCTTATATGAAGACTGCCATTTATTCTTTTGTCTCTCTGGGAAAGATTTGATCACATCTCCAATAGAGACAATTTTTAATGAATAATCAATTGGTCTTGTAATGACGTTTTATTAATAATGAGCTGGTCTTTGTAATGAGGATAGATACTTTTTACAATTGACTCCTATATGAGAACAACTATTCTCAGTTTTATAGATGATTTGGACAGTTACATGCCTTTATCCAAACTGGAAACATATTTGTTATTTTTGTTGTCATTAAATTTTTTAGAGGATTGATATTACAGTATTTATCAGACCTTTTGGATTCTCCTTGTATTTGGTTCATTCAAAGGATCAGACTAGCTCTAGTGATCAAAGAACGATTTTATCCACTAGGGCTGGGAAAACCTGACAGAGCGTGAGAATGGTGTTGCCAGGTTCTGTTTCAAATGGAGAGTATCATTAATAAAACATAATCAGAGGAAAAAGACTAAAAGTAAGTGCTGCTCCCCTCAAATAGAAATGGCAAATACACACAAGTGCTCTAAAAAGTAAAACAGTGTTCTTAACAATGCTGTGCAACGATTCCTGAGTAAAGCTATGAATGCTGGAAGGTCAAGTAGGGACAACCAGGAATTGTTAGTCACTTGATTTCATTGTAACTAACTCTTGCAACCTGATTTCATTGTGCCTTTTCTTTTGCAACTTTGAAGGACCACAATTAAAGTTTCCTGGCCTTTTTCATATAGATAGAATATTCTTTCATTCATTCTGATAGCCAACAAGGTAGATTTCATTTTATTTTTTAATGTTACCACAATGAGCCTTTTCTCATGATCAGTGAGAAAGGGCTCAAGAGAGAGCAGTTACACTTAACTCCCGCAGATGATCCCTCTTGGCTCCCTGGACAGGCTGATCACCCGTCCACACAATTGCCAGCAGCCGCTGGCAGTGTGTGTGTGGATGCTGTGACCCAGCCCCCAGAAATCCCATAATGCACTGCATGAGTGTGTGGTGCGTTATGGGAATTCGCAGCCCCAGCAGCCAGGGCTGGCAGATGATTTTAAAAATGGGGCTAAGAGAGCGCTTGCCCCCTTAACCTCATTTTAAAGTGGGCTCCAGAGGCAGGATTACCGCTGCGAGCTGCACAGCTCCAGCCAAGACCAGGCTTGGCTTTCTTAGCCCAGTTTTGGCTGATTGTCAGAACAGCCTCAATGTCTTTTCATGGATTACTGAAAACTGGTTGCTTAAATTTGGCAGAAGAGTACTCAATCTGTTTGGTATGGCTCTCATGGTTTAGGGACTGCCTCATGAACTTCTTTTCATTATACTGAAATGTATTCCTGGGTCATTAGAATTTTAGCTGACTATATCTATATCACAGCAGCACTGTGTTTCTCCATTGCAATAGCATAACTGAAATGGTGGCATGAGGCTATAGGTTAAGGGATTGTGCTGATGCAATAGTTAATTCCCCCAAACCTCACAGCTTCTTTGCTAAGGTAAGACAGACTAAAACATGCCTCAATAATCCTTTGTTTTGGGAAAATTTTCTAGTTGTTGGTCCAGTTGTTTTTAGTTATTACTTGTGATGGGTGAGATCTTTCTGGTTCATGTTCTAATTGGCTCAGTAATCTCTTTTAAAAGTTCATAATATAAACCTGGGGAGGCCCCTTTCCCCTCCTTTGTGAGGAGGGGTTGTCTCAGTGGCAGTGTCCAGCAGGAAAATGTGGCAGTAGTGACAGTGGGCTCAAGCCTGGACTTGCCATTGCTTTCTCATATTTGAAACATGATCAAGCATTACTGATCATGCTTGAAGGAATCCATCATCATTATGCATGGTGAATGTAATTTCCTGCTGCATCTCAGTAAAGATCCAGCTAGGAAATGTAGAATACATTTCTCATGCTGCCCAGTAGCAACAGGTGCACCTGAGTTTGAGGTATAATGTTTCAGACTCATGGTCAAGGGATTGAGCCAAAATATATTGTCCATGTTTTGGACAAGTCAGGACACTTCACATGAACTTCCAGGCCTCTATTACTGCCTGTCCTCTCAACCACTGGTTGCTCCTCTTCAAAGAAATGGGTCCTAATGGCTGGGAAGGTTTGCTCTTGCAGCTCCTTGTAAGCCAGATCTAAACTTTAGTGCTAGTTTGGCTTATAATGGCTCCAAAGTGGGGGCTTTATTTGTGATTCCACCACCAATACCAGTTACTACTGAGTGTCATATATTTCCACAAATCTGGACACCTTTAGGAAGTTGTAAAAGACTGTTTTTCAGCATGAACATGTGAATGCACTGTCACAGAATATTTTTTAGTGCTAAGAAATCAGACAAATACTCAGATCACAGAGATACATTACTAGATCACTATTGTTAGATTAGTTACTCTGTGAACAACTTAAGTGATAATTGTACGATGTGGATGGTTTCATGAAAATGTTCGTGTAGGACAGTGGAGACATCTGGGGATTCCAGTCATACTGACACTACTATAGTTATATTAATATGATAGTGCTCAAAACGTCTAAGGAAGAACACAGAAGACTTCATTTCCAACTCCTTTTATATAATATATAGTTTATCCTTCAGTGCTGTTATTCAGTGCTCTTTAGAATGTTTTCATTCTAAAGTAAATTAAACAGCTTGCAGTCATACATGAATATAATGTTAGCATAATACATATTGCTAATGACTACTGGTATATGTCCACTAACATCAGCACAATTAAAATAATTTTCACTTAAAAATCTGTTGCTTTAAAATTCTATAATCCTCCAAGTAAAAGATCTCTCATACACACAAAGAAAATCTTATGTAGATTAACTAAAGGTTTATTCAACAACAAGTCTATTTTCTCCTTCTCCTCCCTCCCTCCGCCATCTTGGTTTACTCCACTCCCCACACTCTGCAGGATCCCCAATGGGACAAACTCCTCAACACCACAAGGTAAAAGATTACTAGATAGAATACAACAGTCCCTTACCAAAATTTGGAAGACATACATGTTTTAAATTTCCAACATTTTAGCAGGTTTTTCATGGCCTATGTAGGGATCTCCTTGTAAAGTGCCTTGTGATGGATTCATTGTAGAAGATATATACAATGACTGAGACTTCCTAGTTGATAGTCTGTTTTAGGAACAAAACAACATGTATTAGACATGCTTGAGAAACTATAATGATGAGGAATTTCCTTTGGAAGAGACCAAACCATTGTGCAAAAATCACAACCCTACTGGGAGCATAGAACAAATTGCAAATTCATGTGGGTTTATGACAGAACAACTTAAAATGCTTTGCTGCCATCAAATACCATAGTAAAATACATATGCTGGTAACCTCCAGACTTGTCAACTGCAATGAGCTCTATGCTGGGATGCTTCTATACATAGTCTGGAAACTGCATATGGTACAGAATGTGGCAGTCAAATTGGTCTCCGGGTTATCTCAAAGAAACAATATTACTCCTATATTAAAATAACCACACAGGCTACCAATAAGCTTCTGGGCAAAAGACAAGGTGCTGGATATAAGATAACCTCTTCTTTACTATGAGCCTCATTGTGATCATCTGAAGAGGTCCATCTTCAGTTATCACCAGCTTGTCTAGTGGCTAAACAGCAATGGGCTTTCTCTGTTGCCACCCCAAGACTCTGGAATGTGCTCCCTGCTGAAAAAAGAGCTGCCCCAATCTGACAACTCTTAAAAATTCTCTAACGGCACATTTATTCACCCAAGCATTTAAAATAGGCTTGTGGTTTTAAATTGTTTTACGGTTTTAATTTATGTTTCCGTTTATTTTATTTTGCTGTAAACCAGCCAGAGATGGAAGATTGGGGCGGTGTACAAATATGATGAATGAATGAAACCACAGCAAGTCACATAGCTAAAACATTCTGTAATAGTGATAACCATTTCCATTAATGTTCAAGTTAAACAAGAGCTGAATTAATTAGATACATTTAATTAAATATGATAAATATGAGATTTGGTTAGGAGAACAAGTAGGAGAATACAGTTATCTAAGTACCTTTTTTGTTTACAGATGGATAAAAAAGAAACCTCACACCCCTTTCTCTCTCCTTCAGAGCTTGATTTTTACTGGCACTGAGAAAGAAACATGTAATAGCCTAAGTGCAGAATAATGAAATATTAATTTCTGTGCCTCAGGTTCATGTTCTTGCTCACTGCCCACAAGTGAGAGTAGTTACTTATTTTGGTTTGCTTGATAAAAAATTGATTTATTCCTGACCAGTCCTGACCTCTTAAAAGGCATCAAACAAAAAACAAAAAACAAGCCAGCAAAATCCTGGAGTGCAAGAATTAATCTACATTTTCTGAACATACAAAAATACAGCAACCCCCTCCCCCAAAGCAAAATAAATATTGTTTTAATTAGGTTACTTAGCTGCTAGTTAATTCCTTAAACATAAACCAGAATAAATTCCTGCTTTGTTTCCACAAGTGTAAGTGACATCTTCTAAACAAATATTACAGCTACTCACTGTTTAAATTGTTCTAAATATTATCTCAGACATGCAACTTGTATTGCCTTTTGTTTGCTTGTATTTCATTGAGTTTCAACATTCAGATTAAAAATGAGTTAAAATGATGGAAATTAATATTGAGGTTTTTAAAAGCCTTCAATTATAATTAGTTTTTCTTCATATCACACTCACAATTTAATTTCACCTTTCATTATTTGCTTTGTGTTACCTACCTCCTTACATCCTTTCTAAAAGGAACACAAGTGTACCATAACTGTAAAATAGCCATGTTGGAAGTCAGCCCAGTCAGGCTTTCCATTTCATCAAGTCTGAGTACTTACTGCTAGTGCTGTATCTTGGATCACTTGGGCTTCCTTCCCACAGAAGTCCTTGAATCAATATCCACCAGAAACAAGTTCTGGAGGTTTTTATTTAGAAACTCAACTGAGATCTCTTTTCACATTACCATTACAGGGGAACAAAAATGGCTGGGGGGAGGTGGGGGGGTGTTGAGCTGAGCAAGGCTCCGGGGTGGTGGTGGCGTAGGTCTGATTGGCTCACGCCCCACACCTCCCACACCTGGCTGATCACATGGTTGCTAGAATTATTGAAGTTTTCGGTGCCGTGGTTCAGTGCCACGGGTAGCGGTGGGGTGGGGTGGGGTAATGACAGGAGCCCCCCCTGGGCCTATGGAGGCCCCCCCCCAGACCTTGGAGGCCACGGACCAGGGCCCCAAGGTCCAGGGCTAAGAGTGCCTCTGCTCCCATGGTGTACACAGCATGACACAAACCAATTCCCTTCCTGTGATTTCTTTTTAATTGACAGCTGTCAGCTGCCACAGCCTGCTGCTGTCTCTTCTTCTCCAACTTAACTTGCCTAATTCTTCCTGTCTTTTTAAAAGGCAAAGGTATGAATCAAAGCAGCATGTGAGGGAGTCCACAGTTCCTGCTGCTCTGTTCCCCACCCCTTTACTTTTCAGAAGGCACAAAGAGCGTACAAGTTCAAACAGAGGAGTATTAGGAGCAGTGGTGGTGCTGTCACCACTATCAAATCAGGTAGGGGCAGGGCAGCCCATTGAGGTGACAGTGCAGGTGGGTACATGCCCCCATCACCTTCACCAATCTACCACCAGAGATGTCTACCTGGGTACCATTGGATTTACCAATTTACCATTGGGTCAGCCTTACTTCTCTGTTTGAAACATATACAAGAGTAGTTGGGGTCTAGGGCTTTGCAAATATGATTTTAATCCAATATAAATGCCTCCTTGCCTGTAAATGTTTTCTCTATTATGAAAATGTTCCAATTTATATTCCAAAATATGCTATTGGTTTGAATACTAATATGATAGAAATATAAATACTATGTGTTATCGACAAAAGCATGTGGCAAAATTCTGTAACATTAGCAATTTTAAAAAAATAATATATCTTACTAAACTAACTTTATTATGGAAATATCTTCCCACTTGTCGACAAATAGAGAATCCTGACTTAAAAGAAAATAGTGCATATCAACAATAATCTTGTTTAGAAAGATCATAATACGACCCCTTGTCTTATTGCCAGGTTCTTGATAACAGCAAGAACTTATGTTCTTAGTCCAGGACAACACTATCAAATTTGAATTAAGATGCACTAAAGTTGTCCTAATAGGTTTTAGTCATAAGGTAAAGATAACCTGTGGGGGCGTCAGATTCCTACTCTTTAACTTCACACTCAGATCGAAAAAGAAGATATAATGCACCAGATGATGATGCATTTTTAAAATGGAATCTGCCCCCTGCAAAGAAGAGGATAATTTGTGCAGCAAAATACATTTTCAGTATCCAGGCCACCACTATATTAAAAATAGATGGCCACCATGAATAAAAAGTATGGGAATAGATGGAAAGGTTTGGAAAATGGACAACTCACTTTTTGTTTGTAAATCATTGTGTAAATCACATGAATATAAATAGTAGGGATGTGCAAAAAATTTCGGGCACAGAACGATCTGTGCCCGAAACGAACAATTTCGGGTGATTCGGGGCCGAACCGAATCACCCCCGATGTCCCCCGATATTTTTCGGGCACGAGCCAAATCACCCGAATTTTGGACCTGAAAAATTCTGGTGATTCGGTTCATGGTTGATTTTTGGTGAATTTTTAAAGTTTTAGTGACTTTGGGGCAGTTTGGGGGCATAGCATGAGATCTGGGCAAAAGGAGTGGGGTGGGGTGGTAGTGCCTAATGGGTGCAGGCTACCACCCCAATTTCAGGGGGATTGGGCAAAGGGCTGATTTTTGGTAAATTTCTGAAAATTTCATGTCTTTGGGGCAGATTGGGGCAGAAAGTGGGGCCTGGGGAAGAATAGTGGGGTGGGGTGGTAGTGCCTAATGGGTGGAGGCTACCACCCCAATTTCAGGGGGGTTGGACAAAGGGGTGATTTTTTGAGAATTTTTGAAGTTTTAGTGACTTTGGGGCAGTTTGGGGGCAGAAAGTGGATCTGCCCCAAAATAGTGGGGTGGGGTGGTAGTGCCTAATGGGTGGAGGCTACCACCCCAATTTCAGGGGGATTGGGCAGAGGGCTGATTTTTTTAGAATTTTTGAAGTTTGGGTGTCCTTGGGGCAGATTGGGGACAGAAAGTGGATCTGCCCCAAAGGAGTGGGGTGGGCTGGTAGATAGTGCCTAATGGGTGGAGGCTACCACCCATCCCCAATTTAAGAGTGATTGGGCAGAGGGGTGAATTTTGGTGAATTTATTTTTTATGAGGTTTGTCTTCATAAGGTGAAGTGTGCTAAATTGATTACTTCCTCATATTATTCATAGTAAAGGAAAGTGTGAAGAAGTGAAAGTGGGGTCATGAGAGTTGTTTAATTGAAAAAAATCTCATTTGCTATGATAGAATGAGAATTCACACCTCAGAAAAAACTTCATCAAGTCAAGTGTTTCTTTTCAGACCATTGGTCCATATAGCTCAGTATTGTTTACAGTACACATAGTCAGACTTCTCCCAGGTTATAGGCAGGAGTCTCTCCCTCAGCCCTATATCCTAGGATCCTATGGGAGTTTTGGAGAAAGGTTAAGAAATTTTTAAACATTGCCCTCTTGCCCATTTCTTTTGTGGTTTGGGTGGTAGATAGCAAAAACAAACAAACAAACAAACAAACAAACAAACAAAAAACACCCCTCACTAAATCTATAAAATAGTAGGGCTGTGCAAAACTGGACCAGGGAGGTTAGGAATGGCCTGACATTGTCCACCTGGGAGGGGATCAGAAGTACTCTGACTCCAACCTAGGGAAGATGATTTCAGGTCAGAGTTCTCAGACCTTGTTTCACTAAGTGTGGAGCATTTCATAGCTCCCAATGGCAGCGGAGTCTGCTTTCCCAGCCTCCTGATTACAGCTGGGGCATGGGGGCAGGGAGTAGCCATCTTCTGAAATCTTTCTGCCTGCCTGCCCATTCATTTATATTTTATGTTTAAAAAAATTAGCTCATTATTTTAGTCACAATGTAGGAAAGAAAGCAGAAGATTATCTGATGTTACATCATGTCCCATGAGATTCTTGGATGCTACATCACTTTCCTTCCTGTGAATACAATATTCAGATTGCTTAAACATATTAATTTAAAAACAATGAATGGTTGTAATTGAATGGAACTTTATTACAGTCATTGATCAGATCAAATGAATACCTGGGCTCAGACAACTGAGACAAAATTAGCTACCCTGGGCCTCTCCCCTCTGTCCCTGCTCACCATGGGCTACGATCAGGCAAAAACAATCATTAAGCAGCGCATTACGAACATTGAGCGCCAAACGGACCTCAGCAGTGTCTCAACATTTTATATCAATGAAGAGCTTAGATATCTGACCTCTCCTGCAGCATACCTCATTCAACTGGAGGTCCCAACCAAAGAAGGGCGTTCACTTTGGCCCACTGGAGGGCCATTACAGAAAGGCCCCATTTGCTGAGCGTTTATGCCCTTTGGGCTCAGAACAGATCGAAACGATTGAGCATGTCCTTCTATTTTGCCTGTTCTACAGACATACGAGCTGCCCTCATTTTCCCATTGCTAAGTAAGTTCCCAGGACGTACAAGTCAATTCTCATTTGTTGCTCTCTGACTCTAACTCTGCCATTACACAGAACGTTGCCAAGTTCTGTGCCACTGCAATTGACATCTAGTGAAGGATGATAGGCGGTGAGCCCGCCTAATCTGACTCTTGATGATCCTGAATCGATACCGTACTCGCCCACGCCTTCATACCCATTGTTTTATTGCATTATATTACATTTTATTTACTGCATTTTATTGCATTCCATTATCTTTTTATTGCTTTGTATACTATACAGTTTTAAACCCCCTTTTTAACCTATTACTACATTTGATCTTCTCTATTTTTTAGAACCAATGTGTATTTTAAGTTATAGTTTTAGTTTTAGCCTTTTGACGATGAATTAATATCTATTGGTTTTTTTAATTTTAAAAAAATCTTAAACTGCAATCATCCTTAATTTTAGCTTTGTTACCTGTAATTTTTAATCTGTATTAATTTTATGCTGGTCTCCAACCATAATAAAGGACTGATTGATAGGGATGGGCCTGGACCAGTCCGGAGGCCATTGTAAAGGCCTCTAGATCATCCAGACCGGTCCGGACCTGGGCGGTTTGGTTCGGGTGGAGGGGGTAGCTTTAAGAGCTTTTAAGTTTACTTACCCCTTTTAAGTTTACTTACCCCTCCCACCGCTTTCCCGCTCTGGCGCCGTAATTGCAAGAGTAATTGGGGCGGCAGGATACCTCCCTGCCGCCCCTTCCCCACTGTTACTGTAAAAAACTCCCAGTAGTCCTTTGCACGTGCGCACGTCACAGAGATGTGCTACTGGGAGGCCTACTGGGAGGCCAAAGGACTACTGGGAGTTTTTTTATAGTAACAGCGGGGAAGGGGCGGCAGTGAGGTATCCTGCCACCCCAATTACTCTTGCAATTACGGCGCCAGAGCAGGAAAGCGGCGGGAGGGGTAAGTAAACCCTCCTGCCGCTCTTAAAGCTACCCCCCACCCAGGTGCCGGACTGCAATTGGCAGTTCCGTGCACACCTCTATTGATTGATTGAATGGTTGAAATCATTTCTAATTAAATACACAAAAATCCAGCCATCCTTACCTACTTCTCTGCTGACTTTCAGGGCTCCCTTTCTAGCCGCCCCCACCCCCCCAACCCGAATGATTTTTTTCAAATTTCCCCATAGATGTCTATGCAAATTTTCACCATGAATAACAGTGGATCCTGATTCCTATCCTGACATTCTGAAGGGTCCAGAGGACTCAAACCCGACCTCTGTGGTTGTGGTTCTGGATCAGATCCAAGCTTTGTGATCATGCACAGCCCTTTGTAATAGTGCTAGCAATCAGTTATCAGACAGGTGTCATTATGGAATAGAAAGAACTATAATATTTCAACTTATCAATGAACCAGGAATTCATATGCCTGCCTTTGGTGACTATAATGAATACTAACTTTAGATAATAGCATAAATAACTTTTACTAGTCAGCAAATAAAGGTCTCAGGTGTGTTGATGATGGAAGATTATAATGTGTTGCACTCCATTGAGATAATGGATTATATTTTTTTAAAGCTGTCGAAGTAACAAAAGGGTACTGTAACTGTACTGAAAAAGGCTTAATTAATGCAATGATCATAGATTGTAATAAGATGGGTTTATATTCAAAATGTGATGCTGTCTCTATAAATCACTGCACAGTCTAAATATTATTAACTAAAGTGATGGCTTCAGAAATAAGTAAGATTGATCAACAGATTCGGGCAGGAACCATTATTCTTACGAACTTCTGTACTGGCACCGATCCCAGTACAGATCCCTGGGGGACCCCACATTACTTCCCTCCATTATGAAAATTCTCCATTTATACCTACCCTCTGTTTCCTGTCAAACAGTTAGCAATCCACATATGTACTTGTCCCCTTATCCCATGACTGCTAGGTTTTCTCAGGGATCATTGATGAGGAACTTTGTTGAAAGCTTTTTGGAAGTCCAGGTATACTATGTCAACTGGATCACCTTGATCCACACATTTGTTGACACTCTCAAAGAACTCCAAAAGGTTGGTCAGGCAAGATTTCCCTTTGCAGAAGCCATGCTGGTTGTCTCCCAGCAGGCCTGTTCTATGTGCTTTACAATTTTATCCTTGAGGATGCTTTCCATCAACTTGCCTGGAATGGACATTAAGCTAATCATCCTGTAATTTCCCGGATTGCCCCTGCATCACTTTTTGAAAATTGGTGTTACATTGGATACTTTCCAGTCCTCTGGTACAGAGCCCAATTGCAGGGATAAGTTATATATTTTAGCAAGGAGGTCGGCAATTTCACATTTGTGTTCTTTGAGGACTCTTGGATGGGTGCCATCCAGCCCTGGAGATTTGCTAGTTTTCCATTTTTCCAGACAATTTAGAACACTTCTATATGACTTAGTTCTTTAGGAACAGGTATATGCTCAGTATCCTCTGCCATGAAGACAGACATAAATTACATCTGATGTATTTCAAGAAGTTTTTGTTATTCCCCTTGATGCTTTTGGCTAAATGTTCCTCAAACTCTCTTTTTGCCTCCCTTATTGTCACCTTGCATTTCTTTTGCCAGAGTTTGTGTTCCTTTCTGTTCTCTTCATTTGGACACACCTTCCAAGTTCGGAAGAAAGTCTTCTTCCCTTTTATGGCTTCCTTGACTTTACCTGTTAAACATACTGGCATCCTCCTGGACTTAGTGGTACCTTTCCTCCTTTGGGGTATACAGTCTAACTGGCCTTCTATTATTGTGGTTTTGAGTAAACTCCATGCACTCTGGAGCAAAGTGACTCTCCTGATTTTCCCTTTCAGCTTTCTTTTCACCATACTCCTCATTTTGGAGAAGTTTTCTCTTCTGAAATTCAAAGTGTCTGTGTTAGACTTGCTTGGTGATTCTCTCCCCACATGTATGCTGAATTTGATCGCACTATGGTCACTGTTCACTAAAGGGTCGATGACACTGACATCACTCAGCAGTTCCTGGATGTCACTCAGGATTAAGTCCAAGTTCGTCTTTTCTCTGATTGGTTCCAAGACCAACTGTTCTAGGGCATAGTCATTCAGCATATCTAGAAATCTGACCTCTTTGTCCTGAGCTGACTGTGAATTTACCCAGTCTATGTGTGGGTAATTGAAACCAGCCATTATTACTGCCCAGACTCTCCTTGATGCCTCCTATTTCCTCCTGCAACTCCCAGTCACTGTCAGAGTTTTGATCCAGATAAGGATAGAACGTCCCCAGTAGCACATTTTCTTTCAAGCATTGTATTGTCACCCACAGGGTTTCTATGGAAATCTCCAGTCCACTTAGATTTTCTACCTTGTTAAATTCTATCTCTTCTCTTACATACAGTGCTACTCCACCTCCAAGGCACCCCTCCCTGTCCTTTCTATAGAGTTTATACCCAGGGATAACAGTGTCCCACTGGCTCTCACTGTTCCACCATGTTTCTGTTATGCCCACTATTTCTGTGTTAGCAACCAAGCACTCCAGCTCACCCATCTTGGCTCAGAGGCTTCTGGCATTGGATTATAAGCACCTATATGCTGAATCCCTTACCTGAAGTATGCTATCTTTCTTTGGACTCTTTGACCAGCTGGCACATCCTTCTGTCTGCTCTTTATGTGGTTCTGCTCTGTCTCCTTCTATTTTATCTGAATCCTTCGCACCCTCACACTTTAAAGGATGGCATTTGCCAAACTGGATATTGTCCATTTCCTGTTGGCTATTCCCCAGGCATCATTTTAAAAGCCGCTCTGCAACCTTTTTGATTTTAAGCGCCAACAGTCTGGTTCCATCTTGGTTCAAGTGCAGCCCATCCCTTTTGTACAGGCTTTGCTTGCCCCAAAATGTATCCCCGTGCCTAACAAATCTAAACCCCTCCTCCCGGCACCAATGTCTCATCCACGCACTGAGACCCCTTAGCTCTGCCTGTCTCACTGTGCCTGCACGTGGAACAGGTAACATTTCTGAAAATGCTACCTTGGGGGAGTCCTGGACTTCAATACGCTACCTAAATTTGGCTTCCAGGACCTCTCAACTACATTTCCCCACATCACTGGTGCCAACGTGCACCACAACAGCTGTCTCCTCCCCAGCACTGCCTAACAGGCAGTTCTATTATTATTATTATTATTACTACTACTACATTTATATCCCACTCTTCCTCCAAGGACCCCAGAGCGGTGTACTACATACTTAAGTTTCTCTTTCACAACAACCCTGTGAAGTAGGCTAGGCTGAGAGAAGTGACTGGCTCAGAGTCACCCAGCTCGTATTATGGCTGAATGGGGATTTGAACTCAAGACTCCCCGGTCCTAGTCCAGCACTTTAACCACTACACCACACTGGCGTGATGTCCACAACCTTCACACCAGGCAGGCAAGTCACCATGCGGTCAACATTCAGGTCAGAAACCACAGACAAACCATTATAATAAAGCTGCTCCAGGATCAATTACATGTTTCTGATTTTACACAGCACTTTGGGGGTGTAAGCAGCACTCAGAAGTCTTAACCCTATGGTGCAAAAGTGCATGCATAGGCTAGGGTGGCCGATGTCCTCTTTTATACTAGATAGTCCTTTTTTTTGAAGAACTGCTCAGAATTTGTACAGTTTCTTGTTGTGTCACTTATCCTCCCATTCTTGGTCAGTGCCTGTTCCTCCTCTGCCCATCCATCCGATCTTAATCCCATGAAGATTGGCCCTTGGGCCCAGCCAGCTCACTAGCTGTGAAGCACTCAACCCCTGCCCTGGATGCTAGAGCATTCAACTCCCATGATGCTCCTCAGGCCTGGCCACAGCCAAATTGCTACCGGGATGCTGCTCCAATTTTGCCTTAAGATTGCTGCCACACCTGCACACAAGGGTTGGGGTTGGAGCTGTGTGTGGGCATGGCAGCTTTTAGTTGCCAGCCAGACCTGAGAGAGATCATGGGAAGTTGACATGATGACATTGGGGGGCTGGGTTGGAGCTTTGTGCAGCAGCAACTGGTTGCCAGCCAGGCCAAAGGAGATGACAGGATGAAGACATGCGACCAGATGACTGGGCAAGGGAAGTGCAGGCACCAACCAAGACCAGGCATGGTGAGGGTGGGTATGGAAAGGTTATAATTCAATGTAAGCCCTCACACCTGTGCCAGGGATGAGGTGATTGTCTAGAGTGCCTGTAGTCACCGGTGAGGGAGCAGGCACCAGGATGAGGTTTTTCAAGGGAGAAGTGAAGGACCAGTGTGAGGAAACCCCCTTCCTCTCAGTCCTTCTGCTCCGAGCTCTTCAGTGGTGGGACCCCACTCAGGGTCCTATACTGGGGACTCCCAGCAAAGGATATTTAGAAGTCTTTTTTTCTTTAAATGAAATATGACTAAGCTTAAAGGGGAAGGAAAAAACACTAGACAGCAGACTGAGCAGATTCACAGGTCATCTGGTCATAGGTTTTATCACTATTGAGTTGTATTTATAATCAAATTATCTTATTTATGAATTTACATCTATACATATAAACATATATAAATTTTATGAAAATTAGTGCCCTATTTCTATCCTTTGTCCTTTTGGTGGGTGATGATTGCACTCTATGTCATCCCCCCGCCCTTTTGGTAATGCATGTCCTCTCTTTTGATGTTGTGGACCTGGCCAACATAGAAAGACTGGCGTAGATGTACGCCATGTCCCCACAGAGCCTCCTTACACATGTTTTGCTAATCAAGGTGTCAGCCATTGTTTTACACACAGATCTGCCATTGTTACTTTAAGTTCTGTATAGAAATTGTAGGTCTTACTTATATTGTGTAATGCCTGTGACATCTCTTGTGATAAGCAACACAACTCTTCTCGCCCGTCATTTTATTATTTTACCTTAATCTTTACAGGCTATGTTTTCCCCAACTGTACCACTGAACATTGGTCTTTTCAATAATAAACAAATCCTGTTAAATTTTTGCCTGTATAACATTAGCTTTTCTGAGCTTATGAACTCTCACTACCCAATACCAAAATTAACACACTTTGTCTTACTTAAAGCAGCAGAGCAGAAGTGTGGAACAAGGAACTCTTTCTTCTGTTACAGAGAGAAAAATACACTTTGCTAGTAGCACAAGAGGGGTGCTATCACCAACAGAGCTGGAAAAGGAAATATTAAAGTGAGAATATTTTGTTATCTGGTCAGACCTTACTATTTGCTCAAAAATTAGGAAGTGATGTTCACAGTGAACTAAGAAATATTAAAAGCAAACAAACTCCTGTCAAAATCAAAGAATTACTGAGCAAGCAGTTGGAGTGTGTGTTTAAGCCACTAACATTTATCTCCCACTGTACTTTTATACACTTGCCTCAGAACAATCCAAAATAATGGCACATAAAAAAAGTAATTAGTTTATATATATTGTCAAGGTTCACCAGGGACATCTGGCCTTTGATTACTATCATGTGATTACAGCCAGCACAGAATAGCTATACAAGTCAGTAAAATCTGGCTCTAAGCTAGTGCCAAAGTGTTTACTCAAGTCTTCCTAGTCATTTTGCCATGAAGGGTGAACTAAAATAGCTCATTTGTTCTCAGCTGTCCCAAATGCACTTCTCACTGAATTTCAAATAAGTACAGACTTTTAAAAGACCTTCATTTAAGGCTCAGCTGCTACATAAATGGGAAACAATTGACATTAGAAACTGATATTCATAATTAATATTTTTGGTAGATCCTCAATTATGTTTTCATTCATTTTATCCATATCTACATTTAAACAGCAGGGGCTTTTAGTCAGCAGTTCTGGAGGGAGGGAAAGGGAGTGTTTGCTCAAATCTGTTTACAGCCTTTTCTAGCATTATAGCTTTAATTATTTTCTTCCAGCTCTTTGCTACATTGACAAATATGTACCCACTAACCATACATATTTATTCCCATTGTTTTCCTCTCACCAAACATGACTGACAATTTTACTAAAATGAAGTGTGTGTGGACTCTGTAGAAGCTGGCTGCAAACTAGGCTCAAGGAAAAAGAGATCCAGTATAAAAGTATTGTTTGGTCAGTCTTGTACTCCTCTAGTGAAAGGTGGGAGGGGAGTGTATTACTAGATACATCTTGTAGATTGCTTAATAAGAAGTCTCTAGATATTATTCTAGAGTGAGCCTCACAAGCAGAGTCATTTTACATAATTGATCCAAAGCAATCATATTGTAATTGTAAAATTGTACATATTGCTATTGTAATCAAGCAATATCTTTACCAGAATAAACCAACAATACACTCCCCTCCCATAGCTTGATTACAGTTTTTGGACCCCACCCCCCCACCCCAGTACCAAAACGAATGATTCTATTATAGAATACTTTTCCAAAGTCTCTAATCAGATTTCTTTGATTGATAAGAACATATACATTACACAGAATTTGATAACTGCTTATCAAATGTATCCATTGAAAAAAATTAGGGCAGTTCACATGATCAGCATGAAGATAGGAGAAGCCTCCCACCCTAATTTGGGAGCTCCCGTTTTTCAATAGTGCTAGATATAAACAAAGTTGGAAGAAGGGAGCTTGATCGTCAGTAAAACCCAACTGGGTAGGACACTTTACCCACCCACCTTGTTTGGAAGCTGTGGATGGCATGTGTTCATTCTACCCAGACAGAACTTGACTGATGATCAAGCTCCCCACCTCCAACCTTTTTCTTATCTAATTCACGATCTAAAATCAGAAGCACGCCCATTTCGTCGATCGTGTGAACTGCCCTATCATGTGTCTAACACTGAAAGATGCATATGTGAATCTGTAGTAACTCATTCATACATGCAAACTATCCTTGATGCTACAGTCAACAAATAATGATCACCTATGTTTAACCAGGACGTAGGTTACAGCTTTTCTATGCTAGATGCTATACAAACATGTAGTCCATAGTAAGTCTGCTGGAACATCTGAAATGTTGGAAGCAGGTACACCACATGAATGGGCCCAGGGCAATGCTCTTCATTTGGTAGGAACCAGGACTGGGATTTGGAAACACAGCATGTTGTGTGAACTAGGCAGGCATGAAAACAATGTGTGCACCTAGTGAACTGTGCACAATTCACTATTGACAGTTCACGTGACATGACATGACAGTTCACATGACACTTCTCTGAAAAGGGCTGATAGAAAAACTGCTGTAATGTACTCAGCCACAACATTATTTGCTTGGGGTCAGGTGTGCAAGCTACCAAGGACCAGTGTCAATTCTCCCTCACCCTTTCACAGTATATGGCACTAAATATCTGAACTGGGCCATAAATCAGAACTATGAGGTTTATTGACAAGCATGCATGGCAGATAAACAGCACGATAGGAAACCTCAAAGTATGTCTGAATTATTTGAGGTACAGCTTTGTGAACACAACAGCCATAAGCAGCCTTTTTAACCCAATATCCTGCAAGGCCTGGTTCCCTATCTCACAGTGCCAACTCACCTCCATTTGACTTTGCTTTGTTTCCAAAGCCATTGTACTGATGGCAGAGACAAATGAGTTTTTGAAACTTCTTCCAAGACAAAAGAAAGACTAAGCTTAACCAGTTAGCTAAGTGATATTTTCAAGTTCTTGTGCTTAAGAGGATCCTAAAGGAACCTCACACAGATCACAATTAATGAGTGAAATATGCACTTACTGAAAGCTAACATATATGCCCTTTGCTAAAGTTTAACAACACAACACAAGTCAGTGGTACCCAGGATATGCTATTTTATTCTTCCTCTTAAAGGGCTTTTCTTCGTAACTACCTAGGACAAAATACATTTATCTTGACTGATTCATTTGACCTTAAACGCTTCCACTTCTATGAAATACATTTTAACCTGACATTTTCCATCAAATCTGTCTTAAAGCCAAAATAGGTCTGACAGGACACGCATATTGATTTTATTTTTAAAGCCATCAAACCAGAAGCCTTAAGAGAAACAATCTTTCTCAAAATAGTTAAAATTTTGGATTGATTTTTTCCTAAATGACAAAGGGCTGCTTCACACATAACACATTTCCTACATGGAAATATCTTTGTAGGGAATAAAAACAAAAAATCCACACAAACACTATCATGTGTGAAATATAGCCAAGCATCCCTTCCAATATTAATTTCTCATACACCTCTTTTTTTTTAACAGCACACAGTAAGACATAAGAAGAAAATGGAAAGTAATAAATCTATCATTTGTTGCAGGGCAACAACAGCAAGAGAGAGGGCATGTCATCACCACTTGCCTGTGGGCTCCCCATAGGCATCTGGTGGGCTACTGTGTGAAACTGGATGCTCGACTAGATAAGCCTTGGGCCTGATCCAGCAGGGATGTTCTTATGTATAGTGTCATTAACAGTCAGCTGTAAGTCTGATAGATGCAACAGGTGAACCAATTTCAAGGTTCAACTTTGTCTGTTGAAAGGGTTAGAGTCACATCTAACCATTCAAATGTAGGCAGATTCCTAAAGCAGGATGATGTCATGCCATATTAAATCTTTTCCTTAGGGAGCTAAGAACTGTTAGGTTGTATCACACACTAACAACAGAAAAAGACTGTATGCTTGAATGAATGGTAGTATAGCAGGAAATGGGGGGAAATGAACTGGGAAACAAGCCAGAGGGGATGAGGACAGAGGCCACATGCTCCACCACCAGCCATTGTAGACAATACTAAGCTAGATGAACCAGTGGTCTGATGTATTTTAAGGCAGTTTCCTATGCAACCCTATGCAAAAAAAAAGCAATTTGAAAAACATAACTAAATAAGTGAAGATTCAGCAACAGAAGAGAAAATCTAATTGGAACACATATTTGATTGAAAGAAACCTCCCTTCCCATAGGCAGACACCAGGACATGAACAAACAACTTCAGTTCATTATCTCACATATTTTATGGGTGGACCTGCCGTGCAGCAGCCAAACTTATTATTCAGTTAATCTGAAGAAGAAGAATATTGACATACACGTAACCTATTAAACAATACTGGGGGTGACGTATGTTCAACATCTATAGAGTTGTCAGTCTGGCAGTAACAGTTTGAATGTGAAATGTACTGAACACTTTCAAAAGATCTTAAGGCAGAGTTGCTTTATTATTTATTGTAGATGTTCTCTTAATTTCCTTTTATTGTTATAATTGATCATCCAATCAATAGTGGCTGACATTCCCCACAGTTCAACAAAAAAACCCCATGGGGAGGCAAAGAGGTTGGAAATTAGCTGCACTTCTTCCTTCATCTTCAGCTCAGCAGCAGTGGACGGTAGTACTAGAAGGTAATAGAAGCCCAGTTAGTGCTACTAGCAGCCCAGTTAGATTGTATACCCCAAAAGAGGAAAGACACCACTAAGTCCAGGAAGATGCCAGCATCTTCAGCAAGGTCAAGGAAGCCATAAAAGGGAAGAAGACTTCCTTCCAAAATTGGAAGGCCATGAAGAGAACAGAAAGGAACACAAACTCTGGCAAAAGAAATGCAAGGCGACAAGAAGGGAGGCGAAAAGAGAGTTTGAGAAACATTTAGCTAAAAGCATCAAGGGGAATAACAAAAACTTCTTTAAATACATCAGAAGCAGGAAACCTGCCAGGGAGGCAGTTGGACCATTAGACAATGAGGGAGTGAAAAGGATTATAAGGAGGATAAAGCGGTTGCAGAGAAGATAAATGAGTTCTTTACGTCAGTCTTCACGGCAGAGGATACTGAGCATATACCTGTTCCTGAACCAGGCTTTTTAGGGATGGTGGCTAAAGAACTGAGTCAGATAGAAGTGACGAGAGATGATGTTGTAAACTGTCTGGGAAAACTGAAAACTAACAAATCACCAGGGCTGGATGGCATCCATCCAAGAGTCCTCAAAGAACTCAAATGTGAAATTGCTGACCTCCTTGCTAAAATATATAACTTATCCCTGCAATCAGGTTCTGTACCAGAGAACTGGAGAGTAGAAAATGTAACACCGATTTTCAAAAAGGGATCCAGGGGTGATCCAGGAAATTACAGGCTGGTTAGCTTAACATCCGTTCCAGGCAAATTGATGGAAAGCCCTGCTGGGAGTGAGCCAGCATGGCTTCCGCAAAGGTAAATCTTGCCTCACCAACCTTTTGGACTTCTTTGAGAGTGTCATCGAGTGTGTGGATCAAGGTGATCCAGTTGACATAGTATACCTGGACTTCCAAAAAGCTTTTGACAAAGTTCCTCATCAAAGACTCCTGAGGAAACTTAGCTGTCATGGGATAAAGGGACAAGTAAATGTGTGGATTGTTAACTGGTTGAAAGACAGGAAACAGAGGGTAGGTATAAATGGAGAGTTTTCACAATGGAGGGAAGTAAGAAGTGGGGTCCCCCAGGGATCTGTACTGGGACCAGTGCTTTTTAATTTATTCATAAATGATCTAGAAGCAGGAGTAAGCAGCGATGTGGCCAAATTTGCAGATGATACTAAACGCTTCTGGGTAGTGAAATCCCAAACGGATTGTGAGCAGCTCCAAAAGCATCTCTCCAAACTGGGGGAGTGGGCGACAAAATAGCAAATGCGGTTCAGTGTTAGCAAGTGTAAAGTGATGCACATTGGGACGAAAAATGCCAGCTTCAAGTATATGCTGATGGGATCCGAGCTGTCGGTGACGGACCACGAAAGGGATCTTGGGGTAGTGGTGGACAGCTCGTTGAAAGTGTCTACTCAATGTGCGGCAGCTGTGAAAAAGGCCAATTCCATGCTAGGGATCATTAGAAAGGGGATTGAAAATAAAAAGGCTAACATTATAATGCCCTTATACAAAACTATGGTTCAACCACACTTGGAGTACTGCGTACAATTCTGGTCACCACATCTTAAAAATGACATTGTTGAACTGCAGAAGGTACAGAAGAGGGTAACCAAGATGATCAGGGGCCTAGAGCACCTTTCTTATGAGGCAAGACTACAACACCTGGGGCTTTTTAGTTTAGAAAAAAGACGACTGCGGGAAGACATGATAGAGGTCTATAAAATCATGCATGGTGTGGAGAAAGTGGAGAGAGAGATATTATTTTCCCTCTCACACAACACTAGAACCAGGGGTCACTCCATGAAATTGATTGCCAGGAGGTCTAGGACCAACAAACGGAAGTACTTTTTCACACAACACGTGATCCACTTGTGGAATGTCTGCCACAGGACGTGGTGACAGCCAACAACCTGGATGGCTTTAAGAGGGGTTTGGATGACTTCATGGAGGAGTGGTCTATCAATGGCTACTAGTCGGAGGGCTGTGTGCCACCTCCAGAATCAAGGGCAGGGTGCCTCTGAGTACCAGTTGCAGGGGAGTAATGGCAGGAGATAGGACACGCCCTCAACTCCTGTCTGTGGCTTCCAGAGGCATCTGGTTGGCCACTGTGTGAAACAGGATGCTGGACTAGATGGGCCTTGGGCCTAATCCAGCAGGGCTGTTCTTATGTAAAGCATCCTCAAGGATAAAATTGTAAAGCACCTAGAAGAACAGGCCCTGCTGGGAGTGAACCAGCATGGCTTACGCAAAGGTAAATCTTGCCTCACCAACCTTTTGGACTTCTTTGAGAGTGTCAACAAGTCTGTGGATCAAGGTGATCCAGTTGACATAGTATACCTGGACTTCCGAAAAGCTTTCAACAAAGTTCCTCATCAACTACTCCTGAGGAAACTTAGCAGTCATGGGATAAGGGGACACGTATATGTGTGAATTGGTAACCGGTTGAAAGACAGGAAACAGAGGGTAGGTATAAATGGAGAGTTTTCGCAATGGAGGGAAGTAAGAAGTGGGGTCCCCCAGGGATCTATACTGGGACCAGTGCGTTTTAATCTATTCATAAATGATCTAGAAGCAGGCGTAAGCAGTGAGGTGGCCAAATTTGCAGATGATATCAAACTCTTTCGGGTAGTGAAATCCATAAGCTATTGTGAAGAGCTCCAAAAGCATCTCTCCAAAGTGAGTGAGTGGGCGACAAAGTGGCAATTGCGGTTCAATGTTGGCAAGTGTAAAGTGATGCACATTGAGGAGAAGAACCCCAACTTCAAGTATATGCTGATGGGATCTGAGCTGTCGGTGACTGACCAGGAGAGGGATCTTGGGGTCATGGTGGACAGCTCGTTGAAAGTGTCAACTCAATGTGCGGCAGCTGTAAAAAAAGGCCAATTCTATGCTAGGGATCATTAGGAAGGGGACTGAAAATAAAACTGCTCATATTATAATGCCCTTACACAAAACTATGGTGTGGCCACACCTGGAGTACTGCATACAATTCTGGTCACCACATCTAAAAAAGGACATTGTAGAACTGGAAAAGGTGCAAAAGAGGGCAACCAAGATGATCAGGGGCCTAGAGAACCTTTCTTATGAGGCAAGACTACAACACCTGGAGCTTTTTAGTTTAGAAAAAAGATGACTGTGGGGAGACATGGTAGAGGTCTATAAAATCATGCATGGTGTGGAGAAAGTGGATAGAGAGAAATTCTTCTCTCTCTCCCATAACACTAGAACTAGAGGTCATCCTATGAAATTGATTGCTAGGAAATCTAGGACCAACAAACGGAAGTACTTTTTCACACAATGCATAATCAACTTGTGGAATACTCTGCCACAAGATGTGGTGACAGCCAACAACCTGGATGGCTTTAAGAGGAGTTTGGATAACTTCATGGAGGAGAGGTCTATAGATGGCTACTAGTCGGAGAGCTGTAGGCCCCCTCCAGCCTCGGGGGCAGGGTGCCTCTGGGTACCAGTAACGGGGGAGTAACGTCAGGAAAGAGGGCATGCCCTCAATTCCTGCCTATGGCTTCCAGAGGCATCTGGTGGGCCACTGTGCGAAACAGGATGCTGGACTAGATAGGCCTTGGGCCTGAGGGCTGTTCTTATGTTCTTATGACTAGTGAGGAGAGAACAATTTTTGCCCCCCCCCCTTCTCACTCCTAAAGGACTATTTGTTTATTGGAATGCATCCCTGAGGGCTGCACAACCCTCAGGGATACATTCCTGCAAGTGAATAACCCTTTGATTGATTTTGATTGATTAAGTGTCATTTATTTATTTATTTATTTATTTTTGCATTTTTATACCGCCTTTCGTTAAAATATAGTCCCAAGGCGGTTTACAAAAGTTAAAAACATACAATAAAAACACAATAAAAACAACATGCTAAGAGTAGAAAAACATATAAAAACAGGCATAAAACAATACAAGAAATAAAAACACCCAGAAGCAGCAGTAAAAACGATTATGTAAAAGCCCGGGTAAAAAGCCAAGTCTTTACAAGCTTTCTAAAAGCCATGATGGAGTCCGAGGAGCGAATGACCACTGGGAGAGCATTCCAGAGTCTGGGGGCAGTAACAGAGAAGGCCCTGTCCCGAGTGCACGACAGCCGGGCCTCTCTCATTGTTGGCACCCGGAGCAGGGCCCCCTCAGATGTCCTCGTCAAGCGGGCAGCAACCCTTGGGAGCAGGTGGTCCCTCAAATACCCCGGGCCCAAACCGTTTAGGGCTTTAAAGGTCAAAACCAGCACCTTGAATTGGACCCGGAAACGAACCGGTAGCCAGTGCAGCTCTTTCAAAATGGGGGTGATATGTTCCCAACGGGCAGCTCTGGATAACACCCTTGCTGCCGCGTTTTGCACTAGGGGCAGTTTCCGGATATTCTTCAAGGGCAGCCCCACGTAGAGCGCGTTACAGTAATCCAGCCGCGACATGACTAAGGCGTGGGTAACTGTGGCCAGATCTGCCTTCTCGAGAAAGGGACGCAGCTGGTGCACCAGCCGAAGCCGTGCAAAGGCACCCCTGGCCACCGCCTCCACCTGAGCTTCCAAGAGCAGAGCCAGGTCCAGTAATACCCCCAAGCTGCATACTTGTTCCTTCAAGGGGAGTGCAACCCCATCCAGAACTGGTAAAATCTCCACATCCCGATTGGCTTTCCTACTGACCAACAGCACCTCCAAGTCATCAAGTCAGTGTTGACTCTTACGGACCACATAGACAGATTCTCTCCAGGATAATCTGTCTTCAACTTGCCCTTTAAGGTCTCTCAGTGGTGCATTCATTGCTGTTGTAATCAAGTCCATCCTCCTTGCTGCTGGTCTTCCTCTTCTTCTCTTTCCTTCCACTTTTCCCAGCATTATGGACTTCTCAAGCGTGCTGGGTTTTCGCATAAAGTGACCAAAGTATGATAGTTTGAGCCTGGTCATTTGTGCCTTGAGTGAAAATTCTGGATTGATTTGTTCCATGATCCATTTGTTTGTTTTCCTGGCTGTCCATGGTATCCTCAAAAGTCTTCTCCAGCACCAAAGTTCAAAAGCGTCAATACTTTCTCTATCTTGCTTCTTCAAAGTCCAGATCTAGCATCCATAGACTGTCACAGGAAAAACCATTGTCCAAACGATTCTAATCTTTGTAGGTATAGACACGTCACAGCATCTAAATATCCTTTCCAAGGCCTTCATTGCAACCCTACCAAGTGCTAGTCTGTGGCGTATTTCTTGACTACTGAATCCTTTACTGTTGACAGTCGATCCTAAAAGGCAGAAGCTATCCACCACTTCATTATCAATTCTGAGGCTGGTTGCTGTACTCATTGTCATTAGTTTCTTTACATTTAGTCATAACCCTATTTTTCACTGTGCTCATCTATCTATCTATCTGATTTTTATACCACCCTTCCAAAATGGCTCAGGGCGGTTTTGACTTCTTCACTTTGATTACTAGAGCTTTCAGATCATCTGCATTCTCAGCTATCAGAATGATGTCATCAGCATAGCGCAGGTTATTGATGTTTCTTCCTCCAACTTCAAAACCACATTTATCTTCTTCTAATCCAGCTTCTCTAAGTATATGTTTAGCATATAAGTTGAATGAATATGAAGAAATTATACAACCTTGTCTTACTCCTTCGCTGATCTGGAACCAGTCTGTTTCACCATGTTCCGTCTGGACTGTGGCTTCCTGTCCTATGTAAAGATTTCTCATGAGAACAATGAGATGTTCTGGGGCGCCCATTTTCCTAAGGATATTCCACACTTGACATGGTTGGTGCAATCAAAAGTTTTTCTGTAGTCATTAAAGCACATATTGACTTCTTTCTGGTATTCTTTGGCTTTTTCAATTATCCAGCATGCATCAGCAATGATGTCTCTTGTTCATCGGCCTTTTCTGAAACCAGCTTGAACATCCGGCATTTCCCTTTCCACATAGGGCTCTAAACTGCGTTGGATGATCCTGAGCATTATTTTACTAGCATGTGAAATTAAGGATATTGTGCGATGGTTTGCGCAACCTGTTATTTCTCCTTTCTTAGGTATGGGTATGTAGAGTGACCTCTTCCAATCTGTTGGCCACTGTGTCATTCTCCAAATTTGCTGGCATAGTTTGGTTAGAGCCTTGACTGATTCTTCTGTTTCCTGACATTTTTCTGTAGCTATTCCACCAATTCCTGTAGCCTTCTGACTTGGTAATAACTGGACTGCTGATCTAACTTCATCTTCCTGTACTAGAGGTTCTTGCAAGTAGGGGATATCTTCTAGAGTATCTTGGATGTTGACGTCCCTGCTGTATAGATATACTCCTTTTCAATATACTCCTTCCATCTCTGTTTGATCTCCTCTGAATCAGTTACTATTTGTTCTTTGGCATCCCTTAACATACCAATTCGAGGTTGGAACCTCCCTCTGAGTTCAGAGATCTTTTGGAAAACTTGCCTTGTTTTTCCATGTCTATTTCCATCCTCAAGGTCTTTACAGATGTCATTGTAATACTGCTCCTTATCTCTTCTAACAGCTTTCTTAAATTCCCTGTTAAGTTCCTTCCTGAGGTCTTTATCTTTCTTGACTTTGGCTTCTCTCCTCTTCTTGGCAATTTCCACCACCTTTTCTGACATCCATTTTGCTTTCTTCTGTTTCTTGGTCTTTGGAAGTCTCTTTTCACATTTGTCCTTAACAACCTCTTTGATTTCATTCCACAGTTCATCTGGTTCCCTATCACTGAGGTTCAGAACTTCAAAGAGGTTCCTGATATTCTCCTTGAAAATGGTGGGTACATTCTCAAGATCATATCATAGAAGCTGGATAGCTTTGTTTTTCTGATTTAACTTGACTTGGAACATGCACATAAACAGTTCGTGATCTGTTCCACAATCGGACCCCAGCCACATCTTTTCTGTTATAACTGAGCTCTTCCACCTCCTTGCACCAATAATGTAATTAGTTTGATTTCTGTGTACTCCATCTGGTGAAGTGCATGTGTATAGGTGCCGCTCTGGTTGTTTGAAGAATGTGTTAGCAATGAAGAGATCATTGGCTTGGCAGAAACTAGTAAGTCGTTCTCCTGCTTCGTTTCTCTTTCCTAGGCCATACAGCCTGACTGTGTTTTCCTCCTTACCTTTCTAAACTTTGGCATTCCAGTCTACAACCATCAGCAGCACATCTTGCTTGCATGTTCTGTGAATTTCAGACCGAACGTGAGCATAAAACTCATCAACTTCCTCTTCTTCTGCATCAGTCGTTGGGGTATAGACTTGAAGCACTGTCATGTTAAAGGGTTGTCCACAAAATCTAATTGATATTAGTCGGTCACTGACCGCATTGTACCACAGTCCTGTCATTGCTATATCCTTCCTGACTATGAAAGTAACACTGTTCCTTCTTTAGTTTTCGTGTCCTGAGTAGTAAATTGTATGATTTTCTGATGGAAAATGTTCCACTCCAGTCATAAAAACATAAGTACAGCCCTGCTGGATCAGGCCTAAGGCCCATCTAGTCCAGCATCCTGTTTCGCACAGTGGCCCACCATATGCTTCTGGAAGCCACAGGCAGGAGTTGGGGGCGTGCCCTCTCTCCTGCTCTTACTCCCCTGCAACTGGTACTCAGAGGCATCCTTCCTTTGCAGCTGGAGGTGGCCCACAGCCCTCTGACTGGTAGCCATTGATAGACCTCACCTCCATGAAGTTATCCAAACCTCTCTTAAAGCCATCCAGGTTGTTGGCTGTCACAACATCCTGTGGCAGAGAGTTCCACAAGTGGATCACGCATTGTGTGAAAAAGTACTTCCGTTAGTTGGTCCTAGTCCTCCTGGCAATGCAGTGACCCCTGATTCTAGTGTTGTGTGAGAGGGGAAAGAATTTCTCTCTCTCCACTTTCTCCACACCATGCATGATTCTATAGACCTCTATCATGTCTTCCCACAGTTGTCTTTTTTCTAAACTAGAAAACCCCAGGTGTTGTAGTCTTGCCTCATAAGAAAAATGCTCTAGGCCCCTGATCATCTTGGTTGCCCTCTTCTGTACCTTTTCCAGTTCTACAATGTCATTTTTAAGATGTGGTGACCAGAATTGTACGCAGTCCTTTAAGTGTGGTCGCACCATAGTTTTTTATAAGGGCATTATAATATTAGCTGTTTTATTTTCAATCCCCTTCCTAATGATCCCTAGCATGGAATTGGCCTTTTTCACAGTTGCTACACATTCAGTCGACACTTTCAACGAACTGTCCACTATGACCCCAAGATACCTCTCCTGGTCAGTCACCGACAGCTTGGATCCCATCAGCATATACTTGAAGTTGGGGTTTTTTATCCCAATGTGCATCACCTTACACTTGCTAACACTGAACCGAATTTGCCATTTTGTCGCCCACTGCCCCAGTCCCAGTACAGATACCTGGGGGACCCCACTACTTACTTCCCTCCATTGTGAAAAGGCTCCATTTATACCTACCCTCTGTTTCCTGTTTTTCAACCAATTACCAGTCCACACATGTACGTGTCCCCTTATCTCATGACTGCTAAGTTTCCTCAGGAGTCGTTGATGAGGAACTTTGTCAAAAGCTTTTCAGAAGTCCAGGTATACTATGTCAACTGGATCACCTTGATCCACATGCTTGTTGACAATCTCAAAGAACTCCAAAATCTTGGTCAGGCAAGATTTACCTTTGTGGAAGCCATGCTGGCTCACTCCCAGCACGGCCTGTTCTTCTAGGTGCTTTACAGTTTTATCCTTGAGGATGATTTCCATCAATTTGTCTGGAACGGACGTTAGGCTAACTGGCCTGTAATTTCCGGATCGCCCATGGATCCCTTCTTGAAAATTGGTGTTACATTTGCTACTCTCCAGTCCTATGGTACAGAGACCGATTTCAGGGACAAGTTATTATATTTTAGCAAGGAGGTTGGCAATTTCACATTTGAGTTCTTTGAGGATTCTTGGATGGATGCCATCCGGCCCTGGTGATTTGTTAGCTTTCAGTTTTTCCAGACAGTCACTTCTGTCTGACTCAGCTCTCTAGTCTCCATCCCTAAAAAGCCTGGTTCAGGAACAGGTATATGCTCAGTATCCTCTGCCGTGAAGACAGATGCAAAGAACTCATTTAGCTTCTCTGTAACCTCCATATCCTCCTTAGTAATCCCTTTCACTCCTTCATTGTATAATGGTCCAACTGCCTCCCTGGCAGGTTTCCTGCTTCTGATGTATTTAAAGAAGTTTTTGTTATTCCCCTTGATACTTTTGGCTAAATGTTCCTCAAACTCTCTTTCTGCCTCCCTTATTGTCACCTTGCATTTCTTTTGCCAGAGTTTGTGTTCCTTTCTGTTCTCTTCATTTTGACAGGCTTTCCAATTTTGGAAGGAAGTCTTCTTCCCTCTTATGGCTTCCTTGACGGTACCCGTTAGACATGCTGGCATCCTCCTGGACATAATGGGACCTTTTCTCCTTTTGGGTATACAATCTAACTGGGCTTCTAGTATTGTGGTTTTGAGTAAACTCCATGCAATCTGGAGCAAAGTGACTCTCCTGATTTTCCCTTTCAGCTTTCTTTTCACCATATTCCTCATTTTGGAGAAGTTTCCTCTTCTGAAATCGAAAATGTCCATGTTAGACTTGCTTGGTGATTCTCTCCCCGCATGTATGCTGAATTTAATGGCACTATGATCACTGCTCACTAAAGGGTCGATGACACTTACATCACTCACCAATTCCTGGGTGCCACTCAGGATTAAGTTCAAGGTTGCCTTCTCTCTGGTTGGTTCCAGGACCAACTGTTCTAGGGCACAGTCATTTAGTATATCTAGAAATCTGACCTCTTTGTCCTGAGCCGACTGTGAATTTACCCAGTCTATGTGTGGGTAATTGAAGTCACTCATGATTATAGCCCTGCCTCTCCTTGATGCCTCCCTGATTTCCTGCTGCAACTCCCAGTCACTGTTAGCGTTTTGATCAGGAGGGCAATAGAATGTCCCCAGTAGCTTGTTCCCTTTCAGGCCTTGAATTGTCACCCACAGGGTTTCTGTGGAGGACTCCAGTCCACCTAGGTTTTCTAGCTTGTAGATTCTATCCCTTCTTTAACATACAGTGCTACCGCTCCTCCAAGGCGCCCCTCCCTGTCCTTTCTATAGAGATTATACCCAGGGATAACAGTGTCCCACTGGTTCTCACTGTTCTACCATGTCTCTGTTATGTCCACTATATCTATTCCTGCGTTAGCAACCAAGCGCTTCAGCTCACCCATCTTGGCTCGGAGGCTTCTGGCATTGGCATATAAGCACCTATACGTTGAATCTCTCACCTGATGTACGCTATTCTCTTGACTCTTTGGCCTGCTGGCACATTCTCCCATCTGCTCTTTATGAAGCTCTGCTCTGTCCTCCTTTGCTTTATCTGAATTCTTTGCACCCTCACATTTTAAAGGATGGCTTTTGCCAAGTGGGATACTGCCCAGCTCCCATTGGTCTGTTCCCCAGGCATCATTTTAAAAGCTGCTCTGCAACCTTTTGGATTTTAAGCACCATAAGTCTGGTTCCATCTTGGTTCAAGTGCAGCCCATCCCTTTTGTACAGGCCTTGCTTTCCCCAAAATGTATCCTAGTGCCTAACAAATCTAAACCCCTCCTCCCGGCACCAATGTCTCATCCACGCATTGAAACCCCTCAGCTCTGCCTGTCTCACTGTACCTGTGTGTGGACAAGGTAACATTTCTGAGAATGCTACCTTGGGGGTCCTGCACTTCAATATGCTACCTATCAGCCTAAATTTGGCTTCCAGGACCTCCCGACTACATTTCCTCATATCGTTGGTGCTGATGTGCACCATGACAGCTATCTCCTCCTCAGCACTGCCTAGGAGCCTGTCTAGACACTGCGTGATGTCCACAACCTTCGCACCAGGCAGGCAAGTCACCGTGCGGTCATCATGCGGGTCACAAACCCATCTCTCTATACCTCTAATGATCTAATCATCCACTACATGGAGGCCCCCACCCCCAGAAGAGTATCCCCTATGCGAGAGGATATGGGCTCATCATCCATGGAAGGGGTCCCTTCTAAAGGACCATTTCCCTCTTCCTCAGACCGATGTCCTCCTTGCCCAAGACCTTCATTCTCCCTGACAACAGAGCAGCTACCAGCCCTGGAGTGGGATGCCTCTATCACATCCCTGACGGTCTTGTCCACATGCCTCTCTGTCTCTCTGAGCTTCTCCAGATCTGCCACCTTGGTCTCAAGGGATCGGATTTGCTCCCTGAGGGCCAGGAGCTCCTTGCACTGAGCGTGTGTACCCATGACTTCTGCCCATGGGGCAAATTGTCATACATGTGGCACTCTGTGCAATACACTGGGAAGTGCCCCATCCCCTGCTGACTTTCTATCTTCATACTGTTTTTGTTGGCTGTTTACATTATTTAGAGATAGTTTATTAGAAGTAGGTTATTATCTGTTTATTAGAGAGTTTATTAGAAGGATAGGTCTCAGCTGTAATGGTCAGCTATTTATCTGTCCAAATAGCTTTCCCCAAGAATATGAGGGATACAATGGAGGGATTTGTACTTACGTTTTCTTCTCCACCAGGCTTCTTGTGATCACAGGAGCTTGTTCCAGGCTCCCCCGCACACTTCCCGCTAAACTCCTGCAACACTCCTACGTTCTGTTTGCTATCCCTGTTCGCTATTCTCTGCTTGCTATGCTCTCGGGCCTTCAACTCTTATTTAGAGTAGCCTTCCAACTGAGACACAGGATGTGAGTCAAAGGAATGTGGGGCCTCTCCCAGCCCTAGCTGACTCCACCCCCACCATGCAGGGACAAAGTAAATTCTAGAGTTTGGTAGCCCTAGCAAATTCTAGCCCTGGGAAATTCTAACCCTAGCAAATAACACACAGAGAGAGAGAGACTAAGACCTACCCCTTAAAGAGAAACAGCCCCTGAAAATCTCCCCTCTTCCTGTTAGTTTATTTGAAGGGGGAAAGGCTAGATGTTTAGAAAAGCTTGCTCACCTTCTCAGCTGTGTCTGCTCTTCACAGAGTAGCCTTCCAATGTCCATTTTAATTACGTCAATTTAAGTCCATTTTAATTCAGATGCCCAAGATGTCAATCTGTAGTTGATTCATTTCATCTTTCACTGTGTCGAGCTTTCCCATATTCATGCTTCTTGTGTTCCACATTTCCATTGTAATTCTGTCTTTGCAGCTTTGGATTTTCTTTTCCCACATTGTAAAATCAGCTGTTAGACGTCCAAAAGGCTTTAGTCTAAGCATGTGATATTTTGATTGATGCCATTGATACTCTGAGAGATCCTCAGCTCTTCCTCAGTAGCATGTTGAGTATCATCAGATCTGACGGGCCCATCATCCAGCACTATATTGACAATCATTCTATTTTGTCTATCCATGTGGTTTCCTTGGTAAAATACAGGAGTGGTTTTCTATTGCCTTCTCCTACCAGTATGAAATGATGCCGTTGTCATTGTCACTGATAGTGGTGTGCACGGAACCAAGCGGCGTGGTCCAAGTGGCATGGAGGAACGCTGCCGCCCCAAAAACGTTGATCTAAAATGCAGCGCCGGAGGGGGAAGAGTGGCGGGAGGGGTATGTTCTACCCCTCCTTAAAGGTAGACCCCCCCTCAGTGCCGGACCGCCGGACTGGTCCGGTTCCGAAGCAGTTCGGAGGCCTCCAACATGGCCTCCGAACCAGTTCGTGCACATCCCTAGTCACTGAAGTGATCATCCGCTTCCAGCACCTTCGTATATCGCTGCAGCCAAATATAGGTGCCTGCTTGCTTTAGCTGGACAGCTGGGATGACCTTTGCACTTCAGATGACCCTACTGGGAGCATACTTCCTGGCGTACTTTGCTCATCTCTCCCAGGAACACCCCACCTGCCACAATGAGGCAGCACAGCAGGACTTGGGGGCAGGATTCCTTTATGAATATGAATTCAATGAATACTTCTTTTAGGAGGAAGGAGAGAGCAGCAAAAATTACTTCCCCATCCCACACCTCCACTGCGGCTGGGCTGCAGAAGAAGGAAGAACTGCAACTAGTTAATCTTTTTGCATCCCTGCAGAGCTTCTTCTGTTGCTGTAGCACTGCAGGAAATGTCAGTCAGTATTTTTAAATCACAAAATCTACTTTGAAATTAAAAGGTGTCATACACTAGACAGTCATGGAAGGTTTTTAGATTATTTTCAGATAAAATCATAGGAACAAAGGAAGCTACCTTATACTGAGTCAGACAATTGGTCTGTCTAGCTCAATATTGTTTAGTGGCTTCTCCAATTCTGCAATCATGAGTGTCGAGTCTCAGCTCTATCTTGGAGATGTCAGGGAGGGAACTTGAAACCTTCTGCATGCAAGCAGCCCCATCCAGAGCGGCCACATCCCCTGAGGCGAATATCTTACAGTGCTCTCACATAAAGAGGTTTGCAATTGAAAACGCATACCCCGATGATAGTAAGCTGCAGGGAAGAGTTATATTTGTTTAAAGTCACTTACCGCACAATCTTATGCAAGTTTACTCAGAAATAAGTTTCACTGAGTGTAGTACAGCTTACCAAATACACTGAGCTGAGCCTTAACATTCACCTTCTGCTATTTTACCTTTTTTAAAAAAAGTAATTTCCTAAAAATATTTTTAAAGACAACACAAAAATTTAACGTATCCTGTAGGATCAATTTAAGAATTACAGGAAAATAATCTGTTTGAAGAGCTTTGAATACTGTACAATGTAGGGCCAGACTATCTAGTTACTAGTCCATGAGATGGTTGCCTTAGCTGGTGAAACAGATATGTGTGAAGGCAATATAACTGTCCTGTCACTTTCCACCTCTGCTCATGTTCATAATCTCTGCTCCTTTCCCTGCACTTCCTGCGTTTAAAAAGAAAGAGCAGCATGGAGTGGAAGAAGAACCATAAAGGATAGGAGTGGTGGGCTAAAACGTTCTGCAGAAGATGCTGGATCTGGATGGACTGCCTCAGTGTAAGGCACTTACTTGCATCCTGAAAAATTAAATTAAATTAATTTTTAATTTAATTTTTAATTAAAATTAAGAACCTTTAATTATTCTGTTTAAATTTGTAATTAGATTTTATTTTACTTTTAACTATCCTTGTTAGAAATTGGCAGCAACTGCATTTACTAACTAAACTCTCTAGAGACCAAAACCTATTTATTAGGCCTTGGGTTTAAGAAGCAGCAAGCATTTTGCTCATAGCCAACATGAACAGTGATGATAAATAGTGCCAAAGAATTTTTTTTTTTAAAGATATCTTAAGTCAGCTATCAATAATTGCAGTGTAGTGTCTAAAGAAAACATTGCACTTACCTGTAGGAAACTTTCTGTCTTAATCTATCAACAGAAAGTGAGCCCTGGTTTACAGAATAGTTTTATTTTGCCTTAAAAACACGCAGACGAGGCAAATGATAGTACCCTGTATTTTGGAAGTAGATGTAAAACACAATTTAGTGAGCAGAGAGGAATGTTATATAGATATAAATCTTACAAATTAATGAATTTATCATCCTCAGTGCAAATGCCAATCTATTTGCTCCATCCTTAATGCGGTGATTATTTTTCCAACCTGGAAGGGATATTGTAACAATCTAATTATATTATGCCATGTGATTCTTAACAGCCCGTGTCTTTGAAAAAGGACACAATCCTCACAAGGCACATATTACCATAGCTCCATTATCTCTGTGGTCTTGATGCATCTAATTCAAGATTTTAAGCCTTTGAAACCTGTAAATATTTCACCTCCATACAGTGCAGCTGTAGTTTCATTCGAAATCCCTCAAGTACCTGGATTATATTAACTGGGGAGGCTTTAATTAATCCACTTTATCAGTGTTACTGACATTGGCAGCAGTCCCACTTTTTTTTCTTAAGAAGTAGGCTGTTACCTGTAAAAGTTATTTCCACAATAAGTCAATTAATCTCAATTGTACTAGAATCCTTTTAGGTGCCTTTTTTGCTGCTACAGACCAACAATGACTATGCTGCAATATATTTGTCAATAATTCTATGAAAATACTTCTAAACATACTGTTATTTATCTTTTAGAACTGAAGTTATTTAGGGTATTAGTGCTTTATTTGATGATAGCACTGATCAGCAGACAAGCCCATGAACTGTACATATCCTACTAAAAGCCCTGATTTCCATAACTATCCCCCCTACTCCAAGCATTAACAGTCCACCCCAAGAAACCTAATATACAATTTTTCACTAGTTAAAGGAACCAGTTGAGGATCAGTAATATATGCAAGCAATATGATGCATATAGCCCATCAAACTGTTTCACCTGTTTATGTATAAACAAACAAGTATAGTGTATCTACTATCTTTGTGATATTGCACTTTTCTTCCCTCCCCACACATGTGTCATTTCGTTCTATGTATTATTAGAGTACTAATGGTTTTGTGTATTCTTTTTAATATACAAATGGCTTAATATCTCAAGCCAAGAAGGTTTTGCATCACCATCATTAAACAATAATGGAAAAGTAGTGGTGTGCACGGAACCGGTCCGGGGCCATAGAAAAGGCCTCTGGACCGGTCCGGAATTCCAGTGGTCCTGCGGTTCCGCAGGGCGGGGGAGTGTGTCTTTAAGGGGTGGTGGTAGTACTTACCCCCAGACACACCGCTTTTCCCCCTCTGGCGCTGGTGTTTCTAAAAACATTCTTGGGGCAGCAGAGTTCCTCCCTGCCACCCCTGCCCCCGTTGTCTGAAAAGAGTAAAACTAGAAAGAGCTGGCACGCACGTGCCATGGCACGGAGACAAGCGCGCGCCAGTGGCGGAGACGAGCGTGCATGCCGCGAAGGGCGCATGCGCGCCAGCTCTTTCTGGTTTTACTCTTTTCAGACAAAGACAGGGGCAGGGACGGCAGGGAGGAACTCTGCTGCTCCAAAAACGTTTTTAGAAACACCAGCGCCAGAGGGGGAAGAGCGGCTGGGGGGGTAAGTACTACCACCCCACTTAAAGACACACTCCCCCCAGTGCCAGACCATGCTTCTGTGGTTCTGTGCACATCCCTATGGAAAAGCATTAAGTGATGCTGAACCACTGACTTATTACAGTGACGATTATAACCCATATTCAAGAGACACTTTCAGTCAGCTGGTTTGTTCAACTGTGGTTTATAGAAATAAAATGGCCCAGTCCAGGCTAGGGATGTGTACGGAACCGGCTGGCCTTTCTTCTTACCCTTCCCTTCAATAAGCCTTTCTTTTGATTTTTGAAACTTCAGTCTTGCCTCAGTCCAGTTATTTCCTGGGTTCACAACTTGGTGTAAATTTAATCTGACGAGGAACTGTTCTACCCAGATCTAATTTCCCCACACAAAGACCAAACACAATTTTGGGGTTTTTTACCAATCACCCCAGGGCAGTACCATTAACACATTCATCACTGCTGCTGCTGAGGTAAGAGGAGTGAGTCAGACCCACTCATTGGGGGCCACTGGCAAGGTGGAGAGCCAGTCCTGCATTTAATATAGTATGTAGTTTGGCTGTCAGGTGCTGAAAAATTTCATGTAACCTCCTAGATTTTAGAGCAGATCATGGAAATGGCATTGCATTATTATTTTCACTAGTGTGCAATAGCAAAGGAAATATAATTCAGGTTATTGAGAGAGATACTGAAAATCACTTGTTGTTATAAAGGTTAACATTTTATCATTAAGGTCTAGTTATGTCTTTATTTTCCTGCACATTTGCATATGTCCAGGAAGCTTATCTGCAAGTCTAAACATACTTACTTCAAAATAACTGTTACTGAAATAAATTTGAACTATCTCAGAGTAAGAATCAGCAGACTTGGGCTGCTTCTTTTGACTGTATGAAAATTTAGTTTGTATAGGACTATAGGAAAAACTAGGTTGTATGGAAAGTTGCACTAATTTCTCCTGTCCAGCCACTTTGTTCACTTATAGTATAAAGTTAGATGGATGAAGACATCCTAGAGGAAGAGAACATAATCCCTAGATGTTCAATAAAACAGTGACACTGGGAAATATCACAGATCTCCAGAATGCTTACTTTGAAGATGACAAAAATATCATGGGCCAACTTCTGGGGAAAACAATGACTAATAACTTTCAGTTGGCCATGTCAGAAATTTATTATGACACCATAGTTCAGTATATCATTGCAACTACAAGGAAACAAAAATCCGGTATTTGTTTTCCCAAAACTGTGATAGAAGTTGTAAGCTATTAATTAAAGATAAAAGATTATACTCGCAAAATAGGAACATTTTACAGTCATATGAAATGTAGCTGTGACAAACATCAATACAAAAATAGGTAAGCTTAATTTGTTTATATCAGAGATGCTTACAAAAGTATTCCTTCTAATACATAATACAATATGATGATATCCAACAGAGAATCAATAAAGGGGATGTAAAATTCAGAACAGATCTGAGATATAATGATTGAATTTAAGTGATATCAGTTAAATCAAAACAACAAATATTACCACAAAGAACAAAAGAAGTGGCCAGAATATAATTGTGGTAGGTGTGTCTAGTCAAAGAGAAAGTAAAGAAAAGCATTAAAATGATAACAAGAAGTAATGAAATAATGAAGACAATAACAATAGTGGCTGCATTAATACCCTCTCTAGGAGAACCAGGAAAATGTATCTGTCAACACTACTGTTGCTATAAACATATATACAGGATGGCAATGATAGATGCACATGCTAACAGTGCAATCCTATGCATGTTTACTTAGAAGTACATTCTACAATGTACTTTAAATGAGATTTTTACTCAAGTAAACATGAATAGAAAAGTATCTTAGGTATGGAGGAAGTTACTTCAAAACCTGTTTGATGTACAGGTGGACCTCATTATCCACCGATTTGCGTATCCATGATTGGGGAAAAGACACCTGAGCTTGACATATGCAGGGGGGAACCCCAAAAACCCATGCCAACCTTACACATCCACAGGTTGGAGGTGGCCGGAAATGAATGTGGAGGTCATTTTCAGCCACCATTTTCTTCAATGGGGCCACAAAATGGCTCCCATCTTTGTTTAAAAATAGAAAGAAATAAAAACTGATGGTTTTTTGGGTGATTTGGGGCCACAGCACAACTCAGGAAGAGCTGCAGAACAAGGAAGGCAGTTCCCCCCGCTCCACAAAATTCAGCCGATTTTCAATCATTTTCAGCTGACCTGGAACCCAACCCCCATGATCCCATAGGTTCCCTTAGCTTGATAGTTGCAGGGTTTCCATATCCGCAGCTGCATCCCAGAATGGAACCCCTGTAAATATCGAGTTCCACCTGTATTCCAAAGATATTTTTTTTAGGACAGTAAATGTGGGTTCAGACCACTGAACCTGGAATGTTATATTTATCTTCACTCTATAATATAAAAGTCCTATTTCAGAATTATCCATCTATGCATCCATTTTCAGGAACCAATTCATTTGTGACATGCTAGAGTCTATATTGTGACAGCTTCTAGTTTAATATAGCAGACTATAGAGAAGAAAATTGGGTAATCATTGTAACACAACAATTTTAGTAAACAGAGCTATTAGAAGATCATCTTTGAGAGCTATCACATAGGTTGAAAGAACACATATCCTCAAGATAAGTAAGTCTTGAGGCAGCAAATACAATCTTTGAAAAACTGAATGTGTGTGAGCACGCACACACACAACATATATCTTTTATAAATGCAACATGTCCATCTTTTGTAATATTCCCCAATGCAACAAGTAAGCAAATTACTTGAAATGCAAAAGCAAAAGTGTTTGGATCAAGAAGTTTATAACATGGCCAAGTGCATAGGAAAATATAGTGAAAAGGACTCAGCAGTATTGAAATCCCATTACATTTCCTATCTTAGACACTTAAAAAAATATTCCTAATCATGATTCGACTAAAAATATTTCAAGTCGTCCACTAACTGCTTAGCGGCAAATGAATGAGGCTATCATAATACACAATTTACATTATTAAGCAAATCCCCAATGTACATTCCATCAAATAACTCCTAAATGATCACAACCAAGACAAAAACATTGTTGAATTACATTGCTTATAGTCTATTTTGCCTTCATAGGGAATGCACATCATGCCTAATTTCAAGGCATATGAGCTCAGGATAGGTAGTTTCGCAAATAGAACACCAATGTATAATACTAGTTTGGTGATGCACTGATAGTTTACTGCATGTACATTCACTGGATGAATTCAACACAAAATTGATGGGGACATTCAGCTTGTGTAATTTCCTACCTGCATAGGGAACAGGAGCATCTTTATCCAAAGCTACAAGTGGGGGATCCAAAATGACAGTGTCATTGTTTTCAGTAATAACTCCATGATAAGATGTTTCAATCCATGGCTTGTGTTTGTTCACTGGAAAACAAGTAAATATATTTCATTAGGGTTCTCCCCCCTCAAGTTGCATCATCATCATCATCATCATTATTGAAAGCTGACACTTATTTACTTATTCACACTAGAAAATGACAGAACAGCAAAATCTCCTCATCCAGGATTTAAGTGGAAAAGGAATTGGTATTATGTTTTGATTACTACCATCATCACCCTAACATGTATTCTTACAACCCTAACCCTAACCAAACACAGAATGCCACTCCCAGTTATTATAAATCTTGAAGGAAATTTCTCTCCCTGCACATTGCACACCATAAAATCTTTAACAAGAAGTCATTTAAAATTGAAAATTGCCAAGATACAGAATGATTTGTTTCTTTCGTTTTCCTTAATTCTAGATTAGAATAGCAGAATTGCCTCTTCTTAATCCAATTTCAGTGCTGTCTTTGCAATAAGCTGGAAGAAAAAGCCAAATAAAGTGAATCCTGTATGGGTAATTGTTTTTGAAACAGTGTGATAATGTTTTTGTTTCAATAGAAATTAAACCTGGAACTTCACAAAGAAGAATTGTCTTTTCCACAATAACATATTTCAAGATTACTTTCAAGACTTGGAAACAATATCAGTAATACTTGAAAAATTACATTTCCCAGTGTTCCCGATGCTTAATTTATAGTTATAGCAGCATGCCACATGCCAAAAATCATGAGAAATGGAACTGCCTAATTCTTATGTAAGCAATTTAATATTCAGAAGAATATATGCATGCCCTACAGTATGTCCATTTTCCCCAACCTCCCCCCACCCCACAAACCAGATTCTTCAGCAAAACAGCAGTCACATGAATTGGCTAATAAAAGGGCAAAGATGGGCAGTCTCTAAAATACATATTTTCAGTACTTTTTGTATTTTGTATCTAAAATCCTTTTCAGAAATTTCCTGGAAATTTCTCCAATACAGGAAATGTATCCAAAATACATTTGTTCAAGTATTTTGTATTTTTAAAATACATTGCAGGAACCAAAATACATCTCAGCCAATCATTGCTTGCTTTCTTGCTTCAGGAGCTGCCTTTTTACCACAAGCAGGCAGCCCATTGACTTCCAGGCATCTTTGTGCTTGTGCTCTGTTCCTCCCACTCTGCTGCTAACTGGCCAGATTTGAAAATCAAAGGGAAAAAAGAGAGAGATTGTCTCTGTGGGAACATGGGAAATGGGAATGAGGGGTGAGGGTGGCATGGGAGTCCATTGGGAAACTCTCCTCTCTCCACCCAGATTTTGGATTCAAGAGAATTTCCTACCTCACAGCCTGCTTGCTTTAAAGTTTCACTGTCCCTCTAGCTGCAACACTGCAACTAGAAACCTGACCCGAAGAGGCGGAAGTTCTTCTGGTCAAGTCTCTGTGTAAATTTACAAATTGCCTAAGGCTTAGGCAGGTTGTTTTGCAGCGTAGTTTATAAATAACTCCCTTTCTGTGTCCCCTATTGTTTACTGTGACTGACTAGTAAGGGAGTCAGGCTGCACAGTAGTACCAGGATCCATGAGGATCCCAATGTGCCACACGACCAGCCTAACCCAGGCTGGGCTGCCTTAGCCTGTGTTAGGCTGGTTGTAAGAACAGCCTAAGTATCACTGTGGGACACACAGAACAATGCAGGAAACCAAGCAGCCAGTCTAAGCAATCCAGCTTGCTTAGACTGGATTAAAAGCTTCTAAAGATTTAAAAGCCATCTTTCCCCTCACAATGGCCTGTACAGTTGGTTGCACTGGGAGGGAGGGAAGGAGGGAGGGAGGGAGAGACCCTCACAGGAGCAGATGATTCTATGTGCAGTATCCCAAGTTTGTTTCCCCCCATTTTATCCTCACAACAATCCATTGAGGTAGGCTTGGCTAAGAAATGGTGAGTGGCCAAGATCACCCAGTAATCTGACTGAGTGAGGGCTTCATGACTGAGTAAGGGTTTCAACCTGGGTCTCCCAGTCCTCAACCAACAACCTAATCACTGCACTACATTGGCTTATGGGGCAGTTAGAATCTTCTTTATTTTCTGATTTGTAGGAGGGTATACAAATAAATCCTTTTGATTTGTATTTGAACTAGAAGCTTCCTTTAGCTTTCTTACTAACAGCTTGGATTTAGGACAGGGTTTCTCAACGTGTGGGTCCCCAGATGTTATTGGACTTCAACTCCCATAATCCCCAGCCCCAGTGGCCTTTGGTTGGGAATTATGGGAGTTGAAGTCCAATTACATCTGGGGACCCACACGTTGAGAATCTCTGATTTAGGAGAATCCTTCTGAGTCACTCCTGTAAAACATCCCCCATTGCTGTCAGTGCTTCAAAAATAGCATAGAGAGAGAGAGTAAGGGGTGGATTAATGGGAACTGTTCTCCTCCCCATATGATTTGACCATATGATTGCTTAACCATAAATACAACTTGCTGCTCATTTGACTATGCTACAGCTATAGGATCTCAGCCTTTATAATGACTAATTTACAGTTATTTCAGTGGGTCTACTCTAAGCAGGATTATACCTGTTGCATTTTGATTTCTATTGACATACTTTGTGTATATCACACACACACACACACACACACACACACACACACAGCCGAAAAAAGTCTGCAGACACCGATGGAGGGTGGTGAGAATGGAGAAACATAGCAAACATAGCAAAAAGAAACAGACTATTGCTGTTTGGGAATTATTGATCAGATTTAGTGTTTAAAAAGCTGGAAATACTCCAGTTTTGAGAGATGAGTCTGTGACCCATGTGTTGACAACATGGTGACTTGCCTGCTTGGTGCAAAGGTTGTGGACATCACACAGCATCAGCATAGGCTGTTAGGCAGTACTGGTGAAGAGCCAGCTGTGGTGGTGCACACTGGCACCAACAATGTGGGGAAATGTAGTAAGGTGGTCCTGGAAGCCCAATTTAGGCTGCTAAGTAGCATATTGAAGTCCCGGATGCCCAAGGTAGAATATTCAGAAGTTCTACCTGTTCCACATGCAGGGTCAGCGAGACAGGCAGAACTGAGGGGTCTCAATGTGTGGATGAGACATTGATGGCGGGAGGAGGGGTTTCAGTTTGTTAGACACTGGCATACATTTAGAGGCAAACAAACCTGTACAAAGGGGTTGGGCTGCACTTGAACCAAGATGGAACCAGACTGCTGGCACTTAAAGTCAAAAAGGTTGCAGAGCAGCTCTTAAAACGACACTTGGGGAAAAGTTGATAGGAGCTGGGCAGTATCCAGTTTGGTAAATGCCATCCTTCAAGGTAGGAGGGTGTAAAAGATTCAGATAAAACAAAAGGGGACAGAGTAGAAGCACATAAAGAGTAGGGATGTACACAGAACCAGCTGGCCTGATTCCATTTGAGTCCAGATCAGATTCGAACCTGACCAGACCAGTTCGTTCCAGCACCCCTTAGAACCCCCTTGGTTTGGTTCGGGTTTTTTACGTTTTAAAAAAACCAACTTTTTTTTACTTTAGCCCCTTTGGGGGGCTTCCTCTAGGCCATGGGGGGTCCACTAAGGTTGCCCCTCCCCCGCCAGCCTCAGTCATCACCGCCGCGGCCCATTCAGCTTCTTTTTTTGGTCTGTTCAGGCCTCCGTATTTTTGTTCAGTGGCCATTTTGCCTGCTGCTGCGCATGCTCAAATGGCCTCTGTGAGGCCTGGCATGGCCCAGGGCCTCACAGAGGCCATTTGCGCATGTGCAGTGACCTTTAAAAAAAAAATTAAATGGCTGTTGTGCTTGTGCAAATGGCCTCTGTGAATGAAACGGCCAAACGAGCTGGGTGTGTGGGGGGGAACCTTCACGAAACGCACCCCCCCCCCATGGCCTAGAGGAAGCTCCCCGAAGGGACTAAAGGTAAAAAATTATTATTTTAAATCACTAAACCTCTCCCCCCACAAACTGTTGGGGGGGGGTTAGTCTGAGGTTGGACCAAATGAGGTGGGGTTCGGTTCAACCCCGAACTGTCGAACAAAACTGGTTCAACCTCGAACAGGTTTGGGGTCGAACCTGTTTGCACATCTCTAATAAAAAGCAGACAGAAGGCTGTGCTAGCTGGTCAAAGGTATCAAAGAGCCAAAAGCAAGATAGCATAAACCAGGTAAGAGAATGAACAATTCTTAGTTCATTCATCATTTTGCACCAAAGATGATAAACAAACATCTTTGTTCATTTATGTTCATTCATCATCTTCGGTGTAAAATGATGAATGACCAGAGAATCCACTATCAACAAAATAGTGGATTTTGTAAAAATGAAACCCAGTACTCCATGGAGAGGAGAGCTGGTCCATTGGAGAGGAGAGCTGGTCTTGTGGTAGCAAGCATGACTTGTCCCCATATCTAAGCAGCGTCTGCCCTGGTTGCATATGAATGGGAGACTTGATGTGTGAGCACTGCAAGATAGTCCCCTCAGGGGATAAAGCCGCTCTGGGCAGAGCAGAAGGTTTCAAGTTCCCTCCCTGGCTTCTCCAAGATAGGGCTGAGAGAGATTCCTGTCTGCAACCTTGGTGAAACCGCTGCCAGTAAGCTAGATAGACTAATGGTCTGACTCAGTATATGGCAGTTTCCTATGTTTCCTATGTTCCTATGGGGTTGTGGTTTTGGGGGTGGTTGGCACCCCCCCAAGTTGCTGTGATTGGCACCCAAAAATGGGCACCACAACCCTCTCTGAGCCACCCTGGTGCCCCCACAAGGAGTTATGTGGCTGCTGAAATCCCCATCACTCCCTATGGGGAAAAGCTTACAGATGCACAAACCTCAGAAATTTGTTAAAAATCTCCCCTTTGGCCAATTGTTTTGAATTTTGGGTTGCAGCTTCCTTTCACCCATTAGAACTACTACCCACCACAACCCACTCTGGGCCACCCAGGTCCCCCCCCCCCCGCACATGGAGTTATGGGGCTGCTGAAATCATCATTATTCCCAGTGGGGAAAAGCTTAGAGACAGGCAAAGTTCATTTAAAAGAATCACCCCTTTGCCCAATTTCTTTGAAATTTGAGTGGTAGATTTCACCCATTGGGCGCTACCACCCACAGAGAACAGAAAAGAACACAAGCTCTGGCAAACGCAAATTCTGGCAAAAGAAATGCAAGGTGACAATAAGGGAGGCAAAAAGAGAGCTTGAGGAACACTTAGCTAAAAACATCAAGGGGAATAACAAAAACTTCTTTAAATACATCAGAAGCAGGAAACCTGCCAGGGAGGCAGTTGGACTTTTGGATAATGAGTGAAAGGGATTATTAAGGAGGATATGGAAGTTGCAAAGAAGCTAAATGAGTTCCTTCCATCTGTCTTCATGGCAGAGGATACTAAGCATATACCTGTTCCTGAACCAGGCTTTTCAGGGACGAAGGCTAAAGAACTGAGTCAGATAGAAGTGACAAGTAATGATGTTCTAAACTGTCTGGAAGAATTAAAAACTAGCAGATCATCAGGGCCAGACAGCATCCATCCAAGAGTCCTTAAAGAACTCAAATGTGAAATTGCCGACCTCCTTGCAAAAATATATAACTTATCCCTACAATCAGGCTCTGCACTGAAGGACTGGAAAGTAGCAAATGTAACAATGATTTTCCAAAGGGGATCCAGGGGCGATCTGGGAAATTACAGGCAGATTAGCTTAACATCTGTTCCAGGCAAATTGATGGAAAGCATTCTCAAGGATAAAACTGTAAGGCACATAGAAGAACAGGTCCTGCTGGGGGAGAACTAGCATGGCTTCTACAAAGGTAAATCTTGCTTCATGAAACTTTTGGAGTTCTTTGAGAGTGTCAACAGGTGTGTGGAGAAAGACTAGCACAGACTCACAGACCAGCATAAGATGATCTGGTTGACATGGTATACCTGGACTTCCAAAAAGCTTTCAAAAATGTTCCTCATCAAAGACTCTTGAAAAAACTTAGCAGTCATGGGATAAGGGGACAAGTTTTGTATGGCATCAGTTCACCAGGCTTGCATTGCATCAGTTCTAGTTATTTAGTCTGATGCAATGCATAGCTCCAATATCATCAGCCATGAAAAAACTTTTTTTTAATGCAGAGGTCGTCACAGATCCCACTGTGCTGCCACCATGTTTCATGGCCTAGTCTCAACAAGCCCTGTGATCTTAAGCTTCAACTCTGGCACCAAGTAGACTTTTGTATTTTTTCTGGCTCTGTCTACCAAAACAGCTTTCCAAACCTCTGTCTCATTCAAGGTTAGGTAGGGTGCGAAGTCTTCCAAATGTGGGGTTGGGAATAGACAGAAGCTACAACTTTTTAACTTCAAAACAATGAAACTTTACTATAAAATAGTTCAATTAAAAATGCATCCAGTCTATACTGCCCTCACTCAGAGTCCTTAGCAAGAGTCCTCTTGCAATCACCCCTAGTCAGTTCTACAGTAAGTCTGGCTTGTCTCTTGCTCAGCCTCAGGCCCTGCTCCTTCTTTGCAGTTCTGGGGATTCAATCCCAGACTGTTTCTTCAGCTGTTTTAGGATTGATTCAGTCCTCCAATGAGCCGGGTCTCACAATCAGTGAGACCCAGTTTGGAAGGGTGAGCAGGGAGAGTGGGCTAAGCCCGCTCTCCCTGCACACGAGCAGAGCGGGAGCCCTGGGCAGCCGGATCAGCCACCCACACGATTGCCGGCTAAATGATGGAGCCGGCGGGGGCTGGGGAGCTCGGGGGCCCGCACAGCCCCCAGAAACTCCTGTATGCCCTGTGCGAGTGCGCAGGGCATACTGAGGAGACCCCCAGAGCCAGGAGGTGGCTTTTCGCCTCCCCTCTGGGGGTCTACTCATGAGTAACCGTGGCACTGAGCCGCGCCGCAACTACTCACAATCTTATAACCAGGTTTGTGGAGCACTCGCTCCGCAAACCTGGTTTTAGGGCAGGGGTAGTTAGGCGGGTTACCTGCCTAGGAACCACTGGGCTCGCAGCCAAGCCTGGTGGTTCACACGATGGGGCGAAATCGGACTAGCCTCCGCTAGCCCAATTTCGCCCCATCGTGTGAATAGTCTCAGAGAGTCAAAACTTTCCCAGTGATTTCTCAGCTCTCTTACCAGCAACAGCTCTGATTCTTGCTGACTGTGACAGCAACTTGCACTCTTTGAACTCCTTCACTTGAACTCTCTTCAGCTCTCCAACTTTCACTAAAACTCTGCTTTAGAGGCAGCCTCCTTATATGCTCTTTTTAACCTCTAAATATTTTCAAACAAACCTCTCAATGCAATTTAACTTCCCCCCTTTCTTTTAAAACATATCAGATCAGCTCAAACCCTCTCTTCCCTCCAAAATTAATCCAGTTTAATTCTTCTCCCTCCGAAATTAAACTGCGGGATAGGAGCTGTGAACTTTTGATCCCTGCACAGCTTTTTAACATAGGGAGTAAGCAAAGCAATTGCAATACTGAAATCTTAAATACAAAAAGAGGAGCTTCAGGTCTCATTCTTTCTCAGGTCTTGATTCACATCAGGTGTCACTCAAAATAAAACCACAGTGATAAGGCTCATTTACAATAATCAGCAATGTTGTGGCTCCTCACTACAATATGTTCTGACTTTTTAATGTGGTTTTTAATATATAATTTTCTGAACCTTTCTATTCACCTTCAAGAAAAAAGATCTTGAAAGCTATTTTCTTTTTCACAGTATGTTATAAAATTTCAAAACTAAACTGTCACACAACTTAAATAGTTTAGACTTCATTCAGCATTGTATGGCCTTTCTTCCCAGCATTGCATTCAGAAAATGGTTGCTTATCTCTCACTTGTTCTCCATCAAATTCAGCTCTTCTCCATTTTTGTGCACTGTATAACACTGCAGTCTATTTGCATAGAAATTAGGATTTCATACAGTTTAGTAATACAAAATATAACTGAACAGTAACTTTTTCCATTCAATTTGTTTAAAGTTTATTTCTGGGAAATTCTAGTGATCACAAAGTTGAAGTAGTAACATTTAGTTAAATGACTGAAATGGCACAAGCTCCGCAATAGAGGCAATGGAAGCCTGGTATTAGTAGTGTCTAGTGTCTCTTTGATCATATAAAAATTCTTGGCGGCAACTGGTGGTTTGTTGCCCTCATGTTGCATGTGCCAGGAGGAATTCTTACAATATCCAGTCCCCACCACCATCACTTGGAATTTTAATTTTAAAATGATTATGAAGCAAGAGATAGATGGGGGGGGGGATTTTTAAGTATCAAAAAGCTGCACTGTGTGCTCAGTTCTCCTTGCACGCCTCTCTGAACTCGAGGGAGTTACTTTTGGGTTCTATAATATAGGTCATGGAACACAGATATTGGAGCTCTTCGCACAATCAGTGAGAAAAGCTCAATGGAGGTCTGTGGTGAGAACGGGTTTGACTCACCTTCCCTGCAGATGACCAAGATCTCTTCCCTCACCCGCCCAGACGACAGGCTGCACTCCCGGCAGCTCCAGGGGTCGGGTTGTGGGGACGCACTGCCAAACATCTCCCTGCCCCAAAGAGCTCTAATAATGCACCAAGTGTGCAGTGCATTATGGGGACCCCCCCTCCCGAGTGTGCCAGCAGCTGCTGCAAGCAGCCACAGTTGATACATGATTACAAAAAGGAGGTTAAGGGAGCGCTTACTCCCTTAACCTCATTTAAGAGGGTGGCTACTTAGGCGGGTTTGTGGTCGTGTAGCCCCCAGGATCGGGCCGGATCCCAGCAATTCACACATGCATGCAAAACCTGGCTGGGCTCCCATAGCCTGGTTTTGCATGCTTCTGTGAATATCCTCATTGTGGGTTTCCCTCCACTACATGGGAATATGTTAAGATTCAGATATTGATCTTGGTCCATTTTATTCTGGCTACATGATCGATGTATCATCTATCTAGACATGGAGGAGAGGTTTGAGGGTCTGACTGTTATTTCCTCCTCCCCCTGCTCGGACTTTACATCTGGCCTCTCTGGGTTTGCTTTTCCATCTTGCCCAGACGAGGAGCTGCCTGCCAGTCTGCTGCCTTCAGAAAGCCTAACGATTAACACCTGTGTTGGCCAGCAGTCCTTAGTGGCAGAAGGGGCTGCTGCAAAGTTTTAGAGGCTCATAAATATTGCTGAAGACACGCTGGCAGCCTGCCTGTAGGCAGCCACTGAAGCCGGCCACCAAATGGAGCTGGCCCTTGGGGCCCGGCCTTCGGGGGTGGGACTGAAGGCTGGGGGGTGGTTGTTTTTGTGGGTGGGTGGATTTTTTGGATCAAAATGCTATTTTTTATTGCCCTGAGTTGTGCCAGGCCTAGTGGTTGAGGTGTGTTTGGGCTCCCCTGAAGGGGATGATGCAGGGAGTGTGCTTGACAGCCTTGGGGCAGCTATTGCTGTAGTGGTAGGGAATAGAAGAATTGGCACTGGCAGAACAGCTGGCCGTTACAGGGGAAGAGAAATTAGTTATCTAGTAACTATTTCTACTTCCAACTGTTCTGACAACTCTCAGGCCTTGGGGAGCAGCACCAACTACCCACAGAGCCTGACCTTGCTCCTTTGTAATGCCAGGTCAGTTCAAAACAAGACCGAAATTGTTCATGATTTGATCATGGATGAGGGAGCTGACCTGGCATGTATAACTGAGACCTGGTTGGGGGAGGCGAGTGGCCCAGTGTGGGCTCAGCTTCTTCCTCCAGGTTACTCTGCTGTGGAGCAGGTTAGGGGAAGTGGGCGGTGTGTGTGTGTGTGGAGTGGCTGTGGTCCATAAAAATACTATCTCCCTTACCAGGGCCCCTGTGAGACAGTTGACTTATACTGAGTGTGTATTTCTGAGGCTGGGAACTAGGGATAGATTGGGGATTCTGTTGGTGTACCGCTCACTTCGCTGCCCAACTGACTCCCTAACTGAGATGACGGAGCTGGTCGCGGAGTTGGTGTTGGAATCTCCCAGGGTCTTGGTGCTGGGGGACTTCAATATCCACTTTGGGACTGGCTTGTCTGGTGCAGCTCAGGAGTTCATAGCAGCCATGACAACTATGGGCCTATCCCGATTAATTTTTGAACCAACTCATGTTGCCAGCCACACACTGGATTTGGTCTTCTGTTCGGATCAGGGGGGTGTTCCATGGGTGGGGGATCCGGTGGTTACCCCATTGTCATGGATGGACCACTACCTGGTTAAGGTTGGTATCACGGTCACAATGCACACCTGCAGGGGTGATGGACCTATTAGGATGGTCCGCCCAAAAAGGCTGCTGGACCCAGCAGGTTTCCAAAAGGCTTTGGAGGGTTTCGATCTTGTTGCGGCCGGTGATTCTGTTGATGCCCTGTTGGGAAACTGGAATAGAGAACTCACCAGGGCAGTAGATATTATTGCTCCTTAGTGTCCCTCCAGGCCTGCTTCTAAGATGGCCCCCTGGTACACGGAGGAGTTGTGGGGGATGAAGCGGCTTGGTAGGCGACTGGAATGCAAGTGGAGGAGAACCCGGCTAGAATCTGACAGGATGCAGCATAGGACCCCTTTGAAGACCTACGCAATGGCAGTGCGCGCAGCAAAAAAAGCATTTTTGGTCAGCGCGCATTGCATCTGCGGGTTCACGTACGGCAGAGTTATCCTGGGTGGTGAGGAGTATAATTTCTGCTCCTTCTGCCTCAAATCAGCTTCCAGAGATACTCTGCTGTGATGCCTTTAGTGGGTTCTTTGCAGATAAAATCTCCCCTGGCTGGGCAAGGTAATCGAGAGGGTGGTGGCTAACCAGCTCCAGGCAGTTTTGGAGGAAACTGATTATCTAGACCCATTTCAAACTGGCTTTAGAACGGGCTATGGGGTTGAGACAGCCTTGGTTGGCCTGATGGATGACCTTTACCAGTGAATTGACAGAGGGAGTGTGACTCTGTTGGTCCTCTTGGATCTCTCGGTGGTGTTCAATACCATCAACCATGGTATCCTTCTGGATTGCCTGGGGGAGTTGGGAATAGGGGGCACTGCTTTGCAGTGGTTCCGTTCCTATCGCTCAGGTAGATCCCAGATGGTGGAGCTAGCTGACAGTCGCTCCTCAAAGCAGGAGCTGTTATATGGAGTCCCTCAGGGTTCCATTCTGTCACCAATACTTTCCAATATCTGCATAAAACCTCTGGGTGAGGTCATCAGGAGATTTGGTGCTGGGTGTTATCAGTATGCTGATGACACCCAAATCTACTACTCCCTTTCATCTTAAGGAAATGGCACTCATTCTCTAAATGCCTGGCTAAGGGCAGTAATGGGCTGGATGAGGGATAACAAATTGAAGCTGAATCCAAGCAAGACGGAGGTGCTCATTGTGGGGGCTCAGAATCTGAGTGAGGTAGATCCTTCTGTGCTCGATGGGGTTACACTCCCCCAGTAGGAGCAGGTGCGCAGCTTGGGAGTACTCCTGGACCCAGGCCTCACCCTGGTATCTCAGGTGGAGGCCATGGCCAGGACTGCTTTCTATCAGCTTCGGCTGATTCGACAGCTGCGCCCATTCCTTGAGGAGGATGACCTCAAAATAGTGGTGCACCAGCTGGTAACCTCCCAGCTTGACTATTGCAATGCGCTCTATGTGAGGCTGCCTTTGTACGTAGTTTGGAAACTTCAGTTAGTTCAGAATGCAGCAGCCAGATTGGTCTCTGGGGTAACCTGGAGAGACCATATATGCCTGTCTTGAAACAACTGCACTGGCTGCCGATATGTTACCAGGCAAAATACAAAGTGCTGGTTATTACCTTTAAAGCCCTGAATGGCTTAGGTCCAGGTTACCTTAGAGAGCACCTTCTTCTGCGTGATCCCCACCGCACATTAAGGTCATCTGAGGAGGTTCGTCTCCAGTTACCACCAGCTCATCTGGTGGCGACTCGGAGGCGGGCCTTCTCTATAGCTGCTTCGGGGCTGTGGAATACGCTTCCTGCGGAAATCCACAATTTGAATTCTCTTTTAGCCTTCAGGAGAGCCCTTAAAACATATTTGTTTGGCCTGGCTTTCCAGGGTTTTTAAATCTGTTTTAATATTCTAACCCGATTTGGGGGCTTTTAATCACTGTAATTGTTTAATTGTTGTTTTAAAATGTTTTTAAATTGTTAATTGTTGTTACATTGTTTTTAATTTGTTTTAGCTCTTTATTGTTTTAGTTGTTTGTTTTAATTGTAAACCGTGCTGAGCCATTTTGGAAGGGCAGTATATAAATCAAATAAATAAATAAATAAATAGATCACTCTTGTGTTGCTTAGGACTTAGCTTCTGGGAACTTACACAAAGCAAGCCGCCCCCACACACACACACCCTTCCCCCCACCCTCTGATTGGTGTTAGTGTTTGTCCTGATTGCCCTGCACTGGATAGTTCATTTAAAGAGCTATTGTATGCCTTCTTTCATTTACTGCGATTCCTTACCTTGATAGATCTGGATTATAGGAACATAGGAAGCTGCCATATACTGAGTCAGACCATCTAGCTCAGTATTGTCTACACCAGGCATCCCCAAACTGCGGCCCTCTAGATGTTGCTGAACTACAACTCCCAGCATCCCTAGACACAATTTTTTGTGGCTGGGTATGCTGGAAGTTGTAGTTCAGCAACATCTGGAGGGCCGCAGTTTGGGGATGCCTGGTCTACACAGACCAGCAGCGGCTTCTCCAAGGTTGCAGGCAGGAATTTCTCTCAGCCTGTTCCCCTTCTCGTAATCAGGTTAGTAAACCTGTATGTCATTTATGCAATGCTCCTGCATAGGAATAGGGAGAGAAGACGCGACCAAGAGGTTCACACAAATGAGACAGTAAATCTCTTCTGGAAAAGTTTGTATGGTTATGTGCAAAAAGACAAGAGTATCTCTTCTAAACAGCAATGGGACAAATTATGGAAATGGACATTGGACGTAACCCCCCGATTACCTGATGTGCCTTGTAATCCCCCACCCCCGAGTTACAGTACTACCTGCATATACTTCATAACCTTGTGGGTTTCCAAATCCTTGTGTGTAAATCTTTGTAGATATATCATGTACAAACAACCACTTTGTATATAGTTGTGCTTTGGCAACGTACTGTATGCTTTGGTAGTTTGTTGGTTCAATAAAAACAAACTTGTCCTATTAAAAAAATCTTGTCCTATCTTGGAGAAGCCAGGGAGGGAACTTGAAACCTTCTGCTCTTCCCAGAGTGGCTCCATCCCCTGAGGGAAAGATCTTACAGTGCTCGCACTTCTAGTCTCCCTTTCATATGAATGCATATTATTATTTCCTAGGGCTGTGCATTGCTGCAATGATCGTAATTGCATTGGTTCACGCCCTGATCAAGTGCATTGATTCACTGATGCACTGAAGAAACCGACACTGAATTGAGAAATGTTATCAGACGTCAGCAGCATGGCGGGCTTTCCTTTTGGATGGAGAATTATTCTCAGTAATGCACCAAATGCTTCCTTCCTCAGGACATTATGAGGCAGCTTCCAAGATGAAAAGTTATGATTTAAAATGCTGTTGCTGCTGCCTAGCAAGGCAACATCTTTTCCAAGGTCCAACAAAGGAGAGCTCACCATATTGCTGGCAGATAAGACCCTGCCATCTCCCACTGATTCAATCTGATCTGATACAGGAGTTATTAGCACCCTTGTATTAGTTCTTATTGGATCTAACACATTCCCTATCAGATCTTCCCCCCGCATCAAGACTGATCCCATGAAAAAAACCCTGTGCAATAGGGTCCACATCTAACTGGGTCTGATTATCAGACTGATTCAATGCATGGCCCTAATTCCTTAACAGATGGAATTATACTGCCACTTGCTCATTTTCACAGATAACTTGGCTATGTTTTTAAAACAGAATCCTCTAGTCACTATTATTTGTATCAGGCTAATATTTTAAAACCACATCCTTGGCTAATGTGGAATCAGACAGCATGTACAGTAAGTCACAATTATTCTCTCGGGATGAACATGCAGCAAATGCTTACAATTGGTAACAATACTGATAACGGCTACTTGTAAACACCTAAAAAGGTACAATGTGGTTGAGTTCTTTAAAATAATTTCTAATTATTCTCACATGTATACATATTTTGTTCAAAAACTAGAAATTTAATTAGGTTAAAATTTCAATTGCAGTAAACAGAAAAGCCCAAGAAGATACAGTTATTTATATGTGCTTACTTTTTGCTTAAATATTTCTAGCTTATATGAACTACCAACTCCCATGCTTATTGCTGATTGGAATGTTAATGCTGACATGCTGCTGCTGCTGAATATACATCTAGAGCCTGCTCTCATATTATGGTAGCCCATAAGAACTTAGTTAAAATACATTCTAAAATAAGTGTCCTTAGCAAAATACTTCTAGCAGAAATGGGTATACAAATATCCTGCTAAAACTTGTATTTATTTTCAGTTCTTATTGTCTACTGTGATTTTATACTATGCTACTTCTTGACATTTTGAATACCCTGATATGACCAAATGATATGACCATAGCAAGCTACAGGTGTCGGTATCCTTGACAAACGATCTTCCATGGGCCCTCTGTTACCTGGGCAAGTCTCAAGAATGTCACTCCACCACAACCATACAAACAATGGTTTGCCAACTTTATATGGATATTCCATTTTGTGACAAAAGAATGACTTTGTTTTGGCAGCTTTAATTTTTGCAGTTAAGTACTTAAGATTGATATTCCAATGAGTATACAGAACCACCCAGCAGAGTGAACCAAAAATTACTAAGACTAAAAGAACATGGAAAATTTACAGGAGAGGAGGAAGGGAAAAGAGAAGAGAGCTCAATTAAAAACATTTCCTAGAATCAATTGATTTGAGAACAATGCCAAAAGGAAGTGGGTCGATCTTAGGTGTGGCCTCATCATGGAGGTGATCGCCAAAGCAGGAAGCAAGGTAGCAGGAAGCTACCTGGGCAGGCACCTTGTTCCAAATGGGCTAAGGCAATACTGCATGCCATCCAAGTTCAACAAAGCAGAGGATGCACTGGGAAGGTGCACCAGTACAGTGTTCCTGTTCCAATAAGTCAACTTGGGAGCCCAGGGAGGCCCAAGACAGACTTGTGAAGGGTGATCTGCCAGCAAGCACACATGAGGAGGCACCGTAGGGTAATGATTTCAGCTTAGGGTCCAATGATTGTACTCAGGGAAAAGATACAATTTTTAGCCTCAGAAGAGCTGTCAAGAGGGACAGAGAAGTGAAAGTAGGCACAGGCACTCAACTGGGCACAATTCCAGGGCAGTTCCACATAGACCAAGCCCGCTCAATTTTTGCTCCCCAGCTGTTTTTGGACTACAACTCCCATAATACCCAACCATAGTGACAAATAGCCAGGGATTATGGGAGTTGTAGGTCAACATCTGCAGGAGAGCCAAGTTGAGCAGGCCTGACACAGACCATGTTATAATGGTGTCTAAATTTATGGATGTGTCTCCAAGCAGTGATTATCTACAGGTTTTCCATTTGGGGTTTTCTAGTTTGGTTTTCCATTTGAGATTTTTCTGCAGGGGCTGTAAAGGCAGGGATAGAATTTTATTTAAGATAAATTGCACTTCACATTTTAATGAGTGTCAGGGGAACTGTGTGAGTGGGGTCTTAAAGCTATATGTGTAGTAGGTGATATTTAGGTAAAAACTGGCCAACATCCACAAGCCTCGGAGACATATTTTGATTACACACAGTGGGCTTCAGAGGGAAGGGAAGATAGGCAAAAACAGAGCTTAAAATATAGGAATAGATAATAACTTAATTTAGCAATCAATTTTGCTTGCATTAATGATTTGGGATTTATTATTAGCATATATTGATAGGTTCTCTTTTACTGGAGAAACATCTTATGCTTAGAGCCTGAATTTGAGGATTGTTTTTAGTCTACACATTCGTTATGAAGTTTATTCTGAATAAAGGCTTAATGATATTCACAAATTCTCTCCCTGAATGTGCTGTGCTTTTTTAGAATTTAGATCAGGGGTGGGGAACCTTGGCCCTCCAGCTGTTTTTGAACTACAACTCCCCCTGGGGATGATGGGAGTTGTAGTTCAAAAACAGCTGGAGGGCCAAGGTTCCCCACCCCTGATTTAGATGGAGGAAAAGTTAGGGGAGTTGAGGCTCCTATGAGTCCAAAATCTAATTCTGATTAATTCCCCCCCCCCTTCAGTTGCTCTGATTGTATTTTAGGGTTATCTTAGCCTTATGAAAATCAGGAGTGCTGGTTGTAGAGTTGTGGTATGCAAGGACAAGGCAGTGGATTAGAATAAGGAGTATTAATGGTCTATTGAAATAGATATTATTTACAGAGAGGCAAGTGCTTTCTGTGCTCTTGCTTCTGGCTGTTTGTCAGCCCTGCCTCTACTCCAGGACTGGAATAAGGTAAGTAAAGCACCAGTCAAAAGCTGGCCTGGATCAAGGAATGAATTAAGCAATAACACCACACTGGTTACCACCTTTCAAATGTTCTACACATAAACTTTCGGCTGCATGACTCTGCTGTTTTGGTTCAAGCACCAGACTTTGAGGCTATTTACAGAAGCAGCCAAGCCCAGGCTTGGGCAGCCCAGCCTATGCTTGGCTGACCTGCCCATATGAAGCGCCGGGATCAAGCCCGATCGTGTCACTGCCTTGGCCCCAAGCCTGGGAATTTACCCCAGGTTGGGGGTCATGTGTATGTGTGGGCTACAGGCAGCCCATGGACACACAAATCTGGGCGGCAAGAGTACGCAGCCAAAGGAGAGTCCTGCAATGCACTGCACTCCTGGTGCAGTGCACTGAGGGATCCTGAAGGACTTTGTTCTCCACCTCTCTGCTCTGCCCCTCACCATGTGTGCCATGGTGAGCAGCAGAGCCGTCAGAGCACCTCCCCACCTGCCCTCCCCACCACTGCAGGTTTTGGTCGAGTGCACAACCTCTTTGTCGCTAGTGTCACTCAGGGTTGAGGCTAAATTCCAAAATTGAAGAGAGGCTGTCTAGTATATCTTCTGCAAGTCATTGCACAACTTCATATGCAAGAGCATTGCACTTTGCTTGCAGAAAACCTTGAACATAATCACATGTGCTGTATTTGGACTCACCTCCCCCCCCCCGCCCCGCTACATGTTCAATAGATTTGCTTTTTTGTTACCACTTTTAAGTGTAGCTTTTGTAGGTCAAATAGGAGATTTATTATAACTTACAGCATTTTCTCCCCCCCCCCTTGCACAATAAAAAGGTCTCTCGCACGACAAACAGGGGAGGGGGAGTAGAAAGGAAGGCAGGTTCCAACCTTCCTCCTCCCACATGACATGAGCCTCCACGCGGTGGTAGGGGGTAACTTGCGTTGGGTCCTTTGGGATCCTACAATGCACTGCACAAGCAGCAAATCGGCTGCCCTCAGCATTGTAGCAGCTCTGCTCTGCCTATTCCCTCTTTTCTCCCCCCAACTCTTTGATTAACATGGCCTCCCAGAAGCGGTTTTGCGAGCTGCAGCAGTGCAGACTACCAGAGCAGGTGGAAGGAAGGGATTTGTTCTCCTACCTCACTTTTAACCCGGGTAGCCAAACTGAGCTACCCAGGGACGGAGTTTCTGGGTTGAGAGGGCTCCTGATGCCCAAGCTACCTGGGATAACCCTCTCCTACGCATGTGGCTCTGATCATGAGTATACCTTCACCATCTTTTAGGGATACATTTTATAACAAATCATTCCAAGTGTCTTCCTGAAAATGACTGAGAACAAAAGATAATTACATATTTTGCAGTTCACACACAGCAAACTCTACATTTGGTTTTCATTACTCCAGTTCAAACACAGCTTGATAACTTTGCCCTGCCATTTATGCACAGTTTTATTTAGCATTTATTTAGCATTTTACTTTTGGAGAGACTTACAGAATTCTGAAGGACTGTTTTCATTTTGAAAAAGAAAACCAAGAGATAAAAAAGAAAGTCAGGTTTTTTTGTTATTTTAACTTTAGTGGCTGCTGTCAAAAAATAATAATTGGGCAAAATAATATTTCTCATTTCTCTAACAACTTGGTTTAGAAAAACAGTAATAAATGAGATAACTATATAAATCACTGCATCAAAAGCAAGAGAGGTAAAAGCACCTCAGTGCTTAAGAGCAGCACCTCAAAGAACCTGAATTCTGTGTCACAGAAATAAAATTTAAATCCTATTTTTCAGAGTATTTCTGAGTTTATGATTCCTTGCACTTTTTGTCAGAACACACAAATTATTATTTTCGGTATTTGCAGAAGGTCATGCTGCAAACTCACTGATTATTGTTGTAAAATTGATATATGGATGAAGAGTATATTTGACCTTAGTAAAATATCTCTGACTAAAAAAAGCAGGCCCTTTTAATATTATTGCTATTCTTTAAATGACTTAAGCTTACAGAAAACACCACCATTTGTTAATAACCTCAGCCCTCTATATAACTCTGCTTAGGACTGGACTGACTGCTCAGGTAACCTTCCTTAGATTAGAGGTGTGCACAAAACTGGAAAACCCAGTTTGGTTCAAGTTGAACCGGACTTGAGCTGAACTGGGCCTGGTCTAGCTTTGTGTACATCAAGCCGGGCTCTGGTCTGGCTTGAGTTCGAACCAGTTTGGACCTGGCTTGAGGGAGTGTGTGATTTTTTTTTTTTAACTTACTGCCTCCGGCAGCCTCAGGGGTTGCTGCCACTCAAAATTACACAGTGAACTTCATGACAGAGGGGAGGAACCCAAGCTTCCCCAGTTCTGATCCAACACTTTAACTCTATGCTGTCATTCTAGTTCTCTCAAGTATTGGCAAGACCTACATTAACAGAAGTCATTAGACTTCTGAGTTCTGACATTCATTGACGTGTTCCCAACCTAACAGAGCCTTTCCAGAGCATCAGCTGTACTCAGAAGTCTAATGGCACTTGTGCAACAGTTTGCATGCAAGTAGAACGGGGGAGTTGCATGAGGGCTCCCACTGCAGTCCCTCAGTCCTTTGAAGTGTGCATGCTTCATTATTTTATTTATTTTATTATTTTATTTAATACATTTATATACCATCCAAAACCAAGGTCTCGGGGTGGTTCACAAATATAAAACAACAATGCAAATAAATAAAACATTAAAATCAATTAAAACTCTAAAAGCTGCTTAAAACAAAATCTATTTAAAATATTTAAAATTACAGAAATTAAAAGGTCTGGTTAAAAAGATGAGTCTTCAAAGATCTTTTAAAAACTGCTAGAGATGGGGAGAGCCTTATGTCAACAGGAAAGGCATTCCAAAGCCTCGGAGCAACAACTGAGAAGGCCCGTCCCTGAGTGGCCACCAAACGACTTGAGCCACAGACGGGCCTCCCCTGACGAACACAGTGGGCGATAAGGATCGTGCAGAAGAAGATGCTCTCTTAAATACCGTGGGCCTAAGCTGTTTAGGGCTTTATAGGTTTGGAATATGCTCCCTACTGAAAGAAGAGCATCTCCTCTGTTTTCAGGAAGAACCTAAAGACTCTCCTGTTTTCACAGCCTTTTGATTAGAATTAATTTTAATAATTTTAAACACATGTTTCAATAACTATTTTATTCTATTGTTTTTATTATCATGTATTTTAATCTGTAACTTTTAAATATTTTCAATTTTGTACACTGCCTAGAGATGTATATCACGTGGTATAGATATATGATAAATAAATAAAGATAAATAAATATTAACCAGTATTTTAAAGTCTTCAAATACAAGTTCTCAACTCTGCATAAGTGCTCAGACTTACGTTGGATGTCAGTCACTGTGATTTATTTCTGGTTAGGCAAAATAATTAGTTTATTATGCACTGATTTACAAATGAAGCTTTGTCAACAATTTTTTTCTGTAAGCTTATGATTACCTACAGTATTTGTGCTAAAATAGAAAAGTAATGATTTAATTTTTACATTGCTTTTTTTTCTCATGAGAAGTCTGCTTCCTTATTGGAATAGCACATATGGAAGAGCCTAACCTTGGACTGTGGGAGCTTCTGCAAACAGTACTGAACTGTCACAGAATAGCATGGCTGGGTTAAAAATATTCCAGGCTTTTCTTTCTTTCTGATATTCTGTTAATGAACACTGATCTAAGTACTGTAATATATAATGATGATGTTTGTGCCAGTACACTCTGTTTGAAGCCTGAGAGGTTATGAAATTCCTATTTCATATAGTTAGAAGATATACAAAATATTGATGTAGCCATAACAAAGTTAAAATAGAACCACCACCATCTTAATTAGCATACATGAATAATTTCAGCTAAGCTTTAACCCCAAGAAAAGAGTCAACAAAAAAAAAAAATCTGCTATGGAAATTGCAAATTCTACTGCAACATGTTTGCAAAAACAACACCTAGAATTGTATTCAGTAACTACAACTGCAATAAACAGTCGATACATGTTCTTGCACAAAGGAAATATGTGGTTGGAAATGGATCATTTGCCTTCATCTAATGTTAGGGCTAGATCATCAGTGTGAAGGGGAAAACCTAGGTTTAATCAATACAGTACACCAGCATAAGAAGACTATCTGGGCAGAATCAGGAGTATGAGGAAGGAGTAGAACCTAGTTGAGATCCTTCACTTGCTCAAGTCTACCCTTGAAAATAGCGTTACCAGCAAAATAGGTGGCAATGTGGCATACTTCCTATCCTATGACCAAAGGTCTCTAATCTAGCAAGTATTGGGAGGCATAAAAAATCCACAACTTTCTTTCTGCCTCAGAAGTAGAGACGTGCATGGATGGCTCATGCATGGGCTGGCTGGGCGGAGAGTGGTTCCCTTAAGGAACTGGTAAAGAGCTCCTTACCCTGCTCCTCCCTGCCTCAGCACTTTTCCAGGCATGGCACCCAGTCCCCAACTGGCCACGCAGGGATGTGGCACAGTTCCCTGAAGCCTCCACACGCATCAGCATGCACATGGCCAGTGCATATGTGCTCTGGCCAAGTGTGTGCCAATACCACTTGGAGACTTCAGGTAACAGCGCTGCAGCCCCACATGGCCAGTTGGGGACAGGACCCCCACCTGAAAAGGCAGCAGGGTGGAGAGGAGCAGGTAAGGAACCACTCCCCACCCCATCGAACCAGCTCCAACGCTAGTGCCTGAGCCAGTTTGGCGATTCCCAGAGGAGGCATCAAACTAGCTAGTGCACTTCCCTCCTCAGAAAGCCACTGGGATAAAATCTTTTTCATACAGAATATTGCTAATACTATGATGAATCAGTGTTTTTACCAGTTCATCACCATGGGGAAACATCTTCAACATGTGGTGAATCACAATAGTCATTCTAAATTCTGAAATTCATTCCAAGATTTGGACAGAGCAGGGTTATTTTAAAACTGTGGAATTGAAATGTCCAGGGCTGAGGTGAGGTGCCAGAATAATCAGATGGAAACAGAGAAAATGTGTCTTAAATGACTATACACAAGAGGGATTTATAGCAGGTACAGCAATTAAAGATGCAGGCATACCCCACTGCATCTTTTCACCCTAGTGTGGCCAGCCTTCTCAATATCCTCAGTTCCAGGGCCAGCAGCTGACCTGTATATCAATTAAATCATGTTAAGCCACTAGAAACATATTTGTTGTGCTGATCCAGATAGTGTTATTTGTTGTGTTTCCAAATTAACTTGCAAATACTGTTCAGATCTAGTACAATTTTCTGCTATTTTAGACCTTGAATCTGTAGAAGCAGTTTGTATGAGTGACTTCTCGCATCCGAGTATCTGCGCTTGCATCAGACTCCTTGAATCTTGTATCTGAGCTTTTCTGTTTTGTATGTATTTATTTGCCTGAATCCCATGAATCTAATGAACATGTTACTGCAGCTGTTTTCTTTACATGGTATATTATTATCAAATGGCTGAATTAAAATCAGGAATGTTGCACACATTTTACAGGGCTTTTATCTGACAGCTGGGTAGAAGCTGTTCACTTTTATTACCACATGGGTAATAAAATGCACAAGTAAATGCTTCAGCTTAAGAATTTTCTTAGAGCTTGGCACTAAGTATATTACATTAATTCTTTTAGTCCTTGGACAAGAAATCATTAGGTATGGGCTATTACTTGCATTATCATTACATTACTGGATCATTATGAAAAATAAAAGTTCTAATCAGTATGGGCATTTATAAAGCGCAGTGGAGTGAAACACTAACTTGGAATACTTCAAACATTAATACTAGCTAGAATGAATAACAATTTTTGAGCCAAGCAAGGTTAAAATAAAGATTCATTTCAACAAGGGGACCAATAGCTCATAAAAAGGTTGCAATGAAATCTAATGGAGCTCCAAAATGGAAGCTACCATGTCATTTAGTGGATAATTTTGTAGCAAGAGATATACCTACAAGAATAGTGTGTAGCAGAGGACATTATCTCCCTATCCAAATGCAATTAAGACAAAATGCCATTGCTGGAAGCCCAGTATTGCAGAATGGATGCGTTTAAGGGCATATTCACACTCTATCAGTTAAGGATTGTTCTGATCCATTTAAGTTGTTTTCAGAAATTCAGGATGAGTTTAGTTTAGCCCCATATGCTGCTTAGCAGTACCATCAATTAAAGCATAACATATGTCAGTGGTTTGGCCCAGACGCCTTAGGGGCATCAGAAATTCCTGCTGAGATTCTGGAGAATAGTTGTTTCTACAGATATAGTCAAGTATTTTATGTGTTTGTAAAATCAGATTGCTCTGTTACTTTAAATAGTGAAAGGGATAAATGGAGTAATGATATAAATTTATTGCCACTTAATTGGTCCATGGCAATATCACATATTAGCAAATCAACATTGGGTTTTTGATTAAGAGCAGAAAATAACAACAGAAAATTATGTTAGGATCATCCAGAAAGACTTCATCAATTTGGCCTTTCAAATACCAATAACTGTTGACAGTATAATACAGGAAATACAGGATTAGTACATCTTTTATGAGAGAGCAAGTTTGTTACCATCTGTCATAAACCTGCCACACTCAATGAGCCATCCATAATTTATGATGCAGTAGCAAGCGAAGACATGTCTCTGGTTCAATACTTTGTCCAAGCAAGAGGCAAGCGGAGGCAAGAGGCTCATCCAAAACAGAGGCAAGAGGCACCATTCAACATCAGCTCCAAAGGGTTCAGAGTCTGAGGTTCCAAGGTGTATGCCCCAGCCATCACACAAAGAGGTATCAAGGCTGTTGACGAGTTGTCTCCAGCAGCCCATCCAGAGTGAAGCTGCAGAATTTTTAGCAGATTGCCAGCTGGAACCAGTCAGCACTCCATGCAGTCGGCCGCCCTCCATTAGTTGTGTGCATGCTGCAAGCGGCTGCTGCATCTCAACTCCTTGACCTGGTCATGCTGCTTCTCACACCTACATGCCCTGGGAGATAACACTGGCGGTGAGAGTTCCTCCTGGGATTCATCATTCTGCTCTGCTGGCTTCTCCTGCACCAAGTCTTCCTCCTGGCCCATCTCAAGTGCCTCCTCCCTCCACAGATCAGGCCCTCAAGGTCCCCAGGTAAATTCACTACCTCCCACTCCTCTTCCGAGTCCTCGAGCAAAGGCATGACACCATCTTTTGAAAGGAGGTATTTGAAAGGATACCATTAGTGGTGGGTTCTTTTTATAGCAATACTTGGACTTATTCCAAGGGATTGAAATTTATCTAGAGGTAAAGAACTATGGTTATTGTGGGAACTGTGACTAAATGCCTTATACTTCAGAAATGGAAAGCAAATGACACACCTGAGATAGAACAGTGGATTTATCATTAACTGCTTTGGGGTGCTTGTGGGGGGGAAATTGCTTATTATAAGAGATATGCTCCTGACAAATTCAAGGAAATTTGGAATCTGTTCTTGGAACTGTATACATTGTGTAAAATACTTTTGTAAAGATTAGTGTCCAGGGTGACTCTGTTCTTAGAATCTTGTTTGTTTTGTTCTTTTGTGTTGTTGTTGTTGTTGTTGTTTCTTTGCTTGTTTATCTAAAAGCTGGAGAGTTTTGAGAAATAGGATGGGTACTTATTTATTATATAAAGTTGTGAGACAGAAATTATACTATGCTGAAAAATGTAATTTCTGTCTGTTATGTTACTTTATCTTGTTGTATCTTAATGTATGTTTAATTGTTCATCCTGTCTGAAAAATGATTCATTAAAAAACAACAATGCCATTGCATTACCAAAAGAAAAGAAAAAAGAAAAGAAAAGGAAGAACAGGGATAGCTCTCAAAGGAAGATTTACTTTGCAATACATGCATTTAACACTAGCAGCATTTGTCTTCTACACTAGCAGACTCAATCCAGACAACCCTAGAGACTCAATCCAGACAAGACAGAAGTGGTTACACTGCCCGGGTGAATCAGCCTGTTCAAGATGGGGTTGCAGTCCTCTGAAAGACCAATTTCACAGTCTGGGGGTGCTCATTGATCTAGTACTGCCCCTGGAGGCTCAAGTGGCCTCTGAGGCTCAGAGCACCTTTTATCTGCTTTGGCTGATACACCAACTGTGATCTTACCATGTTACACATAGTTTGGCCACAGTTAGTCATGCTCTGGTAACCTCTCGCTTAGATTACTCCAATGCATTATATGTAGGGCTGCCTTTGAAAATGGTCCAGAAACTGCCGTTGGTACAAAATAGGGCTGTAAGATTATTAACTGGGACTGGACATTTTGATCATATCATGCCAGTGCTTCATCAGCTGCACTGGCTCCCACTGGCAACATGCATTCTAAACATGTTCAAAGAACTGTTGATGTAGATGAGGCCTGGCATGGTGATGAATACAACTCAAAAATATTCTCTGGCATGAATTTTAATCTAAGCTAGAGAAGAATTTCCCTCCCCCCTTCCCACTTGTCATCCTACTGATTTCCCTGGCTGTTGCCCTGGTGATTGTGGCGGGGTTCCATTCTCCACTACAACCATGGGACTCCATTCAATGGGGGGTTCCATTTTCTGCTACAACCATGGATAACGGAATTGTGGATAACAGGGCATTAAGTCAATGGCATTTCGGGGGAGGGGGTCAGGTTCCCAGAGGCTTAAAAATCATGAAAACACATCAAAACAGGGAAGAAATAATTGAAACAAAGTGACCTATCATGCTTTGTGGGTCTGCAGCTGTCCCGCAATGCCCTCCAAACATCTAAAATTGCCATTTTCCTGCACTTTTTCATGGGGAAAAACAAACAACAACAACATGAGCAACAAAATAATTTCATTTGAGAAAATGAAAGCCTTCTTCCCCCCCCCCCAGGCTTCCCTGGGGTCCTCTGCCTTTCCTTCAAGCCCAAACTGTCTCCCTTCTCTATCTCCTGTCTCTTAGCTGATTCTGGTACCAGCTGGTTCTCACACACTCTTTCCAGCCCCTGCCTGATCTTTCCACTAACCTCCTCTACTAGGCAAACCACTCATTACCACTTCCATTCCCCCACCTCCCTCAATAGTAAACCTTCAGTCAACAATCATATAGCAGAGGTAAAAAAATTAACCCAGACACATTAACATATTGTGTGTAACATGGGGATACTTGTGACCGCAATGACCCATAATGGGGAATTGGAGTTACAGGGGCCTGAGGTTCCCTTACTGTGACATCCAAACACAAGCAACTCTGGCTCTGTTCCTAAAGCACCATGAGGCGCACTATGGAGACTCCAAATTGAACCCTCATTTTGTAGTGAGTTTCGCTACTCAAAACTAAGGGTCCACAGAGGGAAATGAGAGTCCTTCATCTCGTATGAATGTAGCACTGGAGGCTGCAGTCAGCTGAACTGCAGTTGAGGGAGGAAGCTGCTCCCTCTCTCCCTCCATAATTGGCTGTGTGGGCTGTCCTGCAAGCAAGAAGGAAACCTGCACAGCCAGTTCCCCCTCTTCTCTGCAGTCTTGTTGAAAGCAGAGAGGATGCTCTCTCTGTCATCCAAATGTGGACAGGAAAGAGGGGGGTGGGAGGCAGCAGACATGTGGACAGGAGAGTAGGGGGTGGGAGTTCAGGCACAGAGGCAGCAGAACTGCGGGTCCATGGACCCACAGTTTCATGCGATATGCAGATGTGGCCTGTGTGTTCTATCATAGCCAAACTTCTACTATGTATTCAATAAAATATATCTTTATTTTGGATTTTTAAACCTATGGTTGTGGCATTCTTAGAGAACTGTATGTTTTATAACCTAGCTTACAAGGTCCCTCAAGGGGATAGAAAGCTCCCCTCATAATATGTCTAGAAGCAAAGAACTTCTCCTAAATGCTACACAGTAATACCATTTTAAAAGTTCTCATATACAGTACAAAATCCTAGACATAGTCTGGCCACAATGGCACTATATAGAGACTTATGAAAGTAAGTATAATGTTATGGCTACATTAATAAAGCAAGCATTCCCCCTGTAATTTTCAAGATGTATTTGTTTTTAAAATCATTCTAAGGATATATTAAATTGGGAGGCTATAGATAGAGTAGTTCAGCCCCAAAACTGTTGAAATGAAGTTTGATTTCCCCTATCCTCACCTTAACTACCACACTCAATTAGATTTAGTTGATGGATGACTGAACTCCAGTTTAGAACCAAACCCCATCAGAAAGCTTCCACCAGCTATAAGCCATGCATTTCCTCAAAATCACAAACAGTAAATCCTGTAGCTGACAAGCAGTGAGCTGTTTTCTACCCAGCTGCACATTTTGATTAAGAGCTCAGCTGTAATGGGAAGAGTTATATTAAAATGGAGGAAAACACTTTAAAAGAATAAACTGGTCAAGGCAATACTTTGGGGAAAGGTAATTGAATTTCCTAACACTGCTTTGTAAACTTGTGTGGTTAAATTAAATGGAGGTTGCATTAAAATTATTTTCATGCCACAGTCTATCATGAAGCAAATTATTCTAAACACGTTTCAATAATAGTTGGAGGAGCAAAAGTCCATGTAAAGGCTACTTCTGTGTGAAAGTTGCAAATTAAATAACTCACTTATCCTCTTGCATGAATGAGAAAGTCATGTCTTAAAATGAAACAGGCATGATGAACAGTGTGACTAATTACAGGTAAGAACAATGTCAAGTATATCATTACATTCAGCAATATATACTTGCCCTTGACTTGAGAGAGAGAGAGAGAGAGAGAGAGAGAGAGAGAGAGAGAGAGAGAGAGAGAGAGAGAGATGCCCATAGAACACTGACTAAGCCAGCTGTAATTCAACAAAATACCCTCCAACATTTCACTGATGAAAATAAGGACATGCCTGTGAATGAGTAGGTGATACAATCAAGCAACCTGGGAGGCATGGTGTATAATTCTAACTACAAGCATGGCACAATTAGAAAGCAGATAATAAGGTGCATGCAGAGCACATTATTCCAGATTACCAAAGCAGATTATCTAAATCTATGCCCTCCAATGTTTCGCAAATGAAAATAGGGATACACTTATAACAATCCATTCTCAGACTGAAGAGTAATTCCCAAGCTCCACACCCAGTATTACTCATTGTAAAGGACTGGATTCCTCCCACTATATGTGTGCACTGCATTAGTATTGTGCACTCATTTACATTTAGGTGTACTAGAGACACTTACATTTAGGTGTACTAGAGATTTAATTTCTAGAGATTCGGGGGTGGGAGATGAATCATGAAGAAGGTCAAATTTAGCAACTTGTAAAAAAAAACCCAACAAAGCAAACCCAAGGCAAAATTAGGCACAAAATAGGGACAGAGATTTACTGATTCCAAGTGTAAGCTTTCCCTATTGTCCCCTAAATATCTTTTGTGAACCATCTTTCTTTCAATTTCTTATGTGTGCCTTTTTTAAAATTTTCAGCTCCTTGTTAAGCCTTTTGTTCAGCCTTATATTCAGCCACATTAACTTTTTCCAAATGTCTCCCACTGTTCTGATTGGAACTGTTTGTGACTGAACTCCCATCCATTTTTTTACTCTTTTCCCTGTTAGCTTAGCTAGGCATAAATCCTGCTACTTCTCTGAGATTATTAAAATAAACTTCCCTGAAATCCAATGTGAATGTTTGAATATGTTCACCTTTAGCTTTCCATAAACATCAAGAACTCAAGCATTACATGGTCACCTTCTCCCAAAGTTCCAACTACTTTAACTGGGGAGACCAGGGAGAGGCTCATATCCAGAAGCACCCCTAGATTGCATACCTGTTCCTTCTGGGGAAGTGTGACCCCCATCCAGAACACAATAAGTACCTCCATCTTATCTGGATTCAGTCTCAGTTTGTTAGCCCTCATCCAGCCCATTACCACCCCCAGGCAGGCATTTAGGGAGGTTGTGCCCTCCTCTGATGATGCTGACATGGTGAAATAGATTTGGGTGTCTTCAGCATACTGATTGTGCCTTGCACCAAATCTCCTGATGATTTCTCCCAACGGTTTCATGTAGATATTAAACAATATTGGAGACAATACGGAGCCCTGAGGGACACCATACAAAAGTTCAGATTTTATTATTTATTTTATTTATTTATTAAAACTTTTATACCGCCCTTCCAAAAGGCTCAGGGCGGTTTACATTAAAACACCATTAAAATCAATTAATAATTAAAACAAAAAATTATAAAACATAAAACAATGATTAACAATTAAAAACTTCATAAAACAACAATTAAACAATCAGAACAATTTAAAAACAAGTTTTTAAAAAGCTGAGAAAGCCTGCCTGAAGAGATGTGTTTTCAGGTGTTTTCTGAAAATTGCGAGAGATGGGGAGGATCGTATCTCAGCAGGGAGCGCATTCCACAATCTCGGGGCAGCAGCTGAGAAGGCCCGTCTCTGTGTAGCCACCAAACGAGTTGGTGGCAGCTGGAGATCGACCTCCTCAAGTGACCTCAGCGGCCGGTGGGGCTCATAGCGAAGAAGAAGCTCTCTTAAATACCCAGGGCCTAAGCCGTTTAGGGCTTTATAAGTTATAACTAGCACTTTGTATTTTGCCCGGAAACCTACTGGCAGCCAGTGTAACTCCATCAACAAAGGAGTAATGTGGTCTCTCCGAGATGACCCAGAGACCAACCTGGCTGCCGCATTCTGAACCAACTTTAGTTTCCGGACTACGTACAAAGGCAGCCCCACGTACAGCGCATTACAGAAGTCCAGTCTGGAGGTTACCAACAAATGTACCACTGTTCTGAGGTCATTGATCTCGAGAAACGGGCGCAGCTGGTGTATCAGCCGAAGCTGATAGAAGGCACCCCTAGCCACCGCCTCAACCTGAGAAACCAAGGAGAGACGTTGATCCAGAAGTACTCCCAGACTGCGAACCTGTTCCTTTTGGGGAAGTGTGACCCCCATCTCGACCAGGCAGATCAAAATCGTCTCTAGAGTTCCGACCCCGCACAATAAGTACCTCCGTCTTATCTGGATTCAGCTTCAGTTTATTCTCCCTCATCCAGCCCATTACTGCTTCCAGGCAGGCATTTAGGGAGGATATACCAACTCCTGAAGAAGCTGACATGGAGAAATAGAGAAATTTTGAAGAACAGCCTCCAAGGGACATCATCTGGAACCTGCCCAAGAGGTAGGAGCAGAACCACCGCAAAGCAGTGCCTCCCACTCCCAACCCACTCAGGCGCTCCAAAAGGGTACTATGGTTGATAGTGTAAACTGCCCTGAGCCATTTCTGGAAGGGTGATACAGAAATCAAATAAATAATAAATAATAGTATTGAAAGCCACCTAGAGGTCCAAAAGGACCAACAGAGTCACACTTCCTCTGTCAATTCTAAATTGGAGGTAATCCATCAGGCCGGCCAAGGTGTCTCCATCCTATAGCCCGCCCAAAAGCCAGTTTGAAATGGGTCTAGATAATCAGTTTCCTCCAAGACTGTCCAGAGCTGGGAGGCCACCACCCTCTCAATTATCTTGCCCAGCCACAGAAAGTTGGAAACAGGCCTGTAGTTGCTCAACTCTGAAGGATCCAAGGTAGGCTTCTTCCAAAGTGGTCTGATAATTGCCTCCTTAAGACAAGGAGGCATCCTGCTTTCCCTCAGAGATGTACTTATAATCTCTACCAGGCCTTCTACAACAACCCCCCTGCCAGATAGTATAAGCCATGTCAGGCAAGGGTCAAAAGAACAGGTGGTAGATCACACTGTTCCAATCAGATCATCCACATCCTCAGGAGTCACAAACTGGAACTGATCCAACTTAACCACACAAGAGGAGTCGCTGGACACCTCCACATCAGACACTGAAGTAATTTTGGAGACAGAATCTAAGTTGGCCCAAATACGAGATATTTTCCCCACCAAGAATTCATTAAACACATCACAGCGCGTAATCTATGGTTCCAAATATTGATTCAAGGGGTACATACTAGCCCTCTCACAACCCTAAACAGCTCAGCCAGATGTGAACTTGTGGATGCAATATGGGCAGAAAAGAATCGCTTCTTTGCCGCACATATCACCAGAGCATAGATCTTCAAATGTGCTCTATGTTGTAATCTGTTGGATTCGAGTAGTGTCTTTCTCCACTTGTGCTCCAGTCATCTACCTTGCTGCTTCAGCCCCCGTAGTTCTTTCATACACCAAGGGGCCAATTTTGAAGTGGATCGGAGAGGATGCTTAGGAGCGATCATGTCTACTGCCCTAATGAGTTTGCTGTTCCAGTTTTCCACCAGCACATCAACAGCATTGTCGGCAGAGCCAATACTAAATCACTCTAAGCAATCCTGTTGGATCAAATAACCTTCTTGGGCGGACCATCCTAATAGTTCCCTCACCCCTGCAAAGGTGGGGTTTGACTGTGAGTCCAACCTTAACCAGATGATGGTCCATCCATGACAATGCGGAAATTACAGGAGTCCCCACCCACAGAACACCACCTTGATCAGAGTGAAAGACAATCCAAGCAGGTGACAAGCATTTGAATGGGAGACTACATGTGTGAGCACAGTACAATATTCCCATTAGGGGAGGGTGCTGCTCTGGGAAGTTTCCAAGTTCCCTCCCTGGCATCTCCAAGATAAGGCTGAGAGAGACTCCTATCTCTAACCCTGGAGAAGCCTCTGCCAGTCTGGGTACACTGAACTAGACGGACCAATGGTCTGGTATAAGGCACCTCCCTGTGTTCCTATGTTTCTAAATTGAGCCTGAATTATCAGTCTTTTTTGTAGCACACAAATTTTAGAAAGTTTTAGAGCAAAATTTACTAGCCAAGTCATATCTCATTCTGGTATATTTACCACTGATTATTGCAAGACATTGACCCAAAATATTTCACAGTACAATTAATTGTACTATAAAATATGTTTATTAGAACCCCATATGAAACACAGAGCATGTTAGCTAATTGTTCTTTAGAGAGTGTATCAATTTAGAAAGAAACAGGAATAAAAAGAGTGCTCCCACTGAAAATGCATTTCTTAACCATTTAGAAACTATTGTATATGCAGTGTATTCGTCTCTCTAGTTATTATCCTCATTACTTTTATAAAACAAAGGAGAGCCAACAGTATGTTGTTATCTATGCTAAAAGACTGAACTAACACTATGCAAAGGTTGCTTTAACATCTTTGTGCTCTTAGCTGTCAAATAAATCAATTCTCGTTGCACTAGAGCATACAGTAAATGATACTAAGTACTGCAGATCCTGTGGACAAGATACAGTAATTGCCCACGATCATTCACTACCCTTAGTGACAAAAAAGCTTCAGGACTACATTTACCTTCACAATGAGGTAAGAAGGGAAGGAAAAGAAATAGACTGGACTTTTGAACAATATAATAGGGCAAGTCAGATTAATGATGCAACCACAGAAACAGCATTAAAGAGTATGCAACAGGACCTTAAATATTGAGGTTGTTCATGCAACCGGGCAGGTGGGGAAGTGGGAGGGTGGGGGGAAAGGCTTGTAATGCTCACCTGCCCCTCAGACCACTGATTCTATGTTGCTGGGAGGATGGGCCACGCTCCAAGAAGATCTGCGCTGTGTTCCTGCAGTGCAGAGCTCCGGAGGCTGGGACATGATGTCCCAGCCTCCAGAGATTCCACAATGCACCGCACAACACATGCAATGCATTGGGGGATTCTTCCAGGGGACGGACACTCTAGGTGCCTGTCTCTGTTCCCACTGGAGCTAAACACAGCCACAATGAACACATGAGGCAGGTTAAGGAAGTGCTCACTCCCTTAATCTCAGCTAACAGCCAGGCTCAGAAGTAGGGCTATGTGGCACTGCCCAGTAGGAATGTGCACGAAACCAGTTCGCCCGGTTTGGTTCGGATCCGAACTGGGTCCAAACCAGGAGGGGTAGTTCGGTTTTGGTTTTGTTCGAACCACCCCCTGGTTCGGTTTGGATCCAAACCGCTTCGGACTGGTTAGGACCAGTTCAGATGCCCCAAAATTGGTAGGATGGTAGCTGGCACCCAGGGGTACCTGTCACCCAAACCCCAAAGCAATCGGACACTCGTACAATTTTTTTATGAATATTTGAAAATTATTTTTTCCCCTCATAGGATATAATGGGACTCGAACCAGGCCATTATTCCTTATTGTGGAGCACTAAGCCACTTAGTGCTCCACATTGCCCTTGCAGAAGCCATGCTAGTTCTTCTTCAGCAAGGCCCATTCTTATATATGTTGAACAATTTTGTCCTTAAGTATACTTTCCAACAATTTACCTGGCACAGAAGTTAAGCTAACCAGTTTGTAGTTTCCTGGATCCCCCCCCCCCCCCCCGATTCCTTTTTGAAAACAGGAGTTACAGTCCTCTGGTACAGAGCCTGACTGTAGGGACAAGTTACTTATTTTTGCTAGGAGGTGAACAATTGTGCATTTGTGTTCCTTCATAACTCTTGGATGGATGCCTTCTGGCCTTGGTCATTTGTTAAATATTAGTTTTTCAAGACAGTTTTTCAAAACATCCTCTCTGGTCACCTCAAATTGGCCCAGTTCTTCAGCCTCCAAGTCTGAGATTCTCAGTTAGCAGGTATATGGTCAGTATGCTCTGCCATGAAGACATATACAAAGAACTCATTCAGTTTCTCTGAAAATTACTTATCCTCCTTAATAATCTCTTTCACACCCTCATAATCTAAGGTTCCAACTGCCTCGCTGGCAAGTGTTCTGCTTCTGATGAATTTAAAGAAGTTTTTGTTATTCCCCTTGACACTTCTAGCTATATGCTCCTCAAACTCTTTTTTTGCATCCCTTATTGTCTTGCATTTATTTTGCCAAAGTTTATGTTCCTTTCTGTTCTCTTCATTTGGGAAGAAGCCAATTTAATTTCATTCAGTGGAACTAGAATGAATTCCTTGATTCTTATATCCATAAAACTCACTTATAGATGGAAAGGCCGTACACAACCCCTGCAGCCCAGTGAGCAGGGCGCAGAGGGAAGGCAAGACAATTTCCTGTGTTTTGTGCAGTGAACTCCTCATTTGCCAACACAATCTGTGCTACTCCCAGCAGTGTGGACCTCTGAAGGCCAGGAAAATGAGTCCTGGCCTCCAGGAATTCCTAAATGCACCATGACAGCAGAACAGTGCATTTAGGGATTCCTCCATGAATTGGGCGCTCTAGGTGCTAGGGATGTGCAAACTGGCTCAAATTCAAACTGGTTCAAATTAAGGCTCGACCTCAGATTAAACAGGGCATTGCATTGGCAATGCCGGTCTGAGTTCGAACCGTTCGAGCCCTGGTTCCATTTGAGCCTGTTTGAGCCAGTTCAAAGGTTCTAGTGGCCATTTTAGATCTTGTCCTCCATTTTGTTTGACCTGTTTTGCTTGATTTCATTGGCTGAGCTCTTGCTTCCCTGATTGGCCAGATGAGTCTGGCTCTCTGGTAGGCTGTGCACTGTACCAGTCTTTGAGAACTAACACTCTATTGGCCAGGGGGGAGGGCAAAGGTGGGGGCTCCCAAAGGAAGGATTTTCAAATCCTATTTAAAGCCAAGCCTCTGGCCTAGCCAAATCACTCTGGCTACAGTTGCTGCTTGGCTTCCTCTGGCCCTGCTGCTGCTGGTTCTGCTGGTGCAGTGAGAGTCTGCCTGGCAGACTGGTGCTGTGTTTTTGTCCCAAGTCCCCTGTTCCCTTCTGCCTGTTTCTCTCTGCCCCTGCTTTAAACCCGTCTGTTCTGGAACATAGGAAACTGCCATATATTGAGTCAGACCATTGGTCTATCTAGCTCAGTTTTGTCTTCACAGACCGGCAGCAGCTTCTCCAAGGTTGCAGGCAGGAATCTCTCTCAGCCCTATATTTGGGAAGCCAGGGAGGGAACTTGAAACCTTCTACTCTTGCCAGAGCAGCTTCATCCCCTGAGGGAAATATCTTGCAGTGATCACACATCAAGTCTCCCATTCATATGCAACCAGGGCAGACCCTGCTTAGCTATGGGGGCAAGTCATGCTTGCTACCACAAGACCAGCTCTCCTCTGCTGTGTGTTTGTCCTGCGGCTTATATTTATTTTTTCTCTGAGTGAGCGAGTGAGTGTCTGTGTGTGTCTCTCTCTCCCCGTCCCTCTCCTCTGGGCCAGGGAAGCCCAAGTCCTTTAGCCCTTTCTCTGGCCCATCCATTTCCCTAACCCAATCCCTCCCACTTTCCCCCACTTTTTTTTTTTGCTTTTGGTGGCTGGCTCCTGCTTTAAAATATGTGCATTTTTACTTTTAATTTGTTTTTGGGATGGGTGAAATTGCTGGAAAGCTCTTTCATTCCACCCTACCCCTGCTCCTGCTGTGTCTGCACGCCTGCACTGTGCCAGCCTGCCACTGGTCTGGGATTCCTCCTTTTTTGTCCTGACCAGTGTGTGGGGCAGAAGGGAAGATGGATGGCATAAGTGATTAATTTTTGTTGTCCCCTTTCCCCCCTTTAGTGTTTTTTTAAATGGCCTCCTTTTTCATGTTTGGTTGTGGAGAGGTATATATTTTGTGTGTTTTTTCTTTGCAGGTTGTCTCTTGTTTTTGCAGGTTCCCTCCCCCCATTTTGTAGTTTATTGATTGCATTGTTTTTTATTGTATTATATTGTGGGTGGAGTGGAGTGGGTGGGTAAGCTTGTTTTAAAAGGTGTTTTCTTAAATAGGGTGTTGTTTTTAAAAAGGTTTTTTCCCATAGGCTTTTTAAAAGGTTTTTTTCCCCAAATAGGTTTTTTTAAAAAAACAAATCCCCCCTCCATCTTTTTTTTTTAAACATTTTTCAATTTTTTTAAAAATTTAAAGGTTCCGTGGGAATGTCTGAGCACCATGTTGCAAGCAATGCTTGCAGCAGGATGGCAGGCAGAGGGGGTAGGGGTCCCCAAGCTGGGACAGGGGACTGTGGTGGGCAGAGGAGACACCATCCTGGGATCTCTTGGGTCCCCATTGGTGAATTCTTTGGCCCAGGTGAGTCAGTGGCATGAAGGCTCTCCTATCCAGAGGAGCCTGCTGCCGCTGAACCAGTTCCTGGACCAGTGGACCTTCCAATGCTCCTTTCACCACTCAGTGGGGGCCCCTCTGATGATGCCCAGGTCGTGGCAGAGTCTGGTGCTGGGTCCTCACAGTCTGGCTTCAAGGAGGAAGAGTCTGCTGCTGAGGTGGAGGGGGCGGCCCATTCGCCAGTGAAGCCAGGCCCTTTTTCTTCTGTGGAGGGTGGAAAGGGGTTGGGTGACAGCGGTGGGTGAGCACCAGCAGCCCCCCTAGGTCTGTGGTCACCCAAGAGGCCCAAGATGGTGCCCAGGGCATCTGAGGCCACCCAAGGCAGTGGTGTTTGGTGGCATTTTGAGGTCCCTCAAGATGCCCCAACCACTGCTTGCTGTGTCCACTGCAGGGCACAGGTCAGTCGGGGCAAGGATGTGAAGCTTCTGGGGTGACCTCCATGTGGTGACACATGCAACAGCATCACCTGGATCTCCTGGACTCCACTGGCAGTGCTAGTGCACCTCATGTGTATGCAGCTAGCACTGGTCATTGACCAGCTTCCATGAAGCAGGGCATGCCGTCAGTCAAGCGGTGGACACTGGTCAAGTGGACCCATGTCTCCTCACCTGTCCTCACCTGTCTTATAGGAGAGATGAGGGCCACTGATGACCAACCTTTTCAGTTGGTCGAGCGGCTTCCACCTGATACTCCAGCTGCTAGCACCTAACTACACCATCCCCTCAAGGACCACATTCAGCTGGTATGTGGTCCCCTCTCTGTACAGGCAGTGCAGGGAGCTCATGTCAGCCATGCAGCATGATGCACCAGCTGGCACAAGCATGGCAGCCGTACTTTGCCACCAAATAGAGGAGTAGATCAGTGGGTTGCCACACCTCTCGTGGGGCTTCATTATCACAGACAACGGGTTTAACATTACCGCAGCTGTAGAGTAAGTGATGGAGTGTGTGAACATGCGCTGCATGGCACACACACTCCACCTGACTGGGCACAAAACTGGGGTGGGTGGTGGGCACCCAGGGGTGCCAAGCACCCACTGAACCCCAAAGCAATCAGACACTTCTGTAATTATTGATGAATTTCTGGATCTTTTTCCAATGTTTTTATTCCTCCCATAGGGAATAATGGGGATTTGAGGCAGCCCAGCCAACCACCCCAGTTTTGTGCCCCTAGGTGCTCTACATAGGGAATAATGGGCCAGTTCATGTCCCCATTATATCCTATGCAGAACCCTTTAGAACCAGTTCAAACTGGGCTCAAATTTGAACCGAACCAGGTTGTGGTGGGTGTTCGAGCTAAACCTAAACCAAACCTACCCACCCTGGTTCGAAGCTGGTTTAAATTTGAACCAAACAGGCCAAGCCGGTTTTGTGCACATCCCTACTAGGTGCCTGACACTGTGTATGTTTGGGATGCAAGCAGCCCGAACATACGCATGACCCAGCACTGGGGTTAAGGGCGCACTCATGCCCTTAAAGCTGGTTAAAGGCCAGGGTTAAAACTTGTGTTGGGCGGGAGGGCAGCACTGGGATCAGGATCGATCCTGTCACTGCACACGGGCAACCCAAACCAGGCTGAGTTGCTCTAACCTGGGTTCGGCTTCTCGTGTGAATCAGCTCAGAGTCTTGCTATATCACTGTTTTAGAAGTGTTTTACATTTCTTACCATAAAATCTGAAATCCACCTACACTTTTTTAAAAAAAATGCTGAGTATCAGCTATAAGAATGGATTTTTCCTCAAAAGCTTTTCAGTGACAAAATGGTAATACTAGTAGGCAATCTCTGACAGTTGTTAGGGGTACCCCAACATATTAGACCCAGAGGTACCGGCCCAGAAGTATATGGAATTCAGGCCTGTGTCTGATTTAATTTTATATTAAGAGTTCAATTAAATGCCTGGACTCAGGGTGAACTGACAACCAGATCTCAACTGCTTTGTGAAGGAAGAGGCAATCTAGCATTGTACTGTGAAATGGGTACTCAAGGAAGCACAAAAGCCAGGCCAGAACAATCCAAATGCTAAAATGTAATTCACTATCAGATAATGTCTGTGGAAGAGGCCAGGGGCTGATCTCCCCTTTCCTGTTGCAAGAAATCTATGTTAATCTTTGTCAATGATTGCTCTGCTATACTCAATTGCTCTCTATAGAAATTCAACATAGGTAAATGCACACAAAGAAAACACCTATAGACTTTAATTCTTACTTTACTAACACTTTAACACCTTTTGGGATCAGGCTAGCAAATCTGGGACAAGGGAAGATGCCCATTTGCAGCTCAGAGATGCAGATTTGCCTTGGGCAATGTCCCCTCCTCAAGATAGCAGCTAACAGATGAGATTCAGATCTCTCTGGACTGGCCAATATCCTAAATAATTAAAAGACATTATCCAGAAGGTAACAGCATTGTCACCTTTTTGGGGACCCAGGAAAAGATGAGGAGATTTGAATAGACTCTATGACAGATCAAAGGGAAATACAACTATAAAGAATGAGGCTTACTGGACAGACAGCTAGCAATCTTCTGCCTACAAGCAAGACTTGCTCATGAGTAATCCAGGAGTTTGCTGCCCAAGTCATGGGGCTAGAGGCAGGAACTCTTTCCATGGAAGAAGGGACTGTTTGTGACTTCTGCTGCGAAGTGAGAAGTCAAGACTCCCCAGCCATGATACTCCCTAGCAATCTTGTGCCTGCAAGCAAGATCTGCTCATGAGGAATCCAAGGGTTTTCTGCCCAAGCCACGGGGCTAGAGGCAGGAACTCTGTCCATGGACAGGAGCTATCTGTGACTTCCACTGCGCAATGAGAAGTCAAGACTTCCCCAGCCATGGCACCTTCACTCTCTGCCTCGCTCTGAGCAAACTGTCTGCTTGACCACCAGAAGCCAGACCACTGCTCCCAAGTTGCTGTTCCCAGCTAAAGCATCTCTCCTTCAGCTGAAAGATCCACCGTTCTCAAGTCTCTGATCCTGGTAATATGCTGCCTCCACAAGCCTTGGATGCCTCCATCCTTTCCCCTTCTTCTCCTTTCCCCTCGTCCCTCTACTAATTCCTGAACTCCCCAAACCATGCCAGCCCTCAGCCTTCCTTACCCCCCCCCCGCTTTTCCATCTATATCTGAATTGTATTAGGTTCTAGGAAGATTTAATACACACACATATGTTAGTTAGGAACACTGGGTGAATATTGTTTCTGGCTAGGGTTGAAATACTGTTAGTAATATTGATAGAATGTTCTGCTTTCTGCTCAGCTAGATTGATGTTGTTATTCTTTTATACTCAATAAAGCCCATTGAATCATTTAGGATTGCTTTGATCTCCTTTCTTCCTTGCGCCCAGATCCTACATGGTCACTATATAAAAGAACTTGGTCACTTGGTGACACTGATGAGACAGGCCTAATTTTGTATGCTAGCTAATGAGCATATTTAGTAAACAAATCAGGCCTGGCTCACAACACAGTGATTTTCATTTCACTGGGAATCTCAGTTTCATATCACAACCAACAACAATCCTGTCAAGAATTTTTCATAGGTACATATAACAATGTTTCATAAAACAGATATGTTGTTTAGTTCTAGGTGATGTCAAATTCAAGAAGATCCAGGAGGAGCATACTTACTGCACTGAGAAGTAAAAAAAGTGACACAAAATGCTACAGTATCTATGGAAAATTGCATAAAAACATATGGATTGGCCACAACTTTACTGAACATTAATGAAACATTTACAAATTAGTGGAGCTATTGTGATGATCACTAGAAACTGACCTAAGGGAGATCAGCCTGGTTGATAGTGAGTGTCAGAAGCACCGGGCTCACGGGCAAGCCAGGTGGTTCTACAGCAGCTTTTTATATTTTTTCAAATTATTTTCCCCAGCATTCTAGTGCTCTTGCAACAGTGCACAAGAACAATCAAAAGGTCCAGCTACGCTTTTACGCTGTAGTGTGGGTAGGTGGGGGACGAGAGATTATATGCTCATTTTCAGTATAATGGATGATCTGTATGGATGTGTGTGTGTGTGTGTGTGTGTGTGTGTGTGTGTGTGTGTGTGTACTTTCAGATTGCTCTTGCACAAGCACACAAGGGCCCCTTTCCTTTTCTTTATTGCAGTTTGGATTATTATTTCTTAATTTTTTCCATGTTGCTCTTGCATAAGCACACCAGAACACTGGTACACCAGAGCACCATGCAGTTGCTATTGTGCAAGAGTACCAGGAATATAAATATTTTTAAATCATAGAAAATGACATGGGTGATTTGGGGGCACCACAGATGTGCATGTGTGCGTGTGTGTGCACACACACATGCATACACACTTCTGCCTCCTCTTCACCACCAGGGCACAGGTGAATGAGCCAACTGGAAGCAGGAGGCAGGGTGCCTCAGCCACCTCTACTACCTTATTGGCCAGGCATGAGTGGAATGGATAAGGGGGAGCCTGCTGAGTGAATGAACCAAAGAAAAACTGTACTGACACAGAATAAAAGGCAGCAATGTGAACAGCACAGATTTACTCTGATTTATACTTATATGCACTTATATATTCTTCATATACTTCTGTCCTAACTTTCTCCCACAGTAAAGACCCCACTCTAGGAAACCTCCTGGTGGGAAACTATATGATTGCCACTTGAACCTGGCCTTAACCAAATGCAGTGGGGGGTGGGGGCATTCTTAAAAGCAGCCACAGACAGCAAGCCAGGGCAATAAAACTGAGGACTCGTTCTGGAAATTCTGCAACTTTGTGGGGCAATTTTTAAAAAGTAGTTTTACTGGGCAGTTACTTTATGCATATAATAAAAGTTACAGATAAGCTGATCCTCCAGGTTTCTGCACAGTAGAGAGGTCTACGGACAATCTGTACAAAATGCAAAATCTATCATTCATGACTGGTACACACAGAGTGATATATTGCTATTTCCTTTATCATACTTTGAAAAACAGCATTCCAGTCCCTCATGTAAATGTATTTTGATCCTCATTTATCATGCAGCAACAAAGCCTCTTTGGCTAAACTAAACCACCTAATATTCAGTGAACATCCACTTCCATAGAATTCTGAACAACTCTTTCACCAAAGCTTCACATTCTTAAAGATTAGATAGCACTGTGGATAAAAATGTTTATCTCTGACATTATGATAGTAAAACTGTTTTATATTACTATCATACTAATAAAGGTTGTTTTGTGTAAAGTGTTCATATCCCTCATATATATCTGAGGTTAGAAACAGAGCTCAAGAGATTAAAATGAGGGGGGCAGGGATGATGCAGTGCTGAAAAAAATAGATCTAAACTACTTCTGTACAGGGGCATAGCTATGATTAAATAAAGGGCCTATGAGAGAGGGGGCCCACTGGCTGGGAAACAGCTATTTGCTCTTCCTTCTCACTCATGGGCAAGCTGCTGGCTTGTAATGGGAAGTGTGCAATATTATTTGCACAGAAGCAAGAGAAAGGACATTTCAAGAATTAGTTTAGTTCTTCTGCAACAAAGAAATGGAGGGAGAGAAGGGAAAGAAGGCACGGGTCCCAGGGGGACATCTTGTCCCTGGGCCTACTTCAATTTTGCTGTGCCTCTGCTTCTGTAGTTTGAAAGCTTCTGTAGTTTTAAAAGTTCATGGGTAGAACATATTTGAAACAACAAAGTTTAATATCCATTGTTCTTAAAATATGAAGATGAATATATTTAAATTTCATATTAATGACACAATATCAAAGTACTACAGATAAATATCTAAGTAATATTTTTCATGACAACTGAATTAAGAACAGTTTTAGTAAAATAAGTATATTTACTTCAGCATTTTCACAGGCAGTAAATAGACATAGAATGGCCTCTGCACAGGCATGCAAGTCACTAAAATGGCCTCTGCGCATGCCATTGGCACAAAGACCATTTTAGTGACCTCCACAGGTCTGAACCCAACCTGAACCAGCCCTGCCTACCCTGGGGGGAAGCCAGCGGGGTGGGGGGAGCTGCCACCCCCATATCCACAGCTACCCTCTGGAGTCACACACACACCCCACACACAGCTGCCATCAGCAGCACTCATAAGTACTTTCTTGCTCCCCTCCCAGCTCCCACCCATTCTATCTTTGGCAAGCCCCCCTACCCCCACTTGCCCTTTACTGGTAAAGGGGAATCCTCAGCTAATTTCCCTTTCCCTTTAGTTCCGAGTTCTTTCAAGCCAGTTTGGTTTGAATTCAAATCAGGTCCGGCTCAACGGTGCAGAAAACCAGACCGGGCCAGGTCAGCTTGAATCTGGTTCAGATTTGAGCCGAACTGGCAAAAAAAGTTTGGTGCACATCCCTAGTAGATGGAAAGCACATATAATAATTATTTTTGCATAATAAAAGCAAAAGTTATAGGGAGCACTTATTATTTGGAAATCAGAGTGTGTTGAATAGTTACATTCAAGTTGCATTCAAAACTCAAACTAAAGAATACAACAAAATCAAAATTAACTTTCCTACTTTTCATATATTTTAGTTTTCTGAATTAAAAGGATGTAAATATCTATCAAATGAAAATCAATGTGAAAACCTGTCTGACGTTAGTAATAGCTTTTTATATAGTTGTGTGAGCTCGAGCTGTTGCTTGCAAGCTTCCTGCTTTTGTGAATATCTGTTGGTAATTTAAATCCTATTAGGCTATACAAAAAAACCCATTTATTCATGGATGACAGAATAAAATAGGTACTTTATTCTAAATTCAGCTGCAGTTTTTTCTTCTTCTGTTAACCATGCCATTTACCACAGCAAGATACTGGCAAAAAGAATAGACAGAAAGAACAATTACAAAACCACTGTTCAAACATTCAGACTAATATTTTTTCATTCAAAATGTACAGTTTTCAGATAAATTGTATCTGTAGAAATACTGCTTTAGGGATAAACTCATTGTTAATCAACATGTTCTGAAGATTGTTTATAAATTGGTACCCAACATTTTAAAAGATAACATGACACTTGCTGAGTTACTTCATTATGAATTTCTCAAGACTCAGCACAGTAAGAACAAGGCAATAAATTGTGCTTTCATGTCCTACTGTTTGCAGGCAGGGGTTAGTTGAACAACATTTACACAGCACACAAAATACATGAGCTGTCATTCTGCTAATCAGAATAGGAACATCATATTCATTAAGAGATCACTATCAAATTCTACGTCAAGAAGGCATCTAGATAGCTCTTCAGGGCACCTCCAAACTCCACTAGCTTCTTCAGTAAGTCTAGTGTTGGGACACATTAGAAACAAGAGAATAATATTGAAACAAAAAATGATACAGAGTCCAGAGAGTTAGGCTGCAGCTGAGAATTGCTGGTTAAAAAATAAAATAACTTGCAAAGTAAGATTGTAAATGAGTATGTTGCAACTCCTATTACCTTTTGAACTGGTAGGTGTTTGATTTAATGCCAGGCTTTTGAACCTTCTTTTAACAAGTGTACCTCTTCTGTCTGAAACCTTCAAGTTGGGTACCTCATAGAGATTTTTAGTGTGTGTGAACAAGCACACACTGAGGCTGTTCTCATGAGCAGCCAAGCCCAAGCTTAAGGGGAAGGAGCCACTCTGGGAAGAGCAAATTTTTTCATGTTCTCTTCCTGGCTTCCCCAGGACAGGGCTGAGAGATATTTTTACCGGCGACCTTGGAGAAGCCACTGCCAGCCTGTGAAGACAATACTAAGCTAGATAGTCCAATGGTCTGACTCAGTATATAGCAGCTTCCTATGTTCCTATGTAACTGCTGGGATCCACATGGTGTGGCTCTATACCAGTGATTCTCAAACTTGGGTCCTCAGGTGTTATTGGACTTCAACTCCCATAATCCCCAGCCTCAGTGGCCTTTGGTTGGGGATTATGGGAGTTGAAGTCCAATAACACCTGAGGACCCAAGTTTGAGAATCACTGCTCTAAACCCAACTCCAAAGCCCGGCTCCTGAGATTGTGCATCAGTGCAAGCTGCTTGCAGCTCATGCTGACACAGAGATGGGCACCTAGAGTGCCCATCCACTAAGGGAATTTCCCAGTGCACTGCACTTGGCACGCAGAGCACTGTGGGATTCTTGGAGGCCAGGACAATGAGTACCAGCCTCTGTTTACCTGCATTACCAGGAGCAGCACAGATAGCAATCTGTGCTCCTCTTGGCAATGCTGGTTGTGTGGGTGCATGTGTTGTGTGCCACAGGGGCTCAGAGCGGTCATCTGGAGGAAGGTAGGTTGACCCCTGCCTTCCTCTCCGCTCACCCAACCATGCATACTGGCAGTCATGTGAATAGCCTCACTTCATTGTTACTGTTTTGAGACATACTACTACAGTCACTGGTTAACATCCAAACTAAGTTACTCATCAGTAGTTCCACTGAAATTAATGGGACTAGTAAACTTGTCCCACTAAGTGCAATAGGAGTACTCATAAGTAACTTAATCTGGATGCAAGCCAGTGACTAGTAATCTGTTTGAAAATGTTAACATTTCATATGTGTATGTATACATACACATAATAGTAAAACAGGCTTGATGTTTGCAAGCATTCCTCCTGCATCACAAAATGACCATGCACTCTGCCTTCACTTGGTAGTTGATGTGCAGAAGAGGTTATGTTAGAGAATTGTATTTATATCTCCAGCACTTAAACGTTCTTGAGGCGATTTTTGTTCTTGCTAAGTGGGCAAAGAGGCACCTTTTAAAGTGATGAGTCTCTTTATTTAGCAGGGGGAGAGCAACTGGCCCTATTCACCACCAAGCACAGTACCCCTCCACTGACTGTTGCTTGAGTCTATCTTCTGATTCTTTTTAAATTGTAAGACCTTTAGGGACAGGAATTGATCCTTATTTATTCATTATTTCTCTATTTGAAGAGAAATTTTGCTTTGGAAACTTTGTTGAAAAAGCAATATATAAATATTTGTTGTAATTGTTGTTGCTAAAGGGACTGCCATGGGTTTGTGATGTACCCCTGATTGAGAACCACTACTTTAATATACCAAACAAAGTATCAAGCGGAATTCTCAGCAAAAATATATGAACCAGGCCATGCATCTATGTGTGTGACAACAGAAGGGAAATGATCTCAAAAGTAATCTAGAATTATCTTACTGACAAGTTAGTTAAAATTATTTTTCCTAAACACTTAAAGCTGCTCTTCTTTCACGGTGAGTTCTTAAAGTGCTATAGCCTGGACCAAGGGAGTAGCAAGACTGAAATGGGCCCTAGGACAAAAAGTGAATATGGGCCTACCTGGGCCCCCTGCCTTCTTTGCACCGGGTTTCCCCCTCTCCCCTGTCCATATCTCTGTTGCAGGGAAATGCAGGGCATGGTGGAAAAAACCTTCTTGGCACCTTCTTTCTCTCACTCCAAACAAATAATGCCACTCATTCCCACACTTGTAGAAACAGGTTGTTCACATGTGCAGCCCTATCCATGCTTATACAGCCCTACCTCCTGTGGAGTTCTGGGACCAGTCCTGATCCCAACACTCTTCACTGCAGTAGGCTGCTTTCTGTACCCAGGTTTATAGTGCTGTAGGAGGGCATGAGCGTGCCCCTCTACTCCACCCCAAGTTGCATGAATGCTTGAGCTGCCTGCAGTGCCAGGCGGCAAGAGCGACCAACAGCAGGGAAATCCCCCAATGTCCCTTACTCCTGGTGCAGTGCATTTTGGGATGCCAGAGGACTTCCTCCTCTGGCTCCTGGTTCTGCCACTTGCCATGGCACCATTCATGTGCCATGCTAGTGGCAGAGCTTTGAGGGGAAGGGAGATCGTGTGTGGGGAAGCAGATAGGAGACTCCCTCCCTGCCAACCATCCTTAGCATGATTGTGTGAATTACCATAATCACTCTCTTTTACACACACACACCTGTCTGCATGTGTGTGCTCCCCTGACTTGGAAACATCTTTTAAACATATATAACTATTACAATTGCTTCACATATTCATACAGCACACGCACATGGGCACATACCAGTCAAAGTCACAGATTTCACTCCTGGATTTAGAGGCAAATTGAGTCCAGTTGTTAAGGAATGTTTGCAGGTGTGAGGAATTAGAAGAAATGAATGTTATGGTTTTACCTTGTTCTTTTTAAAGAGTGTTCCCTAAGCTGCTTTAACTGAAGTTTTTTTCAGCTCTGTCAGCTTCAAGACAGGAGTGGGAGGGGAGGACTGTCAGGAAGCATCCACCCCACTCTTTCTCCCCTTGTATGACTGGCTGGCTAATGCTTTTCTGAAAAAAAAGCAGGGTCAGATCCCAGAATTTTTTTACATGGATGAACCATAGGGAAATGTTTGGATATACCAGAAGGTATTATAGAGGATGGTCACAGACTTTGCTCCTTCTGCAACAAATGTATGTCACAGTATCACAGTGAAGTTTCTACAATTAAGGACCTTATATCCAAGAAATCCAGCAAGCCTTCACACACTAAAATCATCAAATGTCATCTTTTTCAAGGTCTTTCATCTGAAACATTGCACTTAAAGCAATAATTCATTCCATTATGGAGACTAGGAGACGGTAGCCTGAAGTGTGGTGGTGAGCATTCCCTTTTAAACTGTAAATGCCTAAAAATCTATAAAATGTGGCACGCTAATACTATTTTGTAAGATGGAAAAGAGGTTGCTCAAGTATTCAGTCTCTGCGGCTATTCACACACACATGCAAAAATGGGCTAAGGAAGCCCAGTCTGATTTTGCATGTGTATGTGAACCTCTGGGATCGAGCTCAATCGCACCACGATCCCAGAGGCACCACGGCAGCAAACCCAACTACAGAGCCAGTCTTCAAAACGTGGTTAGGTGAGCGAGCTGCTAGCCCTGGTTTATTGACTGTGTGTCAGCTGTGGCTGCAAGCAGCTGCGGCTGGCAGACTCAGGGAAGGGAGGGGGGTCCCCATAATGCACCGTGCACTCACATGGTGCATTATTGGAGATCTGGGGGGCAGGGCAACACGCAGCAACACGTCCTGGCACCCCAACCCTCAGAGCTACCGGCAGCAGCCAGTGATTGTGTGGGCGGGCGATCTGCCCACCCAGGGACGTCAGCTCGAACATCTTCAGGGAGGTAAGTGCTTTCGGGCTTCCTCTGCACAAACTGAGCAGTGAGAAAGGGCTCTCTGTATATCCATCCATAGTAAGGAGTTATCCTTACTATGGTTATCCTTACTATAGAGTTATCCTTACTATGGTTCTGAAGGTGAGGACCCTAATAAAGAAGATAAAGAAACACCCCCAGAGAAAACATTCCTCCAGAGAAAACATTTAATCTTCCACCTTCATCTGAATAAGATCAAACAATAAGAGCTGTAGAATTCTTTCTTCTTTCTATACCAATGAGCAATTCTACCAGTGATTCTGCTTTCTTATTAGTATGCTAAATCAATTGTTCCTTCTAACTAGTGTTTTACAAGGAGATTTGGATAGATTATGGTGTTATAATAAAATCACTAAAAATGCTATTAAGGCTAAAAGAAGGATTTGGATACATGCAGTCAGAAGGAAATTAGAGTTTCTTTTAGGATTAAAGCACAGTTTGACATGAGCTGATAGTGTTAAAAAATATCATCGCAGTGTGCATGGTTTCCCAACAGAAAACTCAACACCCTAGGGTGATCAAAAGGACATCAGGAACATTAGTACAAAATTATTGCTACTAAACATTTCCTTTTATCCAATATCAACATAAATAACTCACTTCCTAGCTACCTACTCAGTTATACTTATTCAAGCAACCTTTCTATTAAAGGCAATTCTAGTTCAGCCTGCCTTTTAAAAAATACAGTATACTACAGCTGCTCTTAAAGCAAATAGTTCTGTGAGTTCTTAATCATCAGCAAGTCTTGTGTACTGTCTGTGAGCTCCCAGTTTCCAGGTCCAATTCAAGGTGCTTATTTGGTCCTTTGGGTACCAAACCATTTAGGTCATCAAAGGTCATGACCTTTGATGACCTAAATGGTTTGGTACCCAAAGGACCAACTTACTCTTTACTCATTCACTGCAATCATCTGGGGAGGACCTGCTCTGAAGTGAGGAGGTTGGAACACAGCCTTTTACTTTCTCATTCAAACATGGAACTTCCTACCACATGAGGACCAGCTGGCCCCTTCTATTTGCACCTTCAGGTGGATTACAAAGACCACTCCTTTACATCTGGCTTATGGCCTGTGATTGAGGCTTAATTGAGTTCAGTGATGCAGAGTTGAGTCTGATGCTGTTTTATGTTTTAATTGTATTTAGTTATTGTTTCTTTTATTATGCCAATGTTTGGTGAATTTTTCAATTTTTTAAATAAAAATTGTGAAATCAAGGTTGCTTCAAGCCACAATTTTTACAAAAATGTCTGAAACTGAAGACCCTCCTTGGACCATAATTCCAACAGCATGTGGAGGAATCTGCCCTTTGCTTTCTTGATAAGAGGTAACAGCATGCCCCCCTTTGCCCCCTTTTATATTTCTGGAATGGATGGACATACAATTATGAAATATGGCACACATGGGCCACATTCACATGTAACTCCAAACCAGAAGTAAATGTGGCCAAGGCTGGAACTCCATTACATCTGACCACATAAAACTGCAGTTAAGGGCTGAAAGCTACCTCCTGTTTGCCTCAGCAAACTCCAGATTGAACCTTATCGATAAGATTCACAGCCGAGACCTGAGGTTTTGCTGCCAAAGCGTTATGTTAGTCTCTGAATGCAGCCATAAATTTCATGCCAATTTACAAACCACAGTCATAGAGACGGTGGTGCAAACCCATCCGAGGATGCGGCTGCTATGCCTTCAGCACTTCTCTCTGGCAGCCTCTCGAAGAACCTTCCCTGCCCCTCCTGTCAGCTATGTAGCTATGGAGTAGCTATGGAGTTGCCGGGCAACAGGGATGCCATCGCACCCCATCCTGGACTTGTAAGCCTATCAAGCTACATAGTCACTTAGGGGCATTCCCTCACCTGGCAAGCAGTCAGGAAATGGCATGGGATGACAGGTCAGGCACTAAGTGCTCTGCTCCCCAGGAAGGAAGCGACAATGATGTATGTTCACAAGCAGAAAGACTCCAAGAGGCATCATAAGTAGGACACCACATCACAGCACCAGGAAGGGAGCAGATGGTGGAAAGGGCAGGGAACCTGGGGTTGAGTATAAAAGAAAGCCCCAATAAGTGATTTTTGAGCAACCATGATCTATTATTTTCACAGAAAGTTTGAGGAAGAGGGGGCCAGCCTATCCCCCTTTGGGACTATCAGTCCCTAGTCTTGCTCATGAGAAGAACCATCTGTGAGGACTAATTGCAAATGCACAAGTTGGTACTCTAGTTGTACTAGGTGGTACACTTGGTGAATACTACAAAATTAGACCATTATCCCATGGACCGCTGCCTTATAAGAGTGGCAGACTAAGGGGACTTGATACTGAGCCAGGATGCTCCATATAACAAAGCCGTGGGGACGGGTACTTGGGCGAGTGATGTCCTGGTCTTGGTGACAGCTGCCAAGCTGCTGTCAAATCCTGTGCCCTGCCAGCCCATGTGGAGATGTGCACTCTTGCCCACAACCCAGAAGGGCAAACCCACTGCCTCAAGGCTGCTGGAAACTGGGGCTCTCCTCTCCTGGGAATCCTTTGTTGGGGGATCCACATGCAGCACCACGCAGGGCTGGACCAAGGAATTTTGAATGGGTTTAAAAGTCCATATCCAAGCCCTGTGTCTACACCATCCATACAGGTATGCCCTGACAAATGGCCCCTCTTGGCAGGGACAGCCAGAATGAGCAGGGCATCCCCTCTTCAGGTGGGAAGCAAATAGTTTTTTTGGGGTTTTCCTGTCTGAGTTTAAGAGGCAGCCACAAGTAGGGATTCTGGAACACCCAAGTTCTATGTTTTTCTCAGAATGTTTGGGGGAAGGGGCCCCCAGCACCTTCCCCGGGGAGGATGTTCACTCCCTAGGCTCACTCATGAGAAGAACCATATGTGATGTCTAATTTCAAACGCACAAGTATTTTAGGTGCACATGTGGTACTCGCGTTGTATGCTGCAAAGTACCCATTATTGCACAGACCATCCTCTCATGAGAGTGCCTGTCTCACAAGAGTGGCAGACGAAGGAGACTCAATACTGAGCCAGGATGTTCCATGCAGGAAAGCAGTGGGGATGGGTACTTGGATAAGTGCTGTCCTGGCCTTGGTGACTGCCACAAAGCTGCTGTCAAGCCCTATGCCCTGCCAGCCTGCCTGCGTGTGAAGATGTTCACCCTTTACCATGTCCCCAACGGGTGAGCACAGTGTCCTGGAGATGCTGGAAACTGGAACTCTCTTCTCCTGGGATTCCCCGTGCCAGGAGATCTGCATAGGGGACCAGAACAGTCCCGGGAACTTTGAATGGATTTAAACGTCCATCAGTCCCAGATCCAGCTGTCTCCCGGATCTTGTGTTGTGGGTGCTGTGTTGCAGAGGCTGTGTTGTAGGGTGGATTATGGAAAGCGTTCAAAAGGCAGCCTCCAGCAGAGATTCCCAGTTCCTTTCTAGCTATTAAGATGTGAAGTCCTTTTAATTCCTTTTAAAAGATCTGCCTGTTCCTGTAATAGGGAATTTTAAAAAAATTAAAGCAAAATTTCTACATACAAAATAAAGCCAGGCAAAAATGTTTAATAGAGTAACCCTCCCACCCCAAAAGATAGTACATATCCATGTAATAGTAGTAAACAAATGGGGGAATGGAGAGGGGAAACCATCCCTATATAACACATAATTTTTTAAAATGTATCTAGAAATCTTATTGTAATACTGAATATTCCTTACATTAATTTCCTCCATATATTGAAAACTGGATCCTTGATTTATTTACTTTAGCAGCACATGAACATCTTCTTGTTCAGATTTTTTTTTTAACTTTTCTAAATATAAGATTTGGTCTGCCTTTTTGGAACTATTTTCATTGTAATAACAGTTGATTCCCTGCAACCCTCCTCCCCTTACTGAATACTGTACTGAAAAATAAAGGTGATGGGGAGGAAAAAATAATATAAAATCATATGAATTCTCTTTTTCCTCCATTCAAGGTTGTAATAATGGTCCTAGGAGGGTTTAAGTTCCAGAACTATTTATTTATTTATTTATTTATTTATTTATTTATTTATTATTGGATTTATATACCACCTTTCATTAAAAACAATCTCAAGGCGGTTTACAAAAGTTAAAAAACATACAATAAAATGGCAATAAAAATATTAAGCTAAAAATATAAAAACAAACCAAATTTAAAAACTATAAAATACAAGCATTAAAAACTATACACAGGTAAAAACACATAGAAGCAGCAATAAAAACAATCATGTAAAAGCCTGGATAAAAAGCCAAAATTTAACAAGCTTTCTAAAAACTGTGATGGAGACTGAGGAGCAAATGGCCACTGGGAGAGCATTCCAAAGTCTGGGGGCAGCAACAGAGAAGGCCCTGTCCCGAGTGCACGACAGCCAAGCCTCCCTCATTGTCGGCAACTGGAGCAGAGCCCCCTCAGATGACCTTGTCAAGCGGGCAGCAACCCTTGGGAGCAGGCAGTCCCTCAGGTATCCAGGGCCCACATTGTTAAGGGCTTTAAAGGTCAAAACCAGCACCTTGAGTTGGACCCAGAAACGAACTGGCAGCCAGTGCAACTCTTTCAGAATGGGTGTGATGTGCTCCCATCGGGCAGCTCTGGATAAAACCCTAGCTTTTTTGGTAAAGTTCTGGCTTGTAACCAGCCAATTTTAGCCCTTTTTCCTATTTGTATCCCCCCCACCCAAAGAGATTCACCAAAAATCAAAGGAGTTACACATAACCTTGAAAAAAACAAGACAGTTCTGCCAATGTGGACTTCACGTGTGCCAGATTCCATAACTGTATGCCTATCCATTGTGGAAACACAAAAGCGGGAGTGGGGGTAATGCTGTTACACCTTTCCATAAAGGGAAAGGGCAGATTCCTCCACACGCTGTTGGAATGATGGTCTCAGGAGGGTTTTCAGTTTCAGAAGCCGAGGGGTGGCGGCTGGGGGGGTTAAGCCAAGCAGGCCTCCCATTGGTGGCGGCAGCAGCAGACAGAGCTGCTGCTCGGCTTGTCTCTCCAATTCAGCAGCTCTTGAGAACTGTGAGGCACTCCAGTGTGCCTGCACAGTTGAAATAGATCATCACAAGCCCGTGACGTCAGGGGCTCGTTACAATCTATTTCAACTGTACAGGTGAGCTGGAGCACCTCACAGTTCTCACGGGTCTCTGGGCCAGATGGACAGCCCCAGAGGCTGCTCTGTCTGCCGCTGCCACCATGGGGGGGGGGGAGGCCTGCTCAGCTCACCACCCAGCCGCCACCCCTCGGCCACACACATGGTGGCTAAATTTATGGGGGAATCAGAGGTTCAGCGTGGCAGGGCATGGGGTGAAGGCAGGACGCCCCCCTGGCCATTTGGAGGCCTCCCGGATCATGGAGGCCACAGACTGGGGCCCCAAGGTCCAGGGGTAAGAGCGCCTCTGGCTAAGCCACACAATCTCTCTTTATACAATTTCCATTCTCATAGATCAGTGCTCTAGGGGCAAAATGTACAATTCACTTCTTGTACATAGTTTCAGAGGAAGTAAGGCAATGTCAAATGTTTTAAGTTAAACATACAGATTTAAGTCAGTAAATCATAATGCTTATTGTTCTTTGACATTATACACCTTAACAACTACTATAATTGTGCTAATATGAGTACTATGAGAATCTCTCTGACAACCACATAACACATTTTAAACATTGTATTAACAAAACCTGCCAATCCATTGTAGTTGCCCTGTTGGGCAAAGGTTGTTGCATCACATCATGACCTTTATGATCAAATCTGCAAAATATTTAAGCCTGGTAAAATATATTTGCATGTACTCTTCATACACAGCACAGGACCAATATAACAACCTAAAGTTAAACATAGTACTAAGAGTGTCCAGCTTTCAAGCTGAATTTTGAGCAAAACTGAACTAAAATCAGTCAGTGGGTTATTTCTAGGCACTGATTGGAATGCTGACAATCTTTATTACCTAATAAACAGTTAGATAGGAATCAAAAGCTCATGATTCAGCTGATACAGTCCCATTAACAGTTATCGCTGCTGTTTGCCAGTTGCTTTCTGGTGTGTATCAAATGGTCTTTTTATTGCAAAAATCTATTAAATTCCACTAACTTAGCAATAAATAAGAAGCGCTGCCTGTACTTGATTTTAAAAGTTACTTCATTTTTAATCTCATCCAGTAGATACATCCACCAGTATCACCAACTGTGGGTTTCTCTTTTGTTATCTCACTAATTGGTGAAGATCTATAAACATCATTTTAAAATATCTTTAAAGTTTTTTGCAATACATCAACTTTGTGTAGCCATATGTGCATGCTTTAGCACAAACAGCGCCGTTAAGAAAGAGTCAACACATAGGTTCATATTCACTGGCAGAATATGCATATAATTCTAATATTTTATATTCATAAATGATAATATAAAAAAGAAAGAAATCGATATGCATCCATATAACGACCCATACAGAGACTGTCAAAGATGAGTGAAAGAACTTTAAATCCAGGCCCTATGTTTGTAGGATTTGAGAAATTGGTAATAGATCAGAAAATGGGGCTACAATGTCCAGAATATCACAACAATGGAATGCCTGTGTGCAATTATTTTATACCAAATATAAAATTATACAGTGCTGAAGACTCTTCTATCTGTCTTCTGTACAGTATGAATCTACTATAGCCTAAATTGCGCTGGATTTTGAAAACTATGGTTATCATATACGGGCTCAATCTCTGAACTTTATGACTGGTCAAATCTAGTTGAAAAAATTGGTAACAATAGCAACAATAATGAATGAATGAATTATTTATTTACGACCCAAGGTCAGCATAACATGACATAAACAAAACATCTCATAACATAGGAAAATACAATTGGAAGAAGGAAATATTTCCTTCTTGGCAACAATAATGGTTAATATGGTATTGTCTGAGAGCATTAGGCACAGTGATAAGAGTATGTCATCCTAAAAATGATATGTTTGTGCAAGTTGCATTACACAAGAGTAAATCCATTATTTTCAGTTGTCTTACCTTTGTGTAACTTGTGCAAGTTTCATGTTTGCACCAATGTTACTAGACTGATGTACTCTTGTACAGTATGTGAATCACTGTTTTTAAAAGAGTTATAATACAATCAGTGTTAAAGAGATCATCTTTATATCCATCTGGTAGGTGGGTATGTCATTCCCCTTGTCATAATTGCATTTATTAATTATTATTATTATTATTATTATTATTAATTCAATTTCTATACCGCCCCTCCAAAAATGGCTCAGGGCGGTTATTCATTCATTCATTTGACATATTTATATACCGCCCAAAACGTATATCTCTGGGCAGTTTACAATAAAACAGTACAAATTAAAACAAAATTAAAACTTTAAAATATTAAAATTTAACACAATTTTTAAAATTGTAAGTCTAATTAAAAGCCTGGGTGAACCAATGTGTCTTAACTGCCTTCTTAAAAGTCATGGGGAGGCTCTTATTTCAGCTGGGAGCACATTACAAGGGAATTCCAAGGTAGCAGCAATGGAGAAGTCCCGTCCCTGAGTAGCCACTAGATGAGCCAGTTCAGATAGCCCACTATCAGTGGGGCGGATGGTTCAGATGACCCACCCATGTGATTCTAAAAAAGTGAACAGTGCACAGAGGAAGAGCAGGACATGAGCATGCTTTCTCCTAATGATCTGTGGGTGTATTGTCCAGTCTGGTCCACTGAGTTATTTTCATCTTAAGGGTTCTCATTTCAGCATTTCTTCCATCTTTATAAATTCATTTGGAAGGAAATAATGATATTCTAATCTGAGGTTTCACATAAATTTCCTATACAAATTCTATATATTTCCATACACTGATAACTGGAGTTCATAATTAAATTCATTAATATCTGTAAATGTGACATCCTATGTAACTGTAGTGAAAATTTTTGAAGGCCATACTGAGAGGTGTTAAGATCTTTGATATGGAAAAGGCACACATTACTTTTATTGGCTTGTCATATTCAGTAGCACGGCTTTGTTATTTACTATAATATTCTGCAAGCTGTACTGGATGCTGTACTGGAGCCTTCCATTAAAATAAGAGTCTTAGCCCCAATTACTTTAGCAATTAGGTAATCAAAACAGTTTCCACCTCCTATAAAATAAATGAACACATAGCCAAGAATGTCAAGGTACAACCTCATAAAATGCATTGAACACAATGAGTCTAGAAATGACCTTGACAGACGAATTGAGCTTGATAATTAACAGGGTGAGTGTTTAGTACAATAAGTAAAAAACCTATTGCAACAAGTGAAGCTAAGCTTATTACTTTTTGTAGAAAAATAAACCCCAAATTGTGTGTGTGTGTGTGTATTCATTCAGCTTCAACAGGCTTGTAGAACTTCTTCACTCATGCAACATCAGATTTTTAAAGTTATTTATTCCATTAATAAAACTAACCTAGCATGTGTTAAGACTTTCCATGTTCACTCAAGCTCCAAAATTCTGCAGCTCTTATGAGCCATGCCATTAACAGAAATGTTATTTATGCAATATGGATATGGATGTAAATATATCAAAAGCAGAAAGCCTACCAGGGAGGTGGTTGGACCATTACATGATGAGAGGATGAGAGGGATTATCTGCATGAACATGAAAATTGCAGAGAAGATGAATGAGTTCATTGCATCTGTCTTCAAGGCAGGGGATACTGAGCATATAACAGCACCTGAAGAGAGCTTCTCAAGGAAGCTCACTGAAGACTGAAGAACTGAGTCAAATATAGGTGACAAGATATGATGTTCTGTTAAAAAATAAATAAATCAACAAATCACCAGGGTCAAACAGCATCCTCCCAAGGGTTCTTAAAGAACTAAATGTGAAATTGCTGATTTCCTTGCAAAAATATGAAGCTTGTCTTTATAATCAGGCTCTGTACCACAGGACTGGAAAGTAGCCAATGTAATACCAATTTTCAAAATGGGATATGGGGGGATCCAGGAAATTACAGGCCACTTAGCTTAACATCCTTTCTGGGTAAACTGATGGAAAGCATACTTAAGGATAAAATTGTTAACCATACAGAAGAACAGGCTTTGCTGAAGTAGAAACAACACAGCTCTGCAAAGGTAAGTCTTGCCTCACTTACCTCTTGGAGTTATTTCAGAGTATCAGCAGGCATGTGGATAAAGGTGGTCCTGTTGACATAGTCTATATAATTGGACTTCCAAAAAGCTTTTGAGAAAGTTCCCTATCAAGGGCTCTTGAGCAAATCTAGCAGTCATGGGACAAGGGGACATTTTCAAGGGTGGATTGGTGAAGGACAGGAAAATGAGGGTAGGAATAAATGTTCTCTAAATGGAGAGAAGTAGGAAGTGGGGGCTTCCAGGGATCTGCACTGGGACCAGTGCCCTGTAATTTATTAATAAATTATCTATAAGTTGGGGTAAGAAGCAAGATAACCAAATTTGGAGATGACACCAAACTATTTAGCGAAGTGGAATCCAAAACAGATTGTGAGGAGCTCAAAAAGGATTTCTCCAAATTGGGGGAATGGGGAACAAACTGCAAATGAGATTCAATGTAAGCGTTATATAAAGTGATGTGCATTGGGTCAAAACCTCCCAACTTCACATATATGCTGATGGGGTTTGAGCTATCGGTGACTGACCAAGAGAGAGATCTTGGGGCTGTGGTGGAGAGCTTGTTGAAAGTGTCGACTCAGTGGTAGGGGTGTGCAATTCGGGATTTGGGGTGATTCGGCTCGGACCCGAACCGAATCACCCCTGTTCTGTTTTGTGCCCGAATCTGGGTCACCCGAATCACCCTTGATTCGGTTCGGATTCAGATTTAATCCGAATCCAAATCGATTCGGGGGGGTAAAAAGGGGCCCAGGGGCAAAATTTTGGGGTGGGGTGGTAGTGCCCAATGGGTAGAGTCTACCACCCCAATTTCAGGGGGATTGGGCAAAATCCTGACTTTTGGTGAATTTTTAAAGTTTTAGTGACTTTGGGGCAGTTCGGGGGCATAGCATGGGATCTGGGCAAAAGGAGTGGGGTGGGGTGGTAGTGCCTAATGGGTGCAGGCTACCACCCCAATTTCAGGGGGATTGGGCAAAGGGCTGATTTTTGGTAAATTTCTGAAATTTTCATGTCTTTGGGGCAGATTGGGGCATATTGGGGCAGAAAGTGGGGCCTGGGGCAGAATAGTGGGGTGGGGTGGTAGTGCCTAATGGGTGGAGGCTACCACCCCAATTTCAGGGGGTTTGGACAAAGGGCTGATTTTTTGAGAATTTTTGAAGTTTTAGTGACTTTGGGGCAGTTTGGGGGCAGAAAGTGGATCTGCCCCAAAAGAGTGGGGGGTGGTAGTGCCTAATGGGTGGAGGCTACCACCCCAATTTCAGGGGGATTGGGCAGAGGGCTGATTTTTTTAGAATTTTTGAAGTTTGGGTGTCTTTGGGGCAGATTGGGGGCAGAAAGTGGATCTGCCCCAAAGGAGCGGGGTGGGCTGGTAGATAGTGCCTAATGGGTGGAGGCTACCACCCATCCCCAATTTAAGAGTGATTGGGCAGAGGGGTGAATTTTGGTGAATTTATTTTTATGAGGTTTGTCTTCATAAGGTGAAGTGTGCTAAATTGATTACTTCCTCATATTATTCATAGTAAAGGAAAGTGTGAAAAAGTGAAAGTGGGGTCATGAGAGTTGTTTAATTGAAAAAAATCTCATTTGCTATGATAGAATGAGAATTCACACCTCAGAAGTTTTCTCTATTTATGTGGCCTAGATTTGTGAGGTGTTGTGGATAACATCAGTTATATGAGCACAATGAGTGCCTGCTGGGTGGGGGGAGAAGGTGTTTTTCATAGGCTGTCATAATATACAGTTCTTGCTGTGATAGCAAGCTAATGCCTACCTCTATACAATAGCCATCAACGTTAGGGCGGGAAGCTTGTCTGTGATCAGATCAACAGCATATAACTGCTTTTTAAAATGCCCATCCAATTCCGAGCCCTCTCATACTTTGTTTAAGTAATACATTTTAACATCCTTTATGTGTTGGTATACTAACAAGAATATGAGACTATTCACACAGGCAGCCCAACCCAGGCTAGGGCAGCCCAGATGGCTTCCAATCCCGGTGCTTCCACCCTCACTAGCCCAAAGTTTAATCCAAGACTTTAACCCAGGCCATGTGTAGCCCGAGCACACACAGAGTCGGGCACTGAACGCACAGAGTCGGGGGATTCCCCCAATGCACCACACTCATCACATGGTGTATTGTGGGATACCTGGAGGCAGGGACACATTTTTCTGGCCTCTAGAACTCTGTGCTGCTGGGTGCAGAGCAGATCATGTGGGTGTGTGCATGAACAGTTCATGCAAAACTAGTTTGCCTCAAACTGGAGTTCGTTCGAGGTTTGATCGTGGACCAAACCAGGGCAGTTCAGTTCATGATAGAAGCGAACCAGGACTGAACTGGTTTCGGGTGAACCAGTTCAGCACAGTAAGGAGAAGTCGAGGAGGGCAGGGAGAGAAGAAGAAAGGTGCTTGCCTGGACAGCACAGCTGCGGGCACTGTCACTCACTGCCACTCACCCTCCTGGTGTGCTCCCAAACTCACTCCTTTGCGAAGCCATGGCCATGCAAATGCTGCACATGCATGGAAGCCAGAAATGAGGTGACAGCTTGGTAAAAGAGCGGGGAGCATGCTTGGCACCACACCGAGAGGGCGAGCAGTGGCACACAGTGGCGCCGGCAGCCACGCCTCCTGGGAAAGCACCTTCCACCCTCTCTCACTGCCCCTGCCCAGCTGCCCCTTAACCTTTGAACTTGTAAAAGGGAATTCTCACCTGATTCTCCTTTACAAGTAATGGCTGCCCAAACTGCCTGAGCCAGTTTGATCAAACTGACCAGACTGGCTGGTTGGTTCCAGGGGCGTAACTACTATTAGGCAAGGGGAGGCAGCTGCCTGGGGGCCCCCACGCCTTGAGGGGCCCCCCAGAGGCAAGTCACATGACTCCCCAACACCCGCAGAGCTTCGGTGCCGTGGAAAAGACAACCCCAAGTTCGGAGCAAAGGCGGCATGCATGTAGCAAAGTCCTTGTCTGCAGAAGCAACTCTGAGCCGGAGCGCTCTTCCCCATGGGAGGGTGGAGGGACGGGGTTAAAGCGAGGGAGTGGAGTTTTCTAGAGAAGCTGGCATAATGGGGATGTGAGTGTGAGTGCACTATATAGTGTGAAGTGTGTGTATCGGCGAGGGGCCCATTTTAAAATTTTGTCCCTGGGCCCACTCCAGCCTTGTTACGCCCCTGGTTGGTTCGAGCAATGCAGTGGAGCAATGCAGTGCAGTTCGTATAGATCTGTATTCAAACCAAAACACATTTTTTGGTTCATGCACAGACCTATGCGTGAGCCACACATCCCACATGTGGACCTTGTTCATCTGGGCAGCAGATAAGCTGGATCTTGCCTTTTCCCCGTGCCCTCCCCGCCTGCCAACAATGTTTGTGTACTCAAGCTTTGTAGCTCTGGAGGTCATGGAGGCTACATGCTACTTGAAAAAATATTTAATTTCATCTGTAGATGAAACGTTTGCTTTGATATTCTTCTTTGATATGCATCTTATTTATTTACTATTTCTCTGTGTAAACCACCCTCAGCCATTTTTGGAAGGGTGGTATAGAAATCGAATTATTATTATTATTATTAGTAGTAGTAGTAGTAGTAGTAGTAGTAGTAGTAGTAGTAGTATTCAAATAACATTATTTTAGAGCTTTTCCATTGCAACCCAGTGCAGAAAAACAATCTGCCAAAACACCAAAATATTGATATACATTTAATTTTACCACGAGCCCCTGGTGGCGCAGTGGTAAAACTGCTGCCCTGTAACCAGAAGGTTACAAGTTCGATCCTGACCAGGGGCTCAAGGTTGACTCAGCCTTCCAGACTTCCGAGGTCGGTAAAATGAGTACCCAGAATGTTGGGGGGCAATATGCTAAATCATTGTAAACCGCTTAGAGAGCTTCCAGCTATAGAGCGGTATATAAATGTAAGTGCTATTGCTATTGCTATTTGCCACTGGAAGCATTTTAGTGCTTTAGAAGAGTCAACTTTAACTTCACTGCAAATATTTGATGATGATTCTGCCATGTACTGTTTAAAGACACATAGTCATCCTTCATGAAAGATCATTTGTGGAGAAGAAGTGAACTATATTGTATTAGACCCACTTTTTTCCATTTTGAATGAGAATACTTTGAACTTCTTTGTGCCATGTTTTCCGCATTGTTGCATGAGAAAGATAAGAAAACATCACACGAAAACTGGGGCCTTTTTTCATTGTGATTGGTCATCAATTATTGACAAAAACATAGTATATTTCAAGTCACAAAGAAGAACATTTGCTCTCAAACCGTGACAGCAGGTGTCAGTTCTGACACACACAGAGTGGAAGAGTTCTACACAGAATAGATTGTTTGTGAATAGAGCTTGGAGTAGGTTATGAACCCTGTCTAGTGTGGGCCACATATCCATAAACACTGACATAAGGAAAGAAAGATATGGAAAGGCAGGAGACCAACCACCTGTCAGTCCTGTTAGACAATAAATACACCTTTTCGAAATTCTCTCATTTTTCAAAAATGCATATAAATGGGTAAAAATCTTTCCAGGTGGTTTTATACAGAAGATCCAGAAGATCCTGTCTCATCATTCTTCACAAATGCATATAAAAGGTGTGGGCGGGGGGGAGGGAGGGGGATCTTTCCAGGTCATTTTATATAAAAGATTCAGAAGATCCAAACTCTAGATTAAATTTATTCTTTGTCCAGTATTAAATTCTTCTCACAGATAAAGCAGTTACATAAGGCTTTTTTCAAGAGTTGAAAAATATGTGTGCTTGTTCACTTCCAATGTAGAGACTCTAGTAGTGACCACAGTTAGAAAGCACTTAAAATGGTGGGGTTCTCTTAAGTGTTAAGCCTGGATTTCATTAACTAAAATTATAAGAGAAGTGTATTCTCTCTACTAATATTTTGTGTTTGTACCAGTCGGGATCCTGTAGAGAGCGTGGGGAGTGGAGTCAAAAAGAAAAGGGAGGGAAAGGAGAAGGAGAGAAATGGAGTTGCTTCCGAATAGAGTCTTAGTTAAACCAGCAAAATATTTCTCTTTCTTTACAAGGGAAGCAGCTATAAAACAAAAAGTAACTTCTTTAGTCAGGCTGCCTATGCTATCCTTTGCTATCCTATTCTTTTAAAAAGCAAAAGCAAAACTGAACTTGCAATAACTCAGCAATACTTTTATCAAGATCACAGGGACCTCTCTGTGTGTAACTGAAGAACTTTCCATTCTTACTCTTGGTGGGCACAGGATAACACTACACATCTTAAGTATCATCAAAACACTTTTGGACAGATGCATAGATGTCTGCTTTGCAACAAAAATGTAGTTTTTCTTACCAAATTCATAAAGTATGCTATGTGAAATAGGTTACACTTTCCAAAGGACTCATGTTTAGCCATTATTTCTGTAGTAGGAGTGGTGTTGTCCCAAAAAATGAATCCAGAGGAAGAAAGACCTATTGAACATCCCTCACAGACATTGAATAAAAGAAGCTATTCCGAACTGATAAAACAGAGTCTAGCCATTATATTTGGCCTAAAGAAGTACCATCAATATTTGTATGGGAAGTCTTTTGCCATTAAAACAGACTGCAAACCCTTGTTGGGATTGTTTAAGGAAGATATCTATCCCCACAATGGCAGCAGCTCGAATACAGCATTGGGCATTAACTTTAGCAGTTTATGACTACAATATGCAATACAAGGTGGGTCATCAGCATGGGAATGCTGATGTGTTAAGCAGACTACCACTCCCAGATTCAGCCCCAATGGAAGGGCACTCTGAGGAAGTACTGTGTTTGTTGGAACATTTGGAACAAATTTGGGTATTTAAGAGAACGTCTTCTTCATTATGAACCCCACTGCCCATTGAGGTCGTCTGGAAAGGTCAGTCTCCAGCTGCCACCACTTCGGCTGGTGGCCACACAGGGACGGGCCTTCTGAGTTGCTGCCCCAAGACTGTGGAATGCACATCCGACTGAAATACGATCCTCCCCATCTCTGACAATTTTTAAAAAGCGTTTGAAAACTTACCTCTTCACCCAAGCTTTTTCAGTTTTTTTAATTTTTAGGTTTTAATCTGTGATAATTTTAAAATTTTTAAATTGTTTTAAGTTTTTGTATATGTTTCAACTTGTTTTATGCTATTGTTAACTGCCCAGAGGCAAAAGTTTAGGGAGGTGTACAACTCTGATAAATAAATACATAAAACAAACAAGTCCCAGTGAAGGCTTCTCAAATAAAAACATGGACTAGGCAAGCTCCTACCTTGTTAAGGGTAATGCACAAGACTTTAAAGAGCTGGCCAAAACAGAATCTTGGAGAAGATTCACCATTCTTTTTGGACCATTTGTATGGAATTAAGTATTGAGGATGGCTACATTTTGTGGGGCATGCAAATGGTGGTCCCACTGAAAGGACGACAGAAAAAATTGATGGAATTACATGAGGTGCATCTTGGAATTTCTTGAATGAAGGCTTTAGCAGTTATGTATGGTGGCCAAACCTTGATGATCATCCAGCACAAGCACCCTTGCATCCACTGAAACAGCCCTGGATAATGCAGGCCCCTATTTAGGAAAAATATTTCTCATTCTAGTTTCTCTTTCAAAATGGCTGGAACCCATTAACTCTACAACATCAGAGGCAACTTGTAACAAACTTTGATCGATATCTGCCACACATGGACTGCCTATAGTTGTAGTCACAGATAATGCTCCAAGCTTCACAAGTCAGGAATTTGAAGAGTTCCTGAGCAAAAATCGAATTAAACATGTTCACACAGCATCCTGTCACCCAGGATCAAATGGCACAACAAAGAAAGCAGTAAGGATTTTTAAACAGAGTCTGAGAAAAATGACCATGGGAACTTTGAAGGTAAAATCTGCTTGTTTTCTTTTGAAATACAGCTCAAACAAGTCCTGTCCAACTATTGATGGGAAGGGGGATACAGATTCATCTGGACCCCTTGTGTCCTGCACTGATTGAAGAAATTTTAAAAAATCAAAGCCATTTTAAAAAAAACCCAGTCATGACCATACCTAAACATGGATGTTCCTGGGGAACCGGAGCCAAGGCCAGAGCTGGAGAATTATTCAGTTGAACCAGAACCACATAAAATGTATGTGGTTAGCATCAGATAGTTGGGATTCACCTCCAAATACTTCCAGTCAGTCGGTCAAAAGGGCTAGAGACAAACATATACCCCTCAGGTCTGGGAAGAAGCCAACTCCTGATAAGAAGTGTTATCCAGTGAGAGAAAGGAAAGCTCCTAGTTATTAGAAGGATTATGTTCACTTTGTAAAATTAGATGGGAGGGATGTAACAGTGTTGAGTTATAAGGTTAAATATAAAGCTTAAAAGGCTCCCAGGCAAGTTGCTAGAGCTCCACCTCTCCTACCTCTCAGCTGCTTGGTGGGCAGGCGGGGCTTCCAGAGAGGCCTCCATGCAGGCTTCCCTGAAGCCTGAAGCTCAGTAAAGAAGCAAGTAGGGAGGCAGGCAGAGATGTCCAGCACCAGAGCTTTACAGAACCTCTGCCCAACCCAGCCCAGCCCTAGTAATGGAGATATGATGTGATTTCCTTTTTGTGTTTATCTCCCCCGCCCTTGAATATTTAAGGATTGGCTTGCCATAGGGCTTTGGTATTGAGCAGAGATGTAGGGAAGGATGGGAGGAATATGTGTATTTAAATTGAAGTGGATTGGACAAATTGTTGGTTTTTAATTTTTTTTTATTTTTTAAAAAATCCAGTAAGCCCTATAAGTGGCTTGTTTCATGGCAGAAAATTACAAAAATGTCTGGAACTGAAGCCCCCGCTTAGACCATCATTCCACCCCCATATGGAAGAATCCTCCCTTTGCCTTCATAAAAAGGAGTAAAACACACCCCTTTCTGCCCCTGCCTTTATGTCCTGGAATGACTTGGCATGGGGCTTTGGTATTGAGTAGAGATGTAGGGCAGGGTGGGAGGAATATGTATATTTAAACTGAAGTGGATTGGACAAATTGGAGGGTGTTTTTTTAAAAAAAAACAACCCCATCCAAAAGATCCTATAAATGGTTTGCTTCATGGCAGAGAATTACAAAAACTTCTGAAACAAACAATATATAATATTTGTTTATTTGTTTATTTATGAACTAGTATTTTTAAGCCCGTTATGATAACGGGCGCTAGCTTTCTATCCCGTCTTTTCTGTCTCTCTCTCTCTCTTTCTGTCTCTTTTTCCCCCCCTTGTCCCCTCTCTCTTTTTGTTTTTGTTTTTGTTGTCTCTGTTTTTGTTCTTCCTTATTTTGCTTATACTTTTGGGGGGGGGGGGGTGTGGATGAATAACGGCCAAAATGGCCCATGAGAAGGTGGCCGCCCCCGCCTATCGCCCTCCTGCGCACCCAGCTGCCGGAGCCCACCCTACCCGCTCCAGCCCGAAGGAGAAGAGAGGAACTCGGGAACAGAGCTACTCTCTGTGTTAAGCTGCTGCCCATACTGTCGCAATGGACGCAATAGGCGTCCTTTGCATCCATAGCGGCAGTTTGAGCAGTGACTTAGCACAGAGAGGAGCTCTGCTCGTGAGCTCCTCTCTTTTCCCTCGGGCTGGAGCGGGTAAGGTGGTCTTCGGCAGCTGGGTGGGCGGGAGGGCGATAGGCGGGGGCGGCGACCTTCTCATGGGCCATTTTGGCCCTTAATCTTTTTTGGGGGGGAGCGGGGAAGGTGATTTTGGGCAGCTGGGAGGGCGGGTGAGCAGGCGGGGGCGACGGCTGTGAGCGGGCGGGGGCCTCGTTGGCGGCTTCGCCGCCACCTCGCCCAGCTTCCCTGTCCCCCGTCTCGGTCTTCCCCCGCCGCCATTGCCCTCGCCTTTTTCAGGGCGGCCGCTTCTGGTTGCCTCGGCCTCCTCTCGCCGTGCCGCAGCTCATGGCCGAGGCGGCGGCTCTGCCGCCGCCTCGGCCACTTTCCCCCGCCGCCACACACCGGCTAATGGCCGCCCGTGGCTGTGGGACACTGGTGTCTGCAGTCCTGTGTCCCTTGGGCTCTTCTGGGCCTGCGCTTCGCGCAGGCCCAGAACAGCCCAGGGAGGCAGGGACGCAGATCCCCAACGTTCCAAAGCCACGGCCACTCACTTAGCCTTTTATTATATAGGATGCACTATGCTCAAGTTGATTTGCAACCCAGAAGGTCTGAGAACTGTGAAGCATGTGTTGTGCTTTTTATTTTTATTTCTTTAGAATTGCATTATATGTCCAAGCTGGTTGAACGTGTCCAAAAACCTCACTCACACTATTTACACTGTATGTCATCAATCAGTATGATTTTGTAATGATATGAAATGTTAAGCCCCTGGTGGCGCAGTGGTAAAACTGCCGCCCTGTAACCAGAAGGTTACAAGTTCGATCCTGACCAGGGGCTCAAGGTTGACTCAGCCTTCCATCCTTCCGAGGTCGGTAAAATGAGTGGCCAGAATGTTGGGGGCAATATGCTAAAATCATTGTAAACCGCTTAGAGAGCTCCGGCTATAGAACGGTATATAAATGTAAGTGCTATTGCTATTGCTATTGCTATTGCTATTAAGGAGGCCCTGGACATGCTGATTTGCCCACAGCCCACTAGGGATGGCCCTGGAGCAAGAACAACACTTTCAAAATGTTTTCTAAGGAGTGTGTTTTTCTTTGCCTTCCCCTACCCTGTTTTGAAAGGTCCAGAATCTGAAACAAGTTTACAAAGGAAGAAATAAAGAAAAGTATATAGAACATACCCCAGAGAGCAATAATAAGCCACAAAATGAATGTTGTTAACTGCTTGGGCAAACATTGAGGCAAGTCTCATGATCAGTGAGACTTGCCGAAATGAGGTCTGTGGGGAGAGTGGGCTTAGCCTGCTCTCCCCACAGACGATTACCCACGAAGCCCTGGGTGGCTGTATCGACCACCCACACAACTACTGGCTCTGTCATGGAGCTGCTGGGGGCTGCAGGGATTGGGGGCCATGCAGCCCCCAGAAGGTCCCCTGGAGAGACCCCCAGGGCCAGGAGGCTTGTTTGAGCCTCTCGACGGGGGTCTCCCGTGTTGCAATACATGATTAAAAAACGGGGGTTAGCAGAGCACTCACTCCGCTAAACCCGCTGAAGGGGAAGAGTATTTCACCAGGTCACCCGCTCTGGAGAAACCAGGCTCGCAGGCGAGTGGTTCTCACACTTGGCCAAAATCAGGCTAGGCTCCCTCAGCCCAATTTTGGCCAATTGTGAGAATCGCAATCCTGGGTGGGGGCAGAATCCATGTAATTATCCATATCTCTTTGCCCACTGTGATGCCTAGGGGTGTGCATAAAACTGGTTTGCCCGGTTTGGTTCAAATTTGAAGCGGGTTTGAACCAGGAGGGGGTGGTTCAGTTTTGGTTTTGCTCGAACCACCCTCTGGTTCGGTTCGAATTCAAACCAGTTTCAAACTGGTTCGAACCAGTTTGAACCTCAAAAAGTGGGTGGGGTGGTAGCTGGCACCCATGGGTACCTGCCACCCAAACCCCAAAGCAATCGGACATTCATACGATTTTTTAATGAATTTTTGAATTTTATTTTTTCTCTCATAGGGTATAATGAGACTCAAACCAGCCCATTATTCCCTATTGTGGAGCACCCATGGGTGCCAACAACCACCCAAACCCCCGAAGCATTCGGACACTTCTATGATTTTTTATGAATCATTTGAAATATTTTTAATTATTTTTCTCATAGGGTATAATGAGTCCCAAACCAGCCCATATCTCCTATTATGGAGCACCTAGAGGCACAAAAGTGGAGTGGGTGGTAGGCACTCAGGGGTCCCTACCACCCACAAAACCCCAAGGCAATCAGACACTCCTCTGATTATTGGTGAATTTTAAAAGTATTTTTGAATTCCTCATAGAGAATAATGAGGATTGCAGCAAATGTATAGCTTCATGTCGAGGGGGAAAGGGGTGTCCTAGAGCAGAGTGTGGTGTGTGGTAGTTCCCAAGGTGGGCAAGGAAGCTATCAGAATTATTTGAAAGGAATTGGGCAAAAAAACCTCCATTCTTCCCTATGGAGGAAAACCTTAAAGCCACTTGTGGGATGCTGGGGTGGCCCAGAGTGAGTGGTGGTCTAGTGCACAGAGGGTGCCAACCACCCCCATGGGTTGCTAACCCATGGGGTAGTGGGTTTTGTTGTTTCTGAGGTGTTCTGAGTGTAGATTCTTTGGTAGCATATTAGATTTTCAATGACAAATTCGTGGTTCGCACATCCCTAGTGATGCCTTCTTCCTACATGTATGGTGCACAAAACTACATGTGACATTTAAAGTGTTATTAGCCTTGATAAGCTTAGGTTTTCTATCTGCTACTGACCAAAGTAAAACTATGCCCAGCATAGCTAATAACACTTTAAATATGATGTTTGCCCTCTTTAGGCCTTTCCACTTGGTAGTTTACTCCTGCTGGACATGATTCAGGCCCTACCTCACAAAGAACTTCACAAGATGAAGGATTCATTTGAGAGTCGATTGATTGATTGATTGATTGATTTCTATACCGCCCTTCCAAAAATGGCTCAGAGCGGTATACACAGAGGAATAATAAATAAATAAATAAATAAGATGGATCCCTGTCTCAAAGAGCTCACAATTGATACAAAGAATGCATTAATAAAAGCACTTCTGCACCTTCTGGTTCATCAAGTTCCCATTCAGTACTAAGGTTATCCTTGAAAAAATCAATACCACTGAGGTATGGAAAACTACAGTTAAGGAACTCAAATAACTTTATGTGTGCCCTGAAGAAGTGAAGTGACTTTCTATTTAACCCAGCAAATCTCAGAAGAGAGTCTCTTGACAGTTGGTAGAAAAATTCTGGGTTACAAAGGCTTCTCCACTAAGAATTGAAAACATTTATATACCAAGGTTTTTCAAAATAGCACTTCTCCGGAACAGGAAACACACTGGCTATTGTATTACATCTTAATGTATAATATCAGAATTAGCCCAGAAATCTTTTGGTCAGCATTAGGAAAATCAAAAACAGAATATTCGGCAATTCTACACATAACTAGTTAGACAAATTCACTAAGTATTGTTCATATTTATGAGACAATAGTACCTTTCCACATTCACAGGAAATAAATGGTTGGACCTCTATAATAATTAGTACCTGAACATTTTGCAATATTTATTTATTTTATTCATTCGATTTCTATACCAGCCTTCCAAAAATGGCTCAGGGCAGTTTATAAAGAGAAATAACAAACAAATAAGATGGATCCCTGTCCCCAAAGGGCTCACAATCTAAAAAGAAACATAAGATAGACACCAGCTTTTAACAGTCACTGGGGGCGAGGGTGGATAGGGCCAATTACTCTCCCACTGCTAAACAAAGAGAATCACCATATTAAAAAGGTGCCTTTTTGCCCAGTTAGCAGTATGATGTGTGTGTGTGTGTGTGTGTGTGTGTGTGTGTGTGTGTAGATAGATAGATAGATAGATAGATAGATAGATAGATAGATAGATAGATAGATAGATAGAATATTGTTAGGAGTCCTTTCATGCCTCTGCCATCCCCATCTCAGATCCTCCATTCTGTGTACAAAATAGAAATTATTTTCATTATTCTAGTCAAACACTGAAAATTCTTTTAAATGACTCCTGTACAGCACTACAAATTGAAATTAATTTTTAGTCAACAGTTTTGCTTTGCTTCACAACACTGAGCAGAAGCTGGCAATTTTTCCTCATGGTACTATGCCATGTCTTTATTGTATTCTGACAGCAACTGAACTCTAAGGGAATACATGATGTACAGCTAGGTTGAAACTTAAAAGACAAATTAACAGCACATGGTCAAAGGGAAGATTTAGAATTTGCACTGGAATGCCAAGTAAGCATTCAAATTTAATTCCCTTCATTATGCTGCAGTGTTTAAGTCTAAAAATACATAATATTTATTCTCTTAAAATATCACTTATGTTTTCCTTCGGTGCCATTTCATGCATGGTGCACATGCACTTCTAAAATAATTGTGAATGTATTGATGAAACACAGCAAATAGGTTCTATAGTTGTGTCTGATTTACCTTATTTACTGTAAGATTATTATTTCATCCCAGCATAGTGTCTTTTCTGGTGGTTGTAACTAATATCTCCTCTGTATTTATTTATCTTTTTTAAGAAAGTGAGCCCCTTTGAGGGATAGGGAACAATTGTTCACATTTTTCTGCTATGGAAACAGTGTTCTCAAGTTTTTCTTGAAAAGTGACACTGTTGCCAAACAGCAGTCTTTGGGGGTCACTCAAACAGGCATCACTTGCCATGATATAGCAATTGCGCCAAACGGACAGACTATTAGCCTCCAGTAAACTTTTTACCCTACACAGCTCCAGCCCCTGGCACAAGCAGGTTGTTAGCACAAGCAGGGTTTGGCAACCACCAGCACCTTTAGGTATGAATTTCAAAAGACTTCAAGGATGTGCCAGACAGATCCTTAGCTCCTATAGCCTCTTTTCATAGAATAAAGCTAATAGACCTGGGATGGGGAACTCGTGCTGTAGATAACGCCTTGAAGATGAGTTGTCCGGCATTGGTGCAATTCAGAAGATTCTGAGGAGGAACTGCCTGACCCACAGCCACCTGATATGGTCCTGCTAGACGTTGATGAGGAAGCCCCAAGGATGGAGAGTTTATCTATTGTGGAACAGCAGGAGGCTGCTGGGGAGCTGTTGTCAGCAGGCTGGTGAGCTACATGGAGCATCAGCATGACCGCAGAAAAGAGCAGCGTTTTGTGCAGAGAAGCAGCAGCCATTTGGCTGCAAAGTCGACTGGGGAGGCATCTGAATCTGTAGCCCCGAAGACAGGCAGAGCCTTAAATCGCTTCACCTGGTGTTTAGCCTTGAAGGGGTATAAATTCAAACTGCTCACTCTGCACCATGCTGGTTTCAACTGATTGCTTTGGTGTGCAGTTCTAGCTCCCTGCTCTTGAGTACCTTGCTCCTGGGATCTTGACCCTGTGCCTGGCACTTGTGACTCTTTTCTGTATCCCCTGGACTACGGAACTGCCAACCGATTCCTCTTCTGGCACTGACCCATATTGAACTTGGCATTCGACTATGATTTATGGACTGATGATTCAAATGTGGTAATTTCCATTGGCTTTGTTCTACATGCTTCCACTTTGCTACTAGTAAAATCTCTAATCCCACGCATTCCAGGCAGCTGTTGCTTTGATTTATTGCAGGAGCGTGCGCCCTTGACAGGAGTAAACATGGCCGGTTCCCTCTTCATTAGCCTGATCAAGTGACTGGTAAGGATAAGCGAAGAACACTCATCAGTAAACAAAAGCTTTGCATCTTTGCACCTGGGATGTCCAAGTTTTAAAAGAGTGAACAAACATAGGAACATTTCATCACACATGTAAGCATTTGCATAGCTTGAAGCTGTCTTTGTCCAGAGGACATACTTGCATTGATTAGGTCTACTGTAGCATGACAACCTTTGTCATGTTCAAAGTTGCATACTCTCCAGGGAGGGGATAGCCTTGTGATTAACTCAAAACATTGTCCCTGGTCATGATTTTGGGTATATTTACCCAGATCAGGCCACATGGAATCAGAATCTGCTCTACTACGGACTCTCACAAGACTAATTGTCACTGTTGTCCCTTGCCTCTTTCCTATCTCTCACCTCACCACACATCCTTCTCCCAACGAGCACCAGGACCAAACTTCACAGACCCAACATGCTAGGAAGGACGGGCAATACTTCCACCTCCACCGTCTCTTTCCCAGGCTCCCTCACTTTTCTGCTTCCCCCTTCACTTCTTCCCAGGTACTCTTGGTAACGATCTCAAACTAAGCTCAGTTGCCTTCAGTAGACTGCTAGCCCATTTACTGATACTCCTAACCAACCTCTCACTTTCTTCCTGTAACTCCCCAGTTTTGCTTTAAGAAAGCTTTGCAAATAGAATTGTGCCTCTCTCTCATTTCCAGTACATCAAACATGCTTAAATTAATGTTGTATAAGAATTACACCTCAACAGAGCTAATTTCCCCCTCGTAGCACAAAAGCATAGGTGAAGTGTCTAGCCAGCACTTCTGTGCAGTTCTGGTAACTATTCATAGGTATTCTTAACTAAATTAAAAGGCACAACCAACTATGCAGGAGCCACTAATATAATATAAAAGGACCTTTCTATTTAATTTCTAGAACAATACTAGAACAATGAAACTTTCAGAATGTTATATTAGCATATTTTATATTGCTTCTTCTATGTCAGATCTATGGCAATATTCACAACCTAATGTATTGAACATTAGCTAGTTATTTTATTTCCAACAGATAATAGTCATAACATAAGAGGAGCCTATTGCAAATTTCTTTGGTCCAGCAGTCTGTTAAGATAAGAACAAGAGAGGAGAGGCAGAGCACCAAAGCCTTGGTTCCAAACAAAGCAACTGCTTCAAATCAGTCAATTTGGATCAGCCTGGCTCCCAAGGCTCCATTTAAACTGGACCAACTCAAAGCAGCTCTAAATCTAACTTGTGCCATTGCACATACTCCTACTACACTGTATTAAAAATACGATTGGGAGAAAATCACACAGTGCTATCATCACATGTAGTCTAAACCTGAATGTTGAATGTAGAACACACTCAGTTCAAATAATTACTTCACAGGCATCCAAAACTTTTTAATTCTGCTCCAGTATTAGCAAATTCAAAAATTGTGCTCAATATTATGATTGGGTTCAGAATATGGCTGTATCATGGTCTAACCTGATTTTAAAAATAAAAATGACCATATTGTTAGCAACTTTAAAACAAAATCCTATAAAATTTCTACTCCTTTCAAGAAATTATCTCTTGCCACATAAAGTCAAGATAATCTCCTTTCATGAAGCAGCAGCTGATGGACAGCTGGTAGGAAGTGGGTTAAGCAATAAAAAAGAAGATGATTCAATTAACTACTTTTTTTCTCTCTTTGCAAATTTTATTGACTTCTCTTTCTATTATGAAAGTTGGCTCTCAAGAGCTTCATTTGAACAGTCAAATATGCATTACATGAGCATCCAAATAGATGTTTCTAGCTCCAGATCTAATGCTGGTGCCAACAAATCATAGCTCATTGGATTGTTATGTTAAATCCTTCTTTGAGAATTTCCCCCTCTTTGTATTACATAACCATTTCTAAACACTTATGTTCATAGCTTCTAAGTTACGTAGCTAGACTCCACTTGACCTTCGAAAGGACCTCTTCATCTTACAGTTTAGCAAACAATCCGATAAACCATCAGACTATCAGGCAAGCTATTATTGTATCTGCTAGTGGTCAAACATTTCTACAATTTGCCCTGTTATTCACTAAATGCTTCTTAATGTTAGAGCTTACAAAGTGATAATACTATAGATTTCCCCACAGCAGTTCTCCTTAAGGAAGTCCAAAAGATTTCTAGAGAAGGTGCATAACTGACAAACCAATGCCTAGCCCAAGTTTTCAGTATGTTTGGGGGTCAAACTGGACATGTTGGCAGCCACATTTCTTCTATCTGTGTGGCTGTCACCAGCCATGTATAATGTTGGTGGCTGGTGGCAGGGTCACAATTTTACAACAAAAAAGATACATGTAAGTAGAAGCAGTGCATTTTCTCTTCTCATGCACAAAGGGGTGAGTAAGTGTGCACACCCAAGGTTCATATTAAACACCCTGGTTCAGCATTGCATCTGAACCTGCCCATTAGTGGTTATATTATAACCATGATCACAGTTTTCAGACCTATTTAATTAGAGCCATTAAATAACTGTCATTGTAAGGCAATTGTTAGGAAGTTACCCTATACTGAGTCAGACCAAGGGTCTATCTAGCTTAGTACAGTCTACACAAACTAATACAGTGGTCACTCGACTTACGAAGTATTCGACATCTGAAGATTTCGGCATACGAACGACAAAAAATACCGGAAGTCATTGCCGGTTTAGATGCGGTTTCCTCGACTTATGAGTGTTTCCGGACCTCCGTGGATGCGCTTTTCGACTTATGAAAATTCCAACCTACGAACGTGCGTTCGGAACGGATTATCTTCGTAAGTCGAGGGACCACTGTAATGGTTCTCCAGGGTTTCATGCAGAAGGAGGGGTTCCCTACTCTAACTGAAGATGCCAGGGATTTAACCTGGGACATTTTGAATGCAAAATAAATGTACTTTAGCACCAAGGTACACTTCCTCCCACTGTATCTGAGTGCCCCTGGCAAATGAGATGAGGCAGATGGCTACTAGAGAGAGGGCCTTTTCTTTGGTGGCACCCTGTCTATGGAATAGCCTCCCCAGTGAAGCTTGCCTGGTGTTGTCATGTTGTTCTTTTAGCCACTGGGTGAAGACCCTTCTGTTCACTCAGGCTTTTAAAAATTGATTTTAAAAAGTTTTAAAATGTTTTGTATTGTATTTTCTATTGGAATTTGTTTGTTTTGTGGTACGTAGTTTACATGTGTGTTTTTACTATTGTACGGCTGTGAGCTGCCCAAAGAACAATTTGAGATGGGTGGCTAACAAATAAAGTTGTTTATTTTGTGTTTATTATTATTTTTATATATATTTCTCTTAGACGTATCTGTTGCTAACCCCATGCATGGCAGCTCGTGTGAGTTCACGAGCAGCTGCTGATAGTGACGGGGATGGGCTAGAGAAAGAATATGGCAGTGATGGTGGCGGCCAGCTGGCCAAAGAAAACAGCAGCGGGTAGGTAGCCACAACCGGCGGACAGGCAGGCAACCACAACCGGCAGGCGGCCAGCCGAGTGGCCATGACTGGTGTTCAAGTTCTTTTGGTACTGCACCAAGGGCAGAAATAACTATTGGCACCACTGTTGTTTTCTTTTCCCAGAGCCACTCAATTTCAGTCTGAAGGTCCTTGTATTTAGTTATTTTTTCCAATTGTTTTCCATTGACTCATCTATCTCCTTGCAATATTAATTATCAGAACCCGATTCTTCTTGATGATTGTCAGATCAGCCGTGTTGTATGCTAAATGCCTATCAGTTTGTATCTGAAAATCCCAAAGGATTTTTGCCTCTTAATTTTCTGTGACATTCTCAATCAGATTATTCCACCAATTCTTGCTTGCTGTGCTGATATTAACTATTATTAATAGTTGTTGTTGTTATATGGGTAAGTTAGTGTATGCTCCCACTGCACCCCATTACACCCCAGATTGAATCTTGTCTGTTTCACTTTTTCTACTAGTGAGAAAGGTGTGGTGATTGGCTAGAAAACACTGTCAGTCAAACTTAGGAACCTCTTCTGGAGATAATTCCTAAGGGAGGGGCTTTGGAGTGAACAGGTTTCTATAAAATACAGTTCCAGTTAAGTGACAGGTTCAGACAGGGCGTGAGCCAGAGATATGGATGGTTATGGCTAGAGATAGAATCTCTGGTTAGAGTCTCTACGGAAGGACTGCAGATGGAATTGGGAAGTTGGTGGTAGGTTTTACACAGCAGGCAAGACCTCTGTAGAGCAAGCTTGACTATCAAATGTAAATGTTGGGTGTGTATACTTGATTACACAGGATATGCAGCAGGGAGGTTGTATCCCAGTAAAGGTGTTGAAAGTCTAAAGAACCTTATTTCTAAAAGTCACCTCAGTAACTTGAAAATAAAGCCTTTGTTGATGTACTGACACAATCTTATATAAGTACCTGAGTTTGAATACTAGTTCAAAATATAGGAGGGTACAGTCTTGCCAGTTCTAAGGGTTGTTACTTTGTCTCAGAAATCATTATGCATTTGACCCTACATTATAGTGAACAAGAAACCACTGAAGCTGTTCTACAAGAATAAAGTTATTGGTGTTGGCAGCATAATAAATGAATAAAGTATTTAAAACAAATCAAAAGTTCATAAACATATTGTTTATTTTAACACCTATATATTGTAAACACTAATCTCCCAGTTCTCTTCATAAAAAATCCGTTATTGCATAACAATGTTTTGTAGAAATTAATTATACCAACTGATAATATTGCTTTATACCATCTTTCTACAAAAGTTTTTTAATGCAATAAAGGGTCTTTTGTGAAATAAACTGAAGCATCAATATGCACATTGCATTGCCGATGTATCAATTCATACTAATCTCCCAGTCCCAACCTCGGGTCCTGACAGAAGCCTCCACCTGAGTGCATTCCTCTGATTCAAGGAAAAGAAATAGATCATTCTGGCAAGGTTTTTCTTAGTACCTCAGGTCATTAGTGCAGAGGCAAAGGTCTAAGAAGCATCACACTCAGAAAGTGCTGGAAAAGACCAAGAGTCAAAATACTGAGATTGGAATGCAGTTGCCCTGTCTTAATGGGTAAATACTCAGATAAGCCAAGGAATCAAGGATATACTTCTTCCCACAGATAAGACTTTTAGAGTAAATCAAATTAGTCATTATTCAAATTAGTCATTATTAGTCATTATTATTAGTCATTAGTCATTATTACTCAAATTAGTCCTTATCCTTTATTCCTCCTTTGGTGGCCTCCCTTGGGAGAGCACCTATTCAGCTTTTTGTCTTAAAGGAAATGTCTAAGAGAGCACACAGCCTGGCCATAATCCACACTTTTTGTCTAAGTATTCCCCACACTTGTTGTCTATGTATTACACCCAGTATCATGCCCTCAGGGGCTCAATCCCTCAGGCATGATACTGGGTGTAATAAAAATTAAATAAAAACTCTCTTGGAATTAGTACTTTGTACTAATTCGATCATGGATTCAGGATTCTCCCAGTTGCATGTTGTTCTGTTCTGAAGGATTGAGATTGTTTTCCTCTCACTAACCTAACCATCCACCCCACTGAAAGCTGAGAGAGAGAGAGAGAGAGAGAGAGAGAGAGAGAGAGAGAGAGAGAGAGAGAGAACATGTATTCTGTGGATGAATCCTAGAGATTCCCAAGCCTGAGAATCTCAGAGCTGAAATCACAATTTGAAATCACTATTTTGGGGTCCCTCAATTCCTTGCAAGCCAAGAACCTAGCTGCCCAGAGTTTCCCCTTACCAGGCAAATCTCCCATCTCATCACTCTAGTACAAGACAAAGCTGCAAGACAGGTACTATACCCACTTTAGGAGAATGTACTCTGCATGAGGCAGACTATTTGAGTGAATGAAGACCTTGGATCAATTTCAGTTCATGACCTCTGAGGATATGGACAAGTTGTTTGGAATGGTTTGGTGTACCACCAGCCCTCTTTATCCTTGTCCGACATTGCTTATACTATCTGACAGAGAGGCTGTTGCCGAGGGCCTGGTAGAGATTACAAATGCTTTTTTGAGGGAGGGCAGGATGCCTCCTTGTCTGAAGGAGGCAATCATTAGACCACTTCTAAAGAAGCCTGGCTTGGATCCCTCAGAGGTAAGCAACTACAGGCCTTTCTCCAACATTCCATGGCTGGGCAAGGTGACTGAGAAGGTGGTAGCTTCCCAGCTCCAGGCAGTCTTGGAAGAAACTGATTATCTAGACCTATTTCAAACTGGCTTTTGGGTGGCCAAGGGGTAGAGACTGCCTTGGTCAGCCTGATGGATGATCTCCAATTGGGAATTGGGAGTGACTCTGTTAGCCCTTTTGGATCTCTTGGTGGCTTTTGATACTATTGACCATAGCATCCTTTGGTAACATCTGAGGGGATTGGGGATGGGAGGTACTGCTTTGCAGTGGTTCCACTCCTATCTCATGAGCAGATTCCAGATGGTGTCTCTTGGACTGTTCCAGACTGTTGTTCTTCCAAATCTGAACTTTCATATGGTGTCCCTCCGGGCTCCATATTTTCTCCAATGTTGTTTAACATCTACATGAAATTGCTGGGAGAAATCATCAGGAGATTTGGTGCAGGGTGTTATCAATATGCTGATGACAGCCAAATCTATTTCTCCATGTCAACATCATCAGGAGAAGGCATAACCTCCCTAAATGCCTGCCTAGAGACAGTAATTGGCCAGATCAGAGATAACAAACTGAGGCTGCATCCAGATAAGACAGAGGTACTTATTGTGTGGTGTCGGAACTTGAAAGACAATTTTGATTTGCCAGTTCTGAATGGGGTCACACTCACCCAGAAGGAACAGGTGCACAGTCTGGGTGTTCTTCTGGATCCAAACCTCTCCCGGGTGTCCCAGGTTGAGGTGATGACCAGAGTTGCTTTTTATCAGCTGATGCTCCAGCTGTGTCCATTTCTAGAGATGAATGACCCCATAATGCTGGTAACCTCCAGACTGGATTACTGCAATGCACTCTGTGTGGGGCTGCCTTTTCATGTAGTCTGGAAACAGCAGTTGGTCCAGAATGCAGTGGCCAGGTTGGTCTATGGGTCATCTAGGAGAGACCATATTACTCCTGTGTTCAAAGAACTAACTGCCAATATATTTCTAAGCAAAATACAAGGTGCTGGTTATTACCTATAAAGCATTAAACAGCTTAGACCCTGGGTATTTAAGAGAACATCTTCCTTCACCATGAGCCCCCCCACCCCCACCACAGCCTGTTAAGATCATCTTGAGAGGTTCATCCGAGGTTGCCACCAACTCGTTCGATGGCTACTCGGGAACCAGCCTTCTCCATTGCTGCCCCTGGACTTTGGAATGTGCTCCCTGTTGAAATAAGAGCGTCTCAATCTCTGGAAACTTTTAAAAAGGCACTGAAGACACATTTATTCACCCAGGCTTTTCAATATATTTAGGGATGTGCATGGAACCACAGAGGCGTGGTCCAGCACTGGGGGAAGTGTCACTTTAAGGGCGGGGGGTAGTACTTACCCCTCCCGCCACTCTTCCCACTCCGGTGCTCATCTTTTAACAAACGTTTTGGGGGCGGCAGGGTTCCTCCCTGCCCCCATCGTTGGCTGCAAAATTCTGAAGTAAGTATAAGCTGGCGCTACGCATGCACCTGGCATGGTGTGCGCACACCCATTGTCACCGCCGGCACACGCACGCCGCATACGTCACACATGTGCGCCGGCGGCAACAACGGGAGTGTGCATGCCATGCCGGGCACATGCGTAGCGCCAGCTTATACTTACTTCAGAACTTTGCAGCCAACGATGGGGGCAGGGGCAGCAGGGAGGAACCCTGCCACCCCAAAAAGGTTTGTTAAAAGATGAGCGCCGGAGGGGGAAGAGCGGTGGGAGGGGTAAGTACTACCCCCCCCCCTTAAAGTGACACTCCTCCCCCCCCCGCTGCCAGACCACTGGACTGCCAGATCAGCCAAATTCTGGACCGGTCCGGATACCTTTTCCATGGCTCTGGACCGGTCTGGGCACATCACTAAATAGATTCATGGTTTTAATTTTTAATGTTGCTTTTAAATGATTTTAATGTTGAAATCATTTTAATTGTATACCGCCCAAAGATGCAAGTTTTGAGTGGTATAAAAATATGTTTGTTTGTTTGTTTGTTTGTTTAATTAATTAATTAATTAATTAGAATAGAAAAGTCAAATGGTAGTATGCCCTTTTCCTAATGTGTCCCTCCCCCTCCCCCCTGGCAATCAGAAGAGAAAGCAGACAGGATAGTGACATGGTCACTATGTGCTTTGCTCTACAAGTTGTTCTAGTGAGAACTAATCAACCTACTTTCCTTTCACTGTATCTACATCTGGACTAAATGTAATGAAAATCAAAGTCTACAAGTTGGATCTCTTGCTCCTCAAATGTTCATGTGTCTGACATCTTGGACTGGGGAAACATGAAATGTCATCATTACAAACTGTCCCTGTGTGTCACTCACTACCGCTGTTCCAAATTTGATTCAAATTGGTTAGACAGTCCTCAAGTTAGTGCACTTGTGCCTCAAAAATTTATGCATCCACCGTCTTGGATTGGGGTGGGTGACATCATCACAAACTACACCATTGTGGCGTCCCTATGTGTCCATTCAGCTGTATCAAAAATTTGATTCAAATGGGTTAGACTGTTCACAAGTTAGTGCACTTGCACCTCAAAAGTTTACATGTCTGCCATCATGAATTGGGGTGGATGATATCATCACAATCCTTGCTGTTGAGGTATTCCTATGTGTCCCTACAGCTGTAGCAAATTTGATTCAAATAAGCTAAGCTGTTCACATGTTAGCTCACTTGCACCTCAAAGGTTTATGGTTCCACCATCTTGAATCAGGGTGGATGACAACATCACAAACTACACCACTGAAGTGTCCCTGTGTATCACTCACAACAACTGTACTTAATTTGGTTCAAATCAGTTAGTCCCCAAGTTAGCCCACTTGTGCCTCAAACGTTCATGTGCCTGCCATCTTGGACTGGGGTAGATGACATCATCACAAACTATGCCATTGAGGTGTCCCTATGTGTCCCTACAGCTGCAGCAAATTGTGGTTCAAATCTGTTAAGCAGTTAACAAGTTAGGTTCACAACTTGCTCCTCAAAAGTTTACGAGTCTGCTTTCTTGAACTGGTGTGGATGACATCATCACAAACTATACCACTGAAGTGTCCCTGTTGTTACTCACTGAGACTGTACCTAATTTGGTTTAAATTGGTTAGACAGTCCACAAATTAGCCCGCTTGTGCCTCAGATGTTCACGTGGCCACCATTTTGAATTGGAGTGGATCACTTCATCACACACCACACCATTAGGGCATCCCTATGTGTCCCTATGTATAGAGGGTTCACAAGTTAGCCCACTCGCACCTCAAAAGTTTACACATTCAGCATCTTGGATTGGGTGGATGACATCATCACAAACTACATCATTGAGGTGTCCCTATGTGTCCCTACAACTGTACTGGATTTGGTACATATTGGTCCAAGCGAAGAACCATCCAGCAGGAGCAGCAGTATCTGAAGTGAACAAGGAGTTTCCTCCTCTGTGATGATGATGATGATGATAGATGCTGCTCTGGAGGAGACCACTCTCTCATGACAGTGGAAGGCCATGGGGATATCCATTCACAACCGAAGAACCATCCAGGGTACAGGGAGGTTGGACAGAATTACTAATAATTTGTAGTGTTAGCCATTCTACCACGGACCACTCTCTCATGAGAGTGTTAGATCATGGAGATGTGCATGCGGGCCTGATGGCAGATGCTGCCCAGCCTGGTTGCATAGTACAACAACAAATATTTATATTCAGCTTTTCAACAAAGATTTCCAAAGTGGTTTACACAGAGTAATAATAAATAAATAAATATAGATCCCTGTCCCTAAAGGGATCACAATATAAAAAGAAATGTAAGCTAGACACCAGCAAAACTCATTGGAGGTACTGTGCTGGGGGTGGATAGGGCCAGTTACTCTCCCCCTGCTAAATAAAGAGAATCACCACGTTAAAAATGTGCCCTTTTGTCCAGTTTTCAGGGGTGACAAGCAAGCCGAGGCAGTGGATACCCCAGCAACACCTTTCCCTGTCTTGGCAACTGCCATGAAGGAACCGTCCAAGCATGCCCTCTTCCAATCCAGCTGCCCATTGAAATATATCCATCTTTATTTTTGCCTGGAATAGTAACCCCCTAGGGTCGCTGATGACTGGGGCTTCCCTCTCCCATGATTCCCTGTGATGGCCGATCTGCATACACCACAATGCGGGTCTGAAGCCGGGAAATTTGAAAGAGAGTGAGGATTTTATTCCCTGTCCCGGTGTATCCCTAGTTTGCCCAATCGGGACTGCCCAGACCCAAGGAGCAGCAAATTCCCCTTTGGGTACATGAAAGTGTTGCCTATAGAAAAGGGGGTTGCTTGCCATGTAAAAGTTATATTATTAATAAGAAAAAATGGGGCCTCACACAAGTGGGGCACCCTTTATTTGACTGGCCTACCTCATGACAATGCAGTCCAACACAGGTCCAAAGCTCACTGTGTCTCTGGTTCTACCCAGTGGACTGGCCCTTTCATGAGAGGGCTAATTCCCAGGCGGCAAAATGACATAGGGGCAGGAATGTGGTTTGGTGTCCCTGGACTGCTTAGCCAGGGTCAGCCATCACAAGAGGTCACAGTGGACCAGACTCCAGGATCCTTTGCCCTCCCCCATATACATATTTCCTCATAGGAAGCCATCATGATCCCTTCCTGGAATAACAGAAAAATAGTCCCCCTCAGCATCCCCTCCATTTCCTGCAATAGTGCGTGTGCAAGACTGTTTTGGTGCGGGGCTCTTATGAGGGTGTTGGTGAAATTGGTGTAAGAAGAAGGGCTTGCATGCCATTTAAAGGGATTTATATGGCCTTTCCCTGCTGAGGGTTGGCCTTCAACCCTCAACCTTCAACCCATTCATTTCATTTCAAAAAGTCACAACTGCACTCAGCACGTCCCTTTGAAGGCCATGGCCAATGGCTGCCACCCTGCTGATGTAATAACACCTTGCCAACAGTCTGGCTATGACAGCACCATGGAGCTTGCTTGGATGAGGCCTCAGCAGACAAGGAGGAGGGAGTGGCTACCCTACCCTGAAACTGGAGGTTTCATGCACAATCCAAAATGGCTGCTGCAACCTGAGGAAGGGCTGGAACAGCCCCAAAATGGGCTGAACTGACCCTTTTTAGAGTGGGAGAAGACCATCAGGGGGAGAGGGAGAAAGCAAAGCACCCCAACGGCCAGCACCACCAACTCGGTGAGTCTTTTTTAAAAACACAGAAACCCCAAACCGGCTTAAATTAGAGCTTAACCAGGAGTATGTTCGGGGGGCACATAACTGAACATGCCTAGTTCAGTTTGGGTACAGCCCAGACTTGAACTGAACTGTGCAAACCACATTTTTTGCACACCCCTAATATTAAACACAGGTCCAGCAAACTCTGGTTTCACATTACATGCAAATGTGGTCATAGTGTCATAAACAAGCTCTGCTCCTCCTGATCTTGGAGCTGGAGAGAAAACCAAGATTGTCCCTCATATATTATGGTTTTTCATAGGCATAGTCTTTATTGCGGTCTTTGACCAGCATAACAGCAAAATAAACCAAAAAAAGAAACAGTTAAGACAATCTACTCCTACATAGTAATAAGAGATTTCTATACAGTTACCTAAAAAATAGTATAGTGAGTAGAAGAAGCTAAAAGTTAAGACTATGAACATAAAACTATATGTAAAAATTAATCAACACTGGTCTCAGAATGACACTGAGTATAAAGGGGGCAAGACAGCAAAATTATGTGTGTTAAAATGTGTGGCTTCACATTTTTGTTGACTAGCAAAACAATTCAAACTTTGTTGAAATCTGCTATAGATTTAGCTTTTTAAAAAATGTATGTAGTATTCAGTGTTCCCTGAAATTTATTTTGAAACATATTTGATGACTGAATTGATAAAAAGTTAAAGAGTTCTGCCAAATGAACTTCCATATCTACCACAGGAACAACTGATTACTTTACAGTCATTATGCTTGGGCAATGTACTGTTTTCTTAAACAAGAAATACTATGTCAGTATTTTGTGAGATATTTAAAATGATTCAGGAGTGTGAAAAAGTCCAGCGGAAGAAAAGATTAGAGAATTAAAGTCAGAATTGTCTTTACACAAACCTCTCATGTTAGACTGGAATATAACAGCAATGATTTCAACAAAATGCTGAAATGAAATATCCACTTTATGGCATAACATGTTTTTAAAAATTAAATAACTTTCTGCTGGCAGCAAAGATTAGATTGGCCGACATCCTGACTAATGTGCATCTGTGCAGTGAAAGGATGCCTTGCACAGCAAACGTATCCCTGCTTTGGAAGCACGTTGTGCACATGGGGGAAGGGATTATTGTCTATTCTCCATCCCCGAGAAGTAACCCGGAAATGTGTCTCTGAGAATTGTGTGCCCCCACTGAAAAAAAGAACCAGTGCTTCCAAAGCATGGATGGTACCACTGCAGCTGGGCATCCTTTTGCATCGTGGACACATTGTTAGTCAGGATGTCAGCTCCAAACAGAAAATAATTTAACACTGAACATGGTGGTGCATCAAGTAACAACAATTGCTAATATTCATTTATCATAAGTGCTACATTGAGTGACAGCAGACTTAATTTGTAGCCTTGTTGAATCATTAAAAAGAATTCTTTAAGAAAAGCTGGGCAGTATACCAGCATAAAGGTGATATAGAATCCCCCCTACATCCTGTAAAAGATGCTGCTGTGCAAATTATATTGCTTTTGAGATTCATTCTAGCTCCATGACTCTAAAGTAAAAATAGTTTCAAATAGAAGCAGGTTTAGCATAAATCCTGACAACTAAAAATACCTAGCTGAATAGTACAAAAGAAGATTTGTTTTGTTTTTATGAAGTTTTTGTTGATGGGTGTGAGAGTCCTGTTTTTATAAAATGAAGTGTCAGGAGTAATGGGGTCTATAGCAGCTGATTCTCTAAAGCTTTGATCAGTCACTGTCCTACAGATGTCATTTATGTATGTGACCACTCAAAGGAAAATATAGTATGTCTTCACAAAATAAGATTTCAAGAGGTGTAAAAAAGAATGAGAAAATTTTATTGGAGAGACTGTCATGGTGAACTAATGAGATTTTTGAAAACAGAAAAAGGAAAAATGTAGGACAGAAATTCCATCCTTACAAAACATCTGACCATTCAAAACTATATATAGAGAGAAGAGAGTATACCTCTTCAGAACTGTGAGAAAACTCTGTTAACATGTTTTTGCCTTCTCACTTCCTGTACAGTCATAAAGCTTCCTAAATTAGCAAATTAAACATCACTTAATTACAAAATGATGAAAGATTGTGGGGAAAGGCATGTACTGTAAAAACAACAAAACTGTTCCCCCCTGCTTCTTTTTTCACTTTCTACATCAGAAAACTACAGGAATTATGATGAATAATGAATTATTATGCATCCCCTCCCTCCCATTCACCACATATGGGAGAATTGTATATCTTTTCCACATGTAGCCACTTCAAGTTTGTCATCTGCATAGTTATTTTCTTGCATAATCTGTAGTAAGATGCTGAGGTATGTCTTTCTATGTCTACTGATATTTAAATGTACTGGCCAACATCCAGAGCAGAAGTTTATGGACACTCCTAAAATCGACCCACCACATAGTGCTAGTTTCAGAGTTGCACAAATTATTTTCAGATTTCTCCCATGCCTATAAGTGCTCCGTTAGCATGAAAACACATTGCTTTACCTTCAATAATGTATTTATACTCACAGAGCACTCCACAAAAGTGTATGCACTCTTGCACAAGAGCACAAATATTCACGCTTTGGAGAGCAGGCACACCAGTGTGAGGGTGAGCACTGCATGATGGCAGAGTGCCATGGAACACTGCTCTGAATGTTGGCCAGTGTCCTCAACTCACAGTTACCTTACATATCAGTGAACACCTCACATAGTTGTCATATGAACTGAACGTACCTAGGTGATCTTCGTGGATCCTTCTGCTCCCCTCCCGCCTAATCTCCTTAATAAACTTGGCTTTTCACCAAGGTTAAAGGTACTCTTGCACCCTTAACCCAGCTACCGGGAATCATGTGATTCCTGGGGCTGCATGTAATCCAAGGAATCACATAGATGGGCCCACAGAGTGCCTGTCTGATTGGGGGGGGGAGCTACCTCCAGGCAAAAAAGCTACCTCTGTTATGGGTCCAAAGCTACCTCTAGTTTGCCTCATCAAACTCCAGTTTGAACCTTTGGTTATCTCTAAGGTTCACTGCCAATACCCGAGGTTTAGCCACCAAGGCTTTATGTCCAACCACTGATGCAGCTATAACTGTGGTTTGGGGCTGATTTTCAAACTGCAATCATAGAGGTGGTGACACAGACCCACCCAAGGATGTGGCTGCTCCATGATTTTGGCGCTTCTTGCTGGCAGCCTCTTGGAAAACCAGTCCTGCCCCTTCTGTCAGCTATGCAGCTATAGAGTTGCCAGGCTACAAGGACACCACCATGCCCCATCCTAGACTTGTCAGCCCATCATTCTGCACAGTCACTCGGGGCATTCCCTCTCCTAACTCTGTCCCTTCCTCCCCCGACCTGGCAAGCAGTAAGGAAAGGGCATGGGGTGACAGAACAGAACTAAATGCTTTGCTACCTGTGAAGGAGCATGTTCACAAGCACAAATTCTCCAGGTGACAACATAAGCAGGGCATCCCATCACAGTGCTGGGGAGGGATGGGGGACCTGGGATCATCATAAAAGGACTAATGTATGAATAAAAATGCATGAGATGGCATTCTAGTTTGACTAGGTGGTACTTCCGGTGCATGCTGCTACATTATCCCATTATCCCATGGACCACACTCTCATGAGAATGAAAGCCTAAGGGGGCTAGATACCAGGCTAGAATGCAGCATGAAGGAAAGCTGTGGGGATGGGCACTTGGGCGACTGCAGTCCCAGTCTCGGTGACTGCCACCAGACTGCTGTATAACCCAGAACCCTGCCAGCCCACGTGCCCATGTGGAGATTTGTGCCCCTGCCTGTGGCCCCGAAGGCTGAAACCAATGTCCCGGGGCAGCTGGGAAACCAGGCCTGTCCTCTCCCGGTAATCCCCAAACTGGGAGATCTGCATATGGCACCATGCCAGACCCAGACCGGGAACATTGAATGGGTCTGACCCCTGTGTCTACACTGTTGGTGCAACTGTGTATGCCCTGGCAAAGGGCCCGCTCCTGTCCGGGTTTGAGAGGCTGCCACAAGCAAGGATTCTGGAGCTGTCAGTTACTATCTTTCTTGCTGAAAGTTTGGGGGAGGGGCCCAGCCCTTCCCCTTTTGCAGGTTCTGCTACTCATGATCAAGGCCAGTCACCAGGGTGAGTAGTGCCCCAGTATCTGGGGAGAGCACTACTACTGTGAGGAATGAGCTACCTAACTCGGGGCACAGTGCTCAGTCATGAGAGTGAAAGACCATGGGGACACCCCTAAACAACACATGAGAAGAACCATCCACGGGAAGGGGAAAGAACAGTCAACCACAATCACCAAAATTATGTGATGGCAAAGCATCCCCTTTGCCCATTGGCAGCCCTCTTGCAAAAGTATCAGGCCATTGGGGCTCTATATAGAGGTTGCTTTGTATATGGCAGTCGTTGGGAGGGGCACCCCAGAAACAACTTCCCACATCTTGGGCACCACAGCCAAGCTACTGAAAAAGTGTGCCACCTACCAGCCAGCCCACCCAGGTGGACATGTGAACGCCTGCCCCCACCCCTCAGAGACAGCTGCCATCCTGGGGCAGCTGGAGACCGTGGATCCCCTCTCCTGCTGATACCTGTGCTGGGAGATCTGTAAACAGTGGCATGCTGGGCTGGACCTGGGAATTTTGAATGGGTTTAAGGGTCTGTGCCGCAGCCCAGTGTCCATGCAAATAGTTTGGGTGGGGGTGCTTTTGGCAGGGTTTGAAAAGCAGCCCCCCAGAAGGGATTCCCAAGCAGCCAAGTTCTATTCTTTTCCCAGAAAGGTTGGGGAAACAGGGTCCAGCCCTTTCCCCTTTTGGGGAACCTCCCTTTTGGGGGTTCGTGACCCCCAGGCTTACTCATGATCAAGGCTGGTCACCAGGCTCAGTCTTGGATCAGCTGATATACTTCTTCAAGGATACAGCCATCCAACCCAGGGCTTACTGGCCAGGCATGAAGGGAAAGGACACCCCCAGAACTCAAGAGAAAGGACCATTACTGGTGGAGGGGGAAGAGAAATGCATGGACAAAGCATAACTGATTCAAGAGGGCATTACATTCCTTTTTCTCAACAATCTAACCATGGCTAGCAATCTAAATAGGGCTAGAAAGTGAATCCCTATACATCTTTACTCCATCCCATTGTGCTCTGTGGGGCTTCCTTCCTAGTAAGCATGTTTAGGATTGCAGCCTTAGGCCAAAAGACCACACACTTTATGGAACAATCACAAATTAAAAAGTATGTCTAATATGTGCTTGAATTAGAAGACCGACTTACTCCATACACTGAAAGGAAAAAGAAACCAGCTGACATGCAGATCAGTCACATGAGGGCAAAGCAAGAACTCAGTCCTCACAAGGAGCCAGTAAACTAGCTGCATGCATGATTTGGCTTGCGGTGCTGCACAGGCAGAGGATGATGAAGACAAAAAATTTGCTTCTCTCCCCTCTCAGAAAACCCTTTTTGGTCAGAAATACATCTCTGAGGCCTGTGTGACCCTCAGGAACATATTCTGGCAGAGAAAAGGGCTTTTGTGAGGAGAAGTGAAAAGAGTTCCCATACAACTGCACTCATGCAAAGCTGTAACCCAAGCCAAACCTCACATGAAGCTTTACTGGCTCCTTGTGAGGATGGAGCTCTTGTTCCACTCTTGTAAGGTTGCATTGCATGTAAGCCGCTATCTATTCAACTACCAGTTTTTTATATGTAGAATATCAATAAGAAATCCAATAAGAAGTTATGCAGCAAATGAAATGAGGCATGGTTCTGAAGAGTTTACAATCTAAAAAAGGTAGAGATGTGTGAAATGTTTCAGGTACAGAACGATCTGTACCAGAATCTGCCTGTTTCAGGTGATTTGTACTTAAAATAAATCGCCCATCTGCAAATCTCAAATGATTCAGCTCCAAAACAAATCACAAAATTTTGGAACTGAAGGTTTTGTTGTTTTTGATCTCCATTTTGTGGTGATCTCCATGTAGACTCCATTTTGTGTTTGATGTCAATTTGAATTTCCCGCCCTTCCAAGCTTCACATCGGTGAACAAAAGCATGGGCTGATCTGCTGACAACTCCCTCCTGGTTCCAGATTGGCTCTTTTAGCTCTTGCCATTCCTGACTGACCCCACATTGGCCAGGGGAAGGGTCGAGGAAGAGGCAAGGGTGGGGGAGAGTTCAAGGAGGAATTTTCAATTAGATTTAAAGAGGCAGCAGCCACTGTTCTGCCTTTCTGCTTTATAGGGGAAGGGAGAAAGAGCTTTGCTTTGCTTTGCCTTGCCATGCCTATTGCCTTCTGCCTTGCCAGCCTGAGCCCAGCCGGCCTTGCCACCCAGACTGCCTGCCCCTGCTGCAAGCATGCCACCCTCAGAATGGATTATCTGCTGCATTGCTTTTTTTTTGTTCCTGAGACGAAGAGAATTCTTTTTTCACCCCCTTCCTGCTGCTGAGAGAATCACTGCCTGCCTGTGCCTGCTGTCTGTGCCAGCCACCAGCCCCAGAGCCCCTGTGGTCACTGGCCACCTGGCTGGCCAGCCACCCCTCCCCCCCAGATTTTTCAGGCTTTTGCCCCAGTTCCCCAAAATCTGAAAACTGAAGAAGATTGAACAGGAAAGAAAGAGTAGACTCAGAGACTACACCACAGAAGTGGAATACTGGATGCAATGTGGGTGAAGCCTTAGACTGAGTGAATACCCATTTCTCTCTCTCTCTCTCTCTCTCTCTCTCTCTCTCTCACACACACACACACACACACACACACACACACACACCCCTCTGGAATTGTGTATTCTTGAGGGTTTTTCCTGTTTGGAGGGAGATTTGGGATTGCAATTGAATTTTAAAAGTTTGTGTTGTTCAGTTTAAACAGGGGTTATGTGTGGGAGAGATCCCCATTAGCTAGTAATAGTAGGTGGTTAGAAGGGTAACGTAGCCTCATGGTTTTAAAAAACCATTGTCTTTTTTTCCCTTTCCAAAGATTTTTATTTTATTTTATTTTTTGCAGTTTTTTTAAAAAAAAAAACCCGAAGCCTGTCCTCCAGCCCTCTGTGCCCATAATATATCAGTATAAATATTCTCTGCCCAGCAGCCTACAGGCTCTGAGTGGGCAGGAAGGCACAGGCTCTAGACTTCTCCCTGCACCCATTTACACCCCACCCCCATCTGCTGCATTCTGAGGCCATGGCAAAAATTAACCCTAAACCCACTAACCCTTTCACAGAGCACAGGTATACTATGCTTCCCCCCTTCATAATCTCAAGTCTAGCAGCATATATATTATGCAATTCAAATGTCTTGGATGATTTGTTGTTGGGCCTGTATTTTGGGGACTTCATGGATGGGCACAGGACAGTTTCTCTCTCTCTCTCTCTCTCTCTCTCTCTCTCTCTCTGGACTTCTTGGCAATGAAGATTGGGTCATATTGTGACTTCTAGCATCATCATCATTTTTATTCAAACTAGATTGCTTGCATCTACAATAGGTTGTGCTGGTGCCACAGGCTCTGATCTGTTGCAGAAATGTCAAAAAATGTGCCAAAAAATTGTGTGCCATTGTTGTCATCATCACTCTTCTACTTTTGTAGGTGGGAGGGGGGCAAACCTCGCTGTTCCATGGGCAGAATGGTGTTTTGCAACCTTCCTTACTTAACCCGCTTTTATGGCCGGGTGCCACAGATGTAGCTGTGTCTGTTGCTTGTGGATGAAAAATGCTAGGGGGAGGGAGGGCAGGGCACATCTGATACTGTTGTTAGCCCTAGTCCACTGCCCTAGTCTGCTGCATCGGTGATATCACACTTGCTTGGTTGCTGGTTGCTGGCTGCTGGCTGCTGCTGTTACCCTGCATTAGGAGGGTGCGCGTGCGGCAGTGCTGTTGTTGTTTCACACTGTTGTGTATAGATCAATTGCATTTTAGGGGGGATGGTGGGACACAGTGGATGTGATGAGTGACACAGTAGATGTGTGTGACCTTTGAAAACCTTGTTCTTTGCAAAGCTCTGCTGTTATTGTTGATGTGTGCTGCATCCACCCTATGGGACAATGGGGACAGAAAGTGCTCATTTCTGCCTGTGGGTACCTCCTAGGAGTGCCACACTGAGTCAGGTGGTAGTGCCCAAATGGGTGCCTGCTACCATCAGGTTTCAGAGTGCAAAGTGTTGACTTTTAAAGAATTTCTTTAGTTTGCGCATCTTTGGGGCAGAAAAGGGGCTTTGGGGCAGAAGAGTGGGTAAGGTGGTAGTGCTCCAATGAGTGCCTGCTACCACCCGTATTCCAAAGAAATTGGGCAAAGCGGTTATTTTTAAAATAATTTCTGAATTTTGCACATCTTTGGGGTAGATTCAGGGCAGAAAGGGGGCTTCAGGGCAGAAGAGTGGGTTGGGTGGAAGTGCCCCAATGGGTGCCTGTTACCATTCAGATTTCAAAGGAATTGATGAACGTGATGATTTTTAAAGAATTTGTGAAGTTGGCACATCTTTAAGCTTTCCCCCATAGGGAATAATGGGGATTTCAGCAGCCCCATAACTCCACTGGGGGTGTGTGCATTGGGATGGCCCATAGCAAGTGGTGGTGTAGTGCACATAGGGTGCTAACCACCCCTATACCCACAAGCCCATAGGATACTGGGTTTTGTTGTTTCTGAGTGTAGATTCTCTGGTAGCAAATGAGAGTAGAATCCACTCTCATTTGCTACCAGAGAATCTACGTTCAGGTAAATGGGAATCCTCACCAGTCCAGTCTCTTCCAATTCAAATCTGATGAACATCTCTAGTCATCCCTTTTACAAAGTAAAAAGCCCCAGGTGCTGTAGCCTTGCGCCAGGCCCCTGATCATCTTGGTTGTCCTCTTCTGTACCTTTTCCAGTTCTGCAATGTCCTTCCTAAGACACGGTGACCAGAACTGCATGCAGTACTCCAGGTGTGGATGCACCATAGTTTTGTATAAGGGCATTATAATATTAGCATTTTTATTTTCAGTTCCCTTCCTAAGGATCCCTAGCATGGATTTTGCCTTTTTCATAGCTGTTCAAACTTTCAATGAGCTGTCCAGTTGCTCCCCCGCCCTGGCAAAGATAAATCACTTCACACTTGCTTCTGTTGAACCACATTTGCTATTTTGTCACCCACTCGCCTAGTCTAAAGAGATCCTTTTGGAGCTCCTCACAATTTGTTTTTGATTTTCACTACCCTAAATAGTTTAGTGTCATCTGAAAATTTGGCCACTTCACTGCTTACCCCAGCTTGGCTACAGTACAGATGCTTGGGAGGCACCACTCCATTGTCAAAACTGTCCCATTTAATCCTACCCTCTGTTTCCTTTCCTTCAACTAGTTACCATTCCACACATGAACCTTTCCTGTTTTCCCATGACAGCTAAGTTTACTCATAAGCCTTTGGTGGGGAACTCTGTCAAAAGCTTTTTGGAAGTCCAAGTATACTGTGTCAACCAGATCACCTTTATCCACATGCCTGTTGACATTCTCAATGAACTCCAAAAGGTTAGTGAGGCAAGACTTGCCCTTGCAGAAGCCATGCTGGTTCTCCTTCAGCAAGTTCTGTTCTTCTATATGTTGAACAATGGTGTCCTTAGGTATATCCTTAAGTATCTTATTTGATTGATTAACCTATGCCGAATATCAGATTAATTAACAATGGACTGAACTATTTCAGTAAAAGTACTACACTGTTATGTCAGTCACTTTTTTTGGCTGTAGCTGAAATATTTCTGTCCTTTATCACATTCTTTATTCCTCTTTTCTGCCCCAGCCAAAACCCAGAATTTATGAGAAAAATAAGTATATTGAGTCATGTTACACAGCTATAGTAAATAAGGCCATTGTTATTTATTGCTATTCAGTGGAACCCTACTCAGAATTCCATTTTTATCCTTTTTGTAGACAACAAATTCAGTCAAGGCATCCTGTAAATTGAAACCATTATAAGGCATAGGAAGAGAATGGCTGTTTAAACCTTTTATTCTCCAGCTATGCAACATCACCTTCCCCAAGTTGGTTCCACCCTGCCTGCGCATGGAAGGAAGAGTCTTCTCTCATTCTGCCCTCCTTCCTTGTAATTCAGCCTGCCCAGGCTGATTTAGGCCTTTTATATAACAAAGTTATGTGCAACCATAGTTTACACCTAAGATATACTTAATCTTCAAATTCTTAGTGGGAAAGGAACATCTGAATAATGCAACTGTTCTCAGTTTTGTCTCCACCACCATATTACAACAGAAAAATTGCACATTTGAGAGAATAACATAGTGTATTTAAGAACTTTCATAAAGTGATGGAGACTCCCACGTAATACAAAATAAACATGGCAATTGACTTTGAAAGATTCTGGTTGAAGCATCACGTGCATTAATTCTCTCACAAAAACTCTAAACCTTCCAAGACTTTATTATTTTTGAATTATCCAAGAGCTTTGAATTACTACACAACAGATCCTCCCATAGGGTCATAGTTCATCGACTGTACCTAGCCCTCTCTTGAACATACTGATCAATAGGAAACATAATTAGAAGAAATTCAAAGGAATGCTGCTGTCTACTGGTGTAGAGTCACATACAAATATATCAAAGCCTCCGTAGAACATAAAGTAGTACTATGGACCAACCAGACAAAATCTATTTGAAAGATTCACTTACTTCAGAACATTTCCTTTGTCATTTTTTGCTGTAACTCCCTACAGCCCATCATTTACTCAGAAAAATATTAAATTCTTTCAAAATACCAAGAGCCAATATCCAGTCTCAAACAGAATACAAATGTACAATAATTCCTTAAGTATTAATTTTTCGTGCTGGCTTTAGACTAATCTAAATCAAATCAGACAATGTTATTGTCTTGTACTTACCACAGAGCTTCTGTCAAGGACTGTTCCGTTTCAAACCAATGGAAGAGCACCATACTTTGAAGATGTCTAGAAAGATGCAATACCAGTCGTAATGGTGTCACATCTTTATTTCTAAACATGTGGATCATCCATGAAAACTGTTTATTATATAGTATGTATTATATACAAACCTACACCCTTTATTATATGCACACCCTCACCCTTCAAAATTTATATTGGTTCATAATAGCTTAGCATCAGCCCTCTCAAGTGATGGTTTCCTCCTCTCTCACCCCACACTTGCATAAACTTGCCAACCTGTGAGGAAGACAGAAAACTGAAAACAACCGATGTTAAAGCTGAACGAAGCTTGTTTCCCACCAACGTGAAATTTGTGAAGCATAATTAGTTTGTTTTAAATTTATTCTTCTCTACTTAGTCAATGGAGAGAAAAACCTATGCTATTCACAGAATTAAGGCAATGCTACTTTAAAACACACACACACGCCCCTCTCACTCTGCAATTAAGACTTCTGTGCATGCCAAGATCCTGCATTACTGACTCAGGGAAACAAACTTCGTATGCCTCTCGATCAGGGGCAGCTCTAGAACAAAGAGAGCAAAGGGAGCAAAGGTGTGGCAAAGAACATGATTAGGGGAGTGGGGACTTTGCTATTCACATAGGCAGCCAAGGCCAGGCTTGGGTAACCCAGCTGAGGCTTGGCTGCTTCTGCACACTGCCGGGATCAATCCTGATCCTGGTGCTACCTCGGCCCCAAGCCCAGGAATTTACCCCAGGCTTTAAGCTAGGTTTAAGGGCACAAGCGTGCCCTTAACCCAGGTTTAGGGTCATGCATGCGCGGGCTGCCTAGCCACCTAATGGTGCAGGGAAATGCTTGACTAACAAGCAGAAGGTTGCCAGTTCGAATCCACGCTGGTTCTATATCAGGCAGCAGAGATATAGGAAGATGCTGAAAGGCATCATCTTAAACTGTGCGGCAGGAGGCAATGGTAAATCCCTCCTGTATTCTACCAAAAGAAAATCACAGGGCCCTGTGGGTGCCAGGAATCAAAAATCGACTTGATGGCAGACTTTACCTTTATGCACGGGCTGCAGGCAGGCGAGTGGTAGAGCCATGTGAGCAAAATCGCTCATGTGTGGGGAGGCAGGCATAGGCAGGAGCCTGCCTCCCCACCAGCCCTCCACCCTGCCCACTCATTTGGTCATTTGCATAACCTCATTATATAACGGTAGAGGTAAGGTAATTAATGTAGTTTGTTTCTTTATTTTATTAATGAAGCAGAATGTGCCTGTTGTAACAAGAAGCAAATTTGTCTACAACTTCTTCAGATCAAGAGACATTGACAACTTTTAACCATTATATTCTATGACTGTATCATCTGATACTTTACTGTAAAATTCCAGACTGATGGATGGGGGAGCAGGAAATATTTTTTGGGGAGTTTCCATCTACCTCTTGGAATAATCCCTGCTCCTGACCAATATAACTGAAATAACAATAACTTCTGGAGTTCCTTCAATAATGGATTATCCAAGCATGCTCCAGGTTTCATTGCAGAGAGATGGCAACTTAAGGAGAGCCCACAATTTCTGCAAGCTCTCTTGGCTACAATTTTTCCTTTCCCCAACAAGTAAGTTTATAAAATTGTGAGAGGGTTGGAGAGGGAAAGGGAACTAGACGATAATAGTACTGATAGTTATGGAGGAGCCCACTCAAACTGACTGCAAAATATTCTAAATTAAGATGTTTCATGGCAATGCTACTGTAATACTTAGGTGGAAAAAACTATGTTTTTCTAATATTTTAATATTAGAAGCATTCTAAATATTCTAAAATATTTTTTTAAAGGAAGAAGATTTAAAGAGTTGATAAATGATAATTCCTGACCATTGCAACTTTCTACAGATTAGGTGGCACCTTTCCCCATTTGAACCACGTCATTCTTAATGCTTTAGGGAGAAGAGGTGTTGCTCTTTAGCACTCACCATGGACGATACCTCATTGCAACCTTATCACTGATCAGACATTTGTAGACTTGTGATAAAGTTGGGGTTTTTTTTAAGTTAATTTTAATTTTTGATGATTTCTGTATGAGTCTTTACAATAATTGATTATGAAGTGTGCATATTTTATTGCACCTAACCTAGATTTAAAGTGAAAGTATTTAAACTTTTAACTTTAACAGTTATCTAGTAAAAGTATTTTAACAAATAAAGGTGGGGGAGTTACTTAGGAGAGAGTGCAGAGAAGATTATGTTTGACTTTGAAAAACAAAAGTAATCTATTTTATTTGATCTTTGATGCAATTCAACAGTTTCTGCAACCACCACAGATTTAAAAAAATTCTTCAGCTTAGCAATAACTGGGAGACAGATGCAGCTGCAGGTTTCTGTTTTTAGGCAGGAAATCCCCAAGGCTCCCTCCCACATCTCATGGGTAGGGGTGTGCATGGACCTGTTGGGGTGGTTTGGTCTGAATTCAGACTGAATTTGGACCAAACCGTTGGTATGCGAACCAGTTTCGTCAAACCGATTGGGTGGGCCGGTCGCTTTGAAGATCCAGCTCAAAGCTGTTTGAAGCGGTTCACAATCAAACTGCTTGAAGAGGCCCAGTTCATGGTGTCCAGTTTAACCATGAACTGGTTCTGCACACCTCTACTCATGGGGCCACAGCCCCCCACTGCAGATTAGGCAGTGTGACCAAGCCTTCTTGGTTGCAGCATTATACATATGGAACAATCTCCTCCAAGAAGCTTGACTGGTGTGAGGTTTGATATTTTTCCACTGCCAAGTAAAGGCCTTTCCCCCCATGTATTCAGATATTCCAGCATGTTTTATAGCTAGATTCAGTGTTTTGTGGGTTTGCTGGGTTTTAGTGTTTTTGCTGCTGCTTTTGTGATTTTGTTCTGTAATTTGTGTTTTGTATATGATTTTACTACATTTGTTTTAAATTGTACACTGCCCTTACAGTCTTGTCACGGGAAGTTGACTTATAATCTCCCTTAAATAAGTATATATGCATACACATAGGTCTTCAGTTTGAAGTGTGTATAAAATTCCTCAGTGCCTCTGAAATACCCTCTCATTCATAGGGCTGAACTAGAGTACTTGTTTGTTGCTCTCTTTTGTTGACTAGGACTAAGCTCGATGCTGAGTCACAAGTTAAATGAATCCTAACATATACAAGCCTTGCACTTTAAATATCTTAAGCCACTTAATTATTTTATTTTCTACACAAGGTTCAAATATGTTTCTATATCCCCATGATATTGATACAATTAGGAATGCTTAAAGCACCTGTCTTTTTAGAAGGTTCCAATACTTATGGGAACTGTGGTCTTTTTCTCATCCGTCCAGGCAATGACATTAAACATGTACAATGTGTAGGGTTTTTTGTTCTACATTTGTACTACATGACAGTAAGGGTGGGCAGGTATACAGGTGGGGGGAAGGCTGTTCCAAACTTACCTCCACCCTCACCCAGATGACAGCAAAAATATTGCTGGGAGCACAAACTGTGCTCCCAGATGATTCAAGCTTCAGGAAGCAGCCTTTAGGCTTCCTGTGGCATCTGTTGGGCCACTGTGTGAAACAGAATGCTGGACTAGATTGGCCTTGGGCCTAATCCAGCAGGGCTGTTCTTATGTCCTTTTGCTCTTATGACACATCCTAGCCTCAGAGAATCCCACAATGTACCTAGCACAGTGCGTTGGAGAATTCCGTCAGATGGGCGCTCTAGGCACCCATCCCTGTGTCTCCTCAGGCTGCATGCAATCCAAGGAGACACACAATCCCATCAGCCGGGTTAAGGAAATCTCTCTACCTTTAACCTTAGCTAAGAGCCGGGCTTCAAAGTAAGGTTTGGCTGGGCAGGAGTGCCAGGATCTGCGTGGATCTCGGTGCTCAAAAAATAGTAGCCTAGTCCAGGCTATGCTGCCCTAGCCTGGGCTAGGCTGCTTGTGAAAACAGCCACAGACTGAGTTAGGCACTATAATTCGAATGAAGCAATTGAAAAGGAAAACTAATTTCTGACTAATCAAGTATTTTGAGATATTCAATGAAAAATAATTAGCAAACATAGAGATGATGTAATATTGTTACATTTGAAAGACTAGACACATAAATATAACCTCCCCGCTCTATCTATCTTTTAAAAGTATGTTTTATTTAGTCATTAATGCCCTTTTATGGTCCTTTTTCAATCTATGCAATACCTTTTAATGTCAAGCCATTTAACTGTGACAGCTGGCGAGGAATCAGCCTTGGAGTTTTCTCATTAAAAGTAATGCTATGTTAGTAGCCAAACACTTGAAAATGTGAAATGTTAAAATTTAACGATGTGGAAAAGCTATTCCAGCTTTGTCAGTTTTTAAACTTCTTGGCCAATGTTTGTAGTAACCCCCCCCCCCAAAAAAAAACCAAAAAACCACAGACGTAGCTACAGCCACAAATACATCAACTGTTTCACAGAGGGGGAGTCATTCTTAACATTTTAAGAGACTGAAACATGCCATGTTTAATGTTGATGCTAAATTTTAACAGTAGATATCTTAAAATAGCCAAATGGTAGCCAACTTTCAGAGAAATAGCATAAGTTACACAGCTAAATAAAAGGTGTGTATTTTGCATATACAATAATCATGCACATCTATTGTACCTTATATAAATGCAATAAGATGACAATTGTCCACAGTTTTGCAGTGTATACACATATGTATCTGCTGCAAAACACACACGTATATATATACTACACACACACACACACACACACACACACACACACACACTTCATATCAAAAGTGAAAGCTGTTTAGGAAAGCTGGGCTGCCTGAAGCAGTTTATATTCAGACGTTGACATCTGTAGATATCCTAGCACTGCTTCCTACAACATGTTTTTTTTAAAACTGATATACCAAGTAGTACACATGTATTTCTTGGTGCATAAGTTGTTCTTTTATCTTTAAAACAGATGCAACTAATACCCAAGACAGGATCTCAGAAATGTTATAGGAGGACACTGGTAACACACATAAATGTACACTGTTCATGACTTGTAGACAAAGAGAAGACAACTTTACATTCTATCACAGAATTAAGTCATTTTCATTCCCAAAGTTGGTAGAAATGTTTAAAGCCTTCGACTCTAATTGCATTTAGAATGTAATACTAAGTAAATCACATGATAATTGAAGCAAATTTCATTATTGTCAACATGTCTGGCTATTAAGCTGCATTCATTGTCTCATGGTAGGTTTTTTTAAAAAAAATTTTTTTAAAGGATGACCTCTCAAGTTCTTATAGAGTACAATCTTACATTTTTCTCCTCAGAAGTATCACTAGGTTCCATGGAAATACTCCTGGGTAGGTCTACATAGAATTGCAATGTTCTTTTGTTGCACAGGAGTTCAGTCAAAGAGAAAGCTCAAGGAGTAACTCCTCATTAAATAAGTATTTATTAAATAAATAATTTTATTTAAATAAATAATTATTTAATAAATAACTAATTTAAGTAACTCCTTAAATTTTATTTGGGGGAAGAGTTCAATAAAATGAATTCTTTTGGAAGAGGAGTTCAATAAAATGAGCGGGGAGCTCCTCAAATGCTGCACCATCTACAACCCCACACTAACTGTATTCTCCTAAAGAAATGCCCCCCATTACAATCCCTGTCTGAATTGGAAGCCTCACCATTTATTGATGTGTTTATTTGAAGGCAATATGCTCCTATGTACCAGTGATGGTGCACAAACATGGAAGCTCTTCTCATTATCAGTGAGAAGAGCTTCTGGCAGGCCTGCGAGGAGAGTCGGTTTAGCCCACTCTCCATGCAGACAATCATGCCTGCAGCCCTGGGCAACCGGATTGGCTGCCCTCGCGACTACTGGCTCTGTCATGGAGCCGGTGGGGGATGCGGGGATCAGGGACTGTGTGGCCCCCGGAAGTCCCAGGATACCCCATGCAAGTGTGCAGGGCATTCTAGGGGGACCCCCAAAGACTGGGTGGTTGGCTGCAGTCTCCTGGTCAGGGGTCTACTTGTGTTGACATGCGATGCAGTGGCACACAAGCAAAAAAAATGAGGTTAAGTGAGCGCTCACTCCGTTAACCTCATTTAGGGGGAGTGGGAATAGCAGCAATAGCAACAGCAGAGGAAGAAAACGGATAGTTTAAAACATCTGATGTTGTATGGAAGCACACACTGATGATCAGATTTAGATTACATCTAAATCTGTTTTCCAAACCCAACCCAACTGTCCTACCATTGTTGTGATATATCCACAGAAAAGGTATTGTGAGGCAACTGGAGGCATACTCTAGTTTGCTTCTTGTGCTGTCTTTAATCAATTGGAACAAAGGCAACATACCAGGAAATGGGACACCAACCACTTGAGAGTGCCTTCCTACTACCCAGGCCACAGCCATAGATCACAACTCCTACAATAGGTGAATCTTAAGTGGACCCTAATAAACTGAAATTAATAAACTGAAATGGAATCCAGACAAGATGGGGGTACTGTTGTTCAGTATGAGAGCCAATCGGGATGAGTTTACCAGTTCTGGATGGGGTTGCACTCCCCTTGAAGGAGCAAGTACACAGCTTGGGGGTACTACTGGACCCAGCTCTGCTTTTAGAAGCTCAGGTGGAGGTGGTGGCCAGGGGTGCCTTTGCACGGCTTCGGCTAGTGCGCCAGCTGCATCCCTTTCATGGCAGATCTGGCCACAGTTACCCATGCCTTAGTCATGTCACAGCTGGATTACTGTAATGCATTCTACATGGGGCTGCCCTTGAAGAATATCCAGAGACTCAGCTAGTGCAAAACATGGCAGCTAGGGTTTTATCTGGAGCTGCCTGGTGGGAGCACATTACACCCATCCTGAAAGAGTTGCACTGGCTACCAGTTCGTTTCCGGGTCCAATTCAAGGTGCCGGTTTTGACCTTTAAAGCCCTTAACGGTTTGGGCCTGGTATACTTGAGGGACCGCCTGACCCAAGGCTTGCTGCTCGCTTGACAAGGTCATCTGAGGGGGCTCTGCTCCATGTGCCAACAATGGGGGAGGCTAGGTTGTTGTGCACTCAGGACAGGGCCTTCTCTGTTGCTGCCCCCAGACTCTGGAATGCTCTCCTGGTGGGTATCTGCTCCTCAGTCTCCATCCCAGTTTTTAGATAGCATGTCAAATCATGGCTTTTTACCCAGGCTTTTATATGATTGACTATGCTGCTGCTTCTTGTATTTTGTTCTGTTTTTATTGCTTGTGTTTTAATTCTTTATTTTTTAAAATCAGATTTGTTTTTATATTTTTTGACTCACTGTTTTGGTGTTTCTTTTTTATAATCTTGTTTTTGGGTTTTGTTGTGAGTCACCTTGGTATTTTCTTAATGAAAGGTGGGGTATAAATTTAACAATCAATCAATCAATCCTTCATCTGGAGAAACATTTGGATTTTAGAACAAGCTGTAAAGTGATCTTCAGTGTGCACTTTACACAGATTAGCATCCAGATCCTGAAGACACAGTGGAATTTTGTTTCTAATAATTTTATCCGGACTCTTTCAAGAAAATCAAGAACATTTTATCCTCATGACTATCCTATAAGGGTCAGAGACCACGTCAATTCAAGGCCATGCTTCTGCATTCAGGATCAAACGGCTCAAATAAAAGCTCTGTAGGAGGAAATGAGAGTTAGAAAATAAAACAAACCTGTGGCAAATAATGGGCACAATCCAGATAAAGTTAAGCAACTTTCATTTTGGCATTTTTAATCATCTCCTAAAAGATAAGCATTCTTAAACCCTTTTGCTTTTTATTCTTGAGCTAAATAAATGGAATTTAAAAGTGTTTAAATTCGACTAGATCATGAACAATGTACTCCATGAGCATTAATTCATGTTCTTCTAAGGTGCTTAGACAAATACATGAAGGACAGGTCTATCAAGAGCTACTAATCTTTACAGCTTCCAGGTCCAGGGCCATGATGTCTCTGAATATAAGTGCTGTATTGGAATCAGAAGGGGACAGTTGCTCACCCTCTGCCATAAGTAAGAGGACCACCGCTTCCAAAGGTGACTGTTTGCTCATTTAGCAGGGGTGATTGTTGTGGGTGCACGTGCAGACATGTTGGAGTGCTGCCACCACACCACATCCCATGACAATACCCCTTCCTGTCATGAATGCTTGCTGCCTCATGTGGCTGCCTGTCCCTTTCAACAGACAGGTGGTGCATGGCAGCAGGTGTACAGGTGGGCTGGTGCGTAAGACATAATGCGTTGGCGGGCAGGCCACTGCTGCGGTGGTCACATGATCAGCTAACTCAGGCTAGTACAGTGCTTCAGCCCACTAGGTTGTTAAGTTGCTATCCTGGCTTTGGGTGCCTTGTCCCTGTCCACATGACCAACTAACCCGGTTTAGTCCACCAGTAACCTGGGTTAGTGTTGTCATGTGTTGAAGCTCGCTATCTCTCACAAAATGATACAAAAGGCCATTAATCACATATGTGCACAACTGTACACATAGTGAGAACTTATTTTTAAGTAGCAGAGCAGTGAAATTGACATGTCTTCCCACCCCAACATTTCCAATTTTATAGGAGAGAAAATATTGCAATCTAGACACCTAGCTTGCAAAGTCATCAGCTTCCTTCTTCAGCCAACTCGGGCAAAAGATTATATGTACTTTACATTAGTGCTTGTGCATATACACAAGGATAGTAAAGGAGCTTCTTCAGCAACCAAATCATTCATGCTTTTTATTGCACATGTGGATACAAACATTCAAGGGGCACACATTTTGTCACCAATCAGTACCTTCCAAATAATGCCTGCTTGTCATTAATTAAACCTATTTATTAGGTTTTAATGAAACATTGAAGATACACACCCACACACACTTACCATCATCAACTATCTAAACCAACACACTTTTTATTTATTTATGTGTTTTATGACACGTATCAGTTTAATTTAGCTGGCATAATGGATGCCTTCTGTTCAGAAGGTGATTATCAAAAATTAGGTCGCCACCTGTCCAGATGGAAAGAGGAAAATTCACCATGTTATAAACGACCTTGGGAGAGCAAATATCATGCTAAGCCTCCGACTGATATGAAGCAGAAAAGCTTGTTTAATCTTGGCCCTTTGATTTAGTATCAATGCAATATGAAAAGTTGCAAGTCCAGCCTTGATTGACATGTCCAGTCTATAGGATATGGATATCAATACCTAAATATATTTTACATTATGACTCCACAGCCATCTTATTTATTTATCATTTCTCTGTGTAAACCGCCCTGAGCCATTTTTGGAAGGGCGGTATAGAAATCAAAACGAGGAGGAGGAGGAGGAGGAGGAGGGGAAGAAGAAGTAGTAGTAGTTGCAATTTTCCACACATACCTGACTTTCTCAGGTTTCTGTGGCATAAAATATAGCCAAATGGCATGTAGAAGGTTTGCTGTGCTTCCCTTCAGCCTGGGTTTTAAATATTCTCTGAGAATTATGCTCAGTGGATATTTTCTCTAAGCCTGATCCCTCCCCTAGAATTCTTGAAGGCATTACTTAAGGATAATGTAGGAGGCACATCTTCAGAGCCCAGTTTCCTCCCCACCCTATGAGACTTACAAAAGCCCTCTACCTGGGCTGGGTGCTTCCCAAAGAGCAGAGGCAGCTGGGGTGGCGGGTGTCCTCAGAGCCAGCACCACAGACAGAACTGAAGTTGGAAAAACCTGTGGAAGTCCATCTGCTCTGGCCAGACACTCTCTCCAGGTCTATTCTTCCCACCTCTTCCACACTGTAGCCACTTGTAGCTTAAATCCTCTACACATTGTAGTTTAAATCCTCTTATATTCAGGGTGGGTTTACTGATTTCCAGATTTATTCCCCAATTTCAAAAACTTGACATCACTATATTTCCTCAGAAAACAGGGAGAATTGCAGTTTTAGCTTGCAAACCAGATGAATGATCCCATGCCAAGTACCTGGTAGTCTGTTTAAAGGCCATAGGACCTGTTCTCAGCACTTCAGGAAATAAGAATCAGCTGTACACATTTGTGTGTCATTTCTAGTATTCAAAGCAGATTACAATAACTAATTTTAAGGCTATGTTTGAGCTTTTACAGGTGTCACAAGCTCAAGAGTCCAACTTGGATTCTTTGAACTCAGTTCTATATGCCATTTGTTCTATATGTTCTATATTTGTTCTGTATGCCATTATAATTTTTATAAGAGTGTAGATTATAAACAGTGCCTGAAACTCATTGTCTATTATAAGAACAAATCCTACACTTTTTAATGGGCATCTGTTAAATCTTCACTCTTAATAGAGAATGTTGCCTATGGGAGTTATTGTATATGATAAAACGCTTCTCGTTCTACTTTAATAAAGCAATTGTATTGGTGTCTTTGTTTTCTTGGGGGTGGGGAATGATAGGTTACAAAAACATCCAAATCACGAGGGAGATGTTTCTATAATATGTGTTAATTGGACTTATGCCACCTGGCATGCAGTCCCATGTCCATTGAGAGAAAATGAAGCCATTTTGCACTAATCACCTCACTACTGGCTGAACATAGATCAGTTTATATTAAAGTAAAATGAAGAAGCTAAACTGATAAAAAGGTTTGAAGAGCTAATGGAACTGAGTTGATGTTGCCTCATCAATTGAATTTTAGTATACAAAGCAAGAGGGAAATATAAACATCTAACTAACAGCACTGAAACAAAGCAGGTTTATTAAAAAGTGGTGGATAATCAAAACATTGATTTTTTTTTTTTAAGGATCAATCAGGATTCTGAAACTAAGACAGCAGCATCTAACCTTGTCCTCTGGAATCAATCAGCTGAAACTGATGGCATGACACTCAATCAAAATATTTTAATATCAAAGCCCAAACAACAAAACTGCATCAAAATTTGATCTTATGTTATGACCTGACATCTGTCAGAGGTGAGAATGAAACTGGCACCTAATATTTAACCTTACTGCCAATATCTCAACTGCATCTTGAGTTTTTATTTTTCTAGATGTGAGCATCTGATCGCCAGTGAGGCAAAATACATCACCTTGTTGTCATTGGGCATGAACTATATAGGCTAGCCTGGTCTGTCCTCCTCTGGATTTAGTGTGGTACCCACTTGCTGTCCTGTTTGTCAGTGGAGGAAAGCCATGGGGGAGGATTAAGTTTGTTTTTATCTCCATCTTGATGGGTGATAAAACATCCAGAGCAGTAGTCCATGGGCAAACCTAACATCCATTGCTGTGCGGCACTAGCCCCTGTGATGGTGCACCCATTCTCTGAAGTGTGGGCACTTTTTCAGTCTTGCATAAAGGTGCAAATACTTTTCAGAGCTCACCCATGCTCCAGAAGTGCTCCATTAAAGTAGAAACCATTGTTGAGTGTCGAGCAGCATGTTGCTCTAACATAGCAATTATTGAGTGACAAAAAATATTTGTTCTGTTGTGCAAAAGCACCCACACTTCAGAGAGTGGGCATACCATCACAGTAACTAGCACTGTGTTATGGGTAAGTGTTAGGAGCAGACTACTTCTGTAGGTATTGGCCACTGTGATCTTAGCTGCCTTATCTAGAGTAGCCTCTGGTCACAATGGCAGTGAGTGTGGGAACAGAAGGATCACCACAGCAGCATCATGAGTGAACAACAAAATAGCATTTAAAAGTTACAGTCATGAAGGTATATAAATCACTGGAACATAGGAAGCTGCCATATACCAAGTCGATATACTATATACCATAGGAAGCTGCCATATACCATTGGTTCATCTAGCTGAGTATTGTCTACACAGCCTGACAGTGGCTTCTCCAAGGCTGCAGGCAGGAATCTCTGTCAGCCCTATCTTGGAGATGCCAGGGAGGGAACAAATCAGAAACATCTGTGAAATGTATCCCCTGAAAGTCGATTTTTGCACAAAATCTTTTTTACTAGGCAATATTTAGTTCAGTTCTAGCCACAATCATCACATTCTACTCAATCAGGTATGTTAGATCTGTCAGCATTATTAACACTTTTATCCCTTCATTCAGTAGATTCTGAGGTTCTTCACATGAGCAGTGTGGAGAGCCTAAAGGGGGTTTGCAGGGACAGCGGGTTTGGCCTGCTCTCCTTGCAGATTACCAGGGAGCCCTTCCTGGGTGTCCAGATCGACCGCCCAGATAATTACCGGTTCTGCCATGGAGCCGGTTGAGGGGACAGTGTGTGGGAGCTTCTCAACCCCCAGAAGACCCATAAGGCACTGTGTGAGTGTGCAGTGCCATTGGAGGAGCCTCCTGATGCCAAGATGTTTGTTGTAGCCTTCCAGTCAGGAGGCTACTCATGAGTCGGTGCAGCACAGAGCCGTGCTGCAATGACACATGATCACGGAACCTGCTTTTCAGGTGCTCTTGCACCCGAAACCCATGTTTAGTGGTGGGCTACATAAGCGGGCTTGCCGCTGATCCACCACCGGGAGCGCTCCCGTTGCTACTCACAAGCAGCAGAAATCAGGCTGGGCTCCCTTAGCTCGGTTTCTGCTACTCGTGGGAATTGCCTCATTGTTGGAGATGCAGCTCCTGATGGCAGTGACTTTTAGCACCAGCAATCCTATTGGCCACTAGAGGCATTAGGGGTTGTAATAGCCAGTAAGGGCATTCCCCCTCTGACCACGCTTTCTCTACTCTGATTCCCCATTGTTAGACTGATAGGTTTCATTCTCTCACCTGGAGAGAGTTCCTTCTTCTCTCTTCCCCAGTTCCTGTATGTACCTAGCAAGCAGACATGTAGGTCTTAATCTATCTCCATGATGGATTAACTAAATAAACTACTTTATTTGGAACTTTGTATCAATGCTCCCTTACCTGTGCACTTCCGCTGTAGCTGGGGCAGATAAAGAAATCTCTCCCCCCCCCCACCCCGCCTGAACTCCCCAAAAGTCATTTCTGGGCTAAAGGTGTTTAGTATAATTAGTGCAACATTAAATCCAAAACCAAGCAAAAAAACACTTTCTCCATATTTAGGCCAGAATAAAAAAAAAATAATGCAGCTGGTGTTCCATGGGGTTGGGATAGCATCTTTCCCACTTTGAACCACATTTGAAACTGAACAAAATTCCTGCTAAATGGGAAATGTTAATGTTGTGGCTCTCTTATAATAAGAAGACAGAGAGCAACAATCTCTATGCTGAGCAGCACAGTGGCTGTTGCTAGTGTATCCTGTTATTTTTAGATTGTGAGCCAATTTTTTCCAAAGGGAACCAATTTTTTCATAAATATTACTATGTAAATCACTTTGAAAACCTTTTTTGTTGAATGATGGTATATAAACATTTTTAAAATAAATAATAACAATAAAAAGTAAATAATAAGAAGAAGAACAACAACTTGGAAGAGAAAGAACATTACAATTACTTGGGCATTCTTCAGGCTGATAACATCAAACACACTGAAGTTAAAAGAAAAATTGTAAGTGAATACATCAGGAGAGTTAGAAAAATTCTAAAGTCCAAACTCAATGGTGGGAACACCATACAAGCCATAAACATCTGGGCTATACCTATTATCAGATACACTGCCGGAATAATAGACTGGACACAGGCAGAGCTAGATAAGCTAGATCGTAAGACCAGGAAAATAATGACCATCAATCATGCTCTGCACCCCGCAGTGATGTAGATAGGCTATACCTCCCTCACAGCTCAGGTGGAAGAGGAATGCTGCAAGTCCATCAAACAGTGGAGGAGGAGAAAAGAGGAAGAATATATAAAGGACAGTGAAGAAGATGCACTTCAGATGGTCAATAACACGAAACTATTCAACACCAATGAAAGAAAGCAGGCCTACAAGAAAGAACAAGTCAAGAAGCAAGCAGAAAAATGGGAAAACAAGCCACTGCATGGTCAATATTTGCACAATATAAGTGGAAAATCAAACATCACCAAGACCTGCCAGTGGCTCAAGACAGGCAACTTGAAGAAAGAAACAGAGGGTTTAATACTGGTTGCACAAGAACAGGCACTAAGAACAAATGCAATAAGAGCAAAAGTCGAAAAGCCAACAACAAATAGCAAGCGCCGCCTTTGTAAAGAAGCAGATGAAACAGTGGACCACCTAATCAGCTGTTATCAAAAGATCGCACAGACTGACTACAAACAAAGGCATGACAAGGTAGCAGTGATGATACACTGGACCATCTGCAAGAAATACAAGCTACCTGCAGCCAAAAATTGGTGGGACCACAAAATTGAAAAAGTTGTAGAAAATGAAGATGCAAAAATATTATGGGACTTTCGACTACAAACAGACAAACATATGCTACACAATACATCAGATATAACTGTAGTCGTAAAGAAAGAAAAACAAGTCAAAATAATCGACATAGCAATACCAGGTGACAGCAGAAAAGAAGAAAAAGAAACAGAAAAAAATAACAAAATACAAAGATCTACAAATCAAAATTGAAAGGCTGTAGCAGAAGACCAAAATAATCCCAGTAGAAACTGGTTCCCTAGGTGCAATTCCAAAACATCTTGAAGAGCACCTCATCACCACAGGAGCCATAGAAATCACCATCAGCCAACTACAAAAAACAACTTTACCGGGAACAGCCTACGTTTTGCGGCGATACCTAATAGCAACAATATTGATAACAAAATTCTGTCATCCCAGGTTCTTGGGAAGGACTCAATGTCTGGATAAAACAAACCAGTCGATAACACCTGTTTGACTGTGCAAACAAGAAATACTACTGCTACTACTACTAATAATAATAATAAGATAAGATAAGATAAGATAAAATTTAAAATAGCATCACTTTGCAATATGGCAATTGGTGTGATATAGATTCTACTGGGTGGTCCCAGATTCACTAGGAAAAACCTATAGGCTATGTTCAAACATAATGGGAAACCAGAGGTCCCTTCATGTCTGCTTCCCAAACCCGTACGTACGAACCCAGGCAATTACGGTTAAACAAAAAAAAATGGACCTGCGGTTTTGCTCCCCTAAGTCCATTTGTCACTTTCTGTTTGTAGTATGTTCTGCCACCGTAAACTGTATTTTGGCAGTGCCAGAGGTACGTCTGGACCCAGGAGAACAGTTTGCCTTCATCACAAACCAGAGCTGAGGGAGGAAGCTGACTGTAGAGAGCTTTCAGAACATTCTGTCTGGAAAGCAGGTGGATACGGGGGTGGGGGGTGGGGAGATATGAAAAATTGCAGGTCCATTGGATCCACGGTTCTGCATTACATTATGACCCAGCCCAATGCTTCCTTGGATCTAGGTCATAGTACTGACTGGGTCTTACAATAGCTTTTAGACAGACAGACAGACAGACAGATAGATAGATAGATAGATAGGTAGGTAGGTAGATAGATAGACAGATAGACAGACAGACTAGCAGCAGCCACCTTACTTTTTCTCATTTATTAATCCTGATGGGCAGCAATAATAAAAGGTAATTTACTTGAGGCTTTCCCCCCGTTTAAGTTGTTGGTACTGAGTATGGTTGTGACTTACTATCTATCAGTCTTAGAACCTTCTATCTGAAAGGATAGGCTCATTATATTGAGTTACTGGTACGTATGATGGCTATAATGAAATCACTGATTAAAAAGTCACCTTTAATTTTGACTCTTGCTGCAGCACATTATGTTTTCCATTCTAGCTATGTGACTGAAATAACAAATGCCTGCTGACTTTCGAAATACAAGTCCTAGCAGTGAACTGGGTTAGCTTTATTGAATGTAATGGCAGCAGAGACATCTCTAATAATGCAAAGCATCCTGCATTAGTTTTTACACTAAATACATCATTAAGGTTATGTTTGGAAGAAAGCAAAATTCCCCTCTGAGACTATTTTGAGAAAAGCAAAAATTCAACCCATAATTGCAGTTCTTGCAATTTTCATTCTCCTCGTTTCTTTGGCAGGGGACTGTGGATGTCATTGAGAAGCACATCTGAAGCACAGCCTTACAAATATGAACTTGGAAAAACTTACAGCAACAACACTACTTTGATACTATGTTCATATCAAAGACCTTCTTGGTGCCATGATTGCAAGGAAGAGTACTCTATGTTGTCTATACAGACAAATTTATATAGCACAATTTACATTCAAACACTCCAACATACCACACACACACACTTGCTCTTGTGTTTTCTCCCATAGTGCAAACTATGTTCATTTGGGATGTCAATAGTCAATATTCACTTATTTTCAAAGTTTAGGCTGAAAGAGATGTCCATATCATATACTGCCAGGAGTGGCATGGTTGCTACTGTCCTGTTCTGTGCATGTTAGAATGCCACTTACATCTGCCAGCTTTTACCCAAAAGTGGGTAATGGATTCAGATAATGCAAGTGATACCATCATTAGATGATGGGATATTGCTAGCGGTGTTCACCCACATTCCAAGAACACAGGCTGCCAGGGCACTGTGGCTGCTGAGGGACACTGCCACAGTCCCACCATTGATCTCTGCCCCACTCCTGCTGCCCATGCTGCCACTCCTCCCGCTTGGCAGCTAGCTTGTGGGCCAGCTGGAAGCTGGAATGGTCCCAGTTCCTTCCTGCTTCTAACCTGCCTAGCAGGCGGCTGTGAATAGAGGGTGCATGTGCAGGAGAAGCAGTGGAGGCAAATGGCAGAGCCACAGTGGTGAACAGTAGGAGTGATGGCATTAGAAGCAGCAGCAAGGCATCACCTATAGTGAGCAGGGAAGTGTGCGCTGCCATGGGGTCCAAGGTCCATGTGAACCTTGCGACACCAATGTTAGATGAAGCGTACTCACAATCATGGTACAGTGGGAACATTGCCACGTCATGAAGCATGACATACTGTAGAAGCCTGTACAAGGCCATGAGTCTCATGGCTGAATTTGATGGTTACAACATGGTATGGTTTTTAGGAAGATTGTTGTCTCTCTCTCTCTCTCTCTCTCTCTCTCTCTCTCTCTCACACACACACACACACACGATTTTTACCATGAAACAAAGGCACAATCCACAGATAAGTGCTCTACAACAGGGATGGTCATCTTGGCCCTAGCATATAAAACCCAAATGATTTTTATAATTTATAATTATAATTTTTTAAAATTATATGAATGTATTCATTTCTAATAAGACTTGTGTTGGCCATGAAAAGAGACAGACACCAGGAAGTTTTTAACACAGGGCTTTTAGCTTGTATCTCCTCTACAATGGAGGTGTGCATTCACATATTGGCCAAATTTACCCCAAAGTCCCAGCGAGCTATCGGGGAGCACTTCACACACAATTCAGGTTTTTCATTGTGCGTTAGAGTGTAGCCTGATTTATATCCAGTGTTTAAAAATCTACTTTTTGTGTCTTTGTGGGGGGGGCAACTTCAAACTCAGAGTAAAGCCTTGCAGTAAACCTGTGGTAAAGCCTGCTGTCTTGGAAAACTGATCGTGAGACTCGCCTCATTGTCTAAGTTCATGTTTGTCACAGTCTATATTATCATATCAAGTGATGTTTGAAAAGAACTGAGAAGTATTTCAGTTTCAGTAAACTTGAATATAAAATGAAATATATTTTAGTCATAATTAATATAGTAAAACACAACACTTAGGGGCTGAAAACCAAAAAGTACTTTGGGAGTACTTCTGGATCAATGTCTCTCCTTGGTTTCCCAGGTTGAGGCGGTGGCCACGGGTGCTTTCTATCAGCTCCGGTTGATACACCAGCTGCGCCCGTTTCTTGAGATCAATGACCTCAAAACAGAGGTACATTTGTTGGCAACCTCCAGACTGGATTTCTGTAATGCGCTCTATGTGGGGCTGCCTTTGTACATAGTCCGGAAACTTCAGTTGGTTCAGAATGCAGCAGCCAGGTTGGTCTCTGGGTCATCTCGGAGAGACTACATTACTCCTTTGTTGATGGAGTTACACTGGATGCCAATAGGTTTCTGGGCAAAATACAAAGTGTTAGTTATAACTTATAAAGCCCTAAACGGCTTAGGCCCTGGGTATCTAAGAGAGCATCTTCTTCGCTATGAGCCCCACCGGCCATTGAGGTCACTTGAGGAGGTCCGTCTCCAGTTGCCACCAACTCATTTGGTGGCTACACAGAGACGGGCCTTCTCAGCTGCTGCCCTGAGATTGTGGAATGTGCTCCCTGCTGGGATACGATCCTCCCCATCTCTCGCAATTTTCAGAAAACACCTGAAAACACACCTCTTCAACCAGGCCTTTTCAGCTTTTTAAAACTTGTTTTTAAATATTTCTGAATATTTAATTGTTGTTTTATGATGTTTTTAATTGTTAATTATTGTTTTATGTTTTATAATTTTTTTTAATGATTAATTGATTTTAATGGTGTTTTAATGTAAACCACCCTGAGCCTTTTGGAAGGGCGGTATAAAAGTTTTAATACTAAATAAATAAATAATAAATAAAATGGCGATTTCAACAGATGCAGATAAGATAAAAAATTGACATAATGTGGCTGCTTCAGATGTCACATCATGCTTCCACATGACAGATGTTAAATCATGCTTCCAAATGACATCCCTACACGTTGGGAATGTAGAGGAAGAATGGCAGTTCTGTCTCCCAACAACAAAGCAAAACCATTTTGCTGAGAAAGCAGCAAAGCAAGAGGTCTTGAGACAGTTCTTTAGTATTGAAGAACTTCAAGGATTTATTGAAAGAAAAGGTTTCAAACAAATGTGAAAAAGCTTGCAGCTTATTTCAGCTGCAGCTCATGGCTGAAGAGAGAGAACAAAACAAAGAAACAGCCATCTCTGGAGAGACAAAATGGAGACTAAACCTGGACGAACAAAGAGGAGAGTAGAACACTTTTAACCATGACCCTAACCCCGCCAGTGGTCACTATAAGACATTGCAGCTGAGAGCTTATGCTGCCAGGGTCCTAGCTCCAACAGGGAATGTACACTCCCCTATTTGCATGAACCTCAGCAACGATCTACTTCCAACTGAGGTTTAAAGCAAATGAAGATCATGCATTAAATCTGTGAACTGATCAATCAATCTTGGTATATTTTAATGAACTTAAAAAAAAAATAAACCAAGATCGAAAACCCACTTAAACCTTGTGCTCAGGTCATGATTTATTTAAAAGAAGCTGTTTAGAATAAAACAGGATTGGACATTTGGACATCATGGCCAATCTTGTTTTTCTTCAACTTGGAAGAAGAATTCATGAAAATAATACTTTCATTTTTCAGTCCATTAGGCTACAATTTTCATTCACACATTTCTTGGAAAAAAGAAAACAAACAGTAGCAATTGAACAGATACATGCACAATGCTGTACAATAACACTTTGCAGATGTAAAACAACTACTAGTGTAGATAGATACTTAAAATATCTGGGGCCTGGGCCAACAGGCTGGCTCAGACTCATAGCCCTCCCATTTTGATAATTAAATGTGTTCATCTCTCTACAGGAATCTGGTGCTCTCTTCCTGTTTAAGTCATTAATCATCAGTGCACCCAATGTCAGGTGGTGCAGAGGATCAGGACACTAACGAACTGAACCAGGGAATGTGCTTTGTAGCCCAATGTTGTCAATGCACCTGCTTACAAGTGTAGACTGTTCAGCTACTGTAGGATTGTATTTGTAATGAATACTACTGAATATCCAGTTTTTAAAAAACCACAACATTTGTATGGATGGAAGCACCATGATAATAAAAGAGACTGAAAATGATGTTTTGGGTCAATAGAAGGTACAAATAACAGTTAAAAATTATACTAGGGATGGACAAGCTTCAAAATAAAAGGTTAACACAATGCAGACTTTTTTGTTTATCTGGAAGTTGATGGAAAGAAATATAGAGAACATGGTAAAATGTATTTCACCTCCAGGTAATTAGGGTGAAATGTATTATCTACAAATTTATTCAGATCCACTCAAAATAGCTGCTTGAGTATATGCCAGTTTTTCATTAGCATCCCATAACCCCTATAATTTTTTGCCTATTCACAGCCAATGGCCATGTTTAGCTATGGTTTGACATCATGTCTGAACCCACTGCTTAGCCACAAACTGTAGCTTTTTTGAAATAAACAAACTAGTATCTGAATCCATGATTTGAAGTTGATTTGCAAACCACAGTCCATGCTGTCATTTCATGTTATATTTTTTAAATAAATAAATAAATATCTGAACTTGCACAAGGTAGGCACCACTGCCCAAGTGTCCTTAACCATGTGATGGCCAACACAGGATCTGGTAGAGTGCTTTGTGATGGAATAACTGCCTTGCAAGCTGCATATAGAGAGAGATGAGAAAATATAGAATTTTGCAACTTGTTTATAGTTAGGGAGGAAAGGGTAATTGGCATGAATCTATCTTTTTATTTATATATGCAGATCACAAAGCAGCTGCTTCATACATGTTCTCTAGAGCAGCCAGTGGGTTTTCCTTACTGGAGAGCAAGCTATTGGCTAGGAAGGGGAGGAACTCAACGTTGCTGCAAGTCTCTCCTTCTGAGGACTAAATGGATCATGAGGACTGGAGCTGATGCCACCATTAGTGGCATCCACGTGCCATGCAAATTTATGTGCCATACGTAACCCAGGGCTTGGGACAGGTGTACACAACTCAGTTGCCCATGTGGGTTGAAACCAACCAAGACTTGGTGTGCAGGGGCTGAGGTTAATCTTCAGCACATTAATTACATTAAAATTCATTATTTAAAATATTAAAGCAAGTTAGGGGACAGAGTGTTAGAGTCAGAGGGAATATGGGGTAAGAGATGGTACCAGTACACTCTGGCCCAGGGCAGGGAACATCTGGTCTCAAGCAGCCAACACTGCTACACGTCAGCAGGACAGACCAAGAGCTCTTCATGGCTTCTGCTGCTTTGTTGTGGGTCATCAAATAGGGATGTGCAAAAACCGGTTTGCCCTGTTCGGTTCGAATTCGAACCAGGTTCGAACAGGAGGGGGAAGTTCGGTTTTGGTTTTGCCAAGAGTCTTTAAGATTTTTCTCCATAGGGAAGAATTGAGGTTTCAGCAGCCCCATAACTGCACTTGGGGGGTGCTGCGGTGGCCCAGAGTCAGTGGTGATGCAGTGCACAGAGGGTGCCAATCACCCCCATGGGTTGCTAACTCATGGGGTACTGGGTTTTGTTGTTTCTGGGGTGTTCTGAGTGTAGATTCTCTGATAGCATATGAGATTTTCAATGACAAACCATTAATCCACTCTCATTTGCTAACCTTAAAGACACGTAAACCTTTGCCCAATTCCTTTCAAATAATTCTGGTGGCTTCTTTGCCTCCCTTGGGCACTACCACCCACCACACTCTGCTCTAGGCCACCCCTTTGCCCCCGACATGAAGCTATACATTTGCTGACACCTCCATGCTTCTTTATGGAGAAAAACCTGAAAGACATGTAAACTTCAAAAATCACTTAAAAATTAGCCTTTTCCAATTCCTTTCAAATAATTCTGATAGCTTCCTTGACCCCCTTTGGAACTACCACCCAGCACACTCTGCTCTAGGCCATTCCTTTCCCCCTGACGTGAAGCTATACATTTGCAGCAATCCTCATTATTCCCTATGAGGAATTACAAATAATTTAAAAATTCACCAATAATCGGAGTGTCTGATTGCCTTGAAGCAGGGGCGTAACGAGGCTGGAGTGGGCCCAGAGACACAATTTTAAAATGGGCCCCTCACTGATACACACACACTCACTTCACATGTGACTTGCCTCTGGGGTGGCCCTCGAGTCGTGGGGGCCCCCAGGCAGCCGCCTCCCCTTGCCTAATGGTAGTTACGCCCCTGCCTTGAAGTTTTGTGAGTGGTAGGCACCCCTGGGTGCCTACCACCCACCCCACCTTTGTACCCCTAGGTGCTCCACAATAGGGGATAATGGACTGGTTCAGGTCCCATTATACCCTATGAGAAAAATAATTAAAAATATTTCAAATATTCATAAAACATTGTAGGGGTGTCCAATTGCTTCAGGATTTGGGTGGTTGTTGGCACGCATGGGTGCTCCACAATAGGGAATAATGGGCTGGTTCAAGTTCCATTATACCCTATGAGAACAAAATGAAAATAAATTTCAAAAATGCATTAAAAATCATACGAGTGTCCGATTGCTTTGAGGTTTGAGTGGTAAGTACCTATGGGTGCCAGATACTACCCCACCCACTTTTGGAGGTTCAAACCAGTTCTAACTGGTTCTAACCAGTTCAAATCGAACCACCCCCAGTTTGGTTTGAATTTGAACGTGCAGCTCCAACTGGTTTGGTTCAAATTCGAACCACTGAACTGACCTGGTTCAAATTTGAACCGGCTCGAATTCAAACCAGTTTGCACATACCTATCATCAAAAGAGTCTCTGTGGGCTGGATCCAGTCCCTGGGTCTTATGTTGTACAGGCCTGGTTTAGAACAAGTCTAAACTCATAGACTTTTATAAACCACATTTCAGTCCACTGTTCTTCTTTCAGAGGCGGCAGCACCATGGAAACAGAAGCTTCCTCTCCAGATGTGTTGTATCCTATCCATAATATTTTTTATTTAGTTGTCTGGATGACTGTCCCAGTGGGGATCCTATAGAAAGTGTGGGAGGAAAGTCAGAAAGGAAAAGGGAGGAGAAGAAGAAAATGGAGTTATCACTGAATATACCTTTCATTAAAACTACAGATGATTTCTTTGTGTGTATGAGGAAAACAGCTATTAAAAAGATGCCACGGCACTAGTGAAATAAGAGTGAACTTATGCAGATGATAAATAAATAAATAAATAAATAAATAAATAAATGCTGGAAAACAGCTTTGAATCCTAGTTTGCTTGTGGCATTAAGGTCACCTTTGGACCTAATGCTAAACCAGAGGCAACCGTGCCAGAGGTTGAAAATGTTTCCTGTCCGAATGCATGAACTTGTGTTTTTGTCACTGAATCATGAGTTGGTTTTAGCTACCAAACCTGAATTTGTACCTGAGGTTGCAATTCAGTTTCGCTGCTGAAACCTCAAAATGGTATTGTGTTGTCTGAAGCCTGCCACCATGTTCTCCGGTTTGTACAAGCTGTACAAACTGGAGTTCAGGGTAGGAAGCTCCTCCCTTGCTCCTATCTGATTGGCTGCCACAGCTTTCCTTCATTCACTGAAGGAAGCCTGCGTAGCCAGTGCTTCCCTGTAGTGATATTAAGGCTTTAGGGGAGGACTAGAACAGACTTAGAGCAACTGTTGGGAGGTGACCTTTTCCTAAAAAGGGGGAAATCTCAGGAAAATCAAAATGTAAGGACGAATCCAGAGGAGAGAGGGGATCTACACACACAGCTATCAGCAGAAGAAGAGAAAGCTTCATTTTGTTTGTCCCAAGAGTGCCATGAGAAAGCAGCGGGCTGAGAAGCTGCTGGGGAATTGGGAGGCTGGAAGCAGCAGGAAGGCTCCTGCCAGTGATCAGTAGAAGAATAGGAACCAATTCAGTTAGAGGTGTGAGGGAAGTTATTTTCCTTTATTGTATTGCTTGCATCTGAGTTACCTGGTTAGTGAAACTCTCTTTCTTACAATCTGCTTTATGAAGAGAAAATTGTTCTTATTACATACTCTTGTTTTTCTTTTGATGTAATAATAAATCCTTGTTGGTGAAGTGTTCTACTCTTCATTTTGGGTCTGCTTGAGTCACACACCTCTGGGGGCTGAGGAATGCTCAGCCCTTCTAGGGAGGATATTGCCACTTTACATCCCAGAAATCTTATATGGAGAGTGGATTTCCCCACATCAAAATAAAGTGGATAATGGGAGCCTATCATAAATCCTTTACAGACAAGGACCTCCAGTGAACTCCCTCCTCTGGCTCTCCTAGGAGCTATGACACTTCCCCTTTGCAGTCTCCCAGACTGCAGATTTGGCTTGTCTGGGACTGCGTGGGGGAAATGGAGGCAAACTGAGAAGCTCTCCTAACGATCAGCGAAGAGAGCTGCCAGGGCTAACTGCGAGGAAGGAGGGTTTACATTCCCTTCCCTGCAGATGAACAGAGGGGGTTCCCTGCACAGGCAGATCATTCATTCATTCATTCATTCATTCATTCGATTTCTATACTGCCCTTCCAAAAATGGCTCAGGGTGGTTTACACAGAGAAATAACAAATAAATAAGATGGATCCCTGTCCCCAACAGGCTCACAATCTAAAAAGAAACATAAGATAGACACCAGCAACAGCCACTGGAAGTACTGTGCTAGGAGTGGATAGGGCCAGTAACTCTGCCCCTGCTAAATAAAGAGAACCACCACATTAAAAGGTGCCTCTTTGCCAAGTTGGCAGGCGATGCAGACAAGAGGTGGCTCTCCTGCTGCCCACCCACACCTCACCCAGCAGCTTTGGTGACTGGTCAAAGGGAAACACTGCCATGCGACACACACACACACACACACCGAGCCCCAGTAATGCAACATGCAAGTTAGCAGTGCATTCCTGAGGTCCCCCCTCCCTGAGTGTGTCCACCATGACTGCAAGCAGCTGCAGCAGACACATGATTTAGAAAACGGAATTAGTCGAGCATTCACTCCACTTACATCATTTAAGGGGGAGGGCATTTAGGTGGGCTTGCCACCAGGAGCCACACAGCTCCCATTGCTGCACATGACCAGCCGAAACTGGGATGTGCTCCATTAGTCCGGTTCTGGCTGGCTGTGATAATCACATCTGAAGGTCCATTGGACCTTGGATTGCCATTTTGTCATAAGGCAGCTATAGGGAAACTCAAACCATAGTGTGGGTTCTTTACTGTGGTTAGCACAAACCATGGTTTCATGTGTTTAAACCTATTGAGCCTTTTCTCATGAGCAGTGAGAAAGGACAAGAGAGTTAGCCCTAAAGAGCTTACCTCCTCACAGACGAATGGTAGGCTTCTATTCAGCAGGCAGACTGCCCGCCTAGATAACTACCGGTTGCTGCCGGTAGCTCCGAGGACTGGGTGGCGCAACTCCCCACATTGCCCTGCCCCCTGGAACTCCAATAATGCACCACCTGAGTTTGCAGTGCATTATGGGAACCCCCCTCCCTGAGATCACCTCTGTTTGTCAGCCGTGGCTGATGATCAGAAAAATGGGGTTAGAAGAGTGCTTGCTCTTGTTTTGGAGAATGGCTCTGTAGGCGGGTTTGCCGCCACAGTGCCGCTGGTATTGGGCCCAATCCTAGTGGTACACATGTGCATGCAAAATGAGGCTAGGCTTCCTTTGTCTGGTTTTGCAAGCTCGTGTGAATAGCTTCATTATCATTATCTATTACCATCCCAGTACCCAGGGAGATTCTTCTTGCATTAACTTAACAATATGGCCAGGAGTTATAGAAAAGGGCTTATTGAATTTCTTATATTTTCACTGCATTTTTAAAGCCCCACAGAAGCTTTGTATACCAATATACATCAGAACAAAAAAAAAATTCCACAGCTTGTTGACAGTTGCACTCCATACAGAACCGATAACATATACTGTAATTGTAACCTATTAGGTTTAAGAAGAATAAACACAACTTTTACAGTATACAATCCAGCATCCTTGCCATTTTATGCTGTAATTTGCAATATGCTATTTTTCTCAGATTTTAAAAGCAACAGAGTTTGTAGTATTCCAAATGTGCTTTTTTAAAATTGGCATGTAAGCACATCTTGAGCGACATGCACAATCAGCAGCCCATTATGTAATTCTGTTTTACAGAAATTGCTCTTTACAGCAAATGTCTCTGTAATTGGTGGTGGTTCAATTAAAAAATGTTAATAAATGTGGTTGTCAGTGTAGCCACATTCCCCCCACCCAATTTTGGGAATATCCCAGCACCCATTTGCAGTCACTCTCTAGATTCATTTGCTCTCTCTTCCTCGATCAATGGAAGTGCAAGGAAGAAATATAGAACCAGTTATCTTTAGAGACGAGAGCACAGGATATAGTATCTCTGTGGATAGTGTGTGTGTGTGTTTGTGTTTGTGTGTGTGTGTGTTTAAAATGAAAAGTTTAGAAAGAAAAAGTATTGTGAAAAGTCATAATATTAAGATAGATTGGAGAACAGAAGTGTGATATTTCATTTTACAGTGTGAAACAGCAACACAAAGATCCATGAGGTGTGTGTCAGTGTCATAGATTCACTTCTTGATTGACTAATATCCATGGATACTAGTGAAGAGGAAGAAGTCCTTCACTCATTTGTCATAAACTTCATCAGAAGCTGTGAACCTGTTTATGTTCTAAGCCAGCAAACCCACCAGGACTGACAAGTATCCAATGGATGCATGCCAAAAGAACTCTGGGTACTTTGGAATGTGAACAGGATTTTTATAAAGTTTGTGTGTTCTGTGAGTAGGACTAAGCAGGTAAAATCCACATCTGATTATATAAGGATTATCTGAGTAGAGATAAAAATAGTTACTTTACGAATGAAATAATAACAACAATAACTACATTATAACTGTGTATAACTTGTTTACACAGTCAGACAGGTGTTATTGACTGGTTTGTTTTATCCAGACATCGAGTCCTTCCCAAGGACCTGGGATGGCTGAATTTTATCATCAATCCTGTTGGTTATTATAGATATCGTCGCAAAATATAAGCTGTTCCCAGTAAAGTTGCTTTTTGTAATTGGCTGATGATGATGATGATGATTAGCATTTATATACCACCTAGTATAAAAATCTCTAGGTGGTGTACAGAATTAAAAACATGAAACATAACACATTTAAAATTCATTAAACGATAAAATCATAATAGATAAAAACACATTAATAACACATTAAAATTTTTAAAATTGAGTCTCAGTTGAAGGCCTGGGAAAACAGGTATGTCTTCAGGATCTTCCTAAAAACAAACAGAGAAGGAGATGCTCTTATTTCAGCAGGGAGCGTTTTCCAAAACCCCGGGGCAGCTACAGAAAAGGCCCAGGCCTGAGTCGCCACCAAACGTCTTTGCGGAAACTTTAATCGGATCTCTCCCAACGATCTTAATAGGTGACAGAGTTCATGAGAGAGAAAGCGCTCTCTTAAATACCATGGACCTAAGCCGTTAAGGGCTTTATAGGTAATAACTAGCACTTTGTGAGGCTCTTCTCACAATTAGTGAGAAGAGCCTCTAGGGGGTTTGTGGGGAGAGCGGGCTTAGCCCCCTCTTCTCACAGATGAGCAGCAGTCTGTTCTGGGCAGCTGCAGTGGCTGCCCACACAACTGCCAGCTCTGTCACGGAGCCGGCCGGGGCTGGGGAGTTTGGGGGCCGCGCAGCCCCCAGAAGCTCCAGCATGCCCTGCGCAAGCATGCAGGACATGCTGGAGAGATCCCCGAGCCTGCTTTTCAGCCTCCCAGTCAGGGGTCTACTCATGAGTAGCCATGGCGCAGAGCCGCGCTGTGACTACTCACGATTTTAAAAACCGGGTTTGCGGAGCACTAGCTCCGCAAACCTGGTTTAAGGGGCAGGCTACCTAAGCGGGCTAGATGCTTGTAAGCCATCGGGCTCACTTGCGAGCCCGGTGGTTTACATGAGCAGCAAAAATCGGGCTAGGCTCTCCTAGCTCGATTTTTGCTGCTCGTGAGAATAACCTCCTTATTTTGTTTGGAAAAATATCGGCAGCCAGTGCCGTTAGAATTGGTGTTATATGGTCCCTTCAGGTAAACCCAGAGACCAGTCTGGCTGCCGCATTCTGTACCAATTGTAGTTTCCAAACTATGTATAAAGGCAGCCCCACAGAGAGTGCATTACAGTAGTCAAGCCTGGAGGTTACCAGCATGTGTACCACCGTTTTAAGGTCACTAGACTCCAAGAATGGATGTATCTGGCGTTATCAGCTGAACCTGATAAAAAGCACTCCTGGCCACAGCCTCAACCTGAGAGATCAAGGAGAGTTTGGGATCCAGGAGCTCTCCCAGACTACAAACCTGATCTTTTAGGGGGAGTGTAACCCCATCCAGAACAGACAGATCTAAACCATCTCTCAGATCCCAACCTCTTGCAGACAGTACCTCTGGGAGCATTCCTCTGAATATTACAGAAGAGACTATGAGGCTGTTCTCATGCACAGGCAAAACTGGGCTAACAAAGCCAAGCCCAGTATTGCCCATGCATGAGAACTGCTGGGACAGCGCTCAATCCCAGTGGCACCTTGGTGGCCAACATGCCATACCAGCCATCCTCTTAACAGGGTTAAGAGAACTAGCACTCTCTTAGCCCCATTTTTTGGATTATCTGCCAGCCCTGGCTGCTTGCAGCTGGTCCAGGGAGACTGCGGGCTCTCAGAAGGCACTGGGGGAATCCCCATAATGCACAGCACACTTGCATGGTGTATTATAGGAGTTCTGGGGGCTGGGATGAAGCATCCCAGCCACCGACCCTCCACATTGCCAGCAGCTGTCGGCAATTGTGTGGACGGGCGATCTCAATGGGTCCCCCAAGCCCATTTTTCAGAAGTCATGAGATGACTTCAAGATGTTCAAAGTTCCATTGTTGAATGTTGTATGAAACCAGTACGGGGCAGGGAGGGTGGGTGGGGGAAATGCAGAGCTGAATCTACCTTCCCCCCAGACAATCAAGGCTTCATCCAAGCTGTGTGGCTTGCGCACCCACACTATGAGCACTACCAGGAGCCACGCAGCATTCTGGAGGCCGGAAAAATGTGTGCCGACCTTCAGATATTCCTCAATGCACTGTACGATGAGTATGGTGCACTGAGGGATTCCCCCTCAAACCAGACGCTCTAGGTGCCCAGCTCTGTTTGTGCTCGGGCTGCATGTAACCTAAGCATACACACAATCCCGGACCTGTGGTAAAGGGTGCGTTTGTAAAAGCCTGGAGTTAATTCTGGGGCTAGCTGGGCAGGCTGCCCTAACCTGGGTAGTGTTACGCATGTGAACAGCCTCACACAGTTTCACCAAAATACAATATTCTGGAGCAGACAAATTTGTAAGTACTAGCTTAGTTCCACATCAGCACTCTTGTGCTTTCAAAAAGGTAAGAGCCATGAAAGGCTTATTTGCTGTTAGTGAAAGTGAGGCAAACTTTTTATTTCTGCCCATGGTCAGGAGTTGATCCTATCCATCCCCAGCACAGTATGCCACCAGTGACTGTTGCTCGTGTCTGTCTTACGTTTCTTTTTAGATTCTGAGCCTTTGGGGATTCACCTTAAGGAATCCACCATATATGTTTATTATTTCTCTATATAAACTTCTTTGGAAACTTTTGTTGAAAAGTAGTATATAAATATTTGTTGTTGTAGTATGGAAGGGCAAAAAAGTGCTGAGCAATGTAAAATCCAGGTGCAAGACATAGACATCTTTTGTTCCTTCAAGTCACAGTTAGATATATTAAAACAATTATTTCAGTTTGATTCTATGTACAAGGAGTCTGATTTTATATATCTGAGAACAATTTCGCTCACATTAATGCTGAACTCCTTTCACTTACTCTAAAGAAGCTTTTAATAATGTACATTCATAAGCACTTTCCATTTGCAATTCTCATAAAAACAAAAATGGAGAGAAGGATCCCAGCTATGCAGGATTTATTACTGCAATTTCATGAGAGTCTTGCATGGCTTTAAGAACAAGGCTTATTTTAGGACAGATTGTAAACAGAGCAAGGTACTTTTCCCTTAAAAATTGCATCATTATATATCCTTAGGGAAAGCACAGGCTAGACAGCAAGGCACTCTTTGAAGACTATTTATGAACTGAATTCTTAAAAAGGAATACATTCCTATTTTGGTTGCATACAAAAAGGCAAATATTAATGCTGCTTGCAAACTCAGTCTTGATCTGGGCATATATTTCATGCATTACAGATACCTCTACACTACTTCAAATGCACACACACAGCAGTTGATACAAGGAAATGCACTGGAAGATTAAAAATCCAAATATAGTTGACATGAACATACAGGATGTGTTCAGAGCAATTTTTCTGCTGCTGAGAGATCTCGTAGGGTCAACCTTGAAATGACTTTAAACACATGTTGCACAGCATAATGTGGGCAGCGCCAACAGTACAGTGTTGAGAGTGTTGTGCTTTTGCACAAGAACACAAGCACTTCAAGTAGCACTCCTGGAAGCACTAGTTATATTATAAAAGCATTGCCTGACCATCAGCAATCTGTTTCCAGTCTCACAAGTGCTGTCGGAATGCAAGTGTGCTATTTACAGTATTTCCATTCCTGCGCAAAAGTGCAACACTGCCAGCACTTTTTGGGAGAGCGCCGGTCAGGGGGAAGTGGTGGGGCAGGTAGGAGGCAACCAAAGCTTACTGTGTCTGCAAAACCCAGTAGACCATCTCTGCATAATGCAGAGCCTACAAAAGTCAATAGCTCCAAGCCCCAACATGCCTGTCCCATTGCCAGTTATATCAGATAAAGCTTTGAGTGCCCCAATTTTGTCTACTATTGTTCACAGCAGTGCCCGGCTCATGCACATGACACTGCTGCCTATATTTCTCCTACCATATATCACTCTACACAGCCCAGTAGAGATTTTATACCCCAACCAATATTCCACCAAAATTCACCTGTACATCTTGCATCTACCACTTCTGAAAACTGAAAGGATGTCATGACATAACTTTAACATGAGAATAAACTAAATATGTTGCATGAACTTTTGGACCAATTTTGCACCTCTGTCCATGTCACTCCTTTCTTTACAGCTGGAAATGCCTGCAAGTGGATGTTTCTGAAATGCAGAACATATGTGCATTTATTTTAAAAAATGTGTGGCACTGATTTGTGTCTGATCCTTTGAAAAATTATCAGTCTGTCAAAAGCATCTCAGGTACTACAATGTGCAAAATTCCAGTGGAGAGGGATCACCTGGAAGAAGAGTCGAGTAACCATGAAAAATACAATGCAACATATGCATAAGACCATTCATTTTATTCATTCAAAATAATATCTGCATATAGAGATGCAGACCTGTTTTTACCTGATTGAAGTAACAGGTCTGAGAAGTACATATGATCAAATTGCCAGGGATAGCTTTGGAGACATTCATATTTGGAGAGTGTACCAAATTTAAGAAGTGATCAGTTAAGAAATGGTAGGGTATGAAACATTTTTAAAAGGCCTGAACATCTCAGCCACTCACTTGAGTGTTGCAGTCCTGTTGATATTGGACATACATTGGCCATTTGCGTGGCGATGTTGAATGGGGCTGCAAGGAGGAACACTGCAGCCCCGTGCCCACACTTTTTGGGAGAGCGCCAGTCAGGGGAAGTGGTGGGAGGCACCCTCCCTGTTCCTTAAAATCCCCCCCCCGGCCTCCAAACCAGTGCAGACACTGGCATTTCAAACTGGTTCGGCAGTCCAGAAAAAAAGCGCCAATCCAGTTCCGTGCACATCCCTGCTGCAGGCTTGCCTCCCTGCACTGTGTGCACAGAGAGCGATTGAGAAGCAATTTTTTCTTCTCTTCCCTCCCCACAAGTACCCTGTCTCACTGCCAGGAATATGTCCTTGAGGACAGTGCAGTTCTTGGGGACACCAAATAGGGATTTTGCAGGGAAGGAAGAGAAACAAAAATTGTTTCCCAATCCCCCTCACCACATGTTGTGAGGCAAACCTGCAGCATAGCTAATCTATCATCTCCCTGCAAGGGGAGAGCTCTTGCTCTGCCCTCTAAGGCAGTAGAGAATGTGGTCCAGTATCATTATCAAAAGACACAAACTACCTTCTATATACCAAAGATATTGTTATCTCCAGAGTAATCTCCAGAGTAATCAGACACAATGAACCCCAGTTTAAAAAGAAAAAACAAAAAGTTTGAAAGGACAACCGTATTGAATTGTAGGGCCGTGTAAGCTTTTCAGCCGATGAACTGCTATATTAAACACCAATCAGAAAAGTAGTTGCCTTTGCTAGGCATCATTCTTTACTTATTTAATAATAATTTTATTTTTTTATGCAGCATATTCCAATACAGTCTGGAAACAACATATGCTAACGTGATCAGTATTCAAAACTATGACCCCTTCTGTGTAAAAATACATGAAGTTGTACTCCTAACCATAGGGAAGAAAGCTGTCCTGCAAACAAAATACTTTCATTTTGTTATCGTTTATCTCTCCCTAAATGATTTCTGTCATGCTGAGCATTACATTTTTATCATCCTTGAAGAGAAAGTTCACACTGTTTATCTTGTTGGCTCCAGAAGGAGAACAGCTTAAAATGAATAGATGCTGTAGGGCAAACAGTTTTGTTGAGAGGTTGAACTACATAAGTCTCAAAAGGGACAAAACATGAATTCCGTAGAAACCTCAATGGGTTTAGCTCATAGGAAAAGAAACTTTCAGCAAAATTTACATTATTTACATGAAAATTCTGCCAACATTGCCAAGCGTGAAAGTGTCAAAAGGATATATAAGAAAATGTTGCCAGTAGGTTTTTTTTAAGGGATAAGAAACTGAGAGATCAGTCTGAATTATCCCGACTCATCATTATAAATTATATAAGCAAGTCAAAAAAAATACTCTCAAAATCTAGCCAAAGTGTCCTTGGTTTCCCACCTCACCCTTGCTGATGCCTTCCCCTTCCCAATCTGCATTCTGTGCTTTGGCCTGTTGTGGAAATATGCTGGGTAGCATTGCTTCCATTACTCTTCAAATCAGATTGAGTATTTGGGGAATGTCCAGGTAATAGGTTTGAAAGAGGAGAGGGAATATATAAACTAGCCATATCAATATACTAAATGAAGCGGTCTGTCAATATAGAGCTAATTAGGCCATGAAAAGTGTTTTGAGCCAGTCCAATATATTTTTGTGGGGTTTTTTACCCCTTTGAACAGTTTCCCCCCATGCCATAAAGAAGCTGCTTTTGGAACTGAATTTTCAAAATAAATTTGCCATAAGTCTTGTAGATTGGGGATGGTGTTGACATTTGAGCAAAGCAAAGTTAATTTCAGGATTCTGATGTGAATCATCTGAGAATTTTCAAGGGAAGCCAAACAAATTTCTAAAATAAAAGCAAAATTTCACAAGAGGTTTCTATACATTCTCGCTATGAAAGAACTCTGAACAAACAATCCCATTGTTTCGTCCCTTTAAGAAAGATAATTTGCAAACTGACTTTACTAAAGTGGATTTCTAGGGCTGCAGATCTTGGTATAGTGCAGTTAATAGTTTAAGAGTTTCTTCCTTGGAATATTTGTCAGCTTCTGTAAAGAAGCTTTAACAAAATCTGTATTATGCAGGGTCATTTAGCTAAGGTTTAAACACAGAGCATTCTTTATTACTTCCTCTGAGTGCTGAACTATAACTGAACTGGACTTTAACAGTTACAGAAAGAAGTAATTAAGTTTAGTGTATGTGGGGAACTGCTTAAATCACCACAAGTATTTAATTACAATTATTAATTAGTTATTAACTAAATCCTAAATGGTCTCAAGCTGATCTTGCTGCAGCTGAATGATGCAATTCCTCATACAAGCAGATAACCCACTAATTTTAAACTCATGACTCAATGATGGCAATAACAAGACATTAGGGAGACTTAACACCAATGACATTAAGGTTACTTCTTACTTAGTCACCACTAGCTCCCAACTTGAATTAACAGCCTTAGCAGCTGTCAAAAAAGAATCAGGTCTTGATTGCATCTTATTTATGTTGCCCTTAATGTTTTCACTGAGGAAAAACATGTGCAGTGTAGTGGTTAGAGTGCTGGACTAGGACCAGGGAGATCTGAGTTCAAATCCTCATTCAGCCATGATACTTGCTGGGTGACTCAGGGCCAGTCACTTCTCTCTCAGCCTAACCTACTTCACAGGGTTGTTGTGAGGAGAAACTTAAGTATGTAGTATACCACTCTGGGCTCCTTGGAGGAAGAGCGGGATATAAAATGTTATTATTAATAATAATAATAATAATAATAATAATAATAATAATAATATGAGAAAATAATTTTGGTGAAAATAAAACTAGTTATGTTTTAATAACTATTAGTATGTACTAAACATTAGGAAAAATATAATAAGGTATGGACCTGGTCCAAAGGCCACTAAAATAACCAATCTATAAACAAGCCCTACCACAAATACTGCAATACTAATTACACTGATCCCAATATCACAGAATCTAACAGTTGAACTTATCATATCAAATGGCAAGGGAAGCCTTTAGAGATAAGCAGCAGATTTGAGCTCTCCAGAGCTTGAGCCACAACCCCATGCGTGTGACGTCACACACACGGGGTGTCACCAAAGGGCCGTCGGGTGGGGCTTGACACAAACTGTCGTTTGGCTGGTTCCGTGCCTGGTCGTACTCTTGCTGCATGTGCTCATGGGTTGTGTCAGGGTCCCACTCTGATGCCCCTCTCAATTCCAGGGAGGTTTTTATTGTTCTATGACAGTTTGGTCTCCAGGTTCTGAGAATTCATTCAGCTTTTATTTTCCCTCGCTGCCACTATATAAATTCTTGTTACCCTGCTCTTGGTACTCATTCAATACATTTGGCTGCGTAGCCTCGAAACCAGGATGTTCAGGATATAAATGAAACAAAAACTGAGGTATAAAATGAAAACAAGAATAAGTTTATTATTTAAAGATTAGAATAAAGATCTCTTCAAAGCAGGGCACACAAGCTTCTTTACTAAGTTACTAGGTACATCAGCTGTTCTGGATAAAATGTAACATATGGGGAGGTGAGATAACTGGGACAGAGGTAATTAAACTTGGGCTTATAAACTTGGTGAATTCCTCCATACCTTCTTGTCTGTTATTAGCAGCTTCCCAGAACACTGCTGGTTCTCCAGCCTCCACACATTCACCCTGCAAGTTCCACACAACCCCCCACCCTGAACAATCTTTCCTGTTCAGAATACACCAACCGATCTCTCAACTCCTAGCTAAAACACCTCCTACTCGATGCAACTAAATCCAACTCTCTCTCTCTCTCTCTTCTCTCTGTCTCAACTGCCTTTTTTTAAACCCCTCCCGCTCTGAACCTTCTGCGCCTGGTTACTAGGGTAACTACCACATACACTTATGCCCTCACTCACCAGCTCCTATATATTTAGTTTTCATTTTGATTAAAATTTTCAAATTAAAAATAAGTTTAATTTTGATACTTACAATACTGTATTATTTAATAAATTTGAAATTAAACATTCAATTTAAATTAAAAACTAAAAATTGATTTTAATCATCCATTCAAAATTGATTCTCCTCTCACTCTTCCTCTGTGTGTGTTTATTTGAATTGGATTTAATTTTGTGCTGCCTCTTTGGCCAGCCTATCATCCAATCAGGCCAAGGGGCTTGTGCTGCTAAGTGATGGACTTCAACAGTGGGGTGTGGGAACATCATGTTTATGCATTACTGGACAAGCTGGGGGGCATTGCTGAAAGAGCAATGTTGAGGTAAGTGGTGCTTTTTTCAAATAATGTTAAAATTCCCTTTAACTATTGTTCCCCTGAATTGTAGTCTAAAAACAATGAATATGTCAAATGTTCTACATCTGCATTGAAGTATGACTCTTTCCCTTCAATATAGTTGAAATGGTGGTGTAATTGAATTTGTATACTTCATAAATTTTATCATTCAGAATGTAATTTATTCTTCTTTGGTTGTTCCTAGTTTAGTACCTTGTAAGTCAAATTAAATGAGGCTGGGACAGATGCAACATAGCTCAGTTCTGTAATTTTCCTATCATCAGTCTGGTTTTCTGTGGTTACAAAAATGCAAAGCAACAAACATTTTGCTCTGTTTGTCATTGCGAGTCTTACTGTAAGTAGCTATGCTTTCAAGAATAAGAGAACAGTCAACAACATCCTGACAAAAGAAGCACCAGTACAGCAGGAGACACACGGGTGTAGAACCAGTGCTTCTGAAGAGCTACAAACTAATGTTGCACTGGTGCTAGTGTGTGAGAAAGGGAATTTCAATGACCTTGCTTTCCCCTGGAAGCCCTCTGTGTCATCCAAAAATATGTCCCTGAGGGTTGTGCAACCTCCAGAGACATATTTTAGGGTGGCACAGATTGCTTCCAGGGGAAGGGATGTGGCTAAGATTTGCTCCTACCACTGAGCCAGCAAAGAAGCTGAGTTAATTGAACTTTTCAGCACCACGAGTGCTCCTCCCATTTCAGCAGTACTTTGTTAGGATTACAGCCATTACAAGCACACCAGTTTAGTACATCTTTATGTACTGGTGTCAAAGTTTGCCCTTATTTAGTTTGTGCTATATCTCACTGCTTTAAAGTTTGGGAAATTTTATTTGCTTGTTTGTTTAACATTTGTATACCACCCACTACAGAAGTCTCTAGGCAGTTTAATTTGAATTCTACTTAAACACAACCATACCATGTGTATAAGACTGGCAATCTTTTCAGAAAGGTAAAGGCAGCATCATTGCCCATACAAAGTGCATTAGTCCTGCTGTTATTCCTGGGCCAAACTGCACATTTGAGTGTGCAACCCTCAGGAACAGATTTATATAAGTGTAAAAGACTTTTGGAGGGAGGGGGAGATGCAAAAATCACTCCCTTCCCACAATGTGCCCAGTCTGCTGCACCAGAAGCCCTCAGTATAGGATGTCTTCCTCTGCAACCCTCGGGCTATTGGTGGAGGGCCAGGCATCATGTATGACTTTGCTTTTATAGAACTGCCACTTGTTGCTAGCACTGCTCTTCTGCGGGCTCCCAGAAGCTCAAGAAGCTGTCTGCTTAGACTTGAGACCAGGCTTGTGGATTCTCACTCTTGACATGCTCAGAAGACTCACAGGATTGTGAGCTCTCCATTTATTGGCACATGGGGACAGTCATTTAGTAGGCAGTGGGACAGTAACCCCCAGATTTAGCAGTTACCAAAGTCAAATTGAAAGGGAACTAGCCTCACACCTTCTCTATGCTGGGATACCTAAGTAGACTCTAGAGTTAACTCGCAAAAGTTAACTCTCTGTTCAAGGCCTCTCCCTGCATGGAGATTGATCCCGTCTTTGGTCCACCTCCCCTCCATAGATACCTCATACAAGCTAAAAACCAATTACCTCAGCAGGGAAGTAAGATAAGGGTCTGTAATGCAAACTCCCTCCCTAACAGAAGAAAGCTAAGCAGACGATGGAAACTCAGAGATGTACTCATTAGAATACTGATTAGTACACTAGGTCCTCTGACCAAAGAGATACAGAGGCTATTCCCACGATCAGTTGAATCAGTCGGGCTAGGGGAGCCTAGCTCGATTCCGCCCGGCTGTGGGAGCCACCGGGCTCGCAGGAGAACCCGGTTGCCTCCCAGCGGTTAACCCACCAAACAACCCCTCCCCTTAAACCAGGTTTGCAGAGTGAGCGCTCCACAAACCCATTTTTTAAAATCATGAGTAGCAACATGGCTCCATGCTGTGGCTACTCACGAGCGATCCTCCCAGCACCCACCGGCTCTGCCACGGAGCCGGCAGTCATGTGGGTGGCCGATCCAGCTGCCCAGGGCTTCCGCCCTGCTCATTTGCAGGGAGAGCAGGCTTAGCCCACTCTCCCTGCTTACCTTCCCATACCGGGTCTCACTGATTGTGAGACCTGGCTCACTGTGTTTGCATGTCCATTCATTCCATTCACATAACAGGGTACACTTGATCCATTCAAACATTAGAGCTCTTTTCACTATCTGTCTGTGGGGAAGGAGGGTTTAACATAACCTCCCCACAGACAATCAGCGTGACTTCCCTGGGAGGGCAGATTGCCCACCCAGATTACTGGAGGCTCGACCGGCAGCTCCTGGATGCGCTGTCACACACAGGGTGCGCTGCCACGCATTGCCCCCTGGAGCCCCAATAATGCACTGCATGAGTGTGTGGTGCATTACTGGGATCCCCCTCCCTTCTGAGTGTGTCAGTTGTGGCTGCAAGCAGCCACGGCTGACACACAATTAGAAAAATGAAGTTAAGGGAGCGCTTGCTCCCTTAACCTCCTTTAGCAGGGAGGCTACTTAGGTGGGTTTGTCGACGTGTAGCAATAGCAATAGCACTTACATTTATATACCGCTCTATAGCCGGAGCTCTCTAAGCAGTTTACAATGATTTAGCATATTGCCCCCAACATTCTGGGTACTCATTTTACCGACCTCGGAAGGATGGAAGGCTGAGTCAACCTTGAGCCCCTGGTCAGGATCGAACTTGTAATCTTCTGGTTACAGGGCAGCAGTTTTACCACTGCGCCACCAGGGGCTCACTCGATCCCAATCCCAGTGATTCACACAAGTGAGCAAAACTGGACTGGGATCCCTTAGCCTGGTTTTGCACACTCGTGTGAACAGCCTCATTGAGTTGTAGTGCAGCACAACAAACACAGACAATGGAACCTTTTGAGATTCCTCGTAATTACCCTATTCAAGAAAGAAAAGCAACAGTAATGTTGCCCCAGGATACAATTTGGGCTTTAACTGCCCCTGGTTCCTTGAGTCAGTGTTCTCCTCTGTGTTCTCCACTTGGCCTCCTGTGTGCTCCCTTGTGCACTCCATTTGGATCCCAGTGCAAGTCACCCATGATTTGAGCACCAGACCTAACACCCACCACTACCCTCAGCCATGTTTTGTTCTGCGTGCCAAGCATGCTTCCAGCCTCCAGATTAGGCCTTGCTGCCACCAGAAGTTGGCTACCTGAGAATAGACACTTTTTATAATATCTTAGCAATCAAGTTACACTTACTTAAGTAAATAATGACTTCCCGCTTACCAGTCTGCATGGTTCTTGTTAACTATACATATAAGCCATTGCTATAATATTACAAAACATATATACTCCACCTTACAATTCAATTTTACCCTACCCCAACCTGCTGTGATACTAAATTTCAAACCCTGCTGAAAAGTCCATGTTAGAAAAATAGTTCTTTAAGTAAAGCAAGAAAGGTTCCCAATCTTCTTTAAAACATTCCAAGTTTTCGTCCCTTATGAGTGTTGTAAGTTTTGCCATCTCCGCATATTCCAAAATTTTTATCAACCAGTTTTCTTTTGAAGGCATTTTATTATCTTTCCATTTATGCACATATACTATTCTAGCCGCCGTGGTTGCATACATAAAAAAGTTAAATTTCTTCTAGAGAACTCTCCTTGAGTTATTCCCAACAAGGATTCTGGCCTCTTAGGAAATGTCATTTAAAACATTTTCTTCAGCTCATTATATATCATATCCCAAAAGGCCTTTGCCTTCCCACATGACCACCACATATAGAAGAAGGTTCCTTCACATTGTCCACATTTCCAACATTTGTTTGAAACATTTTTATACATTAATGCTAATTTTTTCGGTGTCAGATTCTTATAACAATTTTCTTTTAAAGTATAACATGCAGTGAAATTTAAATCAGTTTTCCATAATTTTTTCCAAGCTGCCATCTCTATATTATGACCCACATCTTAAGCCCATTTTATCATGGTCGTTTTAACCACTTCGTCTCTTGTCTCCTCCAAAAGCAACAACTTATACATCTTGGAGACTAATTTTTCATCATTTTCACACAACTCCTTTTCAAATCTCAACATCTGATCCTCAAATCCAGCTTTAAGATCCTTCTTATAAATTTCATTTAACAGATGGTACTGAAACCAGTTACTAACCAAATTTTGAACTTCAGTTAGATTTTTTAATTTACAGCCCTTATCTTGAAAACATAACAAATCTCTATAGGTACCCCATTCTGACTGCATATTTATCTCTTTACGTGCTAAAGCTTCAATCGGGGATACCCATAATGGAGTTTTAGGTTTGAACCATTTTTTATATTTTACCAACACTCACATTAGACTCCTTCTTACATAGTGATTAAGAAAATCTTTATGCACTTTAGTTTTATCATACCACAAATAAGAATGCCATCCAAACCTTCTATCAGATCCTTCCAGATCAAGTATTCTGGGATTTCTTAATGTTGTTATCCATTCCTTTAACCACATCAAACAAACAGCATAAAAATACAACCTTAAATCCGGCAGGGTAAGACCACCTCTTTCTTTAGCATCTGTTAAATTTTTAAATTTAATTCTTGGTCTTTTCCCTTGCCAAACAAATTTAGTTATGCCCTTTTGCCATTGCTTAAAACAAGTTAACGTATTAATTATAGGAATAGTCTGAAAAGGAAACAACATTTTAGGTAAAGCATTCATCTTCACAACTGAAATTCTTCCCATTAAAGATAAGTTCATTCTAGTCCATCTTTGCAAATCAATTTTTACTGTATTCCATATTTTGAAATAATTATTTGAAAACAACAAAGGATTTTTATTTGTCAGCCAGACACCCACATATTTAATTTCCTTCTCCACTTTCAATTCACTTATTTCATAGAGTCTATCCTTTGATTTCTGGTCCATATTCTTTGTCAACACCTTCGTTTTAGTCTTATTTATATAAAACCCAGCCAATTGGGGGAATGGTTCTATTTTTTCCAAGAGCCTTCTGATCTTCTCTAATGGATTTTCAAGAAAAAACACCACTGTTTTTGTAAAAAAACAAAAACACAAAAACAAAAACACAAATGATATTGTAAAAATCAATAAAACTTTAAAATGGAGAATGGACACTTTTTAAATCTATCTTTGCCATCTATCCCCCTTGGTTTCCCATTGCTGTCTGCAGTCTATCCCTGAGGAAAGAAGTCTTTCAGTTGCATCTGAGCCACAAGGCTCCAACTACTGCTAATGGGAGGATGAGGTTGTCTGGGCTTCCTATCCCTGCTCTCTTCTTAAATCCAAAAAACTGTTTCTCTCCAGCCGCCTTTCTCTAGTCAGCCTGGAAGTTATTTTAATTTGGACATTGAGCTAAATTTCCTCTTAGCAGTTATATGGTTAATCTTGTAATGTACTTTTGGTAGTGATATTGTTTTAATTGACTCTCTCTTTAATTGTACCCCAGCCCCTTGCCCTGAAATAAAACCTTTGTTTTTGAACTTCATCATGTCTCTCTCCCAGTCCATTTTCCTAACACCAAACTGCTCCACTCTAAGCTAATTTCCCCACACAAAACTGAACACAATTTTGGGGTGTTCACCAATAACCCTGGGGCATTTCATAATGCCAAACACAATTCATAAGGCCACTTCCAGTGCTTCACAATATTTGCTATTTCTGATGTTCCAATATGTCAAAGAAACTGAACACATATGTTACTTCAGTGGTCAAAAAATGAAAGATGTCTTTAAAACATTTGCATTTTGAAATCACAATTTTCCAGCACTTGCATTGCTGTTGTATCAATCTTACATAAGTGATTTCAGGAGAACTACTTTAAGAAGTGAGAATGTAAAGGCTAGACAAAGTCAAGCTTTAATCCTTATAGTGCAACATGATTAAGTAGCAAAGCAAGCAGCAGTTAAGTCTGTATTGAATAATAGTCGAATTGTGTAACACTGGCTTTAGCTGAAGAGTTCTCTCTCTCTCCCTCTCTTTGCTTTTTATGTCTAAGCTGCACATTTTGTTACAGTTTTTCCTATTTTTGTGATGTTACCTATCCAGCTTAAGCCTTTGGGAATGCAATTAGTAAATAATGCATTGCCTTCTGAATTAGCTCTTAATCTGACTGAAATAATTGAGCTGTTGACTCATCTATATCGCCAAACTATTTTCATAACACAATCTTCTAAAGATAACAAAGTATAGCAATGTGCTAAGTATTATTAGGGATGTGTGAAGTGATTCTGGTACAAAATGATTTGTACCCAAATCTACTTGTTTGGGGTGATTTGTGAACAAAACAATCACCCTTGTGCTACCTGGCCAGATTTGGGTCCAAAACAAATCGCCCAGATTTTGGACCTGAAAATTTTGTAGATTCAGACCTCCATTTTGTGGCAATCTCTGTTGCTGTCTCAATTTTTTGTCAGGAAGATTTTTTGAAAATCCCACCCTCCCAAGCTTCAGATTGGTGAGTTACAGTGTGCAAGGACTGGCTTGTGATTCCTCCCCACCCCTGGTTCCAGATTGGCTTATTTCTATTCAAATCTTGTGCTGCCAGAGGTGACTGACCCTGCATTGGCTGGGGAAGGGTCAAAGAAAGGACAAGGGTGGGGGGAGTTCAAAGGAAGGATTTTCAAAAGTACTTAAGAAGGCAGCCAGCCACTATTCTGTCTTTCTGTCTCGTGGGAGGAGGGAGAGAGGGAGAGAGGGAGAGAGAGAGAGAGGAACTTTGCTTTGCCTTGCCTGCCACCTGGAGTAGATTCTCTGTTTTTTGTTTCTGCTTTCCTGATTGAGGAAATGAGAATAGATTTTTTTTCCTGTGCCTGTTGTCTGTGTGAATTAACTTGGGTACAAATAGTTTTATACCCAAGTCTACCTGTTTCGGGAGATTTGGGGGGGGGGGGAATAGCCCCTGTGCTAGCTGGCCAGATTCGGACTGAAAACAAATTGGGGGTGATTCAATTCGGGTACAAATCGAATTGAAAAAATTGATTTGTGCACATCCCTATACATTATACATCTTTCATTCTGATTTGATTTGCACAAAAGTGCTGGGCATGCTAAATGCTTGGCATTTTGTTGATCTCCCTATGTAATGTGGGGGAATACAACTTTAAACAGCAGTAAACGTACCTGCTACCAGTACCCAATATGCAGTATGCTGCTGTGGTAGTGGCTGACCCACTCACCATCCTGTGTGGGTACCCTACCCCAATACTTAGCATTGGCTTCACACTCACCACCCACTACTGACTACTTCTCTAACTGCTGCCAAGGCCAGTAAGTAAAGAATGAAGAGCTGACTGTGGAGGGGAAAAGATAGTTTAGTAAACAGTTTAGGTTGTTAGATAGATAGATAGATAGATAGATAGATAGATAGATAGATAGATAGATAGATAAATAGATAGATAGATACTGTAGATAGATAGATATGGAGAGAGAGAAATCTGATCATTTCCAATCAGTTTAATATGAGAGTAGAGAACTATATCCACTAGGGGTATGCACAAACCCAGCTTTCCTGGTTCAGTTCGAATTAGAACTGGATTCAAACTGGACTGGGCCAGCTTGATTTTGGCACCTTCGAGCCAGCTCCTGGTTTGGTTCGAGATCAAACCGGTTCGGAACCAGCTTGAATCCCTACTGGCAAATGGGGATCCAGTGAGGATCCCCATTACCTGTAGAGGGGCAGGGGCGTCTTTCCCTGTTAAGTAAAGTTAAAATGTAGTACTTACAATTCACTCTAACGGCACCAGTGGTAGCAGCTGCAGTGGTTGCAGGGGTGGTGGCAGAAGCTTCCCCAACCCCTTTGTTGGGGGGGGGGCATAGTGTATTCTGTCTCAGCCATCCTAGAAATGTATTCCTTTTTTTTTTCTTATTTTAGATTTGGGGTGGACGTCAATTTTGACTTCCAGGATGCCGCGCAGCACTGGAAAATCACTCTTGTCACCCACCATAATGTGGTTCCTACTATGGATCATCTTGCTAGCTGGGATACACACACACACACGGTGACGCCAGAGAGGAGTCAACCTCAGGAGAGAACCCGGACACACTGGAGGGACTGAGAGATTGGCATCTCTTTGACCCCATTACCAGGTCCACGAAAATGCTCCTGAGAGCAAAGGGAAAGTGAATGGCAGAGCTCCCTTCACCCCCTGAGGCTCCCGAGAAACTCACCTCCGAGGACATTTACAATTGGCCCTGGTGGAAAAGGTGCATGATAGTCTGGTGGCAAGGTGGGGCCTGTTCCAGGGGTGCACTTCCATGGGACTGCCCAGTGGGGTGTCCACCGTACAAATGTCCATATGGGATCTCCTGGGATTGTGGGGTATTTTGGCTTGGGCATGTAATTCCGACCCAGGGGCATTGCTCCAAAGGCTTTGTACCCTTGGACTGTACCACAGTGCCAAATTGGGTGGACAGTGACAAACCTACCAAGGCTCCTCCTGTCCAAACCAAAGCTAGACCTCAGGTGACAACCGACAGCTCTCTAAGAGCCCACACACAAGCGTTAAGGCCTCCAGACCTGTCATTGTGGCAGTCCCCTGATGCAAGTGAGCTCTGGGAGTGGTGTTACAAAGATTTAAAGATATTGGAAGAATCCATGGCCATATCTACTCCTGTGGAGGATGGTATGCTAATGACACCCTTGGCATCCTGGTCCACAGGCGCAGGACTCACGTTCAAGTGGCTGCCTGTGGGCTGGGATGATGAGGGACAAGGGATAGTGACCTTCGAAATTGATTTAGAACATTGGCTGATTTCAATTGCTATTGGCACCTGCGAGATGGTCAACAAGACAACATTTGGAGACAAATGTCTGGTAAACTATCTGGCTATGAATAATATGCTCTCCCAGACACATGCTTGTGTGACTACAGCAAATGTGACTGTGAGATGTACTCAAAAGAAATTGGACAAGAGGGGGTGCTCCCTTCTGATCCACACTCTCACAACAGCAATATTGAGGATATGTTTATCTTTAAACTATTACTCCAACTGCACAAAAGATGCAGCAGTGGAGGACTCTGTATTGGAGCTCCTGCTTAACACAATCTTCTTCTTTGTTTGTTTTTGTTTTTAAAGATGCAACTGCATCTGTTGGTGAATTTTTTTTGAAAAGCCCTATTGAGTCAGCTACTGACAGAAGCAGGGACAGCCATTGAGACTGTCCACTGCTGTCTTGTGAACATGCAATTAGGGAAAACAATCATTACAATGAGTTTGGCCTAAGTATTGTCTGTCTTATAAATTTTTGCCTGGGGCAAAAATATATAAGAAGAGGGGGAATATGTTGGGGACGCCCCTACCAACATTAGACCCAGAGATGCCAACCCAGAATTATATGGAATTCAGGCCTGTGTCTGACTTCATTTTGTTAAGACAGGAATTAATGCCTGGACTCAGGGTGAATTGACACCCAGATCTGAACTGTTCTATGAAGGAAGAGGCCATCCAGCACTGTATTGTGAAATGGGTACTCAAGGAAGCACAAAAGCCAGGCCAGAACAATCCAAATGCTAAAATGTAACTCACTATCAGATAATGTCTGTGGAAGAGGCCAGGGGCTGATCTCCCCTTTCCTGTTGCAAGAAGTCTATGTTAATCCTTGTCAGTGATTGCTCTGCTATACTCAATTGCTCTCTATAGAAATTCAACATAGGTAAATGCACACAAAGAAAACACCTATAGACTTTAATTCTTACTTTACTAACACCTTAACACCTCATGGGATGAGACTGGCAAATCTGGGACAAGAGAAGATGCCCATTTGCAGCTCAGAGATGCAGATTTGCCTTGGGCAATGTCCCTCCTCAAGATAGGAGCTAACAGATTAAGATCTCTCTGGACTGAGATTAAGATCTCTCTGGACTGCCCAATATCCTGACTAATTAAAAGACATTATCCAGAAGGTAACAGCATTGTCACCCTTTTGGGGACCCAGGAAAAGATGAGGAGATTTGAAGAGACTCTATGAGAGATCAAAGGAAGATACAACTATAAAGAATGAGGCTTACTGGACAGAGAGCTAGCAATCTTGTGCCTACAAGCAAAATCTGCTCATGAGCAATCCAAGGGTTTGCTGCCCAAGCCGCGGGGCTAGAGGCAGGAACTCTTTCCATGGGAGAAGGGACTGTCTGTTTGTGACTTCTGCTGTGCAGTGAGAAGTCTAGACTTCCCCAGCCATGGGACCTTCACTCTCTGCCTCGCTCTGAGCAAACTGTCTGCTTGACCACCAGAAGCCAGACCACCGCTCCCAAGTTGCTGTTCCCAGCCAAAGCCTCTCTCCTTCAGCTGAGAGATCCACCGTTCTCAAGCCTCTAATCCTGGTAATATGCCACCCCACAAGCCTTGGATCCCTCCATCCTTTCCCCTTCTTCTCCTTTCCCCTCGTCCCTCTACTAATTCCTGATCTCCCCAAACCATGCCAGCCCTCAGCCTTCCTTACCTCCCCCCCGCTTTTTCCTTCTATATCTGAATTGTATTAGGTTCTAGGAAGATTTAATACACACACATATGTTAGTTAGGAACACTGGGTGAATATTGTTTCTGGCTAGGGTTGAAATACTGTTAGTAATATTGATAGAATGTTCTGCTTTCTGCTCAGCTAGATTGATGTTGTTATTCTTTTATACTCAATAAAGCCCATTGAATCATTTAGGATTGCTTTGATCTCCTTTCTTCCTTGCGCCCAGATCCTACATGGTCACTGTATAAAAGAACTTGGTCACTTGGTGACACTGATGAGACAGGCCTAATTTTGTATGCTAGCTAATGAGCATATTTAGTAAACAAATCAGGCCTGGACCACAACACCTTCTGGCCTTCCTTGGATCCCCAATTGCCAGTAGGGCTTCGAGTCAGTTCTGAATCGGCCAACCCAGTTTGGTTTGAGCTTGAACTGAACTGTCTCAGGTTCGGTGCAAGGTCAAACTTACAAGCCGAGCTAGTTTGAAGTCAAACTGACTTGATTTCAAGCCAGTTTATACAGCCCTAATCTTCACCAATCCCTGACTGTTTTTCAGTCAGCATCCATCAAGCTTTTTTAACTGATCAACTTTACCCAGCACAAACTAACTTTCTTAACAGCTCCTGCTTCCTAAGTAGCATTTTATCACATTCTGTTTTTATTTTCAAATATTATTTATCACCACTCAACTTTTTAAAAACAATTTCCAAACAATACTAATGAACCTATAAATTGTTTACTGCCCCACATAAAGAGTTACTCTAGAAAAACTAGTTCAAGGGAAGCAAAGGAGTAGCAAAGAATGTAAATAGGGGAATGTAAAATTGGTGGGCCACTGTGTGAAAAAACTGGTGGGCCACTGTGTGATACAGGATGCTGGACTAGATGGGCCTTGGGCTTGATCCAGCAGGGCTATTCTTATGTTGTTATGTTCTTAAAATTCCCCTTAGTGGCATGCCTGCCTCACATCACCACAAGAGGAACTTTCCATGGTACTTTGTAAGTGGTTAAATCTTGTTTCTTGCAGAATTGTGGTTCTGAATGCTTAATCTACCATAAGCCTTCACTACTGCTTGACAAACCATATTGTGCGTAGTTCAAAACTGTCATTCTCACCAAAATCCAATATCTTATAATAACCTTCCAGTTTCCAGTTATGTATGAACCAGGCCAGAGAGAGCAACCACTTTCCTATAGCAAGTAACAGATCTGCTAAAATGAACAATATATTTACTCATATTTCTGTAGGGGGAAATATCACCACAGCAAAAGTCTTAATGGAAGCAAACCCTGGCTTGCCAATAGAAAAAATATATAATATTCATCTGTATGTAGGGAGTTACTGAGTGATAATGACTTTCCTAGACCTCTGTTTAGTCTCAATTTTTCATCAATATAAATGCTAAAATGTCTAGCTACTCTTTTAATATTTCTTTATGGTTTTTTTAAATGTTTACTCAGATCAATGACAAGTGATGATTGTGGGGCTACATATCAGAGATGACATTTGCAAAATTTCATCTAGCTTTTGACATCTCAGCCAATAACAAAAATAGTCTCTCAGTCTGATCTGCTTTATATTTAACACTATGAAAACATTTGCTCAAACACATAATAAAATCTTCTTTAGAAGATTTAACATGAATGTTAACTTCTTGAACATAATCTATGTTAATATATCAATTTTGTGTCTACTACTATCCATTACAGAAGACATGAACTAACAGCATTCTAATACAAAAATCTGCAGAATTTCACCTCATGTTTTTTGTGAATTTCAAGCCTCAAGAAAGAGCAAACTCCAAAGAAGTAGCTCATTGCAAATAGCATAAGTAGAAAAGTAGGTAAGGAAATTATCCTTAATTATACAGATCTTGCTTTGGTTTCTAGATACTTTAAGGAAATCATTCATTTTACCTAGTAGAGGATCATGAATTTATTTTTCTTCTTAAGGTAATGGAGCAGTTATGTGCTGGTGGATGTACTGACGCAAAGTGTAACTTTGCAACTTTGTCTTCAGGAGACCCTGGAGAGGGTCCACCTCCTTCATCATCTGTCCCATACTCTGTACTGACTTGAGCGTTCTCTTTTTTCCCCATCCCAGATCCTAAATCCAAATTTAAATACTCAAAAGCATTTGTCTTACTCAGGGGTGCTCCTAGGTAGTTTTGGTGCCTGGACCTGAGGGGCTTCAGAGCCCCCCCCCCCGAGTTAAAATTAAAAGGTTTTTAAAGTTATACCTGCTGCAAACCATGGTGCCAAAAAGTCCAGGGGGGCTCCAAGGCCCAGGGGGGCCTCCTGCATGCCACCACCCCACCACCGCCTCTTCAAACATTCAAGCCAAGCAATGTCCTCGGCCTGATTGTCTCACCCCACACGGTGCGGGAGGTGTGGGGCAAGACAATCAGGCCTCTCCTACCACTGTGGACATGGTGGCGGTGGCATAAGTGGGTGGAACGGGACTCGGAAGTGGCCACTGGGCTCGACCTCTCAGCCCATCAGCCCTTGAGAACTGAGAGGAGCTTCCTCACAGTTTTTGGAAGTTCTGGCATGCCATTCCTCCCAAGAACTGCAAGGAAACTCCTCGCAGTTCTCAAGGGCTGCTGGGACAAGAGGTCAATCCCAGCATCCGCTCCCAAGTCTCATTTTACCGGCGGTGGAGAGGAGCACACAGCACAGTCACAATGGTGTAGCCCTATCCCCACTGAGGCCCCTCCCTGGCCCCCATCCACTACAGCAGCAGTGGCCTATGCAGATGCCCAGTGGCAGCACTACTCAGAGGTGAACCCTGAGGCTTTAACATGCTTGGAGAAAACTGACCGTATAAGAAATGTTTTCCTACTGTTGTCCTGTGCTAATGGGAACCAGCCTCCGATAAAGCCTTTGGCAAAACAGCTTCTTATCCCGGGGTGGCTGTCGTGATTTTTCCCTGGTGTGTCCTGTCTCTCATCGTTAATTATTATCAGTCATTACAGAGCAGGTGGCTTGCTTTCTTCGTATGAAGGATTTATGATTTGAACTACACACATTTACAACATTCTACTGAGTACGCTTTTCTCCTCCTTTTGGATTTTAGGACTTATCACCTGTACTATATGTACTCTTCAATTTCTCATTTTGAAGACATCTCGGACTGTGTTTGGACACCTGTATATTCTGGTTTCTCATGCTTTCATTGTATTTTGTTTCTCATGCTTTCATTCTATTTTGTAATTCCACTTGGTATTTTGTCATTGTATTTTTATATGTAATTTGTTACTTGCTATACAGATGTGTTTGATCATTTTCACATGTGTTAAGAGCTGGTTATTTATCCATTCATTATTCATTATTTTTGATTTATTTTTCACTTTTGTTTTTTTGTTCATGAGCTTGACTGCAGCTGGCATCTTTCCTTTCATGTGAAAATATTTATATTTATATTTCAAAATATGCTCCACTTTGGTCATTTGAACTATTCAGCTGTGTGAGGTTAATCCCATCTTTATCTGCCTCAGCAATGGAGAAACATAACCTGCCATATTTGTTCAGATACTCTTTGACCTCATCCACTGCTCCAGAACATCTTGTCTGCTCCTAAGTTCCTACAGAAAGCTGTCTCTTTTCTAGTAGATTGAGGATGCAAGCGAAACAAAACAAAACAATAACCACAAGCTCATACAATTTTAGGATGCAAAATCAAAACATCATTTCCAAGCCCCCCCAAATAATATTAGTCAGACCTCATCAGGAGTACTGTGTACAGTTCTGGGCCCCACAACTTTAAGAATGATGTAGATAAATTAAGAAGGATGGAGATAAAGCATCTAGCGAAGGGCAACAAAGTTGGTCAGGGATCTGGAAAACAAGCTTTATGATGAAAGATTGTAAGGAACTGGGTGTGTTTAACCTGGAGAAGACTGAGTGGGGACAAAATACCAATTTTAAAATGCCTGAAGGGCTGTCACATAGAAGAGAGAAAGGACTTGTTCTTTGTTGCCCTTGATGACACAGCTTAAGTTATAGGAGGGTAGATTTGGCTGAAAATTAGGAGAGACATTTTAATGGTAAGAGCAATTTGACAATATGGTAAGAGCAATTTGACAATGGAACCATTGTTCTCCTTCACTATAATAGAAGTGTGCAGAACTGGATTTGAATAGAACCAGCCTTGTTCAACCCGTTCAGACTTCAGTTGGACTGGACTCCACAAAAAATGGGGTCCAGTCTGATTTTGAACCGAACCAGCCCTGGTTCTAATAGAGCTGGATTGGAACCGGTTCAGAGGTTCAAGGGGGCATGCTTTTAAAGAGGAGTCCAGTGATGATTCCCCTTTATAAGCAAAGGGGGAAACCCTGCCTGCCTAAAAAAAACCCCTTCTTATTGGGGCAGTGAGAGGTCACCTTATTGTCAAAGGAGGAGGTGGCTGCTGCAGTAGGGCTGTGATCTCTGGACCAGGTCCGGCCTCTGGTTCCGAACTGGTTCGACCTGGTTTGATCCTCAGACCAAACTGGTGACTGATTTAACTCAAAGTGGCTTATGGTCCAGTGGTCCAGTACGAATTCAGCTCAAATTGAACCGCCAGAATCGATTCAGTGCACACCCCTACACTGTAGGTTTTTATTTTCACTGCAGAAAATAAGCAGCCATTTGAGGATGCTCTAGTTTTGAATTCCCTGCATCAGGTAGAGGAGTGGACTAGATGGCCTATAGCACATCCTTCATCTCTATGGTCTTAGGTGTGCATATGCTGCAATTCCATAACAAAGGGCCACACTCATAAATATCCCAGCGTGGGAATGGAGTCAACAGCATTACAAACTCAGAGATGGAAGGCTATGCTTGTTAAATGCTCCCCCTAAAAGGTTTTCTAATTCTATGCTCAAGCATCACTACCTCTCATCACTAATGGGAATCCACATTCCTCCTCTGGTTGTGCCAACTCCAAATCACAAATGGCCACTATGCTATGTTTTCCTGCTGTTCACATAAGAAAAGAAGCACGAAGAAAAACATAAACATAAGGAAAGAAAGAAAAAAACATCCAAGATCAATCCAAAGCACTATTCCAATTTGAGTGACAATCAGTAGGTTCTGTGACTGAGACACATAGAAAAGTGATGCCCTCTGAGGGGACAGGTGGCTGTGAAGCCCAGAAGTAGCATTAAAAAAAATCACCTTTCAAGACAATTCTGCCTCACTGACCCACTTGGCTGAGCAGCTCCCAACATGTTGCTGCCTGCCTAAATTTTGTAGAGAGAAAAAGGAATCCCATTCTTTATAGGCTCTCTCTCACCATAAGCCTAGCAAGATCTAAGATTAACCTGAGATCTAAAGACATCAGGTAATATCTGGCTCAAAACACTGCAGTATGAGACCTACTTTGCCGCCTGTTGCCCTCACACCAGAAACTCTCCTCACCCTGTAGACTCAGCTGATGTTGAAGAGTTACATTTTTTTCAGGCAACAGGAAAAATATCCCAGGTTTGCAGTAGCCGGATTAAAACATGAACGCGCGCACACACACACACACACACACACACACACACACACACACACAGAAGGGCATCAGAAGGTGAGTAATTTCAGACAGAATTGTCATGAGTCCTGAATAGATCATTAACAATTACTGCTAATCTTGATATCCTTTGATTCTTCAGCCATGTACAGTTAGCACTATGCCCTCTAATTCCCACTTAAGTTATTATAATAATGTTCAAACAGAATAAAGTAGTTTATTAAGATCAGCCATTAGCCTAATTGTGATTGGCAATAACCCAGAGAGAGGAGAAAAATTTCTTATTCTTTCCTTGCCCTCTTATTCCAAAATTGATCCTGTATTAATGATCAAGTATATATTAGATTAAAAAACCTATTTTTTTTGGATCTGTGATATCTACCTATGTTTCACTTTAGGCCAAATAACCAGATGTTGAAAAGGCTTTGGCTAGCTAAGATTTTACTAGTTCTTTAGTTAATTAAGGAAAGAGGCAAAATTGAGGCATATATACATTGTCTATATCTCTTGTCATCTGAATATGAAGTCCCATCTACTGTTAATATCCGCCTGTCATATAGGCCTTTAGAGCAATAAAGTAATCATGCCTAAACAAAAAAACAAAAAACACCTTTCGGGTGATTCTTTACATTTCTTTACATTTAGAACAAACTTTTTAAAGTATAAAACTGAAAAGTTCTACATTCTTTACAACACAAGACGCGAGAGTCTAGAACACATTGGAAGGGCAGCTTGGCTTAGCTGCTCCAGAGGTTTTCTGCTTCAGGTGGTCCAGTTCTTCATCTTTCACTGTTCTTCTTCTAAGATCACTAGAATTAAGTCTTGTTATATCCATGTACAGGTGAAACTCGAAAAATTAGAATATCGTGCAAAAGTCCATTAATTTCAGTAATGCAAATTAAAAGGTGAAACTGATATATGAGATAGATGCATTACATGCAAAGCGAGATAAGTCAAGCCTTAATTTGTTATAATTGTGATGATCATGGCGTACAGCTCATGAGAACCCCAAATCCACAATCCCAGAAAATTAGAATATTACATGAAACCAATAAAACAAGGATTGTAAATAGAACAATATCGGACCTCTGAAAAGTATAAGCATGCATATGTATTCAGTACTTGGTTTGGGCCCCTTTTGCAGCAATTACTGCCTCAATGCGGCATGGCATGGATGCTATCAGCCTGTGGCACTGATGAGGTGTTATGGACTTTCTATTAATGTGCTTTGATACAGCACTTTGGGAACATCCAACTTCTTTTGCAATTACCTTTTGAGGCTTTCCCTCCTTATGGAGGGTGTCAATGATGGTTTTCTGCACAACTGTCAAGTCAGCAGTCTTTCCCATGATTGTGATTCCTAATGAACCAGACTGAGAAACCATTTAAAGGCTCAGGAACCCTTTGCAGGTGTTATGGATTGATTAGCTGATTGGAGTGGGACACCTGGAGCCTAGACTGTTGAACCTTTTCACACTATTCTAATTTTCTGGGATTGTGGATTTGGGGTTCTCATGAGCTGTATGCCATGATCATCACAATTATAACAAATTAAGGCTTGACTTATCTCGCTTTGCATGTAATGCGTCTATCTCATATATCAGTTTCACCTTTTAATTTGCATTACTGAAATTAATGAACTTTTGCATGATATTCTAATTTTTCTAGTTTCACCTGTATTTGTTAAGGAGATTGTCCAGAAAGACTAGTGGGTGACTCCCAGAGATAGGGAGCTGTGGCCACTTCCATCTGCTCCCCTGTCACCTTTTTCTGGGCAATGTGGCAGAGAGGATTGGATCCAACAGTGCCATCCAGAAAAAAGGCGCATAAGTGAGTGAGTGGAAACTGTTTTCTCTTTATCTTTGGGTTATGTGATGTGGTGGGGGGTTGCCACTGCCTCCACCTACAGATCACAACCAGCACTTCTTCCCACCTCCCTTTCTCTAGGCTCAGTCCTGATCACCATAGTGCCAAGAGGGACAATGCAAGTGTGCAAACAGAGAGAAGAAGCTGCTCATGGAAAGAATAGCCATCTCATACTTTTATTTGCGCTCTTATCTGCTGAGTTTTCTTTTGGGCCTTTCAAATTCAGTCTTCGCCATTGTGTTATTCAGAGAGGAGGGAGTGCAAGCCAGCAAACAAGCAGAGGTCTTACCTCTCTTGCGTTCTTTCTAGTTTCTGAAGGAAAGAAAGTTTATGAGATCACCATCCATGTTTGTGTCTATGTGTGTAACTTTTGCATTTACAGTCTGATGCCTACTGTGGAGGAATGAGACCGAGACCTCTTGGTTTTTGTAAATAAGCCCTTGTATAATAAATGAATTGTAAATTGTATTAATATGCACACAAACCTCATCATAATTCTAAATAGGATTTCTGTGATTATAAAATGCTTGAAAAGGCCTTATGTATGAAAAAACTTGCAGTCAAGAGTTCATGCCTGCTGTTTTTAAGTTTCAGTTTGAGAAAGAACTGTTTTCAGATTAATTTTGGAGGGAAGGGAAATTTTGAAAATTGTAGGGAACTTTGTGTTATACGGATTGGATTGTTTAAAAGGAACTGTTGGGACAATTTGTGTATATAGGAGGCTGCTTCAGCAGAGAGTTAGGGCCAGTTCACGCATACACTTTAACTGTAGTTAAAGCTACCAGAGCTATTAACTCTCGTACGTCCAAATGCACAAAATCTCTGTCAAGCCTCAAAAGTTAACTCCAGTTTGCCCCAACAGACTCCCAATTGGGACCTGAGGTTTTCTCAATGATTAATCGCCGATAACTGCAGTTTTGCCACAAAACAGTTACAAACGAACACTGATTCACTCATAACTGCGGTTCAGCACTTCTGACTGACAGCAATCACCTCTTGGAGATTCAGCAGTACCCCCACATCCTTACCTCTCTTCCCTGTTGTGTCGTGAAACTTAAGAGACACAAACCTCCTACTAATTCCTCTGCAAGGCACTGTAAAGTAGTTTGTTTCCCAACAAAGTAAAAACATTCGTTCTATATCCTTTCAATTAGAAGTGTGCAGCCGCGACACACACACACCTGTGAAAGCAAGCCACACTTCTACAGGTGCAATCCTATGCCATCTTACTTAAGAAGAAGCCCATGGAACTAAATCATTTACTTCTGAATAATCCCAGCAAGCCTACAAACTGTTATGGGATTACTCAGAAGTAAATGATTTCGTTCAATGTGCTTCTTCTTAAGAAGAACAGTTATCTCTCCCTGCCCTGGACTCTCTGTTGCTTGCTTGTTTAAAAAGGGAAAACATAAAGGAGATGTGGGATAGAACATAAGAATAGTCCTGCTATTCCAGCATCCTGTTTCACACACTGACCCACCAGATGCCACTGGAAGCCACAGGCAGGAGTTGAGGGCATGCCCTCTCTCCTGCTGTTACTCCCTGCAACTGGTATTCAGAGGCATCCTGTCTGAGGCTGGAGGTGGCCTATAGCCCTTTGACTAGTAGCCATTGATAGACCTCTCCTCCATGAAGTTATCCAAGCTCCTCTTAAAAACATCCAGGTAGTTGGCTCTCACCACATCTCATGGCAGAGAATTCCACAAGTTGATTATGCGATGTGGGAAAAAGTACTTACTACTCCAGGTGTGGCCAGACCATAGTTTTGTATAAGGGCATTATAATATTAGCAGTTTTATTTTCAATCCCCTTCCTAATGATCCCTAGCATGGAATTGGCCTTTTTCACAGCTGCCGCACATTGAGCCGACACTTTCAACGAGCTGTCCACCATGACCCCAAGATCCCTCTCCTGGTCAGTCACTGACAGCTCAGATCCCATCAGCGTATACTTGAAGTTGGGGTTTTTCGTCCCAATATGCATCACTTTACACTTGCCAACACTGAATCACATTTGCCAATTTGTCGCCCACTCACGCAGTTTGGAGAGATCTTTTTGGAGCTCCTCACAATCCGTTTTGGATTTCACTACCGGAAAGAGTTTGGTATCATCTGCAAATCTGGCCACCTCACTGCTTACCCCTGCTTCTAGACCATTTATGAAAAAATTAAAAAGCACTTGTCCCAGTACAGATCTCGGGGGGACCCCACTACTTACTTCCCTCCATTGCGAAAACTCTCCATTTATATCTACCCTCTGTTTCCTGTCCTTCAACCAGTTAGAAATCCACACATGTACTTGTCCCCTTATCCCACAACTGCTAAGTTTCCTCAGGAGTCTATGATGAGGAACTTTGTCAAAAGCTTTTTGGAAGTCCAGGTATACTATGTCTACTGGATCACCTTGATCTACACACTTGTTGACACTCTCAAAGAACTCCAAATGGTTGGTCAGGCAAGATTTACCTTTGCATAAGCCATGCAGGGCCTATTCTTCTATGTGCTTTTCAATTTCATCCTTGAGGGTGCTTTTCATCAGTTTGCCTGGAATGGATGTTAAGCTAACTGGCCTGAAATTTCCCAGATCGCCCCTGGATCCCTTTTTGAAAATCGGTGCTACATTTGCGACTTTCCAGTTCTCCAGTAAAGAGCTTGATTGCAGAGATAAGTTATATATTTTAGCAAGGAGGCTGGCAATTTCAGATTTGAGTTCTTTTAGGACTCTTGAACGGATGCCATCTGGCCCTGGCAATTTAGCTTTCAGTTTTTCCAGACAGTTTAAAACATCAACTCTTCTCACTTCTATCTGGCTCAGTTCTTTAGCCTCCATCCCCGAAAAGCCTGGTTCAGGAACAGGTATGTGTTCAGTATCCTCTGCTGTGAAGACTGACGCAAAGAACTCATTTAGCTTCTCCGCAACCTCCAAATCCTCCTTAATAATAAATTTCACTCCCTCATTGTGTAATGGTCCAGCCACCTCCCTGGCAGGTTTCTGCTTCTGATGTATTTCAAGAAGTTTTTGTTATTCCCCTTGATACATTTAGCTAAATGTTCCTTTTGGCCTCCCTTATTGTTGCTTTGCATTTCTTTTGCTGGAGTTTGTGTTCCTTTCTGTTCTCTTCATTTGGACAGGCCTTCCAGTTTTGGAAGGAAGTCTTCTTCCCTTTTATGGCTTCTTTGACGGTACCTATTAGCCATGCTAGCATCCTCCTGGACTTAGTGGTACCTTTCCTCTCTTTGGGTATACAATCTAACTGGGCTTCTAGTATTGTGGTTTTGAGTAAACACCATGCACTCTGGAGTGAAGTGACTCTCTTGATTTTCCCTTTCAGCATCCTTTTCACCATACTCCTCATTTTTGGAGAAGTTTCCTCTTTTGAAATTCAAAGTGTCTGTGTTAGTCTTCCTTGGTGACTCTCTCCCTTCATGTATGCTGAATTCAATCGCACTATGGTCACTGTTCCCTAAAGGGTTGATGACACTGACATCACGCACCAGGTCCTAGGTGCCACTCAGAATTAAGTCCAAGGTCTCCTTCTCTCTGCTTGGTTCCAAGACCAACTGTTCTAGGGCACAGTCATTTAGCGTATTTAGAAATTTGACCTCTTTGTTATTACCTGACTGTGAATTCCCCCAATCTATGTGAGGGGAATTAAGTCACCCATTATTACAGCCCTGCCTCTCCTTGACACCTCCTTGATTTCCTCCTGCAGAACTCCAGTCCACCTAGGTTTTCTATTTTGTTAGATTCAATGCCTTCTTTAACATACAGTGCTACTCCACCTCCAAGGCGCCCCTCCTTGTCCTTTCGATAGAGTTTGTATCCAGGGATAACAGTGTAACACTGGTTCTCACTGTTCCACCATGTTTCTGTTATGCCCACTATATCTATTTCTGCATTAGCAACCAAGCACTCCAGCTCACCTATCTTGGCTTGGAGGCATATACTCACCTATATGCTGAATCTCTTCCCTGATGTATGCTATCTTTCTTTTGACTCTTTGACCAGCTAGCACAGACTCCTGTGTGCTCTTTATGTGGTTCTCCTCTGTCCCCTTCTGTTTTATCTCAATCCTTTGCACCTTCTCACTTTAAAGGATGGCTTTTGCCTAACTGGATACTGCCCAGCTCCCGTCGGCTATTCCCCATGTGTCATTTTAAAAGCTGCTCTGCAACCTTTTTTATTTTAAGCACCAGCAGTCTGGTTCCATCTTGGTTCACGTATTCCTATGTGTCCCTACATCTGTACCAAATTTGGTCCAAACTGGTTCCCACTTGTACCTCAAACGAATCAGGGTGGATGACATCATTAAAACTATGCCCTTGTGCTGTCCCTATGTGTCCCTATACCTGTAGCAAAGTTGGTTTAAATTGGTTAGTCAGTCCACAAGTTGGCTCACATGTGTCTCAAATGTTCAAGCACCCACCATCTTGAATCGGAGTAGATTACATCATCACAAACTATGCTGTTGAGGTGTCTCTATGTGTCCCTACAATGGTTCATATTGGTCCAAGCACTGAAATAGAGCGGGATGGACACTCATAAGGACACTTACATGGAATACCATGATCTCATAAACCTATCACCCTAAATTTGGCTTCCACGACCTCC